>NC_139516.1:161933987-163353987 GCF_947247035.1 Vipera ursinii | reverse complement strand
ATTTAACTACAAGAATAGTCCTCTGAACATGACCTTGAGGCTTCTTCCAAATGCACATGTGGAGTGCACAATTTCTGCTTTTATCATCCTTCCTGCAAACAAAACAGCAGTTGACAAACAACCCAAGCATACTTTTGCACATAGCCAGCTGTCTAAAAAAGGAAGAAACTGTGCAGAGAACATACATGGGCATACATACATACAAGACACAAACTTTCTTAAAAGTTAAATCACTTTACTCTCCATGGGTTTTGCGGACACATGCATACAGTTCCCTTAGCAATAATATCAAAATAGCCTGTACCTCTTTGTCTTGGATATGTTTTTAATCTAGTTTATGGCCTTGGAATCTTGGTGGTCTCTGGTTGAAACATTAGCCATGCCTGGTGTTTCCTAATGTTCGAGCCCAGAGTTAAGCATGCAAACAATTAAAACCATAATAAATATATTGATTGGGCAGTCAACATTCCCTTTCTTGTTCTAAAACAGTTCTAAAAGTATGAATAACTTTTTGCTTAAAGCATTCTCCAAATCTGCAGCTCTGGAAGAACATAATATTAAGGCCCAAGCAGTTAAAAAAGAACATGAAACAAAATGTCTGTATTTTGCCCCAAAATGAGAACAAAACTCAGGTTTGTTTACAACTTCAGAACATTTTGCAGTCTTAGTAGAAAATAAGCTAATGCCCATAAAACCTATGTTCTGCATCCAGTCTTTAAACTTTCAAATTTCAGCTGAATCACTTTTGTAGGCAAATTAAGACTATAAAAAATATGAATCTGGTATGTTTGATTTGGTTCAAGTTGTTTTCCCTTAAACCCAAAGTTAATTCCATTCAATTACTGCATCTAGTTACATGTTTTTAAGACATACATATGAAAAATCATTAATATGTTAAATATATTAATGTAGTTTGTTATGTATACAATTCTGTTACATTTTTGTAATTCTGGGCTGATAACAAAATTAAGAAAACATGCACACTTGTATATAAACTATTCCAATTTATACCACTCATTAATTTCTTCCCCAATGCTAAATATCAGCGGTAGCATTAATAAAGAATTCATCAGTAGTTACCTGTGTTTTGTAAAATGTGTTAGAGAAATGTGTCTGAGGTTAGCCTTCAGCTTCTATTTTAACTACACCAATTTTAGCAGTAATTAGGGATAAAAGAAAGTTATGAGCAAAATTTATTGAAAATGAGCTTTCTACTAATTTGTTTTCGTCTTTAAATGTTTGCTGAATTACTTTTCATACTTAAAATCCACACACATGACTTGAAAGAATATGTTTTGTTGAGTAGGACCTTATATTACATGTTTACTACAAATGGACCCATCTGTTGTTGTTGTTAGCTGTGAAGTCGTGTCCGACCCATCGCGACCCTATGGACAACGTTCCTCCAGGCCTTCCTGTCCTCTACCATCTTCTGGAGTCCATTTAAGCTCATGCCTACTGCTTCAGTGACTCCATCCAGCCACCTCATTCTCTGTTGTCCCCTTCTTCTCTTGCTCTCAATCTTTCCCAGCATTAGGCTCTTCTCCAGTGAGTCCTTCCTTCTCATTAGGTGGCCAAAGTATTTGAGTTTTAGCTTCAGGATCTGGCCTTCTAAAGAGTAGTCAGGGTTGATCTCTTCTAGGACTGACCGATTTGATCGCCTTGCAGTCCAAGGGACTCTCAGGAGTCTTCTCCAGCACCATAGTTCAAAGGCCTCAATTGTTTGGCACTCAGCCTTTTTATGGTCCAACTTTCACTGCCATACATTGCAACTGGGAAGACCATAGCTGTGACTATACGCACTTTTGTTGACTGGACCCATCTACACCAAAGTAATTAAGGTCAAGTAATTAACAGAAGATTTATTGTAAATGTTGATTTTAAAAAGCTTTCACCACACATAAAAAACAGACTCAGCTTATGCAGTTAATTTTTTTTATTTTTAAAAATGTGTAGTTGTTCTAGCTAAACATATTTTTCTTGAACTGGAAAATAAGATGGAAATCACTGAAATCAGCATTATCATTAAAAGCATTTCTTTTTCATTAAGACTTGATATACAAAGCTTCTTAAAATAGAACATTTTTCTTCCCATTTAGTAGTCAGGCTGCAGGGCAGGAATGTGGAAAAACTCCACGCAGGTCAAAGGCTTCACTGAAGTCCAAGAAATCTACTTGCTGAGCTTTAATCAGCATAAAGTTTCTCAAACAGCCCTGGAAGGAATTCTTAGTGGTCAAGCAATTTTGTTTTATGTCAGCTAGAAAACAAAATGAAAGAACACAAGACACATGTTTACTGTGTGGATGAGACTGAATTTACATCTTGGAAGCAATGTTTGAAGTTAAATTGCCAAGCAATAATTCCTTCAATCAATCTAATTTGCATAAGGCAGCTTCATGCAATAAAGGGAAACCTGCTGATCATAAAATCAGTGACTAAAAACACTGGTCTGTGACCATAATAGTAATCATTATATAATTATTAAATCAATGAATAAATAGTTCTTAAGGGCTAAATGCATGTCTGAGCCCAGAATTGTGTTCAGACAGATTCTCTGGGGGCTTGAAGTATAAAGCTGTAAGAACAGGAACAAAACAGCAACTAGAACATTTAGGTAAATGGACACTGGTGTTTTAATACTCTTCATATTTCAGAGAATTATCTTTGTATGGGTTAGTATTTTTAAAATTTTACTTAGTTATTCAGACAAATATACAAGTCAAGATTTTTTCATGCTTTGTTTTGAATGTGAATAACATTACATACCAGGATACCCTCCAACATAAATGGGATTATTTGTATCTGCAGAGGTTGAATGAACATATGGATTATCAATCTGAACCACATTTCCATCGACTGTTAAACCAATATGATGCTTGTTTTTCTTAGCCTGCACTTTATGCCACTGTCCATCACACAGATTAGACATTCCTTTTGGTTCATAAGAAGCTGTTATTCTACCAGCTCCATTGTTGACATTGAATAAAATCTATAAAAACAAAATAAATCATAACCCAACAGCCAAATGGAATAAAGATAGAAGATGGTTCTGTTAACCCAATACATTTTTAGAACTGCTATGAGTAGTTAATTATTAAATCAATGTTCATTTAATAGGACTTTATTAACTTTGCATGTTGCCAAGACACAACTAATTCAACGTATCTTATTTCAATTTCAATTTATTACAGTCATTTCTCCTCCTCCTCCACCCCCCCTGATAACCTATGATTTGTACATTTCTAAGTACAATGGTAAAGCACAGATAAGGTTTAAGATATATATACTAACTATATATCTTCCCTGAAAAATCTAATGATAGATTTTGCTGTTCAGCAACTGATTAAAATGGTTAATTATACTTTGGAACAACTTTCATAATAAAGGGATTCTGAAAAGGGGGAAACGTGGGGGTGGGTGGCTCCCTTTGATACTATGGGGAATGGTGATATCTTGGTATATGTAGGGATGATTATTTTTGGAGTATGGTCCATGCAAAAATAAAAATCGAAGTCTTTTTCAAATAACCATTCCTAATTTTGGTCTGGGAGCACTGTTGTTTTTTTTTCATGATTTCTTTTCTTTTAACCACTGAACTTTTCACTCAAGCTAAAATTATAAAAATATTTCTAAAATCATAGGCATTTCTCTTCAAACTGGTTTTTTTATTACTTCATCTATTTCATAATTTTATTTCAGAGCTCTTTCACATCACCAATGGAACTGTTTTTTCTAGTATAACATTTCTGGTTTCCTATACGTATAATATGTATAAATAGCAAATTGTAATTGGCTCAATAATCTAAAGTTAGTTTTCAGAATAAAAAATCTATTAGAAAAACAGATACATTCCACAGAGATCATAAAAACAAATTAACTCCAGAAACATTATTATATATTAATAATTACCACAGCTTTTCTTTCAAAAAATACATATGCGACTTTCTTATATATATTTAGATCCACCAATTTAGGTACCATTTCAGATTTATTAGGATAAATGCATTGCAATAAATCCATTTCAGAACCTACCTTTCCATTTACTATCTCCAGCCCAATGGCATCTATTTTAGCACTGATTCCAAGAACAACTCCATTCATAACATTCGTACGGAATTCAAATGTGATGTTAATTTCAGATCTGACTTTGTAGCCCTCCCTAACTGCAAAAGAGAGAATGAAATAACAAAGTTAAATAATTGTTGTATACAACTGACATTATCAATAAATACAATTTTGGAAAAAAAGTTTAGAATACATCACTTTTGTTTATTTAACAATATATTGTTTTGCATGCCTGATCCATATTAATTAAAAGTGTACATGTTGCAAAGTGTCCATATGTTTCATGGACACCATAAATCTAATCTATTTTGGTTTGTGTTCCAATGCTTGCCTTTTCCTGCACTAGAAGCCTGTCCAATGGAAATGCTTATCTTAATATATCACAAATAGTTCTGCTGGGAAAGGATCCTTACCAAGTTAACAGACCAGGAATCTCTTAATCATATGATCATTTGACCAAAACAACAATAAAGACATAAAGGATAAATGTAAATGAAAAAATAAAATTAGAAAAACCACTAAAAATAAGTGTTAACCATGTGCAAAAAAATATACTAATCATAACCATCAACTTCAAAACTAAAAAAAAAAAGGTAAAGGTTCCCCCGCACATGCGTGCTAGTCGTTTCCGACTCTAGGGGCTGGTGCTCATCTCCGTTTCGAAGCCAAAGAGCCAGCGCTTGTCCGAGGACGTCTCCGTGGTCATGTGGCCGGCATGACTAGACGCCACAGGCGCACGGAACGCTGTTACTTTCCCACCGGTGTGGTCCCTATTTTTCTACTTGCATTTTTATGTGCTTTCGAACTGCTAGGTTGGCAGAAGCTGGGACGAGTAACAGGCGCTCACTCTGCTACACTTTACTTACCAGTTTAGAAAAAGTGATAGGCCTCCATTCTAAAAAATCTACTAATCTTTTATACATGAAAGTTACTGCAAAAAACACAGCTATCTAAGTAGGAAAGTGTGTTCATTTTAAGTCTCTCCTTGAACGAAACAAGTGGGCTAGCTTTATTGGAAACAGAAGTCTGCAACACAGAGATTTCCTTGTTCTTCAGTGAAGCCATTCTATTTCTGAGTAAGGGAAATTATATGATTCTTACCCACTTCCAGCAGCTAAAATAAATCAGAATTCAAAATAAAAGAACAAGAAGAAAACATTTAATGTTTTTGGATATTTCCTATGTTTCACTTTACACTTATATGGGAGAGAGCAGGAATAAAACAATACTTTGCTTACCAAGAGCAGCAAAACCACTTCCATCAAAGTAAGTTCCTTTCTGGATCACAGCGTAGCATTTATTCACAGCAAAGGTTGAGACCAGACTATCTAATTGCTTGCTATTAATGGTTACTTCACCAATGCATGCAGGAATACTGTGAGTAATCTGTGAAGACAATTTGGTAGTGTAGTTACTCCTGTAGGACAGTGTTTTTCAATCTTAGCAACTTCAAGACTTCTGGACTTCAACTCCTAACATTACCCAGCCAGCATACTTGTCTTAAAGTTGCCAAGGTTAAGAACCACTGCTATGGAAGGAAAATCTGTATTATACAGAGATACACAGAAATACATCATTCAGAGCCTTACTGCTTTAGAACTATAAATCATTGAGAAATGCAGATATCTATTAGAGGAAGTCACTCAAACTTTGTAGTAAATGTACAAACCATTTTAACTTGCTTTTTGTTTTCACAAAAAACAATTTTTTGTCATTGGAATCAGGATCAGATAGGGAACAAAGGACTAAAGTCTTCTATCCCTCATAGGAAGGTCCAGGGCACACTAGTTATTCTCTTATACTCTTTTCTGCATATCTTTATACTGCTATAAATTAAAAATAACTTCACAGGGATATTTAAAAAAAAACAAGAAACAGAATGGGAGATCTAAGATTCGGGGGTGGGGGGAGAGAACTGAACTAGCAGGTACACATTTGCATTTTATGATGGAAATAAGATGGAATACAGAATATCTGTGATCAGGGGTTAACCACCCAGCCATTTTTTATGCTGTTCTCCTGACCCTGACCTGTTGCCCTGAGTCTTGCTGCCATCTATCTGGAACCCCCTGTGGGGAAAACAGATGCAGTCCAGGCAACAATACTTTTTTATGTTGTAAATCTCAATAGCTATCTGGAAGAAAAGAGAGGATTTAGGATAGAAAAACAGCACAGGAAAAGGTTAATTCTGCTCTTCTCTACTACCGCTGCTGAGATCAAAATCAGACTTACAAGTTATTTTATTTTTTTTAAAAAAATGTTGGGAAATCCATCTCTTTTCAAAGCTTAAAATAGTCTCTTTCCATAGAGCGAAATTTAATACTGCTATTGTTATGGCTATGACCATAAGCCTGCTTATTATGGTCACTGGAGAAGCTGAACATGCTGTTTCAGATACAGACATGTCTGATAGCTTCTACAAAATTTAGTAAAAGCAAACAAACAAACAGCCCTGTTATTTGAAGTAAAATGCAAACAGAGGAACTGGAATATTTCAGATCAAACATGGATAAGTATAAAATACCAAAAATACCATGTAAGAAAAAGAACCTATTATTAGTATTACCCAGAGTCAATTCACATATATTAAAACCAGAGTGAATTCATCTCTTGTATCACTCTGTTTGTTATCACTTAACAGCTGTTCCGATCCTTTCTATGAAACTTCCAAACAGCTAATGACAACCAGAATTTACACTCCACAGTTCTTCCAATTAACTTCATACTGACACAATTGCTCTCAATTCTAGCTATTGAGACCTTCCTGAGTAATTCAGAACTCACTCCCATATTCCCAACTGGGCTAATGTCAAAGGGCAATGAATGGACAAGCTAGCAACCTTCTGCCCCTTTCTTCCAGTGCCTTGCTGTGTTTGCAAAAGGCTGTATGTAGGGAAATCCCTTGGATTGACCAGGACAACATTAAAGAGGGAAAGAATTCAGAAAGAGCTTGAATATGGCACAAGTCCTATCAATGGGAATAACCAGTTGCCCATCAGAAAAGATGCAAAATTATCTTCACAATGTTTCTTCTAGAGCTGATGTGAGCTTAATCTATATACAAAACATAGCACCCTACAAAAACTTCATATCATGGTGGAGTCATAGAGCTCCCTGGATCAGCAGAACATTGACATGAAACATAGTCTGATATAATTGCATATACAACACACAAAGGATCAATAAGAAGGTAAAGTCCTTACATTTCTAATGTTCTTTGTGAGGTAACCTAAGGGTAGACCACCCAAGTACAATTTCCCATCCACATCCAAAGTGCTTCCGTCACCTGAAACATTGACAGCTTCAGTTTCCTGCCCATCAACTATGATTACACCTTTCCTCTTAGCATAATCTGTTTGCACCTGTAAGATAAAATTCATTATCTGTGAGCAGTTATTGATAGTTAAGAAACATGCAACTAAGAATAGTATTTCATATATGCATCTGTGACCAGCAGAAATTTCTATTCTTGTTTCACAATTGTTTATGGTTTAAAATACATCAACCAAATACATCAAATGCAAACACTATTGTGTGCCTAATGCAATATTTTCCCCCTTAGGTGCTAAATATACCAAAATATTTCTGTATCTTGGCAGTTGAAAATAAGAATTTAATAAATGTACCGTATGCCATTTTCCATCACTGATCATTGCTTCATGAGAAACTACTGACTGCCCTTTTCCAAGATCGAATGAAAAACGGAGTTTTCCTTCTTGTAGTTGAAGGGCTGAATAATCAACTTGCTTCTGATGAGCTGTGTAGTATATTAGACCACTAGAAGCAAAGGTCCTGATTCTTAATTGGACAGAAAACCTACAAAATAAGATATGGAACTGATCATTCATTGCATCCCGTGAAGACCATCGAAAAGACTATCTTTATTTTTAAAGACAGAAAATAATGTTAAGTTCAATAACTATTCTAGGCTGGACTGTTGTGAGCTACCCAGACTTGTTGTTGTCATTCAGGCATGTTGAGGAGCCGTGGTGTCACAGTGATTAGAATGCCGGTATTGCAGGCTAATTCAGCTCATTGCCAGCACCTTGATCCTCACCCTTGACTCAAGTCTTCCATCCTTCTGAGGTCAGTAAAATGAGGACTCAGATTGTTGGGGGCAATATACTGATTCTGTAAACTGCTTAGAGGGCTGTAAAGCACTGTGAAGTGCTATTTCTATGTTCACCACAGAGACATTCACAGGGAAGCAAGATAAATTGATGAAAGCTCTACTGCATTGTTGCAGTACAAACCCTGTCCCTTTATTAAGTGGCTTATGACACTGCCTACATGTATGAAAAGGACAGAGTTTATGGCATAATGGTGCAAGACTGCTTTCACCTTCTTAATGAAAGTAGATCCTACAGGGATCTCTGGTTCAAATATTCTGTGATCCTTCTTCCTCCGAGTCTAAATAAAATCAACCATGCAATTCTAGCAGATCCCTGGAGTGGCATCGCAGATAATACTGGCAACTCTCCACTGGTTTCTAGTTCCCTCTGATGGAAATTCTCCTAACATTAACTAGATTAGTCATAAATGAAACATACTTTCATTTTCTGAGTGTTACAGGATAGCATGATAGGTGAATAATTATTGTAGAAGAATACAGAAAGATACAAAACAAATCTAGGAAGCCATTACCCATGAAGAAAACCCATTGGAAAGAAAACAGAATAGGCAGAAACTAAGGAAAAGAAGTTATAGTAAACTGCACAATACTCCAATTTGCATTTTTTAAAAATTGTCTATTTTCTTTAAAAAGCTATGAGAAAGATCAGTGACTTTTTTTGGCTGTTTTTAAATGAAGTGTTTAATGCTAGTTTTATCTACTTTTTATAACATTTACTCTACATATGACTGACAGGGAACAATCTGAGTTATTCTAGAGTCTCCACAACACCCAATCTCTAATGTGCAGAGAACTACCCTACTATATGAATGTAGAAGCAGAATAGATACTTGTTATCTGGCTGTAGATAACCATATAGGAATGAGTGGAATTTAACAGTGCCACATATTGTCTAGGTCAGGTGCCACATATTGTCTAGGTCAGGGGTCAGCAACCTGAAACAGTGAAAGAGCCACTCGGAACCGGTTCCCTCACAAAAGGAAAAACTGGGAGCCGCAAAAAAATGTGTGCACATGCACGTACATGCGTGCATGCGCAGAACAGGGTTTGACTAAAGAGTGGAGCCAAGGCAAGATATGCACCTACCCTGCATATTTGAATTGATTGGTTGAACATTTTTAGTCCCGCATTTTTTTTTTTGGACTCCACATGGCAGAGGACTGGGAGCCGCAGGAGATGGCTGAAAGAGCCACATGCGGCTCAGGAGCCACGGGTTGCAGACCTGTGGTCTAGGTCAGTTCGTGGATGGGTACAACTGGTTCACAAAAAGCCCCATCCACGAGATGGAGGCAGCACACAAAACCACGCACTCTCTGGTCCGCAGAAAAATCTTTCTCCACGGAACCGGTCCCTTGTGCCCAAAAGGTTGGAGTCCTCTGGTCTAGTTAGTTCTCTAAGTTGTTATTCCTTAACTTCATATTCTATAGCTGCACATTGGAGTAATATTTTATCTAACATGTAGTGGAGCAATTCTATACAATAATTTAAGATATACCTACTTCTTTCTTACTGTAGACTGATTGAAAAGTAGCATTAAATGACTGTTTCTGGTAACACCAAACTGATGGGCATTGGAAACGTACTTCAGCTCTCCACTTTCTGCACACTTTTTCTGTAAACAGAACAACTGAGATAAATGAACCAATTCTCCACCCAATACACATTTTCTTAATTGTTTTATTGAATATTGATGTCATACAAATTTCATATTCAAATTACCAAAACCCAAGACAACACAAACCTGATTTTCATCTGCTCAGGCAAATGTGGTAGCTTTAATTTTTTTAAGGATGCAGGCCATTTTCATGTGTTTCCTGTGAGGTGAGGTGAACTCATAGACAGACAGAGGGACTGGCCTAAGTCACCCAGTCAGATTTCATACCTAAGATGGGACTAGAACTCATTGTCTCTCGGCATATAACCTGATGCCTTAACCACTGCACCGAAATGGTTCTCCTGCTTTGTCCAATTCCAGTAATAAGCCATGCTAATTGGAAATCAGGAAGTTATGCTCCGATGTTTCTGTAGGACACTAGGTTAGAGAGCAGCACTGTGATACTTCCTCATTTGGATGATCAAAAGAACTGAATTTCTGAAATATTCTCATGTTTAAAAGTAAAACTAGACCTACATTCTAGACAATCTGCAGCAAAACCAAATACAGAATAGACAGCTTCAGTCGTTGTTTTTTTTACATCTATGATTACAATGGTACATAAATCATACATATCTAAATTTATATAAAATGATACTGATTGATCCAGTAGTTCAGTTGCAAAAAGACATGCTAATATCCAGAAATCAGATATAACTAAAATCCCTCCCAAAAATAATTAAAATAAAATTGATTTTATTCATGTGTATATTTAATGAAAATTAAATGAATTAATTCAATATAGTTAATAGGATTACTTTCCCCGTGTATTTAATAAATTGCCCCGTAAGAGAGCAGGCTGCCCAGAAAATTCCCAGCACCTGTGCTGTTTTCTTCCCTTCTCTTTAAGCTCTCTCATCAGTAGCAGTACAGCAAAGCTGCCTATAAAAGATTTATTGTGAAACAATGGGGGGGAAGGGAAGAAGGAGGTACGTGTGTTTGTTGGGCAGTAAAACAGCCTAAAGTAGCAGAAAGCAGTGGGAAAGAGATTTTTTTTCCCTAGCAGTACTCACAAGAAACAGGAGTAACAGTAGGCATGAATGAGTAGTGGAGAGTAGTGAATAATAGCATGTGAGTAGTAAGTGTGCTTGTGTGAGTTGTCTAGACACCTGTGTTGTTAACACTTTTGTGTCTTGAGCCCACCAAACTGAGCATAATTAAAAGAACCCATAACACAGTGGTGGCTTTATGATTTACCTGTGGCAAAGAGGTGAATTAAATTGAAATTGGAAAATAGAAAGAAGATTTTTTTTCTCGCTTAATTTTGTTTAATTATGATCGTAACCACAGATATAACCATCATAACATACTTCCTTAGCCTGTGAAAAAGATTTTAGAGAACTTGGCAGCATCTGCATTTCAGATCGGATTTCAAAGTCTTCTGGTTGAATAGTAGGCTTAGATTTCTCTGAAAGAAAGCAACTGTCCATATCAACACCTTCATACTTTATTGCAGCGGTGAAATCCAGAAACCTGTATTTTTTTTTTAAGGAAGGGAAGGAAAGAACAAACAAATCACAAGAAACATGAATTATTTTTCAGGCATAAGCTGAAAACTAAGAAAGCAAAAATATTTATCAAGTGCCAACTACTTTTCTCATATATCTTTCATGTGAAATTCTAAAGAATTATCCAGTCCAACACTGTGCAATTCCATGATTTCCATCTTATATATCTATGGATCTTGCTTGCTATTATGTTCCGTATAAGTTACATCTTCTATTATAGTCAATAGTTACAGGATAGTCTCAAAGGCTGTAGACCAAAAATTATCCAGCTAAGCATGACATTCTTTCCTATCCCACTGAACAACTAATAAAATCAGATATATTTGGGGTGAAAATCAGTTCTACAGATAGACAAAGGAGAACAATTTAAAACCAAATCTGTCCATCAATAAAAGCAAAAAACATGAAAATCAGGCCTTTTGCCTAAAGGAGAGGGCCAGCCAGCCAGTTGCATTTTAGACAGGAAAAAAGGGAAACAAGAATTTCAACACTGTTTCACTATAAATAGACTTGCACTTGATACCAGCAATATTTGGAATTCTTTAATAATGGGTTCTTGGCTTTTCTTCATAAAACTCAGCATCAGAGTATCTGAATTCTTCCATGCCTGTTAAGTGGTTTTAGTTTAAGCTTCTCTGACATTTGGCAGAGAAGATATTCTGGTTAAAAAAAATATATGCAGAACTATCATACCATGGTAGAAACAGTAAATGATGCCCTCCAATAAATAAAGGAATCCTTTTCTACCATGTAGACAGTATGGTAAACCCAAAGTAAAGGTTATTTTTTAAAAAAAAAAATAATGCATCTTTCTGCCCATTAGTTAATTAAATAACGTATATGAAATATATATTCTTCAGAAGTAAAGAAGCTTCTTGGATGAGAAGCAAAACGTTTTCAAAGAAAAAAAACCCCAAGAAGATCCAATTGCCTTTTGGAAAAAAGACCTTTGGGACAACCATGACCTGGATGATTGGGAATCTCCATAAACATATACACCAAGGCAACCTTGGCTCTTTTATGACTCGTGGACTGACTCAGGAATTCTGGGAGTTGAAGTCCACGAGTCATAAAAGAGCCAAGGTTGCCTACCCCTGATATACACTGTAAGGTTAAATAAGAACTTTCCCATACATGGAAACTAATTTTAACTTACTCTGTGTTGAATATCACATTAGCTATACAACCAGAGAAAGAATCCATCATTATTAATCCTGAAATGCTTTCTCCAGTAGGAATTCCACCAATGAAGAGCTTTGATATATTAATTGGTCTGCTTTCTGCCATGAGTCCAAGTCTAATTTCTTCAGGTTTACTTTCATCCACTTGTACACTTATTATTCTGGGCACCAAGAAGCAGGGAGAAAATAGAGAGAAATAATACTTAGTAACATTTTTTTCAGGAGAATAATTTCAAGGAAGTGAAAACAAATAAATTTTACAATCTACCCTGAATGTGAACATAAATTTGGTTCTCCAACATGTGTTGGAAGCTTGCTACTGTGAGACATCAGACCTTTCTAATGACTTTCTAATTCATTTCTCTGGTAGGCTTTTTTTAATACATAAGGCCTGAAGGCTTCTTAGTGTAAAGCTAATCATGTTCTACAAATATTTGGTAAGATTCCAAATATCAAAGCATCTACAAATTATAAAAGAAATAATCACACACATTTTAAACAGTAGCTGGACACAGAATATAATTACCACAGGAAACCGAACTGCCCTGAATAACAGGTAACTGTGATTAGTTTTCTGAAATAATGTAAGTTAGTTCCTCAGACCACACAGTAACTAACATAAGTGGTAATTAAATTAATACTTCAGCTTGTACCTCTTATTCCGAGTAAGGATAACAGAATGTTCTTTTCCATCACTGTAAGTTCCATTAGTAGACTTGACCATGACCCTTTTTGCACTTGCTCGGTCACCAGCAAGGACCTGCACAGCCAAGTGACCATTCACTAGCATGATGGAAAAAAAGGGCTACAAGGAATAGGAAAAAACGAGTTCCATTATTGTTAAGCATGTTAAAATGTAGAAATGGGTGGTGGGGAAGACGTCTTTTTTTCTTCCTCTGTCTGTCTTGGAATTTTATTTTATTATTTTACTTTTTGTAGAATGGACTTGACACAAAACTATACAGGTAGGGCTCAATTTATGACAGCAATTGGAACTAGAATTCGTGCTAAGCAATGTGCTGATAAATGTAAACACATTGCTTAGCTACTGCAATCCCTGTAGTCCCAAGTTGGTGTTATTATCCAAATCCCATTGTCATTAGGCAAGGAAATGTCCTTCTGGGTTCCCAGAACCAAGGTAGAGGTGTGTGTGTGTGTGTAACAAGTACAGTAAGGGTCAGGAAAATGTGGCAAGGGTCAGGGAGGATGCACAAGGGTGCAGCATAGGTCAGAGAGGATGTACAAGGTCAGGGAGGGTATGCAGGCAGCACAGGGAGGGTGTACAAAGATATTGTGTAGAATGAGAATGATGTTCAGTGATGCACAAGAGTGGTGCAGTATGATACAGAGGGACTCAGGGAGGACGCAAATGTGGAGGAGACTTACACCAGTGAATTGTGACCTTCCTGCTAGCTTCCCCATTGATTTTCTGGAAGTTGGCAGGGAAGGTTACAAATGGCAATCACATATTTGCAGGATGCTGCAATCAGTCGGTAGAGAACATTCTAACTTCAAAAGGTCACTGAACAAATGCTGTAAGGCAAGGACTTGCCGTAGTGATGTTCATTCTTCTACTTAATCCATTTTTTTAACAGAAATGGGAACGTTCCCTTCACTGTTGCAAAATGTTCCAAAAATTTACATGTTTGCAATAGTGGTGAATATCTGTAGCTCAGGTGTAGGATGACGGTGAAGGTTCGTTCTCCGAGCTTGAGGGTTGAAGCTTCAGCCCTTATGTAAGTAGAACACTGACACAGACATCCAGTAAATACCGCTGAAGATGTTACCTAGCCTGGTAATGAAACATTTGGAAACCAACCCTCAAGCTCGGAGGAAGAACCTTCACCTCAATTTACATGTTTCTTGTGCTGATCGACCCAATTTTATTTGCAGAATTCAAGCAGAAACACTCATGTATGTAAGCATCCTTATTTCTATTATGCCATCCTAACCTTTAATCTAACAGCTGAAGATAAAATGCTGTATTTTTTCTGAACTGAACTCAAGGTCTAGTGACCTTGCCAAGTAATTTCTTGGCAATAATGCAGAACTGGCTTGTCACTGCCTTCTTCCAGGATGGTGTGTGGTTTTTTCCAATCTGGACAGCATCCCTGGAATTTTTGGTGGTCTTCAGCCCAAATATCTCAATCACACCCTGCTTTACTTTTAGATATTAGTCAAAATCCATTCCAGAAATAACTAAAAGCAAAATAAAATCAAATTAAAGGTGACTAGGTACTCACAAGATGGACTTGCCTGCGTCTTCGTTTTGCTTCACCTTTGCTAAGCCCCACAAGAATGATTCCGCTGGAGTTCTTTGTAGCAAAAGTAGCCATAAGTTCAGATTCCACCAAAAGGGATTTGGGTGGCAACTCAATATAACCATTATGTAAGATATTAGCACTGCGTATAGGCTTGATTGCAAAAGAAAAGGAACAATCAGTCAATACATTCATTCTAAATAAAATAAAAAATACAGCTTTTGATTGTGTAACATTCAACCTGCTAGTCATCATGTATTGTTAATTCATTTCTCAGTAGCAAACAGCTTAAATCTAGTGAACAGAACTATTAGTATGTCTTACCTCTAGGATGCAGCCTTTTCTCACACCGTATGAATTTTTAAGCAAATCAAAAGTAGATCGGGATATTTCCAAGTTCTTCATGCATCCCACAAAGGTTCTGCTATGAACCCCTTTCCTAATAAAGGAAAATACTGAGCTTTTAAAATTGAACAAAATACTAAATTCTTCATAAAAGTCAGGATGGAGTCACTGAGTAATTTCTGACAAATCAACATTTTTTCCAACAATACCTAGAGATTACATCAATTACAGAATATAACAATTCAGAAAAATACAAAGCACAATAGGCAGTTTTTCTTTCCATTTGATCTTGGCCTTCCTTGTGTTTTAAATTTCTTTGATGAATTTTTAAGACTGATGACTAAAAACTGTTTTAGTGACCATCCTCTTTGCATTCAGGATCCTGAAAATAACGCACTCTTGGCCAACTTAATATTCTGCATTTCTCTTTTCTACAATGCTCAGTTCATTTCTGTTTTCCATCTCAATTTTCAATATTCCAAAGACAATGAAATGCAGTCATATGGCCTATATTTTAGAGAAATGGCCAAAATGGCATCACAATGGAAAACAAGCCATTACAATGAACTAGAATCCCACCTACTCCCCCTTCTAACATGTCCATCCCCACCTAAACCACTCCTTATTACTCCTGGTTATCTTTGGAAAAGGAATGATCTAATTGTACTTGTTGTTGTTGGCATCTAAGAGAAGTCTCTTTAGGTACGAGGGAAGGGAAGCAAATGAACCACAAAGTATGGCCCTCCCTCTCCTCCTCCTCCTCCAATTTTCTCATGTTTCTAGGGAAGGTTTGAAGTGAGAGTTGCTGAATAAAGTTAGTATGTCAACCAATGAGGAACCTTGATCTATGTAATCAGGGTTGGCAGGTGCTCAGGCAATTACCATTGTTATACTCTCTCTTTCCAATCTAATACAAAGAGACAGAAATGAAAGCTATCAGATGGCATGCATATCTCATTTCCCCTACATGCATTCTTTTCCCTCGTGCCTTAAAAAATCTCTGATCAAAAGGAAAACAGTATGTGCTCCATATTAAACATGAAAGCAAGGGGTTGTAAGCAAAAGGTTTTTTTAAAGAAAACCCTTACATTATAGTAGATATTCTTTGTTCAGAGCCTTAACTTAAAATCTGTCTTTGAAAGTACATATTTCCAAGAAAATCTGACTCCAAAAGGAAATTGTTCTATAGACCACTATGGCGAAAAACCACAGATAATGGTTGATGTAAAGCTTATTTGTGGTAGGCAAGAAGTATCTTACTAAAAAAATCAAGAGTCTAACATTGATTGTATAAAAAAGATAGTCATACACATAAAAAAAATAAAAAAATAATAATTTGGGCCTGAGCAATGTAATGGGCTTTACAGACCTTACTGAAATGGGCAAGAGAGTAATCAGTTACTAACAGAGCTACATCCACTATACTTAGGGCCAGATGCAATTTCCTGACTATCTTCAATATGAATGCACTCAAAACTGAAAATATGTACCTGAAATATATATCTTAGAATTAGGCCTAACTGTTTTGGATTGGCTCAGAATTCCAGATTTTAGTTAAATGACAAGCTAGTGGAATTTTGGGATGAATATTACAAGACTTTGGTCTTTCTATTCTCCTCAGCATGGTCCACCAATCTTCTCAGAGACTTGCTTTTCCTACCTCCACTTAATGATGCCATAGATTTAATTGATTTCAAATACAGAAAAAATAGAAAGAAGGTTGGCAGGGAGTGGGGAGGACTGGTTGGATATGCTGCCCTTGGACTCAAGACAAAAGCTTCTCTACAGGGAGTGCAGAATTATTAGGCAAATGAGTATTTTGACCACATCATCCTCTTTATGCATGTTGTCTTACTCCAAGCTGTATAGGCTCGAAAGCCTACTACCAATTAAGCATATTAGGTGATGTGCATCTCTGTAATGAGAAGGGGTGTGGTCTAATGACATCAACACCCTGTATCAGGTGTGCATAATTATTAGGCAACTTCCTTTCCTTTGGCAAAATGGGTCAAAAGAAGGACTTGATAGGCTCAGAAAAGTCAAAAATAGTGAGATATCTTGCAGAGGGATGCAGCACTCTTAAAATTGCAAAGCTTCTGAAGCGTGATCATCAAACAATCAAGCGTTTCATTCAAAATAGTCAACAGGGTCGCAAGAAGCGTGTGGAGAAACCAAGGCGCAAAATAACTGCCCATGAACTGAGAAAAGTCAAGCGTGCAGCTGCCAAGATGCCACTTGCCACCAGTTTGGCCATATTTCAGAGCTGCAACATCACTGGAGTGCCCAAAAGCACAAGGTGTGCAATACTCAGAGACATGGCCAAGGTAAGAAAGGCTGAAAGACGACCACCACTGAACAAGACACACAAGCTGAAACGTCAAGACTGGGCCAAGAAATATCTCAAGACTGATTTTTCTAAGGTTTTATGGACTGATGAAATGAGAGTGAGTCTTGATGGGCCAGATGGATGGGCCCGTGGCTGGATTGGTAAAGGGCAGAGAGCTCCAGTCCGACTCAGACGCCAGCAAGGTGGAGGTGGAGTACTGGTTTGGGCTGGTATCATCAAAGATGAGCTTGTGGGGCCTTTTTGGGTTGAGGATGGAGTCAAGCTCAACTCCCAGTCCTACTGCCAGTTTCTGGAAGACACCTTCTTCAAGCAGTGGTACAGGAAGAAGTCTGCATCCTTCAAGAAAAACATGATTTTCATGCAGGACAATGCTCCATCACACGCGTCTAAGTACTCCACAGCGTGGCTGGCAAGAAAGGGTATAAAAGAAGGAAATCTAATGACATGGCCTCCTTGTTCACCTGATCAGAACCCCATTGAGAACCTGTGGTCCATCATCAAATGTGAGATTTACAAGGAGGGAAAACAGTACACCTCTCTGAACAGTGTCTGGGAGGCTGTGGTTGCTGCTGCACGCAATGTTGATGGTGAACAGATCAAAACACTGACAGAATCCATGGATGGCAGGCTTTTGAGTGTCCTTGCAAAGAAAGGTGGCTATATTGGTCACTGATTTGTTTTTGTTATGTTTTTGAATGTCAGAAATGTATATTTGTGAATGTTGAGATGTTATATTGGTTTCACTGGTAAAAATAAATAATTGAAATGGGTATATATTTGTTTTTTGTTAAGTTGCCTAATAATTATGCACAGTAATAGTCACCTGCACACACAGATATCCCCCTAAAATAGCTATAACTAAAAACAAACTAAAAACTACTTCCAAAAATATTCAGCTTTGATATTAATGAGTTTTTTGGGTTCATTGAGAACATGGTTGTTGTTCAATAATAAAATTAATCCTCAAAAATACAACTTGCCTAATAATTCTGCACTCCCTGTATCTATTATCTCAGATTTTTTCCTGTACACTACCCACCCGTGCATCAAACAGTGGAAATTGATCCTCACATTTGCTTCGAGAAGTCAGCTTTTCCATGCACACAGAACATTTTGTGCAACCTACTCTTAAGGACTTCCTTTGAACATAGTTAATTGTACCTTAGTGTCCTTGACCTTGGTAACCCTCCAATGTAAATTGGGTCTTTATCAGAACGATTCAGGTCAGAGGCTATACCAGGGGATTCGCCTTGTTTGATTTCTTTAGAATTGAGGCTGTAAGCATCCATGACTGCCAAAATCACTGAAAGGTAAAAGAAATATCTTGAGGTAAGCAAATAGGAACAGTTTGTCACATTCAGGAATTTCTATTCAAACAAACATTGCAGAAAATGTAACAGTAACAATACATTGTTCTGTTAGTCATTAAGATCACCCAAGAATAAAAAAAAATTAAACCCCACTTTCATTTAGTAGAAATATGAAAAATATAATATATATGTTATTTCAGACAGTACTTTTACAACATAATTTCAATTTAAACAAAATAAAAAAACAATCTACCCTTCGCTATTCAACAATTGAAAGTATTATAAATATGTATCAAAATGTTTAGTTTAGGGGAAATGATTTTCAGCTAACCTAGCACAATTTGATCTCAAAATTTAGAGAAATGCCACATTATTTAATCTCTTTCTGGAGTCTCCCCAGTGTTATCAAGTAATTGTTAGAGAAGTGACAGCTTCATTTATTTATTTTTAACTCAGGGTGATGATGATGATGATTTGGAAGGGACCTGGGAGGTCATCTAGTCCAGCCAGAAAACCCTATACCATTTCAGACAACTGGCTGTCCAGTCTCTTCTTAAAAGCTTCCAGTGTTTAGAGGCTCATACAGAATATATTAAAGAGCATCATCTTAGTTCACCTTTCTGTGAATGTTGATTTTTTCAGTGTGCATCAAACTTGTAAACTATCAGATATTGATATTACAGTACTATAAACCATCCAAATCAAACTTCCGCCAAGAAGCAACAAAAAAAACCTGTTCATTTTAATTTTCAAAACTTTCTTGTATGTGCAGAAACCATTGTTTTGAAGTGAAAAATTAGATGAAGCAGGTCAGACCTGGTATGTGTTTCATAAGGCAGAAACTGCCACCTCTAATTCTGCCATTTCAGTGTAAAGATGTTACCACCTCTTGATTCTTCAATCAAAGTAATAAAGGGATTTTGCCTAGTTTTCATAGCCCTATGGTTTGACTTTTATAATTAAAATCAGTGTCAAAGACAAACACACTGAGTTATGTCTGGATGGAGCCAACATATTTTACCTTCCTTTTTGTTTCGGCTGAATGAAAGTTTATACCATGTTCCATTATTGTAGCGGTTTTCTGTTTTAAGTGTAAGGGGACCTGAACCAAGATCAACGGTTACTTTAATTCTGCCATCAACAAGCTCCAGAGATAAGAAATCCTTCTGCAGAAAAGGAAGCAAAAATTAAGGAAATACATCACACTTCTTACTGCTACATCTATTCAACTATCCAATAAGTAAGGTAATCTTGGAAAATTCTAGCAGTCAAATTTCATCTGAAAACTCAAAATGCTTCACATAATCTTGATACAAATTCTGTAAAATTAGTTCTATTCTGAAAATGAGGAGCTGAAACTTAGTGAAAGCTACCATTTTAATAAAGTCATTACAGATTCAACAATGGTTTAGCTAATCTATCATACAATAATGCAATTTATGTAATTTATTGTTGACTCTTCACTATAGGGATGTCCACATGGGGTCAACAACATCCAAATCACTGGACAATCAAATCCCACCCATTTTTATGAGAATGCTATTCATGTAACACACTGCACAGACATTTCATTCTTGTAAGGCATTAGGCATGAAAACTGGCTGGGGAACTCTGAGCCAGTCAATCTCTCTTAGACCCACCCACCTCGCAGGGTTATTGTTTTGGGGAAAATAAAGAGAAGGAGGAAGGAGTATTCTGTATGTTCATTGCCTTGAATGACTTATAAAGTAATAAAGGCAAGATAAAAATGAAAGAAACAAACAAGTAGCTGGTAGTTAGGCATAGTAGTGAATTTATTCATTTTTATTTTATTACTTATCAAAAGATACCCCCAATACAGATTATGGAACTGAATATATCTTTTTTAATAAAATGGGATGATCTCCTTACTGTGCCATTGGAAGCCAGGTATACTAAGAGCCCATTAGTTGAAAAAGTGTTGAAAAATACAATTATCTGAGTCACAGTGGAACGAAGTGCTTTCTCTACTACTGAATATCCACTGCCATCAAAATGAAATGAAGGATCTTCATACTGTGGGCTAGGGAAAACAAATGAATGGAAGATTGAGACTGGCAGGCTATAACTAAGTTCTTAACAAGATATATTCTGTCCACAGAACTCTGTACTACACTCAGTAACGAAAATCCAATTTAGCAACAGTCAAAATAGACATCAACTGAGTTTATATGTAAAATTGCCAAACTGCTCTTTTAGCCTAGAAATAAAAGTAGTGCAAAAGATCAGGACAAAATTAATTTGATGTACTTTAATGTAGATCTAAATTTTGGTAAAACTGTATTGAATTAATTAAAGACAGTTTAAAAGTATATATGAGTAAAAGTTATTTTCATTTTGAAGATTAGTTTAAATATATACATGAAACTTTCTAATATATTCTTTTCCTTTTTTAGTAAAGAAAGCAATATATGAATTTCAAATATTATAACCACATCAATAAAATGGGAACATTTAAAAAGAAACATACTAAATCCGTCTATATTGTCTTCAGCAATTTAAAGGAGAATACTCCATTATCAATAGCCATAATTCTACAGTTTCTTAGGATTCTTCAAAACAGGTTTATAAAATAATCATCTATCTCCCTCTGCTGGTTAAAACACTTATACAGCTATGAGCATTTTTTAAATTGGTTTTGATATAAAAATGATCATTTACAGAATTATCTTTGAATCATCTCTTAACTCAGAGGAAATCCAGAAGATAATTTTCAAGATACATCCTTACAACAATTTAAACAACAGTAAAACAACAAAATTAAATTCTGGTAGCACCCAAAATGGAACATGGTACAGGTATTTGTAAAAAAAAAAAGAAAAAAAATGACCCCAAAATTAAATGCACAATAATGCTTTTACAACCCATCTACAAGACAAGGTTTGCCTTCAGAACAGGTGAATTCCCCATCAAAGTAATGCCTTGACCCATCTTTATTTCCTAGAGAGGTCAGAAGGAAAGTTGGAGAATCACACGGTATTCTTTACTTGTGGATTGTGGTAGATGACTCAAACAATTTTAAAGATCACTTATTTTTTAAGTTGCTATACAGCAAACAGGGAAGCCTAACAAGATTTATAAAACCCTCAAGCAATCCATATGGCCATAGGCATACTTTTCAAAGCCAAATACTTGTAGACCCCAAATTAAATTCCTTTATATATTGACTGAGATGACAATGCACAAAATAATTAAATAATATCAGCAGCTATTTTCAGTTCTCACCTTCCAAAGCATCCTGTGCACTTGCCTTCTCTTTCCATAAAATTCCAAAGTCCCACTGGTCTGCCATTCAAGAATGTCTCCCCGATGCACCCTTTAAAATGTGTTACTTTAATTGATGGTGATTTCTATAGAATACAGAACACATAAAATACAGCAAATAAAATAAGCTTTGGCTAGCTGAAATTCCTTCAGGTACACAGCTTCAAAGGTAAGTGGGGGAAAAAAGTTTTGATTTATATTCTTCCAAATGTGGCTTAGTGTAAGGGTGAAACAAAATCAGTTAATGTTTTATCTGAGTTCCACTCTACTGCATTTGATAGCGTGCCATAGACTGCACTGCAATAATGAGATAACTGTATTTAATTCAAATCAAGTTAGTACTGATTAATATCATTAATCCCCATGTATACAATAACTTTCACCTCTCTCGGGCAGTATCCTCAGGGACTTGCTGCTTTTGTCAGTATTGCAGCACAGTTTGTTCCTTTGTGTGCGTGTGCAACAACATGACATATGTCCAAAAGAGATGAACTTGACTCTTGAAATTAGTGTTATGAATTTGTCCCCCCTCTCTTTCCACAAAGATGGTGCTGTTTCTCACATTAAAATTATAGTCATTGGCACTTTTTTTTAAAGAACAAGAACAAGCAACCATCATATAGACGTCTTTCTTATCATATCTGAATACTTGACAACTCTTTCGGATTCACCAGATGAGGAGGAAATCATCTTCAATATCTGCCAACTGAACTATCATATTATATTATAGTAAACCTTTCACCTTGATTTGTCCTCCAAGTCCACCAATGAACATTAGAGTTGACGGATTAACATCTAGCACAGTGGCTGTTCCAGGGGAGGTTGCACTTCTTCTGATGGGCTTCTGAGGAGAACTAGCCTCCTCTACAGTCAGAGTGCCAGTTTTTGCAAACCTAATTAGAAGAATAACGAAAGAACTAAAATAGTTAAATCTGCTAACTGGTGTTACACACAGCAGTTCAAGAAAAAGATGCAAATATGTATATAGTTGACGGCAACTGTTCTGAATACTTATCACTTAGATGTTGCTATTTACTGATTTGATTTATATCCCATCCTATATAATGGAGCTCCAGGCAATGTACGGTACTTACTTCCTCATCCTCTTCCTTATAGCAACAACTCTGTTAATAGATTGGACTGAGAGAGAAAGAAAGAGATAGCAACTGATCCAAGGTTGTTCAATAAGCTGCTGCGGCTGAGGGCTCTCTGGGACTAGTCCAACAGCTTAACCCACTACAGAAATTTAGGGTACTCATTAAATTCAGTTTATTTATGCAGACTCCCGCTTTTTTTTCTAAAAACAAAAAGTGCAGATCCTTTACCAAGGTACTGAAAACTCTTCTACGTTTGGGCTGTACAGTTGGCTTAGAGTTATATGTATGATTGTGAAGAGGCTGTAGTAAATAATACAGGATGGTTGGGAAGGAAAAGAAAGGGGTAAATGAAGCTCAGCCTGAGCCAAGGAAATGGCGGTTTACAAAAACACCTCCAACAGCAACCCCTCTCCCTCTTAATTCCAAGAAGTTAAAAGAGGGAGGAATGGAACCACATTCAGACTTGCAAGGTTCTGTTACTGTAGCTGTTCTAATACAAGTAGCTTTCGGCTTGCACAATGAATGCTTCTTAGTCTGGTCTACTTCATGGAACTGACACAGTCTTGACATAATGGCGATATTTTTCAGCTAACGAAGTATCCGGGAGGCAAATTGCATGAAGCTACTTAAGTTTCAAAGGCCATTTGAGTAAGCTTCTGTGGTTGAGGGTGGACTACAACATCAGTTTCCCTGCTTCTAGTGTAACACCTCAACGAAGGCTCCTGGGTCTGAGAGAGGGGAACTGACCCAATGAGCTTCCTTATCTGAGGGTGATTAGAGTCTGGGTCTCCTCACTTCTATTCCAACATTACTGTAACTACTGTACCACACAGCTCTCAAAATATCCATGTCTGTGATTATATGTGACTTATCAGCATTCTTTTATACCCCCCCCCCCGTGTCAATATGTTTTTACATTTGGGGGAATGAATTTTAAAATTTTAAAAGACAAAATGATTATATTTTACAAATGCTTAAGGCATCAATTTCAACATTTAAAATCATTGAATGTGCTCCAAAATTTGGTATTAACTAGCTGTTGAAATCATAAAACCAATAGTATCTATATATCTCTGGTTTGTAATTGTTTATCTCTTACATCCATCTTATGACAAATACCTTTATTAGATAAATTAAATTATTATTTTAAGAACGTTAAAAGCTGTTTATTCCCAACACAACTTACCTTTTCTAGATATCTGATGTTCTATATAGATAGTATCACATCCATAGTATTTTACACATCCATACCTGGTAGCATGTATTCTATGCCATTTGTTGTTGTTAATAGATAAATCAGGATATTCCAGTCTTGTTGATCCAGAACCCAAATCCCACAAGAAGGCCACCTTGCCACGTCGCATCTCCATTGCCATGAAATCAGTCTAAGAAAAAGTTTGTGAATATTAAAGGACCAACATGTCTAACAGTGTTCCTAAAGTTTTTAAAAATCTTTTAAAAACAATTTTGATTGTTATGATTCCATAAGAGAAACTATAATCATATTCATATACCACAATCGTTTTAATTTTTACTCTACCTTTCTGGTCCTATGAAGAAAGTTATTATTTGATGTACTACTGTGAAATTGGCCATCTCAATTACAGCAACTTAAATATGAGATATATTCAATGGTGGGATTCAAATATGTGGACAACCGGTTCTCTGTGTGGATGCTGCTTCTGGAAGTCCATTCTGGGCCTGGGCAACAAAAAATTAGCTACTGGTTCTGCCAAAGTGGTGCGAACTGGTTGAATCCCACCACTAGATATATTTTTATTTTTTAATTCCATTTATATCCCGCCCTTCTCCGAAGACTCAGGGCGGCTTACAAGCTTAGCAGTAGCCTTCATTCTATGTATATGCCTGCTTATTAGGGCTTTCATACACCCCCCAAGCGGCATTATTACAAAGTCAGCTTAATTGCCACCAACAATCTGGGTCCTCATTTTACCTACCTCGGAAGGATGGAAGGCTGAGTCAACCTTGAGCCTGGTGGGATGCGAACCTGCACTAATTGCAGGCAGCTGGTGTTATATTACAACTGAAACTAGCCAACCACAAAAAACACCTTTGAAAGCCCAGCCAAAAAATAAAAACATTTTGAAGATGTGAAGACCACATAAAATTATATAGGCTTAATTAACCACAGAATCATTTAAATGAACACACTGTACATCTAATTCTACTATAAAGTACAAGTCATGTAGTTAAAGAACAAATTAGTACTGCATAAATATAAACTAATATAAGAACCTATTGAAATTAGCGGTACCAATTGAGATACAACTGATTACAATTAACTGATTGGGAGCAATTGTGCTGGTAAAAATGTAAAAAGAAAAAAAAACTAGCATTATGTTTTTTGTTTTGAAATCCAAGTAATTTATTACTGAGGTTTTTTTCCCCTTTTGGACAGCTATCTACTGCCACCTATAAAGGTTAAAGGAAATAAGGTTTCATTACCTTATATAGCAGGGGTGCCAAACTGCCGGCCTGCGGGCCGGATGCGTCATGCAGAAGCCACGCCCACCCCATTGCTGGCAATGGCAAAACTGTCCCGATACGTTGTGCGACGTCACGTGACGTCGTGAGTTTGACATATCTGTTATATAGCGATTTCTACTGATCATTATATTTTACTTCATTTTAAAGCAACAAAGTATCTTTAGATGTATCAAATTATGGTTTATATAATATCTTGCCATTTGGCCATGCTTCTGGCCTCATGAGATTAGTCCAGAACATCTGAAAGTTATTGTTTTATCCACACACCTCACGTTAAGCTGCAGATGTGAATGCAATATTCCCTAGCAATATTGGTTGTGTCATAAACATTATATACTTGAGCTTAAATACATGCTTAAGTAATCTGTGTTTACTTGTGGGCCCAGAAAAATTACTGCATCAAGCAAAAAGTTCCCTCTTTGACTTGTTTTCATCTTCCTTGCAAAATCTTGCACTGCCAAGTTTATGCTTTCAAGTTAAATTCTAGCATTATTAACAGTTTAGCCTTCTAATGGCTTATAGAATATATAAATGATGCATCTATAATCCTGATTGTTTATCTTAGCAGTAACACAGACATATCACTATAAAGACAAAATATGCATACCAAGGTTTTTAATTGTTAAAGTAACAACAGAAGGAAAGGATATCTAAATATCCACAATGTGTCAACTGGATAGAAAAATCAACATATTTCATATCCAGTTTTAAGAATCTATTTTCTCACATTAGCATTTGAATATTCAGAATACTAAATTTAAGAGAATATTTATTATTGACCCACTGAAGTCTGCAACACATAAAATAGGCAAAAGATTGCACCCTTGTATTCATAATAACCCAAAATATTTTGCAACATTTCATTATCTCAGATGTATTGACCACTGAAATGCAGCTTATTTGTTGTATGGGTGTCAGATAATATAATTCAGTAGAAACCCAATTGAAATTTAGACTGATAGTTGGTAGAGTACCCAACCTATAGAAGAATCGAGATATAAAATTCTTTACTTACTTTACCATTGCTACCCAAATAGAACAAAAGATTGTCAGGTTCCATTGTTTTAACATTTAATGTTAATGTATTGTAGTTAGTAGATAATATCTGGGGTTGATAGGCCCGAATGCAGTCTTTTTCCACAGATACTGCAATTTTAATCTGAAAAAAGGAAAAAACAAAAAACTTTATATAATGCAGGTACAATTTATACCCATACACATACATGTAGAGACACATAGTGGTTATCATAGAAATATTATCTACATTAATGAATAAAATACTTGACATAATTAATATGCTGACTCTTTATAGCCTAGAGAGGGCTATAAAGGACTGTGAAGCAGTGAAGTACTATTGCTAATCACATGAAGGAGTCAGTGAGATGGGCAACATATAAATGTATTAAATAAAAAAAATAATTAAATAAAAACCAACGGGATGGAGCATTTCTCTTTCTGTCTTTATATTTCACCAAAATCATGAATGGTATTTCTTTGTGCCGCTGATGGGGGTTGCTCTGTACATCCTACAATGCAAAACACATTGAGGAAAAGGGAAACACTAGATAGTGGAAAACAATACATGTGTTTTTTAGAACCTTGGTTAGTTGTACTTGATTAAGGGCTTCTGTCCCCTAAGATGTAGGAATTAGATGGTTGAAGCAAAACCCATATACACAGGATGGCTTCTGAGAAAACAGATGGATTAGGTTACCCCTAAGGTCATACTTGTAGGAGGGAAACAGGGATTTTTGAACAGATAGCACTGTGCAGAATAGAGTGATGAGGGGTCCTTGGTGGTCTCTGAACTTGGTTGTTTTCTTGCAGACATTTCATTACCCAAATCAGGTAATATTATCCTTGCTAGTCATCATCCAGCACTGACTATGTAATGAAACGTGTGCAAAACAACTTGGGTAATGAAACATGTGCAAAACAACCAAGTTCAAAGAGCACCAAAGATCCCTCATTTCTACCCTGAGCTACAAATATTCTCCTTTATTAGAAAGAAATGAAGAATGTCCTGGGATGAAAATAGAGACATGCAGGAAGACAATAGAGAGTTTTGACAATAGAACGAGTAGTTGGTATGAATTAATAGTCTCATACATTGCATGGGCCTGTCCTCTTTTAAACTGCATTTTTGAAACTGAAAGAACCTAGGCAGCCATGGAAGATTTATGTTACTGAAAGAAAAGTACAAGTCCTTGTGGACAAGTATAAATCCCTCAGGAGGAAAATAACGTCTGTATTACAGTTTTTATCATTTAAAATTTAATATAGTGACAGTAGATGCAACTATTTAGGATATGTACTTTACATTAGAGTACATATGTACTTTGTCAGTTACAGTTTATTTCAGTGATGCAACTATTTATGATATATCCTGGAACAAAATAGCAGTTTCTTTTCTGGAATACATAAAAATGGTTAGCTGCTTACAGAAGCTGCCTGTTTGCGAGCCTGGTTTATGAGCTCTTTAATTTCAGAGATGTTTCTGCTTAGATTCTCCTCCAGTATTTTGAGAGGTTTCAGCCTTCCATATAACAGACCAGCCTGGATTTCAACTTCATTCACTTTTTTTTCAGCTGATGCTGCTGCCAAAACAGAAGTGGAGATATCCTGAAAAAGAGTTTTGGGGCAATTCTGCTAACTATTTGTGTTTTAAAGCTGCAAATGAATAATGAATACACACACATACACACACAAAATTATGTAACTAAGTACGTTTAATTTTTTACTGGTTTTTCATTCAGCCTTGCTAGTCTGAAAATGCCAACTTTCAATCAAAAAAGATAGCAAATCTCATCACAATTTCTCACCGTATCAGCAAACTGCTGATACTAGTACAAACTGCTTTCAATGTGAATAGGATAAAGAATGTTTTGGATTAAAAATTAATCCCACTCTTGCATGCAGTAACATTTCTAGTAAGCAATCAAGCAGCAAACCTACCAGCATTTGTTGAATCAATTATAAGTTCATTTGTTTTCTGCAACGTATCATTAACTTTAGACAATGCAGATGAAGAATTCAACAGCTTCTCACTAAATCCGACAGTATGACTTATACCATTAAGGGCAGTCAAATTAGCAGAAAGAGCCAGCCTTTTTATTGCCAAAATATTTTCATTAGTATCTGAAACAAATGATCAACATAAATTTGATTATCTATCATCCTGCTTGAAAATCTTTGAAACTCAGGAACAAAATGAACCTAGTACAGAAGATTTGTGATCAGAATCTCATATTTATTTTAATTTCCTAAACTTAAAGTGTAGCCTATTCTGATAAATGCAGTACTACCTTATGTCTGGAACTGAACAAGTAATCATAGCATAAAAACCCTCTGGATGCAGTGTCACAACATCTAAGCATATGCCTTTCCTCTTCCTTTAGTCTAGGGGTCTTCAAATTTGGCCCTTTTATGACTCATGGACTTCAACTCCCAGAATTCCTCAGCCAGGCACACTGGCTGAGGAATTCTGGGAGTTGAAGTTGATGAGTCATAAAAGGGCCAAGTTTGAAGACCCCTGCTTTAGTCACTGATCCCCTATTGTATGGAGGGACTATTAAGGTTCATATAAATTGAAATAAAGACTTTCCACATGATTGTTCCATATCACATAAACTGGTCAGCTTACATTTAAATGAACACAAGAATAATCAGTCCCTGCTATATAACTATCAAGGTCTGAAATTAGGAAGCTTGTGAGTCTGTAAGCAGTTCATTTGTCTTTGTAATTCAGGCATAATGCTTGAGTAGAGACATAAAACAATTCTAATGTATCAACAACCATTCTAATGGGATACCCGTCAAATTAACAGTTTAAATTTAGGGTTCTCTTTAATCCATAATTTATAGTGTTCTAAATTTGTTTAATCCATATTTCACAGTGTGCCATCAAAACCAGAGCTTTGGGGTATCTTATGGTGGAAAACTAAAGCTGTACATATAAAAGTTATTCATATAAAATATTATTTTTTTTCCATTGTAGTTTTTATTTTAGCTCCAGTATATTAGCAAGGCAATGTCTATTACAAAGATTATTACAAAGAAGAAGTAAAAGGAGTACTATCATGGAAAAAGAAATGAATAAATTGTAACATTTAATCTGATTGTTAATAAAAAAAACCCTGCTTGCTACAACTGGTTATTACTTATACATGCAGTGCTAAATTATGGTTTATTGGCAGTGGAAAAGACCAATACCATTCAAATCTGCAATCCTATTTCATCATGGCCAGGTTTCAGAACTTTAATGGGCAGAAATCCAGCCAATGAATCCTTGCTCAGCACGATACAAAGCAATGTAAACCAAATTTTTCCTATTCATTTTGTTTTCTTTTTTTGTTTTAAAGGAATGAGAACATGCTGAAAACAGCAACCATATATTGTCCTCTTACACACATACTTTCAAAATAAATACATACATACATACATACACACACACACACACACACACACACATATCTGAGATAAAAAGATTAGTTTTTCTAGTGGTAATGGTTAAATAGATCTGCCTTCTAGATTGAAGGACAATGTTATCAAGATGAACTCCCCTTACCTCCGGACAATGCAGTCATCTGAAGTAGGGAATCATTAAACCTTTTAGCAATTCCACTGGCTTTTGCTTTAAGTCTTTCCACTTTTATGTTAATTTCATTTAACCCTGACCTGAGTCCTACAGAAGAAAATAGTTGTAAATCCGATGCAGTAGATTACTTTTTGAAAGAAAATAAAAGCAATGAATTGTGCCTTATATAATCTATGCTGTATGCTAAAACGACACCTATTCAGCAGATGCACTATATAGAGTTTAAACTATCAAGCAAAGGCAAATGTCGCCAGGGATCACACATTAAAAAATGCACTAAAACATAATTGCAGCCTGTGCCAAATAGGTGGTTGTTTTATTGCTTTCAGGAGGATAATTTGTAATTGGCACAGGTTTATAGGTTCTTTATTACAAAATGTTAATATATACAGCAACCAATATTACACCCTACAAAGATCTCAGGTTGAGTAAATTTTAATTTAATTTTATTTTATTAGCACAACAGTCCTGTGATAATAAAAGGTTTAACATCCTCAAGTAAATGTCATTACAGAGCAGAAATTAATATGTCAACCTATATGTAATGAAACTTACCATCATACTTCTTGTGAAAATGTTTTGCATCAGTTAAGACTGTGGAGCTAAGCTTAAGGACATTTTTCCCAGTAGTGTTAAAGGGCCCTCTTTGCTTAAACACAAAAAAAAACATTATTTATGGGGAAAAAGCAATATTAAAATTACAGGATTCTGGCATAACCCTTATATGTTATGTGGCTATAATGTAAAAAACTCATTTCTATGGTTTTATAGCATTTTTAGCTTAAGCTTCCAATCTCAGTCCTATGATTAAACACATCAGATTTATTAATATGAGATATGAGACAGAACACCATAAAAACATCTTCACATACATAACAAGCAACTATATTAGAAATAGGGTGTTGTGAAGATCACACATGGTTCCAAAAAATATTTCCCTAAAATGACCTTGTACAGATGTAGTCGACTTTCATCAACACATCCCACAGTTGCTGCTGTGGCTTGGACTTGTTCCCAGAGATCATGGGGTTGCACCAGATGCTTACATAGTGCATAATTATTTGGATTTCTGAGAACTTTGACCTCAAGAAGAGGGGTCTCATCCCTTAACCCATGTACACAATAAGAAAAAAAAGGATCATGCCACGGGTTAGCTAGATGGTACATCACAAAGATCTAAAGATTATGTCTGGCTAAAATTGGAAAGCTTCCAACTCTTTTCAATGGATTGAATTTCTTAAAAGGAAAAGTTTGTACAAGAATGGAGATACCTATCATTCCTTGCTTTTATTCTGTTTTCAGAAGATCAGAAAAGTATTTTTACAGATTCCAATATAGAGCTTTCAACAAAGAAAAATATGATTGCTGAACAAGCTTTCGAACAAGTCAGAAGCTACTTCCATGGTATCCAGTGGTGCTTATTTTTTGTAAAGTTTACATAATTTCATAATTAGAAAGAAAACCTGGACATTGTGGTTAGCCATTAGAATATTCCAAAGCTTTTCATTTATTTGAGAAAAGAAACAAATTCATGTGTAGGATTTTTAAAAATCTATTATTGTGGGGTACAAGCTATACATACTCAAGACATAGCTGCTTTGAAGAGTTGCATCAGAGACACAGGTATTTTAATAGGGCAACTCCATGCATTTTTTTCAGGTTGACTTAGAAGTCTAAAAAAAATGTAGCTCCTTTAAAGAGATGATAAGTTGCACTCCCAGATGTTCCAAAATATCTCTACCATAAGTTTTGAATGATGAATATCTATATTGAAGAATGTATACATGTATTGATATAACACAGACTTTCTATGCACTTACCACATGTTCATATATAATCTTAGTGACATCACTTGCCAGGTTCTCTGCACTTTCAACTACATTTCTGATGGTAGAGTACACATGGACAGAATTTGTCACATTCACAGTCACATTTCTAACATTCAAAAGGCCACTGCAATAGAAGATGAAAATTATATCTTTTGCATAGAATTTAAACCTATTAAAATATTTATCAGATTTTACTAGAACCTACACCTATTTTAAGCCTTATATTTGGATCAGTTTATTTATTTATTTTATGTATTAAATTGCTACAATGTCCATCTCATCTAAATGACTCAGTGGTTTACAACAACATGCACCTGAAAAAAAATAGCATTACATTATTTTAAAACACAGAATAAAAGTTGCATATTGAACAACACATTGCCTTTCATCCCTAATGCAGTCATTAATTCCAGTGTTCTGTTACAATTGAAAGTTTATTATATTCTAGATGAAACAGCTTATGCATTTCAGTTTCAGTCATACTTGGCCTATCTACGTGTAACAATTAAGTATGTTACAGCTTAGTACAAAAGAAACATTTTTGGTGTGAATGTAAGCTTTGAATTCCACACTCTAGACTGGAAGTTTTATATTTCCTATGTAGTTTTGTGTCTAATAAGCTCTGAGGCAGAAAGCCATTTCCAGTAGACAGACATTTTAGACACTACAAACCGTCTGCTATTTAATTAAAGCATAACCTATTGATGACACTTTTACCTGTCTAATGCATGAACAATTTTTTCTAACTCAGAAGCATGATCTTCTGTCTTATAGACAAGTTCAAGAGCTCCTCGAGTAGACAGCTGCATAACCAGGTCATCCACGTGTTGTCTTAATTTAGTACTCCATAAGATGAGTTCATCCTCGTGGATTTCTAGATCCTGAACATTCAAAATCAGTTAATATCACATAATGGCTAATTAACTAAATTAGTCATAAATTAAGGCTATGAGTGTTCAGTGACTTACAGACGTAGAACTAAATATATCTCTTGCAAAGGCGGCAGCAGCGGTTTTTTGGATTTTTCCTTCTTTTATCAGCGTAACAGAGAGCTCCTCATCTTCTTTAACATTCAGCTTTTTATTCTGAATACAATATTGGGTATAATTAACACTTTATATCAGCTATTACAGAATAAGTCTATCTTACATAAAATCCCTTCATGTTTAAAGAGATACAAATGTTAAGTGTAATATACTTTGCCAAATGCTAATATTAAACCTAATTTTTTTCTTTAAAGATTATTTTAAACACTCAGACAAATCTACTATGAAATCACATTAAACATGCTGTGAGACTTCTTACATTGAACTCATTGAGGTTGTTATTAATAAGAACAAACAGACGCCCAGCCTCCTCAGTGTTTCTGTTTGCTATGTTCACAACATCCTGGGCTTCTTGACGTTTGCTGCTATGTTCAGATAAGGCACGTTTTGCTGCTTTTTGAAAATCCTTAATTTCTTGCTGTGGTCTCCAATATTCTCTCTGGATTCGTGTCAGCAATTTTTTTGCACCTCTAATAAATATAGAAGACATACACAAAGTGATATAAATCCTCTTGAAACTAAAAGTCATTCAAGAGGAAGTTGAAATCTGTCTCATATAGCTAATGAGAAATTTGGCTTTATTGTTTACTTACATTGTTTATAGTCAACTATCATTGCATAAAATCATTATCCAAGGATTACAGGCTAGTGCTTATGATATAACGTGCAAAGTTGCATTTAATCTTAGCTTGTTTGGAGGAAGTAAAGTATGAAGTGTGTTTGAATATCACAATATGTTATTCCCAACATAGTTAAAGGAAAGGCAATAAAGAAATATCTCCTGTTTAGTGACAAAACTATGAGCACTAACATTCTGTACATTCCAAAGGTGCTTTCTCAAAAGGCAAATGGACTTTGTTTATTCATTAAAGACATTTAGCTTTTTATCCAACAATGATCTGGATGATTAGGAATTATCCATAGACATTCTGTGCATTCATATCCCAGATCATTAAACTTATCTGTTTGGCATAAAGTGGTGAATGCATTCAACATTTATTCTTGCCAAGATCTCAAGAGCAGAAAAATCAATGAAAAAGTATCAGAACTATTGATGGAAATCAAGAGACTTTTCTTGATGGCATCTTCTTGGCTATAACTTTGAGAATGTTTCTGATTTATTTCAAATATATATTTTACAAATACATTTTATAAATTAAATCAGGTTTCATTATTTTCCTTTTTTCACAAGTTCCCATTTTGATATTTTGTCTAAACTCATACAAAATTATATTTAAACACAGTTTTGGATTTTATCACAAGCAAAATCTTGTCTGTGGTACTCAGTTAAATATCTTTGATATATATCCCAATAACAGAAATTTTAGCCTCTACTTTTAACATGTTCAAATTCTAAATCAATTTACTCTAAAGACAGGTTGAAACCATTTATCTGTAGGAGGTATGAGTTATGTACCATAGACTATATAATTCCTGGAACTGGAAATTACCCTAATAAGCAGGCATATACATAGAATGAAGGCTATTGCTAAGCACATTGGTTTGTGCTTAAAATTGTAAGCCGCCCTGAGTCTTCGGAGAAGGGCGGGATATAAATAGGATTTAAAAAAAAATAGTGCTAAATTTAAAACCCACATGAAAATCAATGAAGCATGTTGTGCCTTTAAAAAAATAAGTATTCTAGTTTTGCTGAAAATCGCCTGTTGTTTTATGACATAAAGCTTTTAGTTTGATTTAATACATTAAGCATTTTAAAAAATAATATTTACCAACTAATTCTCATTATAAAGGTCAGATACAGTTTTCTTTACTTGTCTTAAATATTAATTACGAACATTGCAGCAAACCACAGAAAGACTTACGTTAATTCACGTATACTATCTTGATGCAGGTGCTGGAAATATCTTCCACGCATTACATCCATCATCATGGGAATATCATCTTGTAATTTCTGAAGTGTTTTATTTGATTGTGGGAAATCACTACCCACTGTTGTGTTAATAGTGGCCGCCATTTCCACAAGCACTTGATGGAGAAAGAAAAATAATAATTGGGCAGAAAAAAGGATTTTAAAAATCACCTTATACAAATGCAGAAACAATATTTTTATTTATAAATATCTTCGACAGCTAAGTCATATTCCTACTCCAAAACTGTAACAGCCAAACCAATCCCCACGTTACCTTTAATAGTTCCCTGCAATGTGATGATAAATTCAGCCATTTCTTTACTCTTATTCAAGGTACCTTCTGTAGCATTGTTGAGATTTTCTCCTCTTTGTAGTATTCTTGTTAACTAGTACAAAAGCAAATATATATATTAATATATATATATATATTAATATGCTAAATGAGGATCATATTTACAATTGTCACTAAGTTATATACAAAGCAAACCTTTTATTTTGTAAAAAGAGCATTTTATATTATTCTTATCAAATAAATGCTACAGAAAGGGTAAAATGTTTCAGATACTTTAACGTCTGTGCTAGAAAACTTTTTAAGTGGAAAAGTAATTGCCCTGATAAATACTTGCATTGAATTTTAGAGGAGATAATCTTACATTCCCTGAGAAAAGCTTAACTGAGCCAGTGAAAGGTAGAGGTGGTAGTTTTACTGCAATGAATGAAAGCAAATGGTTGGAGAAAGGAGAAATTACCACACACCAGAAGATGTGTAAGAAGACCATAAGTGAGGTAGAGATCAGGATTGCATAAAAGACCAAAGAGCCACCATGAATGTAGACAAAGGCATTGAACTCAACAGCATTTATTCCAGAGTAAGGACGCCTGGATGTCCTTTTTGATATTTTATTAATTTATTATTATCCCTACATCTTAATTGATCCTGATTCTTTTTAGAGCAAGAAAAATAAGACTTTTGACAGTGCTCTTAAATTTCTTTGAGCTGCTAAGTAAGTCGGCTTGATTAAGCAACAACCAATGGGAATAAAGAACTACTAAACTCTGTGCAACTTACTACAAAGTAAAGGTGATTAGGCTTAGGTTCAAACCCTTTCTTGTGGTTTTCAGACTTTTTTTTCTCTTTTGTCCTTCTCCACGCCTATTTCAATCTAACTGTAATTGCTGTTGCAGGGGGATGTATGTGAGCATATTACATGTGAATTGAGAGACATGAGGGAACAATTCTGCAAGTCTTATTTTACAAGCAATTAATTTCAATCAATATATTAATATTAGCTGATTTATTTTCTCTTAATTTTGCCCTATCTTGGTGTGTAATCTAAACATAGACACAAATTTGCCACACATACAGTATATGCACACTACTAGGGCAGAAAAATATCAAGGATGGGTTTTAGCTGAGTTGCATCCCTAAGGTGCCCCCCCCAAACCATCATCATCATCATCATCATCATCATCATCATCATCATCATCATCATCATTATTATTATTTCCTGATTTAGATAAGCTTTACAATAAATATGACAATTTGCTGCTTCTCTATTAAGTATGAAACAGATTTTCACGTGGTAAATACAAAGCCAAACATTTTATAATTACCCGGTTCAGTTCAATATTGCGGTAAATCTTCTACTTGCAGGTCTACTTTTACCTATTTTTATTCCAGCTATTTTTCTAACAGGTAAGTTTAAACTTGAAATAAAGAAGCAAAATCCCTACCTCTTTGTAGAACTGATCTGAAACATTTGATATCATACCAAGATTTCCATTCATAATTTTCATTAAAGAGTTTGGACTTTCTTCAGCCCTCAAAGATTCCTGGAAATAAAATGTGTATGCAAACAGCTTCAGGATGGAGGCAAGGATTTAAACTTAGACCTTTTAGTATGCAATTTTCCCAATTAGGTGCTTTACCAATCCTTTTCATCAAAAAACTTTCCTAGAAAACTTCACAATGTCTGTGTAACAGCTAAGCAATATGTTGGTATATGAAATAAAATCTATATTACATTGGTCTGTAACTGAAAAACAAACTGATTAACATGTGAGATTTTAATTCAGCCAAGATGTTAGTGAGACAGCCTAAAAATATTAAGTTACAGGTTCAACTGATGAATCTTGGAGAAACTGAATCTGTAATAACATTTCAATGTTATCTGCCAGTGCTGTACAGTGTAAGTTTGCCAGTGCTGTACAGTGATCCAGATTTAAAGGGCACAATGTGATTCAGAACTGACATAAGCACACACATAGCACCTCTCAGGAAAAACAGGGATGTCAAACTGTGGGCCAGATGTGTTATGGCAAAACCGCACCCACCCCATTGCCGGCAATGGAAAAAATGTTGTGATATGTCACGACACGTCACGTGATATTGTGAGTTTGACACCCCTGCCTTAAAACAAATTAATCTTTCTTGAGAATCAGAAATCAGTGATGAAGGAAAGGGCACTGGGAGCATACCACATATCCCCCCATTCACACATTGCACACTGCAAAATGTGAATGGATGCATATGTGGTGGCCCAATGGCTAGAATGCAGTATTGCAGACTAACTCTGCCCACTGCCAAGAGTTCGATCCTGATCGGTTCAAGACTGATTCAGCTTTCCATCCCTCCACAATTGGTGAAATGAGAACCCAGATTGTTGGAGGCAATATGCTGACATCTGTAAACCACTCAGAGTGCTGTAAAGCAATCACTATGAAGCAGTATATAAGTCTAAGTGCTATTGCTATTTCATAGCTGCACAGCTAACTAGAAAACTGCCCCCTTTCCAGTTTTATTACAGAATCTTTTGAAGATATTTTATAAAGGCAGTTATATAAGTAATTAGATAAATAATAACAAACTAAATGGAATATTGTTATGAATTATTATTAGTATCATCATCATTGAACACGAGGAAATCAACATGTGAAATGTACAGGTCTCTTTCCATAAGATAACACATAGATTTATTTTGATACTTTGTATAGGATTTACAGTAATACAGAAAGCTGCTCCATAACCATAATACCTGACAGAATCAGCCCAGCTCCAAGCCATGGCTTAGTGGGTGGCAAGTTCAGAAGAGTTGATTCCACAGAAGTATTTCTAATTAGAAACAATGTTTTATCATAGAAGGCATACGAACCAACTAAACCATACTTAAAATAGGCCAGTGGTAACCAATATATTAATCTTCAGCTATCTACACAATAATATAAACTGCAAAATAAAAGATAAGTAACAGCTTACACACCTTTAAATATTTTGTGACATTTTCCAAGTCTGAAAGTGCTCCATAAGGTGCCAAGATAGCACCAGTGAAGTTTACCAAAAACATAGCTTTGCCAAAATTATCCAGATCATTCAACAATCGCCCTGTACATTCATCATCACAAGCTGAAGAAAAAAATTATAGATATTATTTTCAGCTTAATACACATATTTGTATTGATCCTTACATTATTTTGTATACTCATGAACTAAACAGAAAGTGAAGAAATTCCAAAAACAAAAAAAAGGAGAAAGGTAGCCCTAACATTTGTTCCTCTTAAGCAGATTATTTCATTGACTAACACAAGAGTGACAACCTTTGTGATATCTCTTTAGAGTCTCATGCTTGGGCTCCAAAAAAATAAAGGAAAACAACTTCAGAAACTCTTTCATGGTTAGGTTATCATCATATACATGGTTACAAATTTTTCTCTGCAATACTCAGTACTTTAATTCATATATACTATATAGCATTTACCATTTTGACACACATTCCTTCAGTTTCGGAAACATTTCTGAAGTTCTTCATTGCTACTTTTCTTCTAATTATACTAAATAGTAATTCTAGACAATTATGTATATGTCTAGATTCTCCAACAGAGAATCTAGGGTAACTCTCTCACTGATAGAATTTACATTCATTCTTCCACTCTGCTTTTCATTTCTCAATAATTTCTTACTCCCCAAATTTTGTTGGAAAACTTTGTCAAAACCATGTACAAAATCCATATAAATATATTGAGTAGATATTTTAAAATGTATATCATTTTAATTCTTCTCTATATGTACATTTCTTTCTGTAGCTATTTCCTTTCTTCTCTCTACAGGGATACATACACTGATATTCAACAGATTCATCTATTTAGTTGGTTCTATCCAAAACACAGACAGCATTTTTTAAGAATGTTATTTTCTGAGCAAGTATGTTTCATGCTGCAATATCTTACAAACTGAATAATACTAAACAGCACTTAGTTCCCATTCCAGGCAAACTTCAACTTAAAAAAACAAAAGGAAAAAGGAAAAATAAACCACTTACAAACACATTCATTCTCCACAAGAGTGTGTCTTGAATCACACTGATCACACAACTGTCCTGTTACACCTTGCTTACAAACACATTGCCCAGAAGTATGATCACAGTGGTAATGGAGAGAACCATTTGGGTTGCACTGACATTGCTGACATTTGCCACCTGGTACTCTAGGATCTCCATAGTAACCTGGAGAACATCTAGAAAGAATCAAGACAAGTTAGCCTTTCTTGAATGTCTTGTTTTTTTTAAAAAAGGATGCCTTGAGATACCTTATCATAAAACCACAATGTCCTCTATTCTTTCATGATCTCCAGTCTTTTATTCCAGCATGCCACAAATCTCACAGTAGCCTGAGACTTAAACATACAATACATTCCCTATGTTGAAGGACATTCTACATTCTATGGACCCTGCAAATGAATTCTGAGAAATTGCAAGGGTATATACTTCTATTTTTTATAGCATTACAATCCTATTGAGATACTGTAGTTTCAAATTAGGATTGTACCAGTGTAATATATAAAAAAGCAAAGGCATACTTTTTGACTGAATGATGGCACAATACAACACGCAGAATAGCCAATAAATCAGGTTTAACACGTCAGTTACTAGCTGTTTATGTTAATACTTTAATTCTACATTGATTCAATATAGCAGCAACTTGTTATCTACTTCATTTCTAATAAGGTTAAGACATAGATTTTTCCATCCCTTTTGCCTAATTGCTGTCTAAATCAACTAAAATTAAGCTATGTCAACTCTTCTTAATGTAGGCACATTTGTTGCATAGGTTGTATGAACTGAATACCTTACCTTTCACAGTACTGCCCTTCATATCCAGTGACACAAGCATTGCAGTGAAAGTCCTTTATACCTTTTGCAACACATGTTGGACTAAAGCTTGAAGAACAAAAAAAATCATTAGAAGATCTAGGAGAAACATACTTATCCCAACTGGTATATAATTTTATTTATTAGATTTATATTTTTTTATTCACTGGCTTAAGGCAATGGTCAGCCCTTCCTCCCCCCCCATTTTTCCCCACCACAACCCCATGAAACAAATTGGGCTGTCAGTGAGTGGCTGACCCAAATTAACTCAGGGAGCTCCAATGGATATGAGTAAACCTGAATCCCCCCATTTTTACCCAAGCAGTATAATTAGGTATGTAGGAATGTTCAACCATATTTCTTTTGATGCCTAAAAACTACAATTCCAGTACCATTCAATTCTACTAAGTCTTCAACTTTATACATATAGATTAAGAAAAGTCTCACTGATTTCAATAAGGCTTATTCCTAGGTAAATAAGATTGCTGCTTAGCTATATTAATGCATAAATACAATTCTGTTCCTTGTTGCCTAATACTTAGTGTAGCCTAATGTTTTTCCAAAGTGTTGAACTGTTATATTTAATCATTGTGAAAGGCTGATGTAACCATAAGATCAACCACTAGGTTATAATAATGTCTATTGAATTATCTGACTAAGCCAAATTACAAATCCCATTTTAATCAGGAATTTTTTAAAAAAGGATAGAGACCGCCTAGAAATATAACTGTCAATAGTATCTATTATTGATGTAATACTATATTAAATATAATAATTATTAAGACAACCAGGTTAATACTTAGCTACCTTTCTGGGCTCATTCTTGGACATGCACATAGTGAACAATCATTGATGGATCCTGTCACTTTGCCATAATAACCAGGAGCACAAATACTGCAGTGGTCACCAACTGTATTATCTCTGCAGTCCTAGGAAGCAATAATTCAGGAATTTTAAAATTTAAAAAAAAATTAAAAGCTTCGAGTTTAATAATACACAGTGCTCTTACTAATTACTCAAAATGTCAAGAGATGGAAATGGCAGGCAATATATTCATTCCTTTAGTTATAAAAAAAGATTGGTATTTATAGAAAACTAATGGAGTAAAACTATAGAAAATTATTGCCGTTTCAACATGGGTAATCCATGAAGTGAGAGTAATTAGTTCGGTTTCTTATTTTAACATTCCTTGATGATTGCCCTAATTACTTCAAGCAATCTGAGTTATCTCCATCAGTGATTCATTTTTGATAATGTTAAATTCAAATTGTAAAATTTTAAATGGTTAGAGCCACGATGCTAACCTAAACTACTGCAGCACATTACATAGAAAAGGTTATTTGGAATTCAGAGTATCTTTACATTTATCTATTGTCTACAACACCTCTTGTTTCAATTCCTTCTTCCCTGTATTGGTTTATTTCAGAGAATAACCTCTTATTCTGTGTTGCTTGTTTGTATTAGCTTTGTAAAGCTTCTTGTGAACCGGGTAAGATGCCTAAAAATAATCTTACAAAAGAACTAGTCAATGGTAATGTGGCAAAATTTGCAGCAAGAATATCATTAGATATATGCCATTTTTACTATTTTACTATTTTACTAAAGCTGTACTTGAAGGGTTTTCATTTCTAATTTTGGAAATTTATACTATTTTGATCATCTCATTTTTCAGCGGTCTTTTTTTACCTTGAATTATTTCATTCATTTTAAACATTTGTATAACTGCCCATCTTAAAGCAAACAGGGCAGCTGCCAAATATTGATAAAAAAAAATTGTGGAAGTTTACATACCAAACACTTCCCTGTTTCTGGATCACAAACACTGCTGTGGTTATTGCACTGGCAGGGCATACATAATGAAACTACTGAGGGGGACACTTTTAGGTGTGTGTTTCCATGCTTCTCCCTATAGTATCCTGGTGCACAGTCCTACATAGAAAAGAGCTTTATTAAACTGGTAGACTTATTTTTAAATAAGGCATTTAAGGTATGACAAGGTGTTACCTTAAAATATTTTTTTTTTACTAAGAGATGTCATACCTGACAGGAGAGTCCTGCATAACCTTCAGGACACAGGCATTTTTCAATGTGGTGAGCTTGTTCCTTGGCCAAGGGCATGTGATCAGCTTTCATTGCAATTTCCATGGAGATATTTGAGATTCTAAAAAGCATCCCATAAAAACAAAGTAAAAATGAGGCAATCTTCATTTATCAGACAAGAGATGAAAACTGCTTGTTATTTCCTACCAATTAGGACGGCTTCTGCAAATATTTCAGTCAGAGCTATAGGTTACAAAACTAAATGGCAGAAATAAATTTCAAAACGAAAGGTTTGGTTTCTAAGCTACTATAAGGTAATAAAAATTAATAAAAGCTTAGACAAATGGCTCTCCTGGCTAGACTTTTCTTAGGTTTTCATTCCAAAATATTTAGAAGCACCAGAAGGGAAAGGCTGCTTGGCATATCAGATCCTGTGATAATAATCTTCCTGAATATGATAGTCATCAGGTGTGCCCATTAAAGTTTTTCTAAATATGCACTAATAATTTTTCAAACAAAGAATTGCTAAACTGTGTATTGATTCACATGGGATTACATGAATCCGCACTATAAACTGCATTTCATCATGCTGCATTCAGTTTCTCCTAAAAAGTACTGATTTTTAGAAACACTTTTAGAAGCATAACCATCAAAAACAATGCAAAGTAACTTTATATCATATTTGTATTCATGTATATTGAACAGTAATATGTGGTGAACTAATAAGATAGCTCTATTATTATTACCCATTATTTTTAAGCTGCATTTTATAGTTTTTAATGTTTTTAATAATAGTAGTTATTTGAGAACTCGTTTTTTAACTTTGTTTTATGTCACTTGTTTTATTACATGGATGGCTATTTTTTTTATTTTAATTCCATTTATATCCCGCCCTTCTCCAAAGACTCAGGGCGGCTTACAAACTTAGCAGTAGCCTTCATTCTATGTATATGCCTGCTTGTTAGGGCTTTCACACACACCCCAAGCGGCAAGTCAGCTTAATTGCCCCCAACAATCTGGGTCCTCATTTTACCTACCTCGGAAGGATGGAAGGCTGAGTCAACCTTGAGCCTGGTGGGATGCGAACCTGCACTAATTGCAGGCAGCTGGTGTTACTTAAGGAGGCATTAGCCCACTGCTCCACCAAGGCTCATGAATTAGTTAGAATTATATGAATTAGTTAGTTAGTTAGTTAGTTATTTGGTTAGACAGACAGACAGACAAATGAATGTCAAAGTTTTAGCACTTCACCTGCTTTGTTGCAATCCTTGACCATATGAAGCCTTGATAAGAATATATTCTATATGGCTCAGAACTGACATGAAGTCAGAATGTGAAACAGATTCATCTGAAACAGCATTAAAGTATTTCCAGGTATTCTATTAAAGACAAGAAAAATATAAACATAAATTAATTACAAACTGTTAATAACATGTACAGTACTTGTTTAATGAAATGGCTTTTACTTTTTTGTGTATAGGTATTCCTCATTTAGTGATCACAATTAGGGCTGGAAACTTTGTCAGCACTGTGATTGTCTTTACGATCTTACTTCAACTTTCCTATGCTTTACAAATCTGCAAAGGTCATAAATGCGAGCATTGGTTATAAAGTTCCTTTTTTATCACTGTGATAATTGTAAATGGCCACTGAATGAGCATTATCAATATTGGCCTCAACACCTTAGCTGCAAAATTAATAATATATATAAAATGTAAAGTGCTTCTCCATTTAATAAAGCTGATCATAAGAACTAATCATGACACTTCCCTAATTAAATCTTCACTGGCTTTTAAGAGCCCAGTGGAGTAAAATTAATAACCTGGAGAAACAAACATACTGTAAATTAAGCATTTTCTAAATTACTATGCTAAATCTGAAAGATGTTGAAAGTTATTTTCAGAGACAGAAGTATCCTGACAAGGCTCTAAGGAGCAAGGCTGATGCAGGAAAATCTCTCCTGCTCAAAGGATAGTAGGTACCTCTATTGAATCTATCTATCTATAATTTGATATATTCAACCGAAAGAAGTACTATTGTTAAGCAATGATTGTAATAACATTTTTGCCTTCTTCAAGTCATGAAGTTTCCACATTTCACATTGAAAACCATATACTTTTTATTCTGATGTTGCTCAGCAAGAAATATTTCAGTAATGTTTGTGCAATAATTTCCAAACCAATTCTGATATTTGTATTCTGCTTTTGGTTCTGGGACAGTTTATGCATGTATGTATGCGTTATTATTAAAAACAATTCTAGAATGATTCTAGTTTATAATCTTGGATAGAACATTAAGTCTTCCAGGTGGGTTTCATTCAGTTTCTACGTGTTTCCAATCAAATATGTGAAAGAGAATTTTTCTTGGACATTTTAATATGTCACATGACAATATCATACAACTTATGTTATAAAAGATAGATATTTTGAAGAGACATGGCCGGTGATGTTTTGATTTTCACAAAAAAAAGTTAAGAGCAAACAAAGCCTCTATTCCACTGTGAGCAAAAACTCTAGATACATTTCTACATATATAACCAAAATTTTAGTCTCACCTCCATCATTAGTATCTCTTCATCTTGCCTTAATCCATTTTCTGGAGCAAGAACATCCACGTAGATGAACTGTTTCCTAGGGTGACCTCCCTTAATCACAACTTGTGGTTCAAGATTTGCAGTTCCAAGACCATCCAGAGCATAAAAAGCTACTGAATATTTCAATTTCCCACCATATGCCATAAGCTGTTTTGATAAGTAATTATATTGTTAATTTGAGATATTTTTGAAGTATTTTCACTAAAATCTAGGTCAGCAGCAGACCATCTTTTTCTCCAGAGTCTGCTCCAAAATCATCTCTTTTCTCCTAATACTTTCATATATTGACTTCATTTACAAATCAAACAAGAATTTCTTATCTCCAATATAGTCAATATAATTGGGTTTTGTTTTTTGCTTTCCACTAACCATAATTTCTTGTGCCATCTGAATCAAGAACTATAATCAACATGACTTAATATTCAGTTTAAAAAAGCCATAAGATTTCAGATATGTTTAAAATAAACTAAAGTTAACAATTGTATGTTCTTCTGGAAAAGTAAAAGTATAACTTTACAAGCTTCTCTACTTGGGAGAAAATTAGGTGTTGCAATATACCATAATTTGGTGAAAACAGTTAAAATCTTATTTTAACATTTATTACAATAACATATGTAATTCAACAATCTCCAATACTAGTTGACATCCTTGCTTCTGGACTTCCTGGGAGATCATTTCATTCTTTCTCTACCTCTTAGTTGTTGTCACCTTTTAGTCACCTGCTTTCATTATTTGCTTGCTTTCAACAGCAATTTTTTCTATTACCATATTCTTAGCAAATAGAAGGTCCTAAACCAGAATTCCTAAACTTTTTGCCATCACACCTCCCTTTAGTGAAATCTTAATATCAGGGCTTTTTTTCTCATAGAACGCTCAGAACAGAGTTCCGGCACCTTTTTGGGATGGAACCTTGTAGGGTAGGCAAGGCAAGTTGTATGACATTTGTGAGTTCCGGCACTTTTTTCTTTTACAAAAAAAGCACTGCTTAATATACATAGCTTCCCTAAAAATTCAAACAAAAGAATGAACATAATAAACAATGAAAACAATACAATGAAACCTTAGGAAAGGTAGATTATTGTAACAATGTACAACTAAAAGATTTGCCATTCCTTTCAACTTGGTCTGCACCACTCCAGGTGAAGTACAGCTCACAGTGTAGGAAACCTTGCCCTCAAAACATTCTCATTTTCGTTTACAGTACTTTGAAATCCAAGTAGCAATTTTGTTAAACAACTATCGACAATTCACACAACTAGGTCAGCATCCATTCAGAGTGAGCAAACCAGCGCATTTTGTTGGGCCTTCAATGACAACACAAGCTGCAACCCCACTTATATGCCACAGTCTCTGTTTCTGAATGCTCACTCAGATTTTAGATTCTATTGAGTCTAGTATCTTTCAAAAGGCTGAGGGACGCGGTGGCTCAGTGGGTTAGGACGCTGAACTTGTCGATCGGAATGTCGGCAGTTTGGCGGGTCGAATCCCGAGTGCCGCGTAACAGAGTGAGCGCCTGTTACTCGTCCCAGCTTCTGCCAACCTAGCAGTTAGAAAGCACGTAAAAATGCAAGTAGAAAAATAGGGATCACTACGGTGGGAAGGTAACAGCGTTCCGTGTGCCTTTGGCATCTAGTCATGCCGGCCACATGACCACGGAGACGTCCTCGGACAAGCGCTGGCTCTTCGGCTTTGAAACGGAGATGAGCACAGGCCCCTAGAGTTGGAAACGACTAGCACGGATGTGTGGGGGAACCTTTACCTTTACCTGCAAACAGCCTTACATATATTATGTGGTCTCAACAAACAAAGGTATATAAAATTTTAATAGTTTTGCTGTGAACAGAAAGTACAGAAAAATAAACATTTACCTGATTTCCCTGGAACTGATCTGGTAATTTCCAGTAAAAGGGTTCTGTATCCAAGTGTTGGCGGACTGTTGCCGCATTTATTACGATGTCTGGAAATTGGGAAAATACACCTTCACTTGTTCCAGTAAAGTTACTGAGAGAAACCACAGACAATATTTCCTGTTCTGGAGTCAGTGTTACCTGCAATACCAAGCCAACAGGTTATTCATTTTCATAAAATGTATTACTGTACATATGGTCTCAGACTAAGGAAGATTTCACATGCTTCCTGAAAATAACTAACCCATCACCCATCCTTTGAAATTTGGGAGCACTTACATTAATGCACCTTACATTTTGCATTAACATTAAACTGTTTATAAGTTGAATGCACAATTTTCTTTAATCTTTTATATTTTTATCCCCCTTTCTCTAGATATACAGTATAACAAGCTGAAGCTAAGGATGCAGGAAAAAAACAAACAAAAAGAAATAAAACTTAGTTGAGTTATATTGCCTAGACAAAAGGCAGTGGTTGATTTTGAGGAATGCACAAAATATCCTAGAGAAACAATGCAAAATAATATAAACATGCCTAGTACTGAAATGCATATAAATAAGTACATTATTGTCATTTATCATTTACTTAAGGTTGGTATTCACCTTTCAATCAATCAAGGCAGCTCGCAAAAAAATTTAAGAAATTTATAGCAGCAAAGTAAACTAGTCTGGAGTTGGAAACATCGAAATCAATAAAATAAAATAACGAAATTAAATTCTTGATAGCAGGAAAATTCTCAACACAAAACTAGGAAACATTCAGACAGACTGCTAAACATTCTGGTGTCTTCCCACCCTAGCTCCAATCCAAACAGATGACAAAAACAGGTGTGATTAAGTTAGGAAGGAATTAGGAGTATGGCAAGAGAAAAAGATAAGTACACTTTACTAACCGGAACTCGCACATAGCCTTCAACTTCTGTACAAAATTCTGTCATCCCAGAACAAAAGCAAGGGATGCATCCCAAAGGATTAATAGCATGCAGAGCAAAGGTCCCACTTTTGCATTCATTGCAGTGCAATCCAAAGACATTTTCCTGAAGCAAGATGAGATCATTATCAGCCTCATGGCTTGAATAATAGTATTTTATTTCTAGCCTTAATAGTGCGTGGACTATAATTATAGGTATCGAGTATGTATAATTCTACAAGGTATCTATAGAAGCTTGCATTTATTACCTATGTAACCTATGTTCTAGTCAATTCACTTCCCGATGAAGACTCTGCCACACTTTAAAGGAAACGCTGAACTTCTATGATCACAGTAAATATATTTATGGCTCAGTTCGGGTGTATCTAAACTGGATAAAAAACTTTTTCTCCCTTCAATGGTGATGCTTGAAAGAGCTTTAGATCATGCATTACTTCATTTTTGTATTCCCTTAATTACTTAGCTTCAGCAGATCTCTTAAAGAGGGATCTTGCTTAGGGTCTTGTTGGTTTCTTCTTGTCTTTTACAAGAAATGTAGCATGAGATTGTTTGGGGTTAAGTTTTTCTCTTTTGTGTCTTTTTGACATAATGGAAAACTGAATAGGGAATTTTGGTTTCTTGCAGAAGTGCCTTTACAATGCTTCCCAATTCCTGCTGTTTCCAAAGATTATCAAGACTTTAGTCTCTCTCTCTCTCTCTCTCTCTCTCTCTCTCTCTCTCTCTCTCTCTCTCTCTCTCTCTCTCTCTCCCTCCCTCCCTCCCTCCCTCCCTCCCCCCTACAGCATACAACCATGATTAAAAACTTTATGAAAATCCTAATAGGCCAATTATTTATCTTATTATGCTATACCTTGCAAACACACACACCGGTTTCCTCTTCGCAGCTGCAGATTTCTTCATTGCACATCTCTGCTTTACTCCCACGCACATCACAGTCACAAGGAACACAATCAGGATAGTCCCTGTAACCTAAAGCACACACGGCACACCTGTCTCCACCGTATCCTTGCTTACACTGGCACTGAGAAGTCAGTTGGTCACACTGAAGACTGAGGGAACCTAAATGACTACAATTACAAGCCTGAAAAAAAATTTATAGAAACTTGTAAATTGAAAAAGCTACTTTTTGCAGTCATTAAAATAAGTCACCAGTATTGCATTTGTTTGTTTTGCTATATAGAAAGAGAAATACAGTTACTACTTTAAAAAATTGGGTCAAAATAATTTACTAATAAACCTTTGTAGTGAAATTGTAGTGACTTTAGAATGCAATAAAGCTGACTATATTGAAATCAGTCAACTGAAATAAAGAGAGGGAAAATACTATTTCTTGAACTGCTCCATTCAGTAAAAAATCTAGAATGGAACTGGGCAAGTTCAGAAAGTTTCAGGAAACATCAAAGCACTTTTGTTGCTATACATTATCAACTAAATCAGGGGTCTTCAAACTTGGCCCTTTTATGACTTGTGGACTTCAACTCCCAGAATTCCTCAGCCACCATGGAACTCTCAGGAATTCTGGGCATTGAAGTCCACAGGTCGTAAAGAGGTCAAAGCTGCCCACTTCCACCCAAATGACTTTGCTTGTCAGAACTCAGTTGGGAAGGTCGCAAATGATCACATGACTCTGGGATGCTGCAACAGCGTGCCTGGCTGAGGAATTCTGGGAGTTGAAGTCCACAAATCATAAAAGGGCCAAGTTTGAAGACCCCTGAACTAAATGATAGTAATTGTATTATGATTTAATAGACAAATTGCTTTTTATACAGCATTTCCAATTCAGGTTTTAAATAAGAAGCTATAGTATATTACAAAAATGTGAAAAGAAATGAACTAACAGTCAAATTCTTCTATACAATCCTTTAGATTATAGCCAAAAGTGCAAATGGATTGTAATAGCAATATTTCCTACAATTCAATTAGTATTTTAGAGAATAATTTAGAACTCCAGTAATTGAGATATTTACATTTGTATTGTCTAAAATTTTAATCAGCAAAAAGAAAAGTTTCTATTGACCATTTTTACCAGAAGAAGGATTCTCTGCTGAAAATTTTATTTCATTAATTCAGTCACTTCTCATCAGCAAAATGTTATTTTTATTAAGTGGCACGCACTATATAGTGTGTTATGGACCTAGAGTATAATTTTGGCTTGACCACTTTATAAACAGAATGCAGCATTCCAAGTATTATGAGTATCTACCATTAAAAGAAGCATTTAGGAAGCGCTGTTATAGATTAGAAGTACAGAAGTCTGAGCAAGTAAGGATTTTTAAATATGTGGTCTTATGGGCTCAAAAACGTCTTGGCTATTCTAATTGTTTTCATACACCAGGCAGGAGATATAACTTCTCAGTTCAAACCATTTGCAGTACAAATTCTTAGCTCAATCTCAGTTAAAACCTTGACCAAAATATAGGCTAAGGACAGTGCTGACACCAAATTATCTATAGTAATTCTGAGGTAAGGATTAGCCAGATGAGCACTGCAGTAAAAGCTTAATTATTAATTATTGATGTTAATGCTATTATTTTTCCATCAGGTTATTCACATTTCTGTTATAATTCTTTTACCTAATAATTTTCAGTTCTCTTGAACTCAATGATTTTTAAAAAAGTCTTTATTACTCATATCTTGTCTATTGATTTTTTTATATCTCCTTGATTTTTAGGTATTGAGTAGGTTTCTCTAAAAAATTATCTAAAAATACAGCTTAAATACTCCAAGTGGAAACAAGCTCATTGATCATCCTATTTTAATAAAGATTTATCCTCAGAACCAGACATAATAGCTTGCACCTTTATATGGGAGATTTAATAAAGTTACTTAATTACTTGAACCTACACTTGTCACAATAGTTTTATTGAATCTATTCTCCTCCATGTGCTACCACACTGCTGTTTCTATAATTATACTCCAAAACACATATTTTTTCCACATTGTTACATGCTCCAGGTCTTCTGAGAAATCTTATGTTAATTTTCTTTCATTAGGTAAGAAAAACCTTATTACACATAATGTAGTAACATTTTGTACAGAAACTATGAATGTGCCCAAACAATTGATCTACAAGAGTCACATCTTTGTATTTGCTCCAACAATTTTTGATCATGTATACACTATCAACCACAACTTATTAATATTTTAGATTGTTAGATTTTTAAACAATGTATTTTTATATCCTGAACCTAATGCACTATAGACTGAATTTCTATTTTTTAGAATTCATTTATAATTTTAATGTTTTTTCTTAATCTTAAGAACTAGTTTTAGTCTTAGTGCTACATTATTTTACTTACACCCAAGTATTTCATGGCTTATATGATAATTTTTATCTTGGTTTACCCTGGTAATCAATCTGTCTTATCATCTGGTTATCTATTTAGATGCATTAAAAAGAAAGAGGAAACGTATCCGAAATAACACATGGTGGAAAGAAACCTAATATGTAGAGCAGGGGTGTCAAATTGCCGTCCCGTGGGCCGGACGCATCACGAGGAAACCATGCCCACCCCATTGCTGGCAATGGGAGGAAAGTTCCGATACATCGCATGACATCACATGATGTTGCAAGTTTGACATGTCTGATGTAGAGTTTTATATAAAAGTAAATCATTACATTTCATTCAATTTTTTAAAAATACTTAATTTCCTTTTATAATAGATCACAACAAGCACATTACCTTGCATCCCTTCTCTCTATCATGACCCCAGAAATTTTCTTCACAAACTTCACATTTTTCTCCAGTTGTATGAGGAGAACAAATGCATTGTCCCGAATCTTTATCACATGTATTGTGAGTATGAGCACAATCACAAGCTGAAATTAAGGCAGGAGAGAAACAAGTAAACTAGAAGAATTATTAGTTGACTTTTTTTAAAATCTAGGATTTAAGAATTCTGAAAGTTAGTTCCTTGTGAAATCCTAACATTTATTTTCCAATGTTTATTAAAAGAAATGTATCCCTTCCACTATTGTGCCTATATCAAGTAAATGTTTTTGTAATTACATGTGATGCTGTTTTCATTTTAAATTATCTAATCTTTTCCATCTGTATTCACTGCTAAAATGGAATGATTTCATAATATAAGAGAGAAGGGAGGAGAGAGAGAGAGAGAGAGAGAGAGAGAGAGAGAGAGAGAGGGAGAGAGAGAGAGGCTGAGAGGAAGAGATAGAGACAGAGTCAATTTGGTGCAGTGATTGGGGTGCTGGCCTAGAAACTAGGAAACTGTGAGTTCTAGTCTTGCCTTTGGCACAAAAACCAGCTGGATGGCTTTGGGCCAGTCACTTTCTCTCAGCCTAAACCACTTCACAAAGTTGTTGTCATGTGAAAACTAGGAGGAGAAAATAATATTAAGTATGTTCACTGCCTTGAGTTACTTATAAAGTAGTAAAGGCAGGATAAGAATCTAATTAATAAATATAAAATAACCACACTGTATAAAAGGATCTAAAAACAGGTTAGATAGCACAATTCTCCATGTTAGTGATAACATGAATATCTTCAAAGAGGCATTTTACATCAGTTTGGTATCCTGGTTTGCAGCTCCAGGGGCAATTGGTTGTTTTCACTTTTAGAACAATTTTAGTTATTGCATGATTAGTTTATGAGCTAAAACTTACGTTTGCAACCACCATCCTGAAATGCATAAAACCCTGGAGCACAATGATCACACTTGTCTCCAGCCACTCCTAGTGCACAGCGACACTGTCCTTCTTCATTACAATCTTCTGCAGCTGAGCCAATTTTACTGCAATGGCAGAGAAGGCAACCAGCTGTAGTACTTAGGCCATAATAACCAAACTGTAAGAAAGAAAGGTGGGGGAAAGCATTTGGGTACTTTTTAAATCACTCCCCTCCTCCCCCCCCTTCCTGCTCCTCCTATTCTTCTAATATCACGTTTGCTATAGATTGTTGCTGTTCTCTTTGGAAGCACATTAGAAAGGAGTGGTTTTTCAAATGCTCTGGGATTCGTCTAATCAAAAAAGAATAACGAACAATTTAACAGTCAGCTATCTACTAATATCTATCAAAATGTAGAAATACATTAAGATCAGGTTGATTAGACAAAGCCAATTAAATGCTAAATTCAACATTTAGAGGGAAATGAAAATAGTACTATCTTTTACTAGCATATAAACAGCTCCTTCAACAGGTTAGCTATTTCATATTTTGATAGCTATAATTTGCAAGTGTTGATAACATGAAACTACTTTCAAAGGTATATTTTGGATTAGTGAGATAAAAAAGCTTGTTTCATTCCTAATTAATGCCAGATCCTCTGGCTGCATAATTTTAGCCTTTATATTCTTAATCCATGGTTCAATTCTAAACCATGAACAGAGGACAGGACACTATGATAACGAAGAGTTTGATTACACCAATTCAAGCATGCCTTTCCGGAGATGAGCAGGACATCTTTTTTTTCTATTTTGCTCTATTTAGTTCCCTAATTTTCAATTACTATGAAAAAACCCTAAAGTTTAATGATAAACAGATACTTCAATTATCTGAAGCTTTAGCTCTATCCAACAGCTTTGTTGCATTCACAGATATCCTTTTAAATGTTTATTTTTTTCAATCAATTAGATTTATTAAAACTGATCTCATAATTCCTTGAAGGCTGGGAAAGATGGTTTTATCTCTTTCCCATCATTCCTGCCTTGCAGATGCCAGCTGTATTTGGAGTAAAGAAAAGAGACGGATGTAAATTGTGTAGGGTGATGAGAAGGCTCTATTCCCCAAGATCTCTGGAACTAAAATTAAGACAGTCTGTTATGATCCCTCAGTATGACTTCAATAAAAAAAATCCCTTTTTTTGGTATCATCTTAGTTTGATTTTGTCTTTTACTGATTATGAATTACATCCAGATCATTTCACTGTTATACTGAAATTTAAATATATGTACGTATGTAGTAAAAACATTATGCGTTAGTAACATAATTGTTTTTTTACCAAGCATTTATCACATCTCTTCCCGACTACATTAGCTTTGCATTGGCAGAGGCCAGTTTCATGATGACAGATGCTGGAAACAGAGCCATTTATGTCACATTCACAAGCTTAGATATAAAAAAGAACAAAGAGAAAAGATGAATATTATTGTGAGAAAATACACAGTAGTAATTATAACGTGTTTTTCCAAATAAAATGTAAAATTCAACTCTTACTTTTCTATAGTTTTAGCATTATTATTTTACATTTATATCTTTGGAACAAGAAATTAATGTTACAATCCAAAAAATTCCAACTGTAACTGGAAAGTATTTCTACTCAAATGAGAGTTCCCTGATTTTTATTAATGAGTAAGTAGATTCTTGGTGTTATGCAAAATTCTGTTTATGACAGTCTCCCAACCTTGAGGTGAGGAAAGCTCAAAGAAATGCAGAAACAGGAGATACATTGTTGACTGATCATTGCTGATAAGATAATGAGTACTGAAAATGATCTCACATTTTTAAATTAGAAGTAAATATCCTTCATTCTAATCTTAAGATTAACAACTGTAACCAATTTCCTTGCTGAAAGACAAACTGCTTTGGCAAAGTCTATGAAAAGTTCATGCAGAACATCAATTCAAAACAAGATATGATACCTACAATGAAAGTGTTAAGTACCAGGGAACCAAATAGCTTTGTCAGGTCAAAATGGCTGTGTTCAACTTACAAATACTTTATATAGAGCCTTGGTGGAGCAGTGGGCTAATGCCTCCTTAAGTAACACCAGCTGCCTGCAATTAGTGCAGGTTCGCATCCCACCAGGCTCAAGGTTGACTCAGCCTTCCATCCTTCCGAGGTAGGTAAAATGAGGACCCAGATTGTTGGGGGCAATTAAACTGACTTTGTAATAATGCCGCTTGGGATGTGTGTGAAAGCCCTAATAAGCAGGCATATACATAGAATGAAGGCTACTGCTAAGCTTGTAAGCCGCCCTGAGTCTTCAAAGAAGGGCGGGATATAAATGGAATTAAAATAAAAAAAATAAATAAATATTTAATTGACCAAGAGGAACTCACCATAACAATGTTTGTTGGTCACTGCATCCCCATAATAGCCATCAGCACACCTCTCACAGTGACGTCCTACAGTATTTCCAATGCATTTCAAACATTCCCCTGTAACTGAGTGACAGTGGCCATCCTCCAGTGGGTTTACATTGCCATTACAGTCACAAGGAAGGCATGGTTTTCCTGGCACTAAAGGATTGCCATAATATCCATTTGCACATCTGCACATAACATAGGACAATTGTATCAGAGTAAAAGTCTGTTATTTATGCCACCCATCTCACTGATGCAGTGAATATATTCAGTTAAAAGGTCTACAATCATATTTCCTACTTATTTTCATAATTTGGACCTATTGTGCAAAAAGAAAACCCATTGTAGATATTATCATTGTCAAGATACTATGTTTGACAAAGTTATAAAAACTGCACAAGATGGATCAATACAGTAACAACAGCACTTCCAGGGAAGAAATGGCAAACTGTAGACAGCTCTGCTAAAAGCAGAGCCAATGACTGCAGAGCTGACAATAGACCAATTTGTCATAATTCATCTCCATTTCTGGACAGGACTTGAAATCACCCACAGATGCTCCATATAGTTGTTCTTCATAAGGAGACCACAAGATAGTCTTCTCTGGGGAAGTTTAGAGCTCTGGGTGATGAGGGAATAGTAATCTTTTTGCTCAAACCACAGTTGGCGCTTTCAAAAGAACCCTGGGTTTCCATGCTTCTTTTTCTAATCACTTTCAGAAATTGCTGCTTAACTGTTTTTCAGTTATTAATAACTTCTGGATCAACAATCAAGTTGATTGTTATTGATACCTGACTAACAACAATTTCTGCTACTCCATACCTTTCACATCTGACTCCTGCATAACCTGGAGAACATTCATCACAGACAACTTCACCTCTGTTATCCAAATGACAAGTAGGACTGAAACTAAAAATAAATAGCTTAAGAATTATGTGGTAGATTATATAAAGTTAATACATCAAACGCATGCCGAGTTAATGACTGCACAATATAATAATTAGGGCAAGGGTCCTCAACCTTGGCAACTTTTAAGACTTGTGGACTTTGCTGGCTGAGGAATTCTGGGAGACTTAAAGTTTCCAAGGTTGAGGACCCCTGAATTAAGGTATACAAGAGAATACAATCATTGTTCAATCCTATATGTGCCTATTTAGAATCAAGCCCTACTCCTTACTGTTTCAAATTGTATTACACTTGTGTAAGTGTATACACAATTTCTTTCTTAGCTACATGTGTGTCTTTCCACATAAACAACTTTACAGTACCTGAAAGATTCAGTATTTAGGAGAGGAAAAACTTTTAAATCCCTTAAAACAGACATGTCAAACACAAGGCCCGGGGGCCGGATCCGGCCCGCGAAGTGGTTTCATGTGGCCCGCGAAGCCATCCTGGAAACAGTGAGGGAACGGCCCCCACTCCCTTGGCCCCGGCCCAGAGACCCTCCTTCTGACAGAGACCCTCAGATCTGTCCCACTCCTGCCCAGGCCCCCATAGGCACCCTTGATGCGAATGATGTAGAGCTGGCCACGCCCACCCAGTAGGCCATACACACTCTAGCCACGCCCACCCAGTAGGCCACGCCCACCCTGGCCCTACCCACCCGGCCCCTTGAGGGCAACCGCAATGCTGATGCGGCCCTCAATGAAATTAAGTTTGACACCCCTGCCTTAAAAGATAAACCCCTCCAAAATACCTGAAACAACTTACTGGATTGCTACCAGTCACTTGGCAAGCATAAACTATTACTATTTATATAAATAGCAAAATGCTAGCAGATTTATTTTTTTTAGTATTAACAGCACACAACACTACTTTTCAAGAAGGGCTACATTTTAACTTTAAAAAAACTAGAGAAAAACATACTTCCTCTTTTGGACAAACAAAAGTGATAATTTCAGATGAATGAAGTGGAACTTTTGTCTTGATTTTTCCCCTTCCCTTTCTGATTTTCCTTCCTCCTCCACTCCCTGGTCTCTTAGTGGCCCTGCTTGTCTGAAATTGCTGGAGTTTTTAATATATCATTTCCAATAAGCAGTTTACTTGTTAGTAGCACTTCTCAGTGGACAGGCACATGGCTGGCAATCCTCTGTGGTTCCTCTGGAAGGCATTCCGTAGAATCCTGGCAAACACTGCTCACAAGATTGCCCTGTGGTATTATGCTCACAAGCCTATAAACACACAAGAAGCCCTTTGATACTTAATTTGGATGGAATTTTATTTCCAGAGGGAGCTCAGCATGAAAAAGCATGACGACCTTAGTATCCAAAGAACAAACACAAAAAAACAGGGATGCCAGTGGCAATAAGCTTTTGTAAACTCGCAGCAACAACTAATGCATGTGCCCTCTACCAGAACTGATACACACATTTGATTTCATAAATTAGCTGCATTATTTTGATGGGCAATTAAAGCAAATGAAATGGTATTTTAGTCTGGCAATCATACAACTCATTCAGACATTTTCACTCCGTTCTTAAAAAAATAATGTATATGAAAATATTACTTGGAAATAATGTTCACAATCGATTTTTTTTTAAAAAATCATATAATTATCAGTTAGGAGCCACCCAGAATTGCTGAGATGAGATAGTCAGCCATATAAATAAAATAATAAAATAAAATGCTCCAGTATTTTTTCCCTCAGATCTATAGGAATTTGGCCATTGACCTGAATGAAAAAAAAGCTGTAGCTTGCATAGAGTTTCTTATAAAATGTGTTTTACATTAGTTATAACTAAAGACAGACTTTCAATTACTTTAATATACACAAAAAGTAGACTTTAAAGGTAGCAGAAATGGTTAGCAAAATGTACCCCTCCTTGTTTGATGCACGTTTAAAAATTTAACATTTTACAAACCAGGAGTGGTTTGATCTTAGAACCAGGACACAAATGACTTACAATACAAACACCGCGACTATCACATTCTGTTGCATGACCATTGCAATCACACGGCAGGCAAATCCCTCCAAAAAGTATTGCATCCACTCGATAGTAACCAGGAACACAGGTCTAAAAATAGTGTAAAAAAGAGATTACAGCAAGCATGTGTTAATTATCATAAACTTGGCCTTACAGATTCAGCATAGCAATATTTGAAAACCTATTAAACCAAATCAAACTATGTTACCCATAAATAAGACTCTACAATTTTAGACCTATAGTGTTTTTTCAGGAAATTTAACAAGAGCTGATTGCAGATCTCTCTGTGTCTGACAACAATTTCAAAAGCATTTAAATAGTGGGCTAAAATATCTGAGTTCTGACTTCTGGTTTGCCAATGCTGCCATTATGGACGTCTGAAGGATGGATCTCATCTTCCACATCCAGTTTTGCATAGCTGGGGGGTCCTGAGAGTCACCCTGGAGGGGCAACCAGCAAGAAGGGACTTTTGCACAAACACGGGGAAGCCTCAACCCTCCCATTAGTGCCTGCATTCCCTTTATACAGGAGGATAAGAGACCGACCATAGCAACATGGCTGGTTACTAATCTGTAGACAGCCTAAGTGACACTTATTTTTTTATTTTTATTTATTTTAATTCCATTTATATCCCGCCCTTCTCCGAAGACTCAGGGCGGCTTACAAGCTTAGCAGTAGCCTTCATTCTATGTATATGCCTGCTTATTAGGGCTTTCATACACCACCCAAGCGGCATTATTACAAAGTCAGCTTAATTGCCCCCAACAATCTGGGTCCTCATTTTACCTACCTCGGAAGGATGGAAGGCTGAGTCAACCTTGAGCCTGGTGGGATGCGAACCTGCACTAATTGCAGGCAGCTGGTGTTACTTAAGGAGGCATTAGCCCACTGCTCCACCAAGGCTTACCACCAGGCATCATTAAAGCAGCATGGAAGAGACTGGGTAAGATTCCTCTTATACCCTAATCTTCTTTCCACCTAAATGAGCTGCTAAGTACCGTCCCCCCCCCTGTGGAGAGGTAGGGGGATTTTAACCCTCCCTTCAAATAAGTGGCGACCAAGCCTCAAGGGGTGTTTTTTAAAAAAAAAACATTGAAAAATTGATTTGGACCTAAACTAGAACTTTATAATTTGTGGACTAAAAGCTTTGGACTACCTACTATTTCCTACTTTTATTTGAAAATCTCTTCTAAATAGAAGAAATAAATTGGAAAGAGATTAACAGACAGTTCCTAAAAGAAAAGAAAAGAACTTTCTAAGCACTCGGGGGACACTCAGTGGCTAAGCCTGAAACTGCAATCTGACATTCTAAAAATAAGAATAACCTTGAATACCAGATGTGAAACTCCACCATGGAAGAAATACAAAAACAAATCTATGCTATGATGAAAACAACCTACCAAACTTATCAGTTCCTTTCTACAGCCGGTGATGAAATAAGAGCTAGAACTAGAAAGCGTCTTGGAGAAGCAAACTCAAATTGTGACTACAACTAATAATTTATTGGGATAGAACTTAACAGAAGAAACTGAACAATAAAATACACTGACAGAAGAATTAATTACTCAACAAGCACAGACATTTGAGGAGCAAAATAAGAAACAAATGGAAGAAAAATATATAATCCAGGACAATTATATCAAGAGGTGAAAATAATGAGAAGATTTGGTGTTTTTATTAGACCCCTCAACCCTTCAAAAATGGAGATTGGAGGGTCACTTCAATATGATACAATAACACAAGAATTCTTTGATGACCCTGAAGCAAAGAAGCGAAAAATGCTATGGCAAAGGAAAAAAAGCAAGAATAAGATTGAAGAAGATTGGACATATTTAAGAGGCTTGAAATGGAAAATACTAAAATAGACAGGATTGTATTTGGGCTATAAGAGATTATTTTGACAAGTAGATAAAAATACTGGCTAATTAAAAATAGATGTATGAATATTAACAGTTAAATTGAAATATTGAGCTGTTTAAATGAAATTGTTTAAGATATATTTATGTTAAGAATGATATAATGTAGTTAGTATACTTGGATGTAGTAATATGAAAGGATGTATTAAGTGTTAAAATGGAAGAAATTTTGGCTAATTTTCAATATGAGGAAATCATAATGAAAATAAGAATATTATATTGTATTACTAACTTGTTGATATGGCAATTAGATAGAGAAGAAGTGTACTTATATTACCAGGTATTGGAGAGAATTGTGTAAAGGGAAGAGAGGTCACCCAGAAATATAAAAATGAGAAACTTCAAACATTTAACTTTAATATCAATGCAAAACTAAAACTGGAAAAATATATAAGGTGTTTGATGTTTTAAAGATGGAATGTTAAATTATAAAATATACAAAAGTATTGACAAGAAAACTACTAAGAAAACTACTAAATAACTGATGGATAACAATAAGAAGTATGTTAATTTAGATAAGAGATAATATGTATTTGAGGAAAAAAAGAGAGGAAATACTGGTCACAATAAATTGGAGATTTGTAATAATATGAATTTGTATGAAATGGAACTATTGTAACCCAGATACTATTATAACATTGGAAAATCAATAAAAAACTTATAAAAATAAAATAAAATATCTGAGTTCTTTCTTATAGCATATAAAAGAAAATAATCAGTTTTATAAATATATTAATACCTTTATGAGTTTCATTAATAAATAATAAAATAATAACAGTTTTCACAAAAAAGGATAACCATTATGTGATTTTACTTTTAGATCTAGATATAGGGAAAACTGAACTTTTACCAGGTTCCTTAAAAAAATTACGACAGAGATTATGTTATTCACAAAGCGGAAAATATGTGAAGTTGTTTTAGATAAACAGAATAAGAAATGGTATTTTGGCACTGCAATTTTCAAAACTGCAGGTCAAAAGGCAGTTTTTATGTAGGCTATAACTGCTTACTACTAATATATATATGTGACTACTGCCTGTCGATGGCCTTTGGTTAGGCTGAAACAGGAAATAAAGGTTGGGGCCTAGCAAGGTAATCTAAATAGTTAACAAGCATTTAATACACACACACACACACACACACACACACACACACACACACACACACACATATATATATATGTATATATATATGTATATGTATATATATATATATATATATATATATATATATATGTGTGTGTGTGTGTGTGTGTGTGTGTGTGTGTGTGTGTGTGTGTGTGTGTGTGTATATATATATATATATGGATCCTTGGTTTATATATATATATATATATATATATATATATATATATATATATATATATATATATATATATATATATGTATATGTATGTATATGTATATGTATATGTATATGTATATGTATATGTATATGTATATGTATATGTATATGTATATGTATATATATATAAGGGATGTGACACAAAACCAAATTTGAAGGGGAAAGGTTGACTTGGTATGCACATGAAATGCTTAAAAAGTCATATTTTTCCCTTTGGACCACACTGCACTGCCCTAATAAGCATGCTAAGTGGCTATCTTAGAGTCAGTCATTAGAATTATCTTAAGAGCCAGGTGTTGATCTGGAAACCAGGAGAGTGTGATTTCTAGTTCCACCTTAGGCATGAAAGCTAACTGGGTGACTTTGGGTCAGCCACTCTTTCTCAGCCCAACCCACCTCACAGGATTATTGTTTTGGGGAAAATAGGAGAAGTATTATTGCTGCCTTGAGTTATAATAAAGGCAGGAAATAAGTAAGTAAATGAATCAATTAATCTTTGGGAGTCTTATTCACTGAAGAGAAGGACATTTTTATGGTAGATGCCCCACAATTTTGGAATTTCCTGAAAGAAATAATGACTACACATATTATACCATTTTGGCAATGCTAGCAAATAATATTTTATTCTCTAATCTATTTAATTCCAATCATATGTATTAAACATATGGCCTTTTAAACACATTTCTTAATTATTTTTTATTTTTATTTTTCTTGGTTTTGCTGATCAGGGACCACTGACTGTGCTTGATGATTTTTACTTCTTATATTTGGTTACATGCTGATGTTTTTAGGTTGTATTTCTATATATGGCTTCATTAATGAGTAAATTGATTATGTGATTCCTTTGGAAAACCCATTTTAAAATGAGACAATAATACTGCATAACAAACAAACAAATAAAAATATTACTTCACAAGATATTGCATAACAAACAAAGAATTAAATACTGAAATTACTTCACAAGATAGTCCGGAGTAACCTTGTGGACATTCACAATATTCTACATGTACAGCTGAAGACAGGTTTATGAGATTAGCATTTGCTGTATCCAAAGTCACAGAGTCCAACCTGTAATAACATAAAAATGAGAAATGAATAATGTAAACAGTGTATTGGTTTTTTTACACTGTGTAAAATAATGCATATCTACAGAATAAACAAATGCCCAGGTAAAACTTTGCATTCTTTCTTGTTCTACATGCATAATTTGACATAAAATACATTTTACAATCTATTATACATTCTAAATAAAATCTAGTTGTAATCAGTAGGAGCTTTACAACACATTTGTAATACAACCAGGATCCTAGCAAATTTGGGTAACAGATAATACAGGAAGCAGCCATTTCAGGTCAAATTATTAAGAATAACAGCACTGTTATTCTTCTACATTCTCTACCACTTAATCCTATCTAATTAAAAAAAATTGGGAACCTGATATTATCCCATGTAAAATGTTTGCCCTAAACTTTTAATTTTTTTTTAAATAAAGGAATATATTGAATGCTTCTGAGATTATTTTGTGATTTTTTTTCCTATGGCTTAAGTATATATTTTTAAACAGATATTTACATTACCTATATACAGATTTTTCTGCAGTGTTGTAACTGGCCCTAAGTAGAATGTGGGTAACATTAACTAAAACTGTCATCAGGGTGTCTCGATCTATTGACTTCTTGGTATTAAAATCAACAAAGTTTTCAGAGATAAGATGCACTGTATTGGAATATTCCTCATATGGTTGTAAAGAGAGTCCTTCAGATCTTGTAGACAAAATATGTCCATTGCCCTGAAATGACAGGTATTATTATTTTATACATTTCTAAAGTTTAACTGGAAATTGTTTAAAATTCCACTTAATGGAAACCATACAAGATTCCCAGGATTCCTCTTTTCCACAAAACCCACTCTATCTTTTCCAAACTTTACATTTCTTTTAAGATTATGTAAGATGTTTTGAATCTGAACTGTTCTTAATGGAAAACATCAGTTTCAAATGTCATATATCTTTATCTATATGTCAATTATTTTGGAAGTACATCAAGATTTGAAAAAAAAACCTTCCACTTTCTAAATAGTTAGTCTCTGCTCAAATGGGGTGTTTTGGATTTAAAATAATTTTGAACAATCTAAATTCAAAACATTTTGCACACCATTAATTTCTTTCAAACCATCTTATACTATTTTCCATGTGTAACAGAATATTATATCCTAGATCACAAATTTAAATACATTTTCATGGAAATAAATCCATTTAGCCATAAAACCCTCTTAACATCATTACTTTCTCATCCAAATCAAGTCTCAGTACAACTGGAAGACACCATGGTGGAGAAGACAGCTCTTGACTTTAAATCAGATGCACTGACAGAGTATACAAACTTTAAAAGCCAAAATTCAAAAGTCTGTAGGACAGAAGAGGTTTTCAAGTTCATTGTTAGAATTGTATCTTTTTTCAATTTTCCACTAAAGGACCACGTGCAGAAATTCAGAAGCGCCTCTAGGAAGCACTGCAAAAAGGAACAAAAGAACTACCAAGAGGGAACTACCAAGTTAGGAACTTCCTCCCTCAAAAGCATTCAGAGTACTTTATGCATTCATACTTTGTATCCTTGTTCATTTAATATGATTACCTGGATAATAACATCAACACTAGATACCAGGTCACTATCTGTACTGTCCATGGGAATATCGTAAGACACGGTATACTTTAAATAGCCACCAAAGGCAGTGAGCTGAAAGCATAAAAGGCAAAAAATCAAAAGTGTTATTTCTTTTTCACTTGTCAATATGAAGTGTAAATGACAGATTTCACCCTTTAAGATTTCTTATTAAATTATCTGTTAAAAATGTAGGTAGGACACAAAACAAATAAATCCTAAAAAAAATCTTATTTTCCATATTTACCATCACATTCTAACATCTATGTCTGACTTGACAGTTCTACATTTAGTGTTTTTTTTTAAAAAAATCCTCACTTCATTTTAGTTTCACTATCTTTTCATTACAGAAAATCGTAAATTTCAAGAACCGATTTTTAGTCTTTGGAACAACTGAGGTTTCTAAATATAATTATTGTTTAACTCTAAATTGTACCTTGCAACAGTTCTATGAATATTTATTTAACCAAATCTTTCCTGTACAATGAGTAAATATACACAGGGGAAACAGCTACTATATTTAAATGCACATTCCTTTTTGTGAACAATGTTTGCATCTTAATTCCAACACCAATTATTGGGGGAGTCAGAGATGACATATATTCCAGAGATAACTTTAATGATCCTAGTATGGTAGGATTCCTAGGAAAAGATGCCCTATGCATTTTTAAATGTTACATTATATACATAATACAGTGAATATGCAATGCAGAAAACTTTATACATACACAGACCATTGGGGGGAAAAATATTTCTTCCCAACTTCTTACCTTATTTCCAAGGTATGATTTAGGTGCAGACCAGTAATAAGGAGGCTTTAGTACTTTTGCAACCTCAGTGTTGTTAATACTTATTTGATCAGATTTATCAAAGTTATCTTCTTGAGGTCGTATAGTTTTTGAAGTATAAGGAGTTGTCACCTCCCACCCAATCATAGAAGACACCTTAATAAAATAGGAAACATTATCAAGCATTTAACTAATCAAGGAACAGAGAGAAAGTGTGTGTTTTGCTTTAACAAAGCTCTATTTTTATTTGGCCCAAATATGATATTGTATTATGGCAGAGTAATCCAAGCAGAATAAAAATCACAGGATATAGTTTTTCCCAATGAAAGCATTAAAATGCTTTATATAGGAATGTGATTTCAGAATAGCTGTTTATTTAGGTTGTACAAAGAGTTTGAGTGGCTTTCCCAGGTCAGAGGTAATATGCCATGCACAGATAATGCTTCTCTATTGGGACCACTAGCAACTGAAGAAGCTGTCCATCAGAACTATTTAGAGATGACCTAGGAGGTTTGGGCACACCTTCCAGAAGATGCCTCATATTTTTACTGATTTATACATTTAAATCAATTCATAGTTGTATATGAAAGTAGCAGCATATATAAGATTATCCTCTAAATGCAGTTTTCAGGCCTTTGTAGAATAGTAACATGAACAATATTATAGAAAAACATGCAACATCAAATGTAATAAGCCTCAGGCATCCCTAATTGAATAAAAGATGAAAGAGCCAGCCTGGCATGTATTAGTGAAAGGACATGGGCAGAGGTATTTCCCATTCAGTAATGTGCCCAGCCAGGATTTGAGTGTGGCACCAGCTGTGTCCCCTGGGTAGGGTGGTAGAATACCTATTATCATCAGAGAGTGGCTTTCCAGACTGGTATACAAACACTTCCCTACTGGAAAACACTTTTATCAGTTTTTAAGCTGATTATTACAATACTTACTTCCAGTACTAAACATTTTAAATTGCAAATGCTCAAAGTTCAAGCATATCTTTTACATTAACTATTAGTGCTTGATTTTCATTAGAGAAGTTGTATGCAAACCTGTAACTGAACAATACTTTCAAATATTATAATATATCTCCAGATAATTTGCTGCTTTTAGATAAAGTAGAAGTATGAAATATGTTTTGTTCATTTGATATCCAATCCTTTATGTTAACCATACTCCACTTCTTAGACACTCTTTGGCTTTTTAGCCTGAACCTAAATTGCAACCCCATACAGGTAAGTTTTTATTGAGTGAAATAATTAACAGAGTAAAAGCATTTATGGAAATCAGGCTGAGAGGGAATGCCTGCCAGGAAATATTAACACAGGAAGGAAGTTATGCTTGAAGAAAACAAATGAGATACTATGTGGAATATTAGTCTTATTATACCTTAGCAGTGGACCAAGGAAGACTTTCACACACATCAGAAACACCAAAACAGAAGCACTCAGTGCAACCCTGAGGGTTTCTTTCTTGGAGATTATAGAATCCAGATTTGCAACTGTCACAATTTTGTCCTTCTACATTTTCCTGTGAACATAATCATAACCAACATACAGTAAAACATAGTAGCAATTTTACCTTAACCTTTTCTAGGACTGTTATTCTGAAAGAAAAAATAAAGTATTTAATAGAAATTTTTCACCCCTTATTTATTATGCGTCAATAAGTACTTGTATTTTATACTGAGAATGTCACATGATAAGTAAAAATACCAACTATCATGTTGGCTATGAATAGTGAGAACCACAGCCTCCACATATCAGATGAATATCAGGTTCAAAAAAGGCAATCTACTTCATGATCACAAAATTCAACTTTCATCATTAGCATTTTCTGGTTTGAATTTCATTCAGTTTCTTATTTTGGCACTTACAAGCTAAATATTGAACCTAATGCCATGGAAATAAAGTTTCTTGAAGCTCATAAATTCATATTAGAACATCAACTTCATTATAGATAGTAGATAAGTAAATAATGTGTAAGCAAACGTTGAGTGGTTAAAAAAATAACGTCCTCATGTCCTCCCAATGTTAATTAATATTAATTTATTAACATATTAATTTAATATTGACTATTATTTTGAATTGCTCTTTCTAAGCCAAGGTTTACTCACAGTCTGATACATTTTGGGCCAATGTAAAATGTATGAAACACTTGTATCATGAATCTTAGTTTATATCCCCATCTGGAGATTTTTGTTTAAACTCCACTTAATTGTTACATATAGGATTGCTATTAAGAGAAAAATTTCTCAAAATAAACTGACAACTTCCACTTTAAAGTGTATTATTATTGTTGTTAAAATTTTAATACAGTAGTACTCATCATTAATTGGTTCTGGGAGATGCAATGAGTATCAAAAACAATGAGTACCAAACAATTTTTTCCAATAAGAAGTACTGTAGTTAATCATAAGGCAGTTGACACCAGAAGTTCTAGATTATGTGTTAAGTACCAATCAAAGAGTAATGGGACAAAACTTTTGTGTCAAAATGTGTTGAGTTCCAAAGCAATTGAGTACCAATGTACCACTGTATAGTAAATCAAAGTAAAAATCAGAGCTGTACTTACTTTGCAAAGGCAAGGTTTAGTACATGGATCATCATTGATGCTGCCAATGAGGCTACAATTACAGCGTATGCAATTTGGATAACCTTGGTAGCCAAAGGCACAATGGTCACATTTTTCTCCAGCGTACCCTTCCTTGCAGTAACATTGACCAGGCTGAATAACTTGAAAAAAACAGAACAAACATAGAAAGAAGAAGCTATATTTCAATTGCTACAATATAAGTCAGATTTGATCTCCCAGACCAAACCTATGATGTTCAGTGATTAGTGATGGCAATGGAATTATGGGAATGACTTTAGGAGACAAATGGAAGAGCCAAAGACTAAACAACTATGACAAGTAATGATTGAGCCTGCAGAAGGAATGTGGGCATGGCAAGCATCTGAGAAGAGAATCTCCCTAATTTCTTGGACTGTGAAGGCAAGAGGGGAAGATGTGTACTTTCAAACTTGCAAGATTCTATTAAAGCAAGGGGTCCCAACCTTTTCTATATCCTGCACCCCTAGAACGCTTCTGATATATTCTCGCACCCCTTACAAAAGTTCAAAATAATGGTAATGAATTATGCATAACTATAAATTTGAAAACCCAAATTTTTGCACCCCCTGGAATATCGTCTCGCACTTCCTGTGTTAAAGTAACATTTAATAAAGTATTTCTAAGTGTGCTTCTTCTCTGGACTACCTTGCAAGGCTGACAATTGCAGAAGCTTTACCAAGGCAGCAAAGAAAGCTTGGAAAAGCTATACTTCAATGCTCTTTTTTTAATGTGTTACATAACTTTTCTTTGACTGAATGGGATATAGATATGTTCTTTTCTCTGTCGAAAATGAATCCAGATTAGGGATTATCAACCAGAAGCTTCAGAGCTGCACATGGTAAAGACTGAAGCATACAAAAGCCATTCAGTACCTCTTAAAGAAGCTCAGCCAAATTCAGGAGGAAAAAATAAAAATCCATCCCATTAATGTGGCTCAGTCCAATTTGCATCACTGCTCCAGTGACTGCAGCCCCATTTTTTTTTAATTTTCAGCCCTCCTCCCAATAGTTACTTGATTCTTTAAAGTCTGTTTCAAAGAAAAGATACACATACGTGGCACTTGGGAACTGAAGGAAAAATTATATCACACACACAATGGAATTACCAGAGTAATTACTATGACTCTTGGCTAAAGATCTTAATGCATGTTGTTTAGGTACCTATTACAACCTAAAACACAAAGATAAGGAGAACTGCTTACAATGTCCAATTTCCAGCTCGTTGCTTATTCTTCATAAGAAATTGAATTTAATTTTAAGTTTGGTTGTTTCTTATACACCCAATACCTGATTTTGTAAATGTTGGCTAGACCATTATCTTTTACCTTTTTGGGAGTCAGCATGATTACTGTCCTTAACACAGTCAAAGCCAAAGGATCCAAATAAATCACAATCACAGGGACGGCAAGGATTGTTGTCGTAAGGAGACACCTGGAATATACAGCATTTTAATTTTTATTAATTAGTCGATGCTACTGAAAATGAATAGTTGTTCCTGTTTAGGAGTACATATGAAGACACAGATTTCAACAGGAAAGGATGATTAATTATTCCCATGGGATGAATGCAAGGCAACAGCTAGATAAATGCAAGCATAAATGAGGTAAAGTTCAAACGAGACATTATATAGCATGGGGAAACACTCTGTTTTTTACAAAAATGAACACAGGTTAATTTCTAAAAACATGAGCCTTTGTACAACCCTGGCCCTATGGCTTGAGTATGACTCTGTGGGGAAAACACACCATATATGGAAACTGGCATTGATAAGCCTGTAAAACAGCCAAATGCTGTTCAATTTCTTAAATTGAGAAGATGCTACTAAAGAATCCTATAAGTCAGAAATTCCTTCTTTTGATCTAGTACGTACTTGTAAATGACCTCTTGGCATATATTAAGTTTAAACAATATAGGTAACAGATACAGTAACACAGAATATACTTAAGGTACTATTTGCACAAATTGTTTTACGTGAATTCACATATTAAATCACATATTAAATGAACAAGAAATAAGGTTGTCAATTTTTAGCATTGATTACAAGTAATGATATACAATATTTCAGATTCCTCTTACTTTTTCTGGTCTGTAATAGCCATCACTACACATATCACAGTTTATTCCTGTGGTGTGTTGTGTACAATTTATACATACTCCACCTCCTCTGAATTGACCAAAAATATTTATACTTTTTTTTTCATCTGCTACTCTCTGGTCATAATAACAATCTTCTGTTTTGTTGTGACAGTTGCATCCTAAAAAAAAACAATACTCTTTTAATATGTTTGTGTGTAAATAAGTGAATCAACCAGCTAAACAAACTGAATGCATTATATTCTATACACAAAATTATCATTTTACATAACATATTAAAGACTGATGGAACACTTTAATCTTCTATTAAAATATGTGATTATTAATAGCCACCAGAGTTGCCTAATCAGAGAGATGGGTGGCTAAATAAGTAGTGAATGTAGTGAAAAAGATTATGTTGCTAATGTTTATTTAGTATTCTCAATTTTATTCTAATAAGATTGTTTATTAATTCAAATCTAATTTCCTAGAATACATTTATACCTAACATGAGATATTCAGTTTAATAAATGCATTTTGATCCTCAAAATGTATAGATACTGGGTTATATTTTTTATGTAAAGATTAGAATGAAAATTAAAATTAGAAATATCTAAATTTTAGATAGGGTGACATACTGATAATTTATGCTCCAAAAATGATAAGTTTATAGATTTTACAAGCTTTGTTTAAATTTTACAACTCATAAATTTTGAGCATTAGAAATATTTATGCTTCATTAAAGAGAATGCCCTTTGTCAAACTCATGCTTTAGAGATGGATGGATCACTTTTCTAATCAGTAAACTTTAAAGGAGCTGCTATTTAGTACTACATACTTTCACATTTGTTGCCAGCAGAAATAGTTCCAGGTCTCCAGGGTGCCTGATGGTAGCCAGGACAACACTGATTACAACTTTCACCACAAGTGTTGTGTTCACACTGGCACTGTAGTTTCTACATGAAAATAAAATAAATTACAATACAATTCTATTACCAATCACCTTAAGACAAAACTATTTATCTAAGATTTAAGAAATACCTGCAATATCCTCTAAATGTTTAGGGCTGGATAGATTCTTGTGTATACTACTAGTCTATACAAAACCTTGGTGTAAAATCTCATCTGGAGGAGTTTTAGGAATCCAATGAAAAAGCAACAATAACTCAGGGAACTGATAAATACAGTCATTCAGTAAAAGAAAAACAAAAGGGAGATAAAAGGGGAAAGGTTCCAAATTCAACAAGCAAAGCTGCTTGTTGATAATGCAGACAGATTCTACAAGTTGCAAATGTGGATTCTTATTTAAAAGTAGACATGAGAAACTGAATGACTTAATAAAGAATTGGAGAAAGTTACATCTGTCTCTGCCCAACATAGGCTGTTCTGAAGAAAGTGGAGCAAAGGTTGACCTGATTAGTATTGAAAAGGCAGACTATATGGAAACTGGGGGCTTGAAAGCTGGGAAAAACCATTCAGCAGAAACTGATATGCCAATGTAGTCATTTGAAAAATTCTGTACTGCTGCTTCTATCCGTTGCTTTCCTGGTTCATTAGAGTTGAAAACAAAGTTCCAAATGATCTCTTTTTTCTACCATTGGTTTTCCATGTAACAGAAAACCAAAACTTTCCAATACTGCATAGTATCTAAAATGGTAAGTCTCTGTTTGACCTCACAGCTGCCTTTTTTTCTCTGTGACTTTATATATTTCATAAAGCACCACTTTGGTGTAATCTATTTGGATCTTAACTTTCATTTCCGGAACACTGTGCTCATTGTCCTATTTTCTTTCTAGTTATAAAAAGCATTTATTTTTCAACAAGAACTAAAAACCTGTTAAATTTCATGCTCTTAAATTCCAACTCTCAGTAACAAGTTACTCTTAATTTACTTCATCATCTATTTAACATGAGATGCATGATTGCAGATAAGTAATTTCAGCATTTTGTATAAAAATAAACAAATTATCAGAGAGGTAAATTTGCTGGAAGGCAAATAGCTAATAATTCATTAAAGCATAATATAGAAAGATAAACTATAGTATATATTTCATTTACAAAATAATTTCTCAGATTCTTCAAACACTCAACTATGAAAATAGTTGCAGAAGATGTGAAGAGACTTTTAAAAATTCTAAGACATTTTAATGATTCAGGTCTTAAGCAGGTTTTCACAAGGCAGTGTGCTTGTGCAACGCTTAGACATTCTTAATACTTGTCCTGTCTGCACAGCTGCTTGTTTGTACGCAGATGTTATCTATATATGAATGTGTAACTATGTATACAAAGCAGTTTTATTTGGTAAGGAAGATGTCCAGAAAAGGAAACATAATGCATTTGAACTGGGTCCACACATTCTTATGTAGCATATTTTCTTAATTCCTACTTAATGTTAAAGCAATCCACTGGATGCCTGCTCCTATTCCTATAACCTTTTTCTGGATTTGCATGAATTTGTTCACTGATTTAAAAAGCCCCATTGTTCATGTGAAGTTAATATGACAGAAAGTAAAGAAAAATGTCAGAAAAAATATCATTTCAATAAATAGCAGACAACCACATTATTTTTCTAAATAACCTTGCTTTTCAAAAAAAGGCAGAAATGTGCATTTGTCTGTAGGAAGAAATAAAAAAAATAATACCTTTGTGTCTTCATCCAAAGGACAACTTCGAGCATGTCCATAGCAAATGCACATACCTCCAATAGAGATGTCTTTTATTGAATAGTAATACTAAATAAAGCAAAGTTTGATTCATTAAGTTACTGTATTTAATATTAGAAATACAATTGGCCAATATTCATTAGAAAATAATGATGCATAAATATTTAACTATAATTTTAAAAAATCCAGTTTCTAAATGGCAATTGACTTTAGTTAGAATTTTACATATGAGCAGGTCTTCATAGATACATACATATAAATACATACATACATAAATACACACACACATTACATTGATCAGTCAGGGCATTGGAATCATATTCTGTTAGATCTGAAAAGATGTAGAAATAACAGAACTGTTCAAGGCTATACATTAAAATGCAATACAACACATTATATTGTATAAGCTCAGATTTATGTGTTCAAAATTAAAATTACTTTATTATATAGAACTATTTTAATAAAATTGTTTTTAAAGAAAGTTTTAAAAAATAATTATGTCTTCATTCTCATAGAAATGAAACAATAATAGTTTTAGTATGGTTGTTGCACCTGTTAAGTTAAGTTAAGTGTAAAAGTATTAAAGCCTTCAGATAATACTTCTTCACCACTAATTGTTGCTGCTCTACAACAAAGCACTGTTCACAATATATCACAACATTTCTAGGATCAAGATGCTACCCGTATTTTATATAAAAGAACACTCAGTGCATAAATTGAGTTTACAGAACAAAGTTTATGAGCTAGAAGTAAGTGTCAAGACAGTGTATTTCCAGGGCTTTTTTTCTCATAGAACGCTCAGAACGGAGTTCCGGCACCTTTTTTGGATGGAACCTTGTAGGGTAGGCATGGCGGGTTGTATGACATGTGTGAGTTCCGGCACCTTTTTCTTTTACAAAAAAAGCACTGTGTATTTCTAACATGGTATCATGTTTCTTGCCTCACATGTTGGCTTCAACAATCAATTCTTTATCTGAAGAGCAATTCTTGTTTACTAATATTTAATTAACTAGGTAATAAACAAATTGATGCCGAAAGAGCTCTAAATCCACTTAAATTCCTTGTAGTAGTTACCAAACAGATAGTTGGCTAATATGGAAGGTAATCCATGTCTCATTACATTACCATATACATTACATTATCATATACCATATACATTATTTAGCATATTAGTATATTTCAGTATACCTATGTTCATGAATATTGTTTAAAAACCACCCTGTAAGACAATGATAAGCAAGTGTTTTAATTTTAGAAAAATTAACAAGTACTCTGGATCTTAACAAGTACTTTAGGATAAATGCTATTAAGGCAGAGATAACAGGTTTCAAACACACTGATAATAAGCGTCACCTGCTTACCCTTCTTGTAACAATAGGATCAACATCTTTAGGATCATGATGACTAAGAGTCATGAGATCAGCATTAAGAGTTCTTATCCGCTGCAATCGGAGACGGATATATCTTGCAGAGGTAAACTCCAGTAATGTTGGTGAAGGGTCATCAGCACTAGGTCTCCCATTGATCAGTGATGTATGTATCTAAACAATAAGACTAATTTAATTATAAACACATTGTCCACATTTGTGCAAAAATAATTGTGGTATTTCCTTGTTCACAGGCTTCTGTAGGAATTTAGAATAATCTACCTGAGCCAATGAGCTTATAGTAAACCAGAACAAAAGCTTTTGTATGATAGTAAAAAAAAGGTCAAAAGAAAAATGATAAACAATCAAGGTTTTATGAAACTCAGGCCAAATAGTGTTTTGTTTTCTTATTTGCAGTTTGTTATACATGAAATTCCTTCTTGTGTATATATTTACTTATCTAAAACTACTTTTTCAAATTCATTTTTTTTATAAAAGCCTCTCAAAAACATAATAACAGAACTGGACTGATCTGCACAAGGTTTTCCAAATTCAAATTCTATTATGTTCACTGAGTATCTCCTCACAACCCCCTTACATTCCTTCTTAAAGATGTTGAATCAGCTGTCTGTATCTCATACAAACTCTTTTTTTCTATGGGGAGATAAACTCTGCCAAAAGTGGACCTCCCCGGAAATTTTTAACTCACAATCCTGACAAATCTCTGCTTTAGAAGTTTGAAAAAAGCACGGGAAGATCAGCAGTCCTTGACTTGTTACTAACTAACAGAAGAAAATCAAAGACATAAACAGTGTGGAAATGCAATCATGCTGAACTTATGGATTTTACAGGACAGTAAATGTGCTTAAGGAGGTATTTTGAACTTCAAAAATATAGATTAAAAGAAACTCAACCACAATCTGCAGAATTGCAGGATCCTACAGCAAAAGGACATAATGGGAAAAGGATCTTAAGGTAAGTAGCAATTCCTAAAAAGAAAATACTAAAAGCAGAACTGGAAAAATTCCAAAGAGGAAAAAAATATGGAGAATGGCAATTAAAGCCCACAGCTCAAAAAAGTTTAATACAAACTTAAAAATGAATGACATTATGTGAGACAGAAAAAGGAACTGGTCACTAAGACTAAAGGGCAATAGAGAAGGTGTCACTAAGTTAAAGCTCAGAATGCGCCAAGATGTATGTAGAGCAAATTTCTTGTTCTTTTTTCTTTACCCATTTAGCAAAATTGGACATTGGAACAATCTACATTTTCTTCTTTGTAACAAAATAATGGAATGTATTCCATCTGTGTATATGTTTGCATATGTGTGTTTCTGTATTCCCCATCTGTAACATTTGTATTTGTGCCCTGGGAAGTTCAGGGAGAGCTATACTTAATGACCATTCATTCAACAACTATTCAGAGTTACAGCAGCATTGAATGAATGTTACTGCTGGTCCTCAAAGTTCTGGCTGTTGCAGTGCCCCTGTGGTCACCTGATCAAAATTTGGGAACTTGACTACAGGAGCAATTCAATGGCCCCAACCTGCTGTGAGCTGCAGAGTGCACAGGTGAAGCACCCTGGAGAACAACCTGCAGATTTCAACACGCTGCAGTTGCTGGCCCTGCAAGGCTTTGAAGGAGGAAAACTGGGCCAAGAACAGCAGAGGGGCTGCAGGTAGACTCTGCTGTTACTGGGTTCACCTCCAGCCCTTACTGAAGCCTGCTGAAGCTCTTCCAATGTGAGCTGCAGAAGATGCGTTGGTCCTCCAAGAAACCTTTGCCTTTCTGCTTCCTCCAATTCTGCCACCACTCTGAACAGTGCCTTCTTCATAGCCTCTACTTTCACCCAGGAAACATTAGTCTCTCCAGCCTTGCCTGGAACAAAGCCTGTCATGCCTCACTATCCTGTACCTTGTTGGGCCTGGCAATGCCCCTTTGGCAGACGAGACTATACTGCCCTGGAGGGTTTGCTGTGCACATCTCAGGGCTGCCCATTCATCCACTGCCTGGATGCTAGCTAGCAGCAGAAGGAAGAAGACGGTGAAGTTGACAGCTGGATTTTTGTATAAATAATTTGATAACTTAAACCTGCCTTCTCCTCCTTGGATGGTCTCCAGATGTTGACTTTAATTCAAACAATTCTCCATGATTCAAAATCTGTCTGGAACATACAGACCCTAATTCCATTTAACTATAAAATATTCTGAGTCAGGAAAGCATTAAACCCAGTTAAAGTCTAACCTAGTTAAAATTTAATCCAGTTAAATTTCCTAGTATGCTTTATTCTAAATTTCTTTTAATTATAAGGATTAAAAGCTCAGTTCAGAACACATCAGAAATATCCAGCAATCTGATATCCCAATTTAATGTTGGACCATGATTGTAACTGGGTCTAAGGCAATAATTTAACATTTACTAAATTAATGTTAGTAGCATTTTAGCCCTAAATACATATTCTTTTAAGGAAAAGTTTAGATTTCTTTCCTAATAGCTTTGTATTGAGATCAGAGTTCTATTTGGTGATATATAAGGAAAGGCATTTGTGGTAAGTTAGTTTTCAATGCATAATTTCCTTATAACATGGGTTGCCTCTCTGATCAATGCTAGGCAGCAAGTATGAATAGAGCTGGCTAAAAGGCATAACAATCAACTGTTGATCTGCCAATGCCAGCTCTTTTGATCAAGCTCTCCTTGAAATGATGCCACAATTATTTCAAAGTTCAAGCGGCACTCAGTAATTCAGATTTTTATTCCAGTACGTTATTTTTTTCCTAAAGCAATTAAACAATTTTATGAGAAACTTTCTGTACAAAACAATTGAGATCCAGCTAAAGGATAATACACATTTTATCTATTGTGCTTTTTAATTATTTATGAAGCTTATCAACTGTCCTATTTTTATAAGGAAACAAAATAGATTTCAATATTTAAAATAACAATACAAGTGTAAAACAAAATAACATAACCAATACAAATCAAAATCAAATTTTATAAATTCTGGGAGCGTATAGCCAAATTCACATCACTAGGAGAAAATTTAAAAGAATGGCAACCAGAATAAAGGCCCTCTCTCATTTATTAGAAATAAGATACGGGCATCTGGTCACATCTTCAAAAGGGCTCTCATAAATATTGAACAGGTTCGCAGCAGAAGAGTTGTTCTAAGCCCCTAACGACTCCTTAAATTATGCCTAGAAAATAACTAGCATCCAATGTAGATTTTTCTATAAAGACATGTGATTCCTGTACCTTTCCTTTCCTGGGTTAGCAGCCTCAATGCGGTAACTTCAACTTCTAAACATTTTTCAAATAGAGCCTCACTTACAATGTGTTGGATTAGTTTAGTATCAAAACAAAGAATAACTGCCTTGTTCAGATACTACCAGATCTGTGGGATTCTGCCTAGGAAGAGACTAAAAATGCCCTCCCCGAGGAGTGATTGACAAATTGGAAATATAGCGATCCTTAGAAATTAAACCTGCCTCGGGTGCTACCAATGATGGAAAAAATATGGGGAAGGAAAAACAGGATTAACTTTTCAGCAGAGTGGTTTTTGTTAACACTTTATAATTTTATTCCGTCCATGTCCACAAACAATAGACACATAAACCAAAAGAAAACATACCTCTCCGTGTTCAAGTGGAACAAGTTTAGAATAATAAGAAGTGCATATCACTTCATCATCTTTCTTATACGTAGGAGGGCCAAGTCTCGGTGTCACGTTGTATCTGGTTAGACATTCAGTATCACTAATTGCATAGTATTGCCAGGGACTGAATTCAATACCATTCACAGAACGTTCCAAAATCCAGTTTCCAGGCCTTGGAGCATTAGCAGCTTTTATGATGATGTAAGCAACTTGAAAGATCTAAAAATGTCACAAATAGGACCAATCGTTTTCAAAAAACACCCCCAAAATCAGTTTACATAGTTCAATAACATGTAAAGCTACTTCTTTTGATTATATAATTTATTATAGAAATACTTAGCATTACAACTTCTGATTGTTCCATGAGTGTTCTCTATAGAGGTCCATTTAATTTTGATCTACTTTTCAGACTGAAGAGTTACATATTTTTCCAATATAAGAAACCTTTAAAATCAGTCATTGAGGGATTACAGAATGAAAATGTAGCATCATAAATATAAAACACAGAATATACTAAGTCAGGGCTTTTCAACCGGTGGTACACGTACCACTGGTGGTACGCGAGCACTGGGCTGGTGGTATGCAATGTCGCCTTGCTCCCCCCCTCCGCATCGCACCCATGCACCAGCCTTGCTGCATTGACCCGCCGGGAGCTCTCCGTGGACTGGAGCCCATCGGCGGAGGTCAGGGCTGGCCATATGCACCAATCAGCTGGCAACTCCATACAGCCAGCTCCAACCTCCGCCAATGGTCTCCAGTCCACAGAAAGCTCCCGGCGGGTTGATGGCTTCCTGGCGGTAGCCCCAGCCAGTGAGGATGCTGGGAGGGAGGTGGCGGCCCGGCACTGGGGCTGTCAGGGCTCAAGCACCAGGCTCAGGCCGCTTTCCAATCTTTATGGAAGCAAAATAAGCCCAATTTCGGGACTTTAAGGGCAACTGCAATGGAAGCGTGACTGTGTCTGATACCTCCCTATCTTGGACTTCAGAAAGCGGTTTTCCTAAACTGAGAGTGCCTGGTAGCAAGAGGAAATAATGGGGAAAGGAGACGAGGTGGGGTGGGGGAGTTGGACTCGTTGAAAGCACAATTGCTCAGAGAATGGAGGAGAAAAGAAGAGAAGTGACCCAAAAAATCTTAGGAAAGATCTGGGAAAACAAAAAGGTGACAAAAGAAGAGGCCCAGAACTCTGAACTGCTGAGAATGAACTGAGGTTGGTGGAGGAATAAAAAGAACTTCTTCAAATACAATCAAGTTAAAAGAAAAAAAACAAGGAAGGAAGGAAGAAAAGAAGAAAGGTAGGGACAGTGGGAGAGAGGGAGGGAGGGAAGGAAGAAAGGAAGGAAAGAAGAAAGGTAGGGATATTTGCCCTTCAGAATATAAACAGTAACATGCCTATTGAAAAGTTTTGTTTCCCTCCTGCCCATTCACAATAGTAACCCATGGATTTCCCCCACACAAAGACACACAGGCACCCTGCAACCTGAGGGAGGGAGGGAGGGACAATGGAAGGGAGGGAAGGAGGGAGGGACAAAGAAGGAGGAAAGAAAGGAAGGAAAGAAGGAAGGGACAATGGGAGAGAGGGAGGAAGGAGGGCACCCACCCTAGTCCCACCCCCCTCCACCAGAGACCCATGGATTCCCCCCACCCAGGCACCCTGCAACCTGAGTGATGAGCTCCCCCCCAGCCATTGACTTCGCTTGTCAAAAAGTTGCAAAAGAAGATCACATGACCCTGGGACACTGTGACCGTCATAAGTATGAATCAGTTGATAAGCATCGGAATGTAAATCACATGACCCTGGGGATGCTGCAACAGTCATAGGTGTGAAAAATGGTCATAAGTCACTTTTTCAGTGCCGTCGTAACTTCAAACAGTCACTAAGCGAATTGTTGTACGTCGAGGACTACCTGTACTTTATCATTTTTTTTTCCTTTTTTGGGGGGGTCAAGTTTTTGACACCTTGCTGGGCGACTGGTGGTACTCGGACATTGCCTTATCCTAAAAGTGGTACAATGGGTGAAAAGGTTGAAAAGCCCTGTACTAAGTAAAGGCTGAATTACTTAAATTTTAATTAACATTTTAAAAATATTTTAATACTGGTTTGATTGTACTAGCCTGTAGATCTATGCTAAAAGTTCTTCTTCAGACTGAATATACACAAATTTTGACATTCCTCACAATGTAATTTAATTATAAGATTTATTTTAATTATTTATTAAATATACTTGTATGCTGCCATGCTGCCACAATCAAAAATAATTCTCAGGGACTCTGTCAAAATACAATGTAAAACAAGTCCATACAAAAATAAAACACCATATTTACATGCCCTGATACCCCTCATCTAGCAGTCTGCCATTAAACCATAAAATATCTAATGAGGGCCATACTAGTATTCTATCCTATCATGTAAGCCATTTGTGTGTTTTAAGGCAATTATGGGTTTGCTAAATCTGTAATTAGGTCCATGTAAATCTGTAATTGCTTAATTTGCATAATTAACAAATTGTAAATAATATAATATCATAAAAAATACTACTTCAAATTTATACCAGCTTCAGGTGCTATGCATAAATCTAAAATAAATTTTCCAGCAACAATATTCTTACATTACTCATTTACAGTAACTGAGTTTAAAAGCTTGCATAATACAGCTGTAGCATTTCAAAATAAATTTCACTTCTAACGTCTTCCTATTTGTGGGAAACTGAGATCCCTTAGGTCCCGTAGTCTGTCATAATGTAATTATTGCATGGAATGGGGTGGGGGGGGGCTTTTATTTCAATGTTTTCTTGAAAGGAAACACTCCTAATCTTAATATATTTGATACAGCTGTACATGTTATATGTATCTTTTTTTCAGGTTTGTGTTAAAAAATATACAGGTGTGCCTTTAAGAATAGCCCAGAGATGTTGTGATTGTGCAATGACAAATCATTTTTTTCCTAATAAATTTTAAAGCCTGCACATCCCTCATAATTAGGTACCATCAGAGTTAACATTCCAGCTGTCATGTGTTAGAACTAATTAAGCAAATACTTGCAAATGGTATTATGTAATTCTACTTTTCATGGGATAACTGTTCAAGCACAAAGCTTCTTTCCCAACCCCAACCCCCAAACTTCTCCCTTCCTGGCTCCACCATCTTTCTATAGCTACTGGCTGCTTCCATCCACCACACCTATTTTTCATCTCCAACGCACACCTTCCTTTCCTGCTCTCAATACTTAGCAGCCACCTGCCACATATGTTCTATTTCTCCATGTTCACATGCTGCATGCCTTCCTTTTGTCACCTCTTTCTCTCCAACTCCAGAAGATTTTTGCCAGAATGCACATGTTCCAAGCCCATGCACAGACATAGCACAAATGCTTTGGATTTAAATGCCTGGATTGCCCTATACAAGGGGTCGGCAACCTTGGCTCTTTTATGACTCGTGGACTTCAACTCCCAGAATTCCTGAGCCAGCCCTATACCAACACATGCATAGAACTCATTGCATGCTTTCTAACAGGTGAGATGGAAATGATACAATAGGTCATCTGATTCAATTTCCTGCTGGATACAGGAATTCACAAAACCATAATCAACAGGTCAGCCTCTGTTCAAAAACCTCTAGTACGTCTAGGTCTAACACTTTTGTAGACAGATTATTCTTTACTATAAAGAAACTTCTATTCAGCACCCAATTCTCCTTGAATCAATTAATTTTAATTTCAACAATAAAAAAGTTTTCCTATTTAAGGAAACATTACAGTCATTTGTATAAAGTTAGCTAATAATTCATTTACTAAAGTTTGCAGGGTTGCCTCAATCCATAATGTTCTGATAATAAATAATGCATGACTACTTAGGCTGTAGGAAATAAATGGAGGCAGTGAATGCAAAGAAACCTTTTGTTGCATTTCCCATCAACAGTTGCTCTATTATTCTCCCTTCACAGCCACGTGAACAACTGCACAACTACCAAGGCACAAAAAAATCCATTAATATGCTCTTGCTGGCCTCCAGGTCTTTCTCCTTTTCACTGTGTTATTCTTTAATTTGTTCTGTTTTCTCATGTATGTTACTTGGCAATATGAAATGGGAAGGGAATGATGGAAATTCTTGGAGGAGAGGATGCGATATACTATTAAAGCCATTATCTGTAGCTAAAGAAAAGAAACATAAACTCTTAATAAAGTCCACCAGAGAATATAAGGAAAATATAGTCTGGAAACTGTAATTTTGGTTCTCAGACTGGACTGGAAACTAAAAAAAATGCAGAGATACCCAAATAAGGCAAATAGAAATCATTCAATTACTATAGCCAAGAAAACAACAAGTACATATAAGTTATGAAAGTTAAAGACTGACTCAAAAGAGATTTTACCTGCAGCCTTTTCTTTGTCCTGTTCTCATAGCCACCAACCTGGTCTCATAGACCATGTGCAGCAAACTGCCCAAAACAGTTTGGACACAATTGATCAAGAACTATGGTTTATCTTAACCATAATTAACTGAAAATAGTCCAGTCATGGCATAATTATTGAAACTCCACCACTTTGTACATTTGTGTGACATTAACCAGGGCAACTGCAAGCTGTGACTACCATCTTGCCTATTTTAATACTCCTTCCAGAAGATACTGCTGGGAGAATATAATATGAATCCAAGGATCACCCTAACAGGGGTATCAAACTCAATTTCATTGAAGGCTGCATCAGCATTGTGGTTGCCCTCAGGGGGCCGGGTGGGTGTGGCCTGGGTGGGTGTGTCCTACGGGGTGGGCGTGGCTAGAATGCGTATGGCCTACTAGGTGGGCGTGGCCAGCTCTACATCGTTCGCATCAAGGGTGCCTATGGGGGCCTGGGCAGGAGTGGGACAGATCTGAGGGTCTCTGGCAGAAGGAGGGTCTCTGGGCCAGGGCCAAGGCAGTGGGGGCTGTTCCCTCACTGTTTCCAGGGTGGCTTCACGGGCCACATGAAACCACTTCGCGGGCCAGATCCGGCCCCCGGGCCTTGTGTTTGACATGTCTGCCCTAACAAATCGTAAGTTAGCATTTCATAAATTGTCAAGACTTTACCTAACAGGCAAAACCACTGTTCAGTAGGCAACATCACAAAAATTGAACAACTTCTGCTAAGTAACTTTTATCAGGGCAAAAAATGGAAGCCATAAGAAACGAATTTTGATGTGTCATTTTGTTTCAAAAGTAAGTTCTAAATCTACATAATAATTAAACAACTCCACATCTCTCCCTCTTTTCTGTCCATTCTTGGCAATCTATTGTCTTCCACAAAAGAGGACTGATTTTTATCATCTTGTGTTTTATAATGGGCAGATTTACTATCAAAGTATGTTTTGCTTACTGTATATAAATTAATGCTCCAAAACTAATATAATATTAATGTATGTTTTAATGTATATCTACTTGGAAAATGGTTAATAATTCAAGATTAGTTTTAGAAATTAATATATATTCCTCTTGAGGCAATTCAAACAGCTGAAGAACTTGGAACACATTCGGCAACTTCTCCATGTTAAAATTAATAACTGAGAAGTAATCATTCACAGATCCCAAGCAATCTTTATTAAGCCAAATGCTTTCTTATTGAAAACAAATGTATATCGGTGTGTACTTTTTTAAAAAAAAATAAAATGCTCTAAAGCAGAAAAAAATAAGGAAAAAGAGACATTTCATGGTGAAAGGTATAAAATCAATTTAATAAATGCTGGAATGCCTTAAGAAGATGCAATATTCATTTGGAAAGACTTTATACATATAAATGATATGATCTTTTTTAAAAAAAGTTAATTCAAGTCTGAATAATATGTTTAGCACTGAACTACAGATGGGCAAATGTTAATTTTGTCACTTACAAATTTAATTTTAAATCAAATGCCATATAATGAAAGGCTAGTTCAAAGCTGATAAAATACATATTAACTGAAAATTACTCAATCAGAGCTACTTCCATATTTATATAACTAGCTAGGTCAACAGCTGCTTCTTATTTTAAGTTATCACTTAACTTTTCATAGAAAAGTGATTTTTTTTACAAATAATGGTTTAGTTTTGAGACATAAATTGCTTTTCTGAATACGCTTTCATCTTTAAAGCTTTCCAAAGAAATAAGATTTTTTATCTCATGATGGAGTTTGATATATAATTTCAAAATCCTTTAATCCATTTTAAAAAGATAATCATCCCATTTTAGCAAATATTAAGTATGTATGTATGAATGTCTATAAATTTAGCTCCTCGTTTAAGTTTCTTCAGTTAGTGCATAAGATATAGCTAAGCTGCACTAACCAAACTGCATTTTTAATGTAACAGTAAGCAAAAACAACTGTTTCTGTAAGTTGTTAAATACAAATGAAATTACCTTCATTTCATCTTTGTCCTCACCCCAGGCATTGCCTTTTTGAATGTTCCTTAGCACACTATTCGAGATCAAATATTGCACTCAATCTAGAGCAGGAGTGTCAAACTTCCAGCCCGCGGGCCAAATGCATCATGGCGAAACCGCCCCCACCCCATTGCTGGCAATAGAAAAAGTCACGACATGTGATGTTGCGAGTTTGATACCCCTGATCTAGAGAAAGTTCAACCCTTCTTTCTGAATTCTAGTAATCAAAGGCTTATGAAAGGATGAAAATTCAAGTGATATGTCATATATATTCTTGATAGAGTGAATCAACTGAGTATCAGCTAATTTACACTGCAATAGTTTACAGCAATTCTGACATTTGCTAGTAGAGTGTATTATTATGTACCATGAACAGAAAAATTTAAAATGCAAGATTCAACTGGAGCATGTATGCATTGAGTTGTTAAGGGCATTTCTTTATCTTAATCCAATCTACTTCACAGAAATGCTCCAACACTGGAAGTTTTTAAGAAGACACTGGAAAACCATTTGTCTGAAATGGTATAGGGTTTCCTGCCTGAGCAGGGGGTTGGACTAGAGGTAGTCCTCAAGTTACGAGTGTAATGGAGCCTGCCCATTCCACTCATATCTTGAAAATTCCTAGAGTGAATCTCATACCTTGAATGAGATTACTCCACTGCTTGTTAAAACCACGCAGCTTGTTAAGTGAACATGAGGTATCTGAGGGTGGGGAAGGCCATGGAAGGCCTAATGATTGAACAGGCCCCCAAGGCCTCCCAGATCCACTAAGATACCTCATGCTTCCCCCTCCCTTCCTGCTGTGCCAGACTCACCTGGAAAAGATCCACCTCTTCTCTGCCATGATTCCTGCTGCCACCTGGATCTGAGGCTGGGGGATGCTTCTGTGTCCCCCCCCTTGGCCCAATTGGGTTCTGGAGGCCTTTTCCAGGCCGCTGCTACCCGGATCTGAGCCAGGAGATGCTTCTGCAACCCCCCCCCATGGCCCAATAGGAGCACAAGAAGCCTTTTCTAGGCCACTGCCATCTGGCAATGGGCCACTGGAGGTCTATGCAAGAGCCCTCTGGCCTCAGATCTGGGCAGCAGTGGCACCCCTATCCAGCCTCTGGAGGCACATGGAAGCATCCCCCAGCTTCAGTTCTGTTCTCAGTTGTAGGGAACAGAGGCTTAAAATACCATGAGATCACGCGAGATCCGTAGCGTGAGATCTCGCCCCACTGATCTTGTGTGATATTGCCTCTATTCTCTGTGAATGCACCAAAGGCCTGGAGCAGCCAAGAAAGCAAAGGATCTCGATCTTCGCAGGGTGAGTATTGAAGGCCTAGTGCCTAGGGAGACACAGGGCAGTGGGTTAACATTAACCAGAGTTAATGTTGCTATGCCACTGCGGTCGCTTATAAGGGTGAACAACTGCTTTGGTGCGGCAACATTCATAATTTTGGGACTTGCTTATAAGCACTAGGGTGCGCTCATCACGTAACTTTGAAAAGTGTTAAGTGAATGCTCATAACTTGGGAATTACCTGTAGAAAACCTCTAAGGTCCCTTCCAACTTATTATTGTTGTTGTGCTTGTTGTTGTTATTAGTGTTATTGTTGTTGTTGTTATTATTATTATTAAATGTTATGGAGATAAAGATGAGGATGACCTTCATGTAGGTTGCCTTAAGCTTCTAAGAAACATGAGATGAATTGCCAATTTCCATTACTTAACATTAAAGACCGATAATAAAAAAAAATTCGAAGAGTTATTTAGGAATGAAAACCACCTGCCTTCTACTTACCTGTCTTAGGTCTAGAGTTATTGTTATCCAATGGTATTCTCTTCCATTCTGAATGCTAGGACTTTGCCACCAGTTATTAGTACCATCTATAGCATTTGATATAGGATGTTGTTCTAAAATAAACACAAATAACAATCACATTTTCCAAGTTTCTTTTAATGTATTATTGTCATGCTACAACCATTCACATATATTAAAATATACAAGTTAGAAAAGAAAATATATCAGTTCAATCAATCTAGACTTTGCTGTACAAAGACCAAACCACAAGCCTAAGATTAAATACAACTCAGAATTCCATTTTAATCTAAATTGAGCCTTTACATGATATGGCCTTATTAATTGTCTACTCTATGTGACTAGTTGTGGGTGTAGTAGGGAATAAGAAAGAGGACCTTGATGGAAATATGCAGGTAGTTACTTAGGCAAAAATTCAGAACAAAAATTCAGATAATATTTAGAAGCAGCTGAACACCTTTAATTCAGCCAAGTATAAGAACAATATACTATGAATCATTCAGTATAATCAGACTTGCAAAATTCTACTATTATAGCCAATCTCAATAAAAGTTATTTTAGCCTTCCTGTAGAATTGCCTTCCTGGTCTGGTCTACTTGATGGGATTGACAGTGATTCACAAAATTTCTAGAAAAAGTATAATGTAATAAACTTGCCTTTGGAATTTGCACTATTGTAATCACAAATTCGACACTGTGCATTGCGTAGGGGTCGACCCGGAACGTGCTCCACAAGTTTACAAAACATTTCAGGGCCTTTTTCTCCACATGTAGCATTAGTGCTGATATGAGCATTACTAGCGAGGTTTAGAATGGCAGGAAATAAACCTGAAAAAGATCAGATGTGAACCTTTATTACATTTATGGCAGTCTTTATCAAATCCTCAAGTGACTGAAGTTATAATGGCACTGAAAAAAGTGATTATGACCATTTTTCACACTTACGAACATTGCAGCATCTCCATTGTCATATAACCACCTTTTGAAACCTTATGTTTTTGATGGTTGCAGTGTCCCGGGTCATGTGATCACCTTTTCTGATCTTCTACTAACTCAATGGGGAAGTCAAATTCACTAGTAACAATCATGTTACTAACTAAACAATTGCAGTGATGCATTTAACAACCGAGGCAAGAATTGATCATAAAATAGGGCGAAACAGACTTAACAACCATCTTGCTTAACAACGGAAAATTGGGCCTCAATTGTGGTCATAGGTTGCTACCTGTATACTATTTTTATTTCAACAGATTAATAAGGCTGTTCCTCAGGAAACTGAAAATAAATTTATAATTTGGATCTCCCAATTTCCTGAGCCTTCTTATTTTCTTGCTAGCTGAAAAAGCACTAATGAGATAACAATGCTAATCTGTGCTTAGGAAAATAAACAAGTGAGGCAGTACTAGTTTAGCAAAATGTGAAGAATTGGGGTCCTTTCAAAAACTTTTCCTATCAAATCAATGTGATATTTATTTTGTGTTTTTTTCCCAACTGTGCATTCTTTCTTTTAACAGCCAGATAAGTTGTCACAGTTTTCTTTTAAAAAAATGACAGAAGGATATAGAAAATTATTTCACCTTGGAACATAAAAATCCCTTCTAAATATAATATGTGAAAACAAATCTCACTGAAGTTGGTGTGATTTGAACATACATATATAATGCTACATCAAAAAGCATAAATCACTATGCCTGAATACACCAATTAAATATTTTTGAGGAATAATTCAAGTTATACATATTAGTTATAAAACTGACTGCCATCACTGATACATTTTCCATTTTAGCATTTAAATTTTATTTTGCAATCTTCTCCTTTGTACTTGGAAAAGTTCATCCGACATTCATAGTGACAGTGCTGAATTTTTTTAAAAGCTTACCCACTTTTGCTGAGAGAAAGAAGTACAGATTTTGAATCCCACGGTATTCAGGAATTCACTGTTATGTGTATATTTTATTTTAGAACAAATATTCTGGATATCCTTTATTTAACAATAGATCCTAACAGCCTTAGTATGGAAATTTCAATGGATGGGTTAAGGAAGCAGAATATTTCTCTAAGTATGAATGACATTTTAATAAAAAAGTGATACATTTTTCAGTGGGAAGATTTATTATTTAACAGTCTTTCTCTCTTCTCTTATTTATTAACAAAGGCAAGCTGTTAGATTCTGTCTACTCATTTACTGTAAGTATTGCCTTTCAAATGCTAGGGAAGGTCTGTGCTCCAATGGTTCGAATCCTATCATTGTGTAGTGGAGTAATTCCCAACACTTGCCTCAGCCTCTGCCAACTTAACAGTTCAAAACCATATTACATATAAACTACATATAAACTACATACAGATAGGTAGCACTTTGGTGGGAAAAATAACAGCACTTCATGCGGAAGCGCCAACCTAACGGATGCCAGACCTCCCCGAATGCCCAATATTCATAGAGAGAAAAGCTCCAGAATGCTGTTAACTGCCAAATGTTGTTAACTCTTCTGCATGCAGCACTAGTTCGTCCCCTGTGATGCACTACGGATAGGAGGAGGAGGAGCTGCAGGAGCATGAACTGGACATACTAGCACTCTTAGGCAGTACTAACACTGTAATCTCCTGGCTAATGTCGTACACTAAATAAATAAATAAATGCTTACAGTCTTACCACTCTATTGGGCCTCCTTTGACGGAGTGTGTTAACTAAGCATTTGTTACCTGCCCCACTTCCAAAGGTGTTCTACTTTCAAACCCTTACATTCTCCTGAATCTAGTAATAAATAATAAGATAGCACATTGTCCTGCCACAGAATAGCTATTCTACATTATTTAATGCTACAACTTTGATTACTACTTCTATAGGAAAAAAATATAATCAATTAAAGTATAGCTTGTTCAAAAATTATACATATATTTTCCTTCTCAGTATCAAATATAATCTATATATTCAGTACAGATATCTTGTTAATAATCAAATCCTTATATATATATATTTACAACAAGGAGATAACAAATATACTTTTCTGCTTTTAATTTTGAAAAAGGATATAAATACAGATTAATAATTTTTGGAAACCTGCCAAAGCATACATTTGTTACAACTTGTACAGAGAAAGTCCCCAAAAGAAGTTATATACCAAAAAAATACAACTGTCAATGTATAATAGCTGCATGAAATCTTAAATATAAGAATTAATCTCTATATATTATATATTTTATATATATAATGTGTGTGTGTTAAATTATTAAACAATGCTGTAGATTACAATATTCTACTTTAGTCAATTACATTTTATATATATAGTACTACTAACACAATGTGATGTTTTTTCTACCACATATTCTCAGCTGTCTGTCTTTCTCTCTCTTTCTGTGTGTTTGTGCGTGTGTGTGCGTGTGTGTGTGTGTGTGTGTGTGTGTGTGTGAATGTAGATAACAAATGAATTTTAAGATGTTTGAACTAAAGAGAAATGATTACATTATTTTTGTTCTCTCTGCAAATGAAGAATGCATCCCTGTCTTGTAAAGCATTTCGCAATACTTTGGACATTTTGAAGCCATTAATTCCAAGAGGAAGTAATAAAACCATCTGCTTTGCTGCTTGGATATTTCAGAGTCTAAGTGATTTCATTGAACTTCACAATCCTCTAATCTCTTTCAATGTATTGACTACACAAACTTCACAGATAATATTTTTTATCAGTTTGGCACCATCGTACCCTGCTGACAGTAAAAAAAGAGTTTTCTTTCAGAAGATAAAAAGTGATGTATACATAGAAATCCTAAAAAGATTGGGACAGCTAGAGTTTATGGTAAATATAGTGGAGAAAAACAAAATTTTTATTTCAGGGTAATATTTACTAACAGCCCCCTTTTGTGACACTCACAAAGTAATAAACTTATCAAAATAATTCATCTTCATAGAGTAAACTCATTTCTAGATGCACAACTGTCATTTAGTAGCATTCTGGGGGAAAATAGAAGTGTTTATTACTAAATTATTAAAACAAAATATTAACAAAAGCTGAAATAAATTGGTTCTACCTACATGAATAATAAGTAAAATGCTTTATAATAAAGTTTGGTCTCAAAAGTTTGTTGCAATTTTTTACATTTCCCCCAAAAAAACTAATATTAAAAAAAATAATGTGAACAAGCTTACATCTTCAAAATAATTGTCACTAACACCAAAATGCTATTTCCAGAGGCAACATGAGGATTTTATAAAAGTTGCAGTATAATTTACCATTAAAGAATTTTTGAAATTTTATTTGTAAAAAATAATAATTAAGTAACCTCATAATATAGCATTTTTCTCTAAGCTACATAGTATTTTGTTGTTCTGTCTGGAAGATATCAGCAAGGAGTGTCCCAAGGACAGCAGCTGTTGGGCCCTTGTTAAACAACAAAAAAAGGAACTTTAAAAAGAATCCTTCTCTCTGTTTAAGTCCTATAAATACCTACCATTAAACAGTACATGCTGATAATTTTTTGGCCCACAAAAGACAACATTTTCTAACATAGGCAAATGTATTTATGGTTTATTAATCCTAATCTTTATCCTATTCAAAATAGCTTCACAAGATTTTTATAGGTTATGCATAGTTTCTTTGTGGGAAGCACAAATGCTACTTTATTCTAGCTCAGACATGTCAAACACAAGGCCCGGGGGCCGGATCCGGCCCGCGAAGTGGTTTCATGTGGCCCACGAAGGCATCCTGGAAACAGAGAGGGAATGGCCCCCGCTGCCTTGGCCCTGGCCCAGAGACCCTCCTTCTGCCAGAGACCCTCAGAACTGTCCCACTCCTGCCCAGGCCCCCATAGGCACCCTTGATGCGAACGATGTAGAGCTGGCCATGCCCACCCAGTAGGCCATACGCACTCTAGCCACGCCCACCCAGTAGGCCACGCCCACCCTGGCCATACCCACCCGGCCCCCTGAGGGCAACCGCAATGCTGATGCGGCCCTCAATGAAATTGAGTTTGACACCCCTGTTCTAGCTGGAGTTGTAAATATAGGTAGTCCTCAACATACAACTGCAACTGACCCAAAATTTCTGTTGCTAACCGAGAAAGTTGTTAAGTGAGTTTTACCCCATTTTACAACCTTTCTTGCCACAGTTGTTAAGTGAATCACTGTTGTTCTTAAGTTAGTAATAGGTCGCAAAAGGTGATCACATGAATCTGGAACATGCAACCATCATAAATATGAGTCAGTTGCCAAGTGTCTGAATTTTGATCACATGATCGTGGGGATGCTGCAATGGTCATGTGAAAAACGGCCATAAGTCACTTTGTTCATTGCCATTGTAACTTTGAATAGTCACAAAACGAACTGTTGTAAGTCGAGAACTACCTGTAATAAATTTAACTTATTCTGCATACAATGCATGTCCATCAGATTAGTATGCAATTAATTAGAAAGAGAAGTAGGGTTATTCATCCATTCAGGGCAAAATACACAGGTCAAAATATTTTAATTTTGGGTCTTCACCTGCTCCATTCTAGGCATGGGAAGCCTTAGTAATGGCACAAGGAGGAAAAGGAAAAAAGGTGAGCATTTGGGTCAGTTCCTTTCTCAAAAGAAATTCTTGTTTGCCTTGGAGATGCCAATCACAATATTTGGATGGGGGAGGAAGCCTTAATAAAAAATAGGGGCTAAGAAGGATTTCCTGTGCCTTTTATTCACTTTTATCTGGGCAGCTGTGTGATGATATTTTATCAGCTATTGCTGATCTGAGCTAGAGACGTATTTATTTGTAGAAAAGTCAATAAAATTCTCCATTACAGTTCTGACTCATCAGTCATCTTCACTGCATTCAGGAAAAGTAATCATCTTTTAAAATAATTTTATCATATTCTGATGAAAAATAAAAATTGATTATCAAATTCTAGACTCTGAGGGAATAGGATTTCATTTTTTGCTTCAGGTCCAGGCATCCTTGAGTCTGGATTATAATCAATATGACCAGATCTGATTAGTTCATTTCTAGAGCTCTGGATCACTCTAGATTAGGCCCCAAATCAGATTTGTCATTGTACAGATCTACCATGTAAGAATTACTAAAAAATAATTAAGAAAATCTTAACTTTTAGAAAAACCCAAGAAGTATTGAGTTGATCCTGGAATCATACATTCCAGTGATTTCATTATTAATTTACAACTCAAAACAAACTTTTGGATGGAGTTTACAGAGTTGTCACCAAATAAATACCATATTGAAGAAGGATAAATCAGAATACAGTGAGGATACTTTTAAATCAGTCTCTACACCTTATAAATATTAGACTGGACTGTTTTTGTGTGATGTCAGTTTGTTACTAAAGCCACTGAATATCCATATGCACATCCTGCAGAGAAGAAATTGTAAATCTTTCACAGCCTAAATAGGATCTCCATGTAAAATATATCAGCAGTAAGCCAGGCCATAATGGTCATGATATTTCTTCAAAAAAAATGTTCATGAACACAATCGTTTATTACTATCAGTAACTCCACTTTTAAAAAGATAGACAGTAAAACTTACAAAAATAAGCAATCACTAAATAATCAATATAATTGGTTGCAAAAGCCATGGTAACCAATCATATTGATTACAGCATAGAACATAGAATAATAGAGTTGAAAGGGACCTCAGAGATCATCTAGTCCAGGGCTTTTCAACCGGTGGTACCACTTGTGGTACATTAACAAGTGGCAGGTGGTATGTAGCCCTGCCTAGCCAAATGTAGTGGAAGAGGGAAACAGCCATCGTATGCAAGGACTTACTGTGAGAGAGTCCTCCGGAGCTGCAGTGTGGCTGGGGTGAGGCAAAGGCCCCAGGGGCTCACTTCTGGCTCACCTTCCCCCATGACAAAGGAGAAGGAGGGGGGCGGAGACAGGCTATAAAAGGAGGCAGTTTGGGCAGGAGAGGGAGAGAGAGAAAAAGAAGCCATCTTGGGAGGAGGTGGAGTCAGCTCTGGCTACACTGAAGTGAAAGGAGGAGGAGGAGGGTGCGGAGGGAAAGAGAGGAGATCAAGCAGTCCAAGCAGGTCGGCTATGAGCCGATCTACAACTGCTGTGGCAGCCACCTGTGCTGGCAGCAACAAACAGGCAAGAGTCCTTAGTGGAGCAGTGGGCTAATGCCTCCAGTAACACCAGCTGCCTGCAATTAGTGCAGGTTCGAGTCCCACCAGGCTCAAGTTGACTCAGCCTTCCATCCTTCCGAGGTAGGTAAAATGAGGACCCACGATTGTTGGGGGCAATAAGCTGACTTTGTAAAAATGCCGCTGGGGGGGGGGGGGCGAAAGCCCTAATAAGCAGGCATATACATAGAATGAAGGCTATTGCTAAGCATATTGATTTGTGCTTTATAGATTGTAAGCCACCCTGAGTCTTCGGAGAAGGGCGGGATATAAATGGGATAAAGAAAGAAAGAAAGAAAGAAAGAAAGAAAGAAAGAAAGAAAGAAAGAAAGAAAGAAAGAAAGAAAGAAAGAAGAAAGAAAGAAAGAAAGAAAGAAAGAAAGAAAGAAAGAAAGAAAGAAAGAAAGGCAGCTGCTTGAGCAGACCTTATACCATTTCAGACAAATGGTTGCCCAGTCTCTTTTTGAAAGTCTCCAGTGATGTATAGTTTTACCTTACTTTGTAAGTTTTAATTTTTTAAAAACAAGAATTCTAGTCACATAGAGATTGACTGTTGAGCCTGATGAAAATGTATTTGCTGCTTAGAATCAAAGGAAAAAGTACCTCATACAGTAGGTCTATCTATAGCCCTAAAAATTGTAACTGTAAAGTGCTTTAAATATTGACAATAAAGTACAAAGCCCATCATACTATAATGTGATATGTATAGCATGTATAGCATGCTTCATGTATTATTACTGTATAAACAGGTATTATGGAATTTCAGCAAACCATAGCTTAAAACATGGTTTACTAATGGGTTAACTAGCCAGTATTAAAAGAACAAAGCATGTTATGTCCCTTTTTATTTCTTGATACTACGTAGATGGTAATGCAAAGATCTCAGGATGATACATGTATTTTTAATGCAGGAACAATTCCAACCGCTCATACCTAACTGGCAGAAATGAATACATTGCCCTTTAAGATAATTAAAAATATATAGAATACTACCATTTCTGCTTCATAGTCTTTTGTCCAGGATCTTATTATCTCAGAAGTAAATCATAAAGAGTTACCCTTACACAAAACTGTAAAATGCTTATAATACCACTGAGCTATCAACAAGTCATTTATTTAATGTGTTCAGGAGAGGAATAAATTGTTCGCAATCTGCTGAGTAAGTAATTCAAACAGTATTAACTAAAAGATACTGTAGAGCAGGGGTGTCAAACTCAATTTCATGGAGGGCCGCATCAGCATTGCGTTTGGCCTCAAGGGGCTGGGTGGGTATGGCCTAGGTGGGCGTGGCCTACTGGGTGGGTGTGGCTAGAGTGCGTATGGCCTACTGGGTGGGCGTGGCCAGCTCTACATCATTTGCATCAAGGGGGCCTGGGCAGGAGTGGGACAGATCTGAGGGTCTCTGGCAGAAGGAGGGTCTCTGGGCCAGGGCCAAGGCAGTGGGGGCCGTTCCCTCACTGTTTCCAGGATGGTTTCGCGGGCCGCATGAAACCACTTCGCGGGCCGGATCTGGCCCCCGGGCCTTGTGTTTGACATGTCTGCTGTAGAGTTATTCCATTTTTGCACATATTCTATGGAAAGGAATTACAGAAAATTTGGTGGAAAAATAAAAAGCGCTTAAAAATGTAAAAATTGGTGGATTGGGCACAGCATTTCCAATATTGTAATGAAAAGCAGGTAATAAATTTGTAATTAAATAAAAGTCTTGTTTTGCAGCATCTAGCAGAAAGAAAAGTCATAGGTAAATAAAACATACCAAGCAACGTGTGCTTTTTTAGCATTTTGCTTTTTTCATCACTGCCTATTATAAGACAGTATTAAATGTAATAAAGTAGAATCCAGATAGTATCTATTATGTAAGCAGTTATTATAGCTATATCAAAATTATATTTAAAATTACTTTTCTACCTTGAAATGTCAATGCAGTGATTCCTCATGATTGAAATTATCACATCCATCTACCTATTTCTAACAGTGAGTTTTTGTCAGATAAGTGCATTTATTTGAATATATAGAAAGTATCTGTAACAGCAGACAGATAATGGAATCTGGATTATCATGCATATAATCACAATAAGATTTTGGCAAAAACCATTTTTTGTACAATTTCTCTGATACATATAGTAAATACACCTCACATACACATACATGTTCACTAGCCGTTCTCTCCAGATGTGGTATGAGTAAAACTTACACAATTATCAAATAATAAATTCTGGTATCTGGAATACCAGCACTTCCAACAAAGGAGAGATTAGAGAAAGGTGGTATCCATATAAGTAAATGTAAAGGTTCCCCCGCACATGCATGCTAGTCATTTCCAACTCTAGGGGCCGGTACTCATCTCCATTTCAAAGCCAAAGAACCAGCACTTGTCCAAGGACGTCTCCGTGGTCATGTGGCCGGCATGACTAGACACCAAAGGCGCACGGAACGCTGTTACCTTCCCACCGTAATGGTCCCTATTTTTATACTTGCATTTTTACGTGCTTTCGAACTGCTAGGTTAGCAGTTCGAAAGCACAAGACACACAACTACTAAAGATTCCTTGGGATTCATTCTTCCACCGTACAGTCTTCTCCAGCCCCTCCAAATGTACCAGATTCTAACTATCCTTCTGTAACACTGGGGATAGGAATTGTAATCTATCACATCTAAAAAGCAAAAGGAAGCCTGCTAGTCTTTACTTTGCAATAAACTAATAATATGTAGCAATCAGTCCAGTTATCTAAAATTCAAACAAAACTTTATCCTCCTCCTCCTCCTGGGATAATCTGTCACTGGCAAAAATGGTCCATTGGTTACTTCAGAGAACATTATTGCATACTTAATAGCTCACAGAAATGGTTTACTCATGACAAAAAATCCCATGGTAATCTGCAGTGATCTTCTGGAAATGGTGATTCTCGTTTAAGGAGTCTATGTCAGGGTTTCTCAAACTTAGCAACCTCATGATGTGTGAACTTCAATTTCCAGAATTACCCAGCAAGCAAGCCGGCTGGCTAATTCTGGGAATTGAAGGCCACACATTGATAAGATAGTATTATCAATGGACACAGAATCAATCATAGGAACAGAAGGCAGTACTGTTTAGGCCATCTAACCTTTTTCATCATTTAGGAATCCAAGTTAAAGCAACCCAGAGGGATAGCTGTCCCTCTGCTTCAGGGATGTCAAACTGCCGGCCCGTGGGCTGGATACGTCACGATGAAATTGCACCCACCCCATTGCTGGCAATGGGGGAAAAACTCTGATACATCACATGATATCACATGACATTGCGTGTTTGACATGTCTGCTCGACTTTAACATATCCACCGAAAGACGTCAGTCACCTGCTTTAATAGCTGCCATTAACTGTTAAAACTTATCCAGTTCTTTCACGTCTCTTCGTAAGGGTTAATTCAGTGTTCTTAAATTGGGGTTAATTACCAGGATTGGGGGGAGGGAAATAATTTGGGCACCTCCTGTATGCAATGGAGCTATTTGTAATTGTATGCTTGTGAGTTAAGGACCCAGTTTCAGACTGTCACTGCCTAAAAGTACTTCAAATGTATGCTGGAAATGTAAACACAAAGGAACTTTTTATCATCTATGGTGGACCTGCGACAAAGCAAACAAATATTGGAATAGGATTCGTATCTTAATACAGAAGATTCTTAAAGTCAATATAAAGATAAAACCAGAGACTCTTCTTTTAGGCCTAATGGTTGAAAAAAAATGGAACTTTGATATTATATATGTTGACAGCAGCAAGAATGTTTTATGCACAAAAATGGAAAGATACTTTAATTTCCAGAAAGGATAACTGGCTGCAAAAGCTGATGGAGTTAGCATAGATGGCCAAATTGACTGGTTCAATTAAAGAAAGGAATACAATTACCTTTCTTTTTTACTTGGAAACTGCTTCTGTGCTTTGTGCTTGAGGTGGAAACAAAATGAAACTTTGATTTTGGGTTTTGCTGATTAGGTAGGTTTGTTGTTATAGAAATGGCTAGTATCTATTAGTATGTAAAAGTAAAAAGTTGAGATTGTATGTTATCTTATTCTACTGTAGTAAAAAGAGTTGGAAGTTTATGCTTTTCTTTTTCTTTCCCCTTCACTTTTTCCCCTTCCCTATTTCTTCCCCCTTTTCCCATCACTTATCCCATCCTTTTTGTTTGTATTTTATATGTTGATAAACAAAGAAATTGTGAAGTAAAAAGAGACTAATACTGCCTTTACAAAGTCTTTGAGAAGAGCGGTAATGACATTGAAACCACGAAAAGGGTACGCTGAGCGAAATGATTTAAAACTCACTGGCTTAGTTTCTAACTCCTTGATCATCTGTTATTACTGTTCGCTGAACCTGTTTCAATCTCTCTAAACCTTAAAGTAATTCCTGATTATAAATTATTCTTATGTTGTTTGACTTCTAAATAGAAATGCATATGATTATGCTGTTGTTTGCCTCCCACAGAGAGAATTAATACATGATTTCTTCTACCAAAGAATTTTTAAAAACAGTTTTTGGCATTAATAAATAAGTTTATAAAACAACATGTGTTTTCCATCTTAATAGTTTTATTCTTTCTCATCCGACTCCAATTCAGAAGAGATCCAGCTGTAATCTTTATAGACAATCTGCTTAGAATATATTTTTTCCACCTACAGCAGTTCTACAAGAATGGGGTTTTTTTAAAAAAAAAAATTCTAGTCTTCATGGTACAATGCATATCCCAAAGCTTTGTTTCTCCCATTCATCAAAACCCAAAGTATTGTATGCCATCACCATTATCTGCTCTGAATAGCTGATTAGACACTTGTGTCAGTTGCACAAAAGTAGCTTCATGAAATCCAGCGCTCCCCTGCAGTGGTTCATGGGTCTGTCTAGCCCCAGGATTCAGTATCCCCTTCACAGCCTATGAAGTCCCAAATTCCATTTTGCTAAAGAGAAACTCCGGAGGGGTTGGGGAGAGAGGAGAGGGGAAAGAGTTGCCATCGCTCTAGAACCCCCTAACGCAGGGGTGTCAAACTCAATTTCATTGAGGGCCGCATCAGCATTGCGGTCGCCCTCAGGGGGCCGGGTGGGTATGGCCGGGGTGGGCGTGACCTACTGGGTGGGCGTGGCTAGAGTGTGTATGGCCTACTGGGTGGGCGTGGCCAGCTCTACATCGGTCGCATCAAGGGTGCCTATGGGGGCCTGGACAGGAGTGGGACAGATCTGAGGGTCTCTGGCAGAAGGAGGGTCTCTGGGCCAGGGCCAAGGCAGTGGGGGCCGTTCCCTCACTGTTTCCAGGATGGCTTTGCGGGCCACATGAAACCCCTTCGCAGGCCGGATCCACCCCCCGGCCCTTGTGTTTGACATGTCTGCCCTAATGGTTCTCATGTCTGACTTCAGCCAATCTACAAAGGAAAGGGCATCTATATAGGATGGAAGGGGAACACTGTCAGTCTGGCTATTTATTTTTGTTGGGAGGCAAGATGCCATTGCGGTCGCCCTCAGGGGGCCGGGTGGGTATGGCCGGGGTGGGCGTGACCTACTGGGTGGGCGTGGCTAGAGTGCGTATGGCCTACTGGGTGGGCGTGGCCAGCTCTACATCGGTCACATCAAGGGTGCCTATGGGGGCCTGGGCAGGAGTGGGACAGATCTGGGGGTCTCTGGCAGAAGGAGGGTCTCTGGGCCAGGGCCAAGGCAGTGGGGGCCGTTCCCTCACTGTTTCCAGGATGGCTTTGCGGGCCACATGAAACCCCTTCACAGGCCGGATCCGCCCCCCCCCCCGCCCTTGTGTTTGACATGTCTGCCCTAATGGTTCTCATGTCTGACTTCAGCCAATCTACAAAGGAAAGGGCATCTATATAGGATGGAAGGGGAACACTGTCAGTCTGGCTATTTATTTTTGTTGGGAGGCAAGATGCCAGTCTTGAGGGAAATTCCACTCAGCCCCGAGGAACGTAACATTTCTAAAACTTTTTTTTAAAAAATATATATATATATACATGTATCCAACTGAACACAAAAGGAAGGATACACAAACCCACTTTAAAGCAAACCAAACGGGCGGGCGCTTCAACTCAACCGGCAAAAGGCGAAAAAATAAAAGACCCTTTTTTTTCCGCCAGAAGATGAAACAGCGGAGAAAAGTAGAAAAGGAGAGGAGCGCAAGGGCGTTGTAAATTGCAAGCAGGATGGCTGGCAAGGAGAGAGGGCGGATGGGAACTGGGAAAGCCACCCCTGTGGGGGGGGGAGGGAAAGCGAATCGAGGCGAGGGGTAGCAGCGCTGCTCTCGGGGCAAAAAGGAGGATTTCTTTCCTGGGTTCAAGAAAACCCGTGAGAAATCAATGCACCCTCCAGCCCCTTTCGGGCATCTTAAAGCTGCCTTTGTGTCTCCTCTCCCCTTCGGTGGAGACCGAAAACTTAACTTTTAGCACGTGCTACCGGCGGAGCACGAACTCCGGGGAGCTCTTGCCACCCTCCCCGCCCGAGCTGAGGGAGCAGGCGAAAAAAAAAAAATCGAAGGTGTTTCTCCGCCGCCGGAGTATCGAGCCCGGCTGAAACGGGCGCGCTGAGCTCCCTTCCCCGAAGCTCCGGCTACGCGCGCCCTCGCCTCGATTCGCGGCCGGGGAACCAGGCATGCGGGTGTCCGGGTGTCCCGGACTACAGCCTTTTAAGACCCGGACCCATCCTCACGTGTTTTTCGACAAGGATTAGTTCACGGGCAAGGGCTCGACCGCCGCCGCCCTGGGCACGGCGACTAAAGGCCCGGGTTAAACCTCTTGGGATTGCCCGCGCCTCAGCGGAATTGAGCGCTCACCTCGAAGCTGGCCCTCGGCGCCGCCGAGGAGCAGCAGCAGCAGAGCCGGGAGCACCACCAGCTGACACGAGCAAGGGCGGCCGCCCATTTCTGCGCGGTTTGGCTTGACTTGGGAGCAGCGCGAAGCGGCTCCACAGGTGGGAAGGCTCCGGCGCCGGAGATGCCTTTTGTTGCCGCTTTCTATTCTGCCGCGAAAGCAGCAGTCCGACTCCGCCGCGCCCGCCCCTTCTTGTCACCCGTCCTTATCTCTGCCGCCCTCTGCAGTACGTGAGCCTTCCAGCCCTGGCAAGCCGCAGGTCCGGCAGAAACCATTCCCGCAAGCATAGGGTTCTTCCCTAGGGCTTGGGTGCTCGAGGCTGTAATCCCGGTGTCCCGTGGGAACCCCGAAGTGGAAATATTTGTGTCTCCATTCAAAGATGTCAGGGACAATCTGCTGGGTACCCGAGACCCCGCCCAGGGACGATGCTATTTCCCAACCGTCACATCACCACCCTTGTGGGTGGTTCGCTCCGGCAGTAGCTGTGGTGGCGAAAGACCCTGAAAATGGGGATTTGTGTGTGTGTGTGTGGGGGGGTGTTTCATGGTGCGGGAGGGAAACATTCCTGAGTCGTTCAGAATGATTTTAAGCCGCTTCCCTAGGAAACAGAAACAATTTCTAGAGTAAAGGCAGCTGATTTAGCTTCGAGGCAAGCACTTCGCTCAGCTTCAAAGGTCATCTTTGAAAAGAAAGAACGTGGCTCGTTTGCTATATAAAATGTCCCATCTTGGGATATCCAGTGATACAGAGGAGAGTCCGGTGTTAACTTTTTCAAATGATCCTTTCTGTTGCCCGAGGACTGAAGTGATTGTAAATATAGGGGTGCAGCAGAGTTTAAAAAGATTGATTATGTCATTATCTGCAATTAATCATTTTCTTTTGAAACTTTTTGCTCACTTTCCTTCAGACAAAAATAATAATCCAATATCATTGTGTGAGCAGACAAGTGATTATAATTTGTTAAAAAGAAAAATACTGTGAAAATGCAGCTATAAATTGCAATAATTTTGCCAATAACAAGCCTATAATATTTTACCATGCAGTGCTATAAAAGTGGATTCAGAGTGTTAGGTGAATTTAGAAAACTGGATTCTGCAAACAACTGTTAAATCAACTATCAGCAGTACTGCTGTGCCTCATATTAAAGCCCTAAGTATTGGGTTCCTAGTAGTAACCAACTGATTTTGATCCTATTCTTTCTAATTGTTCTTACCATTGTTTTCCTTTATACATCTTGGTAATACTCATTCTAAAGAAAGTTCGTATATTTCCTAACACATACATGAAAATGAACAGAAGGAAACCATGCTACATAAAAGGAGACTTAGTACCAAGTAATCACTCATAACTTTTGAACAAATACATTTTGCAAAATATGAAGTAACAATATATAGACAAAAGTAGTCAGGAATCAGTATAACAAACCCCAAAAATACAAAAGCGTTCCATTTTTATGTATGGAACAAAAGGATCTACAGTATAATTAAGTATATTATTTGGAGTTAGTACATGTCAGAAAGCTGCTCCTTTACTCATTCCAGCAGCTTATGTTTCAGTTCTGGCACGAAAGAAGAAAGCAAAACATCCGCAGCAGAAAAAGTCAACATATTTCCAGAAACAGCATGTCAGTGGGAAGAATCTTCTCTGTAGTGACACAAAGCCAGATGGGGAGCAAAGAACAAAAGGCAAAAAAGTTAGAAAAGAAAACATGACCATTTGCATATATTTGGAACACAGTCAAATCTTAGACTTAATTTAAAACGCACACGCACACGCACACACAAATTGATCGTATGCATTTCTATGTGCTACATTACAAGATCGTAAGACTTGGTGAACCCTTTGGGCTCAGAGAGATAAAAGTGTTAGGAATTACATGGGGCAGAACCTCCAGGAAATTCCTGGGGTTAAAGGCTTGATGGAGAAGAAACATCCCTGAAAACAGCCATGCGAGGCATTTCCACGCTGTGGCCAAGAAAATGACACGGATGTGACTGTGCACACCCCAGGAGTCAAGTTCAAGTCAAGGGCATTTTTCGCCTTTCGACTGCTTCCAAGCCAATAAAAGAAATTATAAAAAGAGTACTCTGCCCATCTCTATCGGTCTGACTTCCCATCAGCAGGATATATCTACTGTTTCGTAAAACAGAACAGAACCAAACCAAATTTGATGTGCGGGTAGAATTAGGCAAATAAATAAGATCATGTTACAAAATGGGCTGATCAGTGCAGGGGCAGCAGAGAAAAAAATATTCCAGAAAAATGGATCCCAATGGATCTCTCTGGGAAAGGCAGGTGGAGAACAGTGGATCAAATGTTGCTGCTTGTTTCTTTATAGGCTTCCTCTGCCCGTTCTCTCCTTCTGCCTCCCATATTGCTTGGACATATCCAAACAAGAAGGAAGAGATGCAATCTGTTACTTTATTACTCAAAACAAAAAATAAATAGGCATACCCTACGGCAGACATGTCAAACACAAGGCCCGGGGGCCGGATCTGGCCCGCAAAGCCATCCTGGAAACAGTGAGGGAACGGCCCCCACTGCCTTGGCCCCGGCTCAGAGATCCTCCTTCTGCCAGAGACCCTCAGATCTGTCCCAATCCTGCACAGGCCCCCATAGGCACCCTTGATGCGAACGATGTAGAGCTGGTCACGCCCACCCAGTAGGCCATATGCACTCTGGCCACGCCCACCCAGTAGGCCACGCCCACCCAGGCCATGCCCACCCGGCCCCTTGAGGGCAACCGCAATGCTGATGCGGCCCTCAATGAAATTGAGTTTGACACCCCTGCCCTATGGCCATTGCTGGCATATGGGTTAGAAAAGCCATTTTCTGCATGCTTTCTCTATTTTGTTTTCTATCCAACCAAAAGTAATGTGGGAACTAAATCGTGTAAAGAGAGGCCACATTTGATGAAAAGGGACAGGTTGACAAAAGAAAGACTGAGCTTGAAAATGAACTGGATCAGGCTGGGTCAGCAGAGAAAACCATTTCCAGAAAAATTCTTGTACATTTTGTAAAGTAGCAATTTTAGCAACTTTAAGATGAGTGGACCTGGAGACTGAATGAAAATTTATTTAGGTATGATGAGTTCTTGGAGAAATGTAGGGAACATTTGAAAGAATTTTTTGCTTTAAATATGCATAAAGGTACTTCGATTGAAATGGTTTGGGATGCTAGTAAAGCTTATATGAGAGGGGTTTTGATTTATATGCATAATAGACATAGGCGTAAGCAGATGCAAAAACGTAAAGAGTTGGAAGAAGAAATTAAGTTGAAAGATAAAGCTCTTATTTTGAACCCATTAGATAAGAGAGTAAGGGACTCAATAAATTTGCTGAAAGAGCAATTTAATATGTTAATGGCGGATCAGGTTGCAACTAACTTGCGGTATGCGAAACATAATACTTTTTATAATGCAAATAAACCTGGTAGCTGGTTAGCTTATCAATTAAGGAAAAAACAGAAATTACGTATTATAGAGAAAATAGAATATAAGGGTAAAGAGGTTTATCAACAAAATTTGATTAAAAAGGGTTTTTTAGATTTTTATGCAAATTTATATGCTAGTGAGAATATACAAGCTTTAGATATAGATACAGTAAGTATCTACAGGAAGCCATATTCCTATGCTCTCAATTGAGCAACGGGAGGAGATGAATCGATTAATCACTTCTGAGGAAATCGTTTTAGCAATTAAACTGTTAAAATTGGGTAAGGCTCCTGGTACAGATGGGTTATCAGCAACTTATTATAAATTATTATTTGCAGAGATGGTAGAACCGTTAAAGGAATTATTTAATAATATCCAGGCTGGAGGGGTGATGCCTCCATCCTGGAGAAGGGCTTTTATATCGTTGATTCCAAAGGAGGAGCAAGATCCCAACCAACCAAAGAATTATAGACCTATATCGCTTTTAAATATAGATTATAAAATCTTTGCAAAAATATTGGCAAATAGATTAATGCAGGTTTTGAAACAAATGATTCATAGTGATCAGTCTGGATTTATAACTGGAAGGCATATGACATATAATGTAAGACAAATTGTAAATTTAATAGAGTATTTGGATAAGAACAACCAAGTCCCTGCGGCACTGATATTTTTAGATGCTGAAAAAGCATTTCATTAATTGAACAGGCAATTTTTATTGAAAGTTGTTGATAAGATGAATTTTGGGGATAAATTTTTACAATCTTTTAAGGCTATATATCAACAACAATCGGCACAAATTATAATTAATGGGGGATTAACAGATGCATTTAAATTGAAAAAGGTACAAGACAGGGATGCCCCCTTTCACCATTGTTGTTTGTTTTAACATTGGAGATTTTACTGATTAAAATTCGTGTATCAACTAAAATAAGGGGAATAAAAATAAAGCAGAATGATTATAGGTTAAGAGCATTTGCGGACGACTTGGTTGTTACACTATCTCAACCGACTCAATCGGTTACAGATTTAATGGAAATTATAACTCAATATGGGAAAGTTTCTGGTTTTAAGATAAATAATTATAAGAGTAAAATGTTATCTAAAAATATGACTATGGATGAAAAAGAAAAGTTAGTAAAACTTACGGGTTTTGAAATAGTGAAAAAGGTTAAATATTTGGGAGTATATATTTCAGCTTCAAATGTGAAATTATATAAGAACAACTATGAGATATTATGGCAAAAAGTACAAAAGGAGTTAGATAGTTGGAAAAAATTACAATTATCTCTGTTGGGGAGAATTGCAGCTGTTAAAATGAATGTTCTACCAAAGTTTCTTTTTTTGTTTCAAATTATACCTATATTGAAAAAGGATGCCAATTTGGATGAGTGGCAGAAGGGTATTAATAAATTTATTTGGGCAGGGAAAAGACAGAGTTAAATTTAAGATCTTACAAGATGTACGGGAAAGAGGAGGACTTAAAGTGCCTAATTTAAAATTATATTATGATGCGGTTGTTTTATCAGCGGTTAGTGATTGGCTTAATTTAACAAATGAAAGATTACTTTATCTTGAGGGATGGGACTTACTATATGGGTGGCATGCATATTTAGTTTATGATAAAAAAGTGGATAAGGCATTTAAATCTCACATTTTAAGAAGCGCCTTATTGCGCGTGTGGGAAAAATATTATTATAAGTTAAATTATAAAATACCAATTTGGGGGATTCTTGGGCATGCGATAGATGGAAGATAGATCAGAAAATTGGTATTACATTAACTGATGAAAATTTGGTAAAACAAATTAAAGATCAAAACCGAGCGCATATAAAGAGAATATATAATGCTTTAAAAGAATTGGATTCTGAAACAGAATTAGTTAAAGACTGTATGATAAAGTGGGCTCAAAATATTCAAGAACCAATTTCATTGGATACATGGGAGGTAATTTGGGTTAGAAATGTGAAATTTACCCAGGCTCACAATTTAAGAGAAAACTTTTATAAAATGTTTTATAGATGGCATTTGGATCCCAAAAAACTGTCCTGTATGTATCCTAACTTACAGCCCAAATGTTGGAGATGTGGTAGTTTGGATGCTACCTATTATCATATATGGTGGACTTGTAGAAATGTTAAAGCTTTTTGGATTAAAATTTGGTGGAATATTCAAAAGATTTTTAAGAGAAAGATAAAATTTTCTCCACAATTGTTTTATTGGGTATTGTTATAGATTGTGATACTAAAGAAACAAATTTGATGTTGAATTTGATAACAGCAGCAAGGCTCTTGGTAGGTCAATATTGGAAGAAAGATAATTTGCCTACTATAGAAGATTGGACACTTAAGGTGTCAAATTTGGCAGAAATGGCTAAGATTTCTGCTTATTTGAAGGATCATTCACAAGAAAGATACATTTCGGTTTGGAGAAGATGGATAGATTATATTCAGAACAAATATGGGACTAAAAAGTTTCATCTAGCTTATGAATGAACTATAGAATGATATTATTAATATTGGTATGTTTTACATGGTATTTTTATTAGTTTTTATTATATTTTATTGTTATTTTTATTATTAGTATTGTTTAATAATATATTATCTTATTTTTATGTTCTTATTATGTTTATTTTTATCTTGTTTGTGTTCATGTTAAAGGGGAGTTAAAGTGCGTTAGGAACTTGGTTACATATATAGTTGGTTAATGTTATTTAGATTTTGATTGTTATTTTTGTAACCTTGTATTCAGTTCTGGGAAGTGGGGGAGGGGGAGGGGGGTGGTTTGGGGCTGGGTTTGTATTGTAACTTTTATAAAACTTTTTAATAAAAAAAAAAAGATGAGTGGATCTGAACCCCCAAAATTCTCCAGCTGGCATGCTGAATTCTGGAGTTGAAGTCCAGGTATCTTAAGGTCATCAAGGTTGAGCAACACAGCTTCAGGGCATTTCTAGCATTTCAGACTGCTGCTGCTTCTGCTCTTACACTGTAAAACTCTTAAATTCCTGGTCATGTGACTCATAGTAGAGCTGTTGTTAAGGGATTTGAAAGAGTTTTGCATGATACTTTTGCATGTTTTCCCTATCTTCTTATACTACCACATTACCAAAGGCCATTCCAGAATGTAAGAATAAGGAAGGGAGGTAAAGAAAGAAAGAGCTTCTTGATATTGGCCCTATCAGCAACATCTGCTAGCCAGACACTGAGGCTCTCAAGTTAGAGCCAACCATGGTGTTATGCCAGAATGTCATTTGCAGCAACTGTACTATGTCTTCACTAAAAATTGAGCAATGTCACAATTAGGAAATAATGAAGATAGTCACTGACATCCATGGAGAAGAGAAGTGAAAAACACTTTGAAGTCTTTAGATTCCATCTCGTTAAGGTCAAAAGTGATAATAATGTCAAGAATTGTCCTAGGAGGATTACATTATGCTTTCCAAGAGATCAAAGCAATTTACATGCATTATTTTAGGAAGATGACACAATGCACACAAACCTAATATTAGTGGTTGATTAAAACCTGTATATTAATCCATACTAGACATATATATTGATATATATAGCTTCCTTGAAAAACCAGGTCTGTTTTGAAGCTACTTTGCTGCTTCCTGACATTCAGGGCATAAGTGTCAAAAGGGTGTCTTCTTTCATTGCTAATGGTGGAACTTGAGGGAGGGGGACTGGATCGCCAAAGCCTTCATAACTCTCTACTTAGATCAAATTTTGAAAGCTATATTAGTGTAAACAATCTAGAGTTTATTTAGGACAGGTGCAAAGCCCTCTTAAAAATTTTAATTCCATTTCAGTGGCTGCCAAATCAAGGAGATCAAAGCATCATTTGTTGGATAAGTTCATGGTTACCTCTTATCTCTTCTGAATACTCTGCCATCCTTTTGACATGGCATCTGACTGAAGCAATGTCATTGGAGTTACTTATTGGGAATTATAAATGTGTCACTTGGTTCTCCAAACTACAGTGCTTTTTCTTTTTTGACTTTTCACAGATGCATATTTGTTGTACTGAAAATACAAGAAAATGTTTCATGCTAGAAACAGACACCAACACCAACACCCCACACACACTTGTAACATTTCATTGTACTCCTGTATATCCCATTGTCACCACTCAAATAATTAGATGACACAAACTAAGGATCTAGAACAAAGAACAAACCACACTAAACAAATGTTTTAGAGAAAGGATAGGAATTTAATTTAAGACTATCACTTTGGCAGTCACTTCATAAGCTTTATAAATAGACCTGCACTGAGCAAATTGTGAAGTGCAGGGCAATAAAGAGACCAAGCTCCAAATGAATTGAGTTATGAAGTTTATGATAATATTTGGCAACCTGGCATGTTGCTGTGTTGATTAAAAGAAAAGACTTGCAAATGTTTTCAGCATAAACTGATATTTGGATAAGAGGCGTTTACTAATTTATGAAGATTGTGTTTCTGTGTAAACAAGAGCTGTTGATTAGAGGCACAATGCTGAGAATGAGAAATATGTGGAATCTCAACCTAATTAGGTATCTCAAGAGATAAGCTCCTATCTAGCCTTTATCATCAAAGACTGTGTTTAGACAAGAGAAGAACTTTTCAGGTTCATTTGTGTTGTTGTTGCTGACTCAACTTTAGTTGTTCAGTTACCAGGAAAATACTCTTCCATCCTTGATCTTCTGCACAGCTGCTCTACTTCTCTGATAAACCTTCTTAATTAATGGATTCTTCTGCTGGGGATTGAAGTAATGAAAATCAACTTTCAATTAAAATGCTATTCCTATATATATGTTGGGTTTTGCATTCCATGAGTATTCACTAACAATCTCTACAGTTTCCTAGACTTAAACATCCCATTTGCTTAAAATTCTTTGAAACCTAAAGTTTAATCATAACACAAGAATTACTGAAAGCACTGTGGGTAATTATCCTCATTGTACGTAAATATCCTCAAGCCAATAGTGAGGCATCTCAGCTAACACCAAACTTGAGGTGGATCAATATTTAAGAGGTCTTACTAAACCAGTCTTACTAAAATCTCTTTCACATTATATAATTAGTATTAGTTATATATGCATGATGAGATATGTTGAAACCTTGTGAGGTCATGACACAAAGTCAGGCTCTTTTGCACTTACAGTGTGATTTTACAAGAACAAACATCAGGATGGCGTTTGTTTTGTGATGTCATGGCAGATGTTTTGATGAAATTTCAGTTTACTGTGGGTGCTCCTGATAGTTAATTGTTAGCCATAATATAATGTCTTTAACTTTTTGCCAAAGAATTTACAATTTTATAATAGTCGGTGTGAGGTCCTTGCTGCTGTCTGAGCTTGGCTGTTTTCATGATCAACAAGCCAAAAGGGGAACAAAAAGACCAAAACATCTCCTACCAGCAATCAGCACCCAGATGAGCATAGACTAACTTCAAAATTAACATCAGACCAACAATCAAGAAAACAATACCCTATCAAGGAACTGCCGAACAAGCTAACAATAAACAGTCCAATGAAAGAATCTCTAAGTCCACCCTCACCAACACTGACAGGGCAAGCCACTAGAAAAACTGAGAATAAACCCACTCCTTACAAGCTTTGATGATGTTACATTGTTTGGGTAATTAAACATCTGCAAGAAAACAACCAAGCTCAGAGAGTACCAAGGACCCTAATTATTTCAAACCTGAGCTACAAATATTTTCCTTTATTGATTGTTTTATTGCAGAGGTTTCATTACTAAACTAGGTAACATTAATGCTAGTAGGGAGTGGAATTATGCTTTTATTTTATATTCTAGTGCAGGGGTGTCAAACTGCCGGCCCACGGGCTGGACGTGTCATCCCAAAACCATGCATACCCCATTGCCGGCAATGGAGAAAAAGCTCCGATACGTTGCGCGACATCATGTGACATCGTGAGTTTGACATGTCTGTTCCAGTGGCTTGCCTCATCAATGTTGGTGGTTCTTTGAGCTGTTGTTTACTGTTAGCTTGTTTGAAAGTTTCCTGATTGGGGTATTGTTTGCTTCTTTATTATGATATAATGTTAATCTTGGTGTTAATCTCTGCTTATCTGGGTGTTAATTGCTGGTGAGGTGTTTTGGTCTTTTAGTTCCCTTTTTGGTTTTTTGATTGTTTCTTTTGAGTAGTATGTAGATGTGTGTATGTCTACAAGTCCATTGATAGGCAATTTGTCTGAGTACCAAGCTTCCAGGAATTTTCTAGTGTTTTTGGACTTGGGTTGGTCTAGGATGCTCACAATTTCCCAGTTAAAACTATAATTAAATCTGTCTATACGTTGTGAAATTAAGGTGTTTTCATAATGTCTTCTGACTGCTAGTTGGTGCTTATGGACTGCTTGTTGATATTCATTGTCTTCTATATAGTCAATATATGGACTATATACAGTGTAATAATCAGTGTGTATTTAGGAAGTCTCCTTCATGGATTACTGCCTTGTCGTGGCGAAGGGGCTTGCGTAATTCAGTGAAGCTATGAGCTATGCTGTGCAGGGCCACCCAAGACGGACAGGTCATAGAAGAGAGTTCTGACAAAACGTGATCCACTGGAGAAGGAAATGGCAACCCACTCCAGTATCTTTGCCATGAAAACCCTATGGACAGTACCAAAAGGCAAAATGATATGACGCTGGAAGATGAGCCCCTCAGGTTGGAAGGTGTCCAATATGCTACTGGGGAAGAGCAGAGGGCTAGTACTAGTAGCACCAGAAAGAATGAAGCGACTGGGCCAAAGCTGAAAGGACGCTCAGCTGTGGATGTATCTGGTGGTGAAAGGAAAGTCTGATGCTGTAAAGATTTTTTCTCCATAGGAACCTGGAATGTAAGATCCATGAATCAAGGCAAGCTGGACATAGTGAAACAAGAGGTGACAAGACTGAACATTGATATCTTAGGAATCAGTGAACTAAAATGGACAGGAATGGGTGAATTTAATTCAGATGACCATCAGGTATACTACTGTGGGCAAGAATCCCTCAGAAGAAATGGAGTAGCCTTCATAGTCAATAAAAGAGTAGGAAAAGCAATACTGGGATACAATCCTCAAAATGACAGAATGATCTCAGTTCGAATCCAAGGCAAACCATTCAATATCACAGTAGTCCAAGTCTATACCCCAACCACCGGTGCTGAAGAGGATGAAATTGACTGGTTCTATGAAGCCCTACAGCACCTTATAGAACTAACACCAAAAAATGATGTCCTTGTCATCATGGGGGATTGGAATGCTAAAGTAGGAAGCCAAAAGATAACCGGAATAACAGGCAAGTTTGGCCTTGGAGTACAAAATGAAGCAGGGCACAGGCTGATAGAATTTTGTCAAGGGAATACGATGGGGTCATAGCAAACACTCTTTTCCAACAACCCAAGAGACGGCTCTACACACGGACATCACCAGATGGTCAACACAGAAATCAGATTGATTATATGCTCTGCAGCCAAAGATGGAGAAGCTCTATAAAGTCAGTAAAAACAAGACCAGGAGCTGACTGTGGCTCAGACCATGAGCTTCTCATTGCACAATTTAGGCTTAAACTGAAGAAAGTAGGGAAAAGCACTAGGCCACTCAGGTATGAATTAAATCATATCACTGTTGAATATATAGTAGAGGTGACAAATAGATTTAAGAAGAGATTAAGAAGAGGTGGCAAAATTACAGAGAAGAACTATACAAGAATGAGCTTAACCTCCCTGATAACCACGGTGAGGTGGTCACTGACCTCGAGCCAGACATTCTAGAATGTGAAGTGAGGTGGGCCTTAGGAAAACTGAGCCACAACAAAGCTAGTGGAGGTGACAGTATTCCAGCTGAGCTTGTTGTGACTCAGGGCCAGCCTGTGGGTCCGACAGCCGGGTCCGATGTATCGGAGGACTCAGATGTGGGGGAGGAGGGAAACGAACCGGCTGATGATGATTTGGAGACTTTGCAGAGTCCTCAGCCGGGAACCTCTGCTCAGCTGTGTGAGCCCGAGAGTGCGGAGGATGATGACCCACAGCTGGCCCTGTTCAAGGACGCCCGACGCAGGAGGCAGTCGAGCAGGGACAAACAAAGAAAGGCTATGGGACTCCTCGGGAGGAGGCACAGGGAGACCACGCCCTGAGCTCTCTATAAAAGGAGTGTTTGGGGAGGGGCTGGTTGCTGAAAGCAACTCTTTTCCGCTTGAGAAGACAAGCTCTTGTGTTTTTGTTAACTGCGTAATTAAATCTTGGCAGAAGCCTTTTAGCCTTGGACGCTTTCCAGACTCTTCTTTTGATTAGGGGTGCGAGAAGAGGGCTGGTTCAGAACAGAGCTATTCAAAATCTTAAAAGACAATTCAGTAAAAGTGCTACACTCAATTTGCCAGCAAATTCGGAAAACTCAACAGTGGCCACAGGATTGGAAAAGATCAGTTTACATTCCAATTCCAAAGAAAGGCAGTGCCAAAGAAAGTTCAAACTATCTCACCATTGCACTCATTTCACATGCTAGTAAAGTTATGCTTAAAATCCTACAAGCTAGACTCCAGCAGTATGTGGATTGAGAACTAAGTACAGGCAGGATTTCGAAGAGGCAGAGGAACCAGAGACCAAATTGCCAACATACGCTGGATCATGAAGAAAGCTAAAGAGTTCCAGAAAAACATCTACTTCTGCTTCATTGACTATGCTAAAGCCTTTGATTGTGTGGATCACAACAAACTGTGGCAATTTCTTAAAGAGATGGGAGTACCAGACCATCTTATTTGACTCTTGAGAAACCTATATGCAGGTCAAGAAGCAACAGTGAGAACTGGACATGGAACCACCGATTGGTTCAAAATTGGGAAAGGAGTCCGGCAAGGCTGTATACTGTCGCCCGGCCTATATAACTTATATGCAGAGCACATCATGAGAAAGGCAGGGCTAGATGAATCAAAAGTTGGAATTAAGATTGCTGGGAGAAATATTAACAACCTAAGATATGCAGATGATACCACTCTAATGGCAGAAAGTGAAGAAGAACTAAAGAGCCTCTTGTTGCGGGTGAAGAAGGAGAGTGCAAAAGTTAAGTTTAAACTTAACATTAAGAAAACCAAGATCATGGCATCTGGCCCTCTCAATTCCTGGCAAATAGATGGGGAAGAAATGGAGGTAGTGACAGATTTTATTTTCCTGGGCTCCAAGATCACTGCAGATGGGGACTGTAGCCAAGAAATTAAAAGACGCTTGCTCCTGGGGAGGAAAGCCATGGCAAATCTAGACAGCACACTAAAAAGCAGAGACATCACCCTGTCAACAAAAGTGCATATAGTCAAGGCTATGGTCTTCCCAGTTGCAATGTATGGCAGTGAAAGTTCAACCATAAGAAAGGCTAAGTGCCAAAGAATTCAGGCCTTTGAACTATGGTGCTGGAGAAGACTCCTGCGAATCCCTTGGACTGCAAGGCAACCAAACCGATTAGTCCTAGAGGAGATCAACCCCGACTGCTCTTTAGAAGGCCAGATCATGAAGCTAAAACTCAAATACTTTGGCCACCTAATGAGAAGGAAGGACTCACTGGAGAAGAGCCTAATGCTGGGAAAGATTGAGGGCAATAGAAGAAGGGGATGACAGAGAATGAGGTGGCTGGATGGAGTCACTGAAGGTGTAGGCGTGAGCTTAAACGGACTCCAGAAGATGGTAGAGGACAGGAAGGCCTGGAGGAACATTGTCCATGGGGTCGCAATGGGTCGGACACGACTTTGCAGCTAACAACAACAAATTTAGGAAGTAATTTAAGACTAATGTCTTATGTCATTACTTATTTGTTTTTAAGGACATTGGTTTTATAACTTTATTTTTAGTTCACAATATTTTACATTTTATTATTTATAATTTTTTTACATTTTTTACATTTTACTATTCAGGCTTTAAAATGCAATAAGCTACTTGAAATGAACTTTGGCTAATGTGTACGCTGCAAAATTAGTAGTGAGAGGTCTAATTGTCCAACAGCATAAATTAATATAAGGTATTAAAATAATTTAAGCTAATTGTATAAAATCCAAAAGCTATAATTTACATTTAAAATCTCTATCAGTATTTAACCCCTGAAAGCTCAATGTAAAAAGGTTATTAAGAGCTGGGAGATGTAAAAAAGATCTAGTTAAATTAATACTTATAAAGAATAACGTGTAAGAGAACAAACTGATGCTCAATCTAGAAAATGTGTAAATACAGTAATGGACCATCTGACTTAAGGCTGGCTGGAATATAATTGCATAAAACATTAGTTTCATATTTGGGATTTGCTCTCTGACCCTGCTCTCCTTTTAAATGCAAAGATGATATCTGTAAAGAACTTCAGCTGGTATGACATTCCATGGCTATCTCTTAGTATCCAAAGCATTCTATTGGGAGGTAGTTTTCTAAAACAACAACAACAACAACAACAACTTTGGAAACTGTTTGAAAGATGAAAATACTGCCAGGATGCTTATTCTAACTAGGTGTTCAGAATGTATTGCAACTATTTATTACAGGAACACTGGAATTTGTTTCCAGGTTCAGGTCAAGATGCTGTTCTAACCTTTTAATCTCTTGGGAATGTCAAGGATTCCTTCCTTCTCCATTCAACATCTTGCTCCAGCTTAAGTACAATTAATATACTGGTGTCGGCTTTCACAGCCAATATCTGTTAGGCTAGGCTGAGGTTCATTACCTTGCCTCTGAAGATGCCAGCCAGTTTGCAGAGAAATATCCAAGGTCACTGGGGGCCAATATTGCCCAATGTAAAGTTAATTTCTAAAAGTGGGACCTTTCTAATAACTCCTTCTCCTTCATACAATATTCATACAGCTATTCAAACAATACTTAGCTGAGGAAAGTTTGCTCACTTCTGCCTTTTTTCTTCTCTAAAATGGATAGAAAACCTGTTGCTCTTTTGTGACCCATAGAATCCTTCTAACCATTTAGTGACTGTTCAAAGTTACAACAGCAATGAAAAAAGTGACTTATGGCCATTTTTCACAATTAAGACCTTTGCAGCCTCCCCATGATCATGCGATCAAATTTCAAATGCTTGACAACTATTTCATACTTATGACCCTTGCTGTGTCCCAAGGTCATGCGATTACCTTTTGTGACCTTCTGACAAGCAAAGTCAATAAGGAAGGCCACTGCAGCCGAGAAGCGTGCTATGGATTGAATTCATAGCTTGGTTCTCAGCTGCAAAGGCCTTCTGGATAGGCCTCTGACTGCGAAATGCAGGCCGGAGGTCTATTATCAGCTGCAGAATGAAGCTGCTCCTTCAGCCGCAGAAGAAGTGGGCTGGCGAGGCAAGTGGTGATCCATGGGAGGCCTAGCTACAATGGTAAGCTCCACCACCACCCTAACTTGATTTTTAGGCATGCACCTCATGCCCAAACTAGGGCTTATTTTTGGGGTAGGGCTTATAGGTCAAGCTTGAGCTTACTTTCAGGGTAGATCTTACTTTTGGGAAACACAGTAGTAATACAGCCCTACTAGGTGGTTTGAAAGTGTTGTGGGAATTAGTTGTTCAGAAGGTCACAAAAGGTAATCACATGACCTTTGGACACAGCAATGGTCATAAGCATGAAATAGTTGTCAAGCATTTGAAATTTGATCACATGATCATGGGGAGGCTGCAGATTAATGGCGTGGGGGGGAGAGAACATGGCATTATTTCTAATTGTTTCAGCGTGTAATGCCCTATCTTGAAGCCGAAACAGTTTATGTCCAGTTGTGAAGGGTCTCTAGATATTTTCACAGTGTTCTTTATAACTTGTGCAGTATACAGGTCCTCAATGGAAAACAGGCTGCTAGTAATTGTTTTTTCTGCAGTTCTAACTATCCGTTGAAGTCTGTTTCTGTCTTGTTTGTTTGTAGTGCCAAACCAGACAGTTATAGTTATACAGTTATACAGACTCAATAATTCCTCTGCATCAGCGGTTTCTTGTCTGAGCTTTCTGAGTTGGGACAGGAAGAACATTCTTTGTTGTGGTTTTTGGTGAAATTTTTGATGTTAGGTGTCCATTTTAAGTCTTCAGATATTATAGAACCTAGAAACTTGAAGGTCTCTACTGTTGATACTGTGTTGTCTAGTATTGTAAGAGGTGGTAGAATAGGAAGGCTTCTCCTAAAATCTACTGTAATTTCTACAGTCTTGAATATGTTCAGTTCAAGACTGTTCCGGCTGCACCACAAGGCTAGTTGTTCAACTTTCTGTCTGTTGTTATCTCAAATGAGACCAATCACTGTTGTATCATCTGCAAATTCCAGTACTTTAACAGAGGGATCTTTTGAGAAGTAGTTGTTGGTATAGAGCAGGGGTGTCAGACTGTCGGCCCATGGGCCGGACACATCATCCAGAAGCTGTGCCCACCACATTGCCAGCAATGGCAAAACCTTCCCAATACGTTGCACGATGTCACGTGACATTGTGAGTTTGACATGTCTGGTATAGAGAGAGAAGTAGAGAGAACACACAGCCCTGGGGGAGGCCCCTGGGCTAATTGTACAGGTATCTGATGTGGTTTTGCCTACTGTAGCTTCATCTGCTGCTTCCTATCTGTTAGAATGCTTATGATCCACTTACAACTGTGGTCAGGGATGGCTAGCTAAATCAGTTTAGTAAGAAGAATATTTAGAATTATGGTATTGAATACCGAGCTGAAGTCTACAAAAAGGACTCTTGCATAGGTCCTTGGAGATTCAAGCAACTGTGGCAAAAAAGGTTGTAAAATGAGGCAAAACTCACTTAACAAATGTCTCACTTTTGAGCCCTTAAATTTTTGGCTCAATTATGGTCATAAGTTGAGGACTACCTGTATACTTTTCACACCAGTCATCCCTACAAAAGTTAAACAAGTCTTGCTATTTCCTTAAATTGCTATTCATTAGTGACATTTTGGAATTGTTCATTTTTTGTAATTTTCTGGGACAGGAATTGTATTCATATATGTGTGGTGTCCTTGTAGTGTCACTTTCATCACAAGGTGATATAGAGTCATTGCCTTAATAAATAAATCACCTAGTACAATCAAACCTGTTCCATGATACTGTCAAGAAAGATATTCAGCTAAAAATATCTTCAGGGCTTCCAAAAAAATCACCCTTTGTTGTATGAATAAATGCAGCAAAGAAATTTGAGAATTCCCATCTAGCTCTTGTTATGCAACTAGTCACACATCAGTAGGATGATTTGTTATCTCATTCTCACATCCCTAGATCTATTTTGATTACTTTGGTAGGTGATCATGTCTTATGGAGTCCATGGTTTAATTTTAAATAATCATGCAGAGAATCAGCATGTATACATAGTTACAGAGGAGCTAGTCAGAATGAATGAAATCAGCTTTCCAAGCAAGGCTTTTTAGCATGATTCAGAAGGACAGAAAAAAGAAATAAGGGAAGTAGACATGGCTAGTTTAAAAAAGTAGAGATATAGAAGAATGCTTAAGTTTTCTTTTTAGCACCCAAGAAAACATTTTGACAGCGATCATAGAAAGCTATTATGTACTTCCATGTATGTCTATTCAGAACTAAGCTAAACCAGATTAGGGTTAGAATAAATTTATTCCCTAGGCAATGTATACTGTTAGTGTGCAAGCAAGTTAGCAATTGAGCTAAGTAGGTGCCTTTACAGCAGGGGTGTCAAACTCACAATGTCACATGATATGTTGTGACATATCTTTTTTTCCACTGCTGGCAATGGGATGAGCATGGTTTTGGCAGGACGCATTCAGCCTGTGGGCCGGTAGTTTGACACCCCTGCTTTACAGTATAGCCTCAGGCTTTGTTTCAACTCTAAGCAAAGCACCCTTTTTTATTGCAACAAGGGCTTCATCACATGCATAGAAAGCACCAGCAAATAATCAAGCAAAGTTACTCAGCAAGCTGTTCCCTACACTTTGCCTCCAGGAGGTCATGGGCTTCACTGAGTGGTAATCAGTGCTTTTTTTGTAAAAGAAAAAGGTGCCGGAACTCACACATGTCATACAACCCGCCTTGCCTACCCTACAAGGTTCCATCCAAAAAAGGTGCCAGAACTCCATTCTGAGCATTCGATGAGGAAAAAAAGCCCTGGTAGTAATGCCTCCAATAGTACACCTCTATTCTCTAACATTAATAGAGAATAATTTTAATTAGTCCACTGAGAAGTTATGGCACTACTTTTGTATGAATCTACTCATTAGCTTATTGCTGTGATTGTCAATACATTTTGGCTTATTGTATCTCGGGAACATTTTAAAGCAAGAACTGCTTTTTCTTTTCTGTAATTGTCTCTTGATTTAACCTATTTAAGACTACAGGTGGATACGATTTCAAAATCTTTCTTTTTCTTAATTTGTTTTGATACCCACTAGATGGCAGTGGCTGATAATACCACAAAACTGGTCATGTAACAAATATAATTCATAGTCACTACTACTATTCAGAAGGGGGGAAAAATCTAACAATGCCTAAAACTAAGGTTTATAAATGATCTACTGAGAGGCTGAGATACATCCATCTCAAAACCTCAACGCTCAATTTTCACCCTAGCAATTGGGATTGCAGGTGATTGGTAAAAAAAAAAGTCAGGGCTTTAGAAGAACTCCTTAATCTTCACAAAACATTACCCACATTCTATGTAGATTTGTTTTTTAAAAGTCAACAGAAAGCTGTTCTTGAATCTAATTGTAATTTAGACTGTTTCATTCTAGCAGTTCTCCAACCTTCGTTTTAGCATTTAGTTTTTAATTCTATCAGATTATATTAGGGCGGTATAAAAATTATATTATTATTATTATTATTATTATTATTATTATTATTATTATTATTATTATTATTATCATTAAAGGAGTTTGGAGAAGTGCAATTGATTGGCTGGCAAAAGTTATGTAACGTTCTCTGTGGTCATCTTTTAATATTCTTGGATGCCATTGCAGATGTTGCTGATGTTGTTTTGCAAGTAAGTGATGTCTTGTTGATAGATTATTTATTTGCCTAAGAAGGTGATGATTTTGTATGATCTGATGTTGTTTCCTGTGCCATCTGTGGTGTTGATACCAGTGTGATGGCATGGCTCACCCTGAGGGTGTTGCTTTCATGTGATTGTAAACTGCTTTTAAAAAAAAGGTTGATAAATAAATTATGTTGATTATTGTATGATGGAAAGTTCTGCACTAAACTGATGGGTCTTGATTTGTGCTTAGATTGTCAGCCGCCCTGAGTCTTCGGAGAAGGGCGGGATATAAATGGGATTAAATAAATAAATATAAATAAATATCTTTTGATAGGTCCATAGAGAGGTTTTGAGTCTACATGTCAGTGATATGTCTGATCACTACTTGATTAGAGTACTTTGCCTCTAAGAATTCTCTTGCATTTCTCAATCTAGCTTGTTCTATTATTTCCAGTTTCCCTGCTGAAATTATGCTCGAGTTTTCCAGAGAAACTATACTATGTCTTTTGACCATTATTTGATGCTTGTCAATACATTCAGCTAGGTTTTTTTAAAAAAAACCTATATTCTATGTAGTGGGTGTTTGCATTTTCTTTGATAGATGACTGCTTTAGTACTGGATCTTTGAGTTCACTTAAGATTCTTTGTTGGGTTTCTATGCCCTGGTTACTTCAAATTTGGAGATGCCCTTGATAGAGAGGAGGCTTATCCTTTTTTGTAGGTTGAGATGTTTCTGTCTGTTAATTGGATTGACGTTCGCTTGAAATGCACTTGAAATTGCTTTCATTAGAACTGAAAGCCAACATTGTTGCTACTGAACAATAACCTGATCCCCAAATGTTAAAATATCTTTCTCTTCCTATAGTGTACTGTAAAAAAGATAAATAGACTTCTTTCAGATGAAGATCTGTTAGTAAAAAATAATCGGTATGAAATGGTGATTATAATGCTGGTTTAAGATAAAGAAAGCCTTGTTGTTGTTGTTAGCTGCGAAGTCGTGTCCGACCCATCGCGACCCTATGGACAACATTCCTCCAGGCCTTCCTGTCCTCTACCATCTTCTGGAGTCCATTTAAGCTCACGCCTACTGCTTCAGTGACTCCATCCAGCCACCTCATTCTCTGTCGTCCCCTTCTTCTATTGCCCTCGATCTTCCCCAGCATTAGGCTCTTCTCCAGTGAGTCCTTCCTTCTCATTAGGTGGCCAAAGTACTTGAGTTTTAGCTTCAGGATCTGGCCTTCTAAAGAGCAGTCAGGATTGATCTCCTCTAGGACTGACCGGTTTGATCGCCTTGCAGTCCAAGGGACTCGCAGGAGTCTTCTCCAGCACCACAGTTCAAAGGCCTCAATTCTTTGGCGCTCAGCCTTTCTTATGGTCCAACTTTCACTACCATACATTGCAACTGGAAAGACCATAGCCTTGACTATACGCACTTTTGTTGACAGGGTGATGTCTCTGCTTTTTAGTGTGCTGTCTAGATTTGCCATGGCTTTCCTCCCCAGGAGCAAGCGTCTTTTAATTTCTTGGCTACAGTCCCCATCTGCAGTGATCTTGGAGCCCAGGAAAATAAAATCTGTCACTACCTCCATTTCTTCCCCATCTATTTGCCAGGAATTGAGAGGGCCAGATGCCATGATCTTGGTTTTCTTAATGTTAAGTTTCAACCCAAGTTTTGCACTCTCCTTCTTCACCTGCAACAAGAGGCTCTTTAGTTCTTCTTCACTTTCTGCCATTAGAGTGGTATCATCTGCGTATCTTAGGTTGTTGATATTTCTTCCGGCAATCTTAATTCCAACTTTTGATTCATCTAGCCCTGCCTTTCTCATGATGTGCTCTGCATATAAGTTAAATAGGCAGGGCGACAGTATACAGCCTTGCCGGACTCCTTTCCCAATTTTGAACCAATCAGTGGTTCCGTGTCCAGTTCTCACTGTTGCTTCTTGACCCGCATATAGGTTTCTCAAGAGACCAATAAGATGGTCTGGTACTCCCATCTCTTTAAGAACTTGCCACAGTTTGTTATGATCCACACAATCAAAGGCTTTAGCATAGTCAATGAAGCAGAAGTAGATGTTTTTCTGGAACTCCCTAGCTTTCTCCATGATCCAGCGTATGTTGGCAATTTGATCTCTAGTTCCTCTGCCTCTTCGAAATCCTGCCTGCACTTCTGGTAGTTCTCGATCCACATACTGCTGAAGTCTAGCTTGTAGGATTTTAAGCATGACTTTACTAGCATGAGAAATGAGTGCAATGGTGCGATAGTTTGAACATTCTTTGGCACTGCCTTTCTTAGGAATTGGAATGTAAACTGATCTTTTCCAATCCTGTGGCCACTGTTGAGTTTTCCAAATTTGCTGGCAAATTGAGTGTAGCACTTTTACTGCATTGTCTTTTAAGATTTTGAATAGCTCAGCTGGAATACTGTCACCTCCACTAGCTTTGTTGTTGCTCAGCTTTTCTAAGGCCCACTTCACTTCACATTCTAGGATGTCTGGCTCGAGGTCAGTGACCACCTCATTGTGATTATCAGGGACGTTAAGCTCATTCTTGTATAGTTTTTCTGTGTAATTTTGCCACCTCTTCTTAATCTCTTCTGCCTCTGTTAGGTCCCTGCCATTTTGGTCCTTTATCATGCCCATTTTTGCATTAAACGTTCCCTTCATTTCTCCAATTTTCTTGAAAAGATCTCTGGTCCTCCCTATTCTATTGTTTTCTTCTATTTCTTTGCACTGTTCATTTAAGAAGGCATTCTTATCTCTTCTAGCTATTCTCTGGAATTCTGCATTCAATTGGGTGTATCTTTCTTTTTCTCCCTTGCCTTTCGCTTCCCTCCTTTCCTCAGCTATTTGCAAAGCTTCCTCAGACAGCCATTTTGCTTTCTTGCATTTCTTTTTCTTTGGGATGGTTTTGGTTGCTACCTGTTGTACAATGTCACGAACCTCTGTCCATAGTTCTTCAGGCACTCTGTCTATCAGATCTAATTCCTTAAATCTATTTGTCACCTCTACTGTATATTCAACAGGGATATGATTTAATTCATACCTGACTGGCCTAGTGCTTTTCCCTACTTTCTTCAGTTTAAGCCTAAACTTTGCAAGGAGAAGCTCATGGTCTGAGCCACAGTCAGCTCCTGGTCTTGTTTTTACTGACTGTATAGAGCTTCTCCATCTTTGGCTGCAGAGCATATAGTCAATCTGATTTCTGTGTTGACCATCTGGTGATGTCCATGTGTAGAGCCGTCTCTTGGGTTGTTGGAAAAGAGTGTTTGCTATGACCATCGTATTCTCTTGACAGAATTCTATCAGCCTGTGCCCTGCTTCATTTTGCACTCCAAGGCCAAACTTGCCTGTTATTCCAGTTATCTTTTGGCTTCCTACTTTAGCATTCCAATCCCCCATGATGATAAGAACATCATTTTTTGGTGTTAGTTCTATAAGGTGCTGTAGTGCTTCATAGAACTGGTCAATTTCATCCTCTTCAGCACTGGTGGTTGGGGCATAGACTTGGACTACTGTGATATTGAATGGTTTCCCTTGGATTCGAACTGAGATCATTCTGTCATTTTGAGGATTGTATCCCAGTATTGCTTTTCCTACTCTTTTATTGACTATGAAGGCTACTCCATTTCTTCTGAGGGATTCTTGCCCACAGTAGTATACCTGATGGTCATCTGAATTAAATTCACCCATTCCTGTCCATTTTAGTTCGCTGATACCTAAGATGTCAATGTTCAGTCTTGTCATCTCTTGTTTGACCACGTCCAGTTTTCCTTGATTCATGGATCTTACATTCCAGGTTCCTATGGAGAAAAAATCTTTACAGCATCGGACTTTCCTTTCACCACCAGACACATCCACAGCTGAGCGTCCTTTCGGCTTTGGCCCAGTCGCTTCATTCTTTCTGGCGCTACTAGTACTAGCCCTCTGCTCTTCCCCAGTAGCATATTGGACGCCTTCCGACCTGAGGGGCTCATCTTCCAGCGTCATATCGTTTTGCCTTTTGGTACTGTCCATAGGGTTTTCATGGCAAAGATACTGGAGTGGGTTGCCATTTCCTTCTCCAGTGGATCACGTTTTGTCAGAACTCTCTGCTATGACCTGTCCGTCTTGGGTGGCCCTGCACGGCATAGCTCATAGCTTCATTGAATTACGCAAGCCCTTTCGCCACGACAAGGCAGTAATCCATGAAGGGGAAGAAAGCCTAGGCCAGGGCTTTTTAACCAGTGGCACGGGTACCACCTGTGGTACATTGGCACCTGGCAGGTGGTGCGCGACCATCCTAGAGAAGTGGTAGTGGGGGAGGGGAATGAGCTGAACTGGTGGCAGCACCGCACAAGCCTGAGCAAGAGATGGCTGGAACTGCAGGGCTGTCAGGGCTCAGTGGAAGCACCAGGATCAGCGCCAGGCTCCAGCTGGAGCTTGGTGCTGATCCTGGTGCTTCTGCTGAGCCCAGAAGAACTGCCAATCAGCTGGAATGTTGCAGCATCTCCAGGGTCTTGTGATTTACACTCAGATGCTTGGCAACTGATTCATATTTATGACGGTCACACTGTCCCAGGGTCATGTAAAGTGACCAAAACCTGCTGCAAACACCCACCAGACGGGAGGGGGGGGGTAAAAACCAAACACCCACCCCACCCCATCCCCACTGCCAATCCTCAACAGAAATGAAAACCTCACAACAACAATGAAAACCTCGGACAGGAGGAAGAGCGCCACCGGGCAGGCAGGCAAGCAGGTGTCTTGCTCGGCTGTGGCTTGGGGGGCACTTTTTTTCAGTGCCATTGTAACTTCGAACAGTCACTAAGCGAACTGTTGTAAGTCAAGGACTACCTGTACTTCATCACTTTTTTCCTTTTTTTTTTTTGGTCATCAAGTTTTTGACACCTTGCTAGGAGACTGGTGATACTCGGATGTTGCCATATCCTAAAAGTGGTACAGTGGGTGAAAAGGTTGAAAAGTCCTGGCCTAGGCTACCAGACCAAGACTGAAAAACGTAAGTTAGCCACTAGATGGCAGCCAAATCTTTTTATCATCTGCCATCCACCTGGCTTTTTCTTCAAATGTACTGTCATCCATACTGTAGAAATTTACTGGAGGACTTCAAGCCAATCATTATTTCCCATTATGAATCTCAGTATTTGACAGGATTTTTCTTGCATAAATAAAATGGGAAATGGGAGTGCTGCCAGTTAGTGATAGAAGGGGCAAAGGAAGAAAGGAAGCCACACAGAATACAAAGAAATCAAATGTCAGGAGCATGATTTCTTATGGCATATTAGGTCAGCTTTAGCTAGACTGATGCCCCCTGAATATTTTTTTACTTCGCCTCCTACCAACCCCTGCCAACATGGCCAGATAGTTGGAAAATGTGAGTCAATACATCTAGAAGAGTCTAGGATAGGAAGGTCCTGTAGTTACATATCATAGGTTATATGAATCTTTATGGGATATAAATTACAGTGAGATGCAAAACTGATGCTGCCAAGTATCCTTCCTGATTCACTGGCTTATTGGTTGTCAACTGTTTTTGAATTATAAAGAAGCTTGATGAAAAACATTTCATTAAAAATGTACTTTGTTCTGATTCATAGAACATCGAACATAAAATAACAGACTTGGAAGGGACTTTGGAGGTCTAGCCCAATCTTCTAGCCCAATCCTTGCTCAGGCAAGACTCCTCTTGCTTTTGCTTTTAGACTTTCTTATAACAGAAATTGTAATCTTCTTAAAGGTAAAATGTAAGCAATCTTCCTAACCTGATTTGGCAATATATTTTTTAAAAAATCCCACTCCCAAAATAAAAATATAGATGAACAGTGTAATACAGGTAGTCTTTGAATTATGACCACAATTGATCCCAAAATTTCTGTTGCTAAAACATTTCTTAACTGAGTTTTGTTTCATTTTATGACCCTTCTTGCCACAGTTAAGTGAGTCGCTGCAGCTGTTAAGTGAGTAACACAGTTGTTAAGTGAATCTGACTCCCCATTTGCTTTGCTTGTCAGAATTTCAGAAAAAGTGATTACTTGGCCCCAGTTCTCATGCAATTGACTGAATTTTGATCATGTGACCACAAGGATGCTGCAACAGTTGTAATTATGAAAAATAGAATGCCATTGTAACTTCGAACAGTCACTAAATAAACTGTTGTAAGTTGAGGACTACCTGTATAAACATAGGGTCTTAATGCTATCATTTATACTCTTTGACCAAAAAACCCCCAACAACTTTAAGTTGCATGAATAATCAGGGTTTCCCAATCAGGGGTGCTCATACCCCCTGGGGATGCAAGACGATATTCCAGGGGGTGCGAAAATGTGGCTTTTTAAAATTATAGTGTATGTGCATAATTCGTTGCCGTTATTTTGAACTTTTGTACGGGGTGTGAGAATATATCAGAAGCGTTCTAGGGGTGCGGGGTATAGAAAAGGTTGGGAGCCGCTGAATAAGAGACTAATATTAGTTTCAAATACAATTTGCAGGATGACATGGTAACCATTTGGTAAGGCAAGTGTCCAATATAGACCAAGTAAAAAGCTTTTATCCTAGCTCTTATAAGTTTATATCTTATAGTATATTTTTCTTAAGAAATACCAAAGGTGCTTTTTCATGAGGCAATTGGACTTTCTTGTATTTCTTTGAAGACATTTCACTTCTCATCTAAGAAGCTTCTTCAGCTCTGACTGGATGTGGGGAATAGAAGGATTTATACTCCTTGCAGACAGCTGGTCATTTGCATTCTTTTAAAGAGTCATTGAGGCCACCTGGAGGTTTATCTGTGTCGTCAGGGTCACCTGAGTAGTGCAAATAGGTGTGGAGCCTTTTTGGACTACTTATGATTATGACTTATAATTTGAGCAACTATAGAAATTACTTCAGAAAATCAGACTGTCAGTGTTATGTATTGGGCTTGTGGTGTTACACCATGTGCATTGCTGAAGGAGCTAACGGCTCTCCAGCAACCCAGACAGGCCGTCTCCGGTCCTGCAATTGGTCAGCCCCAGGCGGCAAGCATGGGTTCAAACCTATTGGCTGCCACCTAGGGGCTAGACTATATAATGTGGTTGGTTGTGGCCCAAGCTTCAGTACAGTTCCAGCAAGAATAAAAGTATGAGTTATTCTGTACTCAGCCTCGTGTCATCATTCCTGCTCTCCAGAGCCCACAACTTAACAGTGGTGATGAGGATGGGATCCTGCTTCGCTAATTAAGGGCTGAAGTCAACGAGGGGTCAGCAGCACACGCCAGATGGAAGAGGCATTTCCCCCCCCCCCCCAGGCTGGCTAGTAAGCCACGCTAGCGGCCGCGTGCTCAGAAGACGCATTCCTTGAGCCTAGAAGCAGGATCCGATGAACACAGGATTCTAAGGAAGATGCCAAAAGTTGGCAAATTAAGAGAGTTTGATGTGAAGCATCTGGAAGAATGGCTGTCTTACCTTTTGCAAGTAGAGAACTATCTGAGAGCAAATCAAATTGCAGAGGAAGGCCTGAAGGCTGCCACGTTGCTTTGTGTGTGCGGCCCAGCAACTTTCGACCTAGCAGAGAACCTTTTCGCGCCGACACCCATCGAAGCAGTATCATATGCAGACCTTAAGAAGAAGCTGACCGGGCACTTCCAGCCCAAGATGTCAGAGATGGCATGGCAATTCAAATTTGACCAACGAGTGCAGCTACCTGGGGAGACAGCTTCAAAGTTTATCGCGGGCCTAAGGCAGGCCGCACACCTTTGCAAGTTCTCAAACTTAGAAGAGACCAGCTCGTCTGTGGCCTTCGGGACAGAACCCTTCAGCAGAGACTGTTTGCTAGACCCAATCTAACGTTCTATGAGGCACAGGATGAGGTGATGGCCGACGAAGCTGCCAGGGGTGCAGTGCAGACAGTTCAGCCCACCAAACCTTCAAAAGTCGAAGATTCAGTCCATCTTGAGGTCGCCAAATGCGCTGGAGAATCGTCAGAAGAAGAAGAACCCGAAATCAACAAACTCCAAAGGCAACTAAACGCGCAACACCACAGCAGCCACCAGCGAGAGAACGATTACAAGGCAGTTCTCTTACCGAGATGTAAAGGGTGTGGAGGCAACCATATTTGTGCCAACTGCAGATTTCGTTCGGCCACGTGTAGAGCTTGTGGAAGAACCAGCCACATTGCGGTGGTTTGCAGAGCCCACTAGAGAGACAGGCCACCCAAACACCAGTTGGAGGAACCGACTAGGAGAGGTACTGGGGCCCAGGGTCCAGTTAGTGTGGGGTTCTTCAGAAGCCAGAGAAGCATTTGCTGCACCGGGGCTCGATGCCCCCTCAAGCCTAAACTTAAGCTCATAGAACTCTACAAGGAGTTCCATGTAAGATGGAGTTGGAGTCCGGCTCTGCAGTCTTGATCATTTCTCAAGACACATTTGACTTCGTGTGTAGGCGCAGCAACAATTGGGCTAAACTAAGACCCTCAGATATCATTTTAATGGATTTTCAGAATGTTCACGTTAAAGTTAAGGGTGAAGCCACCTTATTGGTAAAATTTAAAGGGTTTTGGGGGCACCTGGATGTAATAGTAGTAGGGGGCCAAAGAACGAGTGTTATTGGACTTGATTGGTTTGATGGCTTAGGTATTCAGATTACTGGCATAAACCGGACACAAACTGCAGACCTCATGACTGTTTGCAAAGAATATGCAGATGTTTTTGATTCAACCCTGGGGACATACACTGGCCTGCCCACTTTGATATGGCCCAAGGGCTAATCAATAAAGTTGTTGTTGTTGCCACTGGCCTGCCAATTTCTTTTAAGTTAGATCCTAATGTTGTTCCAATTAGGGTTAAACCTCACAGGGTCCCCTTTGCCTTAAAGCACAAAATTGATTCCGAAATCGATAAGCTTGTAGAACAGGGCGTGTTACAGCCTGTTGATGGGGGGGAGTGGGAAACTCCTATTGTCACCCCACTGAAGTCCAACAGAGAAGTTCACATTTGCGCTGATTATAAATGCACATTAAATAAGGCCCTCAAACAACATGCTTACCCAGTTCCTGTAGTCAACCATATTTTAGCCTCCTTGCAAGGGGGAACCATTTTTGCTAAACTTGATTTAGCACAGGCCTATCAGCAATTGCTGGTTGACAAGGCCACAGCCGTGGCTCAAATGATCGTGACTCACAGAGGGGCATTCAAAGTCAAATGCTTACAGTTTGGAGTCAGTGTTGCACCAGGTATTTTCCAAGGGATTATGGAACACACACTTAAGGGTATTCAGGGCATCTGCCCTTATTTTGATGATGTTCTTATTGCTGGGGAATCCCCAGAAGTGTGGGCCAGAAGGCTCAGGGCTGTTTTGCAGAGGCTTTGCGAAGCAGGCCTCAAATTAAAGAAGAACAAATGTAGTATTGGGGTCTCATCAACAGAATTCTTGGAGTTCCACATTGATGCTAATGGTATTCACCCCGTTGATTCTAAAGTAAAGGCCATTTAAATGGCTCCTGGGCCACAATCAAAAGGAGAGCTGCAAGATTTTTGGGCCTCCTAAATTTTTATCACACATTCCTACTTCATAAGGCAGCAATAGCAGAGCCCCTCCACAGACTGCTTGGTAAAAAATCCCCTTGGAAATGGACTAACTTTCACGAAAAAAGCTTCCAGGATTTGAAAGCCCTTCTATAAGAAAAGTCCACTGTAACTCATTACATAGAGTCTAAACCTGTATGTCTTGCATGTGATGCATCTTCCTATGGAGTGGGGGCAGTCTTAAGCCACATAGAGAAAAATGGGAAACAGGTTCCTATTGCATTTTACTCTAGGACCTTATCCTCTGCTGAGCGCAACTATGCACAGATTGATAAAGAAGCCTTGGCCATAATTGCTGGAGTTAAGAAATTTCATGATTATTTATATGGCAGGGATTTCACTGTCTACACTGACCACAAACCTCTGTTGGGATTGTTCACAACAGACAAACAAACCCCCCACATACTATATCCAAGATATAGTGTATTTTTTGTCTGCATACAATTTTAAGTTAATTCATAAACCAGGGAAGAAAATGGGCCATGCTGATGGCCTCAGCAGACTACCACTGCCACTAATGGATCCTGTTCCAGCTCCTGCTGCTAGAATACTGTCCATACAGGACTTACCTGAGTTTCCCCTCCACACAGGGGATATTGCTGCTGAAACTGCCACAGATAAAATTCTGAGTAGAGTGTTGTCATGGGTATACACGGGCTGGTTGGAAAAAAGTCCAGGCTCTGAATTTCAAAGTTATTTTGTCAGGAGACATGAGTTGTCTGCACATAAGGGTTGCATTTTATGGGGGAACAGAGTCATAATTCTCACTTCCCTAAGGGACAGGGTCTTACACTTCTTACATGAAGGCCATCCAGGCATTGTCAGAATGAAAGCTTTAGCTAGAAGCTACCTTTGGTGGCCTGGCCTTGATAAGGCTATAGAGGATCAAGTTCATGGTTGTTATACATGCCAGCAATCTAGGCCTGAAATGCCTCAGGCCCCAGTTCACAGGTGGGAGGAAACGCACACTCCCTGGTTTGGGATTCACATAGACTACGCTGGGCCTTTTCAGGGGCAGCTTTTCCTGATAGTAGTGGATAGCCACGCAAAATGGCTGGAAGTAATTCCAGTTACTAATATGACTATTGCTAGGACGATCCAGGTGCTGAGAAAACTCTTTGCAACACATGGGTTGCCTGATATCTTAGTTTCTGATAATGGGGCCCAATTCACTGCTGCTCAATTTCAGGTTTTTCTTAGAGCTAACCTCATCAGACATGCAACGTCTGCACCGTTTCATCCTTCTTCTAATGAACAAGCCGAATGCATGGTGAGGACAACAAAGGAGGCACTCAAACGTATTGTCACAGGTGACTGGGATCACAGATTGGCAGATTTTTTACTCTGCCAGCATTCTACGCCCTGCACTGCTACAGGTAAAAGTCCTGCTGAACTACATTGGGGGAGGCATTTGATTACTAAACTGGACAGGTTGCATCCAGACAGAGTGGCAACAGAAGCCTCTCGATCAAAACCCCTGAGGGGGCTGCACATGGGCAATTGGGTTTGGGCCAGGAACTATGGTCCAGGGAATTTATGGGTTCCTGGTCAAATAACCAAGGCATCCGGACCCCTATCTTATGAAGTGGGGTTGGAGGGAGGGTGACTGGTCAGAAGACACATTGACCAACTCAGGAAAAGGTTTCCAGAATGGTCACTAAGTGAGGACTGCAGCATAAGTCCCTCCCAAGGTCCTCAAACCGGTAGACAAGCCAGCCCACACTGGAACCACCAGAGTTTCCCCTTCTCAGCAGAAGTGGAATCTGAGGAAGAACTGGGAAGCACGGAAGTGCAACATGGAACCCCTGACCAAGCAAGCCAGCCGAACCTCAGCAACTGCTGTGCCTACTCTGCAGAACAGACTGACTCTGGGGTGGGCCAACCTGGTGAGGCCAGCCAGAGCATTTTGATTCCCCTTGACACGGGAGCACAAGGGGACATGGGTCTACCCAGCCCACTGGGTAAGCTGGTAGACCACAAAGTGAGGGGAACTCCAAGACATTCCTCTAGGACACACAGGCCTCCTGCATAACTCACAGACTATATTGTAAAATAAAGTGATGTATATTGTGTGACAACTGTACCACTACCTACAGAAATTGGGGCAATTGGAAACTGCATGTAAGCATGTTCATTGAGACGTTGTTTAATCTCTTTGTAGTACTTACTGCATTAGCTAGCTGTTTAGCCGTTGTTTATTGTAAAATAAAGTGATGTATAGTGTTGTGAAACTTGTACCACTACCTGTAGAAATGTGGGCATTGTGAAATTGCCATTACTGCAATGTAAGCCTGTTCATGAAACATTGTTTAATCTCATTGTAGCTCTTACTGCATTGGTAAGCCTGTTCAGACGTTGTTTAATTTCATTGTAGCCACAGCAAAATTTATGATTTATGATTTATGATTTATTTATGATTTATTTATTATTTTCATTACGTTTGTTGGGATTGATTAATAAGTCTTGACAGTTGTTAAGACTATTTTAAGGGTGTCACAGTCTGATCTAAGAGGGGAGGGGTGTTATGTATTGGGCTTGTGGTGTTACACCACGTGCGTTGCTGGAGGAGCTAACGGCTCTCCAGCAACCCAGACAGGCTGTCTCCGGTCCTGCAATTGGTCAGTCCCAGGCAGCAAGTGTGGGTTCAAACCTATTGGCTGCCGCCTAGGGGCTAGACTATATATTGTGGTTGGTTGCGGCCCAAGCTTCAGTACAGTTCCAGCAAGAATAAAAATATGAGTTATTCTGTACTCAGCCTCGTGTCATCATTCCTGCTCTCCAGAGCCCACGACTTAACAGGCAGGTTTCGGGGCAAGTTTAATTCAATGCAGGGGGGGGGAAATATATGGAATATTCCATTTCCACACTAATCCTCAGATTACTGCTTGCCATACCAAAGTAATCATGTTAGCTAAGAATTCTGAATTATATTCTCAAAGCATTTTGAGGGCATGAAGATAATATAAATTGATTTAGAAATACAGCACTCTGCTAAAATACAGTATTATTCTTCCTTTTTTGTCAATTCTCATGATGAGATACCAAAATCTTGAACTTATTCTAGTTGTGAGTTCATAAAAGTATTCATGAGACCTGTCTTTCATGTGCCATCATTCTCGTAGCAGTCTGCTGTTCTTTTCCTTCCCACAATTCAGTGAAACTCCAAACAAAACATCTTGGACATTTTCAAGGCAAAAAGCATGCAATGCCAAAGGAGTTTTAGAGTGATGGATAAAAGTAATAAAAAAAAGAAATAGAAAACTGCTTTGCCACTTTTAACCAAAAGAAGATCAGAAGTACTTTTTATTTACATTTCCAAATAATTTGGAGCACATAGATCAGTTTGATATTACTCTCTATGCCCAGTTCAGCTAAGGCTGATACAAGCAAAAGTAAAAGTTCTATGTGTTTTCGTGTACAGCAAAAGGCATTTATAAACACAACAGCACAAGTAAATTCCAGGAATACAGAGTTATGTGTCTATCATTTTGTGTGAAAGACTAACATTAATAGTACATTTAATCTTTGCACACCTTTTATTCTGCAGCTGCCAAGAGGTCAAGGAGTATAAATCAAGTTCTTATTCAGAAAGAAAGTATGTAGTTGGCACACAAGCCTGTTACATGCCAGTTCCAAGTACTCTAGCTGAGCAGGCATCGCCAAAGCTTTTGAATCTGTCAGTCAGTGGGACCTGCTTCCGAAGTTCTCTTCTGAAATGTATATGGTTTTCTGCATATATTAAGGTAGGCTTTGGTAAGCTACAGATTATAGAATTTTCCTATATTATTGTCTCTTTAAACTCCAGTAGAAGAGATTTTTATATTACAATGGTTTCTGTTTTGTTGTAAAAATGTAATAGCAGTTGGAAACTAAAGAAATCTGAGCTAGGGTTACTTAATAGTAGATATTTGATAGTATCGAATCTGACTTTTAGAATCAGGAGTAAATTATGATTCACCAAAATTTAAAGCATGGCTTATTTTGGCTAAAAATGCAGGCAAAGGTTTGCAGGATTATACCATTGGTTTTTTAAAAAATCTAACATATTGTTTTATAGAATTGTCTAGAAAATATCTCTAAATATTACTATGCTGCTGCTGCTTATTTTCTTTTTCTTTCTTTTTAACCAGGCTAACTTTTCAGCTCTATTTCTAGAATTATTCTTGTACTAACTGTTGTGATAAAGTTGCATTCAACAGCAGAAGCCTCAGCTTTAAGAAATACAGGACTTTCCTATGATGCTTAACTGGATCAGTGAGGAAGGTATTGTGTTTTAGTATATCAAAAAAGAATCATATTAATTAACTCCCCCCATGCAAGATTAAACCAAAGAGTTTAACCCCTAAACCATGAACAGAATTAAACTAACTTCATCCATGGGTCATGTCATCGGAACACATGATTCCAATCAAATTTCCATATTTATTCCAACATATAAAAGAGCAGTCTCCCCTCTCCCAACAATGTTTTACCACAATACAACTCACTGCCTAAATCTGGCAGTACAGAACACATCTCTAAACACTGATTACCTGGGGTGGCCAAATGCACTTTCTGCTACCTGCTTTTTGTTCTCTAGAAGGACTAGTGACATCATGAAGTTTGCCAGGCTTAAGGCCTTAAGGGATACTATGCACTCTCCGGAGGGAAAAAGTGATTGATTGCAAACTGAATATGAGTCAATAGAGTGACAGATCCACAAAAAACAGAAATTAATCAACAGACTTGATTTTTTTTTGCATATAATTTATTGTCAAGATTGAAAGTTATAAATAGTTGGAAGTCAAGGAAGTTCCCTTTATTTCCATGCACCCTACCTATGCTTTCTAGATAACATCCAGAGATTCTCCCAATATTTCTACCTGTGCAGTCCAACTGAGTTTTAGTTTTACTGTGAGAAAATTCTTCAAGCTCAAGCTGAAAGGAGGACTTAAGGTTTAAAAAAAAAACTTAACCCAGAGGAGAGCAATTTTGTAAAATTTGAACGGGAGAAAAATTATTATTTTCCTTTCCCTCTCTCCAGCTGCCTTCTCATTATCAAATCTCTCACCCAACCAGGTATCAGCTCCCCAAGGCACCTATTTTTTTAACTTATTAGACTGGTTGCAAGGAGTGTAAACAGCAGGAGCCGATCAGGCACAATGCCTCCTCTCCATCATCCATTGGGTCTGGGCTGCCATTCCGCAACGTATCAGTGTAATGGAGGTGAGGACAAAGAAGCCGAGTTCTTCTTTTCCTTTCAGACAGACTGGGGCTATTCTTGGTGATTTATTTTTTTTTTTTACCCAATTCCAGGTTAAAACAGATGAGCTAGAAAGAAGCATGCCTTTAAAACAACAGCAACAACAACAATGCTACTACAATTATATGTTGTACTTTTGTAGATGAAGAGACGAATCTTAAGTCAGATTTATTTTTAGGTGTATAAATAGAATAATTTATTGTATACTCTACGTTCAAAAAGATCATTGCAAAATGTGTGTGTGTGTGTGTGTGTGTGTGTGTGTGTGTGTGTGTGTGTGCATTATGGCTTGTCACATAGGCCAATGTTTAGATTGGATTTGGCATTTTTATTTTTATCCACCTATCAAGCCTTTCCCAAGGACATTACTATATTACTTATTTAATTAAAGTTATTGGCTATTCGACTTCAGCAGATTCTGAATGTCATGTATGTATTCCCATGGAACCCTAAAATGAGAACACCATGAAAGAATTCAAAGTCATTACAGTCTGGAACTCCACATCAAAGTTAATAAGAAAGTCTTTCTTCAGTTGAATAAACATTGGGGGGGAGGGGGAAGTGGACAGAGATTATCCTCTATCCATGGTTTTTTTATAGTTACTCTTCCTAATTGTCCTGCTGCTACCTCATACACCAAATATTCAAGAAGCTGACATGGTAAAGTTATATACAGCATTGAAGTGACCTCTTTGCAATGAGGATGCTTATCTATCCAATAAAGCCCTCGACAAAATGACAGTGACAGCTGCCTGGCAGCATTCACTTTGAATGGAACAGGATTGTCAGTATCCAGCATGTCATGATAGCTTAGAGCACCAAGACAAACATCTCAAAGCCCATTTTGCAAAATGGAATATTCTTTTCTCGGTTGCAGAAGTAATTTAGGATGCAATGTTTTCTTCTTATGGGATGAATACTTTTTTGGCTTTCTCTTGCTCTAGGAGTCTTCTGAAAGCTCAGCTGTTTAACCTGTTGGCAGCTACAAAACAAAATTTGGGTCAGCAGAAACAGCAAAAGAGAGAGAATTATGGGGGGAAAGAACTCCAAGGACCAAGGAGAGGAAAGCACAATGTCACCGAAGAGAAGCCAGAAGCTACCTCTTTGGGAAGAAAATCTTCTTTCTGGAAAAGATCCCAGAACACTTTTAAAGCGTGGGCTCCACTATGTAAGCCTGAACCTCGTCATGAAGGGGATGATAAACACACCCAACTTTTTATGGGGACTACCACAAGTCCAGAAATTGAATCTTTCACACAACCAGCTGGTGGCCCTTCCTCCCGCTTTGGGGAAACTTGAGCAGCTGGTGGTACTGAATTTGTGTGAGAACCGCATAAAGTCCCTACCTAAAGAGATTGGACTGCTTAGGAATCTGAAGGTTTTATTTGCCAATATGAATTGTTTGACTGAAGTCCCATTGGAGCTTGGACACTGTAAGAAGTTGGAAATTTTGAGCCTCTCACATAATTACATCTCTTGGCTCCCTTCTAGCATTGCAGAATTGGTCAACTTAAGGAAGCTGAACCTGAGCAACAATTGGTTTGTTTATCTTCCCATGAGTGTGTTTGCTTTGACAAATTTGGATTTTTTACATGTAGGCTGCAACAAACTTGAAACCATTGGAGACAGTGTCCAGTTTCTAAGCAAATTGCAGATCCTGATTGCTGAATATAACAACATTCATGCATTGCCAAGGTCTATCTGCTCAATCACTTCTCTCAAACTGCTAAATGTTGATTACAATGCTATACAAGCACTTCCCTATGAACTTTATTTGCTGCATCAATTGCCCAAAATTGCTTGGAATCCTCTGGATAAGGGACTCCATATTTTCCATAATCCTTTGTCAAAACCATTGCCACAGATTATAGATGGAGGAATAAATGCACTCTACAAATATCTAAAAGAGAAAAATCAGCTTGCATAAATTTATAACTTGGTTTGGAATAGATCTGATAGTAAAGCCTCAACTTCTGCCACATGCTTTTTCTAGTTAATGTACAAAACAGATACTGGAATACAATTATAGTTGTTTTTTTCTGGAAGCAGGTACATTGATTGTGGAATAATATTTTTTTTCAAATAAATGTATCCTTTGAATACTGAAATAGGAGTCAGAATAACTCTCTTCAATAATTTAAATTTTTATCTGTTTTAATGATTAATGAAGATAATAGCAATAGCATTTTAAATGTTTTTTCTTCTTCTGTAAGATTACATTACTGTTATTTTAAAGGGTTATTATGCAGTTGTTCTTATGCAGTTGTGACAATAACTTATTCAAAATGTTATACATACAGTTCACACATATATGCTTTTGTTACTGAAACACCAAAAACTAGAAGATGAATTGGTATTTTAGGAAGCTTTTTATATTCTCTGAGTAATAGTTATTGTTTTATACCACCTGTCATGGTTTGTGCTTATTCCATTATTTTTTTAGTTCATTCTTATAGTTCTTATAGTTCTAGTTCATACAACCAGCTTTCAAAAATCATGATAGAAAGAAGTAAGTTTGCTACTAATGAAAGAAATGTCAACATTCAAAACTACTAAGCATTGCAAAAATAATTTTAGAACTCAGTACAGCAAAAATTTGTCAGCATGTTGTTGTTAGTTGCGAAGTCATGTCCGACCCATCGCAACCTCATGAACAACATTCCTCCAGGCCTTTCTGTCCTCTACCATCTTCTGGAGTCCATTTAAGCTCACACCTACTGCTTCAGTGACTCCATCCAGCCACCTCATTCTCTGTCATCCCCTTCTTCTATTGCCCTCAACCTTTCCCAGCATTAGGCTCTTCTCCAGTGAGTCCTTCCTTCTCATTAGGTGGCCAAATTATTTGAGTTTCAACTTCAGGATCTGGGCCTTCTAAAGAGCAGTCAGGGTTGATCTCCTCTAGGACTGACCGGTTTGATCACCTTTTTCCTAGTAATAAAGCCCATCATTGTTCTTTGCCTTCATGGTGCATATGCCCCAGGGTAAATCAGAGAAATGTCAATGTACCATAGAGTTCTTTTCGTGCTTTAGGCATGGACACCTATAATACTATAATAATATTATACAATATTATTATACAATCTGTTTCATGGAAGTATTTTGTGGTAGCATAAAGAACACTGTAAAACATTATCCACCCTGATTCTTTAATCCATTAACTTTCTTAAAACTCAAAAGTATGGAAGATTACCAGGGAGGGAAGAATAATTTAGTTGTGAATCTACTTCTGTTAATAGCAAAATCAGTCTACCTGGGAAGGTTGTGAATATGAATACAGTAAAAGGTTTGGTAATCAGGCGATGTATCTGTTCATAGAAACACCACTCTAGGAAAGAATGCAATGCACTCTTCAAAGATTTCCATTTTTATCCCAATTTACAGAGAAATAGTTTTTCTCACTTTTGTGCTTTTCTCACCTGTCACCATTACAGAATAACCTCCCAATAACCTGACATTAGAGTTGAAATCCTAGCAGCTTTTTAAAATAAAACTTTACTTCAGAAACAAAACTCTCTGTGAAATACACTCTTGAAAAACTACACTTAGCAGTTTTAGCAATTTCCCTGCATGAGATGTATAAATGCAGAGCAAAGGAGGCTGACAGATAATTTGGGACTAACAGCATATTTCAAAAGTAAGCAACTGCCCAGTTTATAGAGGGTATAAACTCGATTTGTATCTCACTTGGGATTATTTGTGTAAGAAAATTAATTCTAAATATGCATGTATCAGTTTGAATTCTGTGGATGCTATTAGTAAAAAGAGAAGGCGTACAACTGGTATCATACTCATATTTGACAAATAAGCTACCTAGCTAATCAACAGATGAAACATCAAAGCACATTCATTCCTGAATAAGTTATATTGTTATTAAAGTGATTATTTGTTTAATAAAACAAAATAAACTGGGTATTTTGTGATCCACTTAAGAATCAACATGATAAAATTAAGAACTTCAGTTCTATTTGTTGCAGAATAAACAGAGACTGTCTCACTGCTCCTTTGTACATCCCCTTACAAAGTAGTATATTTAATACTGGGGTGGAAAATCTGAATATCCATATGAATACAAACATGGATAACAATTTGTGGAGGCTAATGGGATAAGATTAATTCTTGAAAGTTTGGGGCATATTTTCCCAAGACTAGGAAGACCCAAGATCATGAATATCATGCTCAGTCAGACTAACTGACCTTATAAGGTTCTGGTGGAAGAAAACTGGAGAATGGAATGCTGTGTCTATCAACCTATGCTCTGGAAAAAAAGTAAAATATAAATATACCTCTTTTAAATTATTTATTCAGGGGGACTCCAAAGTTAATCCTATGAGGAGGGAGCATCCTTAGAAGCATTGGAAAAAAAATAGAAATGATGGCAAGAGTATATTCAATACTGTATTGTATGTCAGAATCACAACTAATTTCAGGAATAATGATTAAGTGATTTTATTTGAAATATCTTAAATACAGATATGTTGGGTCTTGTAAGCAGCTGTGAATTATTGTGTGTGAGTCAGCATTTAGTACTTTAAATTCTTGTGATATATACCACTTCTGTGGGAGGAAATATCCATGCATCAATAAATAAGAATTAGATCATTACAATTAATTCTATGGTTAGTCACATTTCAGTTTGTATAGTTGTTTAAGGGGAGAAATGGCACTGAGAATGTTTAGGTTCTGTTTTACAAGATTAAAAACCACTGTAAGGGAAATATATCCAGATGGAAAATGAAAATTAATAAAAATCAAAACATGTTGGGGATGCAGGGAAAAAAGAGAATATAAAATAGAACAATTGAAAGCAGTGAGGATACTGAAAAATGATGGTACTTCTCTGTCTTAATAAAATTATTAGGTCTGGGTGAGCCAGTTGATTTACCCCAATAAGATACTTGTTGATTTACCCCAACATGATAGTATTTCCCAGGAAGGGGGCAGAATTAATTTCCTTCAGGGGAAAAAGGGCATATTTTGTGTCTGTGAGGTACCTGCTTCATCGCATCCTTGTTTTTTAGTACTTTTTAAAGTACTTTAAAAAGTACTAAAAAACAAGGATGCGATGAAGCAGGTACCTCACAGACACAAAATATGCCCTTTTTACAAACACTAAGGAAAGAGGAGAGAAACAACAAAGCAACATGGAAACATTATTTGCTTTTGGAAGAGCAGTGGTTTCCTTGATTCATAAAACAGCTTTGAGGTGGGGGTGATTTGTTCAAATGTTTGGCTGAAGCAAAACAGGCCTCAAAAGTTTAAAATCCATTTAACTAGAATAAACATTACATCATTTTCTGGCCAATTTCTGTTGGAAATACAAATCCTTGAACACCAAACATGGTCTTAATAAAACCTCCTTCCATAAATTCAGTAGAACTTACTTCCAGATACACATACATAATTACAAAATCTGATTAGATCTGCAAATAGGCAGAGTAACTCTTTTGCAACATATTTTTAAGTACCACCCAAGCTTTACCTATAGGGTTGATTTGTATTTTATGATTGTTCTGTCTGGAAGGAAAAGCTCTCTAGGAGGCATCTTACACAGGGCAGCAGGTTTTAGGTTTGGTTGTAGCAACAACTATGGTCAACAATACAATCTATGCAAATTTGAATGGCATCATCAGCAGAAAGACATCGTTTAGAGTCAATTACTTGACAGCATTCTTAGGAAGTACCACTAAACTAGATATATATCATTTGTAATTTCATTCAAAAAAAGTGCTAGGTTTTGATCTGTACCCAAAAATCATTATATCAATATAATGAATATGAATTCCGCAGTTTTACATCTCTCAAAGGATTCGTGCTAATCACAGCAATTATTTAGTAATCTTGTAATTAAATATGACTATTATTTCTTGTTGTTTTTATAGATATTTCACATAATTGTTCTTTATTTTCAAAAATGACAGGTATATTTACCCAAGCACCTGCAAAATGCAAGATAAGTAATTTTGGGTACATGTGTGTATGAGCTCTGGTTCTGCTCAATTAAGCTTTAGCTCCCTTGATTTCATTGCAATTTAAGGAGCACAACTTTATGCTAAATTGCAGCTTAATCAACACAGAGATCCTTTAGCCTATAAACAAAGAATGGATTTCAAATTTCTTGCTTTCTTCAATGTCTAGGATATTGAAATTCCATTTCTTATCAAAGAACGAATTTGAATTTTTTTAAGTGATCTTGGCCTAGTCATTTTCTCTTAACCCTAGGAAGAAGGTAATGGCAAACCACTTCTGAAAAACCTTGCCAAGAAATTTCAGAACTTGTCCAGGAGGTCTTCAAAAATTGGACATAACTGAAAAGAAGAAAAAATATCTCATAAAAGAATGAAGCAAATATTTATAACCCATCACCATTATGTATTTCCCATAACTTTATCATTCCATTTGGTTCTAAAATAATAGTGAAATTAGAAATTACCATGCTTCCTCCTAAATATAACTCTTATGGCCTGATCTGAATATGATTCCTTAAGGGAGGAACAATAATTAGGCACTTACAGAGCCAACTACAATAGTTTAGGCCCAAAGATAGAAGCTGAGCCAGAATCAGACCACTGTATTTTTTTCCTTCTTAACTGTTGAGAAAGGTGTTGAGTAAATATCACATAATATGGAGACACTGAATTGCCTCTTTGCAAGAGAAGCCACATTGGGAATGATAGCCCACTTAAGGGTAGCTCAGCATGCTGAATAACCATTGCAATTAGATCAAGCTTAATGAACACTTGCTGAGTTACCGGTAATTCTGTTAACTTAATACATGTATATCACTTTGCAGTCAAGTCAGGTTACATGAGCATCATGTGAGTAAGGGTAAGGTAGATATGGCTCTCTGCTGGAACTAAAGTCTGATACTTGTCAGCCTGTGCAACAACTGGTTATCCTTGAGTACTGATGACCCTTTGTATAAGCTTTGTTGCCTGGATTGTGACTTTTTGCCTTTTGAAACCAAGTAAGGTTCAGATTGATTTATCTTTAGATTTCTGGACTCACAAATTATTCTTCTGCTGGTATTTTTTTTTAAAAAAAATTATTGTATAGTTACCATTTTGCTTCTCCTAAGCTCTGTTAATGCCAATATACATTTCTGGCACTCAAATAAGAAAAAAAAATCCTTTTTTGTTGCTGTCATTAAATGATTTTGGTTTTTCTTCTATTCACATTTATAAGTGTTAACAGAATTTATATTTTATTTCCTGCTGATTGGAACAGAATGTGTTTACCTGCAAACTCTATTACTGATGTGAATAGATGTTTGTAAGTTGGCTTTATGGAATATGTCTAAACAGTATTTAAAATAAACTTGCAAATTGTAAAGGGAAATGGATTACAGGCAGTCCTTGACTTACATTCAAAGTTACAACAGTGCTGATGAAGAATGGTTCTCTAATTTACAGCTGTTGCAGTGCCCTGTGGTCACATGACTGAAATTCACACACTTAGCAGCCTATTTACTCTTCCAAATACAGGGTCCCTCCATGCTCTTTTGGTCTCCTGCATCCTGTGGCCCCTGCCTCCCTAGCAGACCTTTGCTGTCTTTTTGCTCTGTCTGCTGACCAAGCATGTATGCCTGGCCCCTTTGCAAGGTAGCTGATGACCACACAAGGCTTTCTCCTCAAAGGCAGCATTGCACTTTCCTTATGAGACCTGGTTAGCCTCACATCCCCAGTAGCTGCTTCATGAAAGGCCAGGCTGGGCCCACCTCATCAGCTGTGGGAGCAAGAAGACAATGAAGGTCAGCTGCAGTGGTGGAGCACAGAGTAACAGGGACTTCAGAATGCAGGGTAGCATAGGTATTGTGGTTGAGACTGGGCTGGGTGGCTGAGGTTTCCTGGGGTGGCTGTGGCTTCGCACCATGTTATTCAGTCAGCTGAGACTGGGCTTTGCTGGAGCCTCTTCTTGCAATCCTAGAGCCACAGCATGCCAGAAAGTCCCTTTGTGCCATGCTGCTGGCCCAGGTTTCATGCTGCACAGGATTTCATGCTTCACTGAAGCTCAGAGGCTTCTTGAAGTCCCAGAGACATGGCACACAAAGATGCCCTTTCCACTGCAACCACTGGACCAGGCTAGGGCTGAGCTTGGTGCTGTGCTATGTCTCAGGGGCTTTTTTAAATGCCAGAGCTGCAGCATGCCAAGAAGCTCCTTTGTGCCTCAGCACTGCTGGGATGGGCTGGAGTGGCTGCCCTTTGTGCAGTGCTTCAGCTCAGGAGGGTTTTGTAGCCCCAGAGTTGTGGTATGCCAAGAAACCCCCTGATCTGCAGCATATTCTATTCCCCAGCCTCCCTCAACTTGTACAGTACTACAGCACCCCCCCACACACTACTCATGTATGGCCTGTGCTGAGCCTTCCAGGGCTTCCCCCACCACCCTGCAGCACTCCTACTCCTACTCCCCTCCATTTCCTGCTTAATGATGCACAATCCTTGGTCATTGGGACTGCCATGACATCATGCTTTGTGACTGCATTGCTGAGTGATGGAAATTCCAATCCCAACTGTGAACATAAGAACTACCTGGAATAGTTTTTTTTTTGTAAAAAAAACAACATAATATTAAATTACACTGATTATCTGTGCATTTTAACTTTAGTGTTTCCCTTCTCTAGTAGAAGACTCCCAGTTCCCAGATGAGTAGAAGACTGCTTTTCCATCATCAGCACTGAAGAAAACTCTATGGCTGGGTTACTTCATTGTGAAAATGGAATGCTACAAGCTATTTTGTTATTTGCCTTAAGGAGACCATCTCTGTTGATTTCATGTCGCTGCCTAAATGACAATAGACAATCCTTTTGTCCAAGACCTTCCCTTAATATTTCTATGATATGCTGGGAATGTCTGTCCAAATCAATGCAAAGAAACGGGCAGAGTAAAAACTAACTCTGATTTGTTTTAACATCAATTTAGGCTTAAGCTGAAAGTAAAAGTAAGAAATCCAATATGTTTAATGATTATTCCCCTTCTGTACCATTTAGAATTATAATTAAGTCACAAATTTGGAAAAATTCTAGAAATCTTATGCAAGACTGTGGATAAGGAAGGTAGAATATATCACATACAACACAATATGTATGCATGTCTCAAGTAATACACTGATGACAAAGCAAAAGGTTCAAGATTGCCTAGAGATGCAGTAAATTTTCCCCAGAGTTTTAATGTTATCTTGTCAAGTTTGCCCACCCCAGAGTTTGGGGGTACAAGGGTCATTATGGGGAGTACAAAGATCAATCCTATATGAACATACTTTAGCTGAGGACTTTAGATTTGTGTAGTATGCAAACTATCACAAATTCAAATTATAACATCCCCATAAAGTGAAAAAAATGCTACTAAAAACTGCCAAGCAGTGCTATTTCATATTGATAGTACTAAGCTAGATTGACCAAGAACCTTTCTTAGTATAGGCAGATTTCTAAGCTCCCTTTGCAGCTACTTTAGGATGTCACCCAAGGCTACATGAGGATGCTGCTCATGTTAATTATAGCTACTTCAGTCACACGTTTGTTTGGTACACAGTCCCTAGAAACTAGGTATGCTGTTTTCAAATGCCCTTAAATTGTTTGCAAGTAAACAAATTCTATTTCAGAGTCAACTGATATGCAGCTCTATAAATAGTGTTAGATGCTCCCTGATCAAGCTCTAAGCAAGCATTGCAAAAGAATCTCTTCACAATTACAAATTAATTAATTCAATTTTGTTTAACATATGCTGTCTCCCTCTGCATACTTCTCAGTGCATATCAACCTTGTCCATTTTGCAGTACACACTGGATCTGGAAAATAAAGGTATTAATATACATTTTAATATACTAAGAATTTATTCAATGCCAAACTGTATAAATATATAGAAACCTTGCAGACTATTAATTTAAACATTCTATTTATTTACACAAGCCTAAGCATGTTTGTATGGTTATTGTTGTGTAGCTGGTTCTTTGCAGGCAATACGTGAGACAGAAGGTTCCAAACAGTAACATGCTTTATTGAAGTCAAGTAGAACAGAACTGAAGCAGTGGCTGCTGCGCAGCTATTTATATGGTTGGCCACTAGGCGGCAACCAATAGATTGGAAGAAAGCCATTCCCACCCCAAATCTACCAATGATAGCCCTGGAGACAACAAGTCTGGCTTAGTCAGTAACCGTTACACATACACACCACTGAGCAACTGTTAAGCAACATTTAAACAGACACGTGAATCAATACAAGCAAAAATCCCCAATACATTAGAGTTATATTGCAGCCTGTGGAAAGAACTGTGATACTGTTTAAAATGTGTTCTCTCCTGACTGTTACTCAGTAGACTTAACAGAATATTTTAGTCTTATTAATGGACCAATAAAAGCTACATATAGGCAATTTTAAACAATGTTAAGACTTTTGCTTCTTTACAAATATTGATTTTGTTCTAGATAATCTTCTCTCAAGTCGAGAAGCATTAAATTGGATGTATTCAATTGTCTCCAGTTGCTAGGCCACTTTGACTCTGGAAAGCCTGATCTAAATAAACTCATTGGCAGCTCCCTTTTGCAGCAAGTGTTGGAAATACATTTCTTAGGAAATACTTTCTTTGTGATTACTCCACTATGAAAAATCCTTCTAGCAATAGAGTTGAGGTTTGTTTGCCATGTGCCATTTTAGCAATGTAGTCTGATTTCTTGCCTAGATCCTGAATCATTTATATCAACAATTCTGGGAAGGCAAAAATTAAAGAAAAAGATGCTGCATCATCAGAGTTTGATGAAAGTTCAGAACAAATATTTCTCATATCTGCCTCAGTTGAACTGACAAAATATATATCCAACTGCTTTCAAATATACTAGAACTGCAAAGAAATAAAATTTGGCAGCCATTCACAGGGTTTTTTTTGTTGTTGTTCATAAATGTATCTTGGCAAACTGGGCCAGCTAAGCAGCTTTTGCATTCAAATCTGTCAATCACACCTCAAGAAAGGAAGTTATGATCAGCGGGTGGGCCAACAGGCCAGGAGTTGACAATCAATCATGCTGTGTGGCATGATTGAATCTTATATGTTTCTAAATGGGAGAATTCAACCCAGATGGGGAAACTCTGTATAATACAATCTTTCTTTTCTACAACAGTGCTTACATTAGTCAGTGTTATAAACTCATCTATTCTGAGTCCATATGTAGAGCATTTTATACATTTAATATTTAAATTGTGTATCTATCAGTAAGATAAATGGTAAAGTTGCCTTCTCATGCAGTCAAACACTTGGTGACTATCCAGATGTATATAATTTTAATATAAAGTGCAAAATATTAAACACACTAATCTGTTTTGGAATGTTAACCCCAGCATAATGCTTTGCAGGATATAAAATATATGGAATTGATGGGTGAACAAAACATTCATGAAAATACTCACAATCATTGTAGCAAGTCTGAATTTCTATTACCTACTATGGACATTAATATATCTAAAAAGGTAAAGGTTCCCCCGCACATGCGTGCTAGTCGTTTCCGACTCTAGGGGCCGGTGCTCATCTCCGTTTCAAAGGATGTCTCCGTGGTCATGTGGCCGGCATGACTAGACGCCAAAGGTGCACGGAACGCTGTTACCTTCCCACCGGAGTGGTCCCTATTTTTCTACTTGCATTTTTACATGCTTTCGAACTGCTAGGTTGGCAGAATTAATATATCTATTTATTCATAAATATAAGCATTGGGTATTTACTGTTAAATCTTGCAGCTTTATTCTTGCCACCTCCTCATCACAATACCACACATCCATACATTCAATTTTTCTTTCTCTTTCATTCTTTCCCAGAAAAGAAACCATCTTGAACAAAGTGGAAGAAAATTTACCTACTATTTCTTTCAGTAATTCTATCCCAGGTTTATCAGAATGCTTTTATTATTGATTGGGAAGCAGGGGTTTTGTTCACAATCAGTTGATTGTTCATGATTATTATTTTCCACTGTTATTAATAATAGGAAATATAGTTGTTTCTTCTTTGTTACCACAATCAGAGGCTTCAGGGCCGCAAATGTGTTCCTCAATATCTTCATCTTCTAGGTTTTCGTCTTAAGAAGTTTTGAAACTGAACAAGAAAAGATGTATTTAAAAAACACGATCAAAGTTCAAATGCTTGGCAACTGACTCGTATTTAGGATCATGTGATCACCTTTTGCAGCCTTCTGACAAGCAGAGTCAATGGGGAAGCCAAAGTCATTGAACAACTGTGCTACTAACTTAAGAGCTGCAGTGCTTCACTTAACAACTGTGGCAAGAAAAGCGGTAAAATGGGGCAAAACTCACTTAACAAATTTCTCACTTAGCAACATAAATTTTGGGCTTAATTGTGGTTGTAAGTCACGGATTACTTGTAATATATGATGGACTTTATGACTTAAAACTTTATTATGTAACAATGGCAATAGGATACTCTTTGTAAATGTATTGAAGGTAAAGCTCCACAAAATTATGTTATGAAGATTATATAATCCAAATGATGTTCATAATGTAGCCATGTGTTATCTCTCTGAGGACAATCCCATACTTGAAGGAATCTAGTAATAGGTTAAAGAACTATACAAAGGGAGCATCCTAAACCTTTTGCCATCACACTTCCCTTAGTGTAATCCTAATATATACACCTACTCTAAAAATGAACACAAATGAACAACGAAAACAATACAATGAAAATTTTGGAAAGGGTTTGGGTGATCTTCAGCATATAGCATATAGTATATATGCATATAGTATAATATAATTATACTATATATAATTAGTATACAGCATATAGTATAATATAATTAATTAGTGAATTATATTTCTTTACAAATTATCAAAATTATTTCTAAGCTTACTGCATAAATAGTAGTATGCGCTAATTTCATACAACACTATACTTGCTTTTTTCCTGAGGTTTTTTTTGGTCATGATTAATAGACAACTATAAAAGTAAGGTTCTACATTTAGGCAAGAAAAACCAAATGCACAGCTATAGTATAGGTGGTACCTTGCTCAATAGTAGTAACTGTGAGAGGGATCTCGGAGTCCTAATGGACAGTCACTTAAATATGAGCCAGCAGTGTGCTGCAGCTGCCAAAAAAGCCAACACAGTGCTAGGCTGCATTAACAGAGGGATAGAATCAAGATCACGTGAAGTATTAATACCAGTTTACAATGCCTTGGTAAGGCCACACCTGGAATACTGCATCCAGTTTTGGTCACCATGATGTAAAAAAGATGTTGAGACTCTGGAAAGAGTACAAAGAAGAGCAACAAAGATGATTAGGGGACTGGAGGCTAAAACATATAAGGAACAGTTGCTGGAATTGGGTATGTCTAGTTTAATGAAGAGAAGAACGAGGGGTGACATGATAGCAGTGTTCCAATATCTCAGGGGCTGCCACAAAGAAGAGGGAGTCAAGCTATTCTCCAAAGCTCCCAAAGGCAGGACAAGAAGCAATGGATGGAAACTAATCAAGGAGAGAAGCAACCTAGAACTAAGGAGAAACTTCCTGACAGTAAGAACAATTAACCAGTGGAACAACCTGCCTGAAGATACGGTGAATGCTCCAACACTGGAAGTTTTTAAGAAGAGACTGGACAGCCATTTGTCCGAAATGGTATAGGGTTTCCTGCCTGAGCAGGGGATTGGACTAGATGACCTCCAAGGTACCTTCCAACTTTATTATTATTATTAAATGTTACCATTTTACCTATTCTACCATGTATATGATGTAACAATGTAAAAAGAGTCCATCTGGATTAAGCTATAAATTATTTTAAGGCTGTATACACACAGTAGCCTATTGGATTATTTGGGAAGGTCACAAGCCTGGAATGAGGACAAAAGCCTCTTCAACTCTTGGTTCCCAGCATGTTGCCTTTGATCAGGCGGTAGTAAACAACCCTCAATATTAGTAGCCATTTAAAGCTTGATTCAGCATGAGCGAGCCCAGTCCTCTTTTAAAGCTACCCTGAAAGTCTGCCATTATCACAACTGCTGGCAGTGAATTCCACAGTTAAACCATGCCATGTGTAGAAAACAAAGCCCCTATTGTCAATCCTGAATCTCCCAGAATTTATTTCAATAGATAATCTTGAGTTCTGAGATTCTGGCAGAGGGGAAAAAAAACTCTCTGTCCACATTAATTATGCCATAGACGATTTTACATCTCTCTCTCGTGTTTCCTTTTTTTTTTTTTACAAATTTTATTGATTTTCTAATATTACATTCACATATTTGAAAAGCAATGTGGTGGCTGAGTAGTAGTAATTCAATTACATACAGATATCATTAGTAGAGATTTCAGATTGCTACCATAAACATTTTCTCTCTTTTTCCCTTCATATATACTGTCTATTTGTAAATTTAAAGACAAGTTTTATCCTATCAATCACATAGAAAATAACTTTCTTACATATATCCATAGTTTTTAGTTTACACATATTCTGTTTACACATATACTGCTAAGCTTGTAAGCTGCCCTGAGTCTTCGGAGAAGGGCGGGATATAAATGGAATTAAAATAAAAAAAAATTCTAGTTGTTGTAACATACAATCTTTTAGACAATCAATGACCTAATAGATATTTCAGTTTAAATTTCCACTAACATTTAGATTTAACATTTGATATTTATCATTCCCAAGATTTTTAATATACTCCCAATTCATCTATCGCCATTCCTCACAAAATCTAATACCTGTATTCAAAATACACATCTCGTCTATTTAACTTCTCAACGTCTATGCCAACAAATTAAGGATACAATATGATATCCTTCCTTTTTGCTAGTTTTCAGGGTTTTTTTAAGTAGTAATCAAAATTTCTTTTTATTTCAGTATTTAATACTTCCTCTCTTCCTCTTTGTATCTGCTATCTCTTGCTTAAAAAGATAATTTTCATTTTTAACATTCCATATAGACCTATTTTTTACTTTCAACAATAAGTTTTTAGCTTATCTACATTATTCACCTTTACATGACCTTTATGCACAAATCAATATTCAAATTAGCTATTAGTATTCATACTGCTAAATTTTAATGACCAAAATTTTTTCTTTATCTCAGTTCATAACAATGTCTTGTGTTCAGTATGCACATCTTATCTATTTAAGTACATTCTGTTTTAGATTTCAATCAGATGGTCAAAACTCCATTCTTCTTGAGTCTTATTTTGCCTTTTTTCCTTTGCCAAATCATCTTCCATGTCTTTGTTTTTGGGTCATCAAATCAATCTCCTTGTAATATCATGTATATTAATTGATATCGGCAAAACCATCCGGTCGCCATTTTTTTGAGAGGACTTGTAGATCTAGTGGGTCATCTCTTTATTCTTTCATATCAACGTGGTTGTTCTGAATTGTTTATCTTCTCATCCAACTGTTCTTTTTCTAGATCCTCTAGTTTCTTCTGAGTTGGAATAAGAAACCTTTTTTTTTAAATCCCATTTATATCCTGCCCTTCTCTGAAGACTCAGGGCGGCTTACAATCTAAGCACAAATCAATGTGCTTAGCAATAGCCTTCATTCTATGTATATTCCTTTTTCCTAGTTGTTGATGTCTTTTCTGGATTTTCAAATATCAATATTTGTTGAATAGTAGATTCTTCTGTCATAGTATTTGAATGTTTCATTTTTTCTATTGTATTTTGTATAGATGTTTCTTTAGTTGTGGTCAAAGTTTGGGCTTTTATATCTGGGCTGTCTTCTTGTTCCTTCCCATAGCCTCTTAGTATTTCATTGGTTGTGGTAAGAGTTTGAATTAGTGTTTTCAACATAGAGAGAATTTGTTGATCTTCATCCATAAGGAAATTTTGTTCCTGGTCTTCTTCCATATTGGTATTTTAAACTAAAGGCTTTACACTTAGAAAATCCAAAAGAGAGAAAAAGTTTTTTTTCCTAGGTAGGGAACACAAAGCCTTTCACAGCTGTTGTTTCAAAATTCTCAAGGTTATGTATCTTATCTATTTCCCCTGGTCAGTCAGCCAGGCCCCTTTTAAAGTTTCCCTTTGAGTCCCAAAGTTATTTTAATCTTTTCAGTTTTTCTTTTTTTATATAAGAAAAAAACCAGATTTCCAACAGAAGTAGATAATGAAAAATGAAAAATAAAAAGTCTTTCAGTCCACATGCTTTGAGAAATAAAGTTCCAATTGGGTTTCAGTTACTTTTTCAATGTTTAACCCACCCACCCCTAGATATTTAGTCACCACTCTTTCTGGAGGGAGGGATAAAGTCCCCTTTCCCTCATCGCTGGGGGGAAAATGCTTAGCAGCTTAAGGAGGTACAGAAAGTAATTAGGATGTAAAAGAGGTAGATATCACCCAGTCTCTTCTGCACTTCTTTAAGAGTTGCCTGGTGGAAAATGTGACTTTGGCTGTTCACAGCCTAGGGATGAGCCATAATGGCCAGTCCTTTCGTCTGCCAGTTTGGAGGCATCGCCAGGTCTAATGGGAGAGTTGTGGCTGTCCCATGATCCAGCGAGTGCCCTTCCTTTCTGGTTGCCTCTTTGGGGCAACTTTCAGCCATTTTCAGGGCCCCCCAGCAATCCAAAACTGGACAGGGGAGAGAGTGCAAGTCTCCCAGCTGTCCATAGCATGGCAAACCAGAAGCCATTTCTCTCATGTTTCCTGCACCACCAAGCTTCACTCCAAGATTTGTCTCTTCTCTCAGGTGTTTTGCCTCTTAATAATTTTATTGCCTCCCATTTTCAAGTCCTAGAGCAGCATTTCTCAACCTCAACAACTTTAAGATGTATGGACTTTAACTCTCAACAATCCCCAGCCAACCCACTGGCTAGAGAATTCTGGGAACTGAAGTCCACACATCTTTGCTGAGGTTGATATAGATTGTTCTAGAATAAGGATTCTTAACCATTTTGTGCCATGGACCCTTTTTATATAGAGATGAAACTTGCCGATTCCTTCTCAAAAATATATATTTAAATGCATTACATAAAATATATATTGTATTATAAAGGAAACCAACTATGTTCTAATATAGTTACCAAAATAATATAGTAATACATGATTTATTACTCCATTAAAAGAATAACAAGATAATATTCCTTTTTAGGGTATAACAGTTTTAGATAGATAGTAAAATTTATTAAAAGTTTCAGAGTCTAGATGCCATAATTACTTTGTTGTCCACTACATATATTACTGACCGAAAATATAAATTACAGTTAAAGATTAGGAAAACTAAAATTGTTCTTTTTTCCATTCAAGTTTATGGACGCTCTGAAATCAAGAACCCCTATTCTAAAATATTTTTTTTAAAATATAGTAACTCTAGGATGGTACATTATACTTCATATTGCTATAGATTTCATTTATCTATCTATCATCTATCTATCTATCTATCTATCTATCTATCTATCTATCTATCTATCTATCTATTTATATATCCTGCCTTTATTATGCCATTATTATATCAGCAATTCTACTTTCAGCTCTTTTCCTAATAATTCCAAGTATAGAATTGTCTTTTTAAAATAGCAACTGCACCTTGAGTTGACATTTTGGTCAATTTGTCCACTCTGACTCCAAAAATCCCTGGTTAGCACAGATGATGTTTGGAATTGTTCTGCTAATATATAGACTTTAGCAGTGCTTTTTTGTAAAAGAAAAAGGTGCTGGAACTCACACATGTCATACAAACCGCCTTGCCTACCCTACAAGGTTCCATCCAAAAAAGGTGCCGGAACTCCGTTCTGAGCGTTCTATGACAAAAAAAAAGCCCTGGCCTTTAGAATTCTCTATCATACATTTGCCATTTTGAAGCCCATTTACCCAGGAACCTATTTTTGCATATTTAGACTGTGTAGAAATTGTCCATTTTTATTTCTATTTTCTATTTCATGGTTTTTAATCAGTTGCCATGGCACTTCTCACCACAAAATTGAGAAAAACATTCAGTGCAGTGTTTTTTTTGAGAGAGAGAGAGAAAAGAGCTAGCTAAAAGCTATAAGATTTGTGATCTCAAGGGAAAAAGGGGGGCAATGAAAATTATAATCCAATTTAGAGAAAACAATAAGAAAATCATGTTTTCAAAAATGCTTGGATGTCATATGTCCAGAAGTTTATTTGAATGAGTGAGTGACTGATCACAATTGCGTGCTATGGTAGTATTCAGGAGTACATTGTGGCAATAAGACCAGTCAAGCATGTTACTTCTCTACACATACTATGTCTGCAGACTTACATCCAGCTACTTGATCCAGATTTTGGAAAGCTACTTCAACATGTATACAAACACACACACACACACACACACACACACACACACAAACACACAATTTTAAGAAAGGAAAGGTGATGAAGTTTCAACCTCAATCAATCAATCAATCAGAATAGAGCTGGAAGAGATCTTGGAGGTCTTCTAGTCCACCCTCCTGCTCAAGCAGGAGGCCCTATACCACAGGTCTGCAACCCGCGGCTCTGGAGCCACATGCAGCTCTTTCAGCCGTCTCCTGCGGCTCCCGGTCCTCTGCCATGTGCAGTCCAAAAAAAAAAAAGTGGGACTAAAAAAGTTCAACCAATCAATTCAAATATGCAGGGCAGGTGCATATCTCGCCTTGGCTCCACTCTTCAGTCAAACCCTGTTCTGCGCATGTACGCATATGCGCACATATTTTTTGTGGCTCCCAGTTTTTCCTTTTGTGAAGGAACCGGTTCCGAGTGGCTCTTTCACTGTTTCAGGTTGCTGACCACTGCCCTATACCATTTCAGACAGATGGGATGGCTTCTGGTAGTTCCCCAGTACTCCAGGACTTTTTAAAGATACGGTAGAATGGTTCTGAAATAACATCTGCCAGATCCTTTAGAAATCTGGGATTTAATCTATCAGGTCCCAGTGATTTATATTCATCAAGATCAAGCATCTGTTCTCTTACCATTTGTCTTTTACAATTATGTTTTTGGTAGGTTGGGCTACAGTTTCTTTTTGCATGAAGACTGATGCAAAGAATGAGTTAAGCAGTTCTGCTTTCTCTCTATTGCCTGTTACTTCTTTGCCATCTTCTTTCTTTAGTGGACCAAATATTTCCTTGACTTTTTTTCTTGTTATTTATATGTTGGAAGAAACTTTTTTTAATTATCTTTGACTTTTGTTGTAAGTCTTTGTTCATTCTCAGCCTTTGCTTTCCTGATTTCCTCTTTGCATATTTGTCTATCTGCTGATATTCCACCTTAGTTATGTGTCTCTCTTTTCATTTCATTTTATTTTATTTCAGTTTATAGCAGAAACAAATTTTATGGACCCTCTTTAGTCAGCCAGGATTTAGGTGTAGTGGATTATTTTTCTTAGAACCTGGAAAAGAATGTCTCCCTGACCCTATTAGACCTCTCATACAAAACAATTCCATACAATACAAATCCTTCTGGACCTCCTGTGTGGGTTGAGGATTGCTAAGTCTGCAATTCTATTCAGAACCAACATTTTATTGGTGAAGAATGCTAGTTCAATGTAAGGTGCTACAGAGTTCATGTCTCTCTGCCATGATATTTAATGCTTCTGTGAAATTGTTGGAGGAGATGATCTGCCACTTTGAAGTGAGGTATCATTAATATACTCAGTTATATAGTGCCACTCCAGGCTGCACCAAGAAATGCCATCAACATTTTGTCCTGATGCTTAGTGGCTGTGAGGGTAGGTCAAAAGAAGATAAGAATAGCTCCTGAAAGATTTATTGCTGATTTATTGAATTTTATTCTGATTCCAAATTTGGGCTTAGATGGGGCCATATTTCCCTAAGAGAGCAATTACACAATTTAAGAGTCCTGCTAGAACATCAATAGAAGATATTTTTCCAACTTTGGTTGGTGTACCTGTTAGACTCTTTTATGAACTAGGAGGTTCTAAGTTAACCCCACTTATTTATTTATTTATTTATTTATTTATTTATTTATTTATTTATTTATTTATTTATTTATTTATTATGGGACTTATATGCCGCCCTATCTCCCGAAGGACTCAGGGCGGCTAACAACAATAAAATACAGAATACAAACATTAAAAAAAAAATAAACTATCACAAAGCCCCACTAAAACAATAAAAACATTAAAAACATAATTAAAAACCCTTATCATCAGTCCAGGTCGGCCTGTTGGAAAAGTTATGTCTTGAGGTCACGATGAAAGGACCGGAGATCTGGGGCCATCTGGAGCTCCCGGGGGAGCTGATTCCACAAGGCAGGTGCCCCCACAGAGAAGGCCCTCCCCCTGGGGGTCACCAGCCAACATTGTCTGGCAGACGGCAACCTGAGGAGGCCCTCTCTGTGTGAGCGCACAGGGCGATGGGAAGTCGTTCCTGGCAGCAGACGGTCCTGCTTCATCATTTAATTATATAATACAGAACTGCACTTGACAGTAGCTCCAAAGCAACAGCTGATCCAAAACATGACAGCCCCTTTTCTAAATGGGAGAGAAGAAATTTAACAATGTGAAACCAATATTACAGATGCTGTGCTCATTATTTGTTTGCTTCCGCTTCCAATTCCAAGTGCTGGTTGTGGCTTTCATGTACATGGCTCAGCCTCTTTGGCACTTATAAGTTCATTTTTTCCAGCAAGATTTGTGCTTTAAGGGAGTATATTTCACATGACATGAAGAGTTAAGAGCCCAACTTTTCCAGTGTTTGCTCCCAACTCTGGAACTCCTTCCCTCCTGAGATCTGGGCTGCCCCATGTTCTTTGCCTTTATGTTGTGGAGCATTTTGGTGCTGATGATGGAAGGGTTGCCTTCACATGGTTTTCTTTTCTGTTGTAATTATTGTAAACTGCCTTGAATCCTCTGAAGTAACAGTATATAAAAACTTGTATAATCTGCTCCAATGTAATTTGTATTTCTGTCATGAAGTCTGCTGGCTATTCCATATATTATGAAATACAAAGAGGGAAATACTTCCACATAAAATAAAAATATGTGTTATTGTTGATACAATATTTATACATGTTGTTTTTTCATTCTACAAAAATATTAACTGGAGGCTTGTAAACAACTAAGGTTTTCCTCAGTAATTGATAAGCTAAACACCTCACTAAATCAGGGCCTTTTTTAAACAGAAAACTGTACAGCTGGGTGATGTCAGAGGAGTAAGATCCATCACCAAGAGCCACCAGAAAATCAATGGATGTTTCTTGCAAATAAACAATTCTTTATCCTGTGGTTACTGTTTTCCACATTTCTCCCCAAAGGTATCTTACCATAATACTCTTTTTTGAGGAACAAAACTATAATATCCAATCTATCCACCAGACAGAAGTCCCTTTGTTATTTCTATATGCTTTTGATTTTATTTACTTTATTGCTCAAATACTTCACTGTGGTTGTAACCTCATTTAACAAAAATAATACATTTAGAGACTCCTGGAAACATATAATCTTTTATATATATATATCATTAGCACAGCATATAACTTCTAGCATTATGCGAACACAGTACTTTTGATGAGATCTCCCACTGATTAAATACAGTACATCCTGTATGTCCATTTTGTATTTCTACAGTACAATTTCATATCTTCCCTGGAACAAAGCTGCACATTATGAAACCGTTTCTGCAACTACGTTGGCTTTCATAACTGCAGGATCACAGTAGGCCATTTTGTCTTATTTTCTTTGCAATAGAGAAAAAAAGAAAATACTGGATTCACATCTCCAACTTCCAGTATTAGGATCTGTCATCTGAGATTTAAATGCATGTTTCAATATCTGGAGCACTTTTTGCTTATTGGGGGTCACGTTTTATTCATAAAATAACCATCAAACAACTATGCCACAATTATGAGAAAAAGCAGGACCAAAACAAGAGCTGCTTAGGAGCTCATCCATATCCCGTCAAACTCATCCATATCCCGTCAAACAACAACAACAACAACAACAACAACAACAACAACAATAACAATAACAACAACAACAACAATAATAATAATAATAATAATAATAATAATAATAATAATAATAATAATAATAATAATAATAATAAAGTAGGAAGGTACCTTGGAGGTCATCTAGCCCAACCCCTTGTTCAGGCAGGAAACCCTATACTACAGTATTTCAGACAAATGGCTGTCCAGTCTGTTCTTAAAAACTTCCACTGATTAATTGTTCTAACCAGTGCTTTTTTTGTAAAAGAAAAAGGTGCCGGAACTCACATATGTCATACAACCCGCCTTGCCTACCATGCAAGGTTCCATCCAAAAAAGGTGCCGGAACTCCGTTCTGAGCGTTCTATGACAAAAAAAAGCCCTAGTTCTAACTGTCAGGAAATTTCTTCTTAGTTCTAGGTTGCTTCTCTCCTTGATTAGTTTCCATTTATTGTCTCTTGTCTTGCTGGCAGGCGCTGTGGAGAATAGCTTGACTCCCTCTTCTTTGTGAGATATTGGAACACTGCTATCATGTCACCCCTTGTCCTTCTCTTCATTAAATTAGATATACCCAATTCCAGCAACCATTCCTTCTATGTTTTAGGAGTAAATTTCACTCCTTTTAACGACATATTTTCTCACTGATGCGTTTGTATATTGTAGCAAAAACGTTTAGCTCATTTCATCATATTCTTTCACTTGTTCTTTCGGTCTCATATTTCATACCTCATATTTCAACAAACATTTACTGTATACATTTTAGCAGAAACATGTTAATCATTTGTATGTAATTTTGTTTCAAACAAAATCTTATATTGTTCAAAATTATAATACTTTTTATTTAATTTAAACCTTTCTGATAATTGTACGTAAGAAAACCATTGATAAGTATATTCTTCTGTTTTCAACTCTCTTGATTTTATTTTATAATCCTCTCGAGAAAAGTCTAATACATCACAATAAATTAACCATTTATGTTTGCTTATCATTTCTGGAATAAAATGTTTCTTGGGCTGAGAGCCAAAAAGTGTTTTTGGGCACAAACTATATATTATACCGTAAATATATAAATTTATATATTTATATAAATATAAATATATTTATATTTACTCCGTTCTCTAAGAATGGCTTGACTGAGATAATGAATTTTTTAAAAAATCCACATTAACTTTAGTTTTAAATATCAATGCCACCCAATTCTCAGATCATGCCCCTTTAACTGCAATAGCCCTCTATTTCTTAATATCATCCACTCACACTTACAGTGTTGGAGCATTCACAACTTCTGAAGGTAGGTTGTTCCACTGGTTAATTGTTCTAACTGTCAGGAAGTTTCTCCTTAGTTCTAGGTTGCTTCTCTCCTTGACTAGTTTCCATCCATTGCTTCTTGTCCTGCCTTCGGGCGCTTTGGAGAATAGCTTGAGTCCCTCCTCTTTGTGGCAGCCCCTGAGATATTGGAACATTGCTATCATGTCACCCTCGTCCTTCTCTTCATTAAACTAGACATACCCAATTCCAGCAACCGTTCCCTATATGTTTTAGCCTCCAGTCCCCTAATCATCTTTGTTGCTCTTCTCTGTACTCTTTCCAGAGTCTCAACATCTTTTTTACATCGTGGTGACCAAAACTGGATGCAGTATTCCAAATGTGGCCTTACCAAGGCATTGTAAAGTGGTATTAATACTTCATGTGATCTTGATTCCATCCCTCTGTTAATGCAGCCTAGCACTGTGTTGGCTTTTTTGGCAGCTGCAGCACACTGCTGGCTCATATTTAAGTGATTGTCCACTAGGACTCTGAGATCCCTCTCACAGTTACTACTACTGAGCAAGGTAACCCCTATACTATACCTGTACATTTGGTTTTTGTTGCCTAAATGTAGAACCTTACATTTTTCACTATTGAATTTCATTTTGTTAGATAGCGCCCAGTGTTCGAGTCTGTCCAGATCCTCCTCTATCTTAAGCCTGTCTTCTGGAGTGTTGGCTGTTCCTGCCAGCTTGGTGTCATCTGCAAATTTGATGAGTTCTCCATTTATCCCTTTGTCCAAATCGTTGATGAAAATGTTGAAGAGCACTGGGCCCACAACAGAACCCTGGGGCACCCTACTACACACTTCCCTCCATGTTTATGCGGTTCCATTGAGGACCACATGCTGAGTACGGCCAGTCAGCCAGCTACAAATCCATCTGGTGGTGGTGCTATCTAACCCACATTTTTCTATCTTATCAAGTAGTAGGTTGTGATCTACTTTATCAAATGCCTTACTGAAGTCCAAGTAAATTATATCCACAGCATTCCTCTGATCCACTAATTTTGTCACTTGGTCAAAGAATGCAATAAGATTTGTCTGTTTGTTTTTGACAAACCCATGTTGGCTATTAGTAATGATTTTGTTTGCCTCTAGATGCTTGCTGATTCATTGTTTGATTATCTTTTCCAGAATCTTCTCAGGTATTGAGGTCAGACTGATAGGTCTATAATTTCCTGGATCCATTTTTCCCTTTTTTGAAGATGGGAACTACATCAGCTCTTTTCCAGTCCTCTGGTAGTTCCCCAGTACTCCAGGATATTTGAAAAATATAGTTCAGTGGTTCTGAGATCACATCCACCAGTTCCTTGATAACCTTGGGGTGTAATCCATCTGGGCCTGGTGATTTAAACTCATCTAGGCTGGACAGGTGCTCACTTACCATTTTCGTGCCTATCTTAACTTGTGTTTTTGTTCTGTTTTTTATGGCACTATTTTTGATAGGTTGGTCTGTTTTTTTTTCCCTTTGTGTAATGACAGATGCAAAAAATGAGTTAAAGAGTTCTGCTTTCTCCCTGTTGCTTGTCACCTTCTTGCCACTTTCCCCCACTAATGGACCAATCATTTCCTTAACTTTTTTCTTGTTTTATACATGTTGAAAGAAGCTTTTTTTGTTATTTTTGACTTTGGTCACAAGTGTTAGTTCAATTTGTCCTTTTTATCTTTTAATTTGTCAGAGAATTCTTTATGCAGCCATGCTGGTTTCTTTTGAGAGCTGTTATTTTTCCTCTTTGTTGGTATTGTGCTAGACTCGGCCTTTATTATCTCACTTTTCAAAATTTCCCAAGCTTCTTGAGTTGTTTTCCCCTTGAGGATTCTCATCCATGGAATCCTTCCCAAGCTCTCTCTAAGTTTATTGAAATTAGCTCTCTTAAAGTCCAAGACTCTAGTTTGACTGTATTCTATTGCTTATGCTTTCAGAATGTTGAATTCCAATATTGCATGATCACTTCCTCCCAAGGTTCCTGTGGCTTCAACACCTTCTATCATTTCATCTCTGTTAGTGAGAATTAGATCCAAATGGCTAATCCCCTAGTTCCTTTCTCTAGTTATTTTGAAATAAGATACAATCCATATTTATCATAGTAATCGCCAAGTATTTTACCTTCTTCTCAATCTTAAAGCTAATTTTATTCATCAAGTCTGTATGGTCTTATGTCTTCTTTTTTTGTTATTATTAAAATCTTTGTCTTCTGTTTATAGATCCTGAAATGTGCTAATAACCCATTTATTCATTAAAGCTTCAATTCTCTTTAAAGGGTCTTCCAAAAACAAAATGAAGTCATCCACAAAAGCTCTTAACTTATGACTCTTTTTTAAAATTTAAACCAACAATCCTCCCTTATCTTATGGCTTTATTCAGTATTTCAAGAACTAAAATAAACAGACAAAGGGGCAATGCTGTCTAGTATCTCTCAGGGTTTGGTTAAATCATCATTAACAGTTATTTGTGCCTTCTGTGAGGTATAAATCAATTTCACCCATTTAAAAAAAAATCTTTCCAAAGTTCACATTTTCCAAAACTTTAAACAAAAAGTCCAATTGAAACTGTCATTTTTTCCCTGCATTTCAAAAGATCAATATGACTTCTTTTGCATTATGTTCCAAATATTCCAAAATATCTAACACAGTTCTATCTTTTAGATAAAACCCATGAATAAATACTTACAAATTTATATTCAGTCTTTCAACCAAAGTCTTTGCAAATATAATGGCAGTTGACATTGGCTGCTGACGACCTGGGTCTCTGCAATAGCAGTGGTAGTAGGCAAGGGCCAGTGGCCCAGGAGTGGGACCCAGATTAGGCAGCACAAGACTATGGCTGGAGAGCCTTGGTGGAGCAGTGGGCTAATGCCTCCTTAAGTAACACCACCTGCCTGCAATTAGTGCAGGTTCGCATCCCACCAGGCTCAAGGTTGACTCAGCCTTCCATCCTTCTGAGGTAGGTAAAATGAGGACCCTGATTGTTGGGGGCAATTAAGCTGACTTTGTAATAATGCCGCTTGGGGTGTGTGTGAAAGCCCTAATAAGCAGGCATATACATAGAATGAAGGTTACTGCTAAGCTTGTAAGCCGCCCTGAGTCTTCGGAGAAGGGCGGGATATAAATGTAATTAAAATAAAATAAATAAATAAATAGTGCTCCCTATGAAATATTTTGGAAGACCTAAAACTGAAGCCAGAGTGGTTGAACTGAAGCCATGGCCAGCACTCAGTGGCCTTCATAAGGATACTAGGAAAGACTCTGGGGGCAATGTGGTGCCTGAGGTGCAGTGGAAGGGACAGTGGTGGCTATGCTAGAGGAGGACTAAAGGCCCTGAAACATTTGAGAGTCTGCTTCCAGGATGAGAACCTGGGAGCAGCTAGTGTGTTGGTGCTAGGTGTTTGGTGCCCTCTACCCAGAGTGGAAGATGGTAAGAAGGTGGTTGCTTGGCTACTTCAGAAGTTCCTGGTTCAAACAGGTTATCTAGACCCCTTCCACTGTTACACCCAGTTATAGGATAGAAACATTGTTGCATTTAATGATGTCTGATGAGAGCAAGATAGGAGTAGTGCATCCATCCTTGAGATCCTTGACCTCTTAGTGGCTTTCGATACCATTCACCATGGTATCCTTTTGGGCTGCTTGTGAGGTTTGAGGCTTTGTGGCACAGTCTTCTGCTGGTTTGACTCCTTTCTCCAAGTTCAGTCCCAATCGGTGTTGATAGAGAGTAAGAGGTCCAGTCCATGGCTGCTTCTTTGTGACATGCCACAGGGCTTGGTACTCTCTCCATTCTCTTTTAATACCTACAGTACATGAAGTCACTGGGTAGATCATCTATTACCATGGGATGAGATGCCATCAGTACATTGCCTCTTGCAGTTCCTGTAATCTATGGGAGTCTGGATAAAAACCTATAAACATTATTTAGTAATAATATTGGTCTGTAGCTCCTTGCTAAAGTCAAATTTTGTTTCTCTTTAGGTATTAATGTTATATTAACCTTTTTCCAAGTCTCTGGCATCTTTAGTTCCTGTAAAAAAAGAGTTCATTCTACTTTGTAGAGATTGTAAGAGTTCATCTTCAAAACAGTTGTAATACAGACTTGATAACCCATTGAGTCCAAACTACCTACTCTTTCCAGTAGCAGATGTTTGCCATGAATAATCATCAAATTTTTAGCAACAAATCTTTTTTTGCAGTAGAAAATGAGAACACATTAATAATGACAGGTATCAGCAGCTGGCACATCCAAACCAGCACTGATCATTGATTAACTAGAGGTCTGGAGAGAAAAATTTAGAATTTACATTCATTAGTACCTTGGAATCTTTCCATTATACAGTATGTGAGTTTCATAATGCTAGGCTTTCTTATGGCTATGTATCACAGAGCCAGCTCTACTGTTGAGGTAAGATAAGTAAAAAGGTAAGTAGCAAATGAGGAGATAGGCACTTAAAAGTGCAGAAGCCACTTAAAAGAACAAGCACCGGTGCTGCTTTCATAATTATGCACAATTACTATCAGTATTTTAGAAATAGTACTAACTTTTAGATTTTGCCTCTCTAAGCCACATCACATGCAATTAGATTGATGCTTATAAATGTTCTATTTTACTTTTAATTGGCATTGTCAGCCCAAGTTTTGGGAACACAAATTCAGGCTTTCTAACTGAATGATTAGGAAGGCCAGCAAGCCCAATTGGGTTGACATGCAACATATATAAATGCCTATAATTGTCCATGGATGGAAAGGAGGCATAAGGCTATCATGTTCTGATCTAAAGTTACTAAATGGAAACCACAGAATGCCACATCAATCACTGTGATGCTATGAAGCCACCACTGCTTACTGTTATTCAAACCTCAAGAAGCTGGAATGCAGTCCAAAATAGCAGTGATTATTTGTCCTCAAAACCAGCTATGCCTATGAAACAATGTAGTCAGGAAACTGCATGCTACTAAGTGGAGAAACACATATGAGATCTGAAGACTTCAAACCAGTTGTAATTCCAGAGATTAGGCTTGATGGGGAATGGTTCATTGATCCCCTAATCCTTCGAGAAGTAGCCTCCCACTACCCAGTTTCCTGCCAGTTACGGTAGAATCTTTTCATTTGACCTGAAGTCTTTTAAAAAAAATCCCTGTAGAACAGATTTGTGTATCAAATTTCTATGCAAGGAGAAAGAACTCTCAGGAATCGAAGAACTGATGTCTAACAAAAAGGCCTCCTTATAAGCTTTCATGTAATGACCAAGCTTCTCTTGTGCATATGAAAATTACTTCTAAAATATTGCTATGCTTGGATGTATTCCAGACATCTCTATTAACCAGTGTCAAAAAAACCCACATGAATTTTGAAAGCTAAAATTGATCAGATTCTATGCCATGTTTGTATATCAGCAATAAACCATATGCTTGTTCTCATAGCTGTACCAACTTTGTACTATCAGCATTTGTACACTCTAAAATGATCTTGAAAGGAATGGATTACAACTGGAGATAAGCTAGTCCATGTAATTTATTTATTACAGATCAAATGGGAGGAATTTAGAATGTCTCCTTGCTCTCTCTCTCCAGGAGTTCCTTTTTTTTAAAAAAAACCTAATACAGGACTGGAATATATATATATATTTAAAAACCTACATAGGTTTATTTGATTTCTTTTCCTTCACAAATATCCTAAAAGTCTTGGGATATTTTTATAAAACAAAAGCTCCGAGAGCTGACATGGGGGGTATCAAACCTAACAATCTTTTATACATGCTAAATAATTAATGATAAATTCAGATCTTACACCTCATTATATCTAAAGAAATCTTCCAAAAAAGAAAAAGATCATTGAGCTGAGAGAAATTGGAAATTGTACCTGAGCCAAAGAATTGAGGCCAATGAAGTTCCATTTTTATGCTTGCATTCTATTAGATACTGATTTTAAAGGGTGTTCAGGGACTGAGGGGTGTGTTTTAAAATGCTTTTAAAATAACCAAGCAGTGTACTCTGTGCTTGTACCAGGGCAAGGGCAGGCCACCTACCCTTTTGAGTGGACAGAAACAGTTGACATCACTCTTGACTTGTCCTTGGGTTACTAGGTAGGTGATATTAGTTTTGCTTTGTGCCAAAATAGTATATTTTCCCCTTCTGTTGTTTGAGCAAGGCAGTTTAGTCTCTTCATATTGTCTTATAACAAATACCTCCATTCCAGTTGGATGGTGTATTCTCTGGTGGATATGCCTTTTCCTATTCCCCCCTTTCTGACATTGGCATTTCATGCTGGGCTGTTGGGCCACCTGTCACAAAAATGTCACAAAACATTAGGCATTGGCAAACCTTTGGCATTGGCAGGGGACAGTGGGCGAATGGGAAATCATTAGTGGTTGATGAAATGCTGGAACTTTGGGGGGGTGTTGGTTTAAGAGCTTCAGCATAAGAACAGAGAAAAGCTGGCTGTTTGCTTGATGATGACTGTATGATATTGTTTTAATTGGATAAATTAACAAAAGATCTACCACATTTCCTCTCCTAGCCAAAAGAAAACAGTAAAACTATGATGGTTAGGGGTTTTTTTTTCCTTCCCACCAAATTATGTGTACAGAATGGAAAGCAACAGGCACTTGCTTTCCTGGCACTGGGACAGTGAGCGGGGGAAAGGGAGGGAAGCCCAGTAGTCAGATCCCATGTTAAACACAGTCCAGATAGAATCCCTGCCATCACTGTAGCCAAAGAGGAGGATGTGACTGAGATTCATTTGAAAACCACCTGGTTTACACATTGAAGATGAGCAGTTGAAGGCTTCAGTGCTGAAAAGCCCAATTGCTATCTAACTTTGGATGACTTCATAAAAGCTAAGCAAGATTGGATTCGGTTAGTACTCAGACACAAGACTAGGGGACTATAGTTTGGACTGGGAAGTAAAACTAAATAATATTATATAATATTATAGATTATTATAATAATACATAATAAAAAGAAACCAAGGCCAACTGCTTCTGTATTTTGGCAACAGCAAAGGCATATCCATATCTAGCAAAGGCATGCAGAATGATTTCCAGAGCTTGCAGAATGATTTCCAGAGCTTGGGGCAGGACTCAGCAGAATAGGCTGTAGGCTCACTTTTTCAGAGGTTTTACCAGTGTATAAGGAGCAAAATGGAAAAGACCAGCGTATAGCAGAATTTAATATGTGGCTAAAGGAGTGGTGTAAAGGAGAAGGCTTTGGTTATATTAGTCACGATGTCTGCAGCTGGTCCAATGAAAAAATGTACAAAAGAGATGGTCTGCATCCATCCAAGAAAGGGACTGAGTTACTTGGCAATAAATTCACAGCTTTTCTGGAGGAATATTTAAACTAAACAACAGGGACAGTGAGTTAATTGATACAGAACATCACTGTCCCCGGCAATCTAAGAAAATTTGGGAACTCAGGCACCACACAAGTTATGTAGCAAGTAAACACAGGGTCAGTCATAAATGTCTATACACCAATGCACAGAGTATGAACAGTAAGCAGGGTGAACTAGAAATTCAGGTAAATGAGGGCGGATATGATATTGTTGCCATTACGGAAACATGGTGGGATGAAACCCACAAATGGAACACACAGCTAGAGGGATTTAAATTATTTAAAAGAAACAGACTAAACAAAAGAGGAGGTGGAGTTGCTCTATATATAAGAAATAACTTTATCTCTACAGAAATAGACCACAACAATGATGAAAACTGTAAACTTGAATGCATTTGGGTCAGTATAAAAGGGGGGGGGGAAATGACATTGCCATAGGTTTATACTATAGGCCGCCCAACCAAGCAGAGGAAATAGATGAACTTTTTGCTAGTCAGCTAACTAAGGTATGTAGGAAGTGCATCACAATAGTAATGGCAGACTTTAATTACCCTGATATCAACTGGGAGACAAACTCTGCACCAAGTGGAAGATCAAACAGATTCCTGACAAACCTAGCAGACAACTTTCTCTCCCAAAAAGTACAGAAGGGAACTAGGGGATTAGCCATATTGGATTTAATTCTCACTAACAGAGATGAAATGATAGAAGGTGTTGAAGCCACAGGAACCTTGCGGGGAAGTGATCAACATCACGTGAAGAACTAATACCACTTTACAATGCCTTGGTAAGGCCACACCTGGAATACTGCATCCAGTTTTGGTCACCACGATGTAAAAAAGATGTTGAGACTCTAGAAAGAGTACAGAGAAGAGCAACAAAGATGATTAGGGGACTGGAGGCTAAAACATATAGGGAACGGCTGCTGGAATTGGGTATGTGTAGTTTAACAATGTGAAGGGCGAGGGGTGACATGATAGCAGTGTTCCAATATCTCAGGGGCTGCCACAAAGAAGCACCTGAAGGCAGGACAAGAAGCAACGGATGGAAACTAGTCAAGGAGAGAAGCAACCTAGAACTAAGGAGAAACTTCCTGACAGTTAGAACAATTAACCAGTGGAACAACCTATCTCCAGAAGTGGTGAATGCTCCAACACTGAAAGTTTTTAAGAAGAGACTGGCCAGCCATTTGTCTGAAATGGTATAGGGTTTCCTGCCTGAGCAGGGGTTTGGACTAGATGACCTCCAAGGTCCCTTCCAACTTGTTATTGTTATTGTTATTGTTGTTGTTGTTGTTGTTGTTGTTGTTGTTGTTATTATTATTATTATTATTATTATTATTATTATTATTATTATTATTATTATTATTATTATTATTATCTACCAGAAGCTGAGCTCAGCTTGAGATTGATTTTAATAGCACTTAAACTTATAGTAATAGCACTTAGACTTACATACCGCTTCATAGTGCTTTACAGACCTTTCTAAGCAATTTAGAGAGTTTAGAGTCAACAAATTGGTCCCAACAATCTGGGCCCTTATATTACCAACTTTGGAAGGGTGGAAGACTGAGTCATCCTTGAACTGATTGAAGGAATCAAACTCCTGGCAATGTGAGCAGAGTTAGCCTGCAATACTACATTCTAACCACTGTGCCACCATGTCTCTTCCAGCTTCTTTAAAGTAGAACAATGATGGAAAATGATTTACTATGAATTCAGGGATCCTTTGTGTTCTCTGAGTTTGGTTGTTTTCTTGCAGACATTTCATTAACCCAAACTAGGTAACGTCATCAGTGCATTAATGGTGTTATCTCGTTTGGATAATGAAATGTCTGCAAGTAAACAACCAAGCTCAGAGACCACCAAGGACCAATCATTTCAACCCTGAAATATTCTCCTTTATTGGTACAGTGAATTCAATCAAATAGTATTTTCAGGATTACTATGTGTCTGTAATCATGCAATATAAAGAAATCAAGTTTTATTCATTGGTAACTTGTGACGTCTTTTATTACCAAGGTGTCCGATGCTTGAAGGATATACAGTATCTCTTTGTAACCAGCTTATAGATTGCTTCTGGAATAAAAAAAAATATTGTATCTGTACTAACAGTATCTGATAACATCTTCTGCTATTATCTGTAGCAAATAGTAATTAAAATAGAATTGTTTACCCTCTTTTTTTGGGGGAGGAGGAAGATTAAGCATATAATTGCAATTAACACATAAGAACGCCAGGAACAAATGGATTATTTGGATCTATTCAGCGTAATATCAGAGTTAATATTGCTCCAGTTGATGATTGCCCAGCTATGTTCAGCCCTGATTTTGATATATTTGGCATTGTGGGAAGAATCCAGAGAAATAAATATTTTGGGAAATATTAAAAAGGCAGAATATATTACCCCAAAGGAATAATGGAGAAGATCTTAAAAAAGACAAAAACCAGCCCCAATTCCCTAGGCAGAGGCCAGCTTTTAGAAATGCAAATTCAATAATCCACTCAGGAAGGTTGGAGCCTTCCAGCTAGAAACTGAAGAGATTAAGAAGACAAAGACACTTAAACTCTACATACCCCACCCAAACTCTAAGACAGGACATAATAGGATTAACCCACCAATACCAAAAGGGCACGCTTAGATTCAGGTTAAAGTACATGACACAGGAAATACAAAGCTTCAAACAGGAACAGGAAACCACATCAAGAGCCCAAGATGGTATAAAAGCCCACCACTCTGCTCCATGTGATCAGTCTTTTCCAGAGCCATCTTTCTTTTTTTTTTTTATTGAAAAGTTTTATCATACATTTTATCTTTAACAATCCCCCCTACCCCTCCCCTATCCCTCCCTCCCTACCCCTCCCCCTTCCCCTCCCCCCCGACTTCCCAGAGCTAAGTACAAGGTATAAAAAAACAAAAAAAGAATCATAAACAACCATATGCTAACAACCATAAACTCTAAAATCTATCACTCTCTAGCTCATATAGGATAACTACAAACACAATTAATATAGAATATATAAAAAAACAGAAAAAAAAGAAAGGAAGACTTATTCAAATGCTACATGAAACTTCTTAGTCCCATATTTGTTCTGGATATACTCAATCCATTCCTCTTAACAGTTTAATAACCTCCTTAGACTTCACATCCTCTGGATTCAAAATCAAAGCCTTTTCTTTTTCCTTTATTTCATTCTCCAATTCTTTCCTCCTAGCTTCCACAGCACATCTATGTTTATTGTTCATATATATCAACACCCCTCTCATATAGGCCTTGCTAGCATCCCAAACCATGTCCATAGAGGTGCCCTTATTCATATTAATTTCAAAAAAAATCCTTCATCCGCTGTTTACATTCTTCCACATTTCTCTGGTTTCTAAACAAATTCTCATTTACGCGCCACGAGCGCCTATCTCTATTCTCCTTATTAATCTCTAGCCAAACTGGGCTATGATCAGAAATAGTTCTTGCACATATCTTCACCTTCTTAATCCTTGAAAAAAAGTCATTAGTCAACAAAATAAAATCGATCCTGGAAAAAGATTAATGTCTGTCAGAAAAAAAAGGTATAATCCTTTTCATGCGAATATCTCTCACGCCAAATATCTCGCAGTTCCAAGTCATCCTTCATTTCAAAAAAGGATTTAGGCAGTCTAGCATGACTTGGGACGCGCTTAAAAGCTCCAGCCTTGTCCATCTGTACATCCAAAACACCATTCCAATCCCCCATAAAAATAAAAGATTTATAATCCAACTGGGTAAGCTTTGTATGAAATAAACTAAAAAAGTCAGCTTGTTGTTGATTAGGAGCATATAATCCAACTAAAAGCGTCTTTTTACCTTCTAGCAGCAACTCTATCATAACGTATCTTCCATGCTGTTAAAGCACTTTTAACATAAACAACCACTCCATTTTTCTTATTCATTACAGAAGCAACAAATTGCGTGCCCAACCTTGAGATCAATAAATACTTTGGTCCACAACCCTAATATGCGTTTCTTGCAAACATATAACATCTATCTTGAATTGTTTTAAATATTGAAAAACTTTCTTCCTCTTCTGTGGTGAATTTAGTCCATTAACGTTCCAAGTTAAAAATTTAATTGCCATGCATATCATCCCAAAGCTCTTGGAGCACTGCTTTAATAGGACTATCTTTTTGAGGCCGTGCTCCTCCCACTGCTTGGCTGTAAGTACAATTTGGAAATTCCATAGACTTCTGCTGATCTTGTTCTTTTTTTTTTTTTTTTGATCGTTTTAAAGCAGCACGCGTCACCCTCTGCTCTCTAGGATCATCCAAAGAAGTTGTAACTTGGTCTCCTCCAGCACCATTCTCCTCTGTCTGTCCATCTTCAGCCTCTTGATGTTCTCCTTCTCCAGATCCCTTTGCAGCTTCCAGAAGTGATAGTGGGGTTGCTTTTAAAACGTTATTGTAAAAATCACGCGCCTGCATCACAGTGGCCAGACGGTACCTTTTACCTTCATGCATCACCTTCAACCCAACTGGAATCTCCCATCTGAACCTTATATCTCGTTGCTTGAGCTCTTGCACTAAAAATATAAAATCCTTCCTTCTCCTTAAAATCTTTGGAGGAATTTCTTTTAGAACCAAAACTTCTTGATCAGCAATCACAACTTTAGTATCATAGGCAGCTTGAATAACTTCATCTCTAATTTCCCTCTTTACAAAATAAACCACCACATCTCTAGGTAGCTTTCTCTGTCTAGCAATCCATGAATTCACACGAAACACTTTATCCATGCCTCCCTTTATTTCAGATGCTGGCTGACTCAATACTACTTCCAGAGCCTCAGAAATCAGCTGCTTTAGGTCTTCCTTAATATTCTCTTTTAAACCTCTGATTCTAACAGCATACTGCATCTGGTAATATTGAGCAAGACTCAGTTCTCTGTCCATTTTGTCTCTTAAATCTTCATTCTCCAGTACTTTTGCTTCTAATATGGCATTCTTTTGAGTCAAATCTTCCACTTTTTCATCCAAATCTTCCACACATTCAGCCACTCTATACACTGAAGACAAAATGTCTACCTTCATCACTCTGAACTTCTCTTCCATCCTCTCTTCTATTCTCTCCTCCAATTTCTCCAATTTCTCCTCCATCTTTGCAAATTTATCACCCATTGATTCCAGAATTACCTGGGCATGTTTTTCAAGAGCATCTTGTAAATCCTTTGGTGTCAATACATCAGGAGGAAGCAACGCTTGCAATGATGACTGTTGCACCGGAGAAGTTCCAGCACTCCGAAGAGTTTTTGGGGGAGGTTTAGCCGCCATCTTTACTTTCACTTACTACGCACTTTCACTTTTAAATTTATAAAGTCCATTAAGCTAGAAAGCAGCAATAAAAGTCCTCTTCACCTTTCCCTCCTGTACCGCTCTGCCTGCTCCTTTTATTCCATGGTCTTTCCTTCTGGCAGGGGTGGTCGCAAACGCCTGGCTCCGCTCCAGAAATCACGGAGCAGAGACGCTGACCAGCTGGGAGCGACCCAGGCTACGGGGGAGTTCGATCCTTCAGCCGCCCAAGCTTTAAGCTCAGGCGGCCCCGGAGAACTCAACCCCTACCTGGGGCCTCACCCCCTCCTCTTCTCCCGAGGAGGGGGCTTCAAATCCACCCGAACAGCTGATCGGCGCTGTTTCGGGTGGAAACAACACAGCTGAGCCGCGGGCAGCCCGAAAGGGCTGTCTCCGGCCCCGCGCCGCCACCGGAAGTCCCCAGAGCCATCTTTCTGTCTGTTTCTCCTCTTCAATAAATTACAACCTTCTTTCTAAAGCAGTCTCCATGTTGTTTATTCCCAGCTTGGACTGGAGACTGATGAAGATTTTTCTTTCAACAGCATGCATCTAAATTGAGGATTAGCAAAGGATTAGCAATTCTTTACAGTCCTGCCTGATGACTCATTTTAAAAAAAAAAGACTGAAAACGTCAGAAATAATCAGAAATCACAAAATTTTGGCAATCCCTCTCCACTATCTTGCACAATAGCAATATAATTTCCTATATATACTGTAATATATCTTTGTTGTTTCACTTTTTTCCTATATTTTTCTAGGCTTTTCTCCCTTTTCTTTTTCTTCTTGATCTTTTATATTTGCATAATATATTAAATCAGTTTAAATGATTTTAAAATGGGACTGTAAATGGGACCTCAGAAGAACATTTTGAAATTTCTGTTAGTACTAAAAATATCTTTATTGCTAGAATTTTAGATGCCCGCTCATTCTGAGTACAACTCAACCGTTAAAGTGTGAAATGGCAAAGGATCTAGCAATGCAATGAATTATCTTCCCCTGTGTGAATCTCCCTGTACTTTAAAATAATTTGTTGCCCTTCTGTGTGTCATTGTTTTCAAAGTGATGAATCAATGACATCACTTTCTGAGGCATCATGGGCACAGTTCCAGAGAAACTGAGTCTTTTGTAGTCTTTGCCCAAAACTCTTTAAGTGTCTTTGAATCTAAGTGTCAGTTATTTCTTTTTTTAGTCTCTCTTTGTTACTTTTCTCCTTATTTGTGCCTTCTAGCATTCAGGAAACTACAAAGTAGTAGAACTACAGGTGAAACTCGAAAAATTAGAATATTGTGCAAAAATTCATTTATTTCATTAATGCAGCTTAAAAGGGGAAACTAATATATGAGATAGACTCATTACATGCAAAACAAGATAGTTCAAGCTGTGATTTGTCATAATTGTGATGATTATGGCTTACAGCTCATGAAAACCCCAAATCCACAATCTCAGTAAATTAGAATATTGTGAAAAGGTGCAATATTCTAGGCTCAAAGTGTCCCACTCTAATCAGCTAATTAAGCCATAACACCTGCAAAGGGTTCCTGAGCATTTAAATGGTCTCTCAGTCTGGTTCAGTAGGAATCACAATCATGGGGAAGACTGCTGACCTGACAGTTGTGCAGAAAACCGTCATTGACACCCTCCATAAGGAGGGAAAGCCTCAAAAGGTAATTGCAAAAGAAGTTGGATGTTCCCAAAGTGCTGTATCAAAGCACATTAATAGAAAGTTATGTGGAAGGGAAAAGTGTGGAAGAAAAAGGTGCACAAGCAGCAGGGATGACCGCAGTCTGAAGAGGATTGTCAGGAAAAGGCCATTCAAAAGTGTTGGAGACTTTCACAAGGAGTGGACTGAGGCTGGAGTCAGTGCATCAAGAGCCACCACACACAGACAGATCCTGGACATGGGCTTCAAATGTCGTATTCCTCTTGTCAAGCCGCTCCTGAACAACAAACAACATCAGAAGCGTCTTACCTGGGCTAAAGAAAAACAGACCTGGTCTGTTGCTCAGTGGTCCAAAGTCCTCTTTTCTGATGAGAGAAACTTTTGCATCTCATTTGGAAACCAAGGACCCAGAGTCTGGAGGAAGAATGGAGAGGCACACACTGCAAGATGCTTGAAGTCCAGTGTGAAGTTTCCACAGTCTGTGTTGATTTGGGGAGCCATGTCATCTGCTGGTGTTGGTCCACTGTGCTTCATTAAGTCCAGGGTCAACACAGCCGTCTACCAGGAGATTTTGGAACAATTCATGCTTCCTTCCGCAGATGAGCTTTATGGGGATGCTGACTTCATTTTCCAGTGGCACCTGCCCACACTGCCAAAAGCACCAAAACCTGGTTCAATGACCATGGGATTACTGTGCTTGATTGGCCAGCAAACTCGCCTGACCTGAACCCCATAGAGAATCTATGGGGCATTGCCAAGAGAAAGATGAGACCAAACAATGCAGAAGAGCTGAAGGCCGCTATTGAAGCATCCTGGTCTTCCATAATATGGTTTTCATGAGCTGTACGCCATAATCATCACAATTATGACAAATCACGGCTTGAACTATCTTGCTTTGCATGTAATGAGTCTATCTCATATATTAGTTTCCCCTTTTAAGTTGCATTACTGAAATAAATGAACTTTTGCACGATATTCTAATTTTTTGAGTTTCACTTGTATCTCAATTCCATCTTAGCACCTGACAGTGTGGAGCAAGTCTTAGAAGAAGCCATTCTCAATCATCAACACAAGGTGGGCCTGATTAAATGTTTGGGTTAATGGCTTCCAATAATGAACAACTGAAATATTGCCTTTAAGCACATTTTTTCAATGTTTTATAGAAAGATAATGAAGTCAAGAACATAGAAAAAGATTAGACTGGAAAATAGGATAAACAAAGTGAAGGAAGAACAATAAAGATTGAGGAAGGTAAAAAAATTATGTTGGTCTACATAGCGTACTCCAAAATACATACATACATATACATATACATATACATATACATATACATATACATATACATATACATATACATATACATATACACATATACATATACACATACACATACACATACACATACACATACACATACACATACACATACACATATACATATACATATACATATACATATACATATATATATGTATATATATATATGCCTACCTTATTCTGTACACCGCCCCGAGTCCCTTGGGAGAAGGGCGGTTTATAAAAACAAATATATATATATATATATATATATATATATATATATATATATATATATATATATATATATATATATATATATATATAATGGGTTTACTTCATCCACCATATCTCACCAAAAGTTTTCCCTTCGTGCTTTGTGATTACAGGGTCACCCTGACTTGGGCATGATGTCATTCCAGGATCCTGTATTTTCTTCTTCACTAACCAGATTCAACATCTGTCTAAAATATTACTTCACTTGTTAAAAATAAGTATGAGAGTAACAAGCTAAAATAGTCTAAATAATAACAAATAATAACAGTTGTGTTAAATCAAATCTAAATCTGATATAGTTCACATTTGATATGAATTAGGGATTTGACATATCTATGCATATTTGGAAATACGAACCACAAATTTGCAGCAGTTGTTATATTATGTCCCAATTTATCCATGTTATATTAAAACAAAGATCTCAGAATTATATTATGAGGTCACTTAAATGACAGCTGGAAAATAAATCCATATGATTTACTCCCAACCACAATTTTAAACAAAAAAATAATTTAATTTATTTGATTTAGGCACCATCCAATTCCAAAATCATTCCAGATGGCTCACAATGGCAAAGAAACTAAATTACAATACAATTAAAAAAGATAAACCAACACCAAAAACTAATAGAATAACAACAAAATAAAGAACAAAATAAAAAATCTGGTGAGCAACACAAAACCGAACATCCACAAAACCTGCAAAGGGCTGCTCCAATCAGCCTAACCAAAGGCCTGGAAAAGCAGCCATGTCTTCAAGGCCCTCAGAACGCTATCAGGTGGGAGCCAGCCAGATCTCAAAACTGTAAAATGTTTAAGAGATTATGACAGTCAGTCGGAGTCATCTTGGAAACCGTTCCAGGACGTAAAAAAAAATTCATAATCCAGTAAAATGGGCAGCAGATGGTGCTATTGTTCAGGAGACAAACAGTGCCCTTCCACCCTAAACTGGGCATCTTAAAAGCTTTTGTGAACTTATTATTTTTCCATGCTGGAATTCTTTCATAATTTCATTTATCAAGTTTATTTGCTTTTTTGCCATTTTGTTATAATATGCAGTTATATACAATTTATGCATTTATGGAAATAACATTGTCTGGTGGGAGGAAAGATACATCAGAGTTTTGACTCAAATCAGTCACTTTACAAAAGGAAAAGATTATCACCTAACTGCATAATGTTTCCCACTGGGTCTTATGTATACCCTGTTAAAATGAGATTCTAACATTTGAGACTCTTTTTATTTTTGGATTTTATACTAGTCTGGGGATGTTGGGAAGTCACTGAATTTTATTAGACAATTACCTAGCTCATGAAAATATTTTATCATATCATTTTATTGGTAACTTTCTGTCTGATGTCTTGATTAATATTGGCTTATTTTGTTTTAGAAAGTAAAAATGGTGTTTAACACATGGGCTTCCTCAGCTGTACTTCCAAAGCTGAGGAACAAAAATATTTTTTTTGTGGCTCATACATTGGTTACTTTCTAAGGGAATGTTTTTTGTGTTTGGAAAAAATAAACAATATGTTTGAAAGCACTTCTAAAAGTGATCCCTATTCATAATTTTTACTGTTACATGTAGCAGCAAAAATTGGGGTTGGACCAGTCTCCAGGCTTTCAACCTGATGTTACCTTCCAATTTTAGTGCTATCCCAACTTATCCTATGTTGAGTTTGGATTACATCATAACATGAAGACCTAATTCATGCTGTAGAGATGGTGCTTATACCAACTCACTCTAGTTGCAGGTTGTTGTGAGTGTTATCCCCATCCTTAGTGATTTCATTGTAAGTAAGTAAGGCTGGATTCAGACTCATCGAGTAGATGAAAAAGTAGCTAGCTTGGGCTGATCTGGTGACAGAAGTAGCTATCTTGGGCTGATCTCAGGAAGCTCAGCAGGGTCAGATCTGGTTAATTCTTGGATGGAATCCCACCAGGAAAACCCAGAGTTTTAGGCTAGAGTCTAGACTAGGGGTGTCAAACTCGCAACGTCACGTGACGTGTCGCAACGTATTGCAACTTTTTTCCCATTGCCAGCAATGGGGTGAGTGCAGTTTCACTATGATACATCCGGCCTGCGGGCTGGCAGTTTGACACCCCTGGGCTAGACTACAGAATTTGAAAATAATAATAATAATAATAATAATAATAATAATAATAATAATAATAATAATAATAATAATAATTATTATTATTATTATTATTTTATTTATATAGCACCCTTCTCCCGGAGGACTCAGGGCGGTGAACAGGGCAAGCATAAAAAATACAGAGATACAAAAGTTAAAAAGGATTAAATATATGCCCACTAAAAACAGTAAATACAAATATCAAAATAACAATAAAAACCATATGAAGGTAACCATGGAACCCTGCTTCCATATGCTTGCCAAGAAAGTGTGCTATCACAAGACATTAAGGTTGATTTAAAAGTGGTTGGGATCATTTATATAGCTTTGGAATTACTGTGCATTCTTCTTGTAAATTAAAAAATTGTAATCTATGCAGATTAATCTAAAGCCGGTCTATACTCAGCTGTGGATATATTTATTAAATAATAAATTTTATTAAATATCCACATCATTATGCAAATTATTAAAAAGTACCAAATGCTCTGTGTTTGTGTACAAACCTTTCCCTAGCAAATGCATACTTGAACACATGTTTTAATTTAGAAATTGTATTGCAAATCTACAGAAGTATATAACTTACAGACTCATTCAGAAAATGCAGAGTCCATTTAAGATCATGGACCAAATTAATTTTTGACACCCCTTTTTTGATGGGTTATTATTAACAAGTTGGGTCATATTTGCCCTTCAGTGTTAGCTACTTATAAGATATTGCCACATGTTTCTGCAGCTTGGTAGCATCATTATGGAGCCACAATCAGTGAAAGACTTGGCTTGTGTAGTAAACTCTCTTTCCACTTTTTCATATCTATTTTTAAAACTGTAATTCAGTTTCCCTTTATCCACCCCACAAAATTCTCAATATAAAACATATAAAAATGACTGGAAATCATGAAAACATTTTTAGAATAGGCTAAAACCAGCAACAGACTAAAATGAACACTCTATAAATAAAATAAGCAACAATAGAATCAACTACTCCTTAAAGACGTACATACATGTGCATTTGCTACTAAAACCAGATAAAAAAGTAGGATGACCTTACATTTTCTGGCACCTTCTGAACAATCGTCTGCCCTCTGTGCCTCTGCAAGGAATGGCTATGAGAAATGAGTGCCATCCAATCTTAAAAGATAGGAGGATTTACATTGGAGGGGAAACCTGTTCAGCAGGATACCAATTGAGAACAATAGCCTCTGTAATGTCCATATATTTTGTGAAACATTCCAGAAAAAGAATGTCAGAATGTTAATTCTTACTTGTTTTAAACTGACATTTGTGTTGGATTTCAGACGGGCATAAATTAGACCTGAGGTAATTCCACTGAGGTGATTCCTTTGACATAAAATTTCACAGGGCGCTTGACCAAGCCTTGGCATACGGCCTCCAAGAAGTCATTTATCTTACTCATAAAATGTGAATAACAGCACACCGTACTTCACAGAAAGATGCAAAACAGATTCATGATGTAAATGTGTATTGTATCCATCCAGAGCTTTAAGCAAACATTTCCGTCAGTACTTGAAGAGAGTTGGACATTCATAGGATACTATGGCTAGATTTATTCACTGCACCAAGCCATTATGTGATTTGTTTCTATTTGGTCTTTGCTTGGTGGTGAATAAGGCCATTATAGCTTGCTAAAAAAAGCATGGCTTAAATATTGCAACCTAACATGGTTTATACAACAAGTATGTAAGTATGTCTATGCTGCAGTCTACTTTTCAACTTCTTCCATTTTTTCCATCATAGAAGAGACCATCACCTTGCTCTTTACCCACACTTTCATCATGTTCTCCTCTTTTCTCATTTTCAGGAACAGTATGGAATTTTATAGTGATCTTTTTATGATAATTGAGTTTAATATATTGTTGCAAGGTGATAGTAGGTACTGTCATTTTAGTTTCAGCTACAACATCTTCACTGTCTTGCAGTGCTTCTGGCTGGACATGTCTATTATTCTAAAAAAAAGTTCATGACCAATTTATCTTCTGATGTTTCTTTCCTCAAATGTCATTGGCATATGGAAAATTGGGGGGCTACAAACTCCTATAGAGATGATGAGTCAAGATTGTGTGAGGTACTAATACCACTCTATAAAGCCCTATTAATAATAATAATAATAATAAACCTTTATTGTCAAAGTACAACATGTGTACATTGAGATTAGCTGAGCCTCCCCCCGTGCTCTCTCCCCCCAACACACAGTGACAACAAACCCTCCATCCCACCACACTATGTGAACCAACTACACCACACACCGGCCTCCCAAGTCAATTCTGCATAAGATTATGTCCCATTTAAAAGCCTAACAGCCCACAGATAAAAGCTATTTTTCAGCCTGTTGGTACGGCTGGCTATATTCCTATATCTCCTACCGGATGGTAGGAGAGTAAAGAGATACTGTCCAGGGTGTGAGTCATCCCTGAGAATCGTCCTCACTCTTCCAAGGCAACGAGCCCTGGCGATGTCATCCAGTGGTGTCAGGGAACAGCCCACAATGTCTTGTGCTGTGCTCACTACCCTCTGTAATACTTTCCTATCCGCGGCTGTCAGACCAGCATACCAAACCACAATACCATATGAGAGGACGCTCTCTATGGTAGACCGGTAAAAGAGGGTCATTAGCTGTTGTTCTACCCTGTTGTTACGCAAGATCCTAAGAAAGTGAAGCCTCTGTTGGGCCTTTCTAGCCACCTGGGTTGTGTTAACTTTCCAGGTCAGATCTTCACAGAGGTAGACTCCCAGAAATTTAAAGGAGGAAACTCTCTCTACACAGTCCTCCCTGATGTAAAGTGGGGCAGGTTCCTCCTTATTAAGAGCACACCTAGAATACTGCAACCAGTTTGGGTCACCACACTATAAAAAAGAGGTTGAGACTCTAGAAAAAGTGCAGAGAAGAGCAACAAACATGATTAGAGCACTGGAGGCTAAAACATATGAAGAATGGTGACAGGAACTGGGCATGGCTAGTCTAGTGAAGAGAAGGACCAGGGGAGACAAGATAGCAGTGTTCCAATATTTGAGGGACTGTCATAGAGAGGAGGGGATCATCTTATTTTCCAAAGCACCTGAATAATGAAGTCAAGGAATAATGGATGGAAACTGATCAAGGAGAGATTCAACCTAGAAATAAAGAGAAATTTTCTGACAGTGATAACAATCAACCAATGGAACACATTGCTTCAGAACTTGTGGGAGCGTCATCACTGGAAGCTTTCAAGTAGAGACTGGACTGCCACCTGTCAGAAATGTGTAGAGTCTCCTGCTTGGGTGAGAGGTTGGACTAGATGACCTGCAAGGGCTCTTCCAACTCTGCTATTCTATTCTATTCTATTCTATTCTATTCTATTCTATTCTATTCTATTCTATTCTATTCTATTCTATTCTATTCTATTCTATTCTATTCTATTCTATTCTATTCTTGCAAAAATCCTGCATTTTACCCAGGGGATGTCACCCCAAAATTATTTCCTGTAAATTAGAAAAACTGGAACATATAGATTTAATTTCACTATAACAGTATATCAATAGTGTAAGGAATAACCTACCATTGTCCCTTGCTTTGCAAGACACAGCATTTATCTCTCCAAAGCTATGTTAGAAAACACTCATGCATGGTTCTAGAAGTGGAAAGGAGGGGACAATATTTTCTTCCTGCCCTTTTGGGCATTTTGGGGCCAAAATATCATTAGGCCTCATGGAAAACAAAAGGACAGATTGAACAGCTGTGTAAAAATCTAACACATCTGTCCTCTTCCCCCCTCCTCCATTCTTCTCCCCTCTCTTCCTCACTATTCTCTACCTGCCTAATTATATCCTTTAGTCTGCCAGATGACTGGATTCTGTGCTGCCATATTATTATTACCAGCAGAAATGAATATAGCTACCTCATTGCCCCCAGCCACCTAGCCTTTTCAAGTCAGAAGGCTGATCTGCTAGTGCCCGGAGCCATACAAGTCACTACTTGCCACTGGCACATAAGACACACTGCTGGAATCTGATGTAACTATCAAAGCTTCCAAAAATTCCAAAGAGTCAAAGAAAGCATTATTTTGCCATGTTCCCTTCATTAAGGCAGCCAGAAAACATATGCTAATGGCAAATATATATTGTCTGCTAATCTAATATGCTCAAAATTAGCATATCAATCATGAAAATTAGACAATAAAGTCTTACTTTCAAAAACCCTGCAAAAATATATTGCAAAAATAATTAAGAGATAATGTCATTTGGACAGAGCTTTATTGTAAGACAATGGGGTCCATTTTTTTAAATTTAGCAAATGAGAAATCACAGGCATTTATCAAAAACTATCAACTGAATGGCATGGTGTTTTTTCATAACAAGCAACACATTCATTGACAAAATTTCATTACAATGACACTATTTCTATTAAAATGTATGATTGATGGATGCCTAAGGCAACTGAGAGACAATTTGCTCAACTGCTTCAGGAAAAAATGTATTTCTATGCCAATAAAATACTGTTGTGAGTAAAAATAGATTTGAAAAAAGGAAACTGTATTCATTTGTGGTTATGGTCTTACATTAAACCATCACTGTACTTATGATGCAACATGACCATAGCAATTCACCTACCAAGTCTTTCCCCCCCCCCCAAAAAAATGATTCTTAGATGGAAATTGTGAAATTATTGGCAACCTATTTAAAAGCTACTAGCAGGTTTCATATGTGTGTTTTAATTTATTTTAATTTTATAATTTAGAGGCTGCACAATTCTGCAAGACTTTGTGGAGTTTATGGGGTTAAAACCAAGTACAATAATAAAAAAAATTACAGATGTCCAGGCAGAACAATCCATAATCAATAACATATCTTACTTTTGGAATATTATTAGTGTGGAAGCCGTATGAATCTTTCATAGGGAGGATTTTGTTTCACTATTTACTTATATAAAAGGACACGTTCAGATTATTTTCAAAAGCAGCTTGGCTACCTTAAAAAAAAGAATTGAATATACAGGGTTTTTGGTTTTCATACCTTCTTAACCTTAGGATAGTTTTTTACTCAAACAAAGTAACTAGTTTTTCAAATGACGGCAATTAGGGAAAAAAGTTTCAAAGAAATTAAACATAGCTGGGATATAGGAAGAATGTCTTACGTTCAGTGTCTCAATATGACACATTGCCTACCTCATATCCCAATAGCTGATACAGCATTACAGCCTTTTTCTTTTTCTTTCTTCATACTGAATTTATTGAAAATAAATGAATCATCTGATTCACACAACATTTCATCTCATATAGCACAGAAGGAATGGCCCTAACTATGCATTAATGATAAGCTCCATATGAGTCTACCTGACCTGGTAGCTATTTTGGAGTTGTTGCTTAATCAGAGATGATATCTGATACTGAAGGTATGAGTGAAAAGATAATATGAAGTTACTTCTATCAGTCTCACTCCATATATATCCATGACAAATATTCATGTATGAACATGTGCACTGAGTAGGAATTCAACATGGGTAGCAAAAGCCCTAGTTTGATTTTCCCACTTGATTACAGAGTTCATGATTAAATTCAGTGGGACCAAATGTATTAAATTTGAGGGGCCAGGGGAAAGACGTTTCTCCCCAGCCACTAACTTTTACTTAATCTACAGGTAGTCCTCAACTTGCAATTACAACTGAGCCCAAAATTTCTGTTGCTAAGCAAAACATTTGTTAAGTGTATTCTACCCCATTTTACAACCTTTCTTGCCACAGTTGTTAAGAGAATCACTGTAGTTGTTAATTAGTGATATGGTTGTTAAGGGACATCTGGCTTCCCCAATGACTTTGCTTGTCAGAAAGTTGATCACATGGCTTCCAGTTTGCGCACGCGGTGCTTCCGGATGTGCAGCAACAGCCTGCTTCCTGCCGTCCATTTCTTCCTTTTCTGGAGGACCCTGAAAAGGGTGAAAAATCGCCCTGGAGGGGCAATTACTGAGAGGAGAACTTTCCTGCGATCACGGAAGGGTGGCAGCCCTCCACTGGAATCCAGAACATCTCCTTTGGCCCAAAGAAGAAGAGACTGGCCATAAAGATGGCCGCTCCCTGTTGAAAGCCAAAGCACTACCTAGCACAGGGGTCAGCAACCTGAAACAGTGAAAGAGCCACTTGGAACCGGTTCCCTCACAAAAGGAAAAACTGGGAGCCGCAAAAAATGTGTGGGCATGCACGTACATGCGCACATGCGCAGAACAGGGTTTGACTGAAGAGTGGAGCCAAGGCGAGATATGCACCTACCCTGCATATTTGAATTGATTGGTTGAACTTTTTTAGTCCCACTTTTTTTTTGGACTACACATGGCAGAAGACTGGGAGCCGCAAGAGACGGCTGAAAGAGCCGCATGCGGCTCCGGAGCCGCAGGTTGCAGACCTGTGACCTAGCACTAAGAAGCAATCTGGAGGACCTGGGTGAGCTTTTACCTTTCTTATTCCCTAACCATTTTCCTGTGGGACTTTCCTGAAAATTTCTTTCCCCATTTTTTGAGAAAGTGGTGAATATCTACTTTGGGAACAAATCTTAAAGCCTCAAAGCTACAAAAGAACTTTAATTAATTCAGCAAAGAAATTAAGTAATTTCATCTGTATTTACTAAAAAGCTTCTATTTGTTGCTGGGAATCCACTACCCTATCTTTTCTCTAAGCTGTGAATTAAGGAAAAAAATTGGACTAATCCTACAAAAGTTCTATATTAATTTGGAAAAAGAAAAGAAAAGAAAATTCCTACATTGCATGTTATATGTTACTGATGACATCTTGTTGCGAAACCTGGTACAGCAAGTAAATTTCTTTTTTTGTTGTTGTGAGAGCTGTCTGAATAATACAGCTGTCCTTGACACTAAGATAAGGGTGGGAGCACCTGGCACTGAATACAACTCTTCAGGAGATGGAAAATCTTTGACTATTATTAAAACAGCCTCCATGGAAGATTTAACTGCAAACAACGAAATGGAGGAATACATCCCACCACTTGATTATAAACTGATACTAGACATGATTTTGGCAATGACAGAGCAAATTAAAGCAAATTGCAAGAAAAATCTGACAACTTAAAGCCACCAAATCAAATTTTGACTTTAAACGAGGAAAAGATAACCCAAAACCAAATAGAAGAAGTGGAAACTAACACTAAAATAGGAGATTTCAAAGAACAACAAAAGCAACCTACAGAAGACCTTAAAGCCCAGACTTTAATGGCCACTACAAAACTTACAACCCAAAAAGCAGCAGCACCTGAAGAAAACAACACCAAGAGTGAAGACACTAAAGGCCTTCAAATGCAATATATTTGGAATTCAATTAATCAAAGGACAATCATAATACCAGCTACTACTTTCTACCTAACCCAGATAGAATTGGAAGAACAAAAAGATTTGACTGATTTAATGACAACTATAGTATATTATATCAACCATCAAAAACTGAATTATTAAAGCAAAAATACGATGGTTACAGAGGGGACATCTTCCTTGCAAAACTGACATTTGGATACACTCCCTGGATTCAGATAAGGGGTATAGGAAGAAAGGAAGATACATTTAAGATTTTAAAGATGCCAAGAGGGAAGCATGATTGGCACAAAACGAAGGCAAGAGTTATATTTAAAAAAAACTGAACTTGTTTCTCTTTTGGGATTCCTAAAGATAGACTATAAAAATATCTCTTTTATGGATTAAGGGGAATTCCTAAAAAATATAACTGATTTTACATTTAGTTTTTAGATCGGTAAAGGAAAACAAATGTAAGCTTTTAGAATATAACTCCGAACTATATTTTAGAACTTGGAATGACATATCAAAAGATAGTATTTTAATAATTGATGTACGATCAAGATGACTTATAGAATATTCAGTGGTTACTTTTGAACCATAGTATAGAATATAGAATTTTATATATAAAAGATAGCATTCTAATAATTGTTGAATGGTTAAGGCAAAAAACATATTTCTAATAACTGGTGATTTCTTAAGATGAAAATTAGACTTTAATGGTAAAACATAAGAATGCTTTGTAATGAACAATATAAGTTTTGTAGACAAAATAATTATTCTTTATTGAAATAGGGAATTGTGGGTTACCCAAAAATTAAGCCTTTTCCTATATACTATAGGCCACTCTAGAATATCCTATTGCAATTAGATAAAATTTAAAAACAGGATATTAATATGTATTACTGAAAATATATTTTAAGTTTTGTTGACTGACTGGGTTACAACTAGAAATGTACTAACTTGCCTATTTTTACTATGTAATAACTAAGGGAAGTAGAGAGGGCATCTCTGTTGATGTAACCTGAACTATTTACAACTAGTTATTTCTTATTTTAACTACCCAACCACCATATTGTTTCACAAATACCTGTATATGTAAATATTAAAAAATCAATAACATTGTTTAAAAAAATTGATCACATAACCCCAGGACATTTATGCAACCATCATAAATATGAGCTAGTTGCCAAGCGTCCAAATTTTGATCATGTGACCCTGGGGATGCTGCAACAGTTGGAAGTGTGAAAAATAACTTTTTTCACTGTTGTAACTTCAAACAATCACTAAAAAAAACTGTTGTAAATCAAGAACCACCTATACTAACCATATTAGTAAAATCATTTCCATTTTGGCCATTGCTATCTCATTTCCTGTCTGATCTGCAAAATTACTAGAGATGCAGAAGCTGCACTCTCTTAAATCATACCCAGTTTTATATTCATTAAGTCACTTGGGTAGCACTTAAGGTCCAGAACCTTCATTGGCAATACATTAATAAAGGCGATTTTTTAAAAAAAATGATACAAATTTCTCATGTATAATTTAAGGAATGTCTTCTGGAAATAAGGACATAATCTTGACCTGATGGCCAAGTATGAGGCATCCAACTCTTTGATGGCTTCCTAGTCCATAAACTAGGGCCTTACAAACTGGGATAAAAATTTCTGCTGTATTTGCAAGGTTGTGCGTTTCCATGAAATGTATTCTTGAAATACAGCAAGACAGGACAGATAATTATTTTAATATTTGTGTTAATAATTACCTTGGTGTGTTGTTCATTCTTATATTTCATAATTTAAATATTCAATATTTACATAAGTTGTTGACTTAAAGCAGACTTTCCTGTTCATTAGGAAGCACCTTTTTATAACTGCTCATAGAATAAAGTAAATAATTTGAAGGTATCTGAATGATGTCCTGCTACATACTACATCATGTATCCAGAACTTAGAAGGAGTTATTAGACATGAAGAAACCAACTTGTATTTTCTCTTGCACACACTTTGGAGAAACAAATTGCATGTTATGTTGTCACACATGGACATTGTTATAAGACTGTGGATTGTTTATTAGAATATGTAAACAAAAAGTTAAACTAGATTATAGCAGAATCCAACACTTGTCACCAAACAATATTACTCCCTGGAAGCTCTCCAAATAGTTTGAACTTCAAATCTCAGTACTGCTGCAAAATATGGGAATTTAAATCAAGTATGTCTGGGGAGAAACTTAGCTAAAGCACATTTGTCTTTAAAAATACCTGAAGAAATAAATCTCCTTCTACCATGTGACCTCATCACAGGGACTAATTCATTCAACAATCCATGTAATGTGTGCATATGTCTGAAAAAAATGCCCTTGCCTCTTGACTCAAGGAAAAAATACTTATCTAATTCAATAAGAAATATGACTTCATTGCTTGAAGGTGAAGGGACTGTTATATTCTTTGAGGTTAGGATGCACTGGAACATACACAGATGCATGCTTAATTTAAAACAAACTCCATGTGGAAATAGAAGCGGAAGTTTCTTCTCCCTTATGCATTCACTTCTAAGCAAGCAATGTTTCCAAATGCATTTTAATATAAAGCAACAGCTGTGTTAAAATGACACTATATAAGATAATGCATATGAGGTATAAAACTACAGTACTACTTTTAAGTTTTAATTAAGAACTGGAAATACATTTTTTTACAATGTGAGCCATAGGGCTTAACCTATAAAGGCTATGTTAATTGTGTGTTATAGAAGCTGGAAGTAAGTTTCAAGCATCAAGTAAAAAAGCCACTGGATTTAGCTTGCTCTCATAGTTTAAAAAACTGTTGAGGAGCTGTTCATATTTATTTATTGTATTACTAGTAGAGATACTATAATTCAAAGTAAAGTATTTATCAATATAGAAATATCTATATATTAAAAAGTAACAGCAGAGAATGAATCACCCAATAGTTAAATGCTAATAAAAATTCTATTAAGGTTTTTTTAGGAACATTCTGGGAATAATTATGCTATGATATGACTAAAACCTTGGTATTTTTGATGTATTGAGTCTTTGGAGTGAGTTGTACATGCTGCCATCTGAAGAAACTTGTACATTACTAATTTATAATGATAGTTTTTGACATTGTATTGGCTAGCGTTAGCACTGTGCTTCCAGATCCATGTTTTTTTGTAGAGATAATATGATTATTCATTTTGTGAGGACAAAAGGAAAAATAACAAGGAAAATGACAGAGGTCATCTGGTCAGATCTGAGAGACCAGCAACAGGTGTTTTTTTTCCTGGCCTGTGGGAAATATAACAAATTATCTCTTATTGCTATAAATAAAAGGGAATTAATTTGTTCCTGACCCATGAGCTGTATCTATTTCTATCTAGTTTATGGTTGTAGCTAAGAGAGGGTAGATTCTACAGAGGAAGAACCTTACTTAACATTTTATCTATTATTAGATTTCCTCAGAAGTTGAGGTCACTTACAATAAACATGAAAAGAAACCAACCAATCTCTCTTCCCCCCCCCCCCCGCAACTTTATAAAGCTAAGATGGCAGAGAGAGCAAGAGTCTTGGATAGGCCATCCTCTTATTAGTCTATCAGGGTTTGTTTGTTTGTTTGTTTGTTTGTTTGTTTGTTTGTTTGTTTGTTTTGGTTAGGCTTGTATGTGGAGAAATAAGGTGCAGAGGACTGTTCAGCTGAGCTCAACTGGACTTGGCCTCTTTTGACTGTGCCGTTGGAGGAAAAACCTCTGGAGAACATATTTATTGGAGGCATCTTGGGCTGGCTGAAGGGTGACACGACCATGAATCTAGGGCTGCCTCGCTGATGCATGTTGTCCCCCCAGTGAGCCTTCTTCTTCAGCAGGAGCTCTGAGGAAGCCTTTCACAAGTTTGTAGAGCCTTGGTGATGAATGGATTGACACTTTGTTGGTCAGCAGTCAGTGGTGAATGGCTGGATGCTTACCCAGCAGGTGGCTACTCACATTGTCCAATAGTGACTGAATTCTTTGCACAGGACTGGCAAGGATGGAAGAGCCAGTTGCATGCTTTTGATATTTATGCCTTAAGGTCTTTAGACTGTAGGATTGTCAGCCCCCCCCTCCCCCAGGTAATTATGAACTAATTCTACTTTATTGTATGGCTACATTTACAGAATCTTGCAAGTCTAAAAGGCACAAACTTCCTGTGGCCACCTTTAATTGTTTTGTCCACTAGGACAGATCATTCTTAAGTTTCTTTCTCTGACCATCAAGCCACTGGGGGGGGCATTCGTCTCCTGTTTGATTGTCACTAGGCAGTATCTCTTCCCATCTTTCCCCAAGGTCATTTACATATTCCATTGTATCAGCAATGTAGTGCCCTATCAGAACTGTGATTACTAGGATCTTATGCTGGAGTCTAAAAACATGTTGGCAGTGGCTAAGTGGAAGGGATTGGTGGCAAAATGGCAGGCTGCTGTGGTCCTTCACATACACTGCCTTTTTTCCATTTCAGTTTCAAGGATGACAGCACAATAAGCATGAAACTTATTACGTACTGTGCAGCCCTCATTTCCAGGATAGGTGTAAATGAAACTGGACTGCTTCATCCCCAGTTTTCCACTGAGGCACTGACTTTCTTCCATTGGTGAGAGCTGGGGAGAGGGATTGGGGGATTGCATGGGCATTGAGAGGGAGCCCTGACCAGTCCAGTGAGAACAGCTGGAGGTAGATGGGTGGTTGTGTTATTGAGGAAAGAGGAGGAGGAGGACATTAGATCTCCAATGGTGCTAAGGCTAAAGTGCTTCAGGGATTCAAATTCCTCTCCCTGGTATGAATGATATGGAGGATGGTAGAAGACCACCCCAGTCTCAGGAGCTAGGAGGACTCTACTGGAGGATGTAGATGCCATGGGAAGTTTCAGGTTACAGTATTAACATGGTGATGGGCTGGAATAGGTATAGAGGGCTGAGACAGTTGTCTTGAAGAACTTGAGATTGTTGTCTTATACTAATTTTGCAATCCAGCTCCTTGAATTTTAACCCAATATTTGATCAGCAGACCTGCAGAGGTCCTGGATGCTGCTACTGAATGCCAGGTCAGCCTGCAGAAAGGCCTTCCCCATTTTATTTAATCCCAGATGAGATGGCCAACCATGCATATATCACCAAGATCTGACTGGGTATGGAAGGGGGGGATTGGCCCTTTCCAAAATGTTTATGTGTGATGGTCAGCATAGAAATATGATAAATAAATAAACAGCCCTAATACTGCATACTTGGACCAATCTTTAGACACAGAAAGCATGGCATTTAAGATTAAGATTTAAGATTTATTGAGATTTTTATACCGCCCTTCTCCCAAAGGGACTCAGGGCGGTTCACAGGGCATAAATATAAATAACAGTACAAACATTAAAAGATAATTAAATTAATGCCCAAGTTAAAACCAGAATAATAAAACAAACCTATAAAAAACCCATGTACCCCCATCAGGCCAGACCCGCTAGTTCAAATAAATGGGTCTTCAACCCGCGACGGAAGGATCGGAGGTCTGATGCCATCCGGAGCTCAACCGGCAGTTGGTTCCATAACGCCGGAGCACCCACAGAGAAGGCCCTCCCCCTGGGGGCCACCAGTCGACATTCCTTGACAGGAGGCACCCTGAGGAGACCCTCTCTGTGGGCGCGCACAGGGCGGAGGGGAGTCGACGCCGGCAGCAGGTGGTCCTCGAGGTATCGCGGACCCATGCCATGTAGGGACTTAAAGATCATAACCAAAACCTTGAACCTTACCCGGAAGACAACTGGTAACCAATGCAGCTCACGGAGCAAAGGTGTAACATGGGAGTACCGGGAAACTCCCAAGACAACTCTCGCGGCCGCATTCTGTACCAGTTGGAGCCTCCGAGTAGTCTTCAAGGGAAGTCCCATGTAGAGAGCGTTACAGTAGTCTAGGCGAGAGGTCACGAGCGCATGAGTGACCGTACATAAGGCCTCCCGGTCCAGATAGGGCCGCAACTGGTGCACCAGGCGAACCTGGGCAAAAGCCCCCCTAGTCACGGCCACTATGTGATCCTCCAAAGTGAGTCGTGAATCTAGGAGGACTCCCAAGTTGCGAGCCCTATCCACAGGGGGTAAAAGCTCACCCCCCATAGAAAGAGGTGGAACATCCCAAGTGTCTCGGGAAGCCGGAATGTACAGCCACTCAGTCTTGTCAGGGTTGAGTTGAAGTCTGTTCCTCCCCATCCAGACCCGAACCGCCTCCAGGCAACGGGACATCACAGCGAGGGCATCACTGGGGTGGTTTGGGGTCGAAATAAAATGATTACATGATTACATCATTGTATATGAATTATTTTAGCATTATTGTGGTTGCTATAGATCTGATATCTATAATCTTCAATATAGTATTGGGATCTTTGATGAATAGAAGTTTTCATTGGAAGTGTAACTGAGTCTCCAGTACTTTTAAACACTAATCATTGCTTAGATTAGATTCCTAACCTCAGGAATACTCATATGAATACAAAAATGTTTTCTCTCCAATGGGGTCAAAGGCTCAGGACTGAAGATAATCTACAAAAAAGGTTCCATAATGGAGAGAGAAAGGGTGAATTTCTTGAGCAGCTAAAGGAACATTTTGAAAAGAAAGCAAACCACTTTCAGAGTCAAGAAAGTTTCACCCTGTGGAGAAGCTGAAAGTACCAGAATTTTCTCTCTGGTCTTTCAAGATGAAAATTCTTTTGCACTCCTAAGGAATCACCTTTTGTTGGACAAAGAAAGAATCATGGAAATAGGGCAGGAGTAAAGAGATGGTGCAAACAATAGAACAGGTAAATCTGACAGTGAATGATTTGGATCAACTTGGAAAAAACATCTCAGATTTATTGCAGAAAAGTTCCACAGTCTCCAAATAAGACTCCAAAGTATGTATTGTTGACTACAGCTCGGCTTTCAACACCATTTTGCCGAGCATTCTCATCGAGAAGCTGACTGACTTGAAATTCTCCCCCGCCATCTGCGATTGGATTCAAGACTTTCTTAGGGATCGGTTACAAACAGTGAGGGTCGGGTCTGCTTTGTCCACCCCCCTGAAGCTTTGCACCGGCATGCCACAGGGCTGTGTGCTTAGCCCCTACCTGTACTCTTTATACACTTATGATTGTGTATCATCTGACCCATCCACTGCGATAATCAAGTTCGCAGATGATACAACTGTGGTGGGTCTTATTACAGGTGGGGATGAGACAGCATATAGGGCGGAGGTACAAAAACTATCCATATGGTATAGTAACAACAACTTGCACCTAAACATCGGCAAGACGAAAGAGATGGTGTTAGACTTCCGGAGAAAAAAGGAGGAACCTGCCCCACTTTACATCGGGGAGAACTGTGTAGAGAGAGTTTCCTCCTTTAAATTTCTGGGAGTCTACCTCTGTGAAGATCTGACCTGGAAAGTTAACACAACTCAGGTGGCTAGAAAGGCCCAACAGAGGCTTCACTTTCTTAGGGTCTTGCGGAAGAACAGGGTAGAACAACAGCTAATGACCCTCTTTTACCGGTCTACTATAGAGAGCATCCTCTCGTATGGTATTGTGGTTTGGTATGCTGGTCTGACAGCCGCAGATAGGAAAGTATTACAGAGCGTAGTGAGCACAGCACAAGACATTGTGGGCTGTTCCCTGACACCACTGGATGACATCGCCAGTGCTCGTTGCCTTGGAAGAGTGAGGAAGATTCTCAGGGATGACTCACACCCTGGTCGGTATCTCTTTACTCTCCTACCATCTGGTAGGAGATATAGGAATATAGCCAGCCGTACCAACAGGCTGAAAAATAGCTTTTATCCGTGGGCTGTTAGGCTTTTAAATGGGACATAATCTTATGTAGAATTGACTTGGGAGGCCGGTGTGTGTTGTAGTTGGTTCACATAGTGTGGTGGGATGGAGGGTTTGTTGTCACTGTGTGTTGGGGGGAGGGAGCACGGGGGGAGGCTCAGCTAATCTCAATGTACACATGTTGTACTTTGACAATAAAGGTTTATTTATTTATTTATTTATTTTATTGTCAAAAAGGTGTGCAACAAGCAGTTAAAGAATGGAGAGAGTCTAACTTTGCAGTTAAATCCATATGAGAAATTGCAAGACAGTTTAAAAGGAAAACACAGCTATATGTCAGTCCTTTGAAAATAGCCCAGGCAAGAAGCACCAAGCATGAGTACTAACACTACTTTGATTGTAATGTTATAGTAACAAAATCTTGCAAGTCTGAAAAAGTACTTGTCCCTTTTCTTACTTTTACTCTCCAGCAAAAGCTTTCTTCACCCCTGCTCCTCCTTCCAACTTAGATTTCATTTATCAAACCATTATCGAGGCTATGGCTCTTCTTCCTGTCTCCCAAGGTCATTCCCACATACCATTACAATATACAATTAGAAAGGCTGACTGTTTTGATTCTAAATTTGTTGCCTATGAGTTATCACACTGTGTTGCATGTAATAGAAAAGAAGGAAGCTATTAATTGTACAATGAACTTTTTCCAACACTTTGATCTTCTTGAAGGCTAGGTGAAAAGAAAGGAAATGTTTCCTTGGCAATGGCTTGGGTCATTTGCCAATCAAATGTCCTAGATGAGAAAAACAAGAAGAACCTCTTAGACTACATTTCAAATATAAAATCTGGCTTTGTCTCTAAATAAGAAAGAGAGATAAAGCTCTCAAAGCTAAAGTTCATGAGCCATCAGATGGCATCAAGAGTGACCTCCAACTTTATCAAGGAACAGTAGAGATGTATTGATCCAGCCAATGACTGTATTGTGGTAAATATAATTCCCCAAGAAAGCAACAATTGAGGAGGGGGCCAAATGATGATATCATTAGTCCAAAATGAACAGGTTACAGTGAGCTATGTCTTTTGCATCCCAACAAAGAGCAGGACTCAAAGGATTACATAGCAATTATGGGGAATGTTTTCATAAAACAATCTGAGCAAGCCACTAATAGGGGACCCTAGCTACAAAGGAATTGCTTGACAACTGTCAAGGAAACATAATAACATAATAACCACAAAAGGAAATTGTTACAGAAAAATGTATTAAAAAAACCAACACTCAATAGCACCTTTGATATATACATGGAGCCAAGATTCTCACACTATTCTAACAGACTGATCTTGTATTTATAGCAGGAATAGATAAGGAGTCATTGTATCATAAATCCTTGAATCTTTGAGGTGTGATCTCTACATTCAATTAGTCATTACCAGGCACTGATAGGAACAATAATAAATTCCAGCCCTAAAGAGGTTATATGAGAGATATTAGGAAGGGCATCTATAAACTTAAAGAGATACATGACAGTACAATACTTATAAAGGCAAAAATAAGTGTGGCTATAAAATTGATTCAACCTGAGATCTTATTCTAACTCACCACATTTATAAATCTAACATTTTACTTGGCAAATGTATAGAGGATTACCTCATCTGGAAGAGGTTCTGTAAGATTCTATTGAGTCTTAGGTAGAGTTACCTAAATTAACAATTAAGGATCTCTTATATCTGGAATCAAGGCTGCTCTCAATAAAATATATCATTCAGAAGGAATATAAAATAAAACTTAAAAACTAAAACTAGAGAATTTCTTATGAAAGGCACCAACAAAGAACTGCAATCAAAATAATTGTTTAAATTTGTAGCACAGGAGAATGGGACACAAAGACTCAAATGCCATTTGTGAATTGGACATTTCAGCCAAACAACTGTAAACTAATATTGCTTCGCTTACTACAAAAAGGAAAAACACATCAGAACAATAAATATGGAAATAAAAGAAAGGAACAACTAGACCAGTGTACAGTGATATCTGTATTCCAATACCTGCTGTCATATCAAATGGAACAAATAAATATTAACATTCATAGATAATTGTTATTGATATACATTTTGCTACTTAGTGAAAAGATTAAAGTACTGGAGAAATTTAAAGAGTAGGTGGATTTAGTAAGGAATTTTAAAAAAGACTTAAGAGCAGTATACAAACAATAGGTAAAGGTTCCCCCGCACATGCGTGCTAGTTGTTTCCAACTCTAGGGGCCGGTGCTCATCTCCGTTTCAAAGCCGAAGAGCCAGCACTTGTCCGAAGACGTCTCCGTGGTCATGTGGCCGGCATGACTAGAAGCCAAAGGCACATGGAACACTGTTGCAAACAATAGAATCCAATAAATATCAGCAAAACTCAAAAGTATATGAAAGAACAAGAGACTAAACATGAAACGATAGTGGCCTACACTCTGGAACAGAATGATGTGACAGAAAGGAAATGTTCCATGAGTTGATGAGAGGTTGCTGCTAGATATAGGACTAGTAGATACTGTAAATAGAGAGAAGAAGCAGGCAACAACTAATGTATTATTTTACATATTACAATATTTTGATATTGTATATCACAACAGATCGCCAGCAAAAGCCACAGAATCAATGCTACACAAGGTGCCACACAGAAGGAAGCTCAGCTTGGGGCATATAAAAGTATTTGGGTTTTATACATTTGCATATGTGCTAAAATGAAAGAGAAACAAGCTGAACTGAGCTGTAAGAAAGAAGCAGTGATTGAACACCTACAATTCTGCAAGCAAGAGAGACATGAACCGAGATCCTGCCACACAAATCATTAAGATACACAACATTTTTTATTTTGATGAAAGAGAAAAAGAATAAGCATAAAGTTACAGCACCTGGAATCCTATCAAGGAAGCTAAGTGCAACAATCAAGGTAGGCTGATTTGAAGTTAAGAGGACGTGCAGATATTAGATACTGTACTGCATACTTAGAATTCAGATTGCTAGTTACCCCAAAGTGGTATGTATAATTTCAGCTACAGCATTATAATAGTTATAAAACCTGCTTTGCATTCAGTGTTTAAATTAGATCCGCATGAACGGGAACATTCATACTCATGCACAATAGTTTTCTCTCCAACATCTTTTGCTTGTTGCTTTCTGGACTGGTAAGAGACTACTGTACACACTTTGTGTAGTTACTTTCTTGGTAATGAAACTGGCGAAGAAGATTGATTTCCCCCCCCCAAATAAATATATAAATATAGAACAAATATCTCACTTATCACCTAAAATAAATTAAGCACAATTCCTACCTTTTCTTTCTAGTTATCAACATTTTCTAGAGAATTATGACCATTGGCAGGACTTAGTTCTTCTGTAGATCTATTACAGCAAAATAAATACAGGTACTCCTCAACTTACAACAGTTTATTTAGTGACTGTTCAAAGTTACAACCACATTGAAAAAAGTTACTTAGGACTGTTTTCCACACTTATGAACGTTGCAGCATCCCCATGGTCATGTGATCAAAAATTCGGCCACTTAGCAACTGGCTCATATTTATGATGGTTGCACTGTCCTGGGGTGGTCACCTTTTGTGACCTACTAACTTAATAACATCAGTGATTCACTTATCAATTATGGCAGAAAAGGTTGTAAAATAGGAAAAATAAGGCGAAACTCGCTTAACAACTGTTTCACTTAGCAACAGAAATTTGGGGCTCAATTATGGTCAAGGTCTACCTGTAAGCAACTGCTTCCCAACTGGACATTGTTTCTAAGCCTCATTCGGGAGGTGGTAGACTTTCCTTTAATGAAAACATGAACATGGAAAGGCTGCATTCTTTAATGATATCCTACATTGCTAACATAGCTTGAGTGGAGAGTTAAACAGATGTCTGAACTTTCTACGATTTTCACTGGCATCAGTAGAAAGATGTTTGATGGGCCATGTCATGTGTTTTCCATCATCTATACTAATCAGTATTTGTAGTGTGTGCGGGTTTTGCATACACGTGAGGGTCAGTGAATTAAGGAGGTGGGGAGCTGAACAGCTCCAAGCAGGAACAGTGTTCGGCGGGAAGCCAGAACAAGGGGACAGCGTTCAGCGGGAGAGCAGGATTTAAAGGGATTGGCTGACCAGCCAGCAGGATGCTTGGATTATACCCATTGGCCAGGCAGTTACCTGACCAGGTATAAGTGAGGGCTCAAATCCTTTGTTTCCCAGTTCGGCCATGTTCCTCAATAAAACAACTTAGCTCCTGAACCTGTGTCACCTCTGATTCTGGGTCCAACACAACAGTATTCTCTGCTACCCCATGATACCATAGAAATAATTCTATGCCAAGTGAAGGAATATCCAGAAAAATGCTTGCTTTTAGAGAATTATGGGAGTTGCAGTCTAACAGTTTTAATTATAGGGCATCAGGAGGTAGAAAGCCAATTATAAAAACTAAATCAGAGAGACAATTTGGTATGTTGCAATGTAGAGAAATATTTAAGGTACACTATTGTTGTTTTAAAAATAGCACTCAAAGTAAATATATGGCAGTTTCCTTAACAATAGTCAGCTGCTTGATATACAAGCAAGCCCTGTTGCTGTACGTCTGGAGGCCTTGACTTGTAAAAGCTTACAAAGTCAATTACAAACTGAAATTTTGAAATATATTCACTTGATTTTGCTTCTTCTTTTAATTTACCTGCAGGTATCTCAGTGTATGTTATGCTACAACCTGATTAGGTTCTTCAATTTTTGTATTAAATCACTTTCAACTCAATTTGCTTTTATATTCTACCTCAAGCTTCTGAAAATAATGGCTAAAGAGAAATACCCCATTCTCTTTATTTTTAATATTCTTGCATATTATTTCTAGCTTTTATGTAGCTACTCAGATGCAGATATGGTCTTTCTTTTTTTAAAAAAAGCCCTTCCTTGCATAATTTTTCTACGCGGCTTTTAACTTTTGTCTTTTTCCTCACAAAGGAATTTGAAAAGCAGACAGTCTCCTCCACTGAAGCCTTTTAGTCGGTATTTTGTTTTGAATGGCTTTTTTCTTCTTCTTCTTCAAACCATTTTACGTTTGCAGCTTGCAGCATCTTTATCCTCTGCTCTTCACAGAATCTCTTCATGATATCTCTGGAGGGTTTTTTTGCCCAATTTTTCAGAAAAAGGATTGATACACATTCCTTTGCTGAACAGCCAGTGGAAAAGCGATGAAGGTGTTAAAGGGTTTGATGCCCAGAGCCAAGCTTCTGATATCCCCAAAGAATGCTGGGCGGTGATGCAGTGTGGACTAAGTTCAGAAAGAACTTCGGAGTTAATCTTTTTTAAATGCCACAGAAAGAACAAAAGTGGTTTATTCTCTCTCACAAACAGATCTTCTAGTCTTAGGCTAGGATTATAAACAATCAACTTGATACTCCTTTAAAGTAAATTGCTGAACCTATACTAATCTTTCGTGATCTCCTTTTTGCCTCTTTGGTTCTGTCAAAACCTTCAAGGATATTAAACCCATCTTCTCGTCCTGAGTTCAAGAGATGATTCCCCAGAAATTTTCCAAACGGGATCACTTTCAGTTGCTATAGAGTTTATTTTCCTCAAGCCTGTAGCCAAACTTTTCATCAGCAGAGAGATTTTAAGGGGAAATTCTGCCCCACCCAGCTCAAGTAAGAAATTATGAACAGACAAAAATAGATTCACTTTTCCATTAAAACTGGTAACCATACAGTTCTGCAAACAGCATTACAAAGAATAACCTTAAAGAACAATAGTTATTGAACTCAGTGCATATGAATCCCTCAGTCCTGAGAGACTAGCTGAGAGACAGCTTGCTTGGGCCCTCCCTCCTTCTCTTTTCTTGCAGTCAATAGAGCTCTTTAATGGGCTCTATCTTTTAAATGTACAGTGCGTGAGCAAATTCCACACTATCACCAGCTCTCTTCTCCCCATTGGTAAGTGTCAGCCTTCCCAGATAGACCAGACAGGAAACCCAATCAGATGTGCTGACATTACTTTATTGTAAGGCTGCTATAACAGAATCTTGCAAGACTGGAAGTACAAATTTGTCTCCCAAGAAGTTAGGAAGTTTGAGTCTCTCTTTTGCCATTACGCAACTGTGGGCTCTGTCCCCTCTTATTTTATTTATTTATTTTATTTAATAATATTTATATACCGCCCTTCTCCCGAAGGACTCAGGGCGGTGAACAGGGCAAGAATAAAAAAATACAAAGTTACAAAAGTTTAAAAAGAATTAAATGTATGCCCACTAAAAACAGTAAATACAAATATTAAAATAACAATAAAAAACCCCACCAATCCCCCATCAGGCCAGGCCGGCTTGTTCGAATAAGAATGTCTTTAGATCGCGACGAAAGGAGCGAAGATCGGGCGCCATCCGGAGCTCAACCGGTAACTGATTCCATAGCTCCGGGGTGCCCACAGAGAAGGATCTCCCCCTGGGGGCCACCAATCGACATTCTCTGATCGGTGGCACCCTGAGGAGGCCCTCTCTGTGGGAACGTACAGGGCGAAGGGAAGTTGATGCCGGCTTATCTGACTTATCTTATCTGACTGTACCCTAGGCAGCACCGCTTTGCTCCTTTTCTCAAAGTCTTTCTCACAAACATTGCAGATAGTCCTCACAACTGTTCATTTAGTGACTGTTCAAAGTTGCAACAGCACCGAAAGAAGTGACTTATGACCATTTCCCACACTTGCACATTTTCACACTTGTAGAATCCCCATGGTCAAATAATCAAAATTTGGACACTTGGCAACTGGCACATATTTAGGATGGTCACGGTTTCCCAGGGTTCACGTGATCACCTTTTGTGACCCTATGACAAGCAAGGTCAATGGGGAAATCCAAATTGACTTAACAACCCTGTTAGTAACAACTGTGGTGATTCACTTAACCAATGTGGCAAAAAAAGGAGGCAGAACTCACAACTGTCTCACATTGCAATAGAAATTTGGTCTCAAGTGTGGTTGTATGTTGACAACTGCCTGTATATCACCCTGCCATTCAGACTCATCGCCTCTTCCAAGTTCCCAAGGAAACAGATTGTTACCTATGAGAATGAAATGTTACATCACTTCCCTTTACTCCTGGTAGCTCCTTAGATAATACGAGGTAACCTGTAAGTCAGCTGATCCTGTAGAGGTGGAATCTATTGGTCTCTTTCCATCATGTCTTATATGCCTGATCTGCAAGAAGATGGTTCATTTTCTACTTGATCTTTTGCTTATCCTCAGAGTTCCATATACCCAACCTCATCCTGCTTGCCTTGATCAGCACCTAACTCCTGCAAGGCTGGTAATTGCTAAGAATGGGGTTGGTTAGGGTGCTGGTTGTGAAAGAAGTGCACCAATTGGGGTGCACAGATATCTGTTACTGCCTTCCATGATCTCTCCAACGTTGAGTAGTCTTTCTATCAAGTGCTCATCCGATTTCCATCTGTGTTTAGAGTCTAGCACCAGTTTCCTTGTACTCTTCCCCCCCATTTACTGGGGGATGGGGGCAGTTACCATCTATGAACCCATAGTCAGAAAAGAGCCTCTTTCTCAAGCAATGACCAATGGAATGCAGGGTGAACACTGATGCTGGCAATTGCAAACAAAATGCTAATAGGTTGATTTGCTTAGTCCCTGGAAAAAGGAGCAAAAAAATTTAAGTCTGGTTTCTTGGAAGATCTTACAGATTTTAGAAATTTTTGTAGAAAGTCACACTAAATCCTCTCCTGCAATTCTTGTCTATGTGCATTTGCTGCTTTTTTATGTGGCCGTTGCTAATTCAAGCTGTTCATTTAAGAGGCTTTGAGCTGCCCTTGCCTCTCATGCAGGAAATCTGCACTGTGACTAATGGCACTTTCTTGTCTAGTTGTTGGTAAGATTCTGTGAGTGGAATTCATTAGTTGCCTGGATTGGGGACATATCAAGGTATGTGTTACATTGTTGTAGGCAAATTCAGCAAAAGCTATGAGATCAGTCCAATTGTCTTCTGGTAAGAAACATGTAGCATGTTAAATATTGCTGCAATATCTGCTTAACCTTCTCAAATTCTCCATTAGCCTCTGGATGTTGTGAGGAAAACAAATGAATTTTAATATTTTAATATTTAATCAGTAGAAGAAAGCCTTCCAAATTTTGGAAGTGAACTGACCTCCTTGGCCTACAGTCACATGATTGACCAATTCTCTATATCTAAAGACATGATATAAAAAGAGTTGAATTGTTTCTTGGGCCACTAGGAAGCCCTTGTATGGAATAAAATGAGCCAGTTTGGTAAATATATTTACTACCATCAATGTGATAGTATATCCCTGTAGTGAGGGAATGTCTGTAATGAAATCTAGAGGAATCATGTTCCAGGACTGCAAGAGGATCTCTGTCAATTGCAATAACCCACTTGGCTTACCAGGGTCTTGCTCCATGAGACATGACAAAAGGAAAAATAATGCTTAATATTTGTGTGGTTGTGAACCACCAAAACAGTCTGAGGGCTCTGTGTTGGGTTTTAGCTATCACCCTATGTCCTCCTGTTTTGTTGTTGAGGCACAGCTGTAATACTTCCTCCCTTAGGGAAGAAGCACACATAAGCATCCATTGTGCAACAGTTATGATCTCTTCACTGCAAAATGCATATTGTTAGTCTCCCTGGAGGTCATCCAACCAGACCCTGGTATGCAGCTTGATGCTGCTATGTCCTAATCTGATCAAAGAGATCAAAGCTTTGTCTCCCAGCTTTTTGTGTTGGTCTGATTTATGCTGCAATATGAAGTTTCATGATTGAATTATCATTGTGGGTGTATATGGTTAGGAGACCTTACGCTCTGGCTTATGTGAGAGGGTGTCTGGAAGCCTATCCAGGGAGCCTGGGATGTATTAAATATAAAAAAATCAAACCAAGAAAAAAGTTGTGACCATCTGATTGGGTGTTTTGCAGAACCTGTAAATTCTTGTGGTCTGTATAAATTTGTCTGGGATGCGCTGCTCCTTCCAACAGGTGTTTCCATTGTTGAAGGGCATTTTTCACCACCAACAATTCTTTACTGTCATAGTTCCTTTCTGCTTGGAGGAACACTCTGGAGTAAAATACACAGGGCAATGTTCCCCTTCTTTATTTGCCTGGAGTAGGACCTCTTCTACCTCTTCTATAGACAGACATTTCAGGTTTCTCTTGGGTAGACCAGGAGAATCACCATACTAATTTAACAATAATTTATTATATGTTTACTTTAACAGAATCTTGCCAGTCTGAAAGTACAGATCTTCTGCTGTCTTCTTACAAGTTAGGGAGGGCCCTTTTAAGTGTCTCTTTCTCTGCCTGTTATGCAGCTGTGGGCTGTTCTCTTATTTGATTATTCCCTAGGTGTCAAGCATGAAAGACCACGTCCATATGTGATTGTTCAATATAACTGATTTATTGCTAAAAGGCTATGCACAGGAATCTTCTCAACTAATGGTCAACATCTGGTTAGAGTTAGATAACGATCAATAGCACCCAGAGGGGGGTTGGACTTAGTTCTCTTGTGGCTACATAGGGATTCTAGGCTGATAACTCTTTTCACCCATCACTCTTTGCCCCTTTCTCAAAGTCTTTCTCACATACTATTGCAGTAAGCCACATCTGTCTTACAAGTGTTATCAGGCTGTTTCTCCTCTGGATAGCTGTTTCATTGTTTCTGAACCACCTACTTACTGGCTTATCCATACAAATCCTCAACATAAAAATCAGGATTCATTGGGTGAGGATGATGATGGGTGGGGGTAGAGTATTGACATTTGAGCTCCTGGTGAGAGAGCTGGTCTATCCCTGAGTCACCACCCTGCAAGTGGCACAAGTGCATCTCTAAGAGTTTTTGAGGAAAACAGACAGTATCTGTCAAAAACACTTCAAAAGATTTTTTTGCAGTTTCTGATGAGTGACATGGAATTGTTTGATTATAATAACACCTCATATTGGCCATGCATCTACTGTATAAGCCTTGAAACCTGGTGATCATAAATGAGAAGCTTTCACTGCCTCTAGTCCACCCATTTATATGGTAGCAATCCTGACTGACACCTGAATGGGCTAGAGGTTAAACTGGGATTTATCAGTAGCAACTTAATACACCACTGGGTTCTTAAGAAGCTTGTTTTAAGTGGAAAAAAAAGAAAGAAATCCTGCTGATTTTCAAAACTTCTATATGTTCAACTGGTCTCATTGAACTCCAGGTCCTTCTTCATCTGAAACCATGTCACATCAAATGAGATCGCATAACACTGCATTGCAACCGATCACATTATAATTGATTTATTTTCTTCTTCACTTACCTAAGAACCATAGTCCCTAGGTATTTGTGTAAAAGGATATCAATGGAGAAAACTGGTTTATGTCTATGTAGAGTTTTTATTCCAGGAAGACATTGTCACCTTGTAAAATAAGCTTATCCTACTAGAACTATGGAATAAGGAGGACTCAGGTCCAGCACAATTATTCATATAGCAATAAAAGAAAATGTCTATAGCACACTCTGTTGCTCCAGCTGCCTGATGTAGGTATTTTCTTTAGCTTGCATGTAAAGCTGTGCCTAATTGAAAGGAAAACAAGATCAGGAGATGCCTAGTCAAGCAGGCAAACGTATTATATCTCCTTAAATGTGCTGCTTTCCTTTTCAGCTTATACTTAAGTATTACACAAAACAAGCCTTGCACAGCCTGCTGCATTTGTCTTAAAACAATTACCCTGAAACTCTGCCTGCGACGTTACCCAAATGATAGAATTTTTACAAAATCTACCCCCTCTCCAGCCTGAATCCTCTTTGTAACATTGTAATTCACCCTCTTGAGTAATTGAGAGTTGGAAATGTCCAGGAAAAGCATTGAGAAATGCCAAACACTTTTATCAAAGGAAATACTATTTTCATAGAATTAGAACATGAATCGATATGCAATGTACTTATGCTTCCAATATGGTGAGAATTCCCTTGCCTTCACAGGCCTCAATTGCCTAGTTTGCCTATTGCTGGACACTAAGTTGCTATCTTCTTCCACCAAAGTTGCTGTTTGAAATTGGACCAAAAAGCAGTAGGTTTGTATTTTACGGATCAAACTTGCTGCACAGCAAATACAAATAACTTTAAGATTAGTAGTGTATTACAGAGCAGGTGAAGATGATTCGTTTACTGGAACAATACGAGGAACAATAGTTTCTGCTACATCAGCAGATAAAATGGCCCATATGATGGATTGTCACTATATCTTCATAGGTATTATTGGGGGTACCAAGCTGGGAAGACTGGCATAACCCTTAATCATGTACTTGGTGCTTAGGTGTCACAAGCATTCTTGAGTGCTTATGATTTAGGTATAACTGCCCATTTCCTCTCCTCATAGCAATTGCAGGAAACATTAGAAAATATGGATCTCTAGTCACACAGATTGGCTTCCAGCAAAATCTCAGTCTAGAGCAGGCATGTCAAACTTGCGACAATACGTGACGTCACGCAACATATTGCGACTTTTCCTCTTTGCAGACAATGGTGTGGGTGCAGTTTCGGTGTGACGCACGCAGACCATAGGCCAGCAGTTTGACATACCTGGTCTAGAGTTAACTTTATGGAGAACAGCCTGGGATGTTTACGGTTGTTAGGATTCCCAATGTATCCTAACAGGATCTATGAGGTTGTCAAATCACAATGTAAAGAGAATGTCTGATTCTTTAGAAATTCCAAATCAAGGGGTCAAAGTGCAGCTTTGGTCCACAAGCATATTTCTTTCTTGTTCTCTTGACCACTGTCACCTTCATCTGTTATTGCAAGTAGATTCACAGGTCGAGGGAGGAAAAGTGGAAAGTATTAGTGGAGGAATGAGCTGAAAACTCCTGTCTGTGTTTTTTTTTTCTTTTAAAACATGTCCTATGTCCTGTTGATTCATTATTCTTTGGGGTATCGTTTGTAAACAAACCTAGGAAACTGAGCTTACCAGCACAAACATGCTGTACCTGATGTTTAGCAGCTTTCACAACGCAACACAAGAAAAGAGAATGGAAATTTTCATTTGCTCATGCTGTGCTAAAATCTCAATGCTTTGTTCTATAGTAAGTAGAATATTTTTTTTTCTCGGTGTTATTTTCTGAGCTCCTAGTTAGGAGAGGTTAGCTTGTAACCAAACAATTACTTCTTTATAGCATCTCCACTCTGCTTCTTTTGTGTCCTCTGGGCCTGCAGTATAATCATGAGAACCTTATAAAATCTTTTCCTAGCCCCATTAACTTGTGGAAGAGCTACAGTGTAAAACATAATTTGTAACTTTATGAACATTAAGCCATTCCAGAAACAGAAAAAAACAGGGGGGGGGAAGTATGGCGATGCTCAATGCAATTTCCATTTGAAGGAAAGGAAAGAAAATAACCTTCTTTTTCAAAATGTTTTCTGTTTAAGGCCCTGTAGTACATTTCAAGAAGCCCCAATGATTGTGTTATTCCCCTTTTCCAGGAACACTGTTTCTTAGACTGCCTGCTCCTTGGATATCCATAATTCTTAGAAGGCTTCTTGTCTTCATAATTTTCCATTGCACAAACCTGAGCTGAAAAAATGGTATAACATCTTTTTTTTTTGTCTTTCAACCTCAGCTCCAGTGTTTTGTTTTAGCAAATGCAGGAGGCACATTGCACCCAAACAAGAATTTCCCCTTTAGCACAGTCACAGCAGAATGACTCACCCCCATTTAATGTTTTCTGAAAAGTGACTGAAAGATATTTGGTACTGGTGTCACAATAGCAACATCAACAGGCTCAGGCTCAACCCCTCCAAGACTGAGTGGCTGTGGATACCGGCATCTCGTATTGCCCAACATGTTCCATCTTTTTGATGGGGGGGAGGTATTGCCCCCCTCTGAAAGGGCTCGCAACTTGGGTGTCCTCCTGGATTCACGGCTTAATTTGGAAGAACATTTAACTGCTGTGACCAGGGGGACCTTTGCACAGGTTTGACCTGGTGCGCCAGTTGCGTCCCTTTTTGGACCAAGATGCCCTATGCATGGTCACCCATGCCCTTGTCACTTCTCACCTGGATTACTGTAACGCTCTCTACATGGGGCTGCCCTTGAAGTACACCCGGAGGCTTCAGCTGGTGCAAAATGTGGCCGCGTGGGTACTTATGGGAGTTCCTCGATACTCCCATGTTTCCCCACTCCTGTGCAAGCTTCATTGGCTTCCGGTTGTCCTCCGGGTGCGATTCAAGGTGCTAGTAATTACCTTTAAAGCCCTACATGGCTTAGGCCCAGGGTATTTGCGAGACCACCTGCTGCCATTGTCAACCTCCCATCGCCCGGTTCTCTCCCACAGGGTCGGCCTACTCACAGTTCCGTCGGTTAAGCAATGCTGGCTGGCGACCCCTAGGGGGAGAGCCTTCTCTGTGGGCACACCAACCCTCTGCAATGAGCTGCCTCCGGAGCTGCAGATGGCCCCCGACCTTCGGTCCTTTCGCCGTGACCTGAAGACATGGATGTTTCAACAATCGGGCCTGGACTGACTATGGTTTTAAATTTGGTTTTATGGGGTTAAATTACTATGTATTGAACATATCTACTGTTTAATTCTTTTTTAAATTTTGTATTTTCATGTTCTTTTTTAGTTTTTATTGTTGTGAGCTGCCCTGAGTCCTTAGGGAGAAGGGCGGCATATAAATATAATCAATCAATCAATCAAAAGCAGGAACCAGACTACATTTAACCAACCAATTTAATATAGACTAAGAAAAGGGGGAAAAGATCATTCATGTAAGTTCCAAATGGCCCTTTAACCTGTAGCTGGATCTGAAGGTAGTGAAAGCCTAAAATTGACATATGAGAATGATTTGATCAAGAAAATGATAAACTTGACTTCTTAACTTGAAAGAAAAGCGATATCTTTAAAATCTTTGGATCTGCTGTTAAATAAAATACCTAAGTTTTTACAAAACATTTGAGAATACTTTATTATTTGCTGAAAAAAATAACACTTGATCAATTTAGAATAACAGAGTTGGAAGGGACTTCGTAGTCCAACCTCCTACTCAAGCCAGAGATCATATACTATTTCTGATAAGTGGCTGTCCAGTCTCTTCTTGTAAGACTCCAGTGATGAAAGCCTCCAGCTTCTGAAGGCAAGCTATCCCACTGGTTGATTGTTCTCAGTGTCAGAAAATTTCTCCTTATTTCCAGGTTAAATCTCTCCTTGATCAGTTTCCATCCATTGTTCCTTGTCTGGCCTTCGGGTGCTTTGGAAAATAGGTTAAATACAGGTTAAATACTTTTAAGTATTTATTAAAGCTTTGAAATAAATAAGCCAGGTTTAAAACCAGCTTATATCTCTGAAAACCAGCCAAATGTGGAAATAACAGAGGAGGATCATAGTCCTCATGCCCTTTTTTATGACTGCTGGTTGTGGGAAAGGACTGAACCTTGGTCTGCTTCTAGGCAATTCCTTGCTCTTTTAAAAAGAGCATAAACAAACATACAAACAAATAAGCACTGTGTTCTGGATGAAATGAAATTTTTCAACAGTAAAATCATTACTTTTTGATTAGCGTTAGTGCAACGTAGTTAATTTTACAGCCTGATGGAATGTGATGTTTCCGGTTACCCGAGTATTTTTAAAATGAGAAAGAAACGGAAAAGGGTGAAACAACAATAATATATCCACTGTTGGGGCATCTAAGCAGAAGCCAAGCACTTTGCTTACATGGAAGTCAAACTGAGTCACCATTCCTTCATTTCCTGTCAGGCTATTAAAAGGTGAGACAATAGAACAAAGTGACAGCTGTGCCTCTTATGTCGACACTACTGATAGCTGTAGTGATGTCTGCACACCGCAGTGATAGACACATTAGCAATTCTTAATAGGAAAGGTATTTTCACTTGTCTGGCATTATTATTTATTCATTCAGCTACATGTAGTGGGAAGTGCATCAGTAGCGTGAACATCCACCTCTTGAAATTAGGCCAGATTCTATAATTAGAATAAATTATGCAAAATGGAAAATTATTGTGTGCCATGCATAATTTATTCTGCTTACAAAGTTCATTTTAAAAGAATGCATTTCTAAAGAACAACAAAAAATATGAAAACTGGGATAATAGCTTGAAAGGCTATTTGCTTAGTAAGCAGTGGACAAACTAGGCTTTGCAGCAAGATGCATTTATTAATTTATTTTAGTTAAATCAATTGATATGGCTGCTCATCTCACAAATGCAAGCCAACTAAACACAAAGTAGTATCTGAAAATATATTACAGCAGTTGTGGCAGCTCAATTAGTCTCCCAAATCTAAAAAAAACCAGCCAGATCTTTAAGATTTTCTGAACAGTGAGCAGAACTGAGGCCAGCTGAACCATGGGCAGCATGATATTCCATAGGGCAAGCAGAACTATCAAAAGACATTTTCCTGGGTCCCGCTAGTTGAAAATCCCTAGTTGATAGCACTGAGAGCATGCCTTTCCTGCTCAATCTAATGGTATGGGTAGAGACCATGGGAATAAGGTGGTACTCATGCCATGTAGACCTTTATAAATAATCAGCTTCTTGGAATGCACCTAGAAACTAATTGAGAGCAACCTCTTCTAGGATGAAGAAATAACAAAGAAACTAACACTCAAAGGTATTCTATCTTGCTAGCATGGAGCTGAAATCTGTTTATTCCCATCCAGACCACAACCTCCAGGGTTTGAACAGAAACTCCCACAGCATTACTTAGTTGGCCAGGGACAGAGATATACAGCTGAATGTGATCAGATTCTTGATGCACCCATATCAATGAATGATTTCACTTATCAGCTGATCTTAAACAGGAGTGGCGAGTCAATCCCTAATGTTCCCCACATAAGAGGTGCCATTGGGAGACCTCTTTCTCCCCCCCCCATCAACCTCAGTTGAAACCAACCCTGGAGGGTGAATGAAAACCATCCTAATACTGTGTTCCCATAGTTCTCATCCAGGGACCTCTGAGGCGGCAAGACAAGCACCTTCTCAACAATCTTTATGAAGAAATACCTTTTCTTCATAAAAAAAGAAAAGGGAGGTTGGAGAAAGAGTAAAAATTACCCCAAAATTGTTTCGTCTAAAGATGGTTTCTTAAGGAGGGATCAGATTACTACCTTTTTAAGAGTTAGCAAAACCATCTCCTCTCTCAAGAATTCATTCACTAGCATACAGACCTAGCCAATGGCATCTCCTTGGCAGCCTTGGTCATCAGATTGGTCATCAGGAATCCAATACCAAGGCAGCTGAACTTATGGCCCTGAGAATCCTGTTTTCTTCCTCAGGACTAATAGATCAAACAGCCCAGATAATCAAGCTAGGACATACTTCATTCAGTGCCATGAGAGTTGTGCAAGGCCAGAGTCCAATTTAGAATGAATCCTATCATTTTCTTCACCATGGTTGTCTAAATGGATCTCCACCCTCAACTCCCCCAGAAAGAACTGGGTCATGAAATAGGACCACTAGGTTGATATCTGTGAACATATTAAGGATGGGAAATTAATGATGTATAGTTTTATTGCCATAGGTAAAGGTAAAGGTTCCCCCGCACATGTGTGCTAGTCGTTTCCAACTCTAGGGGCCAGTGCTCATCTCCGTTTCAAAGCCGAAGAGCCAGCGCTTGTCCAATGACGTCTCTGTGGTCATGTGGCTGGCATGACTAGATGCCAAAGGCACACGGAACGCTGTTACCTTCCCACCGTAGTGGTCCCTATTTTTCTACTTGCATTTTTATGTGCTTTCAAACTGCTAGGTTGGCAGAAGCTGGGACGAGTAACAGGCGCTCACTCTGTTACGTGGCACTCGGGGTTCGACCCGCCAAACTGCTGACCTTCTGATCGACAAGCTCAGCGTCCTAACCCACTGAGCCACCGCATCCCATATATTGCCATAAAAAGATTTTAAGTCGTGTTCAATCACATTCATTCTATTTTGCTTTGCAGCATCACTTTTAAGCATCTCCTCTTCTCTTTACCTCGTAAGCAGCTTCATGAACAAATAAAAATCTGGGACCCAAAGAAAGAAGATCCTGCATAGGCAAGATCTGACCCAAAGCCTCAGGTACCTCCTCATTCCAAACAGTAACTAAAGCTTTGATAGGACCCTGTGCTAAACTGAGAAGAATCCCAAGTTCCCTCTGAAATTCTGTTGGGTTTATCAGGTGCTCAAGATAGACTGATCAAATAGATCCAACCACCCTTTAGCACCTCTGCTGTAGCAGAAAGCAGCCTCGGAACACTACAAAGTTATCAGCAATGATACTGATCATGACAAGGGAGTGATGGAAATCACTCTCAACTTCAGATCCCATTGCACTGTTCTGCCAAGAAGACCAAGCCCAAAATGTCACCACTGTCACATGTTGGGTTTTGATTGCCTGCATTGGGTCCTGAGCAGTTTCTAACTGAGGAGAGGGCAGATTAGAGTCTCCTAAGACAGGAGTCTCCAACTTTGGCAACTTTAAGACTTGTGGACTTCAATGCCTAGAATTCCTCAGCCAGCTTTGCAAACCTGGCCACCAGAATTTAGTAAGTTAGGCAGGGAGGCTACTATGCAGCAGGGAGTCTGGTATAAAGGCCATAATCCTATCCGATCCCTAGTCACCAATTTAACAAACACGTTTTACTGTATGGTATGTTTTCATCCATAAACCACAGTAGCACAGATCTCTTTTTTTTAGGATGTTTCACTTTATTCCTGCTTTGCATATCTTCAGTCTTCAGATCCCCATTTTTTTCCAGTGTTTCATATGTTTCATGTCACAGAGCATATTCAAATCTCATTGGTCAGTTTCAGTTCAGTCCAAAATAAGTTAAATAATTTCCACACATTTCTGTGAAACCTGGCATTTTTGGAGCTTATTGATACTCTTATCATGCACAGGAATTTTGATTTAATTTGTCTACATTAGACTTGGGATATAGCAGGAGTAAACAGGAGTAAACAGTTTACAATGCTCATCCCTGCAGGACTGTCATGATTAGGCCATACTAGCAGGCTCAGAGTCCTATTCTCATTCACATGAACTTCTCTGGATGTCTTGTGGCCAGTCACTATCTCTCAGCCCAGAGCTGTTATTCTGCAGATAAATATGGAAATAATCTTTTGTATGGTTTCTTCAGGACTTTAGAGGGATTAAGGGATACAAATACAAGAAATAAATATTTATGTAGGTTATGAAGCCCCAATATTGTGCTGTCAAAATTCAGAGGGAAATTGCACAATTGTGGTAGCATGATTTCTTACATTTTTTTCCTATAAAAACTAGCAGTGAAATAAGTGTGTTAAGCAACAAAGTTGTATATTTCACTCAAATAATCTACCACTATTTTAAAATTTAAAAGGCCCCCTAATTCCTGATTTGTATCGCCACCACAGGAATACTATTTTAAAGAGTACCCTCTGTTTTAGGGTATTTTCATTTTATTTCATTATTTTGTTTCATTTGTGTCCTAGGAAACTGGGAATGTTGCCTAAATGAACAAACTATAGAAATGCTCCCATGCATTTTAAACTAAGCCACCAAAAAACCAACTATGTTTATGCAACTGGAAATTCAAAATTGGCAGTGTAGGCTGGAGAATATAGAGGCTGAAATCCAAGACATCTGGAGAGCACCAGCTGGGGAGCAGCTCTGCTAAAGCTATGTTTTTGCAGGTGGATCTATTCGTATTCACATATTTATTTTATGCGCATCATACGCACAAAATAACAACAACCCATAACTGGAACTACAGAATGCATTTCAGTACTGTAGCAAACATTTAAAGACAAGATCTTAACATTTGATTAAATTTCTCTTTTCAAGGGGACAGGAGGCAACACAGTCCACCAAATGATTTATGGTGAATATTATAAGTAACCCTGAAGCAGCTTGGATACCTTGAATACAGCTGTGCATGATAACAACTGTCCAAAGTCAAGTGACCATTCGCTCTAGAATGTTTGTATGGGGCATCTGAAGATTCAAATCATAAAGCATTTAAAGGTGTGGACAGAGCTTGCTCGTACATGGAACAGAACATCTACATTAGAATCAGTTCAATATTTCTCAGAGAAAAGAGGCAGCCTGCCACTCACTCATCTGTGCAAGGTAAAGCTTTTCAAGTGAAAATGATGTGTGGCAAATTACTTGTACCCTGCAACAATTTCTTGCTGTTGGGATTCCTAGAAACACAAGCTGTCAAAACAGTCAACATATTTCTTTATTATTTAAGAGTACTTAGCAGGGAAGTTAATCAAATACTATATTTTATTTCTAGATGCAGATATATTATATCAAGAGGCCTGGATCTTCAGTGAAGAAGATGGGCTATTTGTTTTACTGCAAAGGCTCCATACATGGAGGATCAAGCTTTACATCAAGCTTTACATACATGGAGGATCAAGCTTTAAACTACTACTGATGTTGCTATACTTCGGTTTCTCACTCCTGGGAGTAAAGGTAAAGGTACAGGTTCCCCCACACATGTGTGCTAGTCGTTTCCAACTCTAGGGGCCAGTGCTCATCTCCGTTTCAAAGCTGAAGAGCCAGCGCTTGTCCGAGGACGTCTCCGTGGTCATGTGGCCGGTATGACTAGATGCCAAAGGCGCACGGAACGCTGTTACCTTCCCACCATAGTGGTCCCTATTTTTCTACTTGCATTTTTACGTGCTTTCGAACTGCTAGGTTGGCAGAAGCTGGGACGAGTAACAGGCGCTCACTCTGTTACGCGGCACTCGGGATTCGACCCCCCAAACTGCCGACCATCTGATCGACAAGCTCAGCGTCCTAACCCACTGAGCCACCGCGTCCCTGGGAGTAGTGGTAAGCTATTTAAAAAGAGTACATAAGATTCTGACATCATCTATAAATGAAATGATACATTGGTTAAGCCTTTGAACAGGAATATTTCTTAAAACAATGACTGGCTGAGAAGCTGAGATTTTATACCTGAAATGTTTTGTCCAAATGTCTACTAATTGGGAACCAATTTTTTTTGTCCCCATTTTGATTTCAAAGGTAGTTAGTGACTCCGTTCTGAGCAATGAATTGAAGATTGAAATTTCCGACATTTGCTCCCTTGTAAATTGCTGAATCTGGCTTGATATGCCATCAAGAAAATTTACATTGCTCAAGCCAAAATTATTTTCCCTTTCATCCCACTTCATTTATAGTATTTTGCTCTCCTATTACCCTGCCAGGAATAAATGCTATAAATATGTACAAATTTAACCCGAGGGGGGGGGGAAATAAACCAGAGGAGAATTCCTTTGGATTTTATTTAGTTTTTTCCTCACATTTTTATAATTGGACCTGCTGCAAAAATGTACTTCTTGGTAGTATTCTTTGTTCCTAAATCTCTCTCTCTCTCTCTCTCTCTCTCTCTCTCTCTCTCTCTCTCTCTCTCTCTCTCTCTCTCTCTCTCTCTTTCTGATCATGATTTTTTCTGTTCTTAATCATTCAGACATCCTTCTTGGTTGTCTTTCTCCATTTTCTCCCTTCTCCCTTTTTCTTTCCTTTTCTTTACTGCTGTTTCTGCTGACCAGATACTGAGATGACGAGAGGAGTGCTTTTGACTGATGGAGCACTGTGGTGATTAGAGTGGGTGCGTTGGACCTTGACTCGCACAGTAGAGCTCTTTCTTTGTCTTGCTTATGTGTATTCGTGACACAGGCTATTGTTGTCATCTGTTTTACTTCCCTGCACACAGTTTCATTTGGGTGAAATAATTTATCATTTCTGTTTGTATGACATTTCCCCCTATTTCATTTGTAGCTTAGTCCTTGGAGTTTTCTGTAATTTTCTCATGAGTTGCCTCTCACAGAATACTACTCATATCTGTAAGTTCCAATTGGTAGTTTCTGCTGGATATCAAGGGCAGGATCTGGGCCACTTGACTATGAAAACTATGAAGTTCTCCTCTATAACTTATAGAATAAATATGGATTTGGGGGTATTTTAAAATATTTTTAAAAAAGCATTGTAGTGAAAATCATCTCTATCTTCCTTCCAAAATGACAATAGCAATAATTATATGAATTAATTATTCAAGCAGGGATACTTCCAAAGCGCTAGAGCATAAACTAATATATAACAGAATAAAACTGAGTAGAGTATCATTTGAAGGTAAATTATTTAGACTTTGAATTCTTCCCTCTATAGATTCAAAGTAAATTTTTATCTGTAAAAAAAATCACTACAATAGACAGGATGGCTTTAAAATTGGAGGAAGCAGTGTCATAACCTGTGCTATGCTTATGACTCTATTATGATGGCTGAAAATGCAATTGATCTACAAGCTCTAATAATAAAAGGCAAGGAGCATGGTGAAAAGTTGGGGGCCTAGAGTAAATATAAAGAAGATCAGACTAATGACTACAACCGGTGCTATAACTGACAATGTGAAGATACTGTAGAGGGACCAATAGTCATGAAATATAGAGCAGACTAGCAGTAGCAATGATATTCAGAGCCACAATATATCAATATCAGCAAAGATCAGAATCACAAAAGAAATTAGTTTTCCCACGACGCTTTATGGAAGCAAAAGCTAGGCTCTGAAGAAATAGTACTGACACTTTTGGACTTTGGTGTTGGAGAAGACTCTTAAATATACCTTGGATAGCCAATAAAACAAAACAAAAAACGTCATAGAACAAATCAATCCCAAGTTACTATTTCAGACAAAAACGATAACTCTCAAATTATAATATGGACAGATTATGTGAAGAGCTAGCTATCTTGAAAAATCTGTAATGCTGGAAAAAAGTGAAAAAAATAAAAGAAGAGGATGTCTAGCAGAAAGGAATATAGACTCAGTTACAAAGGCAATGGATGAATGGAAGACCAAAAATGACAGATCATCCTGAAAAGGTCCATATATGTGATCTTTAATAATTGATATTTACTTGATAACACATAATCAAAGCAATCAAGTACAACAGATAAAGATGACAAATTAATGGCTCAGGAATTCTGGGAGTAGAAGTCCACGAGTAATAAAAGCCAAGGTTGCCTACCCCTGGTATAGATAGTCCCATTGTTCCTTAAGGTAAGGTAAAGGTAAAGGTTCCCCCGCACCTGCGTGCTAGTCGTTTCCAACTCTAGGGGCCGGTGCTCATCTCCGTTTCAAAGCCGAAGAGCCAGCGCTTGTCTGAGGACGTCTCTGTGGTCATGTGGCCGGCATGACTAGATGCCAAAGGCGCACGGAACGCTGTTACCTTCCCACCATAGTGGTCCCTATTTTTCTACTTGCATTTTTACGTGCTTTCGAACTGCTAGGTTGGCAGAAGCTGGGATGAGTAACAGGCGCTCACTCTGTTACGTGGCAGTCAGGATTCGACCTGCCAAACTGCCTTCCTTCTGATTGACAAGCTCAGCGTCCTAACCCACTGAGCAACCGTGTCCCTCTTATTGTTCCTTAAAAGAAGCAGCAAATACACATTTTCACCATTAGGGGGCATTCTGGCTATCAACTTAACAGGCATGAAACAGTTCTTCCCCGAACAGCTTTTCTCCAAACACTACAAAAGGGAAATCCAGCCTCCTGACAATGGATATAGCCGAAGTTTACCAGGATGATGTTTGAGTATGAACATTCAACTATGTGATTTCCTGCTCTGCATTTCCAATCATATAATCTCAAGTTAACTTTATTTCATTCTTTTTAGAATGATTGTCTTAAATGTCTAACCTCACATTTCCATATGGAATCAACTATACTCCTGAAAGTCCTTGACAGCATAATCAGGAAATTCTGGGAGCTGAACTTCCGAGTATTTTGGAAGATATTTATTTGGAGGACTTTTTTGCATAATAGATGGTTTCATGAACATGCTATTAAATAGAATGCTTATTATCAGGATTCTAGAAATACTTTAGTAGTGAAATCTTAGTAAATAGAATGTAGCAATGATTCTATATATCCACTCTAGAATTTGCAATTGAAAACAAAAATCAATATCTAGTTATTATAAGAGTGCCCAAAGATTAAGGGACACCTGAATATCTTATACAGTATATCTGGTTGGGTGCAATAAATGTATGAAATGTGTACAATATTTCCTTGTTCACTATGAGAAAACATAATAAAAACAAGCTATTTCTTTGGGAGAGTTATTTTTAAAGTTAAGAATATGGGATTCAAGTCTCACTGAATTCAACAAGACTTATTCCCAAGCATACAGGCTGAAGAATGCAGTTTAACACACCAGACAGACTGTGGGAGAAGAAGCAATTAAACCCTCAACACAAGGCAGTGAATTGATGTAAGCAAGGTCACATAGAGCAGGTCAAAATATAGAGATGTTATCCAAGTACAAAGTGCACTGACTAATGTCTTGTTTATTAAACTAAAGCCCTCTCCTTGAAGGAAAAAAAAACCAATGATGCAAGTCCTTATCAGTTCTCTTAGGCTTTAGGGAACAAGCAGAATACCAGCAATGACAAAAAAAACCTAACCTTTTTTTAATGTCAGAGGAATCAATTAAAACGAACAGAGCTTTCTGTCCTGTAGCCTTGAAATGCATTGTGCACAGTAGTAAGAAAAGGATGAGAGAACATTCCTATAAATGGGGACTGCTGAAATAGAATTGAAAAATGAGAACTGAAAAATGAGATGGAGCTTGTGTCCTCCCAAACCTAAAATTGAGATAACGACAAAAGTCTAATGAAGAGAAATCGTAACTACTTTTAACTAGGCCATTTCTTCTACTTGCTATGATTACTGACTTCATTATTGTCAAACCTAAAATGTGTGTCACCCTTCACTTGGAAACCTTTCCTTAAAAAAAATAATCTAATTCACAGAGTGGGTCAGAAAAGTGTAATTTGAAAAGGGAATTGGTTTCTTACTTCAAGTACTTATAACATCCCCTGATATACAGCGTACATAAACAATTTAAGATTTGTAATGTGTTCTCCTGTAATAGGAAACAAGATTTTAATTTTAAGATCTATCTGGAAACATTACAAAATTCACAGAAAATCACAGGACTATAAAATAAGATGCAGTAAAAATTTCATTTCACCCACAGTTTCAGCCACTTATGCTATTTATAACTGAGGAAAAGTCAGACTTGGCATTACAGTAATACCACCGTAATGATGGATGCTCTACATTAATTGACACTAAAGCATCTTTGTGTTGAAGTGACTGAACTGATTAGCAGGGCTCAAGTGATGTCAGCTACTGAGCCGACATGAAAACCTATCTGTGTTGTCAGTGGTGTAGCCACATTAAGAAGGTTGCTTACAATGTAATGCATTCAGGGTAAAGAAAGTGATCTTAGATTTATGACAGCAAAGAACAAAGCAGTCTGGCCGGTGAACTTCGTGGTCTGAATCATTGATTTTTCATTTAGTTGGGTTAGGTGTATTTGTTTTTAAAATTATGCCAGCAATTGCTATGTCCCTGATTCATAATGCTGCTGTTCAGTCTGTCCTGTGATCTGTTGATATAGCAAGAACATTTCAGTTATCCCATAAGCAAGCTGCAATTAGATTGTAACACCTCATTATTTTTTAGGTAGATAAACAAGACTTTTTAGGAATCAGAGTGGGCATTGTATACTTGCAGATTATTTGTAGCAAAATCATTAGCACTTATTTTTATGGTGTGCATTTGTTCCCACTTTATGAAATAATGCAATCATAATTTTTGAGCCTTATTCCCCATACCTCAAAGTATCTCTAAGGCCTTACTTAGTCTAGAGTCTAGGTTAAATAGCACCGAAGCAAGAGCTTGGCAATTAAATCATATCTTTATGGGCTTAAAGTAAAGGTAAAGATTTCCCCTGACCAATAATGTCTGACTGGCTATGGACCATAATAAATAAAGTTGATTGATTGATGATTGATTAGTTAATTAATGATTCTGATTGATTCATTGATTGATTAGTTAAATGCACTAAGGACAATCTCCAGGCATGTTTAACTTGAGTGTTAGCTCCGTTGAAGTAAACATGACTTTGGAGAAAACTGTGCACAAATGAGGTGTACATTGACATTAAGACCCACTGGAGACTACTGCATCTTCATCTGTGGAAAAAAAGAAAACAAATATTCTTTATAACATGTGAATGGAATCATACATTGGTAGGAAAAAGTATCTGCTGATTTTATTCATGTTAGTTGCTTTTATTTCCTGAATGTTGCATTAAATCTTCTTAGTTTTCCACCTACAGTAGAGAACCATCAGTAGTGGCTCAGCCCAGAATTTCACAGTTCATGTCTTTCACTCTCTTTAGTGGCTATGCACAGTTCTAATTAAAAAATGAATGTGTTCTACTCATCCCTAACCTTTCATTAGAAAAGCCTCAAAGGAGCAAAACTGTCCCTGAAGGCAGATGTTGGGAGAGGGGGGGCATTGAGGAAGGATTTGTAGCAAAAATGTATGCCCTATTCTAGAACATTCTAGAACATGGCCTATTCTAATTCCACCAGTGAAACTCTAAGTACAAATAGAAATGCAAAGGTGAAAAAGACAATTAAAGCCAAAGAAGCTCAGTAAATCTACAAATATATATGATTTACCAACCTCAGAGAAATCATCTACTCAATTGCTTTTCCTATATGGTTGCATATCAATCAACATTCATGCACCAGTTGCCTATTAGTGGCCATTAGTGATTGTTTCATTTGTGGAATTGGTTTCATTACCACTTCTCCTGTCAGATATATCAGAAGTAGGACTAGAGCTTTCAGAGCACCTGAAGTATCTTCAATCTTTCTTCACATTTTGTCTTAAGATCATGAATTTGTACATATCTCATTTATTTATATTTACTTGCTTTCTCTCTCTCTCCCTCAGTTCTGATTTGTTTATCTAATGAAAAGTTCAGGAGAACTTACACATTTGCATTGTTTTGTGTCATTTAAGTCTGCTAGCAAAGTGTTGCCCAAATATGATTTTTAAATACTATAATACAATTGTAGATAGTCCTTGACTTACAACCACAATTGAGCCCAACATTTCTGTTGCTAAGTGAGAGAGTTAATAAGTGAGTTTTGTCCCATTTTATGACCTTTCTTGCCACAGTTGTTAGGTGAATCATTGCAGTTGTTAAGTTAGTAACCTGACTGAATCTGGCTTCCCCACTGATTTACTTGTCAGAAGATTGTAAAAGAGGATCACATGACCCTGAGACATTGAAATTGTCATAAATATGAACCAGTTTTCCAGCATCTGAATTTTGATCACATGACCATGGGGATGCTTCAACAATCGTAAGTGTGAAAATGGTCATAAGTCACTTTTTTCAGTGCCGTTACTTTGAAAATCGTTAAATGAACTGTTATAAGTCGAGGACTACCTGTATTGCATATATATATATATATATATATATATATATATATATAAGCTGGAAGGAATCTTATTTGTTATCTAGAGCAGTCCTTTGCTAAGTGTACAAATCCCTATCCATGACCAACAACTTAGTTTCCTGTTGGATAACTCCCAGCAAAGAGGAAACCACCAGTGTTTTGGGCAGGTGATACCATTGTCCAACAGCTCTTATTAACAGGTAATTCCTCATCAGTTTAACCTGAAAAAGCCTTTGGCCCTTATCCAACTCTGTGTTTCAACTAAGAAGAGGCCCTTCTCTCTGGCACATTACATGTGGTTATTATGTGAAGAAGATAGCATGAAAATTTCCAATGACATTTTATTAACAGATAACTCTTGAAAGCTGGTTTAATGCAGTGAAGTAGTCAGTCCAAATTACTGGTTCATGTTTCATTAAGCCTGATCAAAGGTCATCATGGGTTTGCTTCTCTTCTATCATTTATATTTGCCTGCCTTCAGCTGGAGTAAATCTTTTTTTCTTCCAGCCATGTCTATTACCACATTTTTAGGGCTATTAATTTGTTGCAGGGTATCATAATGTAGTATAACATTTAGATATGGCAGTTTGATGTGCAATAATATTATTTTGCACAATTAATTCCTGCTTTCCATCTGTATAAACGCATTCAAAGGGAATATCAGTTATGCTATCCTATTTTCCAATTATTTTAGCATGTGGAGTTCATATTACAGTATTCTCTAAGATATGAACATGATCCAGTGAAACAAAACGTATTATTCCTAATGCTGCAAAAAGAACAATCTGTACAATAGTAGTATATATGAGTGTCTGAAATAAAAAGAATATTGAAATAAATGTATTCTACCACAGATTCTTCCAATAGATAAAGGGAAAACTTAATTTTCTCTGCGTGAAATCAACAAGGGATTAAAAGTGTTTAACTTGGATCAAGTCCGGTTCAAAATGTTTAATGACCGGTCACTTAGTGAACATTTGAAGTTACAACAGATCTCTTCCAAAAGTACTTATGAACTGGTTCAAGAATTATGGCAGCAGCGTACAGACACCCCCCCCCCCCAATATGGTTACATGACTGCATTTAGAGCATTTGGAACTCACTTTTAGGGCTGGTTGCAGAGTTCCATGGTCCCATGACCACAACTTGCAACATTTTCTTTTCTTTTTTCTTTTGCTAGTTTCTGGCCTTGTCAACCAGTTTCCAGCAAAAAAACCTCCATAGGAATGAATTTACATTTCACAACCATGACAGTTCCTTTATTCCTGAGGAGTTTGCTTTACGACTGCAATGTTTGCTTTATGACCACTGCAAAAAAAAGAGTGGTAGAATTGGGTTGGTCATGTGGTTGCCTCAACTTACAACTGTCATGACTTAAAATGGAAATTCCAGGTAATAAATCAAGGACTACCTGTATGAAATTTGAATCCCAATAAATTAAATCCCTAATTTTACAAATGTAGTATAGTAAAAATGCTGGTTTCATATGAAGTTTTCATTGTCTTAATATTTATATCCATGAAAAATACAGCTCTACTTTCTATTTGCTATGAATATTCTTGTTAGAAAAGCCAATTGCAGGAAAGGTTTCGTAGCATCTAGAGCTATGAAATGTACTTAATTTGTAATTTGCTTATTGGAAATTTCAACTTGCCATCTGCGAATCTGCATCTTTATTTTTTTTTCTACTGTACTTATCAACTGCCCCAATCAGGCCAATTCTATCTTTAATAATTTGAGCTTCATCCAATATCACAAAGATTTTCATGAGAACTTATTACTTGTCCTTGATTTTTTTTCAAGTGCAATTCAAAATGAAGACTAAACTTCAGGGTATAGACACAACTAAATTCGTAGTAATATATGCTCATGTTATGAATTGTCTTGTTATGATCTGGGGAGAGGGCAAGACAAACAGAACTTGATGTTAATATGCAAATTTTTAGATTAAATAAAAGCATGTGACATAATACTGCAGTAATTTGTAAAACAGGATAACCTCCCTTGGAGGTTCTTGAATTGAAAGTCAAAATCTTAGATAAAAGATAATGCAGCCAAAAACTATACACAATAGACCACATTCAGTGCTGTGGGGAGCAGAGAACACCAAGAACTCCACCATTCAACCATGAGCTACAAATATTCTTTTCTGTTTGCAAATCCAGTACATATACCCATATACCACCAGAATAAATTCTTGTGTATTTTTTCTTTCTCTCAGTCACTTAGACAAAATGTTTGAGAGGCTTGAGAGGCACATAATGAGTATTAGTAAGTTATCTTATCCCTAACTTCCATGTATTTGGTAAATCTTCCTTTAACACTGATCAAATTAGTATCCATCACCACATTTAATGGAAATTATTTTCATAATTTAATAATGAGTTTTGTGGCACATTTTTAGTGTTGCTAATCTCCTACCAATCACCTTCAATTTTGATTTTCTTTGTTACGTCTTAATACACTTTCATACATCTCTGTCTTCTATCTTCACACTTGTCCTTTTTTTAAACCTAATATCCCCCCACCTTTCCTTATTCAACTTTTGATCATGTTACTTGCTATTTCTACCCAATTTTCTTCTGCATCTTTTTTCACTTTGCAGACTCTATCTGATACTTAAATATGGTTTCTCTTAGAGGCATCTTAGAAAGATATGTACGTGAAAGAGACAAGATTAAGTTTCACTTCATAAACAAGTTTTAACATATGTATCACTTATAAGTTAGAAAGAATTCAGAGAGCACAGCATTCCTGAAATACAACCATCAAATAGCTGCAAATTATCTCCCCAAACAGCCTCAACAGTTTTTAGCGGGAGGATAAAATGGATTTGATATGGACAAATTCATACTGCATCTGTATACAGTGAAGAATAAAAATCCCTCTGAAGTGTATAGAACTAAAGGTTTTACAAATGATTTAGTACCTCTGTTTCAGAAAGTTAGATGCTGAATCAGCAAATAAGTAAAAAAAATTGCTATATTCCATTTCAACAATATTGAGATGAAGGGGAGGAAGGAGAAAAATGAAAAGACCAAGAGTTCTATTTTATAACACAATGTAGAGTTTAGTAAGAGCTTGCTAATAACACTATCAGTCTTTGGATTGCAATAAATGGGGATGCGCTAAACAACAACAACAACACTGCCCATTGCTAGTTATCACATTGTTCTACAGAATCTCAGGAGGTCACTGAAAGGTTTTAGGGATTATCTCAAATTAAAGTACTTATTAAGGATGAACATTACTTTGTTTGTGTTCTTAGGAGCAATTCTCCAATCAAAAGCTTGCTTAAACTATGATTAAACTAGCAAATATCATTTAATTCTGTCCGTAAACAATGAACCTATTGAGTTGGTTCCCGAAATAATTTACAGGTAGTTCTCAACTTAACAACCATTCATTTAGTGACCATTTGAAGTTACAATAGCATTGAAAAAAGTAACTTATGACCAGTTTTTGCGCTTACAATTGTAGCATCCCTCAGTCATGTGATCAAAATTTTGGTGCTTGCCAACTGGCATGTATTTACGACAGTTGCACTGTCATTACCATATATAACCTTCCCAGCCAGCTTCTAACAAGCAAAGTCGGGCTTACTTAATGACTGCACAATTCACTTAACAACTGCAGTGATTCAATTAACAGCTATGATTTAAAAAGTCATAAAATGGAGCAAAGCTCACTTAACAACTGACTTGCTTAGCAACAGAAATTTCGGGCTCCATTGTGGTTGTAAGTCAAAGGCTACCTGTATCAAAGATGTCCCCCTGATATCTACTCAGGGCCATCAAATTTGCTTAAAGGCTGCCTGAAAAGGGAGCAGAATTTTATTTCATATCTAATTCAGGGGTTCTTACCATGGAAGCACCTAACTTCCCCTTCTCCCAGGGTCCCTGTTTCTACTTTTTTAAGTTCCATTTTTGGCAAGGTCACTGAGAGAGGGGTGATACTCAGTGACTTCTAGATAACTCTTCACCAAATGGAGACTATGAATATATCTGTCCCCATAAACCTGCCCCATAACTTCATAGCCAGTATAACCATACAGGTAAGACAAATGTTTTTGTAAATATCATTGATTTCTATTCAAAATAAATAGACAAAGCCTATTTTGCCTCCAGTAAAAGCAAAATATAAACATATTTCACATTATACAGGAAGGCTGTACAGAGAGTGGTGAGGATGGCAGAAAGGTTTATTGGAAGTTCACTTCCTTCTATCCAGAAAATGGCATATAAGCGATGCTTGATCACAGTCCACAGTATTGTCTGAGAAGCTACACACCCTCTGCATGACCAGTCTTCTTTGTTACCTTCTGGGAGGAGGTTTTGCAGTATCTGAAGCAGAACAATGGGATTCTGTAATAGGTTTATACCACATAGTATCAACCTTGTTAACTCTGAAGACTCTTTTTTCCACTATGTATTCAAAATGGACTCTGATTAATATATGTATGTATATATGCATTTATGTGCATGTATATGTATGTGCATGTAGGGCTATGGATATATACAAGGGCAATTCAGAAATAAATCTCCATTTGGTTATCAATGACAGACACTCACAGATACTGAACTTTGATTATACACATTAGAAAACTAGAGCATTACATTACTTTTTGACAGAATTGCCATTCAAATTGAGGCACTTGTCATAACGTCTCACAAGGTTAGAAATTCCTTAGTAGTAATCACTCAGTGCCAAATCTGGGCTATGGGGGGGTTCAAAAACATCCCAATGGAACTGCTTCAAAAGTTACTGGGTGCATCTAGCTGTGTGCGGGCAAGCATTATCATGACCCAACACCACACCGGAAGTCAGCATGCCCCAACACTTGTTATGGATGGCTTGTCTGAGTTTTTGTAACGTTTCAAGGTAGACTTCTGAATTGATCAAACCACACTCCATGAACTTCACGAGGAGTATTCCTTTGGCATCTTCACATTTGGCGGGATTTTCTATGGCACCATTCCCATTGTGGTGTTGGTTCATGATAATGCTCGCCTGCACACCACTAGATGCACCCAAGAATTTTTGAAGCAGTTCCATTGGGATGTTTTTGATCACACCCCGTATAGCCCAGATTTGGCACTGAGCCATTACTACTAAGGAATTTCAAACCTTGTAAGACATTATGACAAGTGCCTCAATTTGAATGGCAATTATATCAAAAAGTAATGTAATGTTGTAGTTTTATAATGTGTATAATAAAACTTCTCTGTCTGTGAGGTTTATTTCCAAATTGCCATTGTGTTCACAGAAAACACACTGGTTATCTTATTTTACACACAAAGGTTATCTTATTTTATCATGTCATAGTTTAAAAGAGAATGGTTCCAACCCTGTATCTATCCATATCTGGCAGTTTGCACACACACATATACACACATACACACACAGACCCCCAAGATTATAAATAGTTCCTTCAAATTTCCTTTCCATTCTACCAAAGAAAAGTTATAGCCATTTGTGTTTTGCCGGTTCTAGTCAAACAGAGTTAAGGAAAGTGCTTCTGATCTCAGCTAAAGCATGCTATTTTCCAAAGTAAATCACTGCAGGAACAATCAAAGATATTAGATGAGATTCTCCTTGGGAGGCTAAAATAAGTACAGTTGCAGCAAGGAATTCCAACAGCTAAGGGGACATAATCAGAAAGTGTCTCCAGGGGCCTCGGCTAGCTAACAAAGACCACACAGTGGAAGCCAAGACACAGAATAGATAGATCAACCCCAGGAATTGAAATGAGCAGACAAGAGTCTTCTTCGTTGCCTGAATTTACAGTTTCCTAGTACAGAAATTTTTTAATATTTTTGCACGTAAATGATATAACGGGTCTACAAAAAAACCCAACATACTGGAGAAGTTTCCTCTGAAGGGTTCACCAATAGCATAACTTCTAGGAGCAAACCATTAATTTAGACAGTGATTTCAAATTCTTTACACTAAATAAACTTTCAGAAAATGCAGGTGGTCCAATGAAGCAAATGCCCCTCCCCACTTTTGTCTTTAAAATAATGAAATTTCATATTTTCAGTGGAAAAAAATAATTGTGGTTGTATTTATGCATGCCTTTCCATCCTTCCCATAAGGCCCTTTTAAACTAGATTTTGCAAAAAAAAATAGTACATTAGATATTTATTCTTGAATCATTTTATGTTCCACATGCCACCCAGTAGCCATTTTTCGATAATATAAAATGTACAGACGTGGGGGGGAGGGTAGCCTTTAAGTAGCCTTTAAGTTCAATGAAATCCATTTTTCAATATTCACTGTTGTACTTCCTATTTATACTTTTCTTTGGAGAGGGAGTTGGGTGTGACGTCATCAACCCACTTAATGTAGTTCATGTAGATTCACAGTCAGTAACTGCATTTGAGACATGCTTACTATTGACCATAGTCTGAATTTTAGTGCTCATATTGTTATGCACAAGGGATGCGGTGGCTCAGTGGGTTAGGATGCTGAGCTTGTCGATCAGAAGGTCGGCAGTTTAGCGGGTCGAACCCCGAGTGCCGTGTAACAGAGTGAGCGCCTGATACTTGTCCCAGCTTCTGCCAACCTAGCAGTTCGAAAGCACATAAAAATGCAAGTAGAAAAATAGGGACCACTACGGTGGGAAGGTAACAGTGTTCCGTGCGCCTTTGGTGTCTAGTCATGCCGGCAACATGACCACAGAGATGTCCTCAGATAAGCGCTGGCTCTTCGGCTTTGAAACGGAGATGAGCACCGGCCCCTAGAGTTGGAAACAACTAGCACGCAGGTGCGGGGGGACCTTTACCTATTGTTATGCACATCAAAAATACCAGTTTTTAGCCACTGATCCATTTTTGCAAACTTATCACAGCAAACCCCCCCCTATTAACCACTAACCAGAATCACGCAAGTGAGATGGGTTGTGTAGAAATGTTATAAACAGGTAGATAAATAAATAAATGAATAAACAAAGAAAGAAATAGATAATAGCAGCAAAAATCACTCAACAAATAGAAAGGCCATATAAAACATAAATAGTAAACTGTTAAACTGGCCTGCCTTTTGGAACAAGACAGCTGGGAAGGGGAAAGGTATTGCAATTACTTACCTACCCTGTCTTTATGATACTCTCTCACAGACATCAAATAGCAACAAAATAAAATGTCCAAACAAGTGCTGCAGTTTGCAAGGTCCATGGAGAAAGAGCTCTTGATGGAAACTTCAGTCATGAAAGGACATCCTGAAGAAATTGTATGATAGCAAAAAAATTACTTGCAGTAAATGCAGGTAGGAAGGGAAGGGCTAAAGCAGCAAGTGGTCTCATGTCTGGCCAGTTGATTGGTTGCAAACAAAGGGAGTTGTGGACCTCCATGGACTACCAACAATCTATGAGCCACAGTTAGAGAATTACTGCTTTAAAGGCTTCAATGGGCAAGGAGGGTTGCTTATCTGTTAAATAAGACCTGGGAATTCCAACTAGATTGAATCTAGACAATGCTCCTCTTTTGTTTGTAAAACTCTGTTGAAGTAAGAAGATGGGCTAATAAAAATAAACGTACATTCTTCTCCCTGCAGTGTAAATCTGTATCTCCAACAAGATAGTAAATTTGTCAACATCCCAGTAATTTAAACCACAGAATCAGAGAAAATAAAGTAAAATTAACTGCCAAATTAGGTTTGACCTTGGAAGAAATTTCTTTCTCTTTTCTAACAACTCAAGGATTTGCTTCAACAAATCTGGCTTACGCTGCATTGAAATTTCTTCACAAAGCAAATCATCCAATTTTAAAGAATCTCTCTTTGAAAGGGACACCCGCATATTAAACATGTTATTTGTCCACCTGGAGGCAAAGTGTTATGGACCGGTGTACACAGACAAGGCCTGCTTAAAGCGACTTGATTTTTAAAAAGTGAGATCACCCATATAGATTGCAATTACCATCAGCCCCTGAGTTTCCAATACTGTAATAAGAAAGCTAGATTAATGGTGTTCACAAATATAAAATTAAAAATCCCATTATGGGAACCAGGACAGAAAATGGTTAAATGGGTTGGGAGCATGACAAAGCATTAAGCTGTTCTTGGAAAATACAATACTCTTATGAGATTTCTCATTGCAATTAAAGTCAGACACGCCAGATGTTTTGCAATATATCAGAGTATTACTGAAAAACTGAAATCCTTAAAGATTAAAGATAATTCCAACAACCTCACATTTAAAAATCTTCAAGTTGGCTTGACTGAGACTGCATTGAGCACTTAGCACTAAAGAAATGGTTAAAGTGAATGAATCCTCAGAGGTATTAAATAATGTATTCATTTTAAAAGGGTGTGTAAGGACTTCATTTAAGAGAAAAAAAGAAGGCTTTTCCAAAGGCAACATTGGGAACATTTTGAAGAATGAAGTGTATAGGCGAAATAGATATCTTCACTTTGGGGAAAATAATGAAAGAAAATATACTGAAAATACAAGGAATGAGAAAGAATGATATTGTCAGGAGCTATTTAAAATAATGTTGCTTATAGATAATGCTGATTCTTAATCTACAGAACACTGGCAAGAGAGATTAAAAGTGTAATAATTCTTTTATGATCAATAAAGCAACAGGAGAATATTATATACAAATATAAAAGATTCTGCAAGATATTTGAATTTCCCTGACCCAGAATCCATATATTCAATGAAAGCTTAGGGTCCTGCATCTATAGAAAGTCAGAACAAGAACATGTGGGTCTCCGTCCATAGTGGCCCCTGATCTTTGGAACACCCTGCCTCTAAAGCCTGAAGACTACCTAGAAAATTATTTTTCCACAGATTTGTTATCACTATTTGTTAGTGAGTTTGGATTTTGATGTGATTGATTTCTACTTTTTAATCTTACTGTAAACGACCCAGAGTTATATGAGCTGAGCAGTACATAAATATTGTAAATAAGTAAACAGCAAATATCTTGTAGAGCTTGGTACTGAATTCAGCCAATTATGCAATTATTAAAATAAAATGTATTTCTTTGTTCTTTTATAAAATAGACATATAGAAAATATGAGCATGGATATTTTTTTAAAAAACATTAATTCATCCTGAAGCTATCTGCAATTAAATAAATGTTTAAATAAAAAAACACCTGTCTTTATTCAGTTTATTTGAACACAAATGCAAGTAATAACTTTGTACCTTTATAAGTTTGTTTATAAAATTGAAGCAAACTTTACATTAATCTCATTTCATATTAAGGAACGCAGTGGCTCACGTGGTTATAATGCTGAGCTGATCGTTTGCAAGCCCCATTTGAGCCTCGAGTGCTGCTGTGTGACAGGGTAAGCTCCCGTCATTAGCTCCTGCTGACCTAGCAGTTCAAAACCATGCAAAACACGAGTAGTTAAATAGGTACCACTTTGGTGGGCTCATTAACAGGAACATGAAAGGAGCCCCAACTGGGTGTCCCCCAGGCAATGTTGATGTCACCAGCTGATCCTTTCACCATGGAAGTGCCTCATGCTTCTGACCCTGGAAAAAAAACATATTTTCTATTTAGACCACTGACAAAATTTAGAATACAGCAAATGCAAACATTAATTTAAGGAATGTTTTCAAAAAAATTACTTTTGGAGACTTCCGGTGGCGACGCGACGTCGAAAGACAGCCGTTTTCGGGCTGCCCGCTCCACAGCTGTGTTTTTCCATCGTAAACAGCGCCAATCAGCTGTTTAGATGGATTTGAAGCCCCCTCCTCGGGAGAAGAGGAGGGGGTGAGGCCCCAGGTAGGGGTTGAGCTCTCTGGGGCCGCCTGAGCTGAGAGCTAGGGTGGCTGAAAGATGAGCCCCCCCGAAGCCTGGGTTGCTCCGAGCTGCGCAGCGCCTCTGCTCTGGGATTCTTGGAGCAGAGCCAGGCGTTAGCAACCACCCCTGCCAAAAGGAAATACTTTTGATTATCAAGATGCAGGCAGAGCGGTACAGGAGGTCAAGGTGAAGTGGACTCTTTATCTTTACTCTCTAGCTCAATGGATTTTATAGCTTTAAAGTGAAAGTGCGTAATAAGTGAAAGTGGGGGAAGATGGCGGCTAAAACTTCTAAAGCTCTTCGGAATGCGGGGTCTTCCCTGGTGCAAGAGACCTCACTGCAAGCTTTGCTTCCTCCTGCATCTCCCCCGGTATTGACGCTTAAGGATTTACAAGATGCTCTTGGAAAGCACGCACAACTGATGTCTGATATGATGGATGAAAAGTTGAAAAAGCTGGAGGAGAAATTGGAGAAGAAAATGGAGGAGAAAATGGAGAAATTGGAGAAGAAGATGGAAGAGAAGCTGAGAGCAATGAGGGTGGACATTTTGTCTATGGTTGAATCCGTAGCTGAATGTGTGCTACAGCTGGATATAAAAGTGGAGGATCTCAGTCAAAAGAACTCTATATTAGAAGCAAAGGTATTAGAAAATGAAAATATAAGGGATAAAATGGACGAAGAATTGAGCCTTGTTCAGTATAATCAGATGCAGAATGCTATTAGAATTAGGGGCTTAAAGGAGAATGGTAAAGAAGATCTAAAGCAGCTGATTTCTGAGGCTCTGGAAGGGGTACTGGGCCAGTCAGCATCTGAAATTGAGGGAAATATGGACAAAGTTTTTCGTGTAAATTCATGGATTGCAAGACAGAGGAAGTTACCCAGAGATGTGGTGGTCTATTTTACAAAGAGAGCAATTAGAGATGAAGTTATTCAAGCTGCTTATGATACTAATTTGGTAGTGGCTGAGCAAGAAGTTTTGGTTTTAAAAGAGATTCCTCCGAAGATCTTAAGGAGAAGGAAAGATTTCGCATTTCTAGTACAGGAACTTAAGAAACGTGATATTAAGTTTAGATGGGAGATTCCAGTTGGGTTGGTGACAACGCACGAAGGTAAAAGACATCGTTTGGTTACTGTGGCTCAGGCACGTGATTTTTATAGTAATGTGTTAAAAGCAACCCCCCTATCATTTTTGGAAGCTGCAAAAGGATACGGTGTGGGAAAGTTTCAAGATGTTGCAGATAGACAGACAGTGGACAATGGTGTTGGAGGGGATCAAGCTACAGTCTCATCGGTTGCTGCAGGAGGCCAGAAGATGACGCGTGCCGCCCTAAGAAGAGCGAGACGAGAGCAAGAGCAAGACCAGCGGAAAGTTATGGAATCTTCAAAGTGTGCTTACAATGAAGATGTAGGAGGAGAGCGGTCTAAAGAAGTTTTGGGGGTCAGGACAGAGGTGCTCCAAAAGTTTTGGGGCGTTAAGATTGCTGATTAAATTTTTAGATTAGAATGTCAATGGAGTAAAATTATTATAGAGGAGAAAGAAAGTTTTTTTTTAATATTTTATACAATTTAAGATTGATGTTATTTGCTTGCTAGAAAAGTATATTAGGGTTATGGACTTAAAGTATGTGTTGAACTAAGAGTGGGTATGTAAACTCCTAATTAACAACAAGTTGTCTTAGAGATTGCCTAATTTTTTTTTATATATACTCTTTTTATTTGAACTTTTATTTGAACTTAAGGATGATTTGGAACTGTGAGACATTTGGCGTGATATATGCAAGAACTATTTTTGACTATAGTTTAGTTTGGTTGGAGATTATTAAGATTAATAGAGATAAGCGCTTTTGGTGCGTAACTGAGAATTTGTTTGGAAATTAGAGAAAGGTGGGAGAATGCAAATAGCAGGTGAAAGGTTTTTTTTCTTTTCTCAATTTATTTTGAGTAAAGATCTTTTTCTGTTTTCCTCTTTTTCTTTTCTACTTTATTTGTAATATTAATATTGTTTGTACTCATTTTATATGAGCTAGAGAGAGATAGAATTTATAGTTTATTGTTGATAATATAGGGGTGTTTATGTTTGTTTTTTGATTTTATGCCCTGTATTTAGCTCTGGGAAGTCGGGGGGGGAGTGGGGGAGAGGGATAGGGGTGGGGGAGGGGGGGATTAAAGTCAAAATGTTTTGTAAAACTTTTTAAATAAAAAAAATACTTTTGATTTTAGTATGGGACAGAGAGTAGCTAGAAATTTTTTATATTATATATTTTATTGTCCCATTTTAAGATCAACTTATACAAAGTTTTGGTTCCTTGTGCAAGATAGGAAAATAGATAACCAAATTAAGCCCATTAAGTTTTTAAAATATGCTGCTGATCGTGAGTGCTAAAAAAATACTAAAATGGTTGCAGCTGAATAATGCAGTGAACATACAATTGTATTTGATGTTTGATATTACATATTGCCAAGATGATAAATTGTTTGGATCTTTTTATTACATATTGTATAGTGTAATCCAGAAAATAGTTTTTGTATTATTTGTATTTTCTTTTCCCTGGTTATTATGACCAATAGAACAAATAATATTTTTTTCTCACACTTTCCTGACTGCCTAATCAAACCTTTATCTCAAATTTAAGCTCATTGATCTCAAACTTGTGGTCATTTTTTTCTTCTAAAAAGATAAAAATAGCTGACTCAGGAATTCTGGGAGTTGAAGTCCACGAGTCATAAAAGAGCCGAGGATGCCTACCACTACCCTAGGCAGTACCCCTTGTGTACCAAGGTCATTCCCATATACCATTTACAAGCAGTCATGTGTCTGCACTGATTAGCAATGGCAGTTGTGGCAGTCCCAGATATGGCATCATTAGGTGCCATCATTAGATGAGAACAACATCTTTTCCCATCCTTTGCCATACTTGGCTCCACTTCAATCCTTCCCCTCTCACAACCTATCTCCCCTCTCTTCTCTGCCCTTTTGGCTACCCTGCACTCTTCTGCCACTGCCTTTATGACTGCTCTGCACTTGGTTGCCTCTGATGTCTTTAGCTGATTTTCATCATCTTTTCCCCACTGCTGATAAGACATGCTCTTCATGAGGCAGCTGCTGGTCACATGAGGTCTTTCCAAGGCTGTGGGCAGGCAGATGGTTGAGACTGCAGGTGGTCTCTTGGAGGCCATGGCAGGGAGCCATAGACTGGCTGGTTGGGGCTGTGGGCTGGCACATGTTATAGGAGGTGGATAATAAGTGATCTGTGTGATCTCATACTCCATTAGCAGGGCTTCTTAGGTGGCAGGAGCAACTTACAGGAGCAACTTGCGACTTTTTCTGAGGGCTTCCCCTTCGACCTTGCTTTTAGGAACCAACAGGGAAGGTCACAAATGGCAATCATATGTTCACAGAGTACTGCAAAGGTCATTAGTGCAAAGCAATTGTCAAATATATGAATTGCAATCACATGTCTTAGGGCAGGGGTCCCCAACCCCTGGTCCATGGACTGGTACCAGGCCGCAGTATGCCAACAATTAGTCTGCACAAACAAGCAAAGCCCCATCTGTGGGATACAGGCAGCACACAAAACCATGCCCCCTCTGGTCTGCGGGAAAACCTCTTTTCACGTAACTGGTCCCTGGTGTCCAAAAGGTTGGGGACGTCTATCTTAGGGGATGCTGAGAGGGCCAGACGTCTGAGGACCAGACATAAATCTCCTTCCGTGGAAGAGCCTACATTCCAAGGATGCCAAGATGTATGGACTCCCAGAATCCCTATCCAGCATGGAAAAATCTACACATTTTAAAGTTACCAAGTTTAAAAAAAACTGATTTAAATGCTTTTTTAAGGGATTGGGTTTTTGTACTGAATATCATGCAGCTTAAATGTTGTCTACTGACCCTCACATGTATTCTAACAGGGATCTGCAACCTGTGGGCTGGAACCCACTACTGGGCTGTGACCTATTCACAACTGAGTTGGTTGTGTGCATGTGCACATGCCCCTCGCACAAAACTATCCCCTCTTCCCCTCTACCCTCCCACCGGCACTGGGCCACCAACCTGGAAAGGTTGGGGAACACTGTTCTATAATGCTGGTGTAACATGTTTATACACTGTTCTATTACTAAAGACTCTAAAGACTTTCTCCAAGCTTCTGTTAATATAATCTTACAATAACATTAGAGCTAGTACTCCTGGTTCTACTTATCTGAATTACTTCTTAGGTGGTGCCTTGGTGGAGCAGTGGGCTAATGCCTCCTTAAGTAACACCAGCTGCCTGCAATTAGTGCAGGTTCAAGTCCCACCAGGCTCAAGGTTGACTCAGCCTTCCATCCTTCTGAGGTAGGTAAAATGAGGACCCAGATTGTTGGGGGCAATAAGCTGACTTTGTAATAATGCCGCTGGGGGGGGCTGAAAGCCCTAATAAGCAGGCATAAACATAGAATGAAGGCTATTGCTAAGCACATTGATTTGTGCTTTAGATTGTAAGCCGCTCTGAGTCTTCAGAGAAGGGCGGGATATAAATGGGATTAAGAAGTTATTTAAGAAGTTATATAAATATAACATATTAATTCTGTCAATCATTCCCCATACTTCTCCATTTTTTATTGAAATTATGTGTTCATACTCTTTTTGTAAGATCATATTCATTCCTTTTATTGACCCAGCCAGTATAAACAAATTTAAGTCCAATCTGTCTCAGTGGCTGGTATTAAAAGTAACTTTGTTAGCTGCATTAAATTTTTCAATTTTTTAAAAAAATGTTAATCAGTTAAGAGTGATAGTTGGTTCTGATTTTTCCCCCAACATGGAGGTAGTCTTCGTTTAGCAATTACAATGGCGAGTGACATTAATAAATGGCAATAAAAATAATTTTGACCAATGCTTTTAAGACAAAGAAAGCCTTCACTGTGAAACTGACTATTGTCTGGTCAGTTTCAGATATCAGTGGCTGGAGTATTCTAATTAATCTACTAAGATCACACAGCTGAGTTTGCTAACTGTTTAGGGGCATGTGCTGGGGACAAAAGCAGCTCAGGAAAAATAACATGTTTAAGCAATGCCTCAGTCCTTCCATATATATATGTTTTCGTAGATTCTCGCGGGTGTCTGTATGTGTAGATCTAGAGTCTCGGGTTTCTTCCCGCGTTCCTTTCATCTTCAGAAAGTTGTGGCGACGTTTCGACAAAATCCCATCCGTCATCATCAGGCCGGAATGTTCCTCCTGCTGCTTCCAGGAGCAATGCGTGGTCTGTCTGTTCCTTTCCTTCCAACTGCCGGTGGGGCTGTGTTCTGACTGGGTGGAGGCGTGGCTGCTTTCTGATTGGGTGGGGGTGTCCTCCGACTGGGTGGAGGCATGGTTGTCTTCTGATTGAGTGGAGGCGTGGCTGTCTTCTGATTGTGTGGATGCGTGGTTGTCTTCTGATTAGTTGGAGGCGTGGCTGTCTTCTGATTGGGTGGGGTGTGTTCTGAATGGGTGGGGTTTTTTGTTGTGTTGTAATATCCTGAGTGTTGTGATTTGGTGTCCTGAGGAGTGGGCTGTGTAGTGGCCTCCAGAGCTTTGGTTTGGCTCCGAGTTCGAGGACCTGCTATGTATCTCTGGTATGGGTCAGTCAGGTTCGTGTGTGCATTCTTCTGCTTGGGTGATGGCACTTTTGCTTGACTTATTCTGTCTTCTGTGTGGGAGAGTTTTTGTTCTGGGTGTGGATGAGTCTTGCTGGGGCTGGTGGCATTTGGGGTTGTTTGTTGGTTTTTTAAATCCTTGTTTGCTGAAATTCGTTTCTCTATCAATGCTGGTTTCCAAATGGCATGTAGGCGGGAGGTGTCGTCTCGCTTGTTCATACTGTCTGGGTGTTTTTCTATTTCAATGGCTTCTCTGATTATTCTGCTATTCAGATGTTCTATTTTGGTGATTGTTTTTGTACCTTCAAAATTGATGTTGTGTCCCGTAGTGTTTATGTGTTTTACTAGTGAAGATGTGTGATCTTTCTTCTGTACTGAGTTCTTATGTTCTTCTACACGTACCTCTATTCTTCTGTTAGTCTGTCCGATGTATGTTGCTGGACAGGAGGCGCATGGGATTTGGTATATGCCCTGGTTTTCCAGTTCTATTTTGTCTTTGGGATTTCTCAGGATGGTTGATATCTTTCTGTCAGTGTTAAATGCGGTTTTGATGTTATGTTTGCGTAGTACTTTACTGATTTTGTCGGTTGTTCCTTTTATGTAGGGCAAGATGGCTCGTCCGTTGTTCTGTTCTTCTTCTTGGATGTTTTTCTGTTTCGGAGTCCCCTGCTGAATCATATTGGTGATTTTGTTTTTTTGGAACTTGTTTGCTGTCAATATGTCTGTCAGGGTGTGTAGTTCTGTTTGTATATGTGTTTCATCTGCAAGGCGTCTGGTTCTTGTTATTAGTGTTTTGGCTACTGAATTTATTTGTGCTGGGTGATGATGTGATTGCGCATTGAGGTAACGGTTGGTGTGTGTTTTCTTTCGGTAGACTGTGTGTCCTAGGGTGCCATTTTGTTTTTTGTATATAAGTACATCCCAGAAAGGTAACTGGTTGTTTGTTTCAATCTCCATGGTGAATTTTATTTTGGGATGTAGGCTGTTCAGGTGTGTTAGGAAGTTTTCTAGCTCCTTTCTTCCGTGGGGCCAGATCACGAAGGTGTCATCCACATATATGAGCCACAGTTTTGGTTTGTTTGTAGTCTTTTCCAGAGCGTTAGTTTCAAATTCTTCCATGAAAAGGTTGGCGATAACTGGTGATAGAGGGGATCCCATTGGTGCGCCTTCTATTTGTTTGTATCTCTGGCCTCTGTGTATGAAGTATGTGTTTGATAAGCAGTGTTCTGCTAGTTCTATAATATGGTTTGGTGGATGGTATTTGCTTCTTATTGTTGATAGAGCTTCTTGGACTGGCACCTGGGTGAATAGTGATACCACATCGAAGCTGACTAGCAAGTCTTTTTGGTCTATCTCTAGATTTTTCACTAATTCTATAAAGTGGTATGAGTTTTGGACATATGAAGCTGCCATTTCTGCTTGAGGTTGTAATTGTTTTGCTAGGTATTTAGCTAAGTTTTGTAGTGGTGAGCCTATAGAACTTACTATGGGTATTAGTGGGATTCCATCTTTGTGTATTTTGGGGAGGCCATATAGTTTTGGGCATCTGGATGACTTCTCCCTAGGAATGATTGTTTGTTGGATTTCTTGGCTTATAGAAGTTGATTTTATCTTTTTCTTGGTGGTCTTTTCTAGATAGGTTGTGGGATCTGTATATATAGGTTTGTATGTAGTTTCTTTGAGTAAGTTGGACAGTTTCTCTTCATAGTCTGATGTGTCCATTACCACTGTAGCATTGCCTTTATCTGCTGGTAGTATGATTATGCTGTTGTCTTTTCTTAGGTTTTGCAATGCTACTTGTTCTTCTTTTGTTAGGTTGCTTTTGGGTGGTTTGCTTGTGCATAGGATGTGGGTGACTTCATGTCTGACTTGGTCTGCTTCATCTGCATTGAGTTTAGTTAAGCTGGTTTCAACTCCACATATGATGGTTTCTGTGGGAATTTTCTTTGGTGCAACAGCGAAGTTGAAACCTTTTGCTAGGACGTTTGTTTCTGCTGTTGTTAGTCTTCTGTGGGAGATGTTATGCACTACTTGTTTTAGATGTTGTTGTGATGTGGTTGTTTGGTTGTTGTAGTTCTCTAATTGTTTGAGTTTCTTTGAATGTCTGTTGTTTTTATAGATGGTCTCTGTTTCTGCTCTCCAAACCGCCAGTTGTTTCACTTTGTCCCATAGTATCGGGTGAATAATGTTGCTGAGTTTGAGATGTAATTTTAGTAGGTCCTTGTAGGTCCACTCAATCAGAAGACAACCACGCCTCCACCCAGTCGGAGGACACCCCCACCCAATCAGAAAGCAGCCACGCCTCCACCCAGTCAGAACACAGCCCCACCAGCAGTTGGAAGGAAAGGAACAGACAGACCACGCATTACTCCTGGAAGCAGCAGGAGGAACACTCCGGCCTGATGATGACGGATGGGATTTCGTCGAAACGTCGCCACAACTTTCTGAAGATGAAAGGAACGCAGGAAGAAACCCGAGACTCTAGATCTACATATATATATATATATATATATATATATATATATATATATATATATATATATATATATATATATATATATATAATCTTGCAAGATTCAAAGTATTTCTCCTTGCCTTTCCTTTTACTCTCCAGAAAACTTGGAAGAAATAATTCCTATGTCCTCTCCCCTCTTTCTGCAGATAACTTTTTTTTAAAGATCGATATCTTTCACATACTTGTTGTCCAGTCTATGGATCTCCTCCCTGTCTCCCAAGATAATTGTCATATAATATTAGAATATTTCTCTGAAATCGTAGCACCCTTTTCTTTGATTTTAACAACTGTTAATTATTGGGGTTGAGGCATGTATATCAGGCCAAATTTTAGTATTCAGCATACGTTCAGGTAGCAAATTGGACCTTTAATTGGTCCATTAGGGTCTCTCCCACCTTTAAATATGACTCCATTGTAATGGAATGTATCCATGAAGGTGAAAGTAATGTGATGGGCAGCAAGGTTCCATGAAGGAGGGAACACATTCCAAGGAGGAGGAGTGAGACAAGAGACAGCATAGTCTGGAGCTGGATCATGGCAAGAGGAAGAGATTTAGGATAGCCACTTCCTAGACTTTTCCAGGATATATCCATTAGGTTAGGGTAGCATAGGCTTAGTCTGGCAAGATTTTGTCTATATGGTACAAGCAAATAAAGTACTGAAGAACTGTGTTACATCATTCTTGGGCTTAGCCTGACAACCATTTTGAATTGTTTTCATAATCTTTCCTATCCAGACAATCACACTTTGCAAGAGCTTCACTATGTTTGGTTGCAGCTGGGTGAATAACTAAAACATCAAGCAACAGCAGAGATAAAGGCTAATACAAGTTCAGCAATAGGCAATAATCCCTTGCCAATGGCCATGTTGGCTATACCTCATAGGAACCAAACTCCAGAAGGCCACCTATTTGCTTAACCCCAGCCAAAGTTAAGGTTTACAGAAGCCAGAAACAAATTACACTGTCTGTCCATCCATTGATCCAATTTATGTACACCCAAATGACTCTGGAAAATGAACAGAATTAAAATAAAATAAAAACAATTACAAACATTTTAAAATAGGTTCCAGTTAGTAGCTTTCTGAAATTGAGACCTTTTAAAACTAAGTTTGACAGTCTTTGAAAAACCATCAGCTGAGTGCCTAAGCAAAGCTTCAAATCTAAGAGTTCTTTGAGGCAGTCTAGTCATGCACTTAGCCTTTCTCATGAATGGACCATTAATCATAGATGTTCTGCTTTTGGTTTTCTGTATAAGCATTCTTCTGCTAGCCACTGATTAAGTTTGTGCCCTCTGATGGGTAGTCTTTGTAAGGTTCCCTTTATAAATAATAGCAAAAATTCATAGTTATTCAGGGAAGTCAAAGAAGAAAAGTGGGTCACAACACAAACTCCATTCTTTATATATTAGGGTGTGACACTGTGATGCTAGTACAAAAGGAGATATCTTATGTAATTCATGTTTTAACATTTTAACTTCATTATTGATAGGAAAGAAAGCCCACTGAGAAATTCTATTTTCTGAAGAATTAGGCTGAAGATTATGGTTCCAGAGGAACTGGAAGCCCATGGTTAAGCTTCAGAATTTGTAGGAGCAAATTTGCTTTCTTTGGTCTTTTAAATCAAGAAGCTCTAGCTATCCCTTCGTGTAATTATCTTCTGTAGTTGATTGGCAGCCAGAAGGAAGAGATGACAAGACCTTTGCTAATCACAGATTTTATTGTAATGGAGCAAAACAAAGTTTCCACGTAGCTTGCAGAGAACTGATAGGCTAAAGAAGCAGGAACCAGAAATTACCAATATTGTAAATAATGTGACATTATTATTAAATCTCACATATTCATGCCTTTTTTACAATCAAAATTAAGGCAACTGTCTAGCCTAGAGGGACTGGTTGAAAAATTCAATCTAGTTTTCAAGTGCTGAGTTGTTTCAAAACCCCAAGTCTAATAACCCAACTTCTGATGGCCCTGCAGTGGCAAGCATATAGTAAGGAACAATAACTCGATGCTAGTTTAATAAAGGAACTCCTTTATGCTATATTACTATAAAAGTGCAGAGGGGCATTGTGTATAGAGGACACGCTTCCTGTATTTTCTTTTCTTTGCAGAAAAAAGAAAGAATGGGTGCCAGCGCTGCTCATTTCCCAGTTGTTTAATAGAAGAAGTGTTTGCTAGACTGAGTCTTATTTCTCTTACTTATTAGGGAGAGAGACAATAAAAATTCTGAAATGTACCATCAACAGTGTAGTCAGTGAATGCCAAAGAAAAGCTTATAACTGAGAAGTACTTCAGAGCCACATTAAAACCACAGAGCTAATTATTATCTTTTTCAACATATTTCTTGTATCTACTTCTTTTGTCGCTCAGTAAAAGTGTCCTTCCATATTCCTATCTTCCAATTCATCTTGACCTTCCAGGTTTTAGAATTTTTCTCACTCCATTCCTTTCCCCCTCACTGCGTTCCTTTCCTTTGCCTCTTTCAAAATGAAAGGCTCTTCCATGCTCACATCCCCTCCTTTTATTCATTGGCTGTTGTTTTGATAAGCCAGCTTTTTATCAATTGTATCAGGCTTTAAGCAGTAAGCCTACTACTTCACTTATAGGATATTACCTGAACACTTCAGTAATAATAACAATACGAAGATATAACCAATTTCTGCCACTCCAAAGATCAGAAATAAATTGTGAAGCAATATGGTTGTGCAGGAGAGTGTATGAAGGGAGGATTTCAAGTTAGGTAAAAAGAGGAGACGATAGAATTCATGGGTTCTCAAAGATTCATGAGCCCTCTAAAAATAATTTCATTTACATCGTGATAGAACACCTAATGGGGGCATGTATATTTACATTTTTAATTGTGCTCAAAAAGTAACTAACAAGACAATCTTGGAAAATATGCACATGGTGTTTTTATAATTCTTTATTTTAAAAAGATGACCGAGAATTTCAGAAAGTATTTACATTGCAGTCCTATATATATTTTCTCGGAGGTACATTCTTTGCTTCCAATGAGGCTTTTGTCACAGAAAGTAGCTAATTGGCTACAATGGGTACCCCATTATGCTCTGATATTTATCTGGCTCAGTTCCCAGAATGCCAGGCTGTGCATTGACAATAGACCATTGTAGTGTATAAACCTAATGTAGTATAAATCCATCAAACCTAAGTGCATACATGTGATATACATTTGCAATCTAATCTCTTGTACTTTAAGTCCATATTTCATGTCCTGGACTCAGAAAAGAAACAGGTCTGATTTTCTTCTCTAAATGTACGTTATTACCCTGGACTACTTAGTCTCATCTTCTCAAGGCAAAACATTCTCAAAACATTTCATCTTCCCAGGATTTTTGTTTGTTGGTTTCTTGGATAAGTTATGATTGGCAATGAGAAGGCAATGAGAAGCTCTCCAGATGGGTATCACTTTGCTTATCACTACTAGTGCCTTCTGTCCCAACCAGCATGCTGGCACCAGATCTATTGTAAAGCAGGATCAAAAGATCTTTCACCGATTCCTCTGGAACTTACCATTTTAAAGCTGCCCGATTATTTGTTCCTAATGCTTTTCTTATGAACTGCTGAAATCATTCCTTGATTTCTCCCTGAGTTCTGAATCTCTTGTAAACCCTTCATTAATTTGCTGGTTGATATTTGGCCAATTTTGTTTTTGAAATCTTCATCTTGCTGGTGATTCCAGAAAACATGATAAATTGCTTCTTTATATAGCAAGTAATCTTCTTTTCCTTCGGTGTGTTATTTACTACGATGTGGTGTATATACATATTACATGCACTCATATACCAGGGTTTTTTTGTGATATTTTATATGCACATCGTATGTAAAAGTTTATACCTGATATCTTAAAATCTATCTGTGGAACTATTCAAAATCAGTGTATGTAACTGCAAAACGGCAGTATGAAGATTGGACTATATAACATGAGCAGACTAGGTTCAGTAAGAAGCCAGTGTTTTCCCCTAAGTAAGAACTGCAAAATTTAACAGCCTAGTTTTCTTTCACTGCAGAGGAAAAAATAAAATAAAACTGGCTTCTGCAGGCAAGCCTTTGAACACCTGGCATCTGCATTTGGTTTTTCTGTGTTTGGTGCAGTGTCACTAGCATTGTGTAGGCTGTGAGCTGATACACTGAGTATCATATTATTAGTGAGTATGGAATCAGGTATGATAGCTAAATTAACCTCTTATTTGTCTAATCCAGCTAAAATTGTTATTGGCTCCAGCTGCAAAAGCAGTACTGTACATCTGATGGAACTGATTCAGAATCAGTTAGTCATTATGTCTATTTACTTTGTTACAGAATGATTGGACTGAAAGGCTTACGCCTTTGGATTCTTAAGGACTCAGCCCAATTCCCTTTAGTTGTATAGGAGCCTATGGCTCTGAAAAAGAGTCTAAGGAGCCTGCACAATTACAGCAACTAGAAATCAGGTTTCAGTATCTTAATGTTTCCTGCTGTGATTCCTTTCTAAAGCATCATTTAAATTATGCTTAAGCACCAATTTAATTTTACAAATGTTTAACTGTAGGAGGAGAGTCAAATCATTTGGCTGTCCCTAGGATTGTCATCATAGGACAAGACACAAAGCATGCTTTTCCTATGAGCTATTATATATGTTTTATTATTCCCACCCTTCATTGGTATGAATTGTTATTCTCAGTGTCTTCTGAGAAAAATAAGAAAGACATCCACAAAGTTCCTGTTTGCTTTCTCTTTGATGCAGAAAACCAGTTATCCTTAAGTAAATTTATTCCTCAGCTATGTTAGGACATCTGCAGTAGGTAAAGTTAATACAAATAAACTGAGCGGAGGGCTAGTGGCCCACTTACAATTAACAACTGTATACCCTCACAGAGTCCTATCTAGAGGGCACAAACAGTCATGCAAGGGCATTGTGTTATGTTTTACTGGTGCTTGTAATCATAAATACTTGTACAGTCAAGTGAGCATCCTTATCCAGAAATCAGAATATACACTCTGTAAAAACAGAGAAAAACTTTCCCGAGATTGTGTAAAACTGTGATGGAATGTAGTTCAGAGTCACAGGAGGGAGGGGCCCTTTTCTGGGAGTGAAGAGACAACATAGCTTGGAATTTTCAATATGCAGGAAAAGGATGAAGGTGGAATTACACGCACGCACACACACACACACACACACACACACACACACAGAAAGAGAGAGAGAGAGAGAGCATATCACAAGATATTGTAAGTTATGCAGATAGGTGCTTTAGTCTGACAAGATTCCTGTCTATAGGTGTGCAACAATAAAGAGACTACTCGAATGTAACTCCTTGTGTCGTTCTCGGTTCCTTGGGTCTGACAAAAACTGTGAAAATGGGAACATGTCATAATGTTACATCTATAGATATCTCCGTGAGAACCTAAGGGAAAATAGTCTGTATATACTGTTCCTTTCTGCACTTGAATAGCCGTTTAAAGCTAATTTAATACATATAGGCAGTGCTTTTTTTTGTAAAAGAAAAAGGTGCCAGAACTCACACATGTCATACAACCCACCTTGCCTACCCTACAAGGTTCCATCTGAAAAAGGTGCCGGAACTCCGTTCTGAGCGTTCTATGAGGAAAAAAGCCCTGCATATAGACATTTAAAATGAAGGATCTGTTAGTTCAAACAAAGAGAGATTTTGGACCTCATAGAATAAGACCAGGCTAGTACATCTGATGATTCCTAATGAGCACGAAACCAGTTATGTACTGTCCCTTGATGGTTAATGTAACCAAGTAAGTTATAATGAGTGACATGAGGGCAATCTGTAATTTTCAGCTTTAAACATTTCAACTGTCAAAAGACACATAGAGATAAACAACATTTAGACACAATTCAAAAGAGGCCACAAAAATACTACAACAGGAAACCAAAAGATCAGAACACTTCCTGGTTAGTAAGCAACACCCAGATAAGCAGAGATTAACACCAGACAAACAATCAAGCAGTAATCAAGAAACTACCAAGGAGAGAATAACACCCTTATCAACACTGATAGGGCAAGCTACTCTATATAAACAGAAAACAAACCCCATGCCTTTTTAGCATTAAAGATGTTGCCTAGCTGAGTAACAAAATGTATGCAAGCAAACAACTAAACTCAAGAGAACATCAAGGACTCTGTAATTCAACCATGAGCTACATGAAAAAGTAGTCCCTGCCTTAAAACCATTTGTTTAGTGATTGTTTGAAGTTACAACAGCACTAGAAAAAGTGATTTATGACTGTTTTTCACACTTACGAACATTGCAGCATCCCATGATTACATGATCAGAATTCAGATGCTTAACAACTGGTGTGTATTCATGACGATTGCAGTATCCTGAAGTCATGTGATCATCTTTTGAGAACTTCTGACAAGCAAAATCAATGTGGAAGCCAGATTCACTTTAACAACCAAGTTACTAACTTAACAACTGTTGTGATTCACTTGACAACTGAGGCACAAGGTCATAACAAATGCTTTGCTTAGCAATGGAAATTTTGGACTCAACTGTGGTCAGTCGTAAGTCAAGGATTGCCTGTTTTTTTTCCTACTGGAAAACTAACTGTGTATCCATCCAAATTGTTCACATCGCTTAAGTGCTCCCTTTCATAATGGAACATATTTAATGCTTGTTGAAAAATATGTAACTTCTTAAGGGATTGCCTCTGGTTATGTGAAATACTTTGATATGTTAAAATGCTTTTTAAGAATTTTCTTAAATGCTGAGATGCATGACAAACGAACACTTCTCTCACAAACATGAAACAATCAAACCTGTACAGTTAACCAGCTCCTTATCATGTTTACCAGGAAAAATTTGCGAAGCAGTTTGACATAAATTTATTTAGGACCATAAGCTTGCTCTGCAGAAATGCCAGATGCATGTATGTAACTAATGCTGAATCATAACAATTCCAGCATGAGCAAATGTTGACACCCACAGCCAGGTTTTATCACTTATTTTCCTTTCTCACCTCTGGAGGGTTTATAGTGAAAGAAAATCTCCATGTATTTCTGCAATCACAAGAGGCATCACACCGTTTACCTGGAGAGTACAGAAAATGAGGTAAGGAGACAGCTCAGCAACTATCTGCCACAAAGTGCTGATGGGATTTGTTTCTTACATTCTTCTCACCTTGACTCAAATTGCTTTGCTGCTGTTGAAACAAAGAGAAGCAGGGGCTGAGACAGGAAACGAGATGGCAACTTGGCAATTATGGGATATACGAAATGGCAGCAACTGTGTGCAGGAAATAGCAAAAGGCTGACAGTGCGAAGTTGTGGAGAGAAGTACTTGCTGATGTATATTTGTTGGAGAGAAGAACTGGTAGAGATAAAATAGTAAAATAGTAAAATAGTCCTAAGAAAGGATTAATGGACTGCCAGATGCTGAAGCTGAAACTCAAATACTTTGGCCACCTAATGAGAAGGAAGGACTCGCTGGAGAAGAGCCTAATGCTGGGAAAGATTGAAGGCAATAGAAGAAGGGAGGACAGAGAATGCGGTGGCTGGATGGAGTCACTGAAGCAGTAGGCATGAGCTTAAATGGACTCCAGAAGATGGTAGTGGAAAGGAAGGCCTGGAGGAACGTTGTCCATGGGGTCGCGATGGGTTGGACACGACTTCACAACTAACAACTACAACAATAACAAAGCATAATATGCCACAGAATAAAAGTATAAAAGTTTTAAAGTGGAAGGTAAATTAGGATGCATGTAATGAATGACCAGAGCTTGCCACTCCAGTCTATCCAAAGAGTATATAATCCCATATCACTTTTGGTTGTATCACCACCACAATCATCATCGTCATGATATGACTCCAGCTCTTATCAGAATTCCCATGCCAGATTGCAGGAAAGATTAGGAACTCTTCATCCCTTCATGTTGGTCCTGAGCCAGATTAGGGGACATTAGCATTTTTCTTTAATTAGAAACTTAAAAATCAGAAGTGAACTTAGTTGATAAGTGAGTTATGTTTTATTTACTTTGCCCCTTAGAGTGATCCACCGTATAGTTTTGAACCAGGTGATGGGCCTTGATCAATGGTAGGACCACTATAAATCACATGTAGTACACCATGGGTAGACCCATCTCTTTCCTACTTTCTGCCATTGTCACCCGTTCCTCTCGCCCTTCTTCCAAATCTTAATCTGCTATTAATAATGCCATTGGTAAAAGCCAAATGCTGAAAAATCCATTCATGGCTTTAGTGTGTTATCAGTTCTTTCCTAGCAGGAAGATTATCACTGACCATAAAGGATTTTCAAAGTAACTAAACAACCACTGGCATTTGTAGCAAATGGGCTAAAGAAGTAGACAAAACGTACATTAAAACTAGAAAGGAAAACAAAAATTGTTGTCATACCCCTCAAAACTTGGGTGATCAGGTAGGTTTTTCAATTAGCAGTGAAATAAAACTACATTGGCAATATTATGAGGCGGCATCTCATAACTGGTGTTGAGAAATTTTTCAAAACCTAAAGCAGGATCAGGAGTCAGGTAGATATGTTATGCATTGAGTGCATCTCCATTTAACGAAATTTGTTCCTCGATTGTAGGAATGATGAAAGTATCCTTAGCTAAGCCTCAATATTTACAACATGGAGGGAGGCTTTTGTATATCATAGGTTTTCTTTTGGGGAACGGATTCTACTGCAGGGATGGGAGAAGTCTAGGGGACGCTGGATAAGGGGGAGTAGATTTGTAGGATGCTTTTTCCCTATACAGCTTACATGCTAACTGTATCTTGTTTTCCATCAGAAATCTTCAATAAATTCCATAAATCACACTTCTACAATTTATGTCAAAATTAATTACAGTAGATTCTGCTGTCTTTGAATATTTCTTATACAAGTAGTCCTCACTTACCAATTGTCTATTAAATGACTGTTTGAAGTTAGAATGGCACTGAAAAAGTAACTTTATGACCTGTCTTCAAACTTACAACTATTGCAGTGTCCTTGCAAACATGTCATTGAGATTCAAGTGCAAGTATTTTTGGCAGGTCTTTACCACAATTGCAGTGTCCCACACAGATGTGGTTGCCATTTGCGCACTTCACAGCTAGTTTGCAACAGAATCAATGAAAAAGCCAGGAGTAAAAATTGCAAATGGCAGTCATGTAATATTTCACTTAACAACTGTAGCTGATTCACTTAGCAACTGTAACCAATATGAAGCCATATGTTTATCACAGTTGCCTGTTGTATTACTTGATGTCTGAATCACTTAGCAACAGAGTTGCCAGTCCCAATCATGGTTGTTAAGCAAGGAGTGAAAGTTCTGGTCTGTATGAGGTCACAGGGTAATTAGTACTAATATTACTCAATATTTTGTAAAATTTGATAGCTACATAAATAACCAGGACTTACGTTATGCAATGGTATGCAAGATATTTTTCAGATTGAATTCTTCTCAATACCAGCCTTCCTGGTACGGTACGTGCTCACCCACTCCTTTAAAATGCTAGATGACTTGGGGCTAGTCAAGCTCTCTCAATGCAATCCACCTCACAAGGTTATTATTGTGGGGAAAATAGGAGAAGGAAAGAGTTTTAGGTATAAGATTCATAAGTATTTCCAAAACCATTATATAAGAAATGCATTGTTAACAGTATGGGGGGGGGGAAATAAAAAGTAAAACGTATTTGAAAATTCCAGGGTGGCTGTCAATTATGGAAGCATTTGCACACCCAAATTTGGTGGACTTTGAAAAATATCTGGACATATAAAGATATTCTAAATTCTGAAGGAAATTTAAAAACTAAACAAGAAAACTAAACAAGGGGATCAACTTGTCATGGTGGACACATTTACAAATGCAAACTAGATATGGAAAAAAGACATTAAATTATATGGATTTTATAAAGAACAGACAGTATTTGATAAGACTTTGTTAACTTCAGATGAGAAATTAATTAAGAAAATGTATAACCTCTTATTAATTTTGGAAATGGAAAGCAAACAAGTCAAAGAAACAATGACAAGATGGGCAAAAAACTTTGGATATAATATAGAATTAGAAAAATGGCAAAATTTATAGGAAAGAAATTATAAATTGACAATGTCAACTTCTTATTAAGAAAATTTATATAAAATGTTTTATAGATGGCACTTGCCACCAGCAAGATTAGCAAATACGTTTTAAAATATGTCAGATAGATGTTGGAAATGTAAACATAACTCAGGCACGTATTGTCAGGTTTGGTGGACATATGATAAAGCAAAGAATTATTGGAAAAAGATACAAACTTGGTTAGAAAAGATGTTAGAAGAATATGTAAATTTTAAACCTGAACTTTTTAAATTAGGTATAATGCCAGAAAAGATTAACAAACAAAACCTATATCTGATTTTACACGTCACAACAGTGGCAAGAATAATATTTGCACAATATTGGAAAAATGAAGGAATACCACCAGATGAAGAAATATTTTTAAAAAATTGGAATGCACTGAGATGGATAGATTGACCATGAGATTGAAAGAAAAAGAAGAAACAGAATATTATCAAACTTGGGATTTACTTTACCGATGGTTAGAGGAAAGAATAAAGGATTAGGAATTTAATTTGTATTAGTGTATTTAAACTCAGACAGCACGTTGGTTGAAAAATTATTATTATATGTATGGAAAAAACCAATAAAATCTCTAAAAAAGAGTTTTAGGTATGTTCATTCTCTTGAGTTATTTATAAAAATAATAAAGTTGAAATTAAATAAATGCATCTAATAAATTAAATTTATTTAATTTTAAATATATTTAAAAAATTAGTTATGAAGATAAGACGGTACATAAAATATTTGATTTCTTGTGGCAACAGAATTGATACACAGGTTTTCATTCATTTGTTCATTCATTCTTATTTATTAGTCTGATTCGTCAAATTATATCAATTCACTAAAGCAACACTTGAATCCCATCATTTACACAGAGTTCCTTATTATGGGATACAATCTGGGTTGGTCACCTGGACCAGAGGTTTAGTCTTCCAAGTTCTCAGACACGTGCTAGAGCCCATTATCAGTGATATTTTTTTTCTCTTACCAGAATGTAACTAAACCTCTGAATCCAGTGACCGGCCCAGATTGGATCCTGCAACATTATCCTGGGACATGTACATTTACCTTCATTCGTGATAATTCTTAATGCAGGTACATGTGACTATATAGGTTAGAAACAGTAGCCCCAGAAGAGCTGGGGAAGATGAAACAATATTCTAATTATGCAACTCAGATCCCTACTTGGAATTTGTGTGTATCCTAGCCTTGCATTAATCTATGGTAGGGTACAACTTGCATCTTATAAACACAGTTTGAAAGATTAGAAGTATATCTTAAGCTGTTTCCCCTGTTTTCATTAGCATGCAATTTGCTTCACTAAATCTCTTTGGCTTAGAGATTGTTTCATTTTTCCAAACAATACTATTGAAATGAGATCCCCTTGCTAGTTGTACAATAAAATCTGTATGGAACAACGAGGCAGTTAAATCTGCAGGGTAAAATAAATCTCTTATTTTTCAGGTAATAAGAAAATAACTTATTTTTCAATATTTTCAAATCAAGCATCATTTTGTGTTCTTCAGCTGAAATATATATACAATGTTCACCTTGCTATTTGTTCAGGAATTACATTTATTTCCACAAATGTAAATATGTTAAATGTTCTGCACCTTCTTTATTTTGTACAAAGATTGTAAGTCTGGATTTTGAAACAGAAAACTGTAAGTGTGTATTGGAAGAAAATAATAATGTTCCAACAATGAAGAAGTTTGACTTTGATGGACTCAGTGATGACCAGCCAATCTGTTAGAAATGGGAATTGTTTCATAAACATGCAGGCATACACACACGCACACACACACACACACACACACAGAGAGAGAGAGAGAGAGAGAGAGAGAGAGAGAGAGAGAGAGAGAGAGAGAGAGAGAGAGAGAGAGATGGGATACTAAGTTCTGTAAATGAAAATATACCTATTCCTTAACATAAACATATATTTAAAAGTACTTAATAACTCACCAGGTGCAACAATTTTAAAACTACCAGACAGGACTTTTTTCTGTAGATAAAAGCTGCTGTGGAGAGGAAGGAAAGGGGAAGGGGAAAGGAAGGGCATCCTGTCTACATACATTCCTGCAGAAAGCAAGGCAGGAAAGATGCTTTTCTAAGATATGTCTTGAGTTTATTGTTTTATACCATGCACTTGCAAAGGGAGGGTGCGTCATAAGTGCACAAATATGCATTCTTTTGAGTCAGTGTTGGATTCGTGTTGGCATTTTTGGTCTGCTATTCAGTATTTTAAAGTACAATCCTTATCTGCTTTACTGGATGTTTTAATACCACTCACATTAACACCCATCTGAACACAAATATCTGGATGTATATAAATAAACCAGATGAAAGTAGTGATGCAAAATCAGAGATTAACACTGCACAGAGGCGTAAAACCTAATGTTTAAAAGAGTCCCATTCCATTGTTTCCTCAATGTTAACAAATCAGCTGTTTATTTAACCAAAAAGATTTGCAGGGTTTTTCCAGATGATCTTTTGTTGTGTTTATTTCGGTTTCCTCTGCTGTAAATTTGTAGTGGGTACTCAGTAGTTACTTAAAACCAAATGTCCTCCCTCAAGGAAGTGCTGTTTTTGCCAAGAAATATTTTCTCAGAATTCAAAAAGCAGTAACATAAAACAAAAGCAGAAAACAAGGCCTACCTTTCCCCTAGATTCTGTCCTGCAACAATACCTCCCATTTCAGGAATTTTTTGCTTCTTAAATCTAAAACTAAATACCTTGAGAACTAGGTTTTTCAGAAGCAGTGCTTCAAAATCATATACAACAGTGCAACAGCAAAGCTCTTTAGAGAAGTAGAAAAAAACATAGGTTAGTGGTGGCACATAAAAAATGTATAGGTAAATTATGGCCTTCGGTTCACTGTCCATAGGTTTCATTCAAATGTATTTCACTAATTTAGCTTTTTTTTAAAAAATCTTTAAGCAGCTGTTTCTTGTTTTCTTACTTTATTGATGATTTTTACTTTATTAATCTTAATTTTTGTCGATCAATAAATCTTTCTATGTTGGTACAGAAATGATAGATAGATAGATAGATAGATAGATAGATAGATAGATAGATAGATAGATAGATAGATAGATAGATAGATAGAGTGCTTTTTTTGTAAAGGAAAAAGGTGCCGGAACTCACACATGTCATACAACCCGCCTTGCCTACCCTACAAGGTTCCATCCAAAAAAAGGTGCCGGAACTCCGTTCTGAACGTTCTATGAGAAAAAAAAGCCCTGGATAGATAGATAGATAGATAGATAGATAGATAGATAGATAGATAGATAGATAGATAGACAGACAGACAGATGATAAATAAATATATATGGTATTATGTATATGGACCAACATTTATATTCAGTAGTTTTCATTCACCTGCTTATATATATTATCGGTGGAATGGATTTTTCTTGTTACCCCTGAAATACTCCCTATGGTTTTGATCCAATCAGAAGGTAAAGCGGATTTGCAGAAAGAGCAGTCTCATTGCACAAATGCAAGACTTCACATAGTTCTGTTCTAGTCTTGAAGGAAGAATCTTTTTTAAAAAAAATATTAACTAATTTTTAAAAAAACAAAGAAAAAGACACATGAAATTATAAAAGAAGAAAAAAGCCTGACTGAAGAAACAAAAACAGACAAGGCATATATTTAGAAATAATACATATACTGTATCAATAAATGGAAGTCATAATTCATTATCATCTCCCATAGCAAAGCTGTGTTAATCAATTCTGCAAACCACTGAATATTCGGAACCATACATTTATTTTTGCAATGTTTAACAGTGAGTCTTAGGGCTATGCCAGGGATGGTGAACCTTTTAGAGACCGAGTGCCCAAACTGCAACCCAAAACCCACTTATGTATCGTTGGGTGCTGGGTGGGCATGACCAATTGGGTGGGCATGGCCCATTGGGTGGGTGTGGCCCATAGTGTGGGTGTGGCCCATTGGGTGGGTGTGGCCAATTGGGTGGGCATGGCTGCGGTGGTAACAGCAGACTGGGTGGGACTAAAAAGTTCAATCAATCAATTCCAACTTTGCAAAATCTTTTTTTTTCCTGCGAGAAGTTGACATTGATTGACCTTTTTTTTTTGCACACAGTGGCAGAGGCCTAAAGCAAAAAGGGTTTATAAAACCCAGCTGAAGGCCTAGGACTGGGGCGACAGCGTGCATGCCCACAGAGAAAGCTCTTCTTGCCAGCTGTGGCACGCGTGCCATAGGTTCGCCACCATGGAGCTATGCAGATAGTCCTGGAGTTACAAGCACAATTGGGGCTAGAATTTCCATTGTTAAGCAACACAACTGCTAGTAAGTCACACCTGGTTTCACAATCTTTTTTTTGCTACCGTTATTAAGCAAATGACTGTAGTTGTTGAGTGAATCAAGCAGTCATTAAGCAAATCCAGCTTTCCTCATGGGCTTTGCTGGTTGGAAACTGGCTGGGAAGGTCACAAATGGTGATCACATGACCCCAGAACACTGCAGTAAATACGTGCCAATTGCCGTTCACCCAAAATTTTGATCACATGACTGTGAGGCGGCAGCAGCAATCATAAGTGCAAGGAGTGGTTGAAAGTCACTTTTTTGAGTGCTTTGGTAATTTCAAACAATCACTAAGCAAGTGGTTGTAACTCAAGGACTACCTGTAATTGCTACTTGAAAATCTTTGTGCTTTACTTTGGATATAATTGCTCATTTCTATGTGGATCATTTTGATTACTGTTTTTTATTATATTATCATTGCTATTTAAATAGTTTCTCATTCTCTTCAAAAATCATATTCTAAATGTTTAACCTGAATTTGCAGTATGATATGCTCTATACAGTATAAGGCAACCATCCTTGTTTAGGTTGGATACATTTCTGTGAATATATACATTTTTCACTGCAGCATGTTTTTAGTTTTAGTTTTCCAATTCTGTACAAACATCAATTGAAACTAAACATTAAGAAAACCAGGATCATGGCATCCGGCCCTCTCAATTCCTGGCAAATAGATGGGGAAGAAATGGAGGTAGTGACAGATTTTATTTTCCTCAGCTCCAAGATCACCACAGATGGGGACTGCAGCCAAGAAATTAAAAGACGCTTGCTCCTGGGGAGGAAAGCCATGGTAAATCTAGACAGCACACTAAAAAGCAGAGACATCACCCTGTCAACAAAAGTGCGTATAGTCAAGGCTATGGTCTTCCCAGTTGCAATGTATGGCTGTGAAAGTTGCATCATAAGAAAGGCTCAGCGCCAAAGAATTGAAGCCTTTGAACTACGGTGCTGGAGAAGACTCCTGCAAGTTCCTTGGACTGCAAGGTGATCAAACTGGTCAGTCCTAGAGGAGATCAACCCTGACTGCTCTTTAGAAGGTCAGATCCTGAAGTTGAAACTCAAATATTTTGGCCACCTAATGAGAAGGAAGGAGTCGCTGGAGAAGAGCCTAATGCTGGGAAAGATTGAGGGCAATAGAAGAAGGGGATGACAGAGAATGAGGTGGCTGGATGGAGTCACTGAAGCAGTAGGCGTGAGCTTAAATGGATGCCAGAAGATGGTAGAGGACAGGAAGGCCTGGAGGAATGTTGTCCATAGGGTCACAATGGGTCAGACACGACTTCGCAACTAACAACAACAACAACAACAACAACAACAGACAGCAAGGCTTCTCTTTTTCAGTGTTGTGCCGGATTAATTATTGCACTGTCAGCACTTATATTAATAAATTATGATGTCTTTCATTTATATTCTCTGAGATCTTACCAAATAAAAATATTTCTGGCTGTAATTTAAATTCTATTTTCAGAATTTTCTGAAAGTTTTAGTCTATTTCTTTCCAGTACTTTTGAGGGTTTATATAATTACCACATATGAAACATTCTTTCTTTGTTGCACTATTTCCAACATTTACTATTTGTATGATTGATCCATATTGGCAGTTGTTGATGGAGGTATATACATCTATAAAACATTTTGAACCAAATTTCCCTCAGGCTAGTTTCATTCATTTTTCCCCTTGTAGATATTCCCATTGTTCCATTCTTATTGCATCTTTGAAATTTTACATCCATTTTATCATATAGTTTTTAAAGTGTTCAGTCTCTCCATCACATTTAAGTAACAAATTGTAAATATATTATAATCCATTATCTTGATTTTATAGAAATATATCAGTTCTGTCATCTTTCTTGGGGTCCATCCTGAAGAAGGAATCTTATGAGATCCACTCAAAAGAACACCGGATCCACTCAGGTCTTTTTGTGACCGTCTGCCAATATTGAAAAACATATTATTCTTATGCACACATAAAACAAATGTATAAGATAATAAGACTCCAGAATTAGTTGATATACCAGTAGTTCAGACTCTTAATAGGCAGTATCACCTTAGTCCTTGAACCCTACAGGAAAAGAGCTAAGTGATTTAGATACTGATCTAAAGATCAACAGAATAGTTTCATGTTGTAAAAGCACTCATATCGGTTTTGGAAGACAGCTGTGCCTGCTGTCCAATGTAGGGTGTAATGTTTGTTTACTTATACTACTTTCATGAAGACCCCTTACAACAGGTAAAGCATGGTGAGGACTGGACCAGAAACATCATAAAAAAGCATTGCCCTGAGAAATGAACTTGATGTCAGTGAATGAGCAAAATCAGAATCACCATGCCCTCCAGCAAATTAATTCCTGTATTGTGATTCTTTGACCAGCATCCTATGGGACTTTATCATTGTGATTGCACAAATAAGCAGAAGACTGCAAATGACTTTGATCTCTGACATGCTGTTTGCTCCTGTGGTTTCAACAAACACAATTTTTGAAAGAGACTATGCAAAAAGAAAACACTGCTTATATAGATTGCCCCAGTACTTCACTAAGCCAGGATCAATTGCTGTCATTTTTTGTACTTTGCAGTACAAAATCATAGATTCAGTTTTGTTTTGTATGTATACCTAGGGCAAAATGCCTCGTACAAATCCAATAAAAATAGAAGAATCTGTTGTTTCATTCTTACCCCATAAAGAAGGAGGAAATGACTTCTAGAGTCCAGTAATATTGATTCAGAATCTCAGGCTTAATAGATTTTTGATTTGGAATGGAAAAAAATAAGAAGAAGCAAATTGCCTCCAAGCACAGAACACATGAAATCAACCTATGAAAATCAGCTTTCATTAGACTATAATGAAAAAATGCAATAATTAGAAAGGAAGAAATTAGAAAGCTTCATTGCAGTCAATACATTCTTATCTGAAACAAGTTGGGCCATAAAGCTGCACCTATATTCCATTTGCCCTTCCGTACAGAAAAGGCATATCAGTGAACAGTAGAAACAAGACAAGGTGTACAAAATATCAGACATCCAGGCCTTTCAGCTTCAGTTACTCTTGATCTCTGATTGAACCCATTTGGGGCTATTAGAGGAAAAACCTCCTAATATGCCAATGGCATTTTGTCACTGCCTTTGAAACTGAAGATTTTAGAAAATAGTATGGTCATAAGGTAGAGTGCCACTAACCTTCCATTCTAGTCAATGATGGTTAAGTGGGCATTGAAATTCAGTCTCATGTCTCTGTAGCTCCAAAGGTTTCAACCATTTCTTGTTACTTTCCAGCCCATGATTGCAACAAATATAGAACTTTTATTATGGCTTATCTTTTTTTTAAATTATATGCGCTAGCATAATATTTCCAACCTGTTTTCCTACAATGTCGGCTTGCGACCCCCAGGGGAAGAGCCTTCTCTGTGGGAGCGCCAGCCCTGTGGAACCAGCTCCCCCCTGAGCTTCGGATGGCCCAAGATCTCCAGTCCTTTCGCCGCGGCCTCAAAACACTCCTATTCCACCTGGCTGACCTGGACTGACAGGGATTTTAATTGTGTTTACAATTTTAACTCTAATCTTTAATTTATTTCAATTTTAAATTTTAATTTACTGTACAGAGACCTTTAATTTTTGTTGTTGTTAGCCACCCTGAGTCCCTCGGGAGATAGGGCGGGATATAAGTCCCATTAATAAACAAATAAATGCATTGATACTGCAATTCCCAGAATTCCCAGCCATAATTAGTCAAACTCTTACCATATAAGATTTATGAGATTCATAGTTTTAATCGATAATATCTACAGGGGGGGAGTGGGGGCAGTCAACGCAATGCAAGCCACATTGTAGATTAGTGGCCCTTTTCTAATATGTCATGATGTCATACCTCTGCCCCAAAGTGGTAGAGCTGGAGGTCTGGCACTATGCCAATGAAGACTGTAGCAGCCTAAGTATCCTCATCCGTGTTACCATATAAATCTTGATACTGTGCACAATATTATGATGTGCTGTATTTTATATCTCCTGATCTGATAATCCTTCATGCACTTAATTGTATCCAGTTTCCCACATTATATATCCAACTACCCCTTGATAAAACAAAGTTTTGGTTTGAGTGTTTGAAATTTGCATCTGACTAAAATTCCAATAGAATTACATTAAAACATATTTCTTGCTAGCTTTATCCCACTGAAATTATTCATTAAAATGTTCCTGAATGGAAAAACAAAAGAAATGCAAATGCAAATCCAATTCCAATGAAAACTTGCAGCATAAATGTTTTGCGTTGTTTCTCAATAGCAACTTAGTCCTACTCCTTTACCTTTACTGTATGTTTGCTACAAGCAGAATTTTAAATGATTACAATACCTGAGCAAATTAAAAACCAACACCATATTTGTTTGTTTGTTTGTTTGTTTAAGGCTTATTTTCCTTACATAGTTTGTGGAGCCCCTTCATGGATTACTGCCTTGTCGTGGCGAAGGGGCTTGCGTAATTCAATGAAGCTATGAGCTATGCCGTGCAGGGCCACCCAAGACAGACAGGTCATAGCAGAGAGTTCTGACAAAACGTGATCCACTGGAGAAGGAAATGGCAACCCACTCCAGTATCTTTGCCATGAAAACCCTATGGACAGTACCAAAAAGAAAATAGATATGACGCTGGAAGATGAGCCCCTCAGGTCGGAAGGCGTCCAATATGCTACTGGGGAAGAGCAGAGGGCTAGTACTAGTAGCGCCAGAAAGAATGAAGCGACTGGGCCAAAGCCGAAAGGACGCTCAGCTGTGGATGTGTCTGGTGGTGAAAGGAAAGTCCGATGCTGTAAAGATTTTTTCTCCATAGAAACCTGGAATGTAAGATCCATGAATCAAGGCAAGCTGGACGTGGTCAAACAAGAGATGACAAGACTGAACATCGACATCTTAGGTATCAGCGAACTAAAATGGACAGGAATGGGTGAATTTAATTCAGATGACCATCAGGTATACTACTGCGGGCAAGAATCCCTCAGAAGAAATGGAGTAGCCTTCATAGTCAATAAAAGAGTAGGAAAAGCAATACTGGGATACAATCCTCAAAATGACAGAATGATCTCAGTTCGAATCCAAGGCAAACCATTCAATATCACAGTAGTCCAGGTCTATGCCCCAACCACCAGTGCTGAAGAGGATGAAATTGACCGGTTCTATGAAGCCCTACAGCACCTTATAGAACTAACACCAAAAAATGATGTCCTTATCATCATGGGGGATTGGAATGCTAAAGTAGGAAGCCAAAAGATAACCGGAATAACAGGCAAGTTTGGCCTTGGAGTACAAAATGAAGCAGGGCACAGGTTGATAGAATTTTGTCAAGAGAATACGATGGTCATAGCAAACACTCTTTTCCAACAACCCAAGAAACGGCTCTACACATGGACATCACCAGACGGTCAACACAGAAATCAGATTGACTATATGCTCTGCAGCCAAAGATGGAGAAGCTCTATACAGTCAGTAAAAACAAGACCAGGAGCTGACTGTGGCTCAGACCATGAGCTTCTTGTTGCAAAGTTTAGGCTTAAACTGAAGAAAGTAGGGAAAAGCACCAGGCCAGTCAGGTATGAATTAAATCATATCCCCGTTGAATATACAGTAGAGGTGACAAATAGATTTAAGGAATTAGATCTGATAGACAGGGTGCCTGAAGAACTATGGACAGAGGTTCGCAACATTGTACAAGAGGTAGCAACCAAAACCATCCCAAAGAAAAAGAAATGCAAGAAAGCAAAATGGCTGTCTGAGGAAGCTTTGCAAATAGCTGAGGAAAGGAGGGAAGCAAAAGGCAAGGGAGAAAAAGAAAGATACGCCCAATTGAATGCAGAATTCCAGAGAATAGCTAGAAGAGATAAGAATGCCTTCTTAAATGAACAGTGCAAAGAAATAGAAGAAAACAATAGAATAGGGAGGACCAGAGATCTTTTCAAGAAAATTGGAGAGATGAAGGGAACGTTCAATGCAAAAATGAGCATGATAAAGGACCAAAATGGCAGGGACCTAACAGAGGCAGAAGAGATTAAGAAGAGATGGCAAAATTACACAGAAGAACTATACAAGAATGAGCTTAACGTCCCTGATAATCACAATGAGGTGGTCACTGACCTCGAGCCAGACATCCTAGAATGTGAAGTGAAGTGGGCCTTAGAAAAGCTGAGCAACAACAAAGCTAGTGGAGGTGACAGTATTCCAGCTGAGCTATTCAAAATCTTAAAAGATGATGCAGTAAAAGTGCTACACTCAATTTGCCAGCAAATTTGGAAAACTCAACAGTGGCCACAGGATTGGAAAAGATCAGTTTACATTCCAATTCCAAAGAAAGGCAGTGCCAAAGAATGTTCAAACTATCGCACCATTGCACTCATTTCTCATGCTAGTAAAGTTATGCTTAAAATCCTACAAGCTAGACTCCAGCAGTATGTGGATCGAGAACTACCAGAAGTACAGGCAGGATTTCGAAGAGGCAGAGAAACTAGAGATCAAATAGCCAACATACGCTGGATCATGGAGAAAGCTAGAGAGTTCCAGAAAAACATCTACTTCTGCTTCATTGACTATGCTAAAGCCTTTGATTGTGTGGATCATAACAAACTGTGGCAAGTTCTTAAAGAGATGGGAGTACCAGAACATCTTATTTGTCTCTTGAGAAACCTATATGCGGGCCAAGAAGCAACAGTGAGAACTGGACACGGAACCACTGATTGGTTCCAAATTGGGAAAGGTGTCCGGCAAGGCTGTATACTGTCACCTTGCCTATTTAACCTATATGCAGAGCATATCATGAGAAAGGCAGGGCTAGAGGAGTCAAAAGTTGGAATTAAGATTGCTGGAAGAAATATCAACAACCTAAGATATGCAGATGATACCACTCTAATGGCAGAAAGTTAAGAGGAACTGAAGAGTCTCTTGTTGCGAGTGAAGAAGGAGAGTGCAAAAGTTGGGTTGAAACTAAACATTAAGAAAACCAAGATCATGGCATCCGGCCATCTCAATTCCTGGCAAATAGATGGGGAAGAAATGGAGGTAGTGACAGATTTTATTTTCCTGGGCTCCAAGATCACTGCAGATGGGGACTGTAGTCAAGAAATTAAAAGACGCTTGCTCCTCGGGAGGAAAGCCATGGCAAATCTAGACAGCACACTAAAAAGCAGAGACATCACCCTGTCAACAAAAGTTCGTATAGTCAAGGCTATGGTCTTCCCAGTTGCAATGTATGGCAGTGAAAGTTGGACCATAAGAAAGGCTGAGCGCCAAAGAATTGAAGCCTTTGAACTCTGGTGCTGGAGAAGACTCCTGCGAGTCCCTTGGACTGCAAGGCGATCAAACCGGTCAGTCTTAGAGGAGATCAACCCTGACTGCTCTTTAGAAGGCCAGATCCTGAAGCTAAAACTCAAATACTTTGGCCACCTAATGAGGAGGAAGGACTCACTGGAGAAGAGCCTAATGCTGGGAAAGATTGAGGGCAATAGAAGAAGGGGACGACAGAGAATGTGGTGGCTGGATGGAGTCACTGAAGCAGTAGGTGTGAGCTTAAATGGACTCCAGAAGATGGTAGAGGACAGGAAGGCCTGGAGGAACATTGTCCATAGGGTCGCGATGGGTCGGACACGACTTCGCAACTAACAACAACAACAACAAGTTTGTGGAGAAAGCCAGTTTGGTGTAGTGGTTAAAATATTGGACTAGAAACCAAGGAAACCATGAATTCTAGTCCTACTGAGGCACCACCTCAGGCCCATTACTCTCCCTCAGCCATAGGAAGCAGGCAATGGCAAACCACTTCCAAAATCTTAAGTAAAAGGCACTTTATCATCAAAATCAGTCGAGGTGAGCTTTACTTTCTTTGTATATATGCATGTATTATATTTATGTTCTATAGTATATAGTCAAACAATTCTTTTAGAAAAATTCAATTCCTTTAAAATTCTTTCTGAATTTAAAGTGATTACAACAATGTCAGGTCGGTTCTTAAGTTCTTTTAATAGTATTACACCACTTTATTAGTTCCCAAAATGTTTATCTTTCCTGTGATTCTGGAGGTTGTAGCATGAAAGTTCTAAAATGCTAACCTAAAACATTGGTATATTAAAATAAGCTACATAATCTGCTGGGCCCAAGATGTTTCACTAAATGATAAGGAATCCTAGTCCACCCCATTTCCATGATTCAGTGTAAATAGGCACACATGCAGTTGTTTTCAAATATTGGCAATTATAATCAGTGCTTTTTTTCTAAAAAAAAAAAAAAAAGGTGCCGGAACTCTCATCTTGGCGGGCACAGAAGGTGGGGGGTTGGGGGGCTGGTGCTGCTGCAGTCACAGGTGCGAAGGGTGTTGGCAGCGGGCTCCCCTCCCTGGGGCCGGAGCTGGTGTGGCTGGTACTATGGGAGCAGCAGAGCCCACTCTATATGGCAGGGCTGTGCAATGTGGGCAGCAGAGGCAGTGCGGGACAGGTGATGTTTTAATCTTATGATTTTAAAAATATATTTTTTCTATTGTAAGTTTCCCCAAACCTCGCCATGTGAATTGCATACAAATATTATATAATTGGTAAATAAAGGTAGAACATATGTTAAATATACATCAAATGATAATATGCTTCCCTACAAAGTCAATTCTTTCTCAATGACAGACCAAGGAGTTAACTCGGAAAGGCAAGAGGAAAATCTAGAAGAGGTCTGTGCAATTCTTCAACATCTTCATTAACGATTTGGATGAGGGGATAGATGAGGAACTCATCAAATTTGCAGACAACACCAAGCTGGCAGGAATAGCCAATACTCCAGAAAATAGGCTCAAGATACAGGAGGATCTGGACAGACTCGAACACTGGGCACTATCTAACAAAATAAAATTCAATAGTGAAAAAGTAAGGTTCTACATTTAGGCAGGAAAAATCAAATGCACAGGTATAGTATAGGTGGTACCTTGCTCAATAGTAGTAACTGTGAGAGAGATCTTGGAGTCCTAGTGGACAATCACTTAAATATGAGCCAGCAGTGTGCTGCAGCTGCCAAAAAAGCCAACACAGTGCTAGGCTGCATTAACAGAGGGATAGAATCAAGATCACGTGAAGATTGGAGGATTGGAGGCTAAAACATATAGGGTACGGTTGCTGGAATTGGGTATGTGTAGTTTAATGAAGAGAAGGGTGAGGGTTGACATGATAGCAGTGTTCCAATATCTCAGGGGCTGCCACAAAGAAGAGGGAGTCAAGCTATTCTCCAAAGCACCTGAAAGCAGGACAAGAAACAATGGATAGAAACTAATCAAAGACAGAAGCAACCTAGAACTAAGGAGAAATTTCCTGACAGTTAGAACAACTAACCAGTGGAACAACCTGCCTCCAGAAGTGGAGAATGCTCCAACACTGGAAGTTTTTAAGAAGAGACTGGCCAGCCATTTGTCTGAAATGGTATAGGGTTGCCTGCCTGAGCAGGGGGTTGGACTAGATGACTTCCAAGGTCCCTTCCAACTTCTTCTTCTTCTTCTTCTTCTTCTTCTTCTTCTTCTTCTTCTTCTTATTATTATTATTATTATTATTATTATTATTATTATTATTATTATTATTATTATCTGCTATCATGTCACCCCTGCTATCATGTCACCCCTCACCCTTCTCTTCGTTAAACTACACATACCCAATTCCAGCAACCGTTCCCTATATGTTTTAACCTCCAGCCCCCTAATCATCTTTGTTGCTCTTCTCTGTACCCTTTCTAGAGTCTCGACATCTTTTTTACATCGTGGTGACCAAAACTGGATGCAGTATTCCAGGTGTGGCCTTACCAAAGCATTGTAAAGTGGTATTAGTACTTCACTTGATCTTGATTCTATCCCTCTGTTAATGCAGCCTAGCACTGTGTTGGCTTTTTTGGCAGCTGCAGCACACTGCTGGCTCATATTGAAGTGATTGTCTACTAAGACTCCGAGATCCCTCTCACAGTTACTACTATTGAGCAAGGTACCACCTATACTATACCTATGCATTTGATTTTTCCTGCCTAAGTGTAGAACCTTACTTTTTTCACCATTGAATTTCATTTTGTTAGATAGTGCCCAGTGTTCGAGTCTGTCCAGATCCTTCTGTATCTTAAGCCTATCTTCTGGAGTATTGGCTATTCCTGCCAGCTTGGTGTCGTCTGCAGATTTGATGAGTTCCCCATCTATCCCCTCATCCAAATCGTTAATGAAGATATTGAAGAGCACTGGGCCCAGAACAGAGCCCTGGGGCACCCCACTACACACTTCCTTCCATGTAGATGCGGTTCCATTGAGGACCACATGCTGAGTACAGCCTGTCAGCCAGCTACGAATCCATCTGGTGGTACTATTAGGGCAGCTGTTGCTGGGTGTATTGTGGTCTTCTTCATTTTCTCCAGTAGTTTGTAATCCAAATGTCGATGGGGTATTATAATCCAAATGTACTCCAAAAAAAAAAGGAGCGACAAGTAAAGGTGAGTACAAAGGGAAAAGGAAAGAAAAAGAGAAGGAAAAAGCCAAATATTCTTATATCTAAAACAACAACAACAACAACAAAATTAATCCATACAGGTTATGCTCTTTGTTCGTTTCAAAGTCTCTGTGCCTTAGTCCAAAAGAAAAAAATCAAAGTAAAAAACTATCCACCATTCCACAAACTAAAAAAAAAAAACAGACTCTGTAAACTTCTTATCAGTGAGTCCAGCAGCTGTCATTCAAGGTTACTTACTCTCCCTTTTTTTCTTAAGCTTCAAGGGTATTCTCAGCTGAGATACTTGATTCATTACCTTCTTTTGCCTTCCATTGTTATCCGCCGCTGCAGTTCCAGGACAGAAGCAGTTTAAAAATACGCTCCCCTCCCCCACTTCTCCATGGGTTCAAATTCTTCTTATTTCCCCCCCCCCCACAGTTTCCAGCATTTAAGGATTCTCAATCTTCTCACCCAGGCAATCCTCCAAACTTACTTTCAAGATCTTCCAAGTGGCCGCCCTGGCTTGTGACGGCTCGCAATGGCCGTCTGACAGCTGCTGGTCCGGGAAGCTTCCGTCAGCTCTCCAGGAGGTTGTGATCTCTCCTGTGCTGCCAAAACTGTGCCTCCCTTCTTCACCATCCCTACAGGACATCTCTGATCTGTCTGAAACTCAGACAGATCCCCCAAACAGCTGAAAAGTGACAATCCTTCGGGGGCTTCCAAAGGATGTCATCCCGCCACGGAACTAGCCCCGCCTCCCCCCTCAGCTAGTATTTGGAACTCACTGGAATTCTTGTGTGGTACCTCTTTTCTAATAAGGAACAACTGTATAATATGCCAGACATGGAGTATACCTAAAAAAATATTTTTACATTGATGTAAAGATTCTCTCACACCCAATGTTATATTTTGAACTGATGTAGCATATTTATGCTTTATGCATCAACCACTATGTATTGATATGGGAAAAGGCTTGCCAATATTTCCTCGTGGTCAATATTCACTTTTTTCTTTAATAAGTGACTTATTTTCTTATTAATCACTAATGTTGTGGTTATCTGGTTTGTTGCTTATTTGTCTTTTTATTATTAGCAATAAAATAAATAAAATAGAGCAGCTAGATATATGAAATTCTGACCTTCCCTGAAAATACATTAACATGTTCTCACCTGTTGCGGTAGTATTCATACATAATTACAACCATGTTGGACAAAGGTATGGAAGAGTGGCTCAGATTTAACACAATGAATGCACAATAGGAACTTTTCAAGCTCTGAACATAATGCTAAACTTAGCCTAGAAGCTCATATTAATTCCACCCGAAGCAACATTGCCAGGCACAAATAAATTATAATGGCATTTTGCAGTCAGAACTGGTGTGCGCATTTTAAACATAATGTGAAATGACCTTGTTCTTTATAACACTTGGGGATACTGATTGATCTCAGGATTTCCATAATGTGTAGAAATTTCTATTGCTTTCAGAACTAAAGATCAAATAAAACCTTCTGCCATCCATCTTCATTATAGGAAAAGTAGCAATTCCTCTATGGTGTAATTTTGAACATGCCAACAGAAAATAGGAGGAAAATCCAAATTGATTCAGTGAAAACATTATGGGAAAAACATCACCTTCTAAATTTTTGTTGGGAAAATCCTACTGAGAAATTTTCCTTTTTTCCTATATTTTTAAAAAAATGTATTTATACTTTCCCTTTCCACATGGACCTTATGTCTTTCAATACTCCTGTGAAGTAGATTGGGTATTATCAAGCTTCATAGTAGAGTGAGAATATGCACTGACGTCAATTAACTTAACACTGAAACTACACTGGTTTCTTGTATTCAAATATGAGCACCTCACCCTTTCCCAGATAGATCAATTGTCATACTGATGCTTCTCTTGGCAGTTAGCAATTCTTCCTGACCTTGAAATTATAGCTATACAATACCTTTGAAACATATACTATGTGTATAAATATACTATGTGTATAAATCTATCTGTACACTATAGGCTGCTGTATAAGTACAAATCTCCTCTCTTTTAATCAATAAAGCAACTGCAACTTATTCTGGTTTACATAACTATTTTAGAAGCTACTCCCAGCTTTTTCTGAATATATGTCCATGCACAAGCATCTTTCTTTCTTTCTTTCTTTCTTTCTTTCTTTCTTTCTTTCTTTCTTTCTTTCTTTCTTTCTTTCTTTCTTTCTTTCTTCCTTCCTTCCTTCCTTCCTTCCTTCCTCTTTCTTTCTTTCTTTCTTTCTTTCTTTCTTTCTTTCTTTCTTTCTTTCTTTCTTTCTTTCTTCCTTCCTTCCTTCCTTCCTTCCTTCCTTCCTTCCTTCCTTCCTTCCTTCCTTCCTTCCTCTTTCTTTCTTTCTTTCTTTCTTTCTTTCTTTCTTCCTCCTCCTCCTCCTCCTCCCCCTCCTCCTCCTCCTTCTTCTTGCAACATCGTCCACTAAAATCTGTGTTTTAAATCCTGTGGTTCTTTCTACTGAAGTTTATGAATTGCTCCAAGCAAACATTACTTAGAAAACCCCTGGGCTTATTACAGTTTTTGTACTGGTATTATAAATTGGGAGCTAGTAGTATCACTCATGGAGAGGCAAACAGCTGAGCCACAATATACAAAATAACTTTATCTGAAACCACCTATACATAAACTGTAAATGCATACTATTCTCCTATTATCTGATGGATCAAGTAATTTAAATGTTTCCTTGGGGTCAACTGAGGAATCCACAGAGTCATCAGCATCTGTAGGATTGTTTCCAGGAGGAGGGGATATCATTGCATATCACATCATCTCTAGGGGAAGGGAAGGAAACTGGAGTTCCATGTTGCAGTTTAGAGAAACTAAGCATGCATAATCTAAATTTGTTCAAATATCCTATCTTAGCTTTCCCATTTATTTTGATGAATATTGAATTTTAGGGAAAAAAAACCTTTAGTACTAAGCCTTTAAAATCTCTTGCTTCTCACCTTATAGCAAGAGCTGTTTAAATTTAAGAATTAGACATGAATCACACATGTCCATGGAGTGAAGAGTCTACCTCTGATGGGCCCAATGCTGAATGAGCAATTGTAGAGGGGATTGTATCTTAAAATAGTCCCCTAAGTGGCCAACTTATTTGTTTGTATACATGAGCATTAGGAGAAAAATGGGGCTCTAATGAGCAAGGCAACTGAAATAGTTTCAATTTGTTATTTCATTAATTGTGGCTTAACAATAAGAGACATATCAGAAAGATGGGGAAGAGTGGGAATAGAATATGGACTAACTATTGAAGTAGTAATTAGCAAGAGGAGATATATTAGCAGTCTGTAAACTGGACACATCAGGGGGGAAAAGTTGGGGTGTTGGCCTTCTTTCCTTTCAGATTTCAGTCAACCAAGAAAATTTAGGTGATACTGAAGATGGGGCCTGCTTTTTAATGCTAAATCTATTGCTAGTAAAATTAGTATTTTTGAGAATCTAGTAATAGATAAAAAAATACCTACAGTATAGAACATTTGTGACCTGGATGAGACAGGACCAGGAATTACCCTTGCCCAGTTACTCTATAGATTAGAATGTCATCCCACTAAGCAGAAACTCTATCTTCCAATTTTACCAATTTTGAGTATTTTTCCTACCTTGTGGCAGGGGAGGCAAGATATTTTTACTGTACTTTACCACTACATAGTACTCTGTCTTTCTAAAGTAGCAGGAATGGCATTTGTGTGACTTTCATGCTGAAGTTGCCAACTCACTCACCGAATATACTGATAATATTTTTATAAAGAATATTTTTGAATAACTTGAATGGGCTAAATGCAAGCCTTCCTTGACTTAGCAATACTTATTCATGAATTGGATTTTGCAGTATTTTGATTACTGCAATCTCCTCTGTGTGGAAATACTGTTAAAAAGTGCTGAATATTGCAACTGGAGCAAAATGTGGTGGACAGGCTACCAACTGGAACAAAGAACCTATATCGAGAGGGCTGCACTGGTTGCCAGTTGTCTACTGCACAAGTTGGTGTTAGATGACTTAATTTTGTCTGAAGCTTCCTAAATGCTTCATACTGCATGACAAGTATCTGGGAATTTTTATAGCACAATATGACAGAGGTAGGTGAATTGAAAGAAACTCTAATGTAAATTCAGAATCTCTTTTACTCAACTTTCCAAGCCTTAGTAGAACTCCTTTGTTATGCTTCTAAACAGAATGATAAGATATATCCAGCATTCCTGCCTTGGATAATCTTGCTCCCAATACCTCCTTCATAATGTTGACCTTTGGGTATAGCATAGTGTTGTGTAGTGAGTTCTTTGGAGACAGTGAGATGAGAGGTTGCAAACAGGAACATTGCTTTATTGAGGCAGACAGGAACAGAACTGAATCAGAGGCTTCTGCACAGCTACTTATACGGTTGGCCACTAGACGGCGGCCAATAGGTTTAAAGGAACCCATTCCCACCCCAAATCATCCAGTCATCTTGGAGACTGCATGTCTGGTTAGTCAGCGACCATTACACAGACATCTCAATTGAGCAACCTTAAGCAGCATTCAAAAGACATGTGAAAACAGTTCAAGTAAAATCCCAATACATTACACATAGGATCTGCCTATTTGAGATATTGCCTCTCCAACTAGAAATGTACCCACTTTTTTCATATCAGAAGGAAGTGACCCCTCAGGGAGGTATTATTTGCTAATAAATATGGATTTTATTCACCAAGCTTGAAAATGTTAATTGATTTTAATGATGCTGATTTTAATTTCAACTGAATTCCATTTATTGCCATGTGTTCTATCTTGTATTTTATTTTAATTGCCATCAACTTCCTTGAGTAATGATGTAAGCCAAAAAAAAAAGCAAGATAGAGATGTAAAAAAATGCAACAAACAAAGTTGTTGACATATCTGCCTTATAAATCATACGTTGCAGGCATTTTAAAAGATTGATTCAAGTTCAAAAATTACTTTGGCTTGTTTCTTTTGGTCTTCTGGTACATCTTAATAACTGACAATATTCACCTTTAAACCTATATCACTAAAAATAAATCAGGGATCTTCATATTAGATCAAATTGATTTTTTAGCTGGATAATGAATTGCAGTCTGCAGTACAATACAGTAAAGTTATTCTTTTGCTTGCTTTTCTTAAATTAAATGGTGAAAAATTCATTCCCCAATTCCTTTTGATTTATAATCTGGGGACAATCCAGACCAAGCTAAGCACTTTTTTCCCCTTAGTAGCAGAGATGTAAACAGATGCTTAACCCTACCTTTACTTGATTGGACCTTGAAAAATGCCTGATGTAGTCTAGGTAGGCCTCAGAGGCCAAAGGCGTGTCCAATTTACTGATTCTTGCCATGTTTGGTATCATTTGTTGCTTGGAAATACAGGGCCAAATTCTGTGGACTGTTGGAAGTCTGTGGTCTAGTGTTCCAGACACTAGAGCAGGGGTCCCCAAACCCTGGTCCATGGACTGGTACTGGTCTGTGGCATGCCAGAAACTGGTCTGTGTAAAGAAGTGAAGCCCCAACCACAGGGTGCAGACAGCATGGAAAACCATGCCCCCTCCGGTCCACGAAAAAAACTCTGTCCACAGAACTGGTCCCTGGTGCTCAAAAGGTTGGGGACCTCTGCACTAGAATTAAAAGCAGTCTTCCACTGATTAAAGTTTCCATTCCCCTTCTGGCAATTTTTTTTTGATCAGCTAGATCAAAAGAAAACAAAAGAAGATAAGATGGATAATTATTATCTTTTGCTCCCCACAAAATTTCAGTGTGAATAATAAAGTAGTGATAAACACAACCAGTTCCACACACATAAGTTTCTATAAAAGATACAAATCATTATTCTTTTCTTACATTTATATAATTTACATAATGAGGAGGTCAGATTGCTGAGGAAGAGGTGATTGTAATTATGTATGCAGAATACTTAGAGGAAATACAATATGATAGAATAACTATGAATTAGCTTTTCCAAATCTGAAACTTTTCAAACATTTTAGTGGAGTAAATAGATAGTTGAAATTGTATAACAAACTGAAAAAGAGTTTTCCTTCAAAAATCCACTTCAATATATTTTTTTCACAGAAGTCACAGAATTTATTTTTTAAAATAAATTTTAAAAATCCACATATTGTAATTAATTGCAGTGGATTAACTGTCTTGTGATATTTCCTTGGCAGCTATTTAGAAATGACTTGTTAAGTTATTATTCTATTATGTTCTGTTCCTTTCTATTCTATTCTATTCTGCTCTGCTCTGCTCTGGTCCATTCTGCTCAATTCCGTTCCATGCTTTTCCATTCCATTCCATTCCATTCCATTCCACTGTACTCCACTCCACTCCACTCCACTCCACTCCATTCCATTCCACTGTACTCCACTCCACTCCACTCCACTCCACTCCACTCCACTCCACTCCACTCCACTCCATTCCATTCCATTCCATTCCATTCCATTCCATTCCATTCCATTCTATTCTATTCTATTCTATTCTATTCTATTCTATTCTATTCCTCAGGTTTCAGGCAAAGGTTGTAAATTGCTAATGCCGTTAGAGACGATCCAGACCTAAGGAACATTCTTGATATTTTCTCTTGCTCCATTTTGTAGCTTTCTTTGTCTTTGCATTCTGTCCTTCCTGTCCTGTTTTTGAATGACAACAGGAATATGGGAAGAGGATAGCTCCCAGACAAATCATATTAATTTAATCTGTAACTCTAAAGTTAGTAACATTTCTACTTCATCCTTAGTAAAAAAAAAAGTTAAGGCAGAGAGACTGGGAGTCCATTGTCTGTAGATTAAACATTTCAAACAAGCCCTTGATTTTTGTGCCTTGATAGAAAGAGGAACAATGTCCCAATGTACTCAAGAGAATACAACTTAAAACAAAATGTCTACACACCCCTTCTCAAATAATCTTGCCAAAATCATGGATCCTGGAAATTAAGGTCTCATACTCTCTGATGATATATATATCACCACGTCACTGCTTTGTCCATCCCCTTCTCTCCAAATGTCAATCCTCAGTTACCCCATTTGGTGACTGAAGGTTTACATTTCTGGAGGCACATCATTTATCTCTTGTTCTCACATTCTTTCCCCTGAATATTGGGTTGCATTTTTCTTTTTTCTTTTTTATGAAATCATAATAATTCTTATTAAAATATTTTTAAAAATGAGAAAAAAAGTAAAATGCTTACCCAAACAAACCAACCAAATTCAAGAGATGCTCCCAATGTAATGATGATCATGTTCCGCATGCATAACAGTAATGACTGGAAGGAGAACTGATAATGCTATTTGAGAATCAGAACCATAACTCAAATTCTTTTCATAATAACTCTACCACATAACCTTCGTGTTTACACCTTTAAAATAATTTAATCTGACATTTTATCATTGGACTCCTCCAGATACGTTTGGGCTCCGAGTGCCAATCTTGCCAGCCAGCAGTTTGGTTGAGACTTCTAGAAATATTATTATTATTATTATTATTATTATTATTATTATTATTATTATTATTATTATTATTATTATTAATAATAATAATAATTTGGAAGGGACCTTGGAGGTCATCTAGTCCAACCCCCTGCTCAGGCAGGAAACCCTATACCATTTCAGACAAATGGCTGGCCAGTCTCTTCTTAAAAACTTCCAGTGTTGGAGCATTCACCACCTCTGGAGGCAGGTTGTTCCACTGGTTAATTGTTCTAAATGTCAGGAAGTTTCTCCTTAGTTCTAGGTTGCTTCTCTCCTTGACTAGTTTCCATCCGTTGCTTCTTGTCCTGCTTTCAGGTGCTTTGGAGAATAGCTGACATATGACATATGCTGGAGACATGCATACACTGAGCATAAATATAAATAAAATCTAAATTTATGAATACCGGTAGTACTTCAAACCATAATAGTTGAGTGCTTTTTCAGAAAAGTGAGGGCTTTCTGTATTGAAAAAAATGTGATGGGCAAAGAGAAAGACCTATGCCTCTGGAATTTAATGCAAGCAACCAGGCTCTGTCTAATGAATTCTGTACACTATGCCCTTGCTTATCCGGATGCTAAGTTCCAAATGTATAAAAAGATGTGTCCTCTCAAAGCACACCATTTTAGACAATAAAAAAATTATGTTTCGTACTTGTAGTTCATGTGCAATTCTCAGATACTAGAACAATACCCAAATACAAGAGTGGCACAATAACGTAGATAAAGTTACAATGAAAACCTTTTTCTTTATGTTCTTCAAACAAAAATTGTAAAAAAAAATAACATGCAGACACCTATTGATCTTTTAGTAACTACTTTCTATGTCCTATAAATTTATAGATGCATTATATGGCCATAATGTTTTCTTCTGCCTATATCACAGGCACTAGTTTACTGCAGTCCAGTTTCCTAACATCCCAACATCCTGTTTTGTGCATTTTTCTCAGAGATCAGTTGAAAGGAGTAGATTATTAATCAGAAATTTCTAATGAGTCTAAAGATTGATAGAAGAAGCCACCTGAACGTCATAAACTCTGACAAGTAAATTTCATACAAATATGAAAAGCAGAAGTTGCTAGCTGACACCGCAAGTAGAGGAAACACAAAAACTGAAGGTAAAGTTTAGAGCTTAAGATAGCAAAGGTATAACTGCAAACAAATATAGAGATAATTATAAGAATTGAGCTTTGTTGATAGAAAATTAGATGGTGATAGATAGGATGTGCACAAATGGGCTTCCTGGAACATAAGGAGGCGGTAGTGGTTTTAGGTGGTCCAAGTTAGTTTATTGGATGATTAGAGAAGGGGCGTTGAGTGTGATAGGGGAGGGGGGAATCTGCATCGGGGGCAGGATATAAAAATGTGTCAAACAGCTCTTTAAGGTGTGGCTGAACTCCTACATGTGTTTCAGTTCACCAAGCCTTTGCAAATGCTTCTTTTTAAATAAAACTTTGCTGCTGGAATTCCAATTGAGTTTGTTTGTTTTGGGATCTTGAGCCAAAGAGATCCTCTTTTGATAGTTACTTTCCAGAGATTTTATGGTCTAGTCTTACATTTGGCTACATGAAAACACACTAGCATATTCCCAAGACTGCTCCTTGTTTCTAAACTGTTTTATTCATTGTACTGTATAACATTTTTTCAAAAGATAGTTGTACCTGTAATTATGATTGTAAGCAGCCTCCATTAATTACTTTTCATTGTTCCATCACTTAAAATAGGATTCCTTCTTTGACCAGGCTCATTTTGAAAAGAAATACTGGCAAATTATAGTTTCTTGAATCTCAATCTCAAATAATAAAAATTTGAACAATAGAATATTATTGTTCAAGACATAATGGAGGGATCATATGCCACTCTAAAAAGATTTAGCGGTAAACAGGATGGCATCACCAAATTATTATTCAGGCAGATACAGTGACACTTTAAGGTATCTTGGAAGTGTGACAGACTGAAATTTATATGTTTAGCTTCTGGTATCAGGAAAATGATAGTCTTGGATTAATTCACCAGAAAAGAGGGGGGGCGTGTTGGTTCCTCAGAATTTTCCATTAGTCCTGTTAACTGCCTGTTTGATAATAATATTATAAAACTGTGAACCAGGATAATGATAATGCCAAAACAAGATCCTGCCCCTATTCCTCCAGTTGCCCTCCCTGGATGTTCTCCCCTGAGTATTCTTTCTTTCCTTCTTTCTTTCTCCCATCTTTTTTATTAAGCAGTAGGAATGGCATTTCCCTTTTCTGTTTCTTTTAACATTTAAAATAATGCAGATGCTGCAGAATAAAACTGTACCTTTTCCCTCCTCTATGCTTATGACTCAGGGTGAGCAAAGACAAGATCAAGACAGTTCCTCTGCCAAATATATTCAAAATGGCACTCTATGCAGCTTTGAATTTGGGAGTTTGTAGAGTTATAAAGTTGTGGACCTTACAGTGGCATACAGGCACAGTGCTAAAGTGAATCAGAGAAGCTGTTGATCTAGCAGAAATGTGATTAGAAGGTTCAATTACATAGAGCTACAGAACAAGGCCAGCATATACAGTAAGGAAATGCCTTAGGCAGGTAATCATGAATGTCATATTTGACTTTAGTATGTCATGTCTGCTTCTATTATAATCAGGGCTTTTTTTCTCATAGAATGCTCAGAACGGCGTTCCAGAACCTTTTTTTTTTGCAAAAAACAACAACAACAACCCAGCTCCCTTATTGGTTTTCCTAAGCCTATTGCAGGGCTAGCAATCTTGGCTCTTTTTTACGACTCGTGGACTTCAACTCCCAGAAATCCTGAGCCAGCCATGCTGAGGGGAAAGGGAGAGGTTTCCAAGCTGAGCCATGCTGGCTCAGGAATTCTGGGAGTTGAATTCCTTGAGTCATAAAAAAGCCTGCACTAGAGGAGGACATTAAAATTATTTACAGGATTACTTCTTTAGGAACTAAACTTTTAGTTTCTAAAACAGCTAATTCAGAAGAACCAACAGGAAAGAACCTCACATTTTTCATCTGCTTCTGTCTTTTGGAAGGTAAAATTAGATAACAAAATAATCTATTTCTTTTGTTAACATCTCTGCAATGAAATCAAAGGTAACAGGAAAGAAATGACAAACATTTTTCTCAATGTAATATGTCTAATTTAGCTGATTTTAGAAAAAAATAGTATCTTTTGTACACTCTTGAAAACTATTTTGAATCTAAACAATTCTTAAGAATGAAATATTCTTAATTTGGACTTTACTTTTACTGTTTGGATTGTTGTGTGTTTTGAAAAATAGATTATTTAGAATCTAGTTATGTTGCACTTCAGTCTTTAAATAATTAACCTAGTATATACATAACAATATATGATGTTTTCCCTGGTGAGCTTAACGTCAATAACAACATTTATTAAAAAGGCTAAAATAATTTCTGGGGGTATTATCTGTATAGTAACATTTTGTCAAGCAGTGATCATGTTACATATGTTACATGTTACATTGTTGCCATTACGGAAACATGGTGGGACGAAACCTACAAATGGAACACACAGCTAGAGGGATTTAAACTATTTAAAAGAGACAGACTAAACAAAAGAGGAGGTGGAGTTGCTCTCTATATAAGAAATAACTTTATCTGTACAGAAATGGAGCACAACAATGACGAAAACTCTAAACTTGAATGCATTTGGGTCAATATAAAAGTGGGGAAAATGACATTGCCATAGGTGTATACTATAGGACGCCCAACCAAGCAGAGGAAATAGATGAACTTTTTGCTAGTCAGCTAACTAAGGTATGTAAGAAGCACATCACAATAGTAATGGGGGACTTTAATTACCCTGATATCAACTGGGAGACAAACTCTGCACCAAGTGGAAGATCAAACAGATTCCTGACAAACCTAGCAGACAACTTTCTCTCCCAAAAAGTAGAGAAGGGAACTAGGGGATTAGCCATATTGGATTTAATTCTCACAAACAGAGATGAAATGATAGAAAATGTCGAAGCCACAGGAACCTTGGGGGGAAGTGATCATGCAATATTGGAATTCAACATTCTGGAGGCACAAGCAATAGAACACAGCCAAACTAGAGTCTTGGACTTTAAAAGAGCTAATTTCAATAAACTTAGAGAGACCTTGTGAAGAATTCTATGGATGAGAATCCTAAAGCGGAAAACAACTCAAGAAGCTTGGGAAATTTTGAAAAGTGAGATAATAAAAGCCCAGTCTAGCACAATACCAACGAAGAAGAAAAATAACAGCTTTCAAAAGAAACCAGCATGGCTCCATAAAGAACTCTCTGATAAATTGAAAGATAAAAAGGACAAGTATAAGAATTGGAAAGAGGGGCACATAACTAAGTCAGAATATCAGCAAATAGCCCGTGCCTGCAAAGATGAAGTGAGGAAAGCAAAGGCTCAAAATGAACTAAGGCTTGCAACCAAAGTCAAAAATAACAAAAAATGCTTCTTTCAACATATAAAAAACAAGAAAAAAGTTAAGGAAATGATTGGTCCATTAGTGGGGGAAAGTGGCAAGAAGGTGACAAGCAATAGGGAGAAAGCAGAACTATTTAACTCGTTTTTTGCATCTGTCTTTACACAAAGGGAAAAAACAGTCCAAGCTACCAAAACCAGTGACATAAAAAACAGAATAGAAACGCAAGTTAAGATAGGCAAAAAAATGGTAAGTGAACACCTGTCCAGCCTAGATGAGTTCAAATCAGCAGAACCAGATGGATTACACCCCAAGGTTCTCAAGGAACTGGCAGACATGATCTCAGAACCACTGAACTATATTTTTCAAAGATCCTGGAGCACTGGGGAACTACCAGAGGACTGGAAGAGAGCTGATGTAGTTCCCATCTTCAAAAAAGGGAAAAAATAGATCCTGGAAACTACAGACCTATCAGCCTGACCTCAATACCTGGGAAGATTCTGGAAAAGATATTCAAACAACAAATCAGTGAACACCTTGATGCAAACAAAGTCATCACTAAAAGTCAACATGGGTTTGTCAAAAACAGATCATGCCAGACAAATCTTATTACATTCTTTGACCAAGTGACAAAATTAGTGGACCAGAGGAATGCTGTAGATATAATTTACTTGGACTTCAGTAAGGCATTTGATAAAGTAGATCACAACCTACTACTTGATAAGATAGAAAAATGTGGGTTAGACTATCACCACCAGATGGATTCGTAGCTGGCTGACAGGCCGTACTCAGCGTGTGGTCCTCAATGGAACTGCATCTACATGGAAGGAAGTGTGTAGTGGGGTGCCCCAGGGCTCTGTTCTGGGCCCAGTGCTCTTCAATATCTTCATTAACGATTTGGATGAGGGGATAGATGGGGAACTCATCAAATTTGCAGACGACACCAAGCTGGTAGGAATAGCCAATACTCCAGAAGATAGGCTTAAAATACAGGAGGATCTGGACAGACTCGAACACTGGGCGCTATCTAACAAAATGAAATTCGATGGTGAAAAATTTAAGATTCTACATTTAGGCAGGAAAAATCAAATGCACAGGTATAATATAGGTGGTACCTTGCTCAATAGTAGTAACTGTGAGAGGGACCTCGGAGTCTTAGTAGACAATCACTTCAATATGAGCCAGCAGTGTGCTGCAGCTGCCAAAAAAGCCAACACAGTGCTAGGCTGCATTAACAGAGGGATAGAATCAAGATCAAGTGAAGTACTAATACCACTTTACAATGCTTTGGTAAGGCCACACCTGGAATACTGCATCCAGTTTTGGTCACCACGATGTAAAAAAGATGTCGAGACTCTAGAAAGGGTACAGAGAAGAGCAACAGAGATGATTGGGGGACTGGAGGTTAAAGCATATCGGGAATGGTTACTGGAATTGGGTATGTGTAGTTTAATAATAATAATAATAATAATAATAATAATAATAATAATAATAATAATAATAATAATAAAATAATACAGCCCAATTCCAATAAAATTAATACAGTTAATATTAAAAAAACCCAAACCCATCAGACCAGGTCGGGACCAGAGCGAAGGTCGGGAGCCGTCTGGAGCTCCACCGGTAAATGGTTCCAAAGGTCTGGCGTGCTGACAGAGAACGCCCTCCCCCTGGGAGCCACCAGTCGACACTCTTTGACCGACGGCACCCTAAGGAGGCCCTCTCTGTGGGAGCGCACTGGACGAAGGGAAGTCGATGCCGGCAGCAGGTGCTCCCATTGGTAATCCGGACCCATGCCATTTAGGGCTTTATAGGTCATTACCAGCACCTTCAATCTTACTCTTAATGAAGAGAAGGGTGAGGGGTGACATGATAGCAGTGTTCCAATATCTCAGGGGCTACCACAAAGAAGAGGGAGTCAAGCTATTCTCCAAAGCACCTGAAAGCAGGACAAGAAGCAACGAATGGAAACTAGTCAAGGAGAGAAGCAACCTAGAACTAAGGAGAAACTTCCTGACAGTTAGAACAATTAACCAGTGGAACAACCTGCCTCCAGAGGTGGTGAATGCTCCAACACTGGAAGTTTTTAAGAAGAGACTGGACAGCCATTTGCCTGAAATGGTATAAGGTTTCCTGCCTGAGCAGGGGGTTGAACTAGATGACCTACAAGGTCCCTTCCAACTTTATTATTATTATTATTATTATTATTATTATTATTATTATTATTATTAATAATAATAATAATAATAATAATAATAATAATAATAATAATAATAATAATATCACAGAGTCCGGTGGCACAGAAATCACTGGACAACACAACGCAGCAAGATAGATCCAACATGGAATTGAAAAATATGATACTGGTTCTACACACATACTTCAAAGAAGGGATTGGCAAACTAGAAGAGGACATAAAGAGGTCAAAGAACTGATGGAGAAAAATGAACAAAGATTGCAACAAGTGGAAGAAAGAATTGAATTAACAGATAAGAGACTAGAGGAGATTGATAATCGACTTACATTAACAGACAGGAACCAGGAGAAAATGATTATTGCTTTAGAGATGGATAGAGCTGATTATTATTTAAGATTCCAAAATGTTGAAGAAGAAAAGGAAGAGAACCTAGCAGATGTAATGGCAGGAATATTAGCAGAAGTATTGGAGGAAAGCAAGGAAAAGATAATTAATGATATAGATGACATATTTAGAATATACACTAGATATGCAATGAGAAATACTCTCCCCAGAGAGGTGCATGTAAGATTTACTAAAAAAGCATTAAGGGTAGATATACTACAGAAGCTGAGAAATGTTAAAATAAAATACAAAGGAAGAGAGATAGTGATGTTAAAACAGATCCCAAGAAGAGTGAGAAACCTGAGAAAGGAGTATCAATTTCTGACAAAATGCTTAATTAAAAAAGGGATAAATTTTAGATGGTTAATACCAGAAGGAGTAATGATAAATTGGCAAGAACAGAGACATAGACTGGAAACAATAGAGAAAGCAGAACTTTTCTATGATCAATACTTTGGGCAACAAGAAGAAGAAAGGCTGAGAGGGGAAAGAGTAATCAGACAGCAAGGAGACAAGACAGAGAAGCAACGCAGTAAGTATAGCATATAACAGGAGGAAAGGGTGTTGAGAGAAGGGACTAGAGCAAAAGAGGCAAAAGAGCAAAGAGAGATGAGAATAACGAGAGCAACTAAAATTTCAAATAAATATTCATGGAAGAAGAAATAAAAGCAATTTCGATAAACATAAATGGACTGATTTCAGTTATAAAAAGAAATTAAAAATGGATATAATTTGTTTACGAGAAGTTCATATTAAGAAACAACATAAAAATCTACTAGAATATCCAACATTGGGAGAATTATATACCTCACTTGCAGATCAGAGTAAAAGAGGTGTGGTATTATATATTCAAAAAGCAATACAAACTAAATTGTTATATTCAGATGAAGAAGGGCGAATTTTAATGGTGGAAGTAATTATGAATTGTAAAAAAACACTTTATTGGTAGCGATTTACACCCCAAATGAAAACCAAGAAAATTTCTATTCAAAATTACACCAGAAAATAATAGAATTGGAATTTGAAAGCATACGTATGATTGGAGATTTCAATGCTATTGTAAAGGCCGGGCTGGATTATAATATGACAAAAAAATAAGACCCTAAGGAGAACACTTCCAAAATCTTTTCATAATATGGTGGGACGAATTAAATATACTAGATGTTTGGAGAGAAAAATATCTGGAAAAGAAGCAATATACATTCTGTTCTAACAGATACCTGTCCTGGTCGAGAATAGATATGATATGGACATCAATGGACTTATTTACAAGTACACAAAATATAAACATAGAAACAAGCACATGGGGGGACCACAACCCAGTCACAATTACATGGAAGGGACAAAAAAAGAACAAGATGGACATTAAATCAAACTGTATTGAATGAAAAAGACTTCCAGCAATATATGGAGAAAGAAATGACTTTCTTCTTTAAGGAAAACAAAACAGAAGATACCTCACTTCAAAATGTCTGGGATACGGCGAAAGCGTATGTGAGAGGACTTGCTATATCTTATATGGGAAAAAAGAATAAACAGAAAAGACAAATTAGGGAAAAACTGGAGGAAGAATATAATACTCTTGAGAAAGAATTACAGAAAGATACACAAAACAAAAAGATAAAAAATTTAATAGAGTTGAACAAGCATAAAATGAACTTAATAGAAAATGAAGAGGTGGCAAGGAAAATAAAGGCAGCTAAACAAAACTTTTTTTGAACATGCAAACAAACCAGGGAGATGGTTGACATATAAAATTAAAAAGGAGAAAGAGAAGATATGGATTAAACAACTGGAAGATGTTGAGGGGACTTTACAACACCGGAATGAAGAAAAGAAAAAAATAGCTTGGGAATATTATGAGAATTTATATAAGCAACAAGTAGTTTGAGATGATAGGATAAAACAATTCTTGGAAAAAACAGAGATACCTAAAGTCCCAGAGAAATTTAAAAAGCTACTAGAAGAGAAAATAACAATGATGGAATTAACAGAAGCAAGCAAAAAACAAAAGAATGGCAAAACACCAGGACCAGATGGGCTACCAGCGGAACTATATAGAACATTGCAGGAACTGTTAGGCAATGTAATGCTGGAACTCTATAATGAACTCCTCTCTGAAGCTAAGATACCAGATTCATGGTCGGAAGCACTTATTACCCTGATACCAATGGAAGAAACGGAAATACAGAAAATAAAGAACTATAGACCAATTTCCTTGCTGAATGTGGACTATAAAATATTTGCATCAAGCATGGCTGAAAGGCTTAAAAAGTTCCTAAATGAATTTATACATATGGATCAAAATGGGTTCCTGCCCAAAAGACAGATTAGAGACAATATGTGAATTATATTAAACACATTAGAATATTATGAAACACATCCCAAAAAACAGATGGCATTGATGTTTTTGGATGCGCAGAAAGCATTCGACAATGTGAATTGGCAATTCATGATAAGATGACTATAGATTATGGATTTTGGTGAGAAATTTATACATGTAATTAAAGCAATTTACAATAAGCAAATAGCCAAAATAATGATTAATGTAGATATGACTGAAAAGATTAACATTATGAAGGGAACAAAGCAGGGATGCCCTTTATCCCCATTATTGTTTGTATTGACACTAGAGATACTAACTAGAACTATAAGACAGAATAAGGATATAAAAGGTATGAAAGTTAAAAGACAAGAATATAAGCTACAAGCTTTCAGAGATGATTTAGTATTTATCTTGGAGGAGCCACTAGAGACAGGACCTGTATTAGAACAAATAGAAAAATATGGTGAGGTAGCAGGTTTGAAGATTAATAAAGATAAAACAAAAATGTTAGTGAAAAATATTACTGAAAAACAAAAAAAGAATTGATGCGAAAGTTAGAGATACAGATTGTAAAGAAGGTAAAATATCTGGGGATACACCTGACAGCAAGATGTACAACAATTAAAGAAGATAACTATTACAAATTGAAAAGACAAATTGAAGTAGATTTGGATAAATGGAAAAAGGTACAACTATCATTAATGGGCAGGACTGCAATAATCAAAATGAATATATTACCACGATTGTTGTTTTTGTTTTCAACAACACCAATAAGATTAGAAAAGAAATATTTTGAGGGGCTAAATAAAATAATTTTGAAATATATTTGGCAGGGGGAAAAGGCAAGGATTAATTTAAAAATTTTCCAGGATGCAAGACTCAGAGGTGGGTTTAGCTTACCTAATTGGGAATTATATTACCAGGCTGCAGTAATGTCATGGATGAGAGAATGGATTTTACTGAGGAATACTAGATTATTGACATTAGAGGGACATGATTTACAGTTGGGATGGCATGCGTTCATATGGTATAGGAAAAATAGAATACACGGCTATTTCCAGAGACATCATATTGATGGTTTGGGAGAAAATATGAGGAAGCATTACTTGAGGATTCCAGATTGGCTTTCAACAATGGAAGCATTAATACATCCCAATATGTTTAACATGGGGAACATCATAAGATATAAGGACCTACTAACAGATACAGGGAAGCTGAAAACCAAACAACAATTAGAGGAACAAGGAATAAAGATGGATTGGTACATGAGAACTCAAATACAATCTAGATATGAAAAAGATGCTAAAATAGATGGTTTTAATTTGGGGAGAACAGAGTTAGATGAAATACTTATGGGAACTGAAGAAAAATGGATTAAAAAACGTATAACTACTTATTATATAAAGAATTAGAAGAGGAGTTAAGGAGTCAATGATAAAATGGTCAAGAAATTTTGGATATACGATTGAATTAGATAGATGGCAGCAATTGTGGGAAAGAAACTATAAACTGACAATGGCGACAGCGTATAAAGAAAATATGTACAAGATGTTCTACAGATGGCATATGTCTCCAGAAAGACTAGCTAAATGTTTAAGGACAGATCTATGAAATGTTGGAAATGCCATCAAATACCAGGCTCTTTCTATCATATGTGGTGGACGTGTGCAGAAGCTAAAACCTATTGGAACATAATCAAATCATGGATAGAAAAGATGATACAACAACGTATAGAATTAAGACCAGAAATATTCCTGTTGGGTATTTTACCAGAGAAATATAGCAAAGAGAACACATATTTGATTATTCATATAACCACTGCAGCTAGGATTGTGTTTGCACAAAACTGGAAGGCACTGAAAGCTCCTCCAGAAGAAGAGGTGATCAGGAAAATAATGGAATGTGCAGAAATGAATAGATTAACAATGATAATTAAAGATAAAACAGAGTCAGAGTATTATGAAATTTGGGGAAAATTTTATGAGTGGGTGAAAAAGAGAATATGCTTAAAAGACAGCTAACACTAATTTAGATGGAAGAAAAATGAGGAGATAAGGATATTATCATACCTAATATAGACATTGAAAATCCAAGGAGAGGAGCTGCTCGGACATCTCCCCTGAATTGTATCGAAAGAGGAATGGGAGGGAAGAAAGGAGAGGAGAGAAGGAAGAGAGTAGAGGGAGAAGGAAGTAGGAAGGTTGGAGGGAAAGAGGAGGAGAAGTGGGGAGAAATGGGAGGGGAGTGATGAGGGATGCAGTACTAGGGATGCAGTGGCTCAGTGGGTTAGAACGCTGAGCTTGTTGATCAGAAGATCGGCAGTTTGGCAGATCGAATCCCGAGTGCCGCGTAGCAGAGTGAGCGCCTGTTACTCGTCCCAGCTTCTGCCAACCTAGCAGTTTGAAAGCACGTAAAAATGCAAGTAGAAAAATAGGGACCACTACGGTGGGAAGGTAACAGCGTTCCGTGCACCTTTGGCATCTAGTCATGCCGGCCACATGACCACGGAGACATTCTCGGACAAGCGCTGGCTCTTCAGCTTTGAAACGGAGATGAGCACTGGCCCCTAGAGTTGGAAACGACTAGCATGCAGGTGCGGGGGAACCTTTACCTTTTATATATACTAGCTGGGGAATTCTGGGAATTAAAATCCACACATCTTAAAGTTGCTGAGTTTGGAAAATATTGATCTAAGGCAACAATCCACTTGTCCTTTTGATGTCAAGGAAAGGAATTTCTTTTGTGAAGTTGGATTAATCTGTACACTTTCATTGTTATAGTATGAAAAATAATTCTCACACACTTACTTTGCTTCACAATACCATATTAACATATTTATAAATATTGAGTAAACTGGAGCACCATAGGGGAGGTCTCAAACATGTAAGTCAATGCACCTTTCATCATTTTACACTTCCAACGTACTGAGGATAAATCCATCCCTTATTAAATATCCTCTGAGGAATCCAGAAAATCTTGAAAGAGAATGTTTTGTTGAATGAAATTCATCTTCAGATCAAAAGATACACATTTTATATTCTTCAATATAGTCATTGATTGTAAAAACAGGATATTCCAACTCTTTATTCTACTTTTCCTATAAAAACAGAATTAAAAAACCATAGGTTTTTAATCAGTGAAAGCTAAAATAATAATTTTAGACAAGACTGAGAAGATATTTTAGCTGAATACATTGTCATTCAGCAGTTTTAAGCAATTGAAAATACTGTGCAGGACTGCATTTGTTTTAGAACTATCCTTGAACAAAAACTGAACTAAGATATCAATGCTATTGTTTGAGAAAAGAAAGTTTTATCTGTAATTCAAATTGGTGTTCTCAGAAAGGGTCAATTTCTTATGGGAGAAAGAACAAATTTAAGCTTCTTTCCCAAGAACATTGAATAATATCTTTTAGGAAACAGAAGTCAAAATATCAACCCAATAACAACAAATATGGGAAGTTACAACCTCCTTCTTCATAATAATATTACAGTTAAGGAAAATCTGGACATTTTCCTTCCCATAACAGCTTTTTTGGTATCCTATTAATCTGTTTAAGGAATTCAGTGGCTATTAACATGTGAATATGACTCAAAATATATATTGATCTAGGACTAACATTTATTTAGGCAACACATATTCTCACCCCAAAACATAGGTTATTAGTATCAAAGGTGACCTGGAAAAAATCAACTGGAAATATTAACCTCAACAAATGTAGAGATCTTTCTAGGAATAAATATTCTGAGATATTAAAACTACATCACATGAAATACTTTCTACGCATCCAGACAGAATATCTACTATATCAATTAATAATTTGACATCATTCCTTGTTTCAAACTTGATTTTATAGGATGAAGGCAATTCTGACCAAAGACATTAGCAAAATATTAGCATCTACAATGAGTTCAAATGGTGGTTTGCCTCATCAGCAAGGACTTTATTAGCCTTCAGAAATCATTGTAATAAAAGTATCATTAAAAAAATAAGGAAAATATTCATTCAAAAAGCCATCATTATAAATCTTCAACAGCATAGTTGGAAAATTACCTCAATGATATCTTATAGTTAGTCCTCATTTAATGACTGCAATTGGTGATGACAAACCACATGGCTGAGAAAGAGAGAGAGATTGCAAAGATCACTGATTACTGGCATCTCATTCAGATAAAGTCTTCTCTAAAGTGTCCTATATCTGACCTATTACAGGACTGAGGCATTGCTTAAACATGTTATTTTTCCTGAGCTGCTTTTGTCCCCAGCACATGCCCCTAAACAGTTAGCAAACTCAGCTGTGTGATCTTAGTAGATTAATTAGAATACTCCAGCCACTGATATCTGAAACTGACCAGACAATAGTCAGTTTCACAGTGAAGGCTTTCTTTGTCTTAAAAGCATTGGTCAAAATTATTTTTATTGCCATTTATTAATGTCACTTGCCATTGTAATTGCTAAACGAAGACTACCTCCATGTTGGGGGGAAAAATCAGAACCAACTATCACTCTTAACTGATTAACATTTTTTAAAAAAATTGAAAAATTTAATGCAGCTAACAAAGTTACTTTTAATACCAGCCACTGAGACAGATAGGACTTAAATTTGTTTATACTGGCTGGGTCAATAAAAGGAATGAATATTTAATTTAATTTAATTTAATAATATTTATATACCGCCCTTCTCCCTGAGGACTCAGGGCGGTTCACAGGGCAGAATAAAATACTAAATACAAACGTTAAAACAAGATTAAATAATTGCCCATATTAAAACAGTTGGAATCAAGTTCTAATACACCAAATTAAAATTAAAACACAAGAATAAAAACCCCACCAATCCCCATCAGGCTAGGCCGGCTTGAGCAAACAGAAACGTCTTGAGATCGCGACGAAAGGAGCGAAGATCGGGCGCCATCCGGAGCTCTACCGGTAGCTGATTCCACAGCTCCGGAGCGCCCACAGAGAAGGATCTCCCCCTGGGGACCACCAATCGACATTCTCTGATCGGTGGCACCCTGAGGAGGCCCTCTCTGTGGGAACGCACAGGGCGCAGGGAACTTGATGCCGGCAGCAGATGTTCCCTAAGGTACTCCGGCCCCATGCCATGAAGGGCTTTAAACACTGTTACCAGTACCTTGAATCTCACCCGGAAGACAACTGGCAACCAATGCAGCTCACGGAGCAGCGGTGTAACGTGGGAGTATCGGGAGACTCCCAACACAACTCTCGCGGCTGCATTCTGTACCAGTTGGAGCTTCCGGGTGGTCCTCAAGGGCAGCCCCATGTAGAGAGCGTTGCAGTAGTCTAGACGAGAGGACACGAGCGCATGAGTGACCGTGCACAAATCATCCCGGCTAAGATAGGGCCGCAACTGGCGCACCAGGCGAACCTGGGCGAAGGCCCCCCTAGTCACAGCTCCTATATGGTCTTCCAGGGTGAGCCGTGAATCTAGGAGGACTCCCAAGTTGCGAGCCCTATCTTACAAAAAGAGTATGAACACATAATTTCAATAAAAAATGGAGAAGTATGGGGAATGATTGACAGAATTAATATGTTATATTTATATAACTTCTTAAATAACTTCTTAATCCCATTTATATCCCGCCCTTCTCTGAAGACTCAGAGCGGCTTACAATCTAAGCACAAATCAAATGTGTTTAGCAATAGCCTTCATTCTATGTATATGCCTGCTTATTAGGGCTTTCGCCCCCCCAGCGGCATTATTACAAAGTCAGCTTATTGCCCCCAACAATCTGGGTCCTCATTTTACCTACCTGGGAAGGATGGAAGGCTGAGTCAACCTTGAGCCTGGTGGGATGCGAACCTGCACTAATTGCAGGCAGCTGGTGTTACTTAAGGAGGCATTAGCCCACTGCTCCACCAAGGCTCTTAATCCCTTTAGTTCATTTGATAATTTAGGACAAATCTCTAAGCTACAAATATGAACCAAGTTCAGTACCTCCTAACCGTAAAGCCTTATACATAGCCAGAAACCTCAAAATTAAAATATTAAAATTCTCTTACGAAAAATTTTCAAGATCATCAGACATTCTATGGCTTGTTAAGACCAAAAGAGATTGACTATTTTTAAAAAATGTTTTACAACATTACTGAAATACAATAATAATGTTCTGTACTGTACTAATCTACTTAAGCATCTTATTAGCTTGTTTTACTTCTTCTGCCAAGCAAGACTGTCACTTGTTTAATGCCTTTGTCATACATATTAAACATTCTTTTCTTTCAAATTACTTTTTATTATTTCCATGGTCACACAGTCTGCACTTTGTAGAAGTAGGCAGACATCTATTTGATAAAACATCAAATGAAAGATGTAGTGTATTAATTTAACATTATTAAGAATAAGTATTGCCAAAAATGGGGGAAAGTTGTTTACTTAAAAGCAATTAAGCTAATTTCATAGATAAATGAAAAATCTTATATTCAACCACATTCAGTTTGAGCTGCAAGCTAGCTTTGTTAGGCTATATTTATGTGTTCAAATGTTTTGTTCAAAAATATGTGTGGTTTAATAAAATTAGTTATAAAAAGTTGCTTTATTTTATAATAGACATATTTTTAACTTCTTAACATATCTGGCTTCAGAAGCAAAATATGTGCTGGAATAACACTGTTAATTCTGACAAATGCAAATTGAAAGTTAGTGAAAATTGATTACCTTTTTAAATTCACACTTTTTTATTTTAACAAGGTAAAAACTATACAAATATTTAAAAGAAATAGCTTCAATAAAAATATTGTAATACTGAAAAAATAAAGAAAAAGAGAAAAAGAAACACAAAAGAAAAAGAAAGATTATAAGGAAGTGAATTCCAGTCTTCTTAATAGCTGTTGTGAATATGCTTAGATTTTATCTCTCTCTAAGGTTACATCATAGTTTCTTTCTTTCTAAAACTATAGGTAAATCTTATGTTTATTTTTCAGTATTTTTAGCAAAATGTCCATAATGGGTTTCTACTCACCAAAAACATAGCTGTTGATCATCACTAATCAAATAAGTCAATTTTGGCATCTTCCTCCACTGTATTTCAGATTCTTTCCATTTTTGTGCGTATAGTAATATCACAACTGTGATCATATATAAAAACAATCTTCCATGACTCTTTTCTATCTATCAATTAATCCCAGCAAGAAAAGTTCTGCCTTTGTTAGTCTTGTTTTGCTCATTCCCCTTCTTATTATCCATTCCTTTCCTAATGACTTCTCCTTTATTTCTAAAGCTATCTTCAGAGGGATCAACTCTGGACTTTTTTTAAAAAAAAAATCCCTTTAAGCATTTTTTGAATCCTGGTGTCTGGACAAGCCCCTGTAATTTTCTTGGCAAAGTTTTTCATAAGTAGTTTGCCGTTTCCTACTTCCTAGGCTGAGTGAGTATGACTGGCGCAAGTTCACCCAGCTAGTTTTGTGCTTAAAGTGAGACTCACAGTCTTCCAGTTTCTAGTCTGCTTTAATCACTACACCTACTGGCTCTTTGTGCTATAACTAAAGATTGTTTTTTAAAAGTGTTTCCATGCCTTCCAAAACGTTTTACTCTTAAAAACTGTCCAGAAGTTATGGTTGGTAACAGAACAGCAGCTAGGCAGCTAACTGGTACAAAATACAAGGACTGTTTATTTATCAATATTTATAGCCACCTATCTCAATTGATAATTCTAGGCAACTATGTAATTCCCAGATTGAGAGTTTTGCACTGATTGCCAATTGCTTTCAGTCATATTTTAACAAAGATTATGATTGATCATAAGGATAGGATATCCTTTTTCTAACGTGACTTGGGGAATCTCTTTCCTACTTCTTTCATTTTTCTGAATGGTTGAAATAAGGTAATGTGTTTGGGGAAAGGCTAGAGTTGGTTACTTTTCTGTTGTTCTTTGATTACCTTGATACAAATAGTTAGCTAATCTTGAAAACCTAACCAATCTTTGCTGATTTTGAAAATTCTAAGCAATGTTGGACTTGATTAGCATTTAAATGGGAAGGCACTGGGAAATTCCAGAACTATAGACTGCAACAGGAGGTCAAAAAAACATCCAGCAAGAAATGGCATATCACTTCCAAGTTCTGAAATCCTCAGGGATTGAGCTCAACTCAAAGAGTTCTACTGTTGCCTTATTTTAGTCCGATTTTGTTTACAAACTCTGAAATATGTCTGGTGTGCAGATAGTATCACATACGTCATCTCCCTAACACCCAATAAAATTGCAGCAGCAGCCAGAGCACAATGTGTTGGGGAAAAATCTAGCTTTTTTCTTGGGTACACCTTTTTTTACAGACCTCAAGAGATCTATGAATGTGCCTTACATGTCCTTCACAACACTGGAGAAAACTACATTTATTGTACCCCTGAATCATAATCTTGTTGCTTGGTAACAATTCCCTTGATCCCCTCAATTCTTGTCAGTGAAACTGCATTTGTATTTTACCCAATTCTTACTGTGGCAGCTTTAAAATGGAATGGTTCCATTTTGCATCATCTGCTGCCATTATCCCCATTCTACCTCTAAGTTGTTTTTGTACATGGAATCCAATTTTGGAAATGAGCTGAGATATTTCCTGCAATCAACCCACCACGTAATATGAATGTTGTTTTTCAGGTACATCTGATGTTGGTTGTTTTCATGGACTTGTAAGAGGTTTTTCAAACAACAAAAATACAGTAGCTGTAGTGATATTTATTCAGACTTACTTCTAATAATTTGCTTTGAACGTCAGGTTGATTGAAAACTTTCTTGCCTGTTCTCCATCAAAGCTGACACAATTTGACTGCCTAATTGGAAGCTCTGTTGTTGTAACTGACTGCCATATTGACAGTCTGCCAACTCCCAAGATTTCTTAGGAGAAACATGGATAATGTCTCTTCATATTTACAGAGATTAAAACAATATTGCACAGCATTTGGGAAAATGCACAGTATTTCCTAAGTCATACTTAGAGCTGTAATCATTCTCAAAATGTATTGTCAGAGTGCTCGCTAAGAGCTATTGAGAAGGAAAAGCTTGGAGAAAAGATGCTTAAGGGAATGACTAAAAGGACAGATTTTCATACAGCAGGTTTTAGATTTCATTTTTATACTGATGATATCAACATCTTGTTTCAAACACTGCACCCTGCTACTAAGTATGTTTTATAATAGGAAGGGATTGAATTAATGAAAATAAAGATAATAGGAATGTCAGTAATAATCTCATAAGTTAAAGTGAAAACAATTATTGCAATTGATTTTTTGTTCCTTGCAAATTATATAATAGAGGTATATTACTGAAAAAGTAGAATTTGAAGAGTTTAAATTCATCAGTGTAATATAATGTTATTACAAACTTTGAGGGGTTAATTTAACATACCACTGACTTAGGCTTTCTTTAAGAGTTATCTGGCCAAAAAGCACTAAGGTTTCCATCAGGCTAAAGTTTCTGACTTATAGTGACTACTTGATGGTTAGTAGGACCAGGCATATATACTTGCATGCATACATATAGCATACCCTACTGTCTAATGTAATTCTTGGTTCAACTGACAGAGATGTTCTCAAAAATTGGTGTTAGAGATTGCTAGGCTCAAGATTAGGGGATTTCAAAACCTATTTTGCAGCTAATTCATCTGGAATTGTTATGAATTTATAGCCACCATGATAACTCTGGAACTAACACAGCTGGTAACAGGGGCAACCCATGATGTAGATCATGTGCTTAATTTGATATTTTGTTCTGATCAGAAGGTGATCTGTTAAATGGAGATACTTCAGGTTTCCCTGGTCTCATGAATAGTTCACTGGCTGATTAAGGATAGATTAGTGGCTACATTTTACCTCTATAATGGATTTATTAGGATTATCTCCCTGAAAAGTTTAGTGAAATCAGATGGATTCTAAGAGGACAATGGGCATGAGGCTGGTTTTTATTATAAATTTCTAAGAGATGTTGGAGTTTATAGTATACCAAAAAAGAGGGAAGGGAGGGATGAATGGAAAAAGTGAGAGTGAGAGAGCGTTTTAATGGAGAAAAGGGGAATATAAGAAAAACAAGGAAAGGCAAGAATCAAGACACCACAAATTCCACATTATATCAATAAAACTAGCTTTTTATTATTTCCAGAGAGAATATCTTATGTGGCATCACATGTTCAGGATTCATTGGGTATAGGAGGTAGATCATCTGAACTCTCTGCTTGGATATTGAGAGAAAACTCTCCTTGTTCCTGCTCTTTTCTTCCTTCCTCAAATACAACTTCACTTTTTAATTGGAATGATGTATAAAGAGATGAATGTATAGATAAACAAACTAGAAATAGCTCTTTACTTAAACCAATAGGTTTTTCCCAAGTTAAAGAAAATTCTGATGTTTTGGGTCTAACTAGCCAAACAGAAATTATCTAGACTAGAGACTGAACATGATCTAGTTTTTACTAGATCTGCCATCGTAAAAATTGTATCATATGGGGTGTACTGTTTTGGGAGGTGGATTCAATCTCATTAATTTAGATCTTTAGCATGGTCTCAACTTATTAAATCCTTTCAGGGGCAAGTGCCTTAACTAGTTTGTCACAGACCCAGAGAAGGTATATTCAATTTCCATTTTCACATTGATGTTGTAAGTTTGAATCAGATGATTATTCATTAGGATCTTTTCATTTTTCGACAGTCAAACAAAGCAGTTGGTTACTCTTATTGGCAAATGTAGGGTTTCCTTTCGCCCTGAAAGATTCAGAAATATACATGAAGCTGATTATGCTATACTTTTGAAACCTGCAGGTATTATAAATAATTATCTTCATATAAAGATTTTGATACATTTTAAATGTTTCAGTTTAATTCTTCATATTCTGAATATGCTTCTAAATCTTTAAGTGTTTGAGTCCAGATACAATCAGGATTTTAAAATGATACAATAAGCAAAAATAATAATTTAAGTGGAAGAATTTTTTTTTTGCTCAGTTCTAAAGTAAGGACACTACTATGGATTGTAACTTTCATTGTGAGGTTTCTTTTTCAGTGACTGTTTCATTTTAATAATTTGCATTTTGAAGTAGCACCATCTCTCCCAGAGAATTTAAGATGTATTTACAATACATATGATTCATTCTTAAGAAACCCACAGTCACAATTGTTCAGTAAAGGTGTTTAGCATTTCAGGCTTCAAATAAATCTAATTATTCTCTTGCCCTGCTTAACCTTTTACATATACCTGATTCATCACAATGTAAGGAAATATGCTGCAAAGGCTACTATTTCCCAAGCATAGAAGACTTCTGACCTTGCAGTTGTTGCTTGTAAATCACTGTGTCACATCTGACTGCAGTGGATCATGTTATAAATAAAAGTATTTGCTTGTCAACCATCGGGAGACTGCCAGCACCAGTCTCTGGCTGATATGGAGTTCACTGGCTCAATTGAAATAACTGAATCTCTCTGAGTTCATTTTGTAGCCTTCCCTGGTGCAAATAAGGGCTTCTTCATATGCATACTGTAAAATGGAAAGATGCATTGAAAAGCGAGGTAGAAGAAGAGATATATCTGAGCTGACGTAAGACTGTTAAAACTTCATGCAAATGCACAAAGAGGCAATTTCTCAAATTTTGAAAATCAATGGGAGCCCAGCTTGGGAATTATTATTCATTGTGTCTTGTGGTATTGTATAAACATTACTATTCACTTGTGGACAATGAGATGAAGTGAGTAGATAGTACTGCAAAATGATTCCTGAAGCTTTGTAACTTTAAGTTGTACCCCAATGAATATCTTTCCTGAAACACCTCCACTCTACTTCAAATCTCCACTCTACTTCAAAGAGCCTTGGTGGAGCAGTGGGCTAACGCCTCCTTAAGTAACACCAGCTGCCTGCAATTATTGCAGGTTCGCATCCCACCAGGCTCAAGGTTGACTCAGCCTTCCATCCTTCCGAGGTAGGTAAAATGAGGACCCAGATTGTTGGGGGCAATTAAGCTGACTTTGTAATAATGCCGCTTGGGGTGTGTGTGAAAGCCCTAATAAGCAGGCATATACATGGAATGAAGGCTACTGCTAAGCTTGTAAGCCGCCCTGAGTCTTCGGAGAAGGGCGGGATATAAATGCAATAAAAAAAAAATCAAACGCTTTGTTTTTGAAAGAGAAAATCTGCTAAGGAGTGTTGCCATTGTTTTTAAACTGGGATCCAGTTTTGTCTCTTCCTTGTGATAGATCTCAGATTAATTATTATTCAGAAGATGGAATTCTAGATTTATATCACTAATAAGTATGTACTTTGTGTAGCTGCCAGTGCAAGCTGTTCGAAATGCAAGATTGGGGGGGGGAATGAAAATTGATATACAAACATTGCAGATCTTGGTAAACTCCAAAGACAGACAATACTACAACAAAAGATGGAGAAACCACCCCCCTCCACATATGTCGTGTTTCCAACAAGCAACCTTTCCATCTGACACAATCACAATTTGCCAAGTGAGCAACATTTCCCATTCAGCACCTGCCTAATCCAGAGATTTTATTTCCTTCAATACCATGGCATTTTTTTATGATTCCTGCAGGCAAACAAATATCTCATGAAAAAACACCATTTCAGGGATATCACATTGCTCCTTTGATATAGCTGCAGTTGAATTAGATTGCCAGAGCAGCAAGATGTTTGGATACTGGATTTAAATTGCAATCTAAGCAAATGTTTTTCCAAAGGGATACACAATCACAACTTCAGCAAAGCATGCTATAATTTAGGAGCGACCATTAGGCAAGACCTTCTGAAATAGGAAAGAAAATACACTTTTAGCTTTCTCTTAAGAATACCTTCTTGCTTGGGTAAGAGATAAACCTTTTCAGAAGGAACGGCTCTTTTTCCTTTCTATGCCACAAAGCAGGTTAGCAAAATTAATTGGGAATGAAATAGAATCTCTGTCATCTGAGAACAGTTTTCATAATAAAACACAATGAGCAACATTTGAGATATCAGATTACATATCCCTTACGTTGAATAAATTTCTGGACCCAGCATGACAATTTGAGATATCACAAATGGTTTTTTGTGCCATTTCAGTACAACATAGAAATGCAATGCAAAATTTTCCAGAATGGCCTTCAAGACCTTACTGGTCCTAATGCACCAAGTAGCCACAGAATATTTTGCAGACCTGGGGATAATGAGATGATTACTTGGTACCATAAATCTGGCACCAGGAGGCTTAATCCTTTGAAAACCAAGCAGAACATAAATAAAAAGCAAATTTTCAATTGTACAATTTTAAAACTAACAGTTGGGAAGAATATTTGCTATATATTTTTCCTTCAATGTCTACAAGAAAGGTTGTCTCTTCAATTCAAAATCAGACCTATTAATAAAACAGCCTGGGACATCTCTAAAATAGTCAGAAATAGAGTAGGACTAGGAAAATGTATTAGGATAGGGTCAAATTTCTAATGAAATAGCTTAAATCGGGGTTCTTCAAACTTGGGCCTTTTATGACTTGTGGACTTCAACTCCCAGAATTATTTATAAAGTTATAGAGTTATTTATAAAGTTATAAAGTAAGAAAAGCAGGATAAAAATGTAATAAATAAGCAATAGGGAGAAAGAAAAGAAAACTTAAGATAAAAATAATTAGTTTATAGAGACAACATTAAGTCTTAGCCACATGGTATAATATTGATCATTCTTTCAGTTTGATAATTACAGCCAATTAATGAGCAAAGAGAGAAGATATGCCATTAATTCAAACTATAAACTCAGAATGATTCCCTTTGGAATGTAACCAATAATCTACTTTGCTTGATAAATTCAAAAATCTCTCTCTAATGAAAAGGTTCATATTTCTGATAGAACAGAGCTTTTCAACCTTTTCACCCATTGTACCACTTTTAGGATATGGCAACATCTGAGTACCACCAGTCGCCTAACAAGGTGTCAAAAACTTGATGACCAAAAAAAAAGGAAAAAAGTGATGAAGTACAGGTAGTCCTCAACTTACAACAGTTCGCTTAGTGACTGTTTGAAGTTACAATGGCACTTAAAAAAGTGCCCCCCAAGGCACAGCCGAGGAACACACCTGCCTGCCTGCCCGGCGGATCTCTTCCTCTTGTCCGAGGTTTTCATGGTTGTGAGCATTTCTGTTGAGGATTGGCTGCGAGGGGGGGTTAGTTTTTATTCCCCCCCCATCTGCTGGGTGGTTGCAGCAGGTTTTGGTCACTTCACATGACCCTGGGACACTGAATAAATATGAATCAGTTGCCAAGTGTCTGAATGTAAATCACAAGACCCTGGAGATACTGCAACATTCCGGCTGGTCGGTGCTTCTTCTGGGCTCAGAAGCACTGGGATCAGTGCTGAGCTCCAGCTGGAACCTGGTGGTGATCCTAGCACTTCCGCTGAGCCCTGACAGCCCTGCAGCTTCAGCCGTCTCTCGCTCAGGCTTGTGCGGTGCTGCCACTGGTTCAGCTCATCCCCTCCCTTGCTACCACTTTTCTAGGATGGTCGCATACCACCTGCCAGGTGCCAATGTACCACAGGTGGTACCCAAAAGCCCTGTGATAGATAGTTCAATATCAGATCAACATATTTAGTCTTTATTACTGTTCCCGAAGATATTAGACTGAATATATTAGAAGATATTAGAAATTAGACTGAAAGGTTAAATACGTCTGTATTACTATATATGTATAGGTGTCTCTCCACTATTTTATTTTTCCAGCATAACAAACTTGCATCTCACTTTTCCTAAATATTCCTTGATTTTGCTTTATTGGTCTTAAAATACTTGAAGCATAGATGCAGAGTTCTTTTTCAGTTTTTATTACATATAGAAATCTCACTCATCCCTTTTCCTTGCCTCCATAGGAGAGTGAAACAGAAACACCAATCTTCATTCTACTTTGACATATCATAAATAATATTATCAATCCAATAGCTATAGGACTTATACAGAAGGCACCATTTACGCCACTCAGTCCAACCTGTGTTACTGTAGAAAACAATGAACACTCCCTTTAAGCACTCCCAACAAACTCAATAAACTTCCTAAATCTACAGATAATTTGTATGTATGTAGCAAAATAAATGTATTTTACAAGTAATACAGAATATCGTATTTTAGCAAAACAATACTTTAGAATTTTAGAGTGTTAAATTAGCAATGTGAGATCTTAAGATGAAATTAATTCAATAAACAATTCTTTTTTAAGCATAGGAAGGACTGGGCTTGTGCCTCTTTATATGCTAGATGTTCATATAGGCATTATAGGAGGAGGGGCATTGACTCAAATGCTTGTTTTATATTGACATAATTTGGTTAAATATTTATAGGGTTGTAAATAAAGTATTCAGGAGACATATAAGCCAGAGATGTGATTATGATGTTAAATTTTATTTTAAAACTTTGGAGCCTTTCAGATCATGAAGAACTGTGTATTTATTGATCAGGAACAAAGAAGATTGCTTTATTCTTATGGAAAAACTCTAGTATACCTAAATTAAAATGCCTACACTGTCAACAAATACAGGAAATCTGATCAATATTATTCCACATGCTTAAGATTTAATTTGTTGTTTAAAACTTAAGTCTTACTGTATATTTCATTGTTTTAATTTTTAAAAATGTTTTTATTTACTTCTCTTCTAAATTTTAATTACTTTCTGGATTACTTCATTTTTATTTTCTGGATTACTATTTATTACTTGGCATGCTTGTTGTTTCCTTTTTCCTTTTTGCTACAAATTAAAAAGCAGTACACTATTTTTTAAAAGAAAGGATAAATACAATATATTTGTATTTATTACATGAACACATTCCTAAACTTGTGCACTAGATTTGTTTTCTTCAGTAACATTACATTTGAAATTCTATTATTTTTCAATCCTATCAAAATTACGGTATTTTGTCTTTTGTTTCTGTCTTCTATATCTCATCTAATTTGCAAATCTGACCAACATTCCATTCACCATATCTTTCATTAATCTTTCATTAATAAAAATGTTTATACTGAAACCAAGACTAAAGCTAGTAATAAGTAGTGGTATTCAAAGTTTACATAAAATGTCCCTCCAGTTTTATGAGGAATAACTTTCAATATTGTGTTTGAGATAGCTCTGGATTTACAATAACAGTCCACTATGTACTATTCAGGCCACATTTAACAAGCTTGCTAATTAGAACATTCCCAATATAGAAGATACAACATCCAATATTCAAGTCCTCTTATGGTAAGAAAGACATCTGCCAATTCTGCAAGTTACTTGAGAGAAGGCAGCAGGTGATATTACTTCTTCTATGATTCAGACCACACAGTATGAACTGGTGAAATGTATAGCTGATGTATAGTATTCCAAGATCACAGCTGAGGAAGGGTCCTTGGTACTCTCTGAGCTTGCTTGTTGTTGATTTTCCCAGACATTTCATTATCCAAACTAGATAACATCATCAGTACTTACAGCTTCATAAAGTACCATTTCAGGCTCCACATAAGAAAGTCTTTAAGAAGCCTAGAAGTGATATTATTCCTTTGTTAGATTAAATTCAAGAAAGGAAGAATCACATACAGTAATCTGTTACAAAAAATAGTTGGTGGAAACCTATCAAAGAGAGATCCAACTAGAATTAAGAGAAATTTCCAGACAGTGAAAACAATTACTCAGGAAACATCTTGCCTTCAGAAGTTGTAGGTGCTCCATCACTTGAGATTTTTAAGAAGAAGTTATGAAGAATGGTATAACGTCTTCTGCTTAAGTAGGGAATTGGGCTATAGACCTCCAAGGTCCCTTCCAACTCTGTTATTCTGTAATTTTTATTAATCAGCTACACCATTCTATTAAGTTGAACAATTCTTCACTTCCTAGATGAAGTCAATCTACAACCATAAACCTCTAACTGTCTAAAGAAGAAGCCATGTGACTTTGCTGATGCCCTAGGCAAGAGATTTTGAGAGTAGGATTCATCAGCTAAAATGTCATATAGGGCCAAGCAAAATGAGGCATAGAGGCATGGAGTAGGAGATGGTATGATGAAGAAATAGTCGTAGGTGCAGAGTGGTAGCATATTGACTGACTTTGCATAATCTTGATTTATTGCATAAAAAATTGTTTAGAATCCCACATCATGATAAACCACAAAGTTTAGGACAATTTATAAGCCCTAAGGCTGAATTCACACCATGTTAATCAATAACTGAAGAATTCAGTTTTAGAGTTTAGACAAAACATTGTGGGCTGTCCCCTGACACCACTGGATGACATCGCCAGGGCTCACTGCCTTGGAAGAGTGAGGAAAATTCTCAGGGACAACTCACACCCTGGTCGGTACTGTCGGGCCGGGCACGCCCGACATTCAGACGGGCCGTGGGGAGACTCACCCGACCGTCAGGCTCCTGCTGAGCGCCCCGTCAGGCCCCGAAGCCTCCCGCCAGCGCCCAACGCCTTCCAGAGGGCCAGGACAGCGTACAGCCCTCCCCAGACCCCCTGCCGGCGCTCGTCGTCTCCCGGAGGACCGGCTCGGCATACGGCCCCTCCCAGCATCCCCGTGACCGCTCGAGGCAACGTACCGGGTCGCAGGGACGTTCGCCGGCCTCCTCGTCTCCTCGCCATGCTGCCGGGCTCCGGAAACGGCTGGCCACGCCCACACCACTCTGACGGGCCGGGGAATGGGACAATTGGGAAAACGACGCAGCGGCGGGCCGCCTGTCAGCTGGGGAGGCCGCGAACCAGCCAGCCGGCTCCCAGAAGCTGCTTACAGGCTGGGAAGGAGCTGTGCGATGGGCTGGGCGATGGCTGCCCTGCGCCCGAGCTGCAGGACAAGAATGGATGCCCGGGTGGGCCAGGGGGTGACGGAGACGACCGGTGGGCCGGGGAGGGGTTTAGAGCGCAGGTTGCAGCGGTCTGGGGTGGTGAGGGGACAAAGGAGCCTAGGCAGAGTTCTGGGGGGACGGAGAGAGGTTTAGGCTGGGGGGTAACTTACCGGCTGCATCGGTGGTGGGGTGGGAGCCAAAAGGAGGGAATCTTGGGAGTTTAAGTAGGGTGGGGGCGTGGTGGTGTGATTAGGGTGTGGTGGTGGGAGTCGGCTCTGCCGGTTATTTAACAGCGTTGACTGTGCTGTAAAGTCAACGCTGACTTACTATCAGACCCCGTCCGACGAGTCACCGGGCCGTGAACTGTACCCCTCTATCCGACATCACACGCCGCGGTACTCCATGCAGTCGGTATACTTGCGTGAGGAACGACCAAGCTAGGCGACGGGCTGATGGCAACCCCTTACACGGGACAAAATGTGCCTGTTTAGGAAAACAGGTCAACTGCTGTCCAGATAACAGTGTGACCCTTACTCTCTGGGAGGTCCACAACGAAGTCCATGGCGATGTCCTGCCAAGGCCGAGTTGGGTCAGCTACCTGTTGCAATAACCCCAAAGGCTTCCCAACTTGGGGTTTTGTAGTGGCACAAATATGGCAACGCTGTACGTACTGCTCGATGTCATTCTTCATGCGGGGCCACCAGAATTGACGACGGCCGACGGGTGACGACATCACCTTCGGCAACCGGGCCTGTAACTTCCCAGACCGTGCCGACGGAAGACCTTGGGGATCTGGAGCTGGAGGAGGATCCGATGGTAAGCGCTCCGGTGTGTCCTTTTGCATTCCCAGTGGTGTTGGTGAGCCCCATGTCTGGGCAAAGGCGGGTGGTTAGGGCTTTAGTCGATTCAGGGAGCACCCGGTGTCTAATCGACCGGAAAACAGCAGCTGCGGTGGGGATCCGGTTGCAACGTCTGGTGACCCCTCTTCCTTTCCAACAAGTGGATGGGTCGCTCTTGGGGGGGGCTCCTATCACCCACGTCACCGAGCCAGTCCGGCTGGAATTGGGGGCCCACTGGGAAATTCTGCGTTTTGTTGTGGTGCCCTCTATGACTGGAGCTCTTATTCTGGGCCTTACGTGGCTTGATAAATGGGGCCCCACGATTTGGTGGGAGGGGGGTAGTCGTCATCTTCGGATGGGTCTGGGGCCCGAGCCCCCTCTCCACCATTCCTTCTTGGGGCCGGGGGACACGGGAACGCGGGAGAAGGCTTGCGGGGTCACGGATGACTCGAAGGAGCATGTACCCCGGGTTTACTCTGATTTAATGGACGTCTTCAATGAGCGGGAGTGCGATTCGTTACCACCCCACCGGTCGACGGACTGTGCTATTGAGTTCGAACCTGGAGCCAAACTGCCTAAGCCCCGTATGTACGCCATGTCCCCAAAAGAGATGCGGGAGTTACGGCGGTACATAGATAAGAATCTGGAAAGAGGATTTATACAACCAGCACGATCCCGGGTGGCGGCGCCAGTTCTTTTTCGTGGAAAGAAGGATGGGGGCTTGCGCTTGTGTGTAGACTACCGGGGGGTTAACGCGGTGTGCGTGGAGCACCTCTATCCCCTTCCTTTGATGAAGGACATGCTGGCCCATTTGGCGACAGGCCGAGTATTCACCAAGTTGGACCTCAGGGAAGCCTATTACCGGGTGAGGGTCAAAGCCGGGGACGAATGGAAGACCGCGTTTAATTGTCCCCTTGGCAGTTTTCAGTTCCGAGTGATGCCATTTGGCCTACAAGGAGCTCCCGCTGTGTTCATGCAATTGATCAATCAGGTCCTGCATGAGTTCCTGTATCGGGGTGTTTTGGTATACTTGGACGACATCCTGATTTACTCGGACACATTGGAGGAGCATGTGCTTCTTGTGCGGCAGGTGTTGTCAAGACTGCTGGAAGCACAGCTTTTTGTTAAACTGTCCAAGTGTGGGTTCAACGAGGCCCAGTTGGACTACCTTGGGTATCGTATATCGGCGGCGGGGGTGGAGATGGACCCTAGAAAGGTACGAGCCATTCAACGGTGGCAGGCTCCGCAGACTCGGCGACAGTTGCAAAGTTTTCTTGGCTTTGCCAACTTTTACAGACAATTCATCCCACGTTTCGCGGCTATCGCCCTGCCATTAACTGATCTTCTGCGCACACGACAGTTGAGGACACGCCCGCGTCCGGGGCTGAAATTGGAGTGGTCCACCGCGTGTCAGCGGGCGTTCGAGGAACTGGAGTCTCTCTTTGCTAAAGAGCCCGTTTTAAAACATCCCGACCCCGAACTGGCTTATGTCGTGCGGCGGATGCGAGCGATGTTGCTCTTGGGGCCGTCCTCCTTCAGCGGAACCGTGCTGGGGTCTTGCAGCCGTGTGCTTATGCCTCTAAGAAACTGACCCCCACCGAACGGGCCTGGGCGGTGTGGGAGAAGGGGGCTTTTGCGGTCCGTTGGGCTTTGGAAACCTGGCGACATCTTCTGGAAGGGGCTTCCCGTCCGTTCGAACTGTGGACAGACCATAAAACCTGGAAGCCCTTCAAACCCCTCGTCGTCTGTCGCCTAAACATGTCCGATGGGCCTTATACTTTCGTCGCTTCCGTTTTGTGCTGAAGTATGTACCGGGGGGTCGGAACTTTCTGGCGGATGCCTTGTCACGCATGCCTCAGTTTGACAGCAAGAGGGAGGAGGTGGTGCAGGCACTCATCCCGACACTGGCGAACGAGGGGATTGATTTAGAGAGTGCAAGACAGGTGACGGAGGAGAATTTGAACCAGGCCATCAAAAGGACCTTGCAGGAGGATGCCTGGTTGCTGAGTAATCCGGGACTGTTAACTATGCGGGACGGTTTAGCGTGGCATGGAACACGGTTATATGTGCCTGAAACCGTGCGGCCACGTGTTTTACATGGGTGCCACGATGCTAAACAAGCGGGACATTTCGGGTTTGTGAAGACTTTACATCTGGCACGTCGTCAATTCTGGTGGCCCCGCATGAAGAATGACATCGAGCAGTACGTACGGCGTTGCCATATTTGTGCCACTACAAAACCCCAAGTTGGGAAGCCTTTGGGGTTATTGCAACAGGTAGCTGACCCAACTCGGCCTTGGCAGGACATCGCCATGGACTTCGTTGTGGACCTCCCAGAGAGTAAGGGTCACACTGTTATCTGGACAGTAGTTGACCTGTTTTCTAAACAGGCACATTTTGTCCCGTGTAAGGGGTTGCCATCAGCCCGTCGCCTAGCTTGGTTGTTCCTCACGCAAGTATACCGACTGCATGGAGTACCGCGGCGTGTGATTTCGGATAGAGGGGTACAGTTCACGGCCCGGTTTTGGAGGGAGTTCTTGCGACATATCGGCTCGTCCCAGGGATTGAGTACCGCTTATCACCCCAGCACCAACGGGGCCGCAGAACGAGCCAACGCTGCTGTTGAACGCTATTTACGAAGCTATGTTTCTTTTCGGCAGACAGACTGGGTAGACCTGTTAGCGCTTGCTGAGGTTGCATACAATAACGCAGTTCACAGTAGTACTGGCTTCTCTCCATTTCGGGTGGTCACCGGTCACGAGTTCGTTCCCTTCAGTGAGTGTCCCCAGGACGACGGATCTCCGAGCTCACCGCCTGACTGGATGCGTCAGATCACGGCTGCCTGGGGGGCGGCGAAAGAAGCGTTGGATCGGTCTGCCGAAGCGTCCAAAGCACAGGCGGACAAGAAACGAAAACCCTTTGCTACACCGCGGGTGGGGGACCTGGTTTACTTGTCCACCAAGTATTTACGGTTACAGGTTCCGTGCCGTAAGCTAGGACCCAAATACCTCGGGCCGTTCCGGGTGGTGCAGGTGATAAACCCGGTTTCAGGGCCCGTCCGACGATTCACCCAAACAAATGAAACCGGAACGGGAGCTGGTTCTTCTAAGCCACGTTTATTGCTTCATAAACAAGAGCCCGAAGATTGATGAAGTCAGCGTTGATTTTACAGCACAATCAACGCTGCTAAATAGCCAGTAACGGCAACACCCTCCACCACACCCTTAATTATTCCACCACGCCCACACCTAACTTAACTACCACCCCCTACAGTATCCACCCTTTGGCACCCGCCCCACCACCATTGCAGCCGGTAAGCCACCCCCCAGCCCAAACCACCCTCCTTTCCCCCAGAGCTCCGCATACTTTCCCTTTCCCCCTCATCTCTCCGGTCTCTCCAGTCCGACGAGGGCTGTGCCTCGAGCCCTTCCCTAACTCGCCGGCAGTCTCCACCTCCCCTTGAACCCTCCTGGCACCCGTCCTTGTCCTGCCGTTTGAGTTGCTCCTTGGCCCTCTGGTCTTTTGCTCTGCGACGGCATCCTTGCCCTTCCCCCCAGCTCCCAAATGTCAGCTGGCCGCTCCATGGCCTTGCACGCCAACCGCACTCCCTCCCGACTTGCTGATCACTTCCGGGAGTCGGCAAGAGTGGCGCGGCGCTGTGGAATGTGCTGGCAAGCGGGCCCCAGGCTGGGAGGCTGCAGCCGATGCCTCGTGGTCGCTGCTCTCCGTTCCGGGCGCCACCGAGGGAGGAAGAGCGAGGAAGACGCCGCCGGGAGTCCCTGGAAGCCGGTAGGTTGCTCTCTGGCTTCCCCGGACGTTGGGCGGGCGGTTGCTGAGGCGCGGAGAAGGCCGAGCGTTGTCCCGGCCGTCTAGGAAGATGCGGGCACTGGCGCCTGACTCTGGGGCCTGGCGGGGCGCTCCGCGGCCGCCGGCGGTGATTTTCGGGCCCGGGCAGGCCGCTCCGCGGCCCCTCCGTATGTCGGGCTTGCCAGGCCCGACATGCCGCCCCCCCTACCAAGGGTCTACCTGCAGATGTAGAGAACACGGTTAAAGAATCATTCACTGCGCAAATTCTCCCATGTCCCCTACCCCCCGGCCTGCTAGGATGGGCTCGATGGAATGCTCGGACCAAACGTGGAGCATGGACGCTTTCCCGTGACACCCACGTAGCCTCCTCCACCGGGTACCCCTTCCACCGAAGGAGATACTGTATACCGCCCCTCCGTACCCTGGAGTCCAACACCTCTTGCACCTCGTACTGGTCAGCGTGAACCGGTCCGGGGCCCCCCTCCCCTGCCGCCGTAGTAGCTGCTGGAGCGGGTTTCAGCAGACTGCTATGGAACACCGGGTGGATCTTACCCAAGAATTTAGGCAACCGCAGTCGCACCGTCACCGGGTTCACCACCTGCACTACCCGGAACGGCCCGAGGTATTTGGGCCCCAGCTTACGGCACGGAACCTGTAACCGTAAGTACTTGGTGGACAAGTAAACTAGATCCCCCACCCGCGGCGTAGCAAAAGGTTTCCGTTTCTTGTCCGCCTGTGTTTTGGCCGCCGTAGCAGACCAGTCCAATGCTTCCTTTGCCGCCCCCCAGGCGGCCGTGATCTGACGCATCCAGTCCTGCGGTGAACACGAAGACCCCTCCTCCTGAAGGCATTCAGCAAAGGGAACGAATTCATGACCCGTGACCACCCGAAAAGGAGAGAAGCCAGTGCTACTATGGACGGCGTTATTGTACGCCACCTCAGCCAGCGCTAACAGGTCTACCCAATCCGTCTGCCGAAAAGAGACGTAGCTTCGCAGATAACGTTCAACGGCAGCGTTGGCTCGTTCTGCGGCCCCGTTGGTGCTGGGGTGATAAGCCGTACTCAGACCCTGCGACGAGCCGATGTGACGCAGGAAGTCTCTCCAAAATCGAGCCGTGAACTGCACCCCTCTGTCGGAAATTACACGTCGCGGCACTCCATGTAGTCTGTATATCTGCGTGAGGAACAACCAAGCTAGTCGACGAGCCGATGGTAACCCCTTACACGGAACAAAGTGTGCCTGTTTGGAAAACAGGTTGACCACTGTCCAAATAACGGTGTGACCCTTGCTCTCTGGGAGGTCCACAACGAAGTCCATGGCGATATCTTGCCATGGCCGAGACGGGTCAGCTACTTGTTGCAAAAGTCCCAAAGGCTTCCCGACCTGGGGCTTTGTAGTAGCACAGACATGACAACGCCGCACATACTCCTCGATGTCACTCTTCATGCGGGGCCACCAAAATTGACGGCGTGCCAGATGCAAGGTCTTTACAAACCCGAAATGTCCTGCCTGTTCGGTGTCATGACAACCATGCAGAACACGTGGCCGCACAGATTCAGGTACATACAATCGTGTACCATGCCACGCCAGACCGTCCCGCATAGACAATAGTCCCGGATTACTCCGTAACCAAGCGTCCTCCTGTAAGGCCCTTTGGATGGTCTGGTTCAAATTCTCCTCCGTCACCCGTCCAGCACTCTCTGATGCATCTCCCGCCTCCACTAGTGTCGGGATAAGCGCCTGCACCACCTCCTCCCTCTTGCTGTCAAACTGTGGCATGCGGGATAGGGCATCCGCCAGAAAGTTTCGACCCCCCGGCACATACTTCAGCACAAACCTGAAGCGACGGAAGTATAGAGCCCACCCACCCAGAGCTCCGCATACTTTCCTTTTCCCCCTCATCTCTCCGGTCTCTCCAGTCCGACGAGGGCTGTGCCTCGAGCCCTTCCCTAACTCGCCGGCAGTCTCCACCTCCCCTTGAACCCTCCTGGAACCCGTCCTTGTCCTGCCGTTTGGGTTGCTCCTTGGCCCTCTGGTCTTTTGCTCTGCGACGGCATCCTTGCCCTTCCCCCCAGCTCCCAAATGTCAGCTGGCCGCTCCATGGCCTTGCACGCCAACCGCACTCCCTCCCGACTTGCTGATCACTTCCGGGAGTCGGCAAGAGCGGCGCGGCGCTGTGGAATGTGCTGGCAAGCGGGCCCCAGGCTGGGAGGCTGCAGCCGATGCCTCGTGGTCGCTGCTCTCCGTTCCGGGCGCCACCGAGGGAGGAAGAGCGAGGAAGACGCCGCCGGGAGTCCCTGGAAGCCGGTAGGTTGCTTTCTGGCTTCCCCGGACGTTGGGCGGGCGGTTGCTGAGGCGCGGAGAAGGCCGAGCGTTGTCCCGGCCGTCTAGGAAGATGCGGGCACTGGCGCCTGACTCTGGGGCCTGGCGGGGCGCTCCGCGGCCGCCGGCGGTGATTTTCGGGCCCGGGCAGGCCGCTCCGCGGCCCCTCCGTATGTCGGGCTTGCCAGGCCCGACACCCGGTGACGGTGCGGCTGCGGTTGCCTAGGTTTTTGGGTAAGGTCCACCCGGTGTTCCATAGTAGCTTGCTGAAACCTGCTCCAGCGGCTACCGCGGCAGCAGGGGAGGGGGGTCCCGGACCGGTTCACACTGACCAGTATGAGGTGCAGGAGGTCTTAGACTCCAGGGTGCGGAGGGGTGCTCTACAGTATCTTCTTCGGTGGAAGGGGTACCCGGTGGAGGAGGCGACGTGGGTGTCACGGGGAGATGTCCATGCTCCACGTTTGATCCGGGCGTTCCACCGAGCCCACCCTGGCAGGCCGGGGGGTGGGGCACATGGGGGTGTGCGCATAGTGAATGATGCTAAACCCTTGTTTTCTACGTCTGCAGGAGGACCCTTGGTAGGGGGGGCGGCATGTCGGGCCGGGCACGCCCGACATTCAGACGGGCCGCGGGGAGACTCACCCGACCGTCAGGCTCCTGCTGAGCGCCCCGTCAGGCCCCGAAGCCTCCCGCCAGCGCCCAACGCCTTCCAAAGGGCCAGGACAGCGTACAGCCCTCCCCAGACCCCCTGCCGGCACTCGTCGTCTCCCGGAGGACCGGCTCGGCATACGGCCCCTCCCAGCATCCCCGTGACCGCTCGAGGCAACGTACCGGGTCGCAGGGACGTTCGCCGGCCTCCTCGTCTCCTCGCCATGCTGCCGGGCTCCGGAAACGGCTGGCCACGCCCACACCACTCTGACGGGCCGGGGAATGGGACAATTGGGAAAACGACGCAGCGGCGGGCCGCCTGTCAGCTGGGGAGGCCGCGAACCAGCCAGCCGGCTCCCAGAAGCTGCTTACAGGCTGGGAAGGAGCTGTGCGATGGGCTGGGCGATGGCTGCCCTGCGCCCGAGCTGCAGGACAAGAATGGATGCCCGGGTGGGCCAGGGGGTGACGGAGACGACCGGTGGGCCGGGGAGGGGTTTAGAGCGCAGGTTGCAGCGGTCTGGGGTGGTGAGGGGACAAAGGAGCCTAGGCAGAGTTCTGGGGGGACGGAGAGAGGTTTAGGCTGGGGGGTAACTTACCGGCTGCATTGGTGGTGGGGTGGGAGCCAAAAGGAGGGAATCTTGGGAGGCGGTGTTTAAGTAGGGTGGGGGCGTGGTGGTGTGATTAGGGTGTGGTGGTGGGAGTCGGCTCTGCCGGTTATTTAACAGCGTTGACTGTGCTGTAAAGTCAACGCTGACTTCATTGGTCTTTAAGCAACTGTTTATGCGGAAAATAAACACGGCTAGAAGAACCAGCTCCCGTTCCGGTTTCCATCTTTGGGTGACTCGTCGGACGGGGTCTGATAGGTACCTCTTTACTCTCCTACCATCGGGTAGGAGATACAGGAGTATAGCCAGCCATACCAACAGGCTGAAGAACAGCTTCTATCCATGGGCTGTCAGGCTCTTGAACGGGAAATAACTTTATGTATGATTGACTTGTGAGGCCATTGTGTTGTGTAATTAGCTCACATGGTGTAACAAGATGGTGGGTTTGTTGTCACTGTGAGTTGTGGTGGTGGTGGGGCACGAAGGGAGGCTCAGCCAATCTCAATGTATACATGGTTGTATTTGACAATAAAGGTTCATTCATTCATTCATTATATAGACTAGCTCCTGTGCATCAAAATGTCCTAAAAGCAGCATTCATCAACCTGAAACTATGTTTCTGATCATTAAAATGATGAAATGGGTGTTGTGATGCTAGGAGATAAGTTCTTCCCTTTTATAATTGCATTGAAGTGTGTGAGGGAGCATTTTGCATTACAATGTACTGTATATTGCATGAATCCTCTTGCAGTTTGCTTGTGCCTGTAATCCAGCACAAAGTGCTTTTTAAAAAGAAAGAGGGGGAAATTTTGTTCAGCCTAATCACAATTTGCTGCCACTTTGACTATTGTTATATCTAGTCAAAATCAAGAAAATAGTGCAAGGAATGCCCTTTTTTCTTCCTCAGCATGTCAGTCTGAACAAGCAAGGGAAACTACGGCTTATCTTGGCATCCATTTGCCACTACCTGATGTAATCAGCTTTGAAGTCAGACTGTTTGATTTTAGATATCTTGTTGACTGCTTCCAGTATCACTCTGTCTCTCTGCCAAACATCAGACAGCCCTGATCAGCTCAACTTCCAGCCTCCACTAGAAGTAGATTACCTCTTTGCACTCATGACAACCTTTGACTCTGATCTTGTTTTTCCTTTTGAAAGCAGCTTATTAATTTCTCAGAAATACTTATCTCTAGGCCTATTACTTTGCTAAGTTAATGAACAAGAGCCATCTGGCCTCATGCTTGTGTGTGTTTTACCTATGACTGCATATGCTCTGACTAGTCACATAAGCTATATATTCACTGATAAAGCGTACTTTTTTAAAAAAAAAAAGTGGAAATCTAGAGGCCAGAAGAGTAATCAAGACTTCAGCCAAAGAGCTGAGAATTCAAGTGGAATAGATATAAGTGATAATTAAACTAAATTGTACTTAATTACTCTCCTCAAATATATTGTTCTATCTTTCTAATTTAACAAAGGCAATGCATCTTTAAACTTTGGCTTCTATTAATAAAGTAGATGAGAAATTTCAGAGCTTGGCCAAGTCTAAATTATTGTTTAAACTTCAGAATGATGCAATGTAGTTACAATGTAGTTCATTAATACAGACATTAGCAAATATAGGGGGATATTCAAATTCACACAAAGGTTGGTTGCATATAATCTTCTAGGCTAAAATATGATCAGCTGGTATGTGTCATGGAGTATTTTGTGGACCAATTTAATTATTCAGAACCACAATTAACCAAACTATGTTTTATATGAGTGCATACTTTGCAAGAGTTTTAGCAATTATTCTGGACCTTTGTCATTTATGTAGGTAGGTCATCTTGGTTGATGTTGCCAAGGTGTTAAAAATTCCAGGCCTGATTATTACTTTGACCAAGGCTGTCTAAAATATCAGGGCTACAAGATCAACCAATGGACAAAAAATCTGGAAAAAAAGTTTGTGAATTATTTCTTGTTACCAAGAAAATATGAACATGTACATGAAATCACCTAGACTTCAACTCAATTTGACTTTATCTTTAGAAAATAGATATCTGGAAATAATCAGTTATTGATTTCATCTATCCTGAATATATTTAACATGTGACTACTAAAAAAAGTTTTATACTGCTAAAAGATTAATTGGTTTATGGAGGATTCAGTTCTAAAACAGATCAAGACAGATGGAATATTTTAATTACTGAGAATAACTTGTATGTGGAAAACTAATCAGAAACAGGAAACAAGTTAAGATGTAGATCAGGTGCAAGAAACCTGTGGCATTTAAATGATTGTTGAATGATAACTTTTAGTCATTCCTTATTATTGCCCATACTATCTGAGGCTATTCGTTATTAAAATTCAGCAACATTCTTGACCCATAAGTTACATCATTCATGATGTTCTAAATCGGTGTCAAACTGCTGGCCCGCAGGCCGGACGCGTCACCAGGAAACCGCGACCACCCATTGCCAGCAATGGAGAAAAAGCTCTGATACGTCGCACGATGTCACGTGATGTCACGAGTTTGACATGTCTATTCTAAATAATTTCAATGACATATCTAAATGAAACCCTGAACCTGAACAGAAAAAAAATGTTTGTTCAGATTAATGAAAATGAAGTGGGACAAATAACACATTTGAAAATTAATAACAGAATATTCAGATATATATCATGATTAGAATACTAGTATTACTACTGTCAACACTTCTACTGAATTTATTATCAGTAATATTAGAAGTTATAAAATGTGTGTAGATGCTACAGTAAATCCTTTGCTCTTTTGCCTTTGGGGGCATTTGAAATCCCTTTAATTGTTTTTGCTGAACATTAAACTTTGGATTTGCCTCTTATTTTGCTCTTATTAGTATTTCAACATTGCATTTGTAGTTTAATCTACCTAACCTCTGTATGCATTGAAGTGTAGCCACACTGCCTAGTTTCTAGTATACCAATAGAAGCCCAATTTTAACCTTTAAAGGTCTCTTTGAAACATTAACTTAACAGGATTACAGTTTAGTGTTTACTGTCTTGATCCTGCTTAAAGCATCAGACTTTGGCACTAGATGGCCTTTAGAAATGCATCCTCCATCCCATCATTACTTTTAAAACAAGCTGAATTACACTAATTAAACCAAGAAATAACGCTACTTGAATGGAAGTTGTAATAATTGAGGGCTGCACAACTTTATGAGATCTGCATGAATTTCAAAAGGATGCTTTTTGTAGTATTTTCCATGAGAGCAAAAAAATATACTCCATTCCTTATTCAACGTCAGTGAATTTTAACTTTCTAATAATACCTAAGGTAGCTAAAGTATAACGTTGAAAGGTGGCAAATACTTCAGAATTTGGCAGGTTTCTGTGCTATGTACAGCTTGTCTTATTACTGTAAGGAGAAGCACTGGCAAGTATAAGCTTTAAAAAACATAAGTAAAGGTAAAGGTAAAGGTTCCCCCGCACATGAGTGCTAGTTGTTTCCAACTCTAGGGGCCGGTGCTCATCTCCGTTTCAAAGCCGAAGAGCCAGCGCTTGTCCGAGGACGTCTCCGTGGTCATGTGGCCGGCATGACTAGATGCCAAAGGTGCACGGAACGCTGTTACCTTCCCACCGTAGTGGTCCCTATTTTTCTACTTGCATTTTTACGTGCTTTCGAACTGCTAGATTGGCAGAAGCTGGGACGAGTAACAGGCGCTCACTCTGTTATGCGGCACTCGGGATTCGACCCGCCAAACTGCCGACCTTCTGATCAACAAGCTCAGCGTCCTAACCCACTGAGCCACTGTGTCCCTTTTAAGAAACATAAGTACATATCTCTTAATATTCAAAGTGTGTGTGTGTGTGTGTGTGTGTGTGTGTGTGTAGTACCAAATAATTTTTACAGATGTTCCAGTGAATCATTTTGCTGATCATGTTGTCAATTTTTATAATCAGTTTATGCGATCTTTTTGCATGTGTTGAATATACAGTATGATTTACTGTTTCTTCTACTTATAATCTGTACTTTGGATCATTTGATGATATTTCACTTTTGGCCTTAGTTGCATTACTTCAAAGAGCCTGATTTTGTATAGCCAAAATTTAGCATTTGGGGTTTTTTTAATGTTCCAGTTTTAACCCATTGTTTAATCTTCAATCACTTTCCCCTTGATATTTTGTAGAAATTGACCATGTAATGTTTTTTCTTGCCAGCATTCTATTTATTTTTTATTACATTACTTCAATTTTCACTTTTTGTTTCAATTTTTCTATGTTTAGTACATTTCAGTTTTTGACCTCCATCAGTGCTTGCTCTTTGCTGTCTTTTACATCATTAACTGATGCATACTTTTCTCCTTTGACAGTTTGTTGACCTGATTAAAAACTTCTGCTTCCATTTCTGCGGGGCAGATATAATCTGTCAATATCACGGAAAGAATTTAATGTATATTGAACAGTCATAAATTTTCTTTCTGGACCAAACTATCGAGTTCATCTCGTGTCCAGTTAGTAATGTCAACAATGTATCTTATCACAAGTTATGGCCCAAGTATTGTTGGCTTTGATGGCGTTTCCACCAAGTTTATCTTTAGCAATCCTCTTGCTCTTTGGATATATTCTTTACTATTCATATTTTTAACTTGTCCATGCTTGATGTTATCAAACTGTAAAATGCACAGATACTTAAAGGCTTAACCTGGATGACTCCTGGAGGTTTGGACATTTGGCTTTTCAATTCCTTGACTACTTGTGATTTTACCCTGCTTTATTACTGTTGTAGCACATTTCTCCAGACCAAATTCCCATGCTATATCTATGCTAAAAATTCTTACAGTGTTTGTCAATGACTGGGTTTTGATTGCTGATTTTCCATAAAGCTTCAGATCAATATAAATAATTATATAATTGTTACTGTTATTATGGTTTGTTGCACAGTCAGCCAGAACAGATTTGGCATTTTTGTCTACCTACTGAGTCCTTCCCAAGGAGCTGTGATAGGCAGATGTTGTTGTTTGATAGTGTTAAAGGTACTATCATAAGATGTAAGCTGCTTCAAATAAAGCTTCCTTTTGTAATGACTGATAGTGATTTTGTTAGTGTTCATGCTGTTCAAATGGTGCTCCATCGGATGTTGTTGTTATTAATTTTAAGAAGAGAAATTCTAGCATAGATATCAAAACTGTCTTTAAATTAATTGTATTTTAGAAATATTTGCCAGAAGTTTTTGCTAGGACACTTCAGAAGCAAGAAAATAAGTAGACGCTTTTTGAAAAGAAAATAAATAATGTTTCATCCATTCCAATCAAACAGGTGAAGGAACTGCAATCTGCTTGCAGAGAATGTAAGAGATAAATTGTAATGAGTTCCACCCCCATAATTGCTGAAGTTTAGATCCTATAATAGTTTCAATCACAAATCTATCTACTCTGAGTCAGAGTCAGGTTTGCCAGGCTTATCAAGGATATTAAGATTGTGCCTATTAGCCAGAAAGATTATAGGAAGCAATGAATTAATATTACTTTTACACTATAGATGAAGAACCACCAAATTGAAGATTTTGAACCTGCAAAGAATGTTAATTCATGAGACTAGTCCATTTTTAAAAATAATATATACTCAGTGGAATATATACTCATCTCCAATAATATGGCTTACTTGTTTCTCCAGTGTATACATTCAATATATAATGTATAAACATACATTATAGTCAAGTCTGTCCTGACGATGACCCGGAAATTCTTAGTATGGAAGGCAGCTGCTTAAGGTATTTTAAAAAGTCCCCTGGAAATGAATTATTTCTACACTCAAATGTGAAGGTTCCTGCATTTATCTCTAAAGACCTACATAGCCTGTGCCACCATAATTGAAAGAAAATCTATTTCTAGATTTTCTGATATGCTCCTCCATTTCTAGAAGCCTTTCCAAATATTTAGAATTTCTCCATTATCACTTTGGTGCCAACTAGATCTCACTACAAATTGGCCTGAAAGAGTGATGTTGAGCAGCAGATGCCAGTGAGAACATAATTTCCCAGCGTTCACCATGTTGCTGAGACTCCAAGGCCAGAGTGATGATGGCCTTATGTTTCACATGTGCAACTAGCTTATTGTCACTTCTATCTAAAGTTCATAATAGGAGATATACTTTTAACTGTTAAAAAATAATGTTGGGAGGCGAATAATCACAACTGACCATAGCACGCAGTAGTTGAGGTTAGCAATTTTCTTTGTATCAATGCGGATCTATCCCTTTCTTGAAGTTAGTGTTACAAATCACGCTCTTGCAAAATGGGTGGCCATAAAAATATACTAAACAATAAATAAATGTGCCTGGTGTAAAGAGAAGTCATGTAAATGTGAAAGCCACAGCTGGGGCTGTGATTTCAAATTGCACTAAAACTAAAGATTTTACTCAATAGCCTTTTCCAGAACACCCAACATGCAAAAGAACATCAGAATTCTCATTCTCTTTAAATCAACTTGTTCAAGGTTGGCTATATGGCTGCTTTTAAATAATAAATACATAAATGTTGAAAGAAACCACAGCTCTTATTTTACATAGTAACCATTCATGAAGAAATGGCCTTGAAACACGTCCAACTGCTGGAGGCACACAATTTATTGTTCCTACTGGAACCAAGAATATCTCTGACTGTGGCTTTATTTTTATGTTTTTATAACAAAATAACATTCTGAATAAGTAATCTCGTGGCTCAGAAAAAGTCTCTAAAAGGCAAGGTAAAATTTAAAACTTCAAAATAATATATAATTCTGATAAAAAGAAGAAATACCATATAGCTATGATAACACTAGATCTACTACTAGCTCAGTCTACCAGATTTTCAGTAAATCTATATGTCAGATATTTTCTTTAAATAACTATATATCTGTCCACTTTGGCAGCAAAATGGTCAATATTAAATTATTTTAAAAATGGAGGAACACTTAGCTACCAGTCCAAACAATTAGATTGAAGGATTACAGCAATGTCACCGTTCAAGACATATTTTTTCTTTTCTTCGGGTTGTCATTTATAGGAAATGCCTTACTATATAAAATTACCGGTTCATCTAAAACATCATCCCATTTAATACAACAGATAACTGAATCCCTTTGGCTGTCATAATAGACGTCCTAAAGGCCATCTTCTAAGAAACTGGAAGTATAATCTTGGCTGTTTGCCCTGTAATGAATGCAGCTTGTCTATGTCCACTGCCTAGGTTACAAAATTCCAGTAAACATACTATAAAACCATAATAGATCTCCAATGTGCTTTCAATCATAAGAAAGTAAAATGCAGGCAATACTGTTCCTGAATCATCCCACTCTTCAGGGAACTGAAATAAACACAACAATAGAATTTCCTAGGCACCAAATGTGAGGCAGGAGGTTCCAAAAATCTGCCCTGATAAATTTGTCAGTGCCACAAGATTCCTTGTTTTTATTTCACGGGTAAGATCAAACGTCTTTAAATTTACCTGTCCCCAAGGTGAGTGAATATCCCTCCCACGTTTGTAGACAGAAATGGCCCTGTGGAAATTGAGAATATGATTGCTTTCCACCTGAATTTCAAAAGCAGAAAAGGATAAACAACAGCGTGGTGTTCTCAAGAAAGTGTCAAAGATAATATTTTAAAATGTCAACAAAATCAATTGTTTAAAATATTACAGGGTAACTAGAATTAAACATTTAGAACTGAGGTTTTAGACTGAAACCTAAACCAAATCTGAGACAAAGTACCTAATAATAGTACCAGAATAAAGAATTCAGCTATATTACTCTGCCTGTGCTTTAGCAGAGTCCTAATTGCAAAAATATATGAACACAAAAAGAGGCAGTATCCCAATGCAATCATATTAAAATAATCAGGAAAAGGAAATGCAATACACACACACACACACACACACACACACACACACACATATACAATTTTAGGAATACAAAAGATTACCAAGATGACAAAACATCTACTGATAAAAATAAACAAAAGAAAAACATTTTAATAAATTTGGTTATACAATGTGATTATGCAATCACATTGCATATTTAATATTAAAGAATAAACAGTATGTTTGTTGAAACAAAGAAAAAAAAGAGGAAAAAAATCACAGAATGTCCAAAAATCTTATGTCTCTGGTCACAGAAGTGAAAACAACACAGGTAAAATATATTGTTTTGAAAGGGCTTGTGGAGTGGAATACAATAGTTGTAAGAATGACTGGATATATTTTTGAATCAGTTGTGAGAATCATACATCCTTCAAGGCCTAGGTGTTAAAAGATGAAGCAGTTGTTTTACAGCAGCAGATACAGGACTGAAGGGAAAAAAGTGAGAAAAACAACTGCCTCACAAATTTGAACATTCTAAAAGTAAACATAAACACCTGCAAACATATTCAAGGAAGCAAAATGAGCCATGACGTATTTTAAACTGGCATATTTTCACAACACAAACCCTCTGCCAACCCTCAGATTCAGACTTGCAATTGTGTGCTGTTTGTTCTACAACCATCCATTGCAAGAACTGTGCCAAACACCCTGCCCTGCCCTGCCCTACCTATGTATCACATTTTTTTTGTTATAAAAAGGATTTTTTAAAAAAAAATTATGGAAGGCAGTCTCTGGTGAGTTGGCTAGTGGCCATTCAAAATGCACTTCATGGGCACCAAGGCGTAAAGAGCAACCTATCAGCCATAGGAGACTCTAAGGTAGGGTTACTAGGCAAAGAAGGACATAGACAATAGGAAAGGAAGACAAATGGGAGAAAAAGGAGAACACACTACAGGTGGTCCTCAACTTATTACACCAATTGGGGCTGGAACTCCCATTTCTAAGTGTTGTGGTTGAAATGAGCCATGCTCGATTTTACGACCTGTTTTACTGCCCTTGTTAAGCAAATCACTGTGGACATTAAGTAAATCCAGCTTCCCCTCATTGACTTTGTTTGTTGGAAGTTCCCTGGGAAGGTCATAAATTGTGATCACCTGATCCAGGACTCTGCAACCAGTGTAAATACATGCAGTTGTCAAGTGTGTAAATTTTGTTCACATGACCGGGGAGACACTGCAATGGTCCTATGTATACAGACTGCTTAGAAGTAACTTTTTTTCAGGACCATCTAACTCAAACAGTCATTAAATAAATGGTTGTAAGTTGAGGACTATCTATACTTGTTTAACTTTCTTGGTATCCATGACAAAAATTACAATGAAAAACTACAAAAAAGAACCCCCCTCCAAACCCTTAGGTTTACTCATACATGCAATTTCTTTTTCCAGGATCAGAAAATGGTTTTTCAATTGCAGTATTTTTCCAACAAACCTTTATTTTCAAGAACATATCCTAGTAATAATTTAGAATTAATGATGATATGCTTTCCAAATTTCACTACAGACACATAAGACAAGTCATATGATCTACAGGCAACAATGGTCATAGATTTCAAGTGACTGGATAGAAGCCAAATGCTGGAATTAAGAAATAAATTACATATATCTAGGCTGTCAAGTCTGTCTGTCAAAGAGGAAGGAAAAAGCAGATAATTTATAAAGTCACATTACAGAAAAGTTTCAACAATTATTGATTGTAAAGCTATGCCTGGTAGCTAGAGGACAAAAAAGAGTGGGCAGGGGTTGGGTGATGTGGTCTGGGGCAGGCAGCCAACATAAGGAACGGCTGCTGGAATTGGGTATGTTTAATAAAGAGAAGGACTAGGGGTGACATGATAGCAGTGTTCTAATATCTCAGGGGCTACCACAAAGAAGAGGGAGTCAAGCTATTCTCCAAAGTGCCCGAAGGCAGGACAAAATGCAACAGATGGAAACTAATCAAGGAGAGAAGCAACCTAGAACTAAGCAGAAACTTCCTGACAGTTAGAACAATTAACCAGTGGAACAACCTTCTTCCAGAAGCTGTGAATGCTCCAACACTGGAAGTTTTTAAGAAGAGACTGGACAGCTATTTATCTGAAATGGTATAGGGTTTCCTGCCTGAGCAGGGGGTTGGACTAGATGACCTCCAAGATCCCTTCCAACTTTACTATTATGATTATGATTATGAAGTGTGGGTGGGCATGTGCTACCAAGTACGAGATCCCTTGGGGGAAAAAAGCAATGGGAATGACTTAGAGGAGTGTCTTATGACCTTCCCTGCTGGCTTCTCCATTGACTGACCACAGGACACTCCAATTATCATAGGTGCCAGTTGCCAAGCACCCAAATCACAATCATGTCACCGCAGTGGTGTTGCAATGTCCTGAACTTCAAAGACCAGTAGTAAGTACCACCCATTCAGCACCATCATAACTTTGAACAGTCACTGAACAAGTAGATGTAACCCAAGGACTACATTAATATTGCACAGATTTTGGTGGAAAAACAGCCAAAATAAGCAGTTAAAATTCACTGGTGGGAAAAAAAGGCCAAATGCTTATTCTAATTTTTCATTTTTACTAATTACATAATTATGCATAATTATAATGTAAGTAGGTAGCTTAGACTTTAATGCAATTTATAAAATACTTTTATTAGCCTTACACACAGTTAAGAAAAGTATGATAAAAAACTAGAAAATAACAACTATAAAACAAAACCAAAAATCAAAACTTGAAATGAGGCTGGAGGGGAATGGCATAAATCACCAATTGTTCTGTGTGTACTGCTTCTCCAATAATGTTCTTATTTATGCACTAGATGTGTTTAAATAGAATGATGTTGAATAAGGCAAGGGATTTTTTTATTATTAAATTACACAAAGAAGGGGATTGTACTTCCAGATAGTGATCAGTTTTGATTATAACTCTTCATGGACGGTGAGAGTCCTATGAAGTAAACAGTGGTAAAGGTTTAGTTATTTAACTGTGAGAAGTCCTGTAGTTGTTTTTCATTGTTCTGTTGTTTCCTTTCATGCTGCCTGCCATAAAAAAAGTGTAACGGTTGTACGTGATATTGGACTGATTTCTGCATGTTCTCCAGATTGCATTAATAGAGCTGTAGTTTTACAATGCAACCTCCTGGGCATATAGTAACCATAGGAATAATTTTTATAGCAAGTTCCTTTGATTTTTGTTAATGCGGTCTTTAGCAGTAATTTTTTTTCACACCTAAGCCTGGCTATTGGAGGCCAAAGGTGTCTTAAAAGACATTCTGTACACATAATCATAATAAATAGAAAACTGAATTTTCCTAGCTTTGTGAATAGTATCCTTTGATAATGTTTTCTTTCAAATAACTTTCATACCTTGATAGGTTATTTTCACAGTTTTATATAACCTGTGAAAATAAGTCTTATATAGAAAAGATAGTCTATAGTAAACTATTATGCAAGTCACGTATCAAATTAAACTAAGAATTCAAAGTGTTGAAAGACATTGGATAACTTCTGAAATCAGTCTAAAATTGAAGAAGAAGAAACAATCATAGGAAGAATTATATAATTATAATATATTGCCATGTATTTTTAGCAATGTTGTTTGTAATGGTTGCCAGACTAGAAAAGGCTAAAATCATGTTTATTTTTTGTTACAATATAATCTTATTAATCTATGCTTAAAGTGAATGCAAACAGCAGACATTGTACTAGTCTATAGGTATGTAGTAGAAACTGAACTGAGCCAGGTATGATGAAATGTGATCAATAATCCCTTGACACAAAACCCAGCCATTTATACCTGCATCCTGATGTCATATACAAGTATATGTAGCATGCAGTTTCCATTATGACATTACAGTTTATGTTTCATCATTTGCCCCATGCCTCTCTCCTACAGTCGTTAATTCTCTGAGTAGTACAGTACAGTACAGAATTAACAGTAGAGTATAAACTACTATAATAAAGAGGTTCAGGCATTAGTTTTGTTTGATTGATTAGATACGGAAAGAACAAAGTACTATGCATGTTCTCATATATCCAGAAGGGATGTTTGAAGGATGTGAAATTAAATCTTTTATATTTCAAAGTGAATTGATTGTATGAATCGATCACTCAAAGAATATTAAACTGGGCCATTCCTGAACAAAGCCTGCTCCAGGTCACAGAATTATGACGCCACTAGTTTTGTTCCTACTATTCCATCTCTTTAAATCCATCTGCAGAGAAAGCAGATCAGATTAGTAGTGTGATGTGAAAAAAACTAGAGCCCTGCTCACACAGCTGCAAAGAGAAGTCATGCATGAGTTAATCAAAAATAATAGTAGGGTTTGGCACAAAACACTTTGGCTTCAGTGAACTTTTTCTTCTATTTGCCTATGATCTAATATGGACAAGCTTTAACTATTTATCCACCACCTAAAATCTAAGGACGGTGAAAAAAGAATTGCCTCAATTCAGAAAGTAGAAAAATATGATGCAAAACACAGCTAGTTTTGGTCTCTGCTCTCTAAAAGTATCCAGTACAATCCTTTCAGTTATTATAAAGAACAATTGAGAGGATCATTGTAGAAATAGCAATAGCACTTAGTCTTATATACCGCTTCGTTCTGCTTTACAGCTCTCTCTAAGTGGTTTACAGAGTCAGCATATTGTGCCCCAATAATCTGGGTCCTCGGAAGGATGAACGGCTGAGTCAACCTTGAGCCAATCAGAATCAAACTCCTGGCAGCAAGCAGAGTTAGCCTGCAACTCTGCATTCTAACTGTACCACCACGGCTCATTGTAAACTTATGCGATATACAATCCTAAACATACATACAGTTTTCCTAGATAAGCTTAAATGAAACCATATATATTCTCTTTAAAAGAGGTATGTTGTAATGTATTGCAATGTTGGTCTCAGTTGGTGTTGTTAGGGAATGAGAGGACCAGTACATGGGTACTCCCTTTGTGGTGGGCCACAGGGCTTGGTACTTTCTCCACTCCTTTTTAACATCTACACGATGCTGCTAGATAAGATCATCATGGGATGAGGTATGCTGATGATACCCAACTTTACATCTCCATCGCAGGTGATGATGTTGCTGCCCTCTTGCGTTGCTTGGAAGCTATGGGGCTCTAGATGGGGGACAATAGTCTTCTGAACCCCGATAAGACTGAGTGACTTTGGGTGCAAGGAACTCTGGGTTCTGAGACTAACATTTTTCATTCTGGATGGGGTTGCATTACCCCAGGGTTAGGAGAGCCTTTGTGCAATTTCATGCTCAGCATCACTTGTGCCCTTCCCCTGATCTGGGCTACCTGCACTCAGTCACTCAAGGCCTGGTCATCTTACGGTTGGACTACTTGCAATACACATCACATGGGACTACCTTTGAGGTGTATCTGGAAGCTTTTGTTAATACAGAAAGCAGTTCTTGGGGCTCCTAGGGTGGCCCATGTCACACTGCTATTCTGAAAGCTGCACTAGCTGCCAGTTGCTTCCCCATCAAATTCAAGGGGTTGGTAATGACTTTTAAAGACCTTCATGGAATGTGTCCAGGTTACCTAAGGAACAATCTCACCCTGATAAGATTAGACTGCCCCACTCAGACATGTTGTGGATCCTATCAGTCAAATAATTTCAGCAGGCAATCTAGGGCACAGCAGAAAAGGTTCTTCTCCTGGACCAGACTTCCCCTGGTCCAGGAGAAGACCCTTTTCTGCTGTGCCCTGTGGAACATCATGCTCCTGGAGGTGAGATCTATACCCACCCTTTTGCCCTTCTGAAAGTTGAAGACCTGGCTCTACCAACTGGCCTGGAGCCCAGTGGGGGAATGGCATTAGAATGGATTAGAAAGATGACCTTCTCCCTGTGTACACTTTGCTCCCGTCTTCTCCATCTTGATCAATTGAATTTTAACTGAATTTTAAATGTACGATAGATTTAGTTGCTTGCTCTCAAAGTGTATACATACATAACACACATTTAAACATCACTGTCCATCTTGAATACATAACAGAAGGAGGAAGCTTTAGAACTCACGAGGTTAATACTGTATGGAACAAAACAGTGACTGAATCTGAATCTTCTGCTTCAGATACCATGGAGCCTCCTCCCAGAAGGTAACAAGGAAAACAGGTCATGAAAAAGATGTGTAGTGTCCCAGACAATCTTGCAGACCCTGCTCAAGCAACGCTTATATGCTATGTCCTGAATGGAAGGGAGGGAACCACCAATGATCTTTTTAGCCATCCTCACCACTCTCTGCACTGCCTTCCTGTCTGAAGCAGTGATGCTTCCAAACCAGACTGTGATGCTGTATGATATTTATGGTATTTCTTTCTTGTTTTAATAGTTTATATGGTATTTTTGTTGAATAACTATAAGCTACCTAGAGTTGCCTTGGCAAGATGGATGGCATAGAAGTTTAATAAATAAATAATTGTGATGATCAGCATTGTTTCCTTCAACAATAATTAAATGGATAGGTTAGTGATTCAATCTAGACCTTGTATTCTTTTTTCCACTATTCCTAGTGGGTATGTCAGACATGAAGAGTCAGGACCATCTGTTAAGTTCCAATTAAGAAGACTTCACACCTAGTGAATCTAGTTAACTAATGGTCAGCACTAAATTGGTGCTAGATAAGAGTCAATGGAATTCAAGGTAGGCTAGACTTGGATTGCTTGTGGCAACATAACAACCCCAGACTGATTCCTCTCTTGATTCCACCCTCACGTTCTGCCTGTTATTCTCCTTTAGGATGATTGATATTATAAATGTCTGCAAGGACATGAAAAGATTGTGGATTGGATTCATCAAGTGTCTGTGTCATTTGTCTGATCAAAATGAGATTAATTTTTCTCATAGGACTAAATGGTATGTTTTCTGTAACATACCTTTACCCTTTTCCACAGAGTATTGTATGGCCTTGATTGACCAAAAATCAGAGAACTTGTATCTGTGATAGTCGTCCTCTTCCCTTGAACACATAACTTCTAGAAGGATGCATATGCAGTGATGAGGGAGGAAATTGAACACTTGTCCAGCCACCCAAATTAATCAAATCAACCTGGCAGTCAATGGATTGGCAGATATCACAGCCAGGTTGTCTTCCTGTCCCCACATTGTATATGTATATGCTTACAAAACTGATTTTAAAGTAAATTATCTTACATCCTTTCCAGGTCTATAGCATAGCTTTGGCTATACGGATAACACTGTATGCTTATAATATAAATAACTTTAAATTTAGCATTATATCATTTAGATTTTTTAAACAATCCTGATCACTTTATTACCACTATATTTAAAATATATGCATGCTTTCCATACAAGACATATTCAATCTCTGAGATCTGAGTTCCTTGAGAGAGTCAAATTCCATCTGAAAGTTGGAAGGTGGAACATGAGTAATACTAGACTAGATGAATATGAGTCAAACAGTAGGGTAACTTGTAAGAGCATAGCATCTTGTGCACCAAAATAGTGTGCAAATGATACAGTATGTGATTCAGCAGCTCAAAAATCCTTTAATGCTACAGGTTTTGTTCTACCAGTAAAATTTAATGCCATATAGATTTCTTAATATTTACTTCGTATTGTTCCCCTAAAACTTGGTTACCCTGGAAGATTTTGGTGTATTTCTTATACATGTCAGGTGATCTGTTTCATAAGAGCTTTCTTCTACAAATAAATATTTGCTTTGTCTAGATTAGGCAGACACCCCAAATATCAGCAGCCACAAAAAAGGTGTTATTTTCTTGGTATAACTACCACTTAAAGATAAAACTCCTCCAGAGAAGCTTCAATTATGCTCTCTGCTTGTAAAGGTAAGCCCTTAATTAACTAGATGTCCTTTAAAAGACAGTGCAGAGTGCTAGCAGGATGTGCAGCACATCAATAACATGCCTGTTGCAATTGAAAACATCTGTTTTCTCAGAAGGCAAAGGACATGGACATAACTGCTTGAGTTACCAGAATTGTCAGTATTTCCCTATATACAAAAAAATAGAAAAAAGTATAACAATCAGTTAGGGAAACAAAACCAAAGCAACAAAAATGGCCTTACTTCATTTCCTCTCCAGATGCCCAGTTGCTATAGCTATACAAAAAGACTTCCTGTGCATGATCTTCTAATCGGACAATGGCAGATGGATCCAGGAGGTAAAACATTAAGGCATTCTGGGATAGGTTGAAATGTATTGTATAGTCACTGTAAACAACTATTCAATGGGTTGCTTAAATGCTTGGAATAATAGCGCAGGAAAGGTTACATAACAGGCTAGTATTAATTAGCCTTCAGTCACTGAGAAAATAATGAACATTCAGCCATTAAAAAATAAGATCTTTTTATAAACCAAATAAGTTTCCCAGTTCATTTCTTCCTAAAAAACTAACATTGTCTTCTACATATTTTGTATGTTCCTGTGTGAACTGCTTTTTTCTAAGGATCTCCTATGTGGTTGTGATAATATTTAAATTATTAAATGGATAAAGCTGATAATACGCATACTGAGTATTAAATATTAATATTAAATATCCCATTACAGAAATAAGCAATCAACCAATCCAGATGTGTAAGAACCGTACTAGAAAGGCATTTTGATGTGGCTAGGTACCCTGAGTAGAAGGCTAATAGAAAACGACTGGATTGTCCAGCAGGAGCATGTTGGATGGAAGCTAATTGCCATTAGAGAATTCAATAATTTCCATTAGAAAATCCAAATGAGTTCTGTTAAAACAACAAGGGAAAGTGTCTGCCATGCAACAAATCTATTTCATTTTCTCTGAAGCCTATACAGTAGCTTTCAGGACCCTAAAGTAAACCACAAATATTGCTTTTTCATTCAGAATATTCTGTTCCAGCCTACGACCGGCCCTGTTTGCTTCGCAGGCTCTCGACCGTGTTGTGCCTTTGCGGCCTCTGACCCGGCGCAGATCCCGGCTCGCTCCTTGGTTCTCCGTGGACCTGTGGGAGATGAAGCGCCAGAGAAGGGGCCTAGAGAGCATTTGGAGGTCCAGTCGGTCTGAGGCTGACCGAACACAGTTAAGATCCTTTTCTAGATCTTATCTTGTGGCAATGGAGGTGGCGAAGCGTGCTCACTTCGCCACCCTCATTGCATCCGCAGATAACCGCCCGGCCACCCTGTTTAGGGTGACCCGTTCCCTTTTAAATCAGGGGATGGGAGAGGACCCCTTGCAGGGACGGGCCGAGGAGTTTAGTGAGTATCTGGTGGATAAAATCGCTCAGATTTGGGCTGGCTTGGACTCCGACTGGGCAGTGTCTGATGAAGGGGAAATGACGGGTTTGGCTGATAATATCTGGGAAGAGTTTGATCCTGTGACTCCAGATGAAGTGGACAGGATCATGGGGAAATTAAGTGCCGCCACGTGTTTGTTGGACCCGTGTCCCTCCTGGCTGGTTTATGCGGCCCGGGAGGTTACACGAGGCTGGCTCCTGGCAGTTATAAATGCTTCCTTGAGTGAGGAGTGCCTCCCTGCCGCCTTGAAGGAGGCGGTGGTAAGGCCCCTCCTCAAGAAACCTGCCTTGGATGCAGCTATTTTAAACAACTTTCATCCTGGCTCCAACCTTCGCTTTCTTGCGAAGGTTGTTGAGAGCGTGGTGGCATGGCAGCTCCCTTTGGTCCTGGAGGAAACTGAGTATCTGGATCCATACCAATTGGGTTTCAGGCCCGGATACAGCACGGAGACGGCATTGGTCGCACTGGTGGATGATCTCTGGCGGGCCCGAGACAGGGGTTATTCCTCTGTCCTGGTCCTTTTAGATGCCTCAGCGGCTTTTGATACCATCGACCATGGTATCTTGCTGCGACGTCTTGCAGGGTTGGGAGTGGGAGGCACCGTTTTATGGTGGTTCTCCTCCTACCTCTCAGGCCGCTCGCAGATGGTGTTGACAGGAGGGCAAAGGTCAACCCCTAGGCCCCTTAATTGTGGGGTGCCTCAGGGGTCAGTGCTCTCGCCCCTCCTGTTCAACATCTATATGAAGCCGCTGGGTGAGATCATCCATGGTTTTCAGGTGAGGTATCATCAATATGCCGATGATACCCAGCTTTTTATCTCCACCCTGAACCAAGCCAGTGATGCCCTCGATGTGATGTCCCGTTGCCTGGAAGCGGTACGGATTTGGATGGGGAAGAACAAGCTCCAGCTCAACCCGGCCAAGACTGAGTGGCTTTATGTACCGGCATCTCGACTTGTCCAAGAGGTTCCATCTTTGGTTATGGGAGGAGAGGTGTTGCCTCCCGTTGATAGGGTGCACAATTTAGGCGTCCTCCTGGACTCATGACTCAGTTTTGAAGATCATATTGGAGTCGTGGCCAGGGGGGCATTTGCCCAGGTTCACCTGGTGCGCCAGTTGTGCCCCTATCTGGACCGAGATGCCCTACGTATGGTCACTCATGCACTCGTTACCTCTCGGATAGATTACTGCAATGCTCTCTACATGGGGCTGCCCTTGAAGACCACCCGGAGGCTTCAGCTGGTGCAGAATGCGGCCGCGCAGGTAGTGATGGGAGCATCCCGATACTCCCATATTACACCCCTCCGTGAGCTGCATTGGCTACCAGTTGTCTTCCAGGCAAGATTTAAGGTGCTGGTACTTACCTTTAAAGCCCTACATGGCTTAGGCCCAGGATATTTGCAGGACCGTCTGCTACCGGGGACGACTTCCCATCGCCCAGTGCGCTCACACAGAGAGGGCCTCCTCAGGGTGCCATCGGCCAGACAATGTCGGCTGGCGACCCCCAGGGGGAGGGCCTTCTCTGTGGGAGCACCAGTCCTATGGAACCAACTCCTCCTTGAGCTTCGGATGGCCCCGGACCTCCGGTCCTTTCGCCGCGACCTCAAAACTTTTTTTTTTCCATCAGGCTGACCTGGATTGATGATGGGTTTTTAAATATGTTTTAATTTTTAACTGTGTAGTTAATTTATTTTGGGGCTCTTATTTAATTCTTTTTTAATTTTCGTATTGTTGTTTTTTATTGTTGTTAGCCGCCCTGAGTCCTTTGGGAGATAGGGCGGCATACAAGTCCCAAAAATAAATAAATAAATAAATAAATAAATAAATAAATAAATAAATAAATAAATAAAAAAAATCCCACTTCATTTGACTCCTATGAAAGTGCATCTCTTGTGTTGTTGAATTTGCTTTATTTTGCAACAAATACAACAGATAACACCATGGCACTGTATTGTTATTTCTTTGTTATTATATAAGATTTATTTATTTATTTATCACAGGCTATTAACATTTCACCTAGATTAGTAAAACACAATAAAATATAAATGTTAAAAAGATATATGTTCAAATACCAAGAAAGGCCATCTAACACTGAAGCACAGCATCATTTATATTTTAAAAAATCAGATACTGGACCAGCATATGCTCTCAGCTTACAGCCAGTTATGATGTGACCTACAGTTTGACCTGGGCCCCTGCTGTCATAGTGAGGGGAAGATACTATTCCCCATTTCCCAGCAGACAACATCTGAGGTGGAAATCCTATTCAAGACTGTCCATTGCTGACATGGTAGTTCAACCACAGTGGGGTGTGAAACTAGTTTGCCTCCTTGTGATGATGCACCCTGGATAGCGTGACAGCATGAACTAAACAAATTAGGAACTGTTGACAGCCGGACTACTCTGTAGACTTTCCTGACTCTCAAATTACATAGCCACACAAGATATTTTGATTTTATATTGCTTATTCTTAGTAAAAAAAATCCTTTTGGACAACTCGGCTCCAAGAGTCCTGATTTCCTAAGATGTGAATTGGGGTGGGTCCTGACAATTGCAAAGAAAGTAAAAATTAAAATAATTTTAAAAAACAAAGGTATTTAGGAAATTATTATTTTTTATTTTTTTATTTTTGCTTACTGGAAATTGCTAATTCAAATTTTGGTATGGAACACACAAGAGGGAGAGAGAGAGAGAGAGAGAGAGAGAGAGAGAGAGAGAGAGAGGGTGGGGAGAGAAAGAGAGAACTGAATAATTTGTTATGATCATCTCCAATTCCTCTGCATTCAGTGTGGGAAATGAACTCACTAAAACCAGTAATACTGACCTTATCCATTAATTGGTCTGACAAAAAGAATCCAAATATGGGCAAATGATCTTGAACTTTCCAAAACAGCTTACAGATTCCCAATATTAAGCCACCAGGTTCTTCCTTCTACTGAAATGTTTCTAAAAGAGTTTAATTCAGGAAGCTTCACTGGAATGAAAAAAATATGTTGACACAAGTCCTCCTCAAACAGCCCAGTCCAGTATAATTGTGGACATTTTTGCAGACTGAATTAATGGAGCTACCCTGAGGGTATAAGTTACATTTTGCTATCTGAACTTCCTAATGAATTTATTGTGTCCTCTCTAAGGTAGTTTTGCATGTTCAGAATCAACTGTTAGTTTTAAGAACTAATAAAATCAGGTTCTTTATAGGCAATTGTCCTTCTGCTTACACTAAATCATATATTGGAGGCTATTCTCATTTATAGAATGAGAACAGGCTGCTAAATTGGTATTGTTTGAGTTCTAGGACTCTGTTTTGCTCTTTCTTGCTTGGTATGCACAAATTACTTCCTTTGTTTCCTGCCTTTTTTAAAGATGGTGCAAGAAAGCCAAAACTTTCCTGTTGTTTAATCAGACACTGTCAATACAGATGCTGACTTTCATCAGTACTTAACTTCTAAAATGTCCAAAAGGAGCATTACACAGGAAGTATATGACACATGATCAGAGGCATGATCATAATAAATTCAAGAGACATTTATGCAACTGTATATTGAGCTTTGGCATCAGGCTATGAAAAAGGCTTCTTGAGTAAAAAGAAATGCTTCAGAAGTTAGTTGTTTATCTCCTGTACTCTCAGTTATCCTTGATCCTGCCATATACTTGGTGTTAGACAATATACTCGTAAATTACTGTTGATAGTGATGTTGAGTTGGATTTATCAGAGTAGGGCAGTCTGCATTTAGAGCACATTGGGAAGAAGGTCTGAACAACAACCAAAGCAAAATCCAATTCAGAGTTACATAGACTATTTCTAAACACCTCTCTCACCTGAAGCAGTCTAGAGGCATAAGTCATTCCTGGAGTTTCAAACACCTGCTTTGATGATTTGTAGATGGTGGTTTTACTGTTGATATATTTTTGAATTTCTGGCATGCAGGTTAATATAATGCCAGAAGAAGAATGCAGTTTTGGGATTAATTGCTCAACCTTTCAACCAGGGCTGATTTTTATGAAGATCCTCAATCACAGTGATTGTAGGAAGAAGAGTGAAAGGACCTTTTAGAGACATCTTTCCACTGTCTATGACTCCGCACTGGAAATCTTTACACTGAATATCATAGCTATATTAAGTCCCACAAAATCATAAAGGAGGTAGCATATCTCTTTAGAACTTTAATGTCAGTCTAGAATTTTGCAGCCTTTACTCCTTCAAAAAGAATTTGTTTGCCTGCAAATATCAATCAGTCCTTCTATTTGTTGACTTTCCCATTAGAACCAAAGGGGAAGATATCTGACGAGCTGAATAAACCAAGTGATGAAAAGGCCTTATTTAGAAAAGAACCAAAACAAGATGGTGGCAGATATCAATGGTGTTTCTATTTTCCTCTTGTACAACCAGGTTGGAAACTAACTACTATTGTATTTTACATTTTGTTTTAATCAGAAGTTTTTCTGATTTTTATTTAAAGAAGTTCTCCTTTTTAAAGGGTAATTCCTCAGATTAAAATACTGCTTTTTGAAAAATTCTTAGCACTATGGTTTGAGCAGGGAACTTACTGTTCTCAGTTTATCAATGGCTCTGTGGCATAGATCCAAATCACTGTGAAGGGTCAAATAACTCTTTCAACACACTGTTTAAGATAGTCACAAGATCAGGATATTAAGTATAATGTAAATATTATCTCACTTTTTTATTTTAAAGATGCTGAGCCAAGCTAAACACCAATATTTTCTTTGTCCTGTTATCATCTTTTTTTAAGACCTAAGTTTTTTGTAATGCTTTTCCTTCAAGAATATTCTTCTACATAAAAGATTCCACTTTTAATGTGGCAATGTCTTGGATCAAACTATAGGCTGCTCATCTTTTGATTAAATACTGAGTTGGTAACGCAAGTAGGCATCTTGTGGTGAGCATAGGACAAGAATCAATAAACATAAAGTTGGTGAAAAGTCATCACTATAGACTAGAGCAATATGTCTTTCCCTCAGCAACTTTAATATGCTTTGGGGAATTCTGGGAGATTCTTAAAATTGTGAATATTGAGCAGGACTGTTTTAGATGACTTCAAGCTCAGCTTTGAAAAACCCATTCAAGTTTAGCTGCAGGGCAGCAAATACTTAAATGATCGTATTGATGAAAATATCACAAAAACTCATTATTCAAATAAGAAATCCACCTCCTAAGTAAACAGACTTTCACATAGGTGTTGATTGAGCTTGAACTCTCTCTGTCATAGGACTAGATAGATTTTTGGACCCAACTAACAGTGACTTTTCTTAAGCTTTCAGAATTGATTGGAGGTTGAGCTGATGATTCAAAGGGACAGTCTATCCTAAATAAACACTCTGAAATGCACTATCCACATTATCACTGCAAATGTTTTTGCAAGTGAAACAGAACAAAAAGTTACAAAAGAATAGCATAGAAATCATTTCTTTAAAAATCCTTCTCTTCCCCATATTTTATATTTTCTGCATTTATTCTTGGCTATTTTAAGGTCCAAGTTACACCATGACTCTTGACCTCTTCTTGGATGTAGCTGCTTTTTGGCACACCTTTAAAAATGACTACAACCTTGCTCATTCCCAAATCTTTCAATCAAACTAGATTAATTGGTATTTCAGCCAGTAGGTAATCAGTCTCCTGTCTCCTCAACCTTGGCTACAGAAGCCTTCACAATGGCAAAAATGCTATTTGTTAAGAAAGCCAACAGAATAGCCTTTCACAATATTTGGAGAATGGGGAAAGACACTGTATTCCTGTCATTCCTGCATTCCTGTCATGGCTATCCATCAATTATAAGACTCAATGAATCCTAAATACAAGTATGGAACCTAGGATAAATGTCAGGGCACTCTGCTTTCCCCATCTCTCAAAATGTATAGTTCCACTTTCAAAAGGTCTGCCTTTTTATCTCCTTGATTTCCTTTCATTAAATATACATCTAACCTGCTGAAAGATAAAAGACATTTTCATTTTGCATCTTTTGCAACAGTCTCTTCCAACCCTCTCATGTTTTGATTTTTTTCTGGAAACAGAGCATAATGGCAGCTGTTCCTACTTCACTGAAGAAATAAAATGCAGAATTCACTTGTAAATGTATTCACTCCCTACATGGGCAAAAGGGGTTGTTCAGAGTTTATGAACATCTGTGAAAGACTGTTGCTTTTGACTACAAAGATCTGCAGTCCTTGCAGATTGACTGATCTTGTAAATGGCACAAATAACATTTTTGCTTCTGAACATCAAAACTCCATTTTGAGAAACTCCATTTTAACAGGTATAAGGGCTGAAGAATGATTACCCCATGCAAGAAGCTTACAGTAAATAACTTAAGCTTGTCTTTATTGAAATTCCAATTTCATACAAGGCTTTTTAGAGCACACATCATATTTATTTATCATTTCACCTATTTGTTGTAACAGTCTCAACTCAACTTTGGATTTGTTAAATAAATTAAAAGGGTCAGAGTTTGAAATGAATTGAAAGTAACTTGAGAGCCTCCAGAAAGATTTCCTATAAATAGAAAGGACATGCTGTTTCCTTATGTGTGGCTTTCATAAAACTCTTGACATGTTAAAAAAAAACTTTCACATGAAGGTTTTTTCCTGATGTGCCAGGTTTCTGCATACAGGTGAAAGGTTTTTATTTCATGTTTAATTTATTCACAATAACTGCAAGCACTGTCCAGAAATGGAAACCTTTCATCAGCAATGATCAAAGAAATGGATTGTGTTGACGTATGAAACAGTATATCATTTGTCAGTGTATTCTTCTAATATGCAACAGTCTTCCCAGGTTTTATATTGGATAACTAAATAAATTTAGGCTTTTATGACATTGGCAGATGGTTGAGGGTAAAACATTAAGTAAAATTATGGAAATAATTTTGGTAAAATCAAGTGAAAAAAGTGTGAATTAAGAGGTTCCAAATATTAAATATGTTATTTACTTCCAAAATCAACTGACAGTTGCTGTTGCTGCTCTTTGTGTATAAATCTGATTGGGGTGATTCAATGGAATCCTGCTTTGTTCTTTATTTTATCCATTCATAGATCTACCCAACTTGCAAATTGTGATTCTAGTCAGCTACTTCAGGGTTAAAACAAAAGGACAACAAGCTAATCAAGTGAAAATAAAAACAACAGAAGACCATAGTACATCCAAGATCAACTACAATTATATTCCCAACCATTATCAACTAAGCTCACATTTAGCTCAGTTCAGAACATGGTGCTCATGTCAGCAAAATATAAATGGTTTCAGCAAAAAAAATGCATTTCATGGTTTCTTTAAAGTGTGCATTGGACAAAACAGTACATTATAGAAGGCACGGGAAGCAGAAATAGAAGTCTTGGTGAATACTGAGATACTACTAAAATAGTGTACATTATAACAAGGAGAGAAATGTAAATAATAAATTGAGGGGAAACAGGGAGCAAAAAGCAAAAAGTCTTAAAGTAACTAGTAATATAATTATATATAAGCATAAGGCATATTTCTTAAGATACAGAAACATGTAGCTTTGTGTTTGACCTTCCAGTAACCTAGTTGTAATTATAGATCCTCTTAGTTAGCGAAACTGCTGTTTGATCATTAGACTCTTCTGCTGGCATGACTGCCATTCACATTAAAAGAGTTTGCACAGACACAGCAGTTAAAGGCAAGCAAAATTGCAAGTACAGTAAGTGAATGAATTGAGAAGAGATAAAACACAAGGCCTGGGGCTAAATCCTGAAGTTTTAATGTTGATTGTTACAGGAGTGCTTTTTCTCTCAAAGAAAACATATAAGAATGAGATTGGAACGATTGCTGATGCACCAATAGAACCAACAGTAAAGTTTGGGTTGTATTTCTTTAATAGGTAATAAAGAGTGCCAAAGCTGACATGAAGAGGAAAAGGCAAGGTTCCATATATGAAAAATCTCAAGTTCAGTTCCTTAAATCTCCAGGCTGACTTAGGAAAGATCAATGACTGAATTTCTGGAAAGTCACCGCCAATCTGAGCCAAGCAGACTGATAGTCTGATTCTTAATAAAACAATTTCTAATATTCCCATGACACTCCAATGTTAAATAGCCTCAAGTTTCCTGAATACAAAACCAATCTTAACCACCAAGTCCAGCATACTGCATTTCTGGTGAAAAAAGCAGCGTGACTAGCAGAACCTTCCTGTCTGGGGGCATTATTTCAAGGGCAGGGTTATAAAAATCCAAGCAAGAAAGGCAAGGAGGGAAAAAGAAGAAAACTTTAGCCTTTCTGGTTTTAAGACAGAGGCAACCTTAAAACTAGTCACTAACATTGCCAATATTGTAAATTTTAAATTTCTTTACACATTCAAGTAAAAGCCCTCTCCCCAAAGATAAGTTTTTAGAAGTCAAACATGCAACAAATATTAATTGCAAAAACTAAAAATCAGTATCTTAAGGCAATACAATCCAGCCCACAACAGAAAGAAAGAAAGAAAGAAAGAAAGAAAGAAAGAAAGAAAGAAAGAAAGAAAGAAAGAAAGAAAGAAAGAAAGAAAGAAAGAAAGAGGGAGGGAGGGAGGGAGGGAGGGAGGGAGGGAAGGAAGGAAGGAAGGAAGAAGGAAGGAAGGAAGGAAGGAAGGAAGGAAGGAAGGAAGGAAGGAAGGAAGGAAGGAAGGAAGGAAGGAAGGAAGGAAATCCTGCTTATAAATTAGTGAAGATGGAGCCATAAGTTTTGAAAAAAGTGGATATTGATGAGGCTTCTGCTATACCAAAACTTTTAAATAACAGTTGGTTTAAAAAAAGAATATGTAATCAAAATAAGCACTTGGTGCTTGTTTTTGGAAAGACTTAAAATTTAGGAAATCATGTTAATAACTTTATGACTTAATAACAATATTAAAAAGGACAGAGACATCTGCAGCAAGCTGGGAATGCATCAAAATCACTACATGCCCGGTAATGTTACAATGGAAATTCAACTGTTCTGTAATTGATCTGTGAAAGTTGCAGATTTCTGTCACTAAAACATAATGCATGTGTATTTCTTGACTGCTTCTTCCTGTACAGTACATTGATGGTTGGTTCTAAAAGGCTACCACTATAAATTTAACTTTTCCTTGCACTTCACTACAAAGTATAATGCTTCAGATTTTCTGTCGAGTTTCTTCAGGTTAAAACTCTAAAACTATTGAATTCGGCCAGTTTTAGATAACATGAAGCTGAACCAGTTTAGAACTGCATTCAACTCCCTGTCCCTTCTTTATTCCTGTTATCCTCTTTCACTGTTCAAATATATTAATTTATTGCTTTCATATCAAGCTGGACCTTAATGCTACAATTCGAGACACACATTTACTTGGAAGTATAACATATTAAATTCAGTGATTTTTCTATATAGGCATGCACTGCACTACACTGCACTGCCCAATTTTTAAAGCATCCGGTAATTGTTGGGGATTTGCTTGCTGTCAAAAAAAAATCAAGCACTAAAGATTTTAAACAAACACCTAGAATTATTTCAGTATTCTAGATTATTGAATTTAGCAAATAACTTTCTAGAAATTAACAGCTGGAGCCTCCTTACAAATTCATTAACTTATAATAGGAAATCATAAAGTATAAAAACAAACGTCTAAGTTAGTTAGATTTTTAATACTCTTTGGATTACCGCTGAAAATAAATAAAAATTTTAAAGAGTGGAAGAAATACGTTATGCATATTTTTTCTACAGCACAATGTTATTTCAATATAAAAAGAATGAAATTGGAGCATTGTAGGAAACATCTAATGTTAATGCAGCTTAACAATCTATTCACATTGTAATCTTTTAAAACTAAATAAGGCCAACAATTCTGTAAATATAGTCCACCTTTATTTTTGCCTCTCTAAAACTAATGGAAGTAATTCTTGACATTATTCCTTATGTCTTCGTAAAGTGTATTTTGGAACAAATGTGGTAAAGTATTATCTAAAGTAAATAATTTTCCATTCAGATGCATCACTCCCATCTTTGCAGCATCTTTCTGTTGATCTTTTCACTTTCTGCTAACTGCTGATTTTCCTGTTGGATCATCCCTATGATTTTCCCAGCATTTTCCTACTAGCCTACCCACCTGATCTCTTCAGCATTTTGCTACCAACATGCCCCCCCATGTTCATTATTATTTCCACTTTCCCTGCTGACTTGCCCTCGTATCTTGAACTACATGGTTTATTTCATAATGCAGAATTATGAAAGATGTAACTTTGAACAAAAAAATATTAGCCATTTAAGCTGGTTAGGTAACACCTCTGTGCTATGGATGGGTAGAGCTCCAATCGGTTTGTTCAACAAGCCCAAAATAAAACAATCAAGATTTTGCTTGAGTAATCAGAACTTGCCAACATAAAGACTCTTCTGTAACAACCAGAATAATAAATTCCAGATTAGCATCATAGCAAAACTTGCTAGCCATCAACATAGAATTTCTAGGCATCTGGAAATCAGATGTTACAACTCTGCGTAGGCATGATCTGAAGAGAACATTTCTGATAGAATCAAATTCTTTACCATGTAAATGTTTAAATATTTAAATAATGACAGAAGGCTGATTTTAAATACTTAATATTAAAAATTAATTCATTATATGTATTTTACCTATCCTTAGGCTTCTTTCATTCCATGTCTGCTCTGCTTTACATAATCTATACCTAAATAAATACTACCATGCTGTAGAGATATCTAAACTTAGCAGCAGGTACTAATGCCTTAAATCCAACCAAAAGAATAATTGCTGTCAATTTAAGCTGAAATATTTAGCTGTGAAAAGATGCTGTTGAGCTGAAAACTTCATTTGCAGGGCGAATTATAAAAGCAATCTCATGATGCTCTTATTTAGCAAGCTGTCATTCAAAGATAAAAGAGAGTAAAATGGTCCTAGTGAGTTATGAGTGCTTTCTGATTGCTCAATAAATAGACAGTTTTGTCAACTGGACATGACTTTAATTGGACTATCTTGTGTGTTGACTCAGTTTTAGAGGATGTCAAGTTTCAATTACAGGTAGAAAGGGTCATTGGTCAAATGCATTATCATCTCTTTTTTGATCTCATTAAGTATCATTCTGATAATGTTGAAGTGGGAAGAACAACTACTATATGTATACATGGAAATAATCTATTTCTAAAAACAAAAGATTAAGTAAAAGTGAAGGCTTTTAGACTTTCATCAGGCAATTATACAAATATATGAAGTAAAAGCCTTAATCTAAAATCAATCTATTTATTTTATTTTATTTATTTTAATCCCATTTATATCCCGCCCTTCTCCGAAGACTCAGGGCGGCTTACAATTTAAAGCACAAATCAATGTGCTTAGCAGTAGCCTTCATTCTATGTATATGCCTGCTTATTAGGGCTTTTACACACACCCCCAAGCGGCATTATTACAAAGTCAGCTTATTGCCCCCAACAATCTGGGTCCTCATTTTACCTACCTCAGAAGGATGGAAGGCTGAGTCAACCTTGAGCCTGGTGGGACTCGAACCTGCACTAATTGCAGGCAGCTGGTGTTACTTAAGGAGGCATTAGCCCACTGCTCCACCAAGGCTCATCTAAATATAATACATAAGAACAACAAGCCAGGAAGCCAGAAACCATTCCAATTGTCAGATATCTCATTCTCAGTAAATTTCACTTCAATTTAACTTAAACACTCTTGATCAATAGATTCACATAGTCCTTAAGGGGAAATGTTTTACGTAATTGCTATATTATCTATCAGTTGAAGCCAGTGGATTTGATTTTTAATTATTTGAACTTCTATTTGTGGCCTTAAGAAGCAGAAGTATAATTTAAAGCCTTTGTCTCCATATATTCTTTTCCACTAGCCTCTTTTCATCCAGTAATCAGTTTATTGTCTGTTTATGAAATTTAAGTACAGGTAGTCCCCAATTGGTGACCATAATTGAGCCCAAAGTTTCTGTTGCTAAGTGAGACATTACTTCAATGTGTTTTGCCCCATTTTACGACTTTTCTTGCCACAGTTGTTAAGTTAGTTACCTGATTGTTAAGTGAATTTAGCTTCCCCTTTGAACTTTGCTCGTCAGAAGGAAAGTGTGAAAAACGGTCATAAGTCACTTTTTTCAGTATCATTGTAATTTTGAACAGTCACTAAATGAACTGTTCTAAATGAAATAAGTCGGGGACTACATATACTTTTACTTGGGGCATCTTGGCAGAAGAAGCACTGTTGAATTCTTGGCAAAAGGTTGGGCTCAAAAAGGGTTTGCTCGATTTAGAATCAATAAACAATACCTACTACCAACTTGAACTGGAATAATTTTTTTCTCTTTTCATACACAGTCACACTCAGTGTTAAATGGCCCTTCAGCATCCCTTTTCTTTTTCTCGATTGCTGGCCTACCTTATTCTCCACCTTTTAACCTGATTAAGCTTTTCGTCCTCTGAAATTGTTAAAAATTCAGTTCCTTCCATACAATCTACTATTAACCATAATGGTTTTATAATTACATTACAGCTATCATGGCATTTTGGAGGGAATTGTATTATTGTATTTTGCTGCTTATAAGTCACTTAAAGGTGAAATGACTGAGGTGACATAAATGCTTTTGTAAATAATATAATATATCCCTTCTTGAATCATGAGATATGCACCGGTATAATGTGCACACATTGTCTTTAAAATAACCAAGCTGTACAGTGAATAAGAACAAAGGAAAGGTAGAGCTGTTTAGTTCTTTAATAGTTAGCACAACGTTTTCCAAAGAGGAAGCATAGTCTCATCTGGTTATTGTGAAGGGCAGGGATAAAAGTTTGAAATTGATAAAAACATAATCAAATATTAGCCATTACCTTTAATGTTCTTAATTAAACATGAATGACATAGTTATTTGCTGATGGTCCAGGAAAATGATAAGGCTACAAAGAAGTCAAATACAATGATTGGCTGCATCAACAGAACAGTATTTCCAAATAATAGCAAATAATAGCATTTTTTTATTGTTTGTCAGACCGCATCTTCAATTGTATAGGTGTCCTTGGCAAACTGGAATTACATAAATGATGGCATGTACATCATGATATCTACTTTGCCTTTGTGCATTTGCATCTTGATTTTTGATACACATACTTATTTTTAATTTTTGTGTCCTCATGTTATGGAGCATATTTTATCTTTTTCTCCTTGGTACTACTCTTATGGATGCTTATAATTTGTTCATACATTTTAAGAAAGGTCCAGAGAAATTGGATAAGATAAGGTTAGAATACCTTTTACAATTTTCCAGAAAATGTACTTTAGGCCAACGGGTCACACTGTGAATAAATTGGTATCTCAGTTCCTCTCATTTAAATGATAATAAATCTGAGCCAAATGATTCCATGGGATATTTTGGCAAAATCCCTTTGAAAAAAATGGGGTGCAACAGAGCTTTATTGATCACTATGTATTAAAAAAACAAGCTTTAGACAGGACTGATCGGATCTCATGGCATCACTACACAGATGTGACTAAATGTAAATGGTTTCTGAACAAGATCCTACTGCTATTATTGCCACTTAAAAAAATTTCAATCTAGACTAATTAGGCAGAAATATGTTTAGAGTAGGACGCGGTGGCTCAGTGGGTTAGGACGCTGAGCTTGTCGATCGGAAGGTCGGCAGTTTGGCGGGTCGAATCCCGAGTGCCGCGTAGCAGAGTGAGCGCCTGTTACTTGTCCCAGCTTCTGCCAACCTAGCAGTTCGAAAGCACGTAAAAATGCAAGTAGAAAAATAGGGACCACTACGGTGGGAAGGTAACAGCGTTCCGTGCGCCTTTGGCGTCCAGTCATGCCGGCCACATGACCACGGAGACGTCCTCGGACAAGCGCTGGCTCTTCGGCTATGAAACGGAGATGAGCACCGGCCCCTAGAGTCGGAAACGACTAGCACGCATGTGCGGGGGAACCTTTACCTTTACCTTTATGTTTAGATATGTCTCAATGAAAATGCATTCAAACCAATATAACCCTTTGCTCTATCTGTCTGTCTGTCTGTCTGTCTGTCTTTCTGCCTGCCTGCCTGCCTGCCTATCTATCTATCTATCTATCTTTCTTTCTATCTATCTATCTATCTATCTATCTATCTATCTATTCAACAAATTTATTTATTGGAACTGGAAGCATCAATGATTAATTTAGTAATCATACAATAGACTCTATAAAACCTTTTTCACATTAAATGATAACCTGATTTGGTCTTCAATCAAAGAACAGATAAAATAAAAATACTATTAGATGTAGTCCATTTCTTTTTTTTTCTTTAATCAAAGGCCACTATAGAAGGTATTGTTGTTTTTGTTCAGTCGCTATGTCCGACTTTTTGTAACCCCATGAACCATAGTATCCCAGGCTCTCCTATTCTTCACTGTCTCCTGCAGTTTGCCATCTTCTTCTCCTTTTGCCTTCAATCTTTGCCAACATCATTCCTCACTAAATATCTGTATAGAAAATAATTAAGTAAATTATAACAATTATATGACAACTTTCAGCATATCAGTCAATCATTATAGTATATAAACACTGTATAATACAAAATGCAATATAAACATAATGTTGAAAAATACTGTGTATTAAATACCTGGAAAGTAATTGCTGTATAGGAAATGTAGAACTAGAATAGTTTGGAATTCTTAAGCTCTGCACATATTTAGAAATTCAATTAGGCATCTTAAAATTTTAAGATATTAAGCCTCTGGATAGTCTTTTATCATCAAAATTGTCTTCTGCTCTTTTCTAATAATCGTTTGGATTATTAGATTTTATTTTTATTAAAGTAGCTTCTGACCTTAAAGAAATGAAAATATTTCTTTAGAAGGATACATGATACAGCTCAGTATCCCGTTACAAAGATAATCTTCACATGATAAAATATATTCCATTTCAAAAATACTAACATGTAAAAAATGTGAAAGATGGGATCAAGGAAATGCCTTGAGAAAACATATCTTCAGGGGTTTCTTAAAAATCTATAGTAGGTATGTCTGTGGGGTATACTAAAAAGAGTATGTGTGTATATATGTGACAAATCAGCCATCAACAGACACATAGACATTAACAACATTTATAGACTATGCAAAAGAGATAATCAATCAGTCCAAAAGAGAAAAAGACTCCAGCACCTCTCTACCAGTAATCAGCACTCAGATCAGCATAGATCAGGGGTCCCCAACCCCCGGTCCATGGACCAGTACAGGGCCGCAGCATGCCAGCAACTGATCCGCACAAACAAACAAAACCCCATCCACAGGATGCAGGCAGCACATAAAACCACATCGCCTCCGGTCCATGGAAAAACCTCTCTCCACATAACCAGTCTCTGGTGCCCCAAAGGTTGGGGTTCTCTGGCATAGATTAACTCCAAGGTCAACTTCAGACCAACAATCAAGTAAGCAATACCCCAATCAAGAAACTGCCAAAGAGCCATTAGTAAACAGCTCAACCAAAGGATCCCTAAGACTGCCCCCACCCGTACAGACTGGCAAGACACCAGAATATAAACTGACAGCAAACAGCACTCCTTATTAGCACTGATGATGTTACTGAGTTAGGGTAATGAAACGTCTGCAAGAAAACAAGCAAGCTCAGAGAGCACCAAGTTCCGTGTGTGTGTCTGTGTCTGTGTGTGTGTCTGTGTGTGTGTGTGTGTGTGTGTGTATACATATGTATGTATGTATCACGCACCAAGGCAAATATAAACATTTACAGTGTGGTTTCTAAGGTTGTGTGTGTATCAGTGTTTATAAATATTGCAAGTTGGTCACGTATAAGGGAGGAGAAAGTTTGAAAACAAACACCTGTATACTTTCAAGCAGCTTCTTTTTTTTCCTTTATTTTTTCTTTCTACTTTCTTTTATCTTGTTTCTTATTTATAAACAACAACCCATAGAAAGGGGAATTTAGTTTGAAATATTAAGCTTAAGGTAAGCACATTTTACAATTGCCAATCAAACTGTATTCAACTTTAAATGTACAACTTAAGCAATCTTATGTTCATTAACATTTCAGAAACTATAGTTAATACTGATATAATTTTTTATTTAAAAAAATGAAAAGGTGAAAATGTCAGCTAAAAGGGGTGGTACTTCAAGAGTGCAATTATGACCACTGCCTTGAAATTTTTAACACATACACACACAAACACACACACACATACACACAGAGTGCATAGAAAGGATTTCTTCTTATGCTTTCAATCAAACATTTCTCAAAAATTGGATGTAAGAAGCACTTTAATTCTTGATTTCAAAACCATTTTTCAACAAGTTGGCCTGCATTCCATTGAAAGTTTGAAATGTTAAAACCCAAGTATTTATACTGAATCAGATTATGTAAGTGTCCAGTATGATCCTTTCTTCTCAGCCTTACCAGTACTTGGGTGGCTTTGGATTTTTTACTTGATGAATTTTTATACTTTTATACATAATTTGTATTAAAATTTTTGAACAAGAAAAAATAATACAAACAAATTAAACAGCTGAAGAAAAATAGAAAATAAAAAGTCTACCAAAAATAATTTCTAGTATAGTTATAAATTACATATTACTATACTTCCTATATAAATCATGTAAAAGATCTGTAAGAGACTTCCGGTCACCAATAAATGTAGATGATATAGATACAATTTCTTAATTAAGTTCCAAAGCAGTCCAAAGTGTAACAATATTCTAAGCTGGGTGTCACTAGGGCATTATGACCAATAAAAGAACAGTGGTCCCAAAGCTTCTTCAGTTCTTGAATGAGAAACAAAACATCTTGAAGGAAAAACAAAGTCCAGTTTGCCTTTTGAAATAGCACCCTTGGGACAACCGTGACCTGGATGACTGAGAATCTATATAGACAGGTGAACAGTGGCACATCAACTCAGCTGGATACAAAGTGAATTGTGGCTTCTCCTGAATCAATTTTTTAAAAACTCAATTCCATTCTTTTTCAACATAAAAACTCATGAATATTGAATCCAAATATATTGCTGTGAAACAGAGTCAGAAATGATGGCCTTCATCCTCACCAAAGCCCTTGGGCCTGCTGTGACCCCTGGCAGCATGAAAGATGCCACACTTCAGAGTCAAATTCAATATCTTGGTGACATTATAAACAAAATCTATCTAATAGGCACAGTTTATTGCTATTTTGAATACTGTTAATAGAGGATGGAAAACTCCAATTAAAGGAAGGGAAAATATGAGGTCTTTTTTAATGGGTTACAGTACACACTTAATACATACTTAAAGTGGTAACCAAAGGGGAAAAATGCAAGCAGTCAAAGATCAATGCAAACAACACTTTCAAAATGATTTCTTGAATAACACAGAATGGAACTATATCCTTGAGAAGTATGATGGGGGTCTTCCTATAGCAGTGGTGGCAAACCTATGGCATGCATGCCAGAGGTGGCACTCAGAGCCCTCTCTGTGGGCACGTGCACTGCCACCACCATCAGCTCATGCAGGTGCATTAGGCCACCACGGCAGCCCAAGGCAGGACCAGGATAGTTCGGGTGCATGAGGGGAACAGACTCCATGTGTGGGCCAAGGGCAAGATCTGCGAGGGGGCCAAGATGACCAGCAGCGACCTGCTCTCCAACTGCAAGCAAAAACAGATGGGATGGAGTAGGTGTGTCTGGTGGTCTGCATCATGTGCCTCTCCCCTCCCCTACTCTGCCTGCTGCTGGAGGGCTGGCCCAGTATTGGCAGTGGGCTGCAGAGCCCCAGAGTGTTCCAGTTGAGGGGCTGGCAGGCTGTGGCTGCTGACAGACACCGTTGGCTCGCTGGCCTCTGTGTGCGGGGGCTGATGGTGTCAGACAGCAGGTGCCCGGCCCATGCCTCGCCTTGCCCTGTGGCAGTGGCACCCCCACCTGCCCCCGACCTCACCAGGCAGGATGAGCCTCCTGCCCACTGCCCCACCTAGCCGAGACCCCCTGGATCTCCCCCAACCTTGCCCATTACCCACAGGTGTCCCCCTCACAAGCAACATTGAGGTGACCACACCCACCACAACCACGCCCACCCAGTGGGCCACACCCCTCCCTCCTGAGGGATGTGGCCCTGGCACTTTGTGATAAATAAGTGGGTTTTGGGTTGTGGTTTGGGCACTCAGTCTCTAAAGGGTTCACCATCACTGTTCTATAGAAATAAAGGCTGTTCCTGAGGAATTAATATGATAGCCGGAGTTGTTTTAATTAGGGAATCTTATGGAACAAAACATTTTATTCCAGGCTACTCTTTTCCTTGCAGAACACAGTATCACAATGGCTTGTGGACTAAAATCCACAGGGATTCAATTACCTATTATGGCCAATAGCCTTAAGGTAAATGTCTTGAAAGAACCTTAGCTAATCCTCAAGGAACATTGTCTTTACATAGAACTCCAAGCAGAGACTTTGTCACCCTAGAATAAGATGAGGGGCTCTAGAAGATATACCAGAATTTCCTTCATATCGTATTTCAAAACAGAGTCATATTTTTTATTTATTTATTAAATTTGTTTGCCATCCATGTCATTGCCAGATGAAAGGCATATTTGTTTGATAAGGAGAAAATTCCAAGATTAGTGAAGATTAGTGAACTGTCTATGATATTTCACTGTTTCATGTCACGTTTACATATATACAACAATTATCAACCAATAATGATTTATTGTAGTTATCTGTGTGATTGCCATATTCTAGCCAAAGTACTTGTTAGTTTATGGACATCAGTATCCATAATTGTTTATTTTGGTCAGTCTTTTTTTATTGAAAAGTTTTTCAATACATTTTATCTTTAACAACCCCTCCCCACCCACCCCCTTCCCAACCCTCCCCAACCCTCCCCCCCTCCCCTTCCCCCCGTCCCTGACTTCCCAGAGCTAAATACAAGGTATAAAAGTAAAAACAATCATAAACAACCATATGCTAACAACAATAAACTATTAAATCTATCGCACTTTAGCTCTTATAGAGTGACTACAAGCAATATATTTTGGTCAGTCTTAAATCAGTAAAATATTTACAGCTGAAAACATGGCTGATATGTTCTTAGGGGTCCTTGACTACTAGTGATTCAGTTTGTTATGGATCTCGGTGATAAAGGAGATGTTTGGTAGGTAGTTTGGTAGGTAGATGCGTAATAGTATCTTCATTTCATGCTTGTATTTAATACATTTTTATAAAATAAGATTATGTAAAATACATTTAAGTTTTAATAATTATGTATTTCCAAGTTTATATGACTTTATAAGCACTGAATTTCAAGGAAAAATGGGCTAGCCTAAGTTTTAGTGTTGAGTAACTTTTTGGTACTACAGTATACATTAAAATTATGCATTAGTTTTCATTTTTAATTAAATTCATAAAACTTAAATAGAAGGGGAAAAATCAATACAGATATCAACATTAATTATGCTGTATATCGCAAGCCAATTAACTTAAATTGACCCAATATATATCATATAAATGAAAAGGAACAAAAGGAGAAATGAAAAAAATAGAAAAAATATTTCATGGAAATTAATGATAACCATCTAAATAACTCAAGAATCAACAATGAAATAATTTCAAAGATCCCTTTGTCTGTTACCTGTCTTGTTAAAAAAGAGCCAATTCACAGGTTAGCAAAATACATACATTTTATATAATATGAATGTCTTAATTTTAGGAAAGAGAAATTAGCTAGTTGGGAAAAAAGGAGCAGATGCAGGCTTTAAAACAATAATAATACAAAATAAGTTGATTTGTTAGACCATTTCTTTATAATTCTTCTTCTGTGAATACTTTTGGCAGTAGAACAGTAAGTACCATAATATTTCAAAAGAGGCAAGTTTTCAATATTATGGCAAGATTGGGAAATATCTCCAGTAAAATCAAATATATTAGTTTTCATCAGCAAATTAGGAAACTGATCAAGGTCAGTCTAATAATAATAATTAAAAACATGTCTATTTATTCAGATATTTAATCCCAGAAGAAAATATTGGCATACACAAAAATGAAAAGTACATACATAATGCCCACAGATCTGATTATAATTACCTGGATGACTTGGGTAATGATAAATTTGTCTTGTTTCAGAGAAATCCAATAAGATTCATTAACCTGTGTACTGTAACTTGTACTGACAGGTTAAGAGTAAGAAGTGGGACAAAATCTTACAATATATATTGCTCCTGACTCAAAGTTCAGCCAACCATTTTTCAGAATACTATTTCCTTTTCCTTATTCTCAGTGTTTTGTTGTCTGATGTAATAAAGCAATGATCTTGTCGAGACATAAATGAATTCATCCTTAAGGTTGACACAGAGACAAGGTCATATAGAAAAAAGACGAATTAAGCTCAAGTCCATTGCTAAACTGGTAAGGTAACATTAGTCATACAGCACCCACCCTAAGGAGATAGACTACTAATCAAAAATGAAAGCAAAATCAATTCCAAGGATTGATTCCAAGGAAATTTTCATAAGGAAGAATCGATTGAATCAAGATTCTTTTTGTGAGACTTCTGTTAAGTTGATTGAAGCCTGAGAACATATGGTAGCACTACTGTAAAATGTGGTAAAAATTCCAAGCATATGGACAACATATCCTAGCCTCCCTTGAGAATTCTAGGTAGAAAGGAATTGGGAAGTGCTGCTTCTGATACAAGAAAATAACATACATTGTCCCATAAAATACTCCCTCTCTTACTGTACTTTGTCTTTTGCACTCTGAAGCTTTCTGTAGCAGCTCAGTTTTAATTGTGGTAGTCTACCTGGTGCATCTAATCAGATTCTCCCTCTTTCATTCTCCCCAAGCATTTTATCTGGACTTAGCTGTGAAAGGATCCTGCTGAGCACTGTATTATGATTTCTCTATGCAAATTCAAGAGAGTTATACTTCCAGTTCCCTCTGTCTTCCATTTTTTCTTCCACTCTATTCAATTATTTAGGATTATGTTCTACATGTCTGACTCTTGGTAACATATATTTAAAGCATTCTAAGTGCCTTAGGGCAATAGAAAAAGGGGACGACAGAGAATGAGGTGGCTTGGATGGATTCACTGAAGCAGTAGGCGTGAGCTTAAATGGACTCCAGAAGATGGTAGAGGACAGGAAGGCCTGGAGGAACATTGTCCATAGGGTCGTGATGGGTCGGACACGACTTCGCAACTAACAACAACAAGTGCCTTACTTTGAATGTTATTTTGGGACTTATATGTTACTGAAATATCTTTTTGATTGCCAATTGAATGCCTGCTAAATTAGCTCTCTCCTCTTCCCTCCTCTTCATAAATTATAAAATTGGAATAAAGTATTGTCTTAATTTCTTTTTTTTCTTTTTTGTGCCCAGCCTATGTCATAAACATCCCTTAGTATGTCATTTCCCCCAAATTTATTAACATCTAATAGTCTGCCACTATGCTGCAACCACTTTGAATCCATATTTTGACTGTTCTCTAGTGAGTTCTTTGGAGGCAGTAAGCAAGATGCGAAGTTGCAAACAGGAACATTGCTTTACTGAGGCAACAGGAACAGAACTGAAACAGAGGCTTCTGCACAGCTACTTATACAGTTGGCCACTAGGCGGCGGGCAATAGGTTTAAAGGAACCCATTCCAGCCCCAAATCCTCCAATGATCTTGGAGACAGCTAGTCTGGCAAGTCAGTGACCGTTACACAGACACACCAATTGAGCAACCTTAAGCAGCATTCAAAAGACACGTGAAAGCAGTTCAAGTAAATCCCAATACATTACAGTGACATCCCATGGCGAACTGCTTCTCCGTCTTGTTAGTGGATAGTACTATTTTGGTGATATGACTATGAACAAGTGAATCTGCTGTTAGTATATATGATTAAGGACACACAAATAAATTGTGCAAGAAGATTCTATCTGACCAAGCTAAACACCCAAGCTGTTGAAATCGACCTACAAAATATAACGTTGTGAACCATGTTCAGATGCAGAGAGCTGAGGGACAACTTGGTGTTCCCAGAAGTAACTCTTTCAAGCTGGAAAGGGTTCAGGATGTTTCAGACAACATTCTGGACACAGCAGCATGATAGACCATCCCCAGGATATCTTATACTCTTTCTAGCTTGGAGGATTTATTTCTAGAAACCACTGATAGCCCATGTAGCACACTCTGAAGGTAAATGGAACATTTCAGAGTTCTTCAGGGCAGTCTGGTCCCAGAATGTCAAATGTGGCATAACCTGAGAGTTAAATAGAAAGAACTAAGGGGGTGTTTATCACATTTTTATCCAAGGAGAAAATAATAATCAAGAAACAGTCATATTTGTGCTTACAATCTGTAACAAATATCAAATATTTTTTTCTGATTAGATTTAATTTTGTGTTATCTGAAAAGATGCTTCTTCACTCATCTGAAATTTATTTCCTTCAGACATCTAGCCCTTTCTGTGTTATGTTATGAATTTTTTATTACAATTGTTTAGAATGAGCGTCTTTATGGCACACATAGGCCAAAAAAAATCAAGAGTTCTTGAGCATTTAGAGCAGGGGTGTCAAACTCAATTTCATTGAGGGCCGCATCAGCATTGCGGTTGCCCTCAGGGGGCAGGGGTGGGTGTGGCCAGGGTGGGTGTGGCCTACTGGGTGGGCGTGGCTAAAGTGCGTATGGCCTACTGGGTGGACGTGGCCAGCTCTACATCGTTCGCATCAAGGGTGCCTATGGGGGCCTGGGCAGGAGTGGGACAGATCTGAGGGTCTCTGGCAGGAGGAGGGTCTCTGGGCCAGGGACAAGGCCGTGGGGGCTGTTCCCTCACTGTTTCCAGGATGGCTTCGCAGGCCACATGAAACCACTTCGCGGCCCGGGGCCTTGTGTTTGACACGTCTGATTTAGAGAAAGAATGTGTGTAACTAAGTGCCATCTCACTTGAGGCTTTTTACCTGCTTTCATCATTTGCTTCTGCTGCTACACTCCCTTTCATCCCTCCTCTTGATCCTTTCCCTTTCTTTCTCTTCCATCCTTGTTTGTTTCTGGGGCATTTTATTTCCCAGTCACCCATATTTGCTTTGATGCTGCCACTTTCTCACCAATTGATCTTCGTATATCCTCTGTTCCTAGTCTTCCCTAATTCAAATCTCCAATATAAAGTGCTGGCATTTACTTTTAGACTTCAAGTCAAGCCATTCCTTGATTATGTTAACACACTGTAGTAGACACACAGTCTCTTTTAAGCAGCTGAAATCACATTGAAACAAAGCACTAGTTTAAATGAATTCTAGAAAGCGTGGAAGATTCAATCAGAAGAATATGACTAGGACTTCTAATATTATGCTTGATGTTTAGCAATATTTCTGGAATGTGACCCATAATAGTCTATGTAATATGAAATTGCATCCTGCATATGTAACCTCTTCAGCAAACTTTGAAAAAAGTTTGTTTGGAATGGTTTTTTGAGATAAACCATTTTTATTTAAAGTATTTTTACTGTGCTTTTCTGCTTTATAAGTACCAAAAGATTATTTGCCAACCATTAAATAGGCATCAAGAATCCATATATTAATTTTTGCTGGATTCTATATCTTCATATTTAAACCACACTTTAATAAAAGGAATTAGGGTTTTTGTTGTTGGTTGGTTAGTTTGGTGTTATGCTTAAATTTGACTAATTTTCTCGCATAAGCAGAAAGTGTTATTTGTTTTCTATATGCATTTGTATGTCCTGATAATGATGCTGTCCTGTATTTGGATGCTTTCCCACCTAAGGAATATGAAGTATTCATAAAAATACACACCACCTGCAAAACTCAAAACAATAAATCAGATTCAGAGCCTTCTGCTTCATTGTCTCTAGCAAGTGGTTTCTTAGGATCAATCTTAAAATTGGATGGGACAATGGTGTGTGTTCTGCTACAAGGGAATATTTGGAAGATACTTTCAATCATGCTAGCTGCCAATTTATGCTGCTCCCTATTGTTCACATCTATGCTCTTCTTTGTCTTTATTCTGTGTCTACAATCTCAGTTCATTAATCCATCCACAGTACTGTAGTTTTTATAACTTGTTATTTTCTGTTTTGGTTTTGTGTTTAGTCTGTTTTTATTTTTGCCTTTCTCTTACCTTGGTCCTTGATACATTAAATCACTTTATTTGTAAATGCCATAATAAATTGTATCGAATGTGGGGGAGTTTTAAAGATGAAAGTTAGATCATGCTCAGGAACAGACATAATTAAATTATCACACAAGACATAAAACTGAGAGGTGGTTTTACATATTTATCTCTGACATCTCATTTACAAAGTATGTCTTATAAGTTACAGTTTCAGGCAATGCAAGCTGGGTTTTTATAAACTGCAACATCAGTTGGTGGGAAAATGCACTTCAAGAGTTAAAGGAAGATTTGTAATGTTACTTTCTGTTCTTCTCCCAGTTTCATCTTCTTGTAAGAAGGGAGACACCGTCTAATAACCTATGACCTTCCAGGAGCTTCCACTATATGGGAAATATTAAAATTAATTATAATGTATAAATATAGCTTATAATATTAATTATACAAATTTATATTCAATTGAAGGGACGTGGTGGCTCAGTGGGTTAGGACGCTGAGCTTGTCGATCAGATGGTCGGCAGTTTGGCGGGTCGAATCCCGAGTGCCGCATAACAGAGTGAGCGCCTGCTACTTGTCCCAGCTTCTGCCAACCTAGCAGTTCGAAAGCATGTAAAAACGCAAGTAGAAAAATAGGGACCACTACGGTGGGAAGGTAACAGCGTTCCGTGCGCCTTTGGCGTCTAGTCATGCCGGCCACATGACCACGGAGATGTCCTCGGACAAGCGCTGGCTCTTCGGCTTTGAAACGGAGATGAGCACCGGCTCCTAGAGTTGGAAATGACTAGCACGCATGTGCGGGGGAACCTTTGCCTTTGCCTTGCCATATTCAATTGATTCGATGTTAATCAAATGAATTATGTGTTTGTCCCGACTGTATTCATCTGTTGGGGATCCTAGCCTTTTAGCCATATAAACTTTCAAGGTATTCCAATTCCACTGGTTTTTTTTTTCTTTCTTCCTTTATCACAAAATGGCTAAATATGGTTTGGTTTAATCTGGTTCCTGAAGAATTTTATATTTAGTTTTTTCTCAATTTGTTTTTCTTTTTATCTTGCAAACACATGGAACCTGATAAATGTAAAAAAAATCCTTACATTTTAATACTCAAAGATTCAGTCATAACATTGTAACATTTATGAACAAAAATAGACCGATCAATTCACACACTATTTTCTTTTATTAGAAAGGAAGTGTTTCTGGAGTTAGATTATATATGAATGTTAGTAAATAAATAAAAGAAATAGAACAAATAGCTATTTCTGGGATCAGTCATGTCTCTTGGATCAGAAATAAGTAGAGTTCCAAAGGCATCTTGCAGGTGATCAACCCCAGGCCCTCTATATATCTCCCTTTACGCTTTTCTGACCTATCTATTCCCAGACCGATTTCAAATTTGAAGGCAACTGAGGAATATAATTTTAAGATTTCATGAATTTTAATGAAAGCTTTAGAAATAAATAATGGAAAATTAATCTGACCTTTTCCCCCCGTCAGCTGAATTTTAATATATGGACATACTGACTTTTTGAGACTATCCGTGCAAAAAAGATAAAATACATTGTTTATACTATAAAAATACTACAATGTCAGAGCTGCATGCCTCTCCTGTAGGATGGTGAAATGCAAGCATATTCTTCTCATTTACACCTTCCTTCTTATTAGGATATGTATAATTAACCTTTTAATGTTTTTATTATTGCAATTCCTACCACTGAATTATACTTTAGTTGAATTAATAAATAAATATTGATATTAAAATAATATCTGGCATACTTACTAACTGTTACCTGAAAAGATTAGCATATTTGAAAGATTCCTATTCATTTTAGATAAGGGGCTGACAACTTAGGAAGATTAGGAAATTTTGTAACTTTTTATAATGCAACAGTGATTAGGCTAAAAGTATTTCACTGAAAGGTGAAAGGCTTTGATAAAATATATTGATGTAACAATTTCTTATTGTTCCCAGATTTTCTTTCCCTCAGAATTTTTTAAACGGCTTTTAAAATTTTCTTTTCCATTGGTACAAATGAAAAAAATGGGTATTATCTAGCTCATTTCTATTAAACATACTTGAGGTTTTCTTCTTGTTTCATTTTTCTATTTGGAAACTTTAGCATGTTCCATAATCAGAATAGGAAGATTGCAGCTGAGAAATATATTGTATTCCAGCTTGCAAATGACACTTTGGCACTTAAGAGTAAACTTGAATATTCCCTACCAAAATAATAAATACCTTGGTACTTGTTCTTGGTACAGCTTAACTTAAATATTAACTTGGGAGCCTATATGTAAGTGTCTCACAAGCGTCTCACTTAAATTGCATCTACAGAATAAAATCAATATGCAAAAAATAAACATTTGGCCATGGGTAAGCTATATGTGGCAATCTTCTATGTTTTCCTAAAATGTATTTCCACAGCTTTCATGTACCATTTTGGAGGTTCATTTGGTTCATTCTTCTTTGTTGTCACTCAAGTTTTAATTTTCCACAATTACATTTATATCAGAACATATTTTCTTAAATTAAAAATATCAAATTATTTTATTAGAAATTTGCCTTCCAACTATCTTGGAATTGGTATATTTGGCATGTTGATAGGTTAAGGCATCTAGGGAGGGATTGTGCGGGTAGGTCAGTTCTAGCTGAAACAGGAGGTGGTTCTAACAAACCTTCTGTTCAAGACTTCATCCTTGAATCCAGCTGATCTAGACAATTTCACTAAAAAGGAAAGGTTGTTCAGAAGCTGGTCTGCCTCCATCTTAAGAGAGCCGTAGAGGAAGCACATTATCTGGACCCTTTTCAGTCACAATTCAGACTGGACTACATTATTGAGATGTCTTTGGTCATGCTGGCTGATGTAGTGAGCTCAGGATAGAAGTGGTATATCTACCCTGGATCTCTCTGATTTCTTGGCAGCCTTTGACACCATGGTACCTTTCTGTACCAACTTATCAGGCTGGAAGTGGGAGAGCTTGTTTATCAATGGTACTCCTCCTTCCTTTGAGGCTGCTTGCAGTGGTTTTTAATGAAAGGCCAGTGATCCAGTCCTAGGCAAAGCATGTTAAGATTCTGCCCTCTCCCTTCTTCTTTTCAATATCTACTTAAAGCCACTGGGTCTGTTGGTGTGGGATACAGTATCTGCTATAGGCTGATGATACCCAGTAATAAATTTCTGCCCTGAACTGAGCAAGCAACTGTGTTAAGTTCCTTTCCCAGTGCCTTGATCTTCAGGGTCTGAAGACACTTCAGCTCAACCCTGAGGGAGAAGAGATTTCAGCTCAAACCATGTAGCTATGGTTTTGGGTCTCCTAGATCCAGGAATTGGAATTTTTTTCATCTTTGATCCTGGACAGGGTGGCCCTACCCTGTTTAGAAGTGGTGTGTAATCTGGGACTTCTGGGTATGTAACTCCTGCTCAAAGGGCCAGTGTCAGCTGTGGCTTGGGGGACTTTATACTCCTAGATTCACGGCTTACCCTGGAAGATCATATAGTGGCCGTGACTAGGGGGGCTTTCGCCCAGGTTCGCCTGGTGCGCCAGTTGCGGCCCTATCTGAACCGGGATGCCCTGTGTACGGTCACTCATGTGCTCGTGACCTCTCGCCTTGACTACTGTAATGCTCTCTACATGGGGCTTCCCTTGAAGACCACTCGGAGGCTCCAACTGGTACAGAATGCGGCCGCGAGAGTTGTCCTGGGAGTTTCCCGGTACTCCCATGTTACACCTTTGCTCCGCAAGCTGCATTGGTTACCAGTTGTCTTTCGGGTGAGGTTCAAGGTTTTGGTAACGATCTTTAAGTCCCTACATGGCATGGGTCCGGGATACCTCAGGGACCACCTGCTGCCGGCGTCAACTCCCCTCCGCCCTGTGCGTTCCCACAGAGAGGGCCTCCTCAGGGTGCCGCCAGTCAGGGAATGCCGACTGGTGACCCCCAGGGGGAGAGCCTTCTCTGTGGGCGCTCCGGCATTATGGAACCAACTGCCAGTGGAGCTCCGGATGGCACCAGACCTCCGAACTTTCCGTCGTGACCTGAAGACCCACCTATTCGAAATAGCTGGTCTGGCCTGATGGGGATGGGTTTTAATAGTTGTTTTAGACTTGTTCACTGTTTTAACTGGGCATGGGTTTAATCTTTTTTTTAATTTTTGTATTGTCTTTTTTATATATGCCCTGTGAACCGCCCTGAGTCCCCACCAAGGAGAAGGGCGGTATATAAATTAAATAAAACTAAACTAAACTAAACTAAACTATACAACTGCACATTATACCCCATTTACACCCATTACTGGACCTAGAGGTCTTGCTCGTGCTAGGTGATGCCTTTCTAATCTCCAGATTGTACCATTGCAACCTGGTCTAAATGGGACTAAACTCCATCTGGAAGCTTTAGCTGGTCCAGAATGCTGTGGCACACACACCTGGGGCTGTACCTCATTATGCCCAAGTGACACTACATTGCAAGCTGCACTGGCTCCCAATAAGCTTCTGGGTGTGATTCAAGGTACTAGTTATCACTTCTAACGTCCAAGATGGTATAGGACCAGGTTACTAGCCACATTGCTTTTTTCTCAAGAAAACATGCCTGCCCCACTTTCTCCTACAGAGAAGCATGCTCCAGGTTGCCTTCTCTGAATTATAGGACTCATGAAGTGGTATCTTTTTGGTGGTTGTCTCTGTGCTCTGAATGATTTCCCCCTGAATGTACAAGTGCCAGCTCTGCTTGTTTTTACAAAATTTGTTACAATTTAGCCTTTTCCTAAGGCATTCAGTCAAATGGTTGCAATTTTACATTTTGTATATTGGGTGGTTGTTATTTTTAATTGTTGGTATGATTATTTTTCTCTCTTTATTGCTTGTTTTTTGTTGTACGCTGCTCAGGGTCATATTGTTTGAATTGGGAAGCCCTGTAAATCCATTAAATAAATAAACAAATAAATAAATCTATACATGTGCTCAGCTCAAAATAAATTACTGCCTTTAGATGCCTTGGAGATTGTGCAGAGAAAGCAAATATTGACAACATGGTAGCTCCCAAAGGTACTGTGGGTTTTCTATGTATGATATCAGTTTCTTAAGCTCTGTAAAGCATTTCAAATCATCGTTCAGTAAAGGAATACAAAAACTAAAACTAAAAAAATATAACTACAAAGATTTATTAGATAACAATTATTACAAATAATTAATAAACAAACACGTACTAAAAGCAATCACAATAGCCAGAAGCAAATTAAAATAAATAAATAAAATGCTTTAAAAAAAAACAACCTGCAAAATGTATCTTCACCGGTTGTTTAAATTGCTTCAGCTCTGATATTAATGTCAGTCAAAGTGGTAACACTCACATCCCTCCCCCGCCCGCCCCAGAAGAAGAACTGGGACTATAATGGCTAAATACTCGGAATATATATATATGAATATCATCTAGTTCAGCCTATAGGTGTCAACATCTTCACTACCCAAAACCTCTACTTTTAATCGTGTTTGCTAGCTGAATTCAAAGCATAGTTTTCTAACTGATATGAACAGTCAGTACTAGAGACTATTCGAAGAATGTACCTTTTTTGCAGAAATCTGTAGTTGATGAGAGGCACATTCAGCACTGAGAATGATAAATTAGCAGTTTTCAGCTTTTTTTGTCTTCTGTTATGAAAATATTTTGATTTATAATACAGTATTCCACAGAGAATATTCGTGAGAAACCATGGATAACCAAGAGAACAAATAAATAGATCACTGAACAAATCAGCTCACAGTTCTCACTTGAGGCACAAATGATCAGACTCAAATTATCCCACTTCAGACACATTATGTGAAGATACAGGTCTGTGGAGAAGGCTCTGATGCTGGGAAAGGTGGAAAGAAAGAGGAAGACATCGAACAGTCAGATGGATGCATTTATTATGGTGGCAATGGAACAACTGTTGGCATGACCAGATTAGGCATTGATCATCATGGAAAAAATCTATATTATTAGGAGTTGAAAATAACTCAACAGTACATAATCAATAAATTAATTCAGCACAGGAAGCTATGACTTGGATTAGATTATTAGAGATTGAAAGAAAACCACTGCAGATGGGGGAGGGAGTTTGCAGGTTTTGTCCTTTAGCCTACTGTACCAACTGTACCAACTGTAACAAGACTGATATAGACACTATTAGAGGAAAAGTTTACAGTTATGGCTAAATTTGAATTGGGGTATGTAACTAATATTCATATATTCTTAACAGTATATACTGACTGATTTATTTATTTTTTCATTTGATTCTTGATTTTGCTTTAATTATTTTTATAACAGAATGCTATTGTTTGGAATCTATTACATACCTTCTTATCTTTTTAATTCATCTCATACCAGTTTTTTGAAAAATCCCCCCCTCCTCCAGTTCATGACCTAAGATTACAACTAGACACTTAGAACAAGGCGCAATAATTTTACACAATAATACTTAATTAAAACTAAAAGATACCAAATATAGAAGAAAAAAAGGGAATGGATATAATTAACACCAATGATCATACAGCTCTACAGGTTGGGAAAGAATTTTAATTAAGACTGCAAAGTTAAATGCATTTCCCTGTTTTATATATATATAAATATGTATATTCATTCATGTGTGCATACAAACATACATACACATACAAATGTATATACACACATTTGGATGTCTGTGTATTTTGCTCTTTGATGATTATAAAAAAAATCTCATTATAATGGGGAAGAATAAAAGCAGTATAGGAACTGAATTCTTGTATTTCCACAATAATGTCATACATCGCTCCTAGCAAGTTGAAACTTTTACCCTGCTGGAGAATCTGATTTTGGGCTGTGCAATGGCAAACAATGATTGGTGACTTGTGGCAGCTCAGAACAGATTGAATATAAAAACTGAAAAAGGAAAACCTATATCCATCAGAAAGTTGAGATGGAACCCCATGTCAGAAGTTCTAGGCTAGATCTCTCTTTGAAGACTGCTATCACCCCTACTCCTTCTCTTAGACTAGACCAGACATGTCAAACTTGTGGTGTCATGTGACATTGTGTGACATATCACAGCTTTTTCCCCATTGCCAGGCGCAGTTTCCTCGTGATGCATCTGGCCCGTGGGCCGGCAGTTTCACACCCCTGGACTAGACATACCCAGTTCCTGCAACCATTCTTCATGTTTTAGCCTCCAGCCCCTAATTGTCTTTTTGCTCTTTGCACTCATTTTAGAGTTTCAACATATTTTTGTATGTATTGTGGTGACCAAAACCAGATATACTAGTCCATGTGTAGTCTTACCAAGGCATTATAAAGCAATACTAACCCTTTACATGATCTAGATTCTATCCCTCTATCATCTATGGAGATACGTAATCATCCAGGCCATGGTTGTCCCAACGGTTCTATCCCTGTTATTGCAGCCAAGCATTGCATTGACTGTTTTGTGGCTGCAGCATATTGCTGGCTCATATTTAAGTGGTTCTCCACTAGAACTCTTAGATTCGTCTCACAGTTATCTGCTACTGATCTTTAAACTATCTTGGGTATTGGGTATTCCTGCCAGGTTGATGTTATCTGTGAATTTAACGAGTTCCCCTTCTATCCTTCGCCCAGGTTCGCCTGGTGTACCAGTTGCGGCCCTATCTAGACCGGGATGCCCTCACTCATGCGCTCGTGACCTCTCGTTTAGACTACTGCAATGCTCTCTACATGGGGCTGCCCTTGAGGACCACTCGGAGGCTCCAACTGGTGCAGAATGCAGCCACGAGAGTTGTGTTGGGAGTCTCCCGATACTCCCATGTTACACCTCTGCTCCGTGAGCTGCATTGGCTCCCAGTTGTGTTCCGGGTGAGATTCAAGGTGCTGGTAATGGTCTTTAAAGCCCTACATGGCATGGGTCTGGAGTACCTTAGGGATCACCTGCTGCCGGCATCAACTTCCCTCCGCCCTGTGCGCTCCCACAGAGAGGGCCTCCTCAGGGTGCCACCGGTCAGAGAATGTCGTCTGGTGGCCCCCAGGGGGAGGTCCTTCTCTGTGGGCACGCCGGATTTATGGAATCGTTTGCCGGTTGAGCTCCGGATGTCACGATCTGAAGACCTACTTGTTTGAACAAGCCGGCCTGGCCTGATGGGTGATGGGTTTGGGTTTTATTATTGTTTTAATGTATTTTAACTTACTGTTGTAAGCTTTTGGGGACCCTGTTTAATCTTTTTTAATTTTTGTATTCTTGTACTTTTATATGTTTGCCCTGTTCACCGCCCTGAGTCCTTCGGGAGAAGGGCGGTATACAAATAAAATTATTATTATTATTCTTATTATTATTATTATTATTATTATTATTATTATTATTATTATTATTATTATTATTATTATCCCTTTTCTAAATTGTTTATGAAGATACTGAACAGTACTGGCCCCAAGACAGAATCTTGGGACATCCCATGTAGTTGTAGTTACATTATGGACTACATTGGTGAGTGCAGTTGGTCAGCCAGTTATGAATCCATCTGGTGGCGATGCTATCTAACCTAGAATTTTTCCTCTAGGTGTTCACAGATTCATTGATTATTTTTTTCCAGACTCTTCACAGATATTGATGTCAGGTTGATTGGTCTGTAATTTCCTGAGTCCATTCCCACCCATCCACCCCTTTTGAAGATAGGAACCCCATCATTTCTTTTCCAGTTCTCTGGTAGTTCCCTGGTGTTCCAGGATCTTTGAAAGATTTGGTTCAGTGGTTTTTAAATCACATCTGCCAACTCCTTCAGAATCCTGGGTGTAATCCCTCTGGTCCTCATGATTTGATTTAAGGTGTTCTCTTACCTTTTTCTTTTCTTTGCCTATTTTGACTTGGCTTTTATAATCTTATTTTTCAGAATTTCCCAAAACAATGGAAGTTGATCACTGAAGGGCTCTGTGATAGTACATGAAAGCAAGTTGGGTGACCTTGGGTCAGTCACTCCGTCTCATTCACTGAACTCATCTCACAGGATTATTTTTGTGGGGAACATAGGAAGAAGGTGTGTTCAATATGTTGACCACCTTGAGTTACTTGAAAAAATAATAAAAGTGGGATACAAACAAAAAAAGCAAGCAAATATGCCAATTCACCTAAAATGAAAAGTAGTAAAATGATAGTAGCCCAGTAGCATTGTATGTGCTGAATGCTGATCAGCCATCAAAGTGTTGATTGAACTTCACATGCAATGGAAATTAGGCATGTCCCTTTGTGATGTTAGCAACGACACAGTCCAGCAGAAGATGGGTGTTACATCAATAATAGAGAGAATGCAAGAAAAATGTGGTGTGGCCATGTTCTATGAGTAGCACACCACACCATTGCCTGCTCCATCTATAATTTTCACATTGATGTCAAATGCCCTACAGAAGACCAAAGCAAAGATGACAGGACACAATTAGTGTGGACATGAAAATCATCCATTTGGACACCATCCAGTCGCTGCATGAAGTGGTGTTTGTTGATATGAAAAGCAGACTCTGCACCTGTGGGGAAAAGTTAGGATGAAGAATAATAATACACATGAATCAGCAAAAGCAGTTTCAAGAGAGAAAATTGGAGAGAAGGGACAGGGATGTTGAAGCACAAAGTCTTTTTTACCTAACAGTTCAGTGGGATTTTCAGCAACTCCGTAGAGCAGTGTTTTTCAATCTTAGCAACTCTAAGATGAATGGACTTCAGTTCCCAGAATTCTGGGAATTTCAGTCCTCCCATTTCAAAATTGCTGAAACAGAGAAACACTGCTGGAGAGATTTCTGAAAACTTTCTTTCCCATTATTTTTCAGAAGAAAACTGCAGTGAAATAAACTTTCAAATGCCTCTCTTTTATATAAACAGAATGACAGTACTTCTTTATGTCACTGCATGGCTTCCGAAGGCTCTGGTATTGTGATTAGAAAAGGTATGAACTAGGAGAAAGCAGTTTTCATGCCCTAGCGACTATTTAGTGGTTAATTAGCAGTTAGTTTTTAACATTTACATTTGTGGAAATTATTCTGACTACTCATTCAAGCCTCTTAGTCTATCCCTCAATTCAGCCCATTTTAAAATAGACTTTTAATTCTCAACTTATTTTGCAATTTGCAACATTTCTTATGGTTGATGATATCTACTCACTTTTCATACAATTCAAATGATTTTAACAAATCAGTGACACTTAAGAGCCTTTGCAAATTATTTTTTTCCATTGTGCAAATATTTTCAACTGAGCACACATTTAATTTCTTATCAACTTGTGTAAATATACTTCTTGCTTATCAGGGGTATACATACCATTTAAATAAATTCCCATTCTTTTTCAGTGGAGTAACTTGCTGTAGGAAATATTTGTTTCCTCAGTGGACCTCTGCTATTGGTACAATAGGCAATTGATGGGAAAATGATACATGTCTAATTTTTATGCTTCCATTTTATCCTTCTAAAGTGAAGCTCATGCAGACAACCAATAGCACCATGGAAAAATCCAAACCATCATTACTTCATAGCTATAAAAAGGATACATACGTAAGAGTAGAAGGCAACTACAAATAGATGGCTTGTACTAATTGCCAAAAATATCCATTCATTCCGATTTTACTTACCAGAGAATTAAATATTAAACTTTTGAGCAACACAATAAGTGAAATCAACAATTAATCATAAAATAAATGCTTGAATACCCACAAGGTATGATTTCTTTAAATACAACCTCAATCTGTATAAGAAACAAGGGTCAATGAATTTTTATTTATTTAGAAAAGAGTGTAGTCACCTGCCTTAAATACATAACTGAGTGGTGAACTGTCCATACAAAAACAATATAATACCCTGTCAACCAATTAAAACAAACTAATTATTTTAAAAACCCTTTATGCACTATACACAATTCTTCAAAAGCAGAAACACATATATTGGATTCCCCTAACTAACATAATGCTCCTAACACTTGCACAAAATGCTATGTTTGAACAGTCTTTCACAAAGCCAAGAAGGCTGGGACCATTTGAATCTACACAACACTATTACACAGGGCAAGACCATAACTAAGAAGCCTACTTCCTCAATCCACCACTATTTAAAAGAGGGGACCTTCAGCAAAAGACAAAAAAAAATTCACTTCAGATTCATGTGCCTGTGGGTAAGTGAAGTCAAGTTTTGAATCACTTTGAAATATATTGCTGACAAAATAAATGTAACATATCAGACATGATATCAGTTACAAGAAGAAAAGAAATTTTCATTTTATTTCCAAAAATAATTGACTGGGATGAATGGAAATGGAAAGAGAGCAATATGTGTTGTGCATATATGGTAGTAGAAAAATAATCAGATTGCACTGGAGTAACAGTATTGGACTCTTCCACAGAGTGAATTAAAATTACTGATACTTTGATTTATTAGCAAATATTCTTAATTGCACTTCAAATGGCATGTTCAATTACTTCAATTGCCAAATCAACAATTATATGGAGAAGGCCAATAACTATTGCTAGCTATGATTCTAATCACTGCAATCATTCTACTCTTGAAAGTAAGCTGGGTCACAAGCCACTAAAAAGGTACTACCTACTGGCGCATTGTTTTTCTGTCATAGTTTTTAAGAATTAGCTATCCCTTTCTTCAATGCATGTGATTATGAATCAAGATTTTAGAACAGTCTTGATCTAAAATAGAATGGTACCTAATCCAACATACTAGTTGGTTGTCAATTTAATAACATTATGTTTATTATCTGTGCCGCAGTATAAAACTCACCTCCCTGCCAGCTTGGATTTATATATTTATAGGAAGGTAGACTTTATGCTGACAATCTGGGGCAAAACCGAAGGTTTGTAAAATCTATGTACAAAATACAGAAATACAGATTTATTTATGTTACAGGGAAAACCATTACAGTACTTTCTTATAAAGAAATCTGTGAAATTGAAGATTAAAAGTGATATATATATATATAGAATACAGTATAATGTACAGTATAAAAGTGATTAATGTGTCTACTTTAGGATAAACCTTCCCTTGAACTGAACACTGGTAGTCTGTGCTTAACAATGGTAATTAGAACTGGAATTTCCATCACTTAGTGATATGGTCATGAAGTACAACATTACATGACATTACTTAGTCCACTACCATTATTAAGCAAGATCACAAGTCATTAAGTGAGGATCTCCATAAAACGTCTGCTGGCTTCACACACAAAAAAGTCAACAGAGAAGTCGGCAGAAAGTCACAAGTTTTGAGTAGCTTGCAAACAGGTCAGTGGGAGGGTGAAGTAAGTGGCTATAAGTAGCAATATTTATTTTTACAGCTAATTACCTTTTGTGTTTCCTCCTTGTCTACTATTCAGTAAATTGGACTGAGGCCTATGAAAACTTTTCCTACACAGCAATACCAAACTGGTAATCTGTAAGATGCTACAAAAGTATTAACTTACATGTGCGTAAGACTTCAGATGATTATGTACGTGTGATTCCTTCAGAGAATAAAAGGAAGCAGATGTTAACAGCAAAGAACTGAAATCTAGGACAGGAGGTATTTTGTAACCTTTTGTTTCAAGACAGCTTTAGGTCTGACTGAAATGAGTTCAGTATTTCAGTTCCTTATGACATCATTGCACAAAATTTGTAGTAGTAATTTTAACATGTGTAGCACCACCCTCTTAGGGACCACTTAAGTCCGCCCCCGACCTCCCCTCCAAGTGGCCACCAGCCCAAGGAGGTCTCTCAACATTGGCACCTCATGTAACACAATAGTATTCAGTCATGATCGGCAGCCCCCCAAATGGGGTGGTGATAGTTGCTGTCTCTTGATGGTGACTTATGTGGGATGATATTGGTTGATCTCAGACAATAAGAACTTACAGGGAAAATGGTAGTCAATCTCTAATGACAACAACTTGCCCAGAATGATGTTAATCAGCCTCTGGTGACGGCAACTTGCCTAAAACAATGGGGATCAGTCTCTGGTGACAGAAACTTGCCTAAAACAATGATTACCAGTCTCTGGCAGCAACCACTTGCCCAGAACAATGGCAGTCAGTCTCTGGTGACAACAACTTGCCTAAAACAATGGTGGTCAGTCTCTGGTGACAGCAACTTGCCTAAAACAATGATAGCCAGTCTCTGGTGGCAACAACTTGCCTAGAACAATGGCCATCAATCTCTGGTGCTGGCAGAGGCCTCCCTGGTCCGCTTTCCTCACCCCCTCTGACCTCACTTCATGTAATCCCTTTTTATCTCCCCCATCTGATCCTATAAAGAAAAAAAACCCTTACCTACCACTAAAAGACGTATGTCAAACTCTTTCATAACTCTCCCTCTGCCTAACTTACTCCAATGAGGGAAAGGAATTAAAACTTCCCAAATTACCCTCTCTCCCTCTCTTCGTCTGGCCTACCCACAGCAAAAGAGAAAGAAACAATACAACTTCACTTTTCCCCACCCCTCACTCTCTCTCTCTCTCTCTATCTCTGCCTGGCCTGCTTCCAGAAAATGGCTCCAGAAACTACTCTCACCCTCTATCCCTCCCTGCCTGGCCTGCTTCAAGCAAACAGCTCCAGCAACTACTCTCACTCTCCCTATCCCTCCCCCTTTTGTCCAGCTTGCCTGTAACAAAGCAAAAAAGGCAAACGCGAAACCCCAGCTTCTTACTCTCTCTTCAATCACCTGGCTCAGAACCTCAAGCTCCACCAAGCCTTCTCTCTTCCTCCTTTTTATTGGCTTCCTCCTCATTTTTCTTCCCTCCTCCAAGCCACGCCCCACCACCAGACCCATGGCAGCTGCTGGAGCTCCTCATCTTCCTGCCTAATCAGCAGGGCTCCTGCAAAGCCTCTCAGCTGGCCCCATTCTCACCCCAACTCCGCTACCCACGTCACAAGAGAAACTTAAAAGAAAACAGATAAAAAGCCTTCTGGAAAACAGGAATATTGTAATTTGAAGGAATACTGAACATATCTAGAGAAGTGGAAATAAGCTATGTTGTAAAAAAAATGAACATAGCATATGCAATTTGTCTTCAGATAACTGAAGCAGAACCAAGAATAGTTGTAAATTAAATCTGGGTGGAATGTGCAAGCCAATGGAAGTTCAGTCTAAATTTGTGAAGAACTGAAAACAAAAGAGGGCACTAACCCTTCCTGTTTGTACTGCAAGCGAACAGATCTTTCATTTTCAAAACGTTGCTCCTTTTTTGGTGATAACCGCCACACTTACTGGAGTACTATGTGAAAAAAGCTTTGTAAGGGATGGAGAAATAGGATGGCCAGGTCATACTCTATTATGTCGACCTGAAAAGAGACAACCCTCTGCCTCTTTTTTTTAGCACTATAGCACTTTGTAGCACTGATATGATTACAAGGCTAAAATGTTTGGGGACTTTAGGAAGACAAATAAATGCAGAGCAAAAGTATTTCTAAAACACAGAAACAGCCAGACTTGGGGTAAACAGAATCTTATCAGTAATAACAGCACAAACAAAGGGTCACAGAGGGAAGCAAAAATAGCAAGCCTACCGATATGAAGGTGGCATTAGTGAAAACATAAATTCCTGTCAGAATAATGGACTAAAAATATATGAGTTTTGTTGGTTTTGTTCATAACACTGAGAAGGAAAATATGTCTCAAGGTAAAGAGAAACGTTTACATTGGCATAAATAACATTGTACCACTGGAAAAAAAAATCTTTAGCAAGTAGCAAATATCATTTTATTAGATCTATGATTGTTTGCGATGCCGGGAAAGAATTCTCAACAATATTGCTCTTTTGAAATTTTTTGCATTGGAAATGAAATACCAAATCTGCTATCCATGTTCAGTCTTAGAACTCATTTCATTCTTGGAATTGGAGTGGGAACAAAGTGCTTTTCTTTGTGATACATTCTTTGAATTGGACAACTTTATTTAACTTTTGATTCTCTTGGCAGTATTCAATAATAGCCTGCTTGCTCATGTCCTGTTTATGCTACAGCCACTGCGTGGGTCCTTTCCTGGGCTAAAGATGTGGGTGGCCTTCGCCACTGTACCATAAATAAAATGGTTAAGTACTATAGCTTAAAGGTAATTTTCACATAGTCCCTCATAAACTACCATGAAAGTGACCTGTGAGCAGGTTGACTTTTGCTGCCTCAAAAATACAGTATAATGCACTTGACAGACAACATGCAAAGAACATCCATCATGAACCAATCAATGCCCACTTTCCTTTCTACTGTTCAAATAATAGTAGAAGTCAAACTTTAAAAAATACAATGAACATCATTCTATCCACTGAGCTGTCATGGCCATGGATTAAAAATTTCCTCTTATTTTTGAGAGTTAAGTAATCTCAAAATTGCTATACAAAAAACAGTAAAAAGATGTTTGGCTGTAAAAACTATTAACACAACTTCAAAAACTTCCTGGTTACTTTGCCACTATTACTATGTTGAATTTAAAGGCCTTTTAAACTTGTAAAGATGTACTAATAACATTTCAACATTTCAACTATTTTACAACTAGGTATTTTCTGTAACAGCTGTGACCATGTTGATACGGTGGCAGTGAATTTATATCAAGTATAAAGAGAGGGAAAAGTTGATAGCTGTCTTTAACCCTAGGGGCCAGAATGCAGCCTGAGACAAAAGTTCTTGTCCATGAGAAAACTGACCTCTTCAAAGGTTGTACCAGCTTTGCTGTGGTTTGTAATAAGACTGAAAAGAGACAAAATTCAGCAGCCCCCAAATATTTAATATTGTAAGATTAATCAAGTTCAGATTCAGTCTCAAAGTGGTGAAAAACAGAGTAGGAGTCGTTTGTTTCTCTACTACTTGCATTGAAAGGCTTGTTATCTATTTGTCAAAATGTACTTGCCGCTTCAGAGGTCAATGCTGATAGAGAAATGCATATTCTTGTTGGTTGAGGCCAAGGCTATGTTAATCCAGCTTTCACTTTCTCACAGTGGCCAACCAATTGCTGACAAAGAAGAGTAAGAGACAAACTCTTTTCTCATTGTTGCTTTCAGTGGAGGGGTTCAACTATGTGAACAACTGGTTCTCTGTGTGGATGCTGCTTCTGGAGGTCCATTCTGGGCCTGGGCAACAAAAAATTAGCTACCGTTTCTGCTGAAGTGGTGCGAACCGGATGAATCCCACCACTGGTTGCTTTCCTGAAATGGATATTTGGGGGCACTATCTACGCAGCATGTAGGTTAACACTGAATCTTCAAGACTAATAGAATTCAATAGATCCATCTTCCATGAATTTGTACAATTTGTCCAAGGAATGAACAGGATGAAAAAAGTTTCAGAAAAGATTATTCAATCCAGGAAAAAGAGGTAAACAAGAAGAAGAATCTCAAATAAACTTCATCTTCATTTTTCTGGGTATAAGATGGGGTAGAAATTATCATTAACAGCCTTTTAAGATTCTGTTACTCTATAACAATGAAGAACATTCCATTAATCCTCACTGTGCTAGTTTTTTTTAATCTCACCTACTTTGAAGAGTTGACAAATAGTACTCCAGGTTTATTTTCAATCCCCTTTCTAATACCTAGCATGGAATTTGCCCTTTTAACAGCTGCCACACACTGAGTCAACATCTTCATATTTCCTTTGACTGAAAGACCTTTTTTCTGATTACAGAAAACTAAAAATTAGTATGTATATATGTATGTATGTATGTATGTGTGTTTGTGTGTGTGTGTGTGTGTGTGTATAAACTTTATACCCACATATGCATCACTTTGTAGTTATTTAAAGTGAATCATGTGTGCTATTTGTTTCACCATTCATCAAATTTGAAGAGATTCCTAGAGCTCTTAACAGTTTTAGTTTTCATCAAAAGCAGAATTGTCATAAAATAGTAAAAAATGCTTTATGCAACTTCAATGAATAAAAGTTCTCCAAGCAGATCTCCTCTTTTGCTAGGCTTTTTCCATGACAAGGTTAGTGTATGTAACACCTCTGCTGCATGAGTTGCATTGGATGCCCATTTGCTTCCAAGTCCAATTCAAGGTGTTGGTTATGACCTTTAAAACCCTTCATGGCATGGGGCCTGATAGCTTGCAGAACTGGCTTCACCCCATTATATCAGCTGGCTAGTGTCCTAAAGCCCATCCCACAACTTTTTTAATCTTGAACTTTAATTATTTTATTCCTATTTTTAATTGCTTTTAACTTAATATTTTATATAGTTTTTTTGTTTTATGTCCATTAATCAAGCATCCAAAGTTACTCTATGAGGGAGATGGGCAGATTTTAAATATGATATATAAATATATAAATTACTGGAAGTCAGATAAGTACATGAGTGGTCTACTTTGATGTCAGGATATTTGTCAGTGTCCTAAGAGAGGCAAGGAAAGCAAAGGCTTCAGATATGAAAAAAGATGTGGCAAAATAACTATTTTGGAAGAGTTCAGAGACATTTTTATGTTAAAATACATATTCATAGGTATACAAATACATGTAGTATAATTTGTTTTTGACTCTGTCTTGATCTCATCAGTGCAATATACAGAATATTCAATAGCATTACTGTATTATGTAAATTACAAATTTAAAATAGTATTTGTGTCATTTGATTTCATTTCCCAATGGACAAACATCTCTTAAATTTTGCCCAAAATATCAATCCCAACGTATCAATTTACATAATTAATTCTCTTTGTTGAAATGATATTTGTCTCTCTCTCAAAAAAAAGTTAACCTTGGTGCATTTTCAGTATTTGAAAAGTTTTACTAGATTCTGGATCAAGTTTGTTGATCCAAAAGCATTTCAGTGCTTTAGTGAGTTAAAATATATTTCAGAATGATCATAATTAGTTGGTGGGATGATTGGTATATATGTGGATCTAACATAAGCTCTGTAAATAGCCTAAAAACAATTCCTATGCTTCTAGCCAGACTGTCATTGTGCCATTATATTTTATGCCTGTTGCTATTTTACATTTCCTCTATGCTGCATGCCTCAGAGCAGCACAGGGCCAGAACACAATGGGGAGGTATATTCAGGCTCAGCTGTCAAACATGGAAGGTGGGGGAGGGAAAGAAGGAAAGGGAATGATTTTATGAATTGCGCAGCAAGTGAGAGTGGATTTATTATCACACATGGAACTTGGGTATTGCTTTTAGGCTTCTTCATTTTTATTTATGATGAAACTGCCTCATTATTTTTCTGACGGCGAGGGGATGAGCCCTGAGACTGAGTTCTCTAGTTGCCATTGTTGACAGTGCAGCTGAGGCTCTGGTGTGATGCACTAAATGAGAAAGCTAATGAGACACTTTTGTGAGCTCTGGTTTTCACAAACACACCCTTTCTCCTCCAGCTGAAACAGCTTCCTGCCAGGAACACAAATCCTGATCTGGCTCCTCTGCAAACAAAGCAGCTGTGGGGAAGAGGAAATGCACTCAGTTTCCTCTAGGGCTCCAAAACAGAATGACAAAAAGGAAAGGCACCAGACGCAAATAAAGAAAGAGAAATGGGCAGTAGAAAATGACAACCCCTCTGAATATTTATATCTCTCTTCTTCTGTAAAGGTAACCTATGAGCAACCAGGTTCTTGTGCTAAATGTATATTTTATTGTGAGATCACCCAAAATTGGGAAACCGAGGGATAAAATATTTGCACCATTCCAACGTGTTATATCAGGCTTGCTCTTTTGAACCGGTAATACTGTATGCTACCAGTTTTTCAGTGAAGACAGAGCAACAGATTTGGCTTATAGGGAGACATAGAAAGTAAGCACTCGCTTATAAGTTAGTTTGTTAGATTTCTATCTCACCTTTCATTCAGGAATTCAATGAGACAGACACAGCATTCCCTCCTCCCATTTTTATGCATAATAATTGTGAGATTTGGGCTAAGTTGCCCTAAACATCCAGTAAGCTACTATGGTTAGGAGTTGACTTGAAGCAAGGTCTTCCTCTTGTCAGTTCCAGCAACAACTTTACCAATACAATCACTTCTGCCTATGATCCAAGGATTGGTCACAGGAGGAGCAGCAATGTTTTCATCCGATTCCTTTTTTTTTCTTTGAAGAGCACAAAGGTGGGGATTGAGTTAAATCAACCAGTTTTGCCCTACAATGCCAGTTAAGACATGCAGTATAGATGCAGTAAAGGAGGAAGTCTTTCTCAGCGTTTTTTATATTCTGTGGAGCAAGGACTGGGAAATGGTGCCCTACCCACTCACATAAACTCAGTGGTGGGATTCAAATATCTGAACAACCGGTTCTCTGTGCAGATGCCGCTTCCGGAAGTCCATTCTGGGCCTCGGCAATGAAAAATTAGCTATCGGTTCTTCTGAACTGGTGCGAACTGGCTGAATCCCACCACTGCATAAACCTTACCCACTGAGTAATCAAGGAGAGGAACTGAAAAAGAAGGCACTTGATTATCCTTCTGTGTACCACTGTACTTTATTTGTACAATTTTAGCACTTAGCCTGAGGAACAATCCCTCCAACCAGATTTTCAAAGCTGAGGTAGGAATTTACAGGCCTAAAGCCACATGTCCCCTCAGTCTTATTTCAGAAGCCTTTGCAAGCAAGCAATTCAGAGCTCTGGTAAAAGCTATGTGTCTAATCCCTGGCAACCTGCTCTGTAGGATGTAGAAAGAGAGAAAGCAGGGGTACTGAAAAGAGAAAAGAAATGTAAATATAAGAGGACTGCCTATGTTTGGCTAACATGCTACTTACCTACCAAGTGCTTTGGTTTCATCTGTGACTGACATTCTGCTATCACATGAGATTCCACCTCCCACAGTCTATAGGGAAAGATGAAGTGGTTTCCATGACTAATTTTTTTTTTCCCCTGCAAGGTTCAGGCTCAAGAGGAAAAAATGCAAAGGCAGCCGTTCATAACGCTTGTTTCTCCCCAAGCAGCAGAGCATAGGAGACGTTATATTTGGTCACTTTTTCCCCCTACAAGTTTTCTCCAGTGGGTACAGCAGGATGGCTAAGGCAGAGGCTGAGATAGTTATTATTTATCATTTGACGATCTTTCCTTACAAATTCATAGCAGTACATCACCTGCTTTCCTTAGAAAATGAATGGCATTTCTGCATTGTCTTTCCTTCATTTGATGTCCTCCAGATGGATTGGGACTTTCATTCCCAAAATTCCCAGCTATAAAGACTGAGCTGTCTGGAAAGGATCAGCTTGAGAAAGAAATAAAACAGATTCTTGTAAGACGGGGGAAGTTTGAAGTCTGGACTGGTGTTGATGCAGTTGGTGTTTACTTAGTCATGGAGCTATTTCAAAGATTATATTAAACCTCTGTACAGTGCAAGGGCTTCATTATATATCTTTTAAGTAATCACGATCTGTTATATAACAGTCTAGAGAATTTGCCTTTTTTTAAAAATAAACATTTTACTGGTGGGTTTTTCTATTGAAATTTAGAACATTGCACTACATAACCTATGAGTTTGGTCTAGTCTAGTGGTTAAGGTACTACGCTAGAAACTGGGAATTTTAATCCCATCTCAGGCTTGAGGCCAGCTTGGTGACTTTAGGCTGGACATTTTCTCTCAGCCTCAAGAAGGAGGCAATGGCAAGCACTTCTCAAAAGTGCTGGGACTAGTCCAGACATTTGCTAGACTTCCTCAAAGGAAAAAAAAACCTAGAACTCTATACTGAAGTTTAATTTCCCATAGTTCACGTATACAGAAGTCTGTTGTTATGGCTCATTAAGTCAACTCTGCCTATTGTTGATTAATGAAGAAGTTCATGCAGATTTCATGAACATTTTTGGAAGTGGCTTACTAGTACCTTCTCCATGGAGCTGAGCCAACACTTTTTCCAGTTATGTCATGAACCCTCTTCACGGTCCACACAAATCTTAAAGAACAGCCCTTTTGCAAATGTGTATGATTTCATGACTGAATTTAAATAAATTAGGGGTCTTTGTTGCTCTCTGAACTTGTTTCCTTGCAGACATTTCATTACCCAAACTAGGTAAACATCATCAGTGCTTAAATAAATGTCAGACAAGTTGTTTTTATATCATAAAACCACATGTACACATCAAGAGATGTTGAGAGTCTAGAAAGAGTACACAGAAGAGCAACAAAGATGATTAGGAAACTGGAGACTAAAGCATATGAAGAATGTTGGAAGAATTGGGTATGTCCAGTTTAATAAAAAGGACTAGGGCTGACATGATAGCAGTGTTTCAATATCTAAGGGGCTGTCACAAAGAAGAGGGAGTCAAGCTAATCTCAAACAGGTGTGTCAAAACACTCAATGTCACATGATGTGTTGCGATGTATCTCAACTTTTTTTCCATTGCCGGCAATGGAGTGTGCACAGTTTCGCCATGACGCATCCCACCCATGGGCCAGCAGTTTGACACTCCTGCTCTAAAACATCTGAAGGCAGGAAAAGAAGCAATGGATGGAAACTAATTAAGAAGAGAACCAAGCTAGAACTAAGGAGAAATTTCCTGAGTTAGAATAATTAATGAAATAACTTGCCTCTAAACATTGTGATGTTTTAAAGAAAAGATTGGACAACCATTTACCTGAAATGGTATAGGGCAGGTGTCAAACTCACAATGTCACATGACGTGTTGTGATGTACCACATTTTTGCCATTCCAGCAATAGGGTGGGCACAGTTTTGCTATGATGCATCTGGCCCGCGGGCTGGCAGTTTGACACCCCTGGTATAGGGTTTCCTGCCTGAGCAGGGGGTTGGACTAGAAGACCTCTAAGGTGCCTTCCAACTCTGTCATTTTGATAATCTCTAATCTGACATGTGCAGTTTAGGCTAGCATTCCATAAGTACGGGTGTGCTTAATTAGCCATCTGGGTGTTTTTAATATGCTAAGGAAGAACTTTTTAATTTTGGACCTTTGAGGGGGAAATTGACTACCCCCTAGGAAAAATGCAGCATTACCTTTCTTAGTTCCTGTTTGGACCTATTAACAAAATTACCAATTACGAATCCACAATCAGCCAGCTAAACTAACACTACCTTTAACTGAAGTGTTTGTGGTCAGCCTCTTTAGCTTTTGGCATTTTGACTGAAATATCTTTGGTAAATGACGAAGTAGGTGTTGGCTAACTGCTGCTTCCAACAATCCCTTTATCAAGCAAAAGCATAGGCCAATTAAGATGGACTTGCTCTGACTGAAGCTAATTCGTGGCTCATTTGCAAAAAAAAAACAAAACCAAAACCCTGCCCAACCCCTTAATATATTAAGATATATTCTGAGCTTGCACACGGAACGTTTCCTTTTAAAGGCCACAAAAGGGCCTGCAACAACCAGAGTAACACAGCTGTTCCAAGTTCTGTATTGAGGTCGTCCCACCATTTTCCGTCTCATGGGGTCAACACCCTCCGCTTTAAAGCGGGCCGAGTAATATTGTTTTGTTTGCATTTTCAAGTGTCGGAAAACATGAGGTTGCTGCACCAGGTCCATAAAGCGAAGTCTTGGAAATAATTTCAGGTTTCGTCTCTAAGATAGGAAGACTAGGACTGATCCGTCCGGCTACGCTGCCGTATTACACAAACTTGGATAGTTTATTCTAGGCACGGGACTCCCTTCTTTCCTGCTATTTCTATGGGCAGTTCCCGTTTTAGCGCCTTTTGTTTTCCTTCGCTCGCTGTTTTCTTGCTCGGGTCCGCTGCTCACACCGAACCCCTTCTGGGGGGGGGGGGGGGGCGAGAGCGGCATTGGACGAGCAGGCCCGTCCCGTTACGGTAGCTCGCTCCTTCCGCCGCGGAGAAAGAAAGAGCAGCGTCTTCCGAGTCGCCAGCCAGGCCGGCGGCTGCCGGGGGCGCTGCTTCTGTTGTGCCGCCACTCGCCCTCTAGCGGGAGAAGGCGGCGCTGTCGGCGGCTGGGCGTGACTTGGCAGCTCGCTTGCTCTCCGCTGCCTGCTCGCTCGCCTGCCTGCCTGGGGGGAACCGCGAGTCAGTGCGGGGACTCGAGAGCGAGAAGCGAGTTGGTTGCGAAGACTGCGCGGCGCGGCGCGCTCGGCTGAAAGGCTTGCCGGGCTGGAGCGGCGCAACAGGAAGCGCGGGCTGAGCGGAGTTGCCTGGCCGCCGGCGGGACTGCTTGGCGGGGCGAGGAGTAAACGGAGCGGCTTCTTGGAGAGCCCCCTCTGCGCAAGGCGGGCGCCGTTCAGAAGGGGCCACGGAGGCGGCTGTGGCGCCTCTCCTAGCCTCTCCCCCGAGCTGGGAGGGCCGGAGAGAGGTCTTTCTCCAAGGGAAGGAAATATGGGGAAAGTTGAAACTTGCCTCCTGACTTTGGCTGGACTTTTGCTGGCGACCAGAGGGGAGACGGTCACAGGTAAAGACACCCATCGCCTTTCCCCCTTCCCCCTTCCTCGGGCGAGCTAAAAAACGGAGCCTGCGCTCCTGGAGCAAGATGTGGATGGGGAGTCTCTCGTGGGTGGGCTACCGTCGGGAACTGGAAATTATTTTCCCCACGTCGGGGTGTGACCTCCGGAGCGGCTGCCAGCATGGGAAAAAAAAATAGCCGGCGGTGGGGGTGGTGGGGTGGGAAGGGGAGAGACGCCTGGAAGCGAGCAGGGAAGTTCCAGGCGCGGCGGGAGGGAACCCGTTAGTTAGTCTGGCTGCCTAGTGCAAAAGTGCAAAAGGAAGGGGGAGAGACTTGGATCGAGTCTGGCACGTTGGAGAGGCGAAGAGAGAAACCTCCTCAGCCTGGAGATCGGGACTTCGGCCAGGGTTTGGGACGGGCTTTAAAGCCAGAGCTTTAAAAACTTTCGGCTGGTGGCCAGCAGCTTGAGGGCGGTGGCGGGGAGGTTGACCAAATTCCCAATTCCTTTCTCTTTTCGGGACGCTCCGTCCAGGCAGGGCTGGCGAGGAGATGGATGTTTACCATTTTTTGCACGCTCGGCTCGGTGGGCTTCTGCCGAGCGACTGGCCGTGGAGCGGAAAGGCTCCGCTGCTCAAAAAAAAAAGCATCTAGGCGCCCTCTGGACCTGGCCAGCTTGCACAGACACCGGACTGTGTTCAAGCCCTTTGACAGCGATTGATAACATGGCTGGAGATGCAGAAAGGGATGCATCTCCGGAGCTGCATCGAAAGCAAATGTGGCTCCTCTAGAAATTGATAGGGGGGCCGTTTGTGGAGGCAAATTTGGCTCCTCAAGAAGTTGACGTTTGTGACAACTCACCGACAACAACAACAACAAAAAGGGAAGCAGCATGGGTGCTTTGTTTCCTTCCCTTCGCTTCTTCCAGGATTTAACATCTACCAATTGGTGACAGCAATATTCATCAAGGCATAACTTTTCTTGTAAATGAAATAAATCAACCTGGCAGCTTCTTATTTTGGCAAACCTTTCTGCTCTGCCTTTCTTCTCTGTCCTGGGTCTCCTCCATTATGTAAAGCAAAACAACAAGGTTAAATGACATGTGTATATGTTTGTAGTGCACATCCTCCTAATTTTGGCCTGTAACTGGGTTGCGGAAACAAGACATAGCTGGAAGGAATGAGTAACTTCAGACTGTTTTGCTTTCCACACAAAGCTTGAACTGTAAAAACCTATGGTCGAAATTGAAGACATCTGGGTTCCGGGTTGTGTGTTCTTTGATCAGGAGCAGAAGTAGGACTAGGACTAGGACTTTGCTTGCCTCTATTGCAGAGTGCACTAACTTGGTCTTTGTGTAACTGAATTTTGGGTTTTAAAAATCCACACTTATTTCTGTTGAAATAGTCTAGGTTAATGAGAATGTTCTAGTTAAAGCTCAGAAAAGGCAAATCTGTGTGGTTCCTCAAAATTCTCTTCTCCCACTGCTCTTAATTCAGGAGGTTCATAGGTGCAAAAAGGTGATCCAGAGTTTGCCTCTGTGAGAAACACAGCATTGAGGAAAAGCTCCCCCTGGTTTCCTCTCTTCTTATGCATAGCTGTGAATTATGCTCAGTGTTTCTATTACTGGAAATCTTCAAATCCGTGCTTTAATTAGCTCTTGCGTTATTCAGATATAGCTAAACCTCACTGCCTAGCTATATAATTTTCTTGATGTTCTGTCAAAACTGTTGAGAAAAATTATTTCTGTTGGATGTTCAGAGTTATGTGCAAGTGCCAACCAATAATACTGATGTCCTTACTTTAATAACAATACTGTTTTAGTACATCTCTATAGTGTTTGATGTGGTATAAACTGATTTTCATGAAGTGAGAATACAGATATTTTTGTAAGTTAATGACTTTTGAACCAGTTAACATTTGTTGGAAGTGGACAGTTCTATGCTAAGTTGGTTGTTCTTACAACTATATGGATCAATCTATCTAGAAAGAGAAGATACTACATATGTTACCATTGACTGTTTGTTCTAACTTACTGGAAGATGAAACGGTAATAGAATAATTTTTTGTATAAATACATTCATTGCAGAATTAAATCTTCTGTGGTAATATTCGACCATCAAAAGAAATAAGTAGAATGTTGAATTTTAGGGAGAACTACACAAGACGTAGCTAATTATATCCCGCTGAAAGTATCATTTGTTTATTCAAGTTACAAATCTTTAAAATCAGAAATGGGATTTAAAAACTTAATTTTCTTTTTTAATACTGTATATTGAATCTTAAATAGAATTTTCATTATATCCATTAATCTTTATAGTATGACTTTTGAAGGGAAATTGTGTTCAGGGAAAAAAGTGATATGGTAAAAAGACTGCTTTAAAGTTTCTGTTTCTAAACTTTGAAGCAATTCTTGAAAAACAGGTCAACAATAAAAGTATTGAGTTTTTCTGTGAAATTACTCATTGACAAATTTGGTATTCAAGCCCCTGATATTTAAGATGGTAATGAGAATTGATTGCAAGATCAAGATTTTGTAAAAGCTAATAATGCTTTCAGATTATCGAAAAATGTTTACATTTTCATCTGAAAAGGGAGTTTTTTTTCTTTGTATGAGACACCCATGGAATTTCAATATAGTTAATCAGCTAACCTGTCCAAATAAGTTTGTATAACTTTATGCAATCTTATTTTATATTAATTATTGAAAAATGGCTATTGAATAATTGCTGAAAATTGAATATTATTTCTAGGCTGCAGTTTTGTAGTCTGTTTACTGGATAGGTTACCTATGTCCCAAAGAAAAAATATTTTGAAGAGCTGAAGAGAGTCTTGTGATGATCTTTCCCAATCATGGAATATCAAGAAAAATGCGATGGAATTTGAAAATCAGATATATAAAAGACTTTTAAAAATATCTACCTATGAGACAGTATTTAGAAACTTGGTGCTTCTTGTTATAAATTTTGCTTGTCCTAGAAGCAGAAAAGTCTGTTTTTTGACTGCACAATTACTTTAGGAGTGGCAAACAACTAACGCTTCAGTCCTGAAACCATTTATTCAAAAGAGCTAGAATAGCATGTTCACATTCTAATTGTGCTGTCAGAATGAATTTTTTCTCTGTTTGCTGCCACAGCATCAGAACTGGATTTTTATTTCTGTTTAATGATGTATTTATGGGCTTCTACTAATATGTTTGAAATAATGTGAAAGGTAAAAAAAACGTAATGAGGAAACAGTTTAAATCCTTAATTAATTTTATGTAGTGCCTTTAATTTCTTACAAGGCATATTCATTTCTTTCTGTTATTTGTTTTAAATTGAAAGGTAGAGTGAAATCTACTACATTACAAAGCAATATCTGTAAAGAAGTCGTGATTGAAAAAAATAAATAAGCATTTGAAAGTCATACTGGTAGTGTTAATAGCTTATGTAAATACATTAAAATTAAGAGCAATATTATAATATTGTTGAATAAATCCTTGCAACAGCGAAGCTGTAGTTATTAAAAATATTTTATTGATGTAACCCATAATTTGTTGGTAAATGGAGTACATTGTTGTGTATAAAAATTCTGATCCTGCAGTCCTACATTTTGTTTAAATGTAAGTTAACTTGATTGTCAAATTCAGAAGTTTCATTGGATCAAAAATGGCAGAATTATGTCATAAAAGCTCTATGGACACATCTGTAAAATGGCAGATAACCAAAATAATGCCATCTGTACCAGCATTTTAGGGAATATTTATTTCCAGTGAAGTATGTTTCTGTATGTTGGACATTTTTATTAAATAGTGCTGGCCTTCTGTGTGTGTGTATTTGGGTTGAAGCATATGGACTCTTATTTAAATGTAACAAAGGCCCTGGGCACTATAAGAGATTTGGACTAATATATTGAGGGTGTGATCTAAGTGATTTATATTACCTTCAGCTTAATCTGTGTTGAGAAAATTATTGTCTGTATCTGCTATGCATCTGTACATGGAAATGTATTTCTCTATGTTTGGCTAATAATTTAACTGTCGTATTGGATTGGTCAAGTGACCTCACAGGAAAGCATGTAGACCAATGATTATCCCATAACTATAGAGTACTATAATAGTTAAGGGATAGCTAGAACCTGGAAGACCCTAGTACAAGTCCATTCAATCCATGTAAATGTCAGGACCCACCCCAATCCATGACTTAGGAAAACAAAAACTCTTGGAGTCAGTTCTAGTCCAAAAGGAATTTTTACTAGGACATGCTTGGTTGTGGAAATACAAGACAGGACTTAGTATTATTTTACAAATTGAAACTTTATAAAGGGTTCCCGGTTCAACCCCCCCTTCCCTCAACCCCATTTGGTCAGCCCCCATCATTTTACTTCATGTCATTTCTTACTTGGGAAAAAAAGGAACTTCAAATCTTTATGGTTATTGCCTTCTTCCTCTACAGATTTAAATGAATACACAGGCCAGATGCCTTCTTCTCTAACCCTCCCTTTTGTTCCCCCAGTTCAAAAGGTTTCCCTTGGTCTTTGAAATAACCTAAGGCAGGCTGAATCCACATGCGCTCCTCCTTCCTCAGGAGATGGCAGAATCCATGGGGGGGATAATGTTTTAAACATACATTTATGAATGTGATATAAATGGATTCTGACAGTAAACTTTACTGGATGACTTTGGACCAATCATTCTCTCTCAGCCCAACTGTCCCTCTTGTTATGGGACAGCATGAAAAGAGATAATCATAAAAACTGCCTTGAGATCCTAGAGGAAAGTTGGATCACATGCCTTACAATTTAGAATAATATGACATTTCATCCATGACGTAAGATTTGCCATGGTCCGCATAGGTGTGCAACATACTTCCATCAGTTTCTTTTCTGATTGTTTCTAAGTGGTGTAAAGAACTAAGATCCAGATCCAAAGTCCTTTGTGGACATTATGTTGCTGCAAGGAACTAATAAAGACAAATACAAGTTTACCTTTATTTTTATGCAGCCATAAGGGACGCGGTGGCTCAGTGGGTTAGGACACTGAGCTTGTCGATCAGATGGTCGGCAGTTTGGCGGGTCGAATCCCGAGTGCCGCGTAACAGAGTGAGCACCTGTTACTCGTCCCAGCTTCTGCCAACCTAGCAGTTCGAAAGCACGTAAAAATGCAAGTAGAAAAATAGGGACCACCACGGTGGGAAGGTAACAGCGTTCCGTGCGCCTTTGGCGTCTAGTCATGCCAGCCACATGACCATGGAGACGTCCTCGGACAAGCGCTGGCTCTTCGGCTTTGAAACGGAGATAAGCACCGGCCCCTAGAGTCGGAAACGACTAGCACTCATGTGCGGGGGAACCTTTACCTTTACCTTATGCAGCCATAGGAACTTTCTCACTGTTTTAACTTTTGCCTTAGATGTAGAATTCCAGGGGTATGGGTTTCAACACACTTTTCGTTTTCCTAGTACTTTGTTTCTTGCCTATGACAGTTGTTAGGTGATGGTGCTAATGCTGAAACTATATCAACCTTGTCTTGTATTACTTATTAAAAAAAATAAAGTTTTCTGTTCAGTCACTGATTAAAATGGCACTGTTGTTATAATATAGAAGAGAAAAATACACCCTTCAGCCTGTTACAAGGATGTAATTACACTGAAGAATTCCTATAATGCATCTTTGATCTCACAGTTTAGCTATCAGATTCTGTAAGAAAAATTACAGACAAATATTTATTCTTTTAAAGCATTAACTCTTGATGCCATCTTTTAGAATGACAACTGAAAAGTCTTGAGTTTACTACATAGTTATAGAACGTGTACATATTTGTATCTCTGCTTCTAGAATCCTGTAATAATTGAGAATAGTGAGAATACAAAATACCCCATGTATTGTTTGTCTGAGAAAATGTTCCAGCCACTTGCTATGTGTGTACAGATGACTTTCCCATTGGGAACTGAACTGCAATAAATTAACAAACTTGCCAAAATAACTGACCTTCAAGCAGCTCCTTGAAAGAAACTGTTGCATTCTTGATCAGTATTCAGCATGCTTTGATTTGGCCATATCTCTGTATAGCCCATTAGTTTAATATTAAAAAAATATTTAATTAACCTATTCTATCATTCTTGTAGCCAGATTACTTCCATTTAAAAGGCTATATTAAAAAAAATAAGCTCAAAAATGTTAACTAAGTACTTATAGATTCTACAAACTTAAGTTGAACTTAAGCAATCTTCAGAACTTTGTACACTTCAGATTTATTGGAATGGCAATTTCTGGCATCACCGGAGCCATGCTCACTGGGAATTGTGGAAGATGCAGACCAAACACATCTGGAGATTGTCACATTGTGGAAAGCTGGAGTTTCTTAAAGGAGTGTCACATGTCAAAGTACTTTAGGTAGCTCAGGGACTGAATGAAAACAGCAAAACATAAAATAAGAACAGGTACAATCTTCCTGGACAAATTTCAGTAGACCTAAATAAGTTATTTTTGACCTTTATTTATTTAAATTTAAATTATCAATGGATTTCTGGCACAATTATAAATGACTTAAACGTTACTACTCTTCTGTATATAGGTAAAGGTAAAGGTTCCCCCGCACATGTGTGCTAGTCGTTTCCGACTCTAGGGGCCGGTGCTCATCTCCGTTTCAAAGCCGAAGAGCCAGCGCTTGTCCGAGGACGTCTCCATGGTCATGTGGCCGGCATGACTAGACGCCAAAGGCGCACGGAACGCTGTTACCTTCCCACCGTAGTGGTCCCTATTTTTCTACTTGCATTTTTACGTGCTTTCGAACTGCTAGGTTGGCAGAAGCTGGGACGAGTAACAGGAGCTCACTCTGTTACGCGGCACTCGGGATTTGACCCGCCAAACTGCCGACCTTCTGATCGACAAGCTCAGCGTCCTAACCCACTGAGCCACCGCGTCCCTCCTTCTGTATATAACTATTAATAATTAATCCTTTGCCCACAAATGATACAAAAACAATAAAGAATACATTATACAACTTTTCAGTGTGTACTATTTAATTCTATAGCAGTTTCTCGATACAGGTTTGTTTTAGTAAATAATGCCAAATTATTATTCTGAGTATTATTTGTAAATTTTGTTTTCTTCCCAATTTCCTTTTACGTGTGCTTTTCTTATCTAAGTTTGTATGTCAAAGGAATGAAATCAGGGACAAGATTTTGTTTGCTGTGATGTACTGCTGATCACTAGGTGTAGCTGCATCTCCAAATCCACTTTCCTAAACCTTGATTCTAGGTTGGATTGACTGAATTTGGTGTATTTTACGCTTAAGAGATCAAAAGGTTTTAAATGAATAATTTCAAATGATGATGTGTACCTTTTGGAAAGAAAATAAAATGAATATGTATACATTTGTGATTAAATGTTTACTCTTATACTTTGTTAATAGTTTTAACTCAGAGAGATAATAGATTCCAGTAAAAATGTACATTTTTGGTGAAATAGTATTATAATATCCTATTCTACATGCATTTGTGCAACTTTCAATGTCTTGTGCTAAAAGTGTAGCACTAAATAGTTTACCAAAATATATGCCATTCAAAATCGCTTTATACAAGGGCAAAATAAAAGCAAATTTTATTGTTGCTTTAGATAATTTATTAGAAAAATATCTGCCTATATGACAACCTTTTTGTATCTCTTTGGATGGTTGTTCTTTTAACATTGTTGTTTTTTTACTGCTGAGCATTATACTCCTCATGATCTGAAGATAAAAGAAGTATTTATTCAGTCTTTATCCTGCCTTTATTACTTTATAAGTAACTCGTGGTGAACATAACATTTCTTTCCTCCCATTTTTTCCCATGACAACAACCCTCTGAGATGATTTGGGCTGAGAGAGAGTGACTAACCCAAAGTCACCAAGCCAGCTTTCATCCCTAAGACAGGATTAGAATTTATGGTCTCCTGGTTTATAGGCCAGCTCCTTACCACTATGCTAGACTGGCTATCCTCAATAAGTCAATAGTACCACCTGAGTTTTTGCACTTCAGGAAGCTAGCTAGCTAGCTAAATAAACAAACAAAAAATAATAAAATAAAATAAAATAAATAAATAATAAAATAAAAATAAAATAAAATAATAAATGTTAAAAATGCATAGGGTCATAAAGCTCTTGGGCACGCTCAAAATAAATGGATGGAAATCAAGTACAGTGTTATAGGATTGTTGTTACTTATTTGCAGATATGGCTGTGTTTTGAATATATAATACAAGAAATTCCATTCTTCAGTTTTGACATTGCATTGTAAAACTTGTAGTATCTGACATACAACAAGCAACACAATATCCAAAGAACATTTGGAATATATTTAAAACACATGATTACCTAGTTCTACAAAGTTCTGTAAAAGTTCCCAGTGACGTTGCAACCACAGTGGGTTTGCCCTGTGGTGTTAATTGGGAATTCCAGAGTTTGAGTGACAATTAGAATAATCTTGGAAGTGTAACTGTCTTTAGAAAGGATATTCATACCAATTTGATGAAACTGACAACTGGTCTGTATGAGGTGGATCGGGCCGATAGAGAATGATTGATTGAAGGTTACTCAGCTGGCTTTCACAGCTAATGTGAAATGTGAACTCAGAGTCTCCTGCTTTATAGCCTGCTGCCTAAACCAACAACTAAACCAAACTGGTACTACAACAACAACAACCATTAAAAATTTGGAACGGACCTTAAAAGTCATCTAGTCCAATCCCCTGCTCAGGCAGGAAACCCTATACAATTTCAGACAAATGGCTGTCCAGTCTCTTCTTAAAAACTTCCAGTGTTGGAGCATTCACAGCTTCTGGAGGCAGGTTGTTCCACTGGTTAATTGTTCTAACTCTCAGGAAATTTCTCCTTAGTTCTAGGTCAGGGGTAGGCAACCTCGGCTCTTTTATGACTCATGGACTTCAACTCCCAGAATTCCTGAGTCAGTCCATGAGTCATAAAAGAGCCGAGGTTGCCTACCCCTGTTCTAGGTTGCTTCTCTCTTTGGTTAATTTTCTTCCGTTGCTTCTTTTCCTGCCTTCAGGTGCTTTGGATAATAGCTTGATTCTCTCTTCAAATAAAACAAATAAAATTGTTCTCATTTCCTACATATGATCGGGCTCTGCATAGCTCTTTTATTTCTTTGTTTATTATATGATACTTACATTATGTATCAATTGACTGTTGTAAAACTTTTACAAAAGATTGTCATTCATTTTATCAGTGGGAATTATATGGTCAGAGCTTATCTTTCCTCTGTATAAATGCTTTATGTAAAAGGAACAGATGGAGAATGTGAGAACCTACTTAGCATTTGATGCCATCTGAAATTTTAGAAGTTATTGCTAAGAGGAAAAATGGATTGCATTACAATTTAATATTCAGTAGCAAGGTTTTTTTTTAAAAGCACATCTATTCAAACTCCTACTCCCTCTTAGTTACCAGGGAGGTGATAACACATTGCAACACTCTGGGGTGGATTTAATTGGTTCATTTGTTTTTAGGTAAGATTGAATGGTTGTATGGGCAGAAAAAGATAATGGGCATTAATCAGAGTTAACCTCTGTCTCTTTTCAAAATGAACTTGAGATTTGAACCCACAGCTGTTAAGAGATTATTAGAAATAGTATTCTCAGTGATAGATTATTAATAGACAGGAATTGAGCGACAACTACTAGATTGAGATGAATTTTAAACTGAAACACAATTCTCCTCCCCCCCCCCAACTTTCTCAGCATGGCTCTGCTAGTGGCTATTTTTGGAGCCAACTCTACGTAGTTGTGATTACATTCAATTCATTCTCTTTCCTCTCTTGTATTTGGGAAACAGATTCTTAAGAGTCATATAAAATGTAAATAGTTGTGTAATTGATTTTTAAAAAGTAAGTTGGAAATGTGTTAATGGAAGCATCTTTTCTAGTCTAAACCAGGAATCCTGCCCAAGGAAAGGGAGTTTAAACCTGATTTGGAATGGCCCTTGGGTCTGTAATTTGCATTGTGGTGTGCTGAAGTGGTGACTGGTAGGGAAAGAAGGTATCCTTGTTCAGTGATCACTTCAGGTGCTTCATCAGCAACTGTGACCCATACTATGGTAATCTCCCATTTGTATTACTGTGCAGTAGTGGCAAAAATTGTGGAAACCTTTTGGGAAAAGTGTATTTTTGAGGTTTGATGGCTAATAACACCACTTTTTTGGAGTAGTACTATAAAATTATATATCAGTGGAAAGATAATTTAATCAAGAGTGTAATGCAACATAGTTTGTTTCAATTATCTGTAGTGTATTCTATGAAAAGTTATAGCCAAATAACCAGAAAAAGGAAGCACAACTTGCTTAGGTTGATATCAGGTAGCTGTTTTGAGAGTGTTTAGAGAGCCAATCGGGTGTCATCTTGTTTTGGCAAGGAGCCAATCAGGTCACAGTAGGATTCAGTTATTGATGTCATGTATTGAACCTGAGTGGAGGACATTTGTCAATATGTTATGTGATCACTATCAAGTTGGTTGGGTTTTTTTTTCTTTCATTTAGTGAGCTTGTAAAATGTAATAAAATTAAAGTAATGGTGCAAAGAGTTGACTGACTGCCTAGAAACTGATGTAAAATAGTATTATTAAGTGTACAAGGCTACCGTTATAAAGAAATTAGAAGAAAAATTGGTGGAAACTTAACCAAACGTGGCATTTCTACTGTACACTTTTCTCAAAAGGTTTCCACAATTTTGGCCACTACTGTAATATATCATAAACAAGGCAAGTCTTGGAAATAGCAGAAAAGTTTCCATTGATGAAGAACGTGAAGTCAAGAATGTTAGCAATCTCAACTAAATTTTTGCATATAAGTAATTTAAAGCACGGAGCTGATATTTATTTTCAGATTCAATTAATTGTCTTGGTACCAACATTTAAGTCAGCAGTAATTTAAGATTCTGAAAAATCATCTTTTTGAGTTCTTTGTTTGAGACCCTTGATCCTTTCTTTATCAGCAGAATCATATTTAATTACAAAGGAAAGCTTTTTCTTTGTTTTTGGACTAGGATGTCAGTTACATTTACTATCCCAAGTAAGAGACAAATTGTATAATAAGCAATGTATAACTACATAGCTATCTTTCAGATATGTATTTCTCAACATTAAATACATGGCAATTTAATAAGGAAAATCATGCAAGGAATAGCAGAACCGGATGAGTGTCCCAGTTCTTTGTTTTTTATATTAAAATAAATTCAAATTTATTTTATTTATTTATTTTATTACATTTATATACCGCCCTTTCCCGAAGGACTCAGGGCGGTTTACAGGGTGATTAAAAAAACCAAGATACAAAAGTTAAGAACAAATTTAAAAAATTATATTTGTCCCTGCATAAATAAAACCCCAGTTAAAATTAAGATTAATCCTCAGCCTGGGCCAGAGAGCTCAAAGAGCCAGGTTTTCAGGTCCTGGCGGAATGAACGGAGGGCGGGGGCAGTCCTCAGCTCCACTGGCAGCTGGTTCCAAAGGGCAGGCGCCCCCACTGAGAAGGCCCTATCCCTGGGTGTCGGCCACCGGCAATCTCTTACCGGTGGCACCCTGAGAAGACCCTCCCTGTGGGAGCGCACTGGACGAAGGGAACTTGATGCCGGCAGCATCAAATTTCCTAAGAAAACAGTTTAAGGAGAGGCAGCAGAATTTAAAAAATAGATTGGTTTTCAAAGGATCTAGTTCTAGATGAAATTTGTAATATGTTCTTTTCAGTTACCATGGTTAAGTTTTAAGTAGATTACAAAGTTGAACTAAAACTCAGTCTCCTGGTCTCTAATCTAATGCTTTAACCAAACTGGCTCTCATTTATTATTAGAATGGAACCCAAAATACTATTTCAGTGGATATAGCCAATTTCTTTAACTTTGCAACAGCTGAAAACAGTTGCTTAGCTTGATTTTAGGATATGGAAAGTGAAAGCAGAATCATAGTCAAAACAGTACTAAACACTCAGTAAAAGATGTTACTTTTCAGTCAGCTGTTAGTCTTATGACAACTGTATTAGAACAGCAAAACTGTTAATATTGTCATTACAGAATAAAATACCCACAATGGCTAGATTCCAGATTCCTTGTATCTGAGGAAAGCCTAAGATATAGTTACTATAAGATGAACATAAAATGGATTCAGCACTTTTTAGGACTATTGATAATTATTGGATGCAATAATTATCAATAACCCTAACAGTCTGGTCAATACATTATCTGAAGTTCAGCAGTATAATATATAAAGTGGAAAACCAAAGCAAGAGAAAGACGGTAAATATAAAAAATTATCACATTTTAATGATAAATGTGTGAAAAATAACAGTGAAGGTCAATTTAATATTATATGGGTATTCATTAAGTAGTATCTCTGTTATTTCAACACAAAAGAGTATTGGAAAGAAATTGGATATAACTTTATTGGAAATAGGAAAACCTAACAAAAGGAATAATTTATAGCTCAAACCCTAATTGGAGTTTCAGGGGGGAAAAATCCATAAAAATCCTCAAATGCTTCCCTAAGGAAGAAGTGTGTAGGACTGTTGTTGCTTCTTTCATTCTAAGGCCCCTTCCTCTTTTATCTCAGTAATGTAATCCATAATCTAGGTATTATTAGGAAGTCTCAAAAGCCATACCCTGCATGCTTTCTCTGTGCTTCTTTATAGAACATCTATACAGAGAGGCAATTTGGATTAGAACAGAGTTATATTTATTTTTTCCCTTATGACTAATTAACAATTAATTAATCTTAGGGTTGACATGTAATTTGATAGAATATCATCCACAGAATATATTCTCCAAATTTAAAACAGTACACACATTTTCAGTGTACACAAGTTGAATCGGTGAAAAATTTCCTTCTGTTTCTTTTCTGTCTATATTCATGCATGTACAGGTTTACATACATACATAAAGGACATTGGGAACACCAGACATGAATGTTCTATTTATTTTTAAAGTTGCTTTCTAATGCATATTTAATTAAACTTCCTTCAGCTTGGAAGAACTTATTTTGACTAAGCATGCTTAAGGCTACACTACATGTCATATTCTTTTCCCTAAGGAAACAATGAAACATTCAATTTTTTAGTTCAGAAACTAAACTTTTAGTTAAAAACTATGGTAATTTAATTATCATGGTGGTATTACTGGGCCTGATGATGCCTACTCAAAATCCAGTGCTCATTTAAACTTAAATGGAGGAAGTGTTCAATACTTAAGTAGGATGGTCCCTAGTGCAAAAGAGCATAATATTCTGTAGATTAGAGAACTGTAACTCTTTTTTCTTGAAAATATAAAAAATAAGCAGTTAATTATGATACCCATAAATAGAAAACATGGGTTATAACTTTTTGATTAGACTTTTGTAATATAATGCATAATTACCTTTTCTTTCTTCTTTGCTGTCTTCATTGCACAGTACTGCAAGGGAGCCAGGTGTTGGTATTTGTACCGTATTTTCCGGCGTATAAGACAACTGGGCGTATAAGACGACCCCTTACATTTCCTGTTAAATTATAGGGTTTGGGCTATACTCGCCGTATAAGACTACCCCTCTTCCAACGCACACCAAATAAAAATTAAAAAACATCAGATTTGATTTTAATATGGTAATTTTAATTCAAATGCTTATGACATGCAGGTACTTAGTAGGAAAACTGTCACTTATAAACATAAGGCTGTTTGTCATCAAACATGTAAACATAAAACAGTGCAAGTGGATTAAACTTAATAATAATAATAATAATAATAATATAATAATAATAATAATAATAATAATAATAATAATAATAATAATAATAATAATGTTGGAAGGGACCTTGGAGGTCATCTAGTCCAACCCCCTGCTAAGGCAGGAAACCCTATACCATTTCAGACAAATAGCTGTCCAGTCTCTTCTTAAAAACTTCCAGCGTTGGAGCATTCACCACTTCTGGAGGCAGGTTGTTCCACTGGTTAATTGTTCTAACTGTCAGGAAGTTTCTCCTTAGTTCTAGGTTACTTTTCTCCTTGACTAGTTTCCATCCATTGCTTCTTGTCCTGCTTTCAGGTGCTTTGGAGAATAGCTTGGCTCCCTCTTCTTTGTGGCAGCCCCTGAGATATTGGATCACTGCTATCATGTCACCCCTCACCCTTCTCTTCGTTAAACTACACATACCCAATTCCAGCAACCATTCCCTATTTTCCTAATTCACTTTTTCACTTTTCCTAATTCACTCTAAAGCTTTCCCTGCGCAGAGCCTTAAGTAACGCCAGCTGCCTGCAATTAGTGCAGGTTCGCATCCAACCAGGCTCAAGGTTGACTCAGCCTTCCATCCTTCCGAGGTAGGTAAAATGAGGACCCAGATTGTTGTGGGCAATAAGCTGACTTTGTAATAATGCTGCTTGTGTGTGTGGGGGGGTGAAAGCCCTAATAAGCAGGCATATACATAGAATGAAGGCTATTGCTAAGCACATTGATTTGTGCTTTAAATTGTTAGCCGCCCTGAGTCTTCGGAGAAGGGCGGGATATAAATGGATGTAAAAATGTATAAATGGATATATAAAAAAAGACCAAATGGGAGATCCGCTCCAGGTTTTCCAGCCAGCCCGCCCAGTTCCTGAGTCAGATGTGTCTTTAGAGCTAAGCAGCTGCTCTGACTGCAGCATTCCCTACCTGCCTTTCAAGTTGGGATAGACTACAGCTGCTCTTCAACTTTAGAAGGAAAGATGCCCAGACCCCAGCCTGTAAAAAATCACAGATTGTAGCTGCTTCTCCAACTGGTCCCGCTTTCCCTGCGCAGACTAAATGGAAGATCCGCTCCAGGTTTTCCAGCCAGCTCTGTCCCTAAAGTTTCAGCACCCGGCGTATAAGACGACCCCTGACTTTTGAGAAGATTTTCATGGGTTAAAAAGTCGTCTTATACGACGGAAAATACAGTACTCATAACGGCTTCAAATAAAGGCCGATTTTTATATTTTCAAGGAAGAGTATTTCTACTTTCTCCGTCGCTTATCCTGAGTCTGTTCTGTTTATATCATAAATTGTGATACACTTCAGAATTGGGCCTTATATAATGCTGAGCAACATCTGTTTATCTATTTTTTTGATTCTGCCTTTTTTGTTATCCAAATTGATAAGCAATTTTCATTAACATAAATTTGCTTAATTTTATATAGCTTCTTAATTTGTCTAATACAGATATTATGGTACTGTTGCTTAATTGATTTTTTTTACAGCAAAGTAATCTATATATCAGGGATGTTAAACTCGCAACATCATGTGACGTGTTGTGACATATTGTGACTTGTTTTCCATTGCTGGCAATGGGGTGGACATGGTTTCGGCATGATGCATCTGGTCCGCAGGTTGGCAGTTTGACAACCCTGCTCTATATGTATATGTATATGTATATGTATATGTATATGTATATGTATATGTGTATAAAGTAAGAAACTCCATCTTAATTTTAAAAATATACTTAATAACATAAAAGAATATATAAATCTAGAAAAGAATGTAAATAGTATTTTTGGAGGAGATCTTGGATGCTAATCAGGATAATTGTTTGGGGGTTGTCATATCTGCTGAAGCTAATCTCCAACAAGACACTCTAATACTGCCAACTCTCAAACTTGTTGGCTCTGCTATTCTATCTTCTTGAAGTTACTGCTTCTTTAGTTGTCTCCTTTGAAGCTGAGTAGTGATATAAATAAATAGAAAAGCAAAGCAAATGTTCTTCCCCTTGTTTATTCCTCTGGCACAAAAATAAAGAGATAGCAAATAAACAACAATGATATCAATAGACATATTTCAAAGAAAAGAAAAGAATTGGATGACCATCGGTTGAGATCAAAAATTAGAAGTTACCTATTTCCATGCACACCGTAGGGACCACTACGGTGGGAAGGTAACAGTGTTCCGTGCGCCTTTGGCTTCTAGTCATGACCACAGAGATGTCCTTGGACAAGCGCTGGCTCTTTGGCTTTGAAATGGAGATGAGCACCGGCCCCTAGAGTTGGAATCGACTAGCACCATGTGCGGGGGAACCTTTACCTTTACTTTATTTCCATGCAAATTTTTAATACTAACTTGTTCAAAATTATATGGAAAATTAAATAACACACCAATAACAATGGTGGTCCCATCATGTTTTAAGATGGCCATCATCTTGCCAATGCCAAAAAAGTCCACAATTACAGGCCTCAAAGATTACTGTCAGCTTGCACTGACATCCACCATTATAAAATGCTTTGAGAAGCTGATAAAGGACTTTATTGTATCTAGCCTCCCGCCAGCATTGGACTCGCTTCAGTTTGCCTGCCGACCAAATCGCTCTACGGAGGATGCTATCTCTTCTGTCCTCCATCTGAGCTTAAAGCACTTAGTGGAAATAAATGCTCACATGCATTTGTTGTTTGTTGACTTCAGTTTGGCATTTAACACAATCATTCCCCAGCATCTAGTAGACAAACTGGGCCTTTTAGGCTTAAACACCCCTTTGTTCAAACGGATTCTGGATTTTCTTACCAACAGGCCCCAATATGTGCGAGCTGGAACAAATACCTCTAATACCATTTCCTTGAGCACAGGTTCTCCTCAGGGCTGCGTCCTAAGTCCGCTGCTGTTCACCTTGCTGACCTATGACTGTTGTGCTAGGTTTGCCACCAACCATATTGTAAAGTTCGCAGATGAAACAACAGTAGTGGACTTTATCCATGATGACAACGTGGAAGCTTACCGCAAGGAGGTTGAGGGGTTGGTGAACTGGTGTAAAGAAAACAGCCTAGTTTTAAATACTGGTAAAACCAAAGAAATCATTGTCGATTTCAGAAAAGGCAGGCACAGCAACACTTCTCTGTGCATTAATGATTCGCCTGTGGAGATGGTTACCAGCATCAAATTCCTGGGTGTGCAGCTAACAAGTAGGCTGGCTTGGTCGCTCAACAGTGAGAAACTGGTGAAGTGGGCAAAGCAGCGCCTGCACTTTCTGCGTTGCATGAGAAAAGCTCATCTTCCTTCCCCTGTTCTGACCACTTTCTACAAGGGGACAATTGAGAGCATCCTGTCATACAGCATCACAGTCTGGTTTGGAAGCATCCCTGCTTCAGACAGGAAGGCAGTGCAGAGAGTGGTGAGGATGGCAGAAAAGATCATTGGCAGTTCCCTCCCTCCCATCCAGGACATAGCACAGAAGTGTTGTTTGAACAGGGTCCATAAGATTATCTGGGATACTACTCATCCTCTTCACAACCTGTTTTCCTTAATACCTTCTGGAAGGAGGCTTCGTGGTATCCATAGCAGAACATCCAGATTCAACCATAGTTTCATTCCATACAGCATTAACCTTGTGAACTCTCAGGCTTCCTCCTTCCGTTATATATTCAAGTTGGACAGTATTTAATATTTTATTGTTATATATATGTAGGGGTGTGGGTCTATACATATGTTGTATGTAGTATGTTTTAGGTTTGTGTCATGTACGTGTCTCACTTTGAGAGCGGGCAACTAAATTTCATTTTTGATGTGCGCCATTGTGCCCACAGCAAAAAAAATGACAAGATTATCTTATAAGTTGTTCTTTATTAGAAAAATGTTCATTAGTTATTTTTATATACTTAATCTCCCTATTGTGTAGCGTTTCTCTATTGGGGATTAGGATTTTTTAAATAAATTCTAATCATTTTCTAAATATGTTAATTAATTGTAATTAAAAGTAAACATTGTAAAAGTAAATTTTTCTAATGATAAATTAGTTAACTGAGCTTTGGGAGCCTACATAGGAAATTGATAAAGATGATGGAAAAATATTTGGAAAGGCTGTTTTTTAACATTAGCAATACTATTCTTTAACAACTAAATGTATTGTGAAATCATGCGAACTTGCTGTAGACCTTTGTAGAGAAAAAAAATCTAAACTGTGTTGAATAAGAAAACAAAATATATCCTAGAGAATCTTAACATTTTAAAAGTACCTCTTACTCTGTAATGAAGGGTTAAAGTGACATCTATTTACTGAGCAGTTTGCATCTTTATCAATAGGTAGAATAATTTTAAATCTCTCCCTTCATTTCAAAAAGTAGTTTTAACTATTTCCCCCCAAAATGCCATGGTTATAAGAGGCCAAAATGAATTTACCTTTTTAATGTGATCATCCTTCACAAAATTGTTTTTCAAACCAATTTTTCCATACTACTCCTTTAGTAGTACTCTTATATTTTTGTAGTGTGAGTTTCAGCTTCATGCTAAATTCAGTATATGGTAATCTGACATTCACTCTGGAGTTATATTTGCATATGGATGCATATCTAAGAAACTGAATTCATAGTGAATTTACTCAAGGACAGAATCTTGATGTCTGGTTCAAATACTTTGGAGTTTATTATACCTTCCAGTTTATTATTTTTATTTAAAAATAAAAATAATTTATTTAAAATATTAGTTATTTTTAAATGGAATGAAAACAATATTTAAATTTTTAATATAGAATTATACTGCATTTATGCTAGTCTTTTATTTAATGACTTCAAATATCCTTGTAGCACCAAATAGTTTGCGTGATGTTTGCCAGGAGTTTTCTTTGTAGTAGGTCCAGTTTGTTTTATTTCCCCCATTACCCAAATTGATGGATTATGTGCCTGGCCTTCTGATACTACGGCAAAATTTAGGACAGTGATAGCGAACCTTTTAGAGACTGAGTACCCAAACTGAAACCCAAACCCCACTTATGTATCATCGGGTTTCGGATGGGCATGACCTAGTGGGTGGGTGTGGCCTACTGGGTGGGCATGGCCAGCTCAACGTCACTCACATCGGGCACTTGTGCGGGCCTGGGCAAGACTGGGGCGGATCTGAGGATCTCCAGCAGAGTGGGGATGGGAAAGATCATTGATTGATTGACCTTTCCCTCCCAAAAAAACTTCCTTTGTTTCCTTGCACATGGGGGTGGATTGCAAAGGAGAAGTGGCATGGGGCTGTGAGTCAAGTAAGGAAAGAGGCAGTTTTTGGAGGAGCAAGGATTTCTTTCCTTACCTGCCCCACTTGTTACGAGGCTGCTTTCTGCTCAGACACGTTGCTCTTTTGCTAATGGCCCGACCTCCCATTTCAGCACCCTCCCTCCCCGAGCCTCCGAGCTCCACCTGCTGCTTTGGTCAGCCTGCCAGCCCCCACCTCAATGCCCTGCCCACTGCCACCTATCACAGCCGCCCCGTGGCCTCAGGGGCTGGCCTGGCATGGGAAGGGCATGTGCCCCACCCTCCCACCACCAGGGTAAGGTTGCTGGGCCCTCCCTCGCCCAGATGCCCTCACCTCTCTCAAGCGTGTTTGTGGGACTATCAGTAAAAAAAAAATGTTCCATCAGACTAACTTCTTGAGATCTTGTGAGAAGTTAGAAAGTCTCATGGAACTTTTTTTTGTCCCACAAACACGTAGTGAAGGCTGAGAAGCGAATGGAGAAACGGAATGCAGCTGAAAGCTAGGTTAGTAAAAATAATGCTTGGGGAAGGTGGGGGCATCTGGGTGGGTGCGGGTGTGGCAACCTACCCTGCGCGGTTTTGGCAGGTGTCTGGCAGGGGAAGGGAAACAACTGGTCTACCACCATGCTAGCGCCGCTGCGTTGCTTCACCCCATGCACAGGCCCTGCCTCACCCCTCACATGGAGCGTCCTGCTGTCGCCACTCCCTCCACCCCCACGCGGCACCTTTCTAGCTCTGATGTGTCACTTCCTCCACCGCTAAAAGTTAAATCAAGGAATTCTAACTTTTTTTTTTGCACAAGGCAGCGGAGGCCTAGGACTGGGGCGATGGCGTACATGTCCACAGAGAGGGCTCTGCGTGCCACAGGTTCGCCACCATTGATTTAGGACATTACCTACATTTGAGACTCCTGTGGATGAATCTCCACAAATAGAGTAATTCTTTGAAACATGTTACTGTTGGATAGAAACATGAAATGAATTCAGTATTGTGTACACACTGCTTGGAAATATGAACATAAGGCATCAATACATAGAATTGTAAGTACTAGGAGGAGAACATGGTCACATATATTTCACAGTCTATAGCACTCTTTCTAGCAGTTGCAGTTGATCATGTGTTCATTTATTTCTAAAGTCGTCTGTGTAGACAAATATATAGATATATTTAGAAACAAATGTTAAAATACGGTATAGCATATGAATCTCTCGTTTTTCAATGCATTTTTAATGGAAACCTGTCTAGAAATGTAATTACCATAATTTGTTGTTTTGTAACAACTGGATCTCAGTTTCAAGCAGGAAACAATTAACAAATTTATCAAGAGATATGTGGACATTGTAGGCCTTATTTGTGGATGTGGCTGAATTATGACCAGAATTAAGAATCACATTCTACTTATCTTTATTAACTTTTGAATTTGAATTTGTGGATTTGGATATCATGGTGTCCTTATTATAGCAGTTGGTAAGTTTGTGGTTGAGATTTATTTATAATTAATACATTTTGATATATCCAGATTAGACTACCATATGCAACATGCAGGACTTTTAAGAAAATCCAGAAGCTATATTTTATTCAGAACAAAGAAAAGTCTCATTTGAGGTCATTTTTTTGTCATGTTCAATGAATTTTACATCAGTTGCATTTTGTTGCCAGTAAATTTCTAAAATCTTTTGAATTTTATTTTGAGAAAGCTTTCATTCTTTGAGATATATTACTATTATATATTACTATTTGTGCAAACAGCTTTCTCTGGAAATACAGCTTAAACTAAAAGTGATTAGTGGTTCAGATCCCATTTGATTATAAACTTCTGAACCAGAAGCAGATGGTAAACATTTCAGATTTAACTGATACCCATGGGAGAAATTTTGAGTGCTGCACCCAAAATTTCTGATATCTTGGGCAAACCGCTCCTGAGGCTTCAATTCAAAGTTGGGCAAGAAGATTGTATGTTAGAAAGCAGTGGCACTTCACAATAGAAACATAATATTTAAGGCCTCCTTTAAAGATATAGGGACGCGGTGGCTCAGTGGGTTAGGATGCTGAGCTTGTCGATCAGAAGGTCGGCAGTTTGGCGGGTCGAATCCCAAGTGCCGCGTAACAGAGTGAGCGCCTGTTACTTGTCCCAGCTTCTGCCAACCTAGCAGTTCGAAAGCACGTAAAAATGCAAGTAGAAAAATAGGGACCACTACGGTGGGAAGGTAACAGCGTTCCGTGCGCCTTTGGCGTCTAGTCATGCCGGCCACATGACCACGGAGATGTCCTCGGACAAGCGCTGGCTCTTCGGCTTTGAAACGGAGATGAGCACCGGCCCCTAGAGTCGGAAACGACTAGCACGCATGTGCGGGGGAACCTTTACCTTTACCTTTACTTAAAGATATAATCAACTTCTATTCAAGTAACTACCAACCAGAATAATTGAACATAGAATATATGGAAAAATTGATATGGAGATGCAGTAGTGTAGAAGGGATTTTGTTCTGCTTTGTAGTTCTTTTTTATTATTTATTTATTTATTTCATTGCTACTTATGTATCAGCCATGTTCGTTGAAGGGGAAAAAGAAAATATGGGGATCTTACTCCTTTTTTATGTGTTTTTTTGTTCTGTGTAGATAGGAAGGAGCAGGCCTTTGACTGTGTGATGGTAGCTGTCATCTTGATGATCTCTCCCACCACTTTTAGATTATATAGCAATAGCACTTAGACTTATGTACCACTTCACAGTGCTTTATAGCCCTCTCTAGGCATTTTACAGACTCAGCATATTGCCTCCAACAATCTGGATCCTCATTTTATTGACCTCAGAAGGATGGAAGCCTGAGTCAACCTTGAGCCGGTCAGAATCGAACCGCAGGCAGTCTGGCAGACAGCAGAATTAGCCTGCATTCTAACGACTGTGCCACCACAGCTGTCTCTCTTACATAACTAAAAATATGGATTGTGATTGAAATTAGGATCATTTCCACATGTAAAGGGTGGGGTTTGTTCTCATTTTATGTACTAGTGCCTTACCCTGACAGTTTCGGTGGGAGAGGTGGGCTGTTGTTTACTGCTAGCTTGTTTGGCAGATGTTTTGAGTATTGTTTATTTTTTGATTGTTGGTCTAATGTTAATCTTGGTTTTAATGACTGCTTAACTGGGTGCTGACTGCTGGCAAGGGAATGTTTGGGTCTTTTTGTTTCCTTTTTGGCTTTTTGATTATCTCTTTTCAATGGCATGTAGATATTGTTTGTCTGTGCCTGTTGATGGCCAATTTGTCTGGGTGCCAGGCTTCCAGGAATTCTCTAGCATTTTTGGACTCGGCTTAGTCAAGGATGCTCACAATTTCTCGGTTCTAGCATCAAGCTACAAATATTCACTTCTGTCGATAGATGAATTTTCCAGTGATAACTGCTGTTACTCTGCTCTATTACTCTTCATTAACAATTCCCATCAAATGATATTTTAAAATAAATTAAATTCACCACAATGTATTCCAATATTTCTTTGTTCATCTATTTGTGTGTTACTATTTCTTATATCTGTGTTAGAAATGATTTATTTAATATAAACTTATGCAGTGGAAAGGGATATATTTTTCAGAAAATGGATCTAGGGCCCTCTTTTTATATATATGTAAAACAGCCTTTTATAGGCTAGCAATTTCTGTAATTATATAAGAAAAGAATAACATGGAACATTTTGTTCCATGAAAAAGTGATCTATAAATTTTAAGAAATGTTTCCGTACATCATTCTTAAACAGGGATAGTTTCCGAAGAGAAGGAAGCAATTTTGTAATGGGAATACTTGCAAATTTAATTTACTGTTTCTTGATTAGTCAGATCACCATATCAAATCATAACACAGAATCAGCGTAGTAAAAATCAGTAAAAATTGATACAACATATTGAAATATACAGAAAATGTTCATACTTACCAGTAACTATAAAAGCAGTGCGTTGTCTGTCTCTATCTTTAGTTACAGTATGTTGTTGAAAAATAATGAAAGTTTGGTATTTGGTTTATAGCTAAAGTTAATAAAACATTGATATTTTAAAAGTACTTTAAAGGTCTGTAGTTTTATTTATTAGTTCGATTTATATTTAAATGCTTTCTGCATGAATTATACACAGCCCCGATAACATTTTTTTAAAAAATCTGCTATAGTGCCAATTGACTATATTACTTTTTTTCTAAGCAGGAGCGGAATTTTAAAATCTACTTAGAATGATTTTAGTTAGAAACTAAGTGAAAGGAAAACTTACGTTACAGCTTACAAATGTATAAAATTGGCTACTTAATGACTAATTACTAGTACAGTGTGTTTATTTCTGTATTTTCTATCATGAATTGATTACATATTAATAAATTCTATTCATTTCTGGGAAAGAGCAATGTTTAATCATTTTATAGACATGCATAATAAAATATCTAAAGAATTAGCATAATAAACAGTTATTGCTTTCAGGGGTTTTGTTTTAAGATAATAAAATGTTAAAAAGCAAGCCACTTGAGTAGAAAGTAATTGCACTGACAAGCACCAAGCAGCCAGCATTCACAATAAAGTAAACCTTCCTTCAATGTCAGCCTGATTTGCTGCACACATAAATGCTTCCTCACATTATGGAAATGTGCTTTTTCCTGTCTGTGCCAAAGAATAAAAATCTGGGCATCTAATTAATCATGTCTGACATTTGATTTTATACCCAGGTTAAAAGGCAAAGGTCAGGTGGCTCTACCCTCCTCCCCCTTGTGCATGTTTAAAGGCAAATCTTTCCATTAATGTCAAATTTCACCTGTATTTTGGAACGTTGCTGCCACATTTGATTCCTATACATCAGGTTTTTTGTGCAAGAGGTTTGGTACAGACCTCTGAAGTAGGTTTGTTAAGCAAGTTCTAAGATATAAATAAAAGAAATAAGTGATAATTGATAACAAAGGACGTTCTACTCCAGTAAATTTAATCCCAGCTTCGAAATTTAAAAAAGATTTGAGAAGAATCTTTGTTTCAGCAAGCAGCTTGATGGCTCCAAGCCACTCTCTTCAGTGTTCCAGTATTAACATCAGATGTGCTATCCCATTATGACAGTTGATTTTGAAGGCTACCTAATCTGAAACTACATTATGAGCAGTAGTTTGTTTCCTTAGTGGTGTGTCTTCTTCTAGCTTTGCTCTTACCTTACCTCATTTCCCAGTTTCTAGTTGATTAGTGACTTCTACAGCCAAACTGTGTAGGGAAGGAATACAGACAAAAAAAGAGATCAATCTTAATCCTTTTAATTACTTTCATAAATACTCTTTAAAATAATGCATATTTGCCCCTGTTAATGCGATTCAGGAACCCTAAATTCTTTCTTCATTCTGCCCAAACTTGGGGCTTAAGTGAGTCAATTACTATGCTGCCAGCTGCTCCCATCATTGGAACACTTGTGCAAAGCACTTGCTTGCAAAAATGGCACCATATTACCTTCCTAGAATCACAGCTAATGTAAACTTTTCATAGAAACGTACGAAATGGCATATTCAAAGCATGACGGCCCTGTTATACAGGTAGTCCTTGACGTGAAATAAATACTTGGCAATTATTTAAAGATACGAATGACTTACTATTTGGAATTAAAGTTCTGACAGCTGCCCCATCACCATGGTCCTGTAAACTCTTATTTTTCAATCCCACAGAGAGGCCTGGTAAATGAAGGTGGAGATCGCATGGTTTGAAGAAAGAACTTACTTCTGCTTCATTATACAACTTTCCTTTCTCTAGGCATTCTACTTTTCAAGGGCTTCTTTTCAAAAAGCCTGTGCAAAACACTTGTGCAAGCTTACAGCAAGGTTTGACAGAAGGTTCAATGGCTGTTCCTGCTCTTCGTCAAAACCTAAATTCTCTGCTATTCCATTCCATGTTACAGAGCATGATGAATGCATAGTTTACTGATGGTGGGTTATATGTGATAAGAGGGGAAGGAAAAAGTCTGTGGAATCCACTAATTCCTTTCTTCAATATTCCTTAGAAAGAATAAGGATGTTTCATTTGATGGCATTCTTTCTGGGTCAGGTAGGACTGCTAATGACTATATTGTATTTTATGCTTCTGACATTTTCCTTTGGGTTAGGGATTTATGGATTGCACCTCATCTATGAAAAAAGGCTTAAGGTCTCTCATGCTCTGCCTCAGTGATTCAATACAGTTATTTTATTATTAATAATATGTTAATGAGACATATTTGATATCTTACAAGATGTAAATGTACTGCTTGGGAGATAAAGTTGTTAGCTGGGTTGAAGAGAGCGGTTATATTACTACTGAAGAAGAATTCTGTCCAACCATTACAGTTGCCTTAAAATATTCATCTTGCCTTCATAATGCCACTGAACTAAATTATTTTGTTGATCACAATAGCATATGTAAACCACATTTATCCTTGAGATTCCTAGTTGTTAGTTGTGCTAAACCTTTATTGATCTCAGTAGAATGGCTTTCTGTCTGTAATCAAGAGGAAATTTCTATTGCCCTGTTCTTATTACTTTCATGAGATCTTTGTATTCTACTCTAATAAGATTTTAACCAGATCTGAGATGCTTTACTATGAAACTTTTCCATATGGACATCAGAAAATAATATTTTATCATGGTACATTGGTGCCAAGCCAGCAGAAATACAAATGCTAATGAGCTACATCTCAATTAGCCTATGATTCATGCATTCAGTCATTAGATTTATACTTTATCTTTTCTTCAAAAGTTCAAAATAGCATGTGTAGCGCACACTTTCCCAATAATAACCCTGTGACATAGGCAGTGCTAACAGATGGTCACATACTTTGTTGTAAAATAAAATTGGGGGACCTTTACTTCTGTGTGTGTATCTTTGCTGAATAAGAAATGTGCACAAAGAATAAAATTGGTCACAAGTGCAAAAAAAAGTCCACATTGCTGGAGGCAACTAGCAAGTGGGACATAGAGGTAATGCATTCTTTTTTATTTATTTTTCATTGTGTAGCAATAGAAGAAAAATACAGTTATTCATTGTTTTGAAAGTTTTGCTGTATAGAGGAGATAATAAAGGAAACATAGGTCTAAAGAGGCTGTGGGAAGGAAAGTTCATTTTTCCTTCTTTGAAGTTTCTTATAAGATATTTTTCAGGGTTTATATAATACTCTATACCATAAACTAAACAAACTAATTACCGCAGTGTGGTAGAGTAAAATGTGTTAAAATAATTTGGGGCTTGGGACATTGAATGAACATAATCAACTTTAAGGTGGGATGCAGATTTCATATGAAAGCTACTGAATTAGCAATACTAGGTTTTGTCATGGGAAAATAGACTCAGAGTCTTAGTTATTTTATGATAGAGCGATAATTCTGTAGCTTTCTAAAGACTAGAGAATCCAATTAAATGGGGGTAATTAAAACTGACTTTTGATCCTGTACTACTAACTTTTAATGATGTATAAGGCAATATTAAACACTTTAATTGATAAGTGGCTCATATTCATTCATTTAATCCAATGTCCCATTCTCTTTCTTCGTGTATCTTTAGCCAGTCCTGGACACAATGTCTTGCCTTTAGTGAAATAGATCACTAATAGTATATCAATAACTGTTACTGGGAATTGAAGCAAATGCTTTTGTTTATAATGTGTATAGCAGACATGTCAAACACAAGGGCCGGGGGCCAGATCCGGCCCGCGAAGTGGTTTCATGCGGCCCGTGAAGCCATCCTGGAAACAGTGAGGGAACGGCCCCCACTGCCTTGGCCCTGGCCCAGAGACCCTCCTTCTGCCAGAGACCCTCAGATCTGTCCCACTCCTGCCCAGGCCCCCATAGGCATCCTTGATGTGAACGATGTAGGGCTGGCCATGCCCACCCAGTAGGCCATACACACTCTAGCCATGCCCACCCAGTAGGCCACGCCCACCCAGGCCACACCCACCCAGCCCCTTGAGGGCAACCGCAGTGCTGATGCGGCCCTCAATGAAATTGCGTTTGACACCCCTGGTGTATAGGTTCAGTTATGGATGTTGAACATTTTTATTGTTTTCAATCTGCCTTAAAAAAGGATGGTAGCTTATACATACTCCCACCTCATATATTGGATGTGACAGATTTGTGAAAAGATTCTTCTTTGTAGGAAAGAAAGAATGTTGCTTGATGAATAACAGATAATTTCATTGAATCTAGATGCATTGTTATTAGAATGAGCTGATATGAAAGAGACAATACAAAGCAGAAATTTGTATTTAAAGCTGAATGATCATTGGTATATACTTTTTCTATACTTCATGAGGACATGATACTTCAGCCCATATTGAGAGTTATGTCTGTATGAGAGAAATTTAATTTATTTTGAAAGTTTACCCATATGATTGTATGACATCCTACTAACTATAAGGCCAAATTCTTTAGTGATGAATATTAAGATGCACCAATCTCCTACTGTTTACCAGAATTTGCAAAACATTTTCTATTTTCCTGTTCTTCTCCCCCCCCCCATTTACATTGGCTTAAATTATAGCAGCAGCCTTAAACGATATACTACACTGAAAACAATAGCATAATTCTTTATAATATCATGATTGTATGTGAATGTACATGCATGCATGCATACATAGACATACAAACTACTTTCCTTTTTTTAGCTCTTCAACTAAAATAAAAACCATGTATTTTTGAAGCATATGACGAAGAGCTTAGTAAAGACAAACTGCATGCACCTACATAAGGAAATGGTAGGAATATGCTTTATAGAATTGTAGTTTAACTATGATTGTATGACATCCTACTAACTATAAGGCCAAATTCTTTAGTGATGAATATTAAGATGCACCAATCTCCTACTGTTTACCAGAATTTGCAAAACATTTTCTATTTTCCTGTTCTTCTCCCCCCCCCATTTACATTGGCTTAAATTATAGCAGCAGCCTTAAACGATATACTACACTGAAAACAATAGCATAATTCTTTAATCTTATTATCAAACCCTCTTGTGTCCTACTTTTTAAATTATATCAAGGCACATGAGAAAAAACAACTTTGCTTTATTTATCATGATTGTATGTGAATGTACATGCATGCATGCATACATAGACATACAAACTACTTTCCTTTTTTTTAGCTCTTCAACTAAAATAAAAACCATGTATTTTTGAAGCATATGACGAAGAGCTTAGTAAAGACAAACTGCATGCACCTACATAAGGAAATGGTAGGAATATGCTTTATAGAATTGTAGTTTAACTATTTATTATTTTATTCTATTTAGTATATGGCAGATACAGAGGTCAAACAATCATGTGTAGTTTAAATTAAATGTCAGAAAAGATATAATATGATATGATGTATGATATAATACAAAAGATAGGTGAACAATACAATAGGAAATAAAATATTAAATTAAGATAAACCATATTAAAATCACCATAATATGAGAGCCATAGAATTGCAATGGGATAGATATTATAACTCAATTTTTAGGGAAGCTAAGCATCTAATTGCTTCTAATGTGGCTGCGATGAGATTGTCCCAAGTGCCTTGAAATTTCGTGAGGAGACATTCTTGAACTGTGTGTTTTATAGTTTGTTCTGGAGTACCACAGTGACATTGCGGGTTCTCGGCCATTCCTCACTTAAGGTGCTTTGTCCTGTTTCTAGTCAGATGGCTCCATATTTTTCAGAGCAACTACATTCCTGTTAGTGATTTGTTGGATCTGAGTGATCTGTTTGGTTGTGGTTATTAAAAATAGCCCATCTTAATCATCATTCTTCATCTAGTTGTAAGACTGTGGTATGTTACTCCAAATTGATTCTAGGAAAAGCCTGATAAGAGATAGAAAGTCAGTGGAATGTTTATCTTATTCCACTCTCGACATCTGTCTATTAGTTTAAATCTCGACTGTTTGTCTATTAGTTTAACTATTTATTTATTTATTTATTTATTTTAATTCCATTTATATCCCGCCCTTCTCCGAAGACTCAGGGCGGCTTACAAGCTTAGCAGTAGCCTTCATTCTATGTATATGCCTGCTTATTAGGGCTTTCATACACCCCCCAAGTGGCATTATTACAAAGTCAGCTTAATTGCCCCCAACAATATGGGTCCTCATTTTACCTACCTCGGAAAGATGGAAGGCTGAGTCAACCTATATTATTGTAGGACAAAAAAGATTATATTTACTTCATACATGCTGCCAGTATAGTTACCTATTTTTGCTTTATCATGACAGTATTTATTTACAAGAACAGAATATTTGAAGTCATACTATTCAAAATACTTAGAGCATGATCTATTAGTATTCACAGTGATTCTGTTCTCTGTGGAAGTAATATTTGGGCTCTGTCTTTAAAATCCTTCCAAATTGGGCAAATATGGATTTTCTCTCGCCTTTTCAACATGACACAGAGGTTCTAATTGAGCGTGAAATTAACATGGATTTGTTTATTAGCTTAGAATGTTTTTTTCACATTATCAGTAAAGACAACACAACTCTGGGGATATTGCTGTTTGGTTTCAGTTGGCTTGTTCTTTATTTTACGTCTGCAAACTTATTTTTTTCTGAAGGAATTTGTAGCAAAACCTATTTGAAGTTTCATTTTAGGAGAAAGTCAACGCTCTAAACCTTTCTTCCTTCTCTTTCTCCTCCCCTCCTGTAAGCAAAACAAAGAGTTGTTTTTGTTTTGGATTGTTTTTGATAGCATTAGACTGTATGATATAAATATTTTCAATCTCTCCATCCTATCCCTTGGATTTTTAAACATGACTACTGAAGTACGCTCCATCTTTTCTTCCAAATGTACACAATTGCCATTCTAAATTATCTAATTTTTTAAAAAATGATTCTTTGTTATTTTGAGACTACAGCTATTTAATGAATAAAGTCTGAAGCACAAGGTTTATTTTAGCACAAGGTAGGGTTACTATTTGGGCCAACAATCATCTCAGAAATCTACCATGAAACAGAATAGGAGAGAATTAATCTATTCCAGTTACATATTATTCAAATATGCAGCTACACATTATATAAACTTTAACTTAAATATTTAAAAAATATCTTAATCTTGACAAAGAGCAGGCTTTTAACAGAGAATGAAATCCAGTACAGTGTTTCAACTGATAGAACTGCTTCCCATTGCAGAATTAGAGATTTTTATTTTTATTTTAATTCCATTTATATCCCACCCTTCTCCAAAGACTCAGGGCGGCTTACAAGCTTAGCAGTAGCCTTCATTCTATGTATATGCCTGCTTATTAGGGCTTTTGGGGTGCCCAAGCGGCATTATTACAAAGTCAGCTTATTGCCCCCAACAATCTGGGTCGTCATTTTACCTACCTCGGAAGGATGGAAGGCTGAGTCAACCTTGAGATGAGAGGGAATGTCTCTTCTTTGTCTATCGGTCTATCATGCTTCCTCAAAATCTGCTTCAGATTTTATGGGGTATCTATGCATGAGGTTGGATTTCACCCATACAGCATGAATTTTAGGATTGTTGGGATAATTTTTTAGCAGCAGTTTCTGTAGCAAAACATTGCTCTCATATATTCATCTTAATCACCTGCTTCTGGGACTTTTGCTTCGTTTAGGATTTAAGAGCATATACATGGTTGTGTAAATCCTGATTTAAACCTCTGTAAGCAGTTTAGTCAGCAGTTGGATCTATCAGAGACCTCCTTAATCACTGTTTTGTGAGGTAACTAATCGATACATTTGCAGTCAGATTCTTGACAGTGCTTTGATTGAAAAGATTTTCTGAGAACAGGTAATCTGTATCAGTAAATGAGTTCTCAAGAATTTTTGAATTAAGATAAATGTAGCTATTCGGTTAATATACCAATCTGCCATTTTTTGTTGTAATTTGTGTTATGCTGTATAACTCATTTAGGTTCAAGTCTGCATTTGGAAAAGCATTCTGAATAACCTTTCTTTTTCAAATCTATTAAAGCATAACAATACCCTAGTGGCACACTTGATGTGCTGCAAATATAGCATGGCAGGAGCAGATGGATTTGCTTAGACAGGAAATCCTTTGTGGGTTCAAGTATGAAATATCAATTTTTCAAAACATTCTTTTGGGATGCTGTGGTGTCAAGTCATAAGAAGATAATAAATGGCTGTTTGGAACTGTTTTTGTATATTGGGTAAGATATAGGTTGGGATATTCTGCATTCATAAACATTATTGCACAGCACAAAATGTGTTAAAAGAACAGATGATTAAAAAATTGAATCTTGTAATAAAGTAGAGCTAAATCTACCTTATTCTAAAGTTACATTAACAGAATCTTGCTGTTAATGCTGAAAGTATCTCCCCTAATATCTTCTAAACAGCCCAAGAGACTAGGGAGGGTCTTTTCGGAGCCTTCTGCCCCATCCACATTCCTGCCAAAGGCTAAGTTGCCTTTTATCTGACCATCTCTTTGCCCTGTCTCCTAGAGTCATTCCCACACACCATTACACTACTCAACTCTTTCATTGTTAGTTCTGTATGGCACAAACCAGAGGTCCCAACCTTTTGGGCACCAGGGACTGGTTCAGTGGAGAAAAGTTTTTCCATGAACTGGAGAGTGCATGGTTTTATGTGCTGCCTGCATCCCACGGATGGGGCTTTGCTTGTTTGTGTAGACCGGTTGCTGGCATGCCGCAGCCCGGTACCGGTCCACAGACCGGGGGTTGGAGACCCCTGGCATAAACTACCCAAATTAAAATTTATGTGCAGTTTGGGGATACTCCTAGATTTTTGGCTCCTGCTGGAAGATCAGATGTCTCGGAAGATCTTTGCAGAGATTTATGTTATATGTAAGTTGTTTCTGTTGTGTAATCAGGGTATTCTCGTCACAACCATTCATACCACAGTTAGCTCCTCTGAACTACTGCGGTATATTTTATGTGGAGCTGCTCTTCAAGAACACTTAAAAACCATGACTAGTTGAGAATGCAACTGTGTGAGTGGTTATGAGTGCCCCTTTGTATAAACCTTTCCACAGATAAGATGAAAATTTCTGGTTTCAATTCATACTGATGCCAAAGTCACAGGTGCTTAATATTAAATAAGAATTTTATTACAGACTAATCCAGATATAAAGTAATAGACCCTTCTGATGTTAGTTGTGCTCATTGGATATATATCTCTTTCAAAATTTATTTTGTTTGGCCATCTAAGATTTCTAAGTTTTCTATTAAGACTCAATTTTTTGTACCAGTTTCTAGTGTTACATGTTGTTGTCTTGTTTACATGAATCTTTATAATGTAGTCCTTTTTTTCATCTATCATTCATTGAAAATGTGAGTGGTAAATAGGAATTGTGCACACATCTAGATAAAAACTGAATCAGTATTATCACTGCATTATTTCTTAGTAGATTAGTATATTGCATATTGCTACATTTTTTTTTAAAAAATGAAATATTTGCAGATAGAAACAATACAAAATGAAATCAAAACAGGCTGCTTTGCAGAAATCAGTATGATTGTGAGCAATGCTCTAATTAGTTGATAACAGAAACTGGGGAGAATGTATTTGAAATTAAGGACTGTAATTTTTTTTTAATTCCATTTATATCCCGCCCTTCTCTGAAGACTCAGGGCGGCTTACAAGCTTAGCAGTAGCCCTCATTCTATGTATATGCCTGCTTGTTAGGGCTTTCACACACACACCCCAAGCGGCATTATTACAAAGTCAGCTTAATTGCCCCCAACAATCTGGGTCCTCATTTTACCTACCTCAGAAGGATGGAAGGCTGAGTCAACCTTGAGCCTGGTGGGACGTGAACCTGCAGTAATTGCAGGCAGCTGGTGTTACTTAAGGAGGCATTAGCCCACTGCTCCACCAAGGCTCTTTTAATGATATTTATTTTATTTATTTTTATTTATTTTAATCCCATTTATATCCCGCCCTTCTCCGAAGACTCAGGGCGGCTTACAATCTAAGAAGCACAAATCAATGTGCTTAGCAATAGCCTTCATTCGATGTATATGCCTGCTTATTAGGGCTTTCGGGCCCCCCCAAGCGGCATTTTACAAAGTCAGCTTATTGCCCCCAACAATCTGGGTCCTCATTTTACCTACCTCGGAAGGATGGAAGGCTGAGTCAACCTTGAGCCTCGTGGGACTTGAACCTGCACTAATTGCAGGCAGCTGGTGTTACTTAAGGAGGCATTAGCCCACTGCTCCACCAAGGCTCTTGTAGGAATGACCTTAAGAGACAGAAGGACAAGCCCCAGTCTAGACCAGGGGTAGGCAACCTTGGCTCTTTTATGACTCTTGGACTTCAACTCCCAGAATTCCTGAGCCAGGCTGGCTCAGGAATTCTGGGAGTTGAAGTCCACGAGTCATAAAAGAGCCAAGGTTGCTTACCCCTGGTCTAGACAATGGTCTGATAAATGAAATTTAAGAAGGAGGATGAAGAAAGCATCCCAGAAGAAACTCTCTCTTGTTTTGGGGAAAATAAAAGTGAGAGGAAGGAGGAATATTTTCAAACCTGCAATGTTGTTACAGTAAAGATAGTGTTCATTGTTGTGTTTTTTGCCTGAACTACCTTGACGGGATGACAAGGACCTACTCATACTTTGTAAAACTGAGGAGTTGGCAGAATGATGCATTATGATTAAACAAACTTGAATACCTGTGGGCAGCCAGTCACGAAGTAGAACTTTAAAGCAGCAATACAGTAAGGCATATGGATGTGGGGGATGAAAATAAAACAAAATGGGGAAGTGAGCAATAATACGAGGGAGTACCAACACATGTTTCACCTCTCTTCTTTCTGTTGCCTTGGGAAATACAACTCATGCAAGAACAAAAGTAATGCAGGGTCACATCCATTGCAGATATGAATACCAAGGATGGACAGAGTACTTCAAACAAAAATATGGGAAAGAACATTTTCCACTTATTGTCAAGATTGACTAGAGCATTATATTGTATGCTAGATTTTCTAAACGTGGCATGCATAAACATTTACATGAACAGGAGCAGAATTTCTTTAAAACTGTTATCAAAACAACTTGGGGTTATCCTATTGGAAGCTGTCCCACACTCTATCAATATTTAGACACAATCATCCATAGATAAAGAATTGGGAAATGCTCTGACCTTGCTCATCCAATCTCTGTTTTCCTTCACAGCACTTAGTCTGAATCTTTCTGCCATTACAAATGATGAATTTCAAACACATTTTCTGTTTTTCATTGTTTTTAAGACAGCAATTAATTTGAAAAGCCACTTATAGAAGCACCATAGCTGGAATAATGAAATTTCAATGAAGGGATAGAGATATATATTAGGCAGTAGGTATATATAGAATTTATTTGCTTTCTTATTTATGATAGCAAATTTACGATCTGGGCAAATTTTAAAAATATTCATTTCTGTGCAAAAGTTTACAAACAGCTATAAAACAAATGAAGTGTACAGTGATTAGAAGAGGAAAATAGAGATTCGTGTTTCTGACCCTTCAGTACACAAAATTGAGTTTTTTAAAGCTCTAATAATACTAAAATGTTTACATGTATTATAACTGTTTTCTAAAATTTCAGTTTTCTATAAACTTCAAAATAAATAATCTATAATTAGCTAGGGTTACTGGTTTAAGGTTATCTTTTTTTAGTCAGTTTTCCTGTCTTTACTCAGCTTATTAGTATTAAACCTGGTTTAAACTTCCTTTCTAATAGTCCTAAACCTTCTCCTCTGCACATTTCTTATCACATTTTCCTTGTGCCTCTTTGGAAACAGAAGCAACACTCTAGTTGTGTGGAGGGCTCTCCTTGAATACTGAGGAGACATCTTTGCCTAGCTGATATGAATTTTAAGTAGATCTTCTTTTCCAAAGCACCTGAAAGCAGGACAAGAAGCAACAGATGGAAACGAGTCAAGGAGAGAAGCAACCTAGAACTAAGGAGAAACTTCCCGACAGTTAGAACAATTAACCAGTGGAACAACCTGCCTCCAGAAGTGGTGAATGCTCCAACGCTGGAAGTTTTTAAGAAGAAACTGGCCAGCCACTTGTCTGAAATGGTATAGGGTTTCCTGCCTGAGCAGGGGGTTGGACAAGATGACCTCCAAGGTCCCTTCCAACATTATTATTATTATTATTATTATTATTATTATTATTATTATTATTATTATTATTATCTATCATACAGCTTAAAATTGGCTTAAATGAACTTTAAATTGAAAAAGATAGGCTAAGGGCTAAGACACATTGTGCATTAAATGTGGGTAGATAATCTTTGTTGTTGTTTTGTAAATAAATGGGGGCAATTATGGGTTATTTGATGAATTGCCCTCTAAGCGTTCCATCAATGTAATGGTTTGGTGTTTTTTTAAAAAAAGACCTTTACCAAGGGTCAAATAACAAATAGAATACCATACAGAGGTTTGATTAGGGTTACCCGCTTTCCGATTCACCATTAGTGTCAAAAACAATAGACCACTTAGTGTGAGTTGTTCATCTGCCTGCCACACTTAACAATAAGTGTAGTTCAGTTTAGTTGTTGACTGCTTTTCCATTATTCCAATTAACAATAGTCCATCTTCCTTCAGTACTGGAGGAGGGGTGGGGTCAAGGGGTCCTGATTAATGTTTAACTTTGATATTAGAATTAGCATAATTGAGAGCAATCAAAAAGATAGTTTGCAAGCAAAAAGTTTTATCTTTACATGTTTACTACATTAGTATTTTTAATTGTTAATTGCAAGCTAGGATTTATGACCACAGGAATAGAAACATGTTGATGATTCTCATTTTCTGTGTTACGGTAATGCTGATGATAAAAATATTAACTAGAATAATTAATGTATTCTTCGGAAATTTCTAATATGTTTATATAAAATATAGATGTTTTGCCATTCAACTTTGTGGTCCTTGTTAAGCTTATTGTATTTGCAGTGGCAATCACTCTGGAATACAGAAATGATTGCGTTAAATCCTTTGTTGGCAATTTAGTGTGGGATTGAGTATTGAAATGCAGCAAAGCAAATAATGAAGGCATATGTTTACCTATAATTCTTTTTACCTTGGGAAAAGAATTAAATAGGAACAGTTTGGTCATTGTCACATTCTTAACAGTTGCTTTCAAGCATGAAACAGTCCCCTGGTTCTCAAAGGATTTACTTAACAGTTTGAATGGAGCGGTCTTTACTGCTAATGGAACTGAGATGGCAGGCTTAAGCAATGGGGTGCTTTTTAGTCTCTTTAGCCACTTGAGAAGATGTAGCTTCAAATAGCCAAAATGTTCCCATCTCCAGTGGCATGCAGGAAAGGAAGTTGCACAGAGATTGCTGAATAAATAATTTAGAGTTGTAAGACTGTCTTCGTGTCAGGGTGTTGCATGTATCTAAAAGCTTGATTTCACAAGGCTTAATATCAGAAGATATTCTATAGCTTTTGCCTGTGTTGTACCCTGGGGCATATTTATCTTTTTTTAAAAAATATTTTTTATTAATGTCATCAACAATATCAAAAGATAATACAAAGTTCTATTTAAAAATATAAAGAAAAGAAATACAAAGTGCAAAAAAAGAAAAATGTTTAAGGACAACAAATATAAGCAGCTTTAATATTTTCCCACTGTTATAAAATTATGAACATAACTCCTGTTCCTATAATATTCCTTTCTATTTAGAAATTCAAAAATCATTGCCATTGTATCAGCAAAAAGTTCATACATAAAGGATTTACAGCATTTTATGGCAATATTTTTTTATTTTACCTCTGGTCAAACAAGTCAGCTTTTTATTCCTTTTTGTTTGTTTGTTTGTTTGTTTCTGAAAGTCTTGATCTTTAATTCATCAAGTTGTTGGTGTTGGCTTGAATCACCATTGAAACTTTCTCCCATTTCAACTTTTCTTCAAAACTTTAAAAAAATTCTTCTTTGTAAATTCATTAATTAGTCTTTGTCCAAGGTGACTTTTCATCTCTTTGCTTATTATTGTATTTCCACTTTAACTGTCATCTCTGTTTTATAATATACTGCTGCTTTATTGTCCACTCTTTCTATATCTTATCTCTTCATTCTGTTGGTCTGTAAATTTTCCAAATTCTCTTTTTCATCTTTCATTCTCTCTTTAGGAGCTTCTTCAAGAAATGCATTAGCAGGTGCAGTAATTATTGCTGTGAGTTTTATTAGGTTTCTTTCCCAATTCTTCAAAGAACCTTTGGAATGTCTTAAGACCTTTGTCATTTTACAAATTTCATTACTTTTTTAAAAATCCAAAATAAAAAAAATAGATTTGTCTCTTTTTTTTCTTTTTTCTGCCTAAAACATTAATCCCCACTATAAAATTTCAACAGTGATACCTTTCCTGGTAGTCTGAACAATCTAACTATTGTTTTCTCTTATTTCAAAATATTTCAAAAGTTCCAATATTCCAAGTTCTTCAGGTTCTTAGCCCATTTAAATTAACTTTCTTAAATTTTTATATAGCTTTTTGCCCCTAATTTTACACTTTTTAAGTTCTTTAAAGTATTATTTAATTTTATTTAATTTTTCTTCCATTTGAGGATGATGTTTTTACTCACTAGGTAGTTTTTAAAACTTGTTGCTTAGTGGATATTTTTTAACTTCAAACTACTTGTAAATCCAAAAATGTTTAGGAAGTAAGGAAACCAATGTTCTTAAAGGCTCTGCCCCAGTTGAGAGCTTGATAGCTTTTCTCATCTCCTGGCATATCTGGCACATCTCCTGCGAATCTATTGTTGTTCTGCAGTTTTCTTGTGAGGAACATTTTTTTCTGGAGTAAAAAATGGGTGATCTCTCATCCTCTCCTTATCTGGAGAGGTTCTGTTAACCTTGCTCATTGCCAGTTCTTTAGTCTTTGCTGACAGTGAAGTCCCTGTTCCTCCAGTGGTATCTTAGTTTGCTATTGCCTCGTATAGATATCCCTTCCCCAAAGTGCATTTATCATTGATTGATGGGAGGAACCTACTCTGTAGTGATGGATTTCTATACAAAAAGAGGTAGAATTGGCAAATTCCACTTTTCGAGTAAATTCATTTGAAAAAAACAGACACACAGTTAACTTGGTTGATGCTGAATCTGTAATGAGTCGCCTTATAGAAGAGAAGCACAGCATAGAAATCTAATAAATATATCTAATAAAGTAGAAATAGAGAAATAATACCGGTAAATGTATAACATATATTAACAAATGTCACTGTTCTGCCATATTTTCTCCACTTGTTGATTACTGTCTTCATTGTGTTCCATGGTATATCCAGTTCCTGTAAATTTTTTTGTACCCTTCTCCTGACTGATAACTTCCAACATTGAGATCCCTTTAATGGCTTGTAAGCTCTTTGTAGACCATGGATTTTGCTTTAAGAAACAACTGAGTAAATATCAGAAAAATCCTACTAGAACAGCTGAACTTTATATGAACTTGATCAGAGTCACTTCAATTGATGACAGATGTGCACATGGTTACTATTTAACATCAGTTTGAATGTGATTGGTTAATTCTTAACACAGCCACATCGCTACTTATAAGAAGATGTGAACATTTATGCAACCACATTATTTTATGTTGTTGTTATTTTTCTCCCTAGTAGTTTTGAGTTTCTTTTTCAGTTGAATTATACACCTTATATGTTATTTTAAAGGTGGAAAGAATTCTGAAGTGATTTATCTTGGTATGATTTCTTTTTTACATCTCAAAAACCTGGCATTTTAACAGGGGTATGTAAACTTTCTATATCCGCAGTATAACATTCAGTCTTTGACATTATTACATTCTTGAGGCAGTTGTATTATTGTTGCTCATAAAATTCAGGCACTTAAGTGGTGTGGGGCTGGGAAAAAACCTAATTTCAGAATCTGAGGGAAAAGCACTCAGTACCTTTAGAAAGTGGCTCTCCCCCCACCAATATAAACCCCAAGTACTGCATTGGAAAGCATTTTATGAAGGAGGGGATCAATTTTTTTATATAAGGTACAGAAAGGTAGAGAAGCAGAATTAAAGATAGTCCTTGACTTACAATCCCAATTGAGCCTAACATTTCCGTTAAGTGAGGCAGTTGTTAAATCAAGTTTGGCCCAGTTAACGACATTTATTGTTATTAAGCAAAGCACTGCAGTTGTTAAGTGAATCATGCAGTCATTATTGACTCTAGCTTTCCCCATTGACTTTGCTTGCCAAAGCCAAATGGAAAAGTTACAAATGGTGATCACCTAACCCAGGATATTGTAATTGTCATAAATCTGAACCACTTGCCAAATGCCTGAATTTTGATCACGTGATCATGGGGATGCTGCAGCGATCATAAGTGTGAAAAACCAGTCATAGGTCACTTTTGTTCAGTGCTGTTGTAACTTTGAACGATCACTAAATGAATAGTTACTAGCTACTACCTGTATACATACATTCAATATACGTGATGTGTCAGAAAGCAACAAATCAAACAATAAGACATTGATTAGACAGGAGAAGAGACAGACACCCTTAAAATAATGTTACATTTCCTTCTTTCCCACCTGGATTTGTTTCCTTAACAATTGCACCACTGAGGGACTTCAGAATACAGCTGTATTGCTTGATTGATGGTCCCTGAAAGGGCTCGTTTTTTTACATATCAAAGGGAATGATTTTACATATCAAAGAAAAAATATGATTTCCTAAACTTCAAAAGGAGGCATGGATGCCATGTTAAAATGCCATCATCATCTTTTCAAAAACACTAATAATAAAGCCTAAAAATTCCAGGTAACACTATGATATCCTTCTCCTACAAATCTCCAAGTTTGACTGATTTCAGAACCATTTGTTTATTTATTTTCACAGAACACTAGTGCATTTATGTATTCCAGGCAATAAACTCCCACATGCCACCATCCTATGTATCATCATATCCTTGTCCTTGTACTAATCAATTAAGGCTGACAATCTGCTGTTGCTTAAAGCTGCTCGGAGCAGAGAGTGCTGAACAAGGAAATGGTCATAAAAAAGGAAAGGTAAAGAAGTTAAATGTGAGATTTTTGAGGAGATTTATCGGAGTACTTGAGTCTTCAAAGTTTATTTTTCCAGAATGTTACTGACTTGGACTAATTACTGGATTTCCTGTTCCCTAGCAACAAGGGGTGGAGTTGGAGAGTCCTTGTGAGAGAGGAAGAACTAAAATTCAAACTTAAAAGCAATGGTCCATGCATTATCTGAAACAAAAACAAGAACCCAGAAATAACATAAACTTTAAAAAACCTCCAAATTGTTTATGTTTTCTTCTTTTTTATCTTCCAAAATGTATTTAAGCAATCGGGACAAATATGGGGTCTGTCTGACTGCTGGACAGAATCAAAGATGTGTACTTGATGCAAGGTGCTCAGGGAATGAGATCTCTTGAAACCAAGGTAGAAGTCATTCAGTTTGAGCAAGTGTAACGTGATGAACACTGGAATCAAAAATCTTAGCTAGTGATACAAACTAATGAGATCAGAGCTAACAGTGACTAATGAAGAACAAATCTTGGAGAAAGGATAAATTGAATTAAGTTCTCAACACAGTATGTATCTGCTGTAAAAAAAAAGACCGTTAGTATGTAGGGATAATAAGAAATGGAATTGAAAAATAGAGATGCCACTATCATAACACTTGGATAGTTATCTACAGTTGGCCTATTAGTGACTCTTCAAGTTATCATAGACCTGCCTCCCCCCCAAAAAAGGTACTTAATGACCTGGTTCTGAGAGCTGGTGACCCCCCCCATGGTCATGTGATGATATTTTGGTTACTTGGCAACCATCCTGTGTTTGTGGCTGTTTGTAATTGTCCTGCAATCATAAAATTGCAGGACAATTTTATGTTTTGTCCCAAAACTGCCTTTTTCTTTTGTTTGTTGGCAAATATGCCCTATAGTGAACAATGGGTTTGATTAATCAGTGCGGCATGGCTTAATGACCTTTGCAAAAAAGATAAGAAAATTGGGTCAGTCACATGGGTTGCCTATTTTATGACTGCGATTATTTACAAACATAATGGCAGGCGCTGTTACAGTTGTAAATCGAGGATGGGTCTGTGACAATTCACTGCGGCCAACTTGCCACAGGACAACTTGCCATTGGACAACTTGCTGCAGGACAAGAATTAACACTAATATTGAAGAAATGGTAGAATAAAATCATTAAAGAAAGAATGCAAAAAGAGGGACAAAATGAAATGTGAATGACAAAAAATAAAATATTTTTAAAATTATTTAAAATAATTGAATTGATAAATTATCCCGCTGTGAGTTGTCCTGCAGCAAATTGACCTTGGTGAGTTGGCCTTGGAGAATTGGCTGTAGCGAGTTGGCTGCAATGAGTTTTGTCTCATTCCAGTCGAGGACTACTCTATAAACCAATAGTGTGACTACATCTGGAATGTTGTGTATAATTCTAGTCATTGCATCTCAAAAAGGATATAGTGAAACTGGAGAAGGTTCAGAGGAGAGCAGCTAAGATGATCAGGGGGCTTGAACAGCTTCCACATAGGAAAAATTGTGATATTTGGTTGCTTTTTTGTCTAAAAAGGAGGCATTTGAGAGGGGACATGATTTATGCATGTTGTTGAAATTGACAAAGAGAAGATATTTTCCTCTTCCTAAAATAATAGTACTATTTGTTTTATATACAACATGTAATCAAAGTTTACAATTAACTATTACAAGATATGATGCTGGCTACTAGCTCGGCTGGCTTCAGAAAAGTGTAGATCAATGGTGGTCATGGAACTCCAAAGTCATAACCATTAATGGCCCAATTATAGTTAGTCCAACTATTCCCTGCAGGCAAATTTGTAATCCCAGTTGTTTTTTGTTTGAGCATCACAAATAAAGAGATAAATAAGACAGTGGAAAATCACCCTTATGCCTCTTTAGGCAGGATTCTTGCAGAGAACACAAATTATCTTGGAACAGTTCAAGACTCAGTGGAGTAAAAACAACAGTAACACCCTTTTGCATCAGAGGAATCTTCCAAGATACAGACACAGTGATAATAGAGACTTACCTGCTTCATTACATATCTCATAGGGGTAGAAGGAAGAATACCAGAGTTAAAGTTCATTCAATTTTTGTATGCCCAACAAGAAAAAAAGGGCAGAGACAAAGGAGAAGACCAACATCACAGTTTCTAAAGAACAGTTCACTAATCCCTCAGTCACCACAAAAACAGTTAATGAGCTACTTGTTTCTCCTTTATACTCTTAACTCTCACATCTCCTCATATGTTTTTGTTGTCTCACAGGGGACTTACGATTTCCATACAATTTGAAGTTTTTATGATTAGTGGTAGTGGACAAGCAGGGATTTAGACCTTTTGTAGTATCTGCTGCTGAAAATCTTGAGTTACCTAGGAAATGACAGCTCGAACAAATAGCTTGTGGAGTCAATAGGGGCTTAGCTGAGATTTTATAAATGTAGAATCAGGCTTCATTTTTCAGTTTGAACAATTTATCCTAAAAGCAGTATTTCCTAATTTCCTTTTTCCTTACCATGTTGCAACTTGGGCCAATTTGGCTGACTGCATATTCTGTTCATTGCTTTGCATTTCTAACTTATAGGTAGTCCTTGACTTACAACCACAATTGAGCCCGAAATTTCTGTTGCTAAGCAAGACATTTGTTAAATGAGTTTTGCCCCATTTTATGAATTTTTTTTTTGCCACAGTTGTTAAGTGAATCACTATAGTTGTTAAGTTATTAACAGGGTTGTTAAGTGAATCTTGCTTCCCCTGTTGACTTTGCTTGTCAGAAGTTTGCAAAAGGTGATCACATGACCCCAGGACACTGCAACAGTCAAATATGAGTTAGTTGCCAAGCATCTGAATTTTGATCACATGACCATAGGGATGCTACAACAGTTGTAAGTGTGAAAACAATCATAAGTCACTTTTTCAGTGCCATTGTAACTTTGAACGGTCTCTAAATGAACTGTTGTAAGTCGAGGATTACCTGTATTTTGATGTTTACCTCTGAATGTTCCATCTGACAACTCACAAGCCTATTCCTCTTACCAAGCTTCCTCTTTCTTCATCATATCAGTCAACAAGCAAAACTATAGAACAACAAAATTGGGTAAATTGCTAAAAATGTGGTGCAGTAAAAATATTCATACTAAGCAGTCTTCTTAAAGATTATGTAGGCAGTATGACAATATTTAGAGACATAATAAAATTATACCATCCTTATCTAAGAATAGATTCTGAAGTCAAAATGAATCTTACTGCTGTGGAAACCTATTTTTAATGAGGATATATACATTGTGTTTAGATGTCCTTCTAAAAAATACTGTGTAAGATGATAGAGCTTTGGTTTCCACAAGCCTGTTCCACATGGGCAAAGCTTATCTTCATATGGAATTTTCCAGTACAGCTGTTGATACTACATTAAAGTGTGCTAATAGCATAGCCCTACTATATTTTGAAATTTCAGTTTGACTTAACTATCTAACTACACTGTAACTAACAGTGTGATTACCAAGATAATTCCCAATTGTTAGATGTGCTGGAATTTCTTAGTCCTCTATATATAAACTCTGTGCCTTAGTTCTGACTAATCTGATCATAATCCAGAGCTAATAGAGGTTAGTGTGACTATCCATATTGATTCAATTTTTATATAACATAAGCTTTTTTAGTAATAAAGTTATCTGCAGGCATTCTGGTTGAGGAATTGTAGGAGTTGGAAGTCCACATGTCATAAAAGGGCCAAGTCTGAAGACCTCTGATTTAAAACAATAACCTAAAATCCAAATTGCAACTTCTACACTGCTTCTTGATGTGGATCATATCTACTTATTGATATGGAATTACATTTGGGACTCAGCATGGCACTTTGAGTTAATTCCCCCAAAACCTTGATTGCAACAACTCCAGAACAGTAATATTACTAAGTGTCCCTTTATCAGCTCCATAAATCCTCCATATGTCAACTTGGACTATAAATAATTTACTGCCACCACTACTTGTGGGGGAATTTTGGATTATTAAAAGAGTTGGATGGCCAGAGTTGACTTCTGAACATTTAGTCATAGGCTGATTGCAGGAGATATTTAAATGGTCTATATTCATGTGATTCAGCTTCTAGGTACAACTTTTGGGTTGCTTTGCAGAGGTATGTATTTTGGTCTTATTAAAATTTATATCGAAATCATCCTCTTTGCAAACAGGACCAGAAGGTGTGTCATGATACAATATGATACAGTCTAGCTGTACTATTAACAAAAAGAAGGGTTGTGATTTGTTTATATGCAAGCTTTAGAGGCTGGTGAGTCAGTTTATCTAAAGACAAGAGTAGGTTGTTTATATAAAAGTAAACTATAATGGTGCCAAAACACAACTCTGCCTAATGCCTTTGTCAGTCAGAATTTACTCCTGTAAACCTACTTTTTCCATCAATTATGAAGTAGCAGCAAACACTAATAAATAGAGAACTCCCTCAATTTGTGATTGAATCAAAATTGAACCTAAATTTACAAAGGTTGTATATAAAAGTGATCTTGGATTGTGTGGCTGTATGGATATTTTTTGTCCAAATATTGTAAATTAAGGCTTGATCTATCAAAAACTAGCCCTTATTTGTTTACTTAAGCCTATGCAGAGTGTTTTGTTTTAAACCAGATTATATGTGGCTAACTCTAATTTGTGATTTTGTTCTTAAATGGATCTTAAAAAAATGGAGATTGTTAGGACTGCTAATCAGTCTTTTCCTTGTAGTGTGTCTGTATGTGTGTGTGTATATGACTATGTGTATATGTATATGCAGTTCTTTTTTTGTAAAAAGAAAAAAAAGGTGCCAGAACTCATACACGTCATACAACCCGCCTTGCCTACACTACAAGGTTTACCTTTGTAGTTGAAAAAAATTCAAATTTTAGTGTATCTAAAAGAGTAAGATTTTGTTCAAGGTAAGTTAATACTATTAATGTTACCATGCACAGTGTGGCTTTAAATTACAAGAAGGCATTCTATTAATCTTTTGGGACATTAACCACTGGCATACCCATTTAGTATAATGAGTGGAAATGTCAGCTTTCTGTGTGGAATGAAATTGACCCAATAAAACAAAATTTGGTTGCTTGTAAAAGATTGAATTATTTTTAAGAAGTTGTTAAACAAGGTGGAAAAATTTATATTTGGAGTTTAATATGGATATTGACTTGAAACAAATTAAAGTTGAAACTTTGTTCGTGAACAGATTACTTTTAATTTTACTTTACCGTATTTTCCGGCGTATCAGACGAGTGGGCGTATAAGACGACCCCCTACATTTCCTGTTAAATTATAGGGTTTGGGCTATACTCGCCGTATAAGACTACCCCTCTTCCAATGCACACCAAATAAAAATTAAAAAACATCAGATTTTATTTTAATATAGTAATTTTAATTCAAATGCTTATGACATGCAGGTACTTAGTAGGAAAACTGTCACTTATAAACATAAGGCTGTTTGTCATCAAACATGTAAACATAAAACAGTGCAAGGGGATTAAACTTTTCCTAATTCACTCTAGAGCTTTCCCTGCGCAGAGCCTTAAGTAACACCAGCTGCCTGCAATTAGTGCAGGTTCGCATCCCACCAGGCTCAAGGTTGACTCAGCCTTCCATCCTTCCGAGGTAGGTAAAATGAGGACCCAGATTGTTGGGGGCAATAAGCTGACTTTGTAATAATGCTGCTTGGGGTGGGTGAAAGCCCTAATAAGCAGGCATATACATAGAATGAAGGCTATTGCTAAGCACATTGATTTGTGCTTTAAATTGTAAGCCGCCCTGAGTCTTCGGAGAAGGGTGGGATATAAATGGGATTTAAAAAAAAGACCAAATGGGAGATCTGCTCCAGGTTTTCCAGCCAGCCCGCCCATTTCCTGAGTCAAATGTGTCCTTACAGCTAAGCAGCTGCTCTGACTGCTGCATTCCCCCACCTGCCTTTCTAGTTGGGATAGACTACAGGTGCTGTTCAACTTTAGAAGGAAAGACGCCCAGACCCCAGCCTGTAAAAAATCAGACTGCAGCTTCTTCTCCCAATTGGTCCCGCTTTCCCTGCACAGACAAAATGGGAGATCCGCTCCAGGTTTTCCAGCCAGCCCTGTCCCTAAAGTTTCAGCACCCGGCGTATAAGACGACCCCTGACTTTTGAGAAGATTTTCATGGGTTAAAAAGTCGTCTTATACGCCGGAAAATACAGTAAGTTTAACTTAAGTTAATTACTTTAAGTTAAACCCAATTTAATAAATATATCTGATTAAACCTCATACTATAGGTCTACTTTTACATCTGACCAATACATAATTAATATATACTATTATTAATAATAATACCTCCAAATCACAAGACATTTGCTTTATTCTTATTTGTCCCCTCTGCAGTTTGAATATAAAGTATAAAAGACTTAAAAGAGATCTTTGTAGACATCCCAGCCTTTGAACTACCCAAGGAATTGAAACAGCAAAATTTCGCTGTTGGGCAAGCTTCTGTGCCAGCTGCCTTTCTTTCCTCTCGCTTCGCCTCTTTTTGACCTCAGACTCCACATTCTGTAAGGGAAAGCAAAAGGCTCATTCACCCTCTCGTGAAAGATGGCCTCTATCTTTATATGTCTCCCACTGCCACCATTGGCTTCCACACCACATGGTCCGACCCAGCCTATCAAGCCACGCTCTGGCTGTGGTGCTCTGGTGCCTCATGGCTCCTCCTAGAGGAAGCAGACAGTGCCAGAGGGGACCCCGCTGGCACCTTACCACCAGCAGGGCATTTTCAAAAGCAAACAAGGATAGGAAGGGCAACAATAGGAAAAGAATGCAACTCTGGAAAATCCGTACAAAAATGGTGCCAGAACTCTGTTCCTGTGTGTTCTATGACAAAAAAGCTGTCATGCCTCCATTGGAGTCTGAATCTGTGAAGGAAAATGAACTGGAACGGGATCCTATGGAGGTTGAAGGAGAGGTATCTGTGGCTTCAGAGGAATGTGGGAAAGAGCAGGCCGAGGCAGGCCAGGGCCCTTTAGGATTGGGACAGGATGAACAGGAGAGACAGAGTTCAGGCGATGAGCAAGAGCCACGCCCACCTGATCCTAGAGCACGGAGAGTGGAGAGAAGGAGAGAACAACGCAGGCAAACTACTCGGAAGGAGAGCATCCTGCCCCTCTCCACAAGGCACATTTGGAGACTGAGATTTAAGGAGACTGTGGGGAGAGGCATTTGTTGGGAACAAATGATTCCTTGGAGTTTTGTGTGTTGTTGCTGATCTTTTGTTCTGTGACTTCTGCTTGGAAGCCCGGAAACTCTGACCATTGGGATTGACTGCCAACGTTGCTTGGATGTTCAAAGACCTCGGACTGTATTTTGTCTTCTCTTCTGAAACTGCTCAGGCAAGCTTGTATTCACACAGACTCGTTAGGTTTATTATGTATGTGTCATTCCTTCATATCTCTGTGGCCTTGAATAAATTCTTCTCCTAATCAGACTTTATGTGAAACTACTTGCAGCCAGAGGTGGCTGAAGGTGTGTGTGTGTTCCTTTGTTTGGAGGCTTGCCAGAAATGTGGGAGCATTTGGGGAAAATTTGGACAATTAAAGGGTGGTTTGAATTGCCAGCTGACTGCATTGTCTCTATGCTGTGCCCTGGGTAATCACAAAAGCCTTGTGTATGTGTATATGTATATGTATTTGTGTATGTATTTGTGTATGTATTTGTATATGTATATGTAAGGATCTGAGCAAGATGGAGTTTTAAGTATTGCCTGTAGTTGGGTCCTTGTGCTGTGCTCTCTCTCTCTCTCTCTCTCTCTCTCTGTGTGTGTGTGTGTGTGTGTGTGTGTGTGTGTGTGTGTGTTTGTGTGTGTGTGTAAATACAGGGTGGAGTGCACACTGCTCTGCATCATGTGAACAAGTTTGAGGGGGGCTTAGAATGGAGCAGTCAGATCTCTCCAAGCACATCTGACTGCTTGTCTTATAAGGATGCTCCTGGAGATCTTTTTATTTATTTATTTTTGGAGAGAAAATTGCTCCTCTGAAAAGCTGTTTTGAACTTGACCTTTCTTTTTTGGCTTTTCCCATCTCACCAAATTCTGATTACTTCCTCTTCTGTTTTTGAGAGTTATACTGCTGATGGATGGGCAGAATCATGAGCCTCTATGTAACTTCTTTTCAACATTAGGCAGGGTTGAAAAGAATAAAATGAAATATAACATCCAGATAGTTTGGTTTTGAAATATATGTAGCACCTTTACTTTTTTAGTTTAATTTGTAGAAATGTATATCTTTCTGGATGAATTTCTAAAAGTGAAGCTGCTTATTAGAACTGCTTGTGAACACTTTTATAGGACATTCTGCTGATAGATCACATGAATTAACCACTGATGCTGATTCTTTGGGGTGAATAGAATAGCTTTTCACTTCTATCCCCATACTCAGGAGAAAAACAATAATACATGGCACGATTTATGTAGGTTCTGAAAGCTGATATCAATTTCTGAAAAAGTAGAGTGGAAAAAAAATCTAGTTCAGCTTTAAAAGTCTGAAAAAGCGTGACCCTTTTATTAGCTTTTTGCAATATTGTTATGTTTCACTTCCTCTTTTTAGTAACCCTTTTAATAGCATTTCACTATGGTAAGATAAGCACTTTTATTTAGGTCAGCAGACTCAGTTGCAGGATTTGAAAAGGCAAGCAGCTATAATTTCTCCTTGGGGACTCCTTGACCAAATTTTGTAACATAGTACAGAATTAATGGATGTAGCATTTTTCTTGTTCAGAGAACATGATGCACAGTTCAGTATGGACATCTATATAGGCACAGTACATCATGAAGCAGCTCTTGGCCTTGATTTTATGAGTGCAGTATGGCTGACTTTAATAGGATACCACGTTGTATAAATTGGGCTTCCTTTTCATAATGGACTTTTCATTCTCGTGCAGTTAGCTATTTTATGGGAACTATTAGAATAAGCCATTTGTACAAGTTGAAAATAGTCTGCAGTTCTTCCACTATTTTAATCTGATATTTCTAATTCTGTGCTCTTTTAAACTAGGGGTATGTGGGACTGAATCTTGTATGACAAGCATTCCAAAATCAGCCTTGCCTTTTTCAATAAGCTGAATAGATGTAACTTAGTGGGAAATTTAGAATTCTGGTCCTAGCTTGTTCAGATTGCTGGCCTTATTGTTTGAGCTTTGACAGCCTCAAACCATAAGGATTTTGAAGAAAGACAACCCTGAATTTAAGATAACTTTCCTGAGGGAAGAACATTAGAAAGATAAAGTCTATTTCCATTATTGTAGTCTTTTTGAGTCTAAAAATGGTGTCACATTTTAAAAATAAATTATTTTGGAAAATAACCTGCCTTTCAGATAAAAATAGTTTGTGGCCTATTAGTCTTTGGGAGTAATTATAATAATCACATTATATTAATATATTACTATTATGTGTTGTTATAAATTTGAAAAGAATTTTAAAACATTTTCTTCATTTTATGAAGATCATGTTGTTCAGATTCTAAATTATCCATTTATGTACATGAAATAGGAAATAACTGCCATTATCTCCAATGTTTAAATGTAATTCCAACCAAGTGATTAATAGCAGTTTAAAAACTGATGACTTTTATAAATAACTAAGCAAACTTTTTGTGGATGTTGGGAATATATTCTTTTATTATTATTATTATTATTATTATTATTATTATTATTATTATTATTATTATTATTATTATTATTATTATTATTAATTAAATTTGTATACCGCCCTTCTCCCGAAGGACTCAGGGTGGTTAACAGGGCATATATAAATAATAATACAAAAATTAAAAAGAAATTAAACAAATGCCCAATTAAAAATTACAATAACAATAAAAACAATAAAAGACCCATTAAAAAACCACCCCAGTGATGCCCTCGATGTGATGTCCCGTTGCCTGGAGGCAGTTCGGGCCTGGATGGGGAGGAACAGACTTCAACTCAACCCTGACAAGACTGAGTGGCTGTGCATTCCGGCATCCCGGGACATTCCTCTGTCCTTGTCCTATTAGACCTCTCGGCGGCTTTCGATACCATCGACCATGGTATCCTGCTGCGGCGTCTCAGGGGATTGGGAGTGGGAGGCACAGTTCTTCAGGTCCTTTGGCGAATAACTTGACTCCCTCTTCTTTGTAGCAAACCCTGAGATATTGGAACATTTAATATATTATTAAATATGCAAAGATTGTAAAATTAGAGATCTTGCTGAGAACAAATCACCACTCCTGTCAGGCAATCCAGAGTTGAAATTAAAATGGGTTTCTAGACTTACGAAAATGATTCATTCTAAAGATCTGATGGGATATAACTTACTTCTGAGCATGTCACCTCCAGAACAACATGCTATATCTAAACATCCAAGCAGAATATTATCTTTAAACAAGTTATTCCTTGCTGTTGGTATTGTTCTATGTTAATTTCTTCCTTGGAACCTCAACTAGGTCAAAATTCACAATTTTCAGCCATCCCAGGAGTCATTTTTTTCTGTTTTGTTTTTTAATTGGCTCAAAGTATCATAAAAATAAAAACAAAACAAAACATTAAAGTTAAAACCTTAATAAAACAAGCAAGAAAAAGTGACTGAAGAAACAGCTATAACCTCCATTAAATTTACTTGGACGTTTCACAAAAAAATTAAGTTTTAATTCCTTTCCAAAAACCAGTAAAATTGGAACCAATTTATTCTTATCAGTTTTGCTGTTCCAAAGAAAGAGAGTAGCTACTGAGACAGCTTGTCTTGCAGTCCCTGAAAATAGATTTTCGTAAGGGATCTAAAGGAAATCTCCCACTCTTACTGTACATGGTCTTTCATATGGGTCATGGTAATTCCACATTTTTCCACATCTTGTCCTGTCTCTGTAATTTGGAATTATATTCTATTAGTCAGCTGTGTCCAGTATGATGGGTAATAATCCAGTTTTCCTTCACACACACACACACACACACACACACACACACACACACACACAAACACACATATGATAAAATAAAATTTGATGTATTTAATCTATAAACTTTGTTAGTATTCCTACATTAATTTCTTATTTTATCTAATTGTTATCTGTACACCACTGCTTTGGAAAACATCTTGGTTTGCCTGTGTATTTCAGGTACATATTACAGTTTTATCTTTATATGTATGTGCAGTTGAGGATATACCATAATGTTGTTATTGCAGGCAGTGCAGGAAGCCTGCTGAGGAAAATGTGAGGCTACGTCTGTAGATTTTAATTTAATAATTTAATTTAATAATTTGATTTCTATACCGCCCTTCTCCCGAAGGACTCAGGGCGGTGAACAGGGCAATACACAATAAAATATTATACAAAAATTAAAAAGCCATTAAACATTATGCCCTTAAAATTAATACATATTACAATTAAAACTATTTATAAAACCCAACCCCATCCCATCAGACCAGGCCAGCTTGTTCGAAAAAGAAAGTTTTGAGATCGCGCCGGAAGGAGCGAAGGTCGGGGGCCATCCGGAGCTCAACCGGTAAGCTGTTCCAAAGGTCTGGTGCGCCCACAGAGAACGCTCTCCCCCTGGGGGTCACCAATCGGCATTCTTTGATCGGCGGCACCCTGAGGAGGCCCTCTCTGTGGGAGCGCACTGGACGGAGGGAAGTTGACGCCGGCCGCAGGTGTTGCCGTAGGTAATCCGGACCCATGCCATGAAGGGCTTTGTAAGTCATCACTAACACCTTGAACCTCACCCGGAGAGCAACCGGTAGCCAATGCAGCTCGCGGAGCAAACATGTAACATGGGAGTATCGGGAAACTCCCAAGACAACTCGCGCGGCTGCATTCTGCACCAGCTGGAGTCTCCGGGTGGACCTCAAGGGCAGCCCCATGTAGAGAGCATTACAGTAGTCTAGACGAGAGGTCACGAGCGCATGAGTGACTGTGCGCAAGGCATCCCGGTCTAGATAGGGCCGCAACTGGCGCACCAGGCGAACCTGGGCAAAGGCCCCCCTAGTCACAGCTCCAATATGCTCTTCCAAAGAGAGCTGTGAATCTAGAAGGACCCCCAAGTTGCGGGCCCTATCTACAGGGGGTAATAGCTCACCCCCCATGGCCAATGATGGAATAATCGGAATTTCCCGGGATGCCGGCACGAACAGCCACTCAGTCTTGTCAGGGTTGAGTCGAAGCCTGTTCCTCCCCATCCAGACCTGGACCGCCTCCAGGCAACGGGACATCACGTCGAGGGCATCGCTGGGGTGGTTTGGGGTAGAAATAAAAAGTTGGGTATCATCAGCATATTGGTGATACCCAACTCCAAAACCACGAATGATCTCACCCAGCGGCTTCATATAGATGTTGAACAGGAGAGGCGAGAGAACCGATCCCTGAGGAACTCCACAAATGAGAGGTCTCAAGGTCGATCTCTGTCCCCCTGCCAACACCGACTGCGAACGTCCCAGAAGGTAAGAGGAGAACCACTGGAGAACTGTGCCTCCCACTCCTAACCCTCTGAGACGCCGCAGCAGGATACCATGGTCGATGGTATCAAAAGCCGCTGAGAGGTCTAAAAGGACTAGGACAGAGGAGCAACCTCTGTCCCAAGCCCGCCAGAGATCATTCGCCAGCGCGACCAATGCCGTCTCCGTGCTGTACCCGGGCCTGAAACCCGATTGGTACGGGTCTAGGTAGTCAGCTTCATCCAAGAACAAAGGGAGCTGCTGCGCCACCATGCTCTCAACAACCTTCGCCAAAAAGCGAAGGTTGGAGACTGGACGATAGTTGTTTAAAATTGCTGGGTCCAAGGCAGGCTTCTTGAGGAGGGGTCTCACCACCGCCTCCTTCAAGGCGGAGGGAAAACTACCCTGACTCAAAGAGGCAGTAATCACTGCCTGGAGCCAGCCTCGTGTCCCATCCCGAGCTGCATAAGTCAGCCAGGATGGGCACGGGTCCAACAAACACGTGGTGGAGCTCAGCTTCCCCATGATCTTGTCCACTTCTTCAGGAGTCACAGGATTGAACTCTTCCCAGATTAAATCGACAAGGCCGCCCGTATCCTCTTCGTCAGACTCTGCCCAGTCGGAGTCCAAACCGGTCCGGATCCGAGCGATTTTGTCTGACAGAAATCGGCTAAATTCCTCGGCTCGACCCTGCAAGGGTTCCTCCCTCACCTCCTGATTAAGAAGAGAGCAAGTTACCCTAAACAGGGCGGCCGGGCGATTATCTGCGGACGCGATGAGGGTGGCAAAGTGGTTAGACCTAGCCACCCTCAACGCTGCGAGATAAGTTCTTGTAAACGACCTTAGTCGTAACCGGTCGGATTCGGATCGGCTGGACCTCCAACAGCTCTCTAGGCCCCGTCTCCGACGCTTCATCTCACGGAGCTCCATGGAGAACCATGGGGCCCGTTGGGATCTGCGTTGGGTCAAGGGCCGCATGGGTACAACTTGGTCGAGTGCCTCTGTGGCTGCCCTTTCCCAGGCTTCCACTAAGGCATCGACCGAGCTGTGAGCAAAGGAGGCAGGTGGGGGCCCAAGTGCCGTTTGGAACCGCTCAGGGTCCATAAGGCGCCTAGGGCGGAACCATCTTGTTGGCTCAGCAACCCCACGACAGGGAGTGGCAAAACGGAAGACCATCCGCAGGAGATGATGATCAGTCCATGACAGGGGTGAATTAATTGGGGAACCCCCCCAAGATCATCTAACCACCGTCCGGATAGAAAAACCAGATCGATCGACTTCCGGTGGCGGCGCGGCGCCGAAGACAGCCTCTCCTGGCTGCCCGCGGCTCAGCTGTTTGTTTTTTCGCCCGAAACAGCGCCGATCAGCTGTTCGGGCGAAATTGAAGCCCCCTCCTCGGGAGAAGAGGAGGGGGTGAGGCCCCAGGTAGGGGTAGAGTTCTCCGAGGCCGCCTGAGCTTGGAGCTTGGGCGGCTGGAGGATTGAACTCCCCCGAAGCCTGGGTTGCTCCCAGCTGGCCGTCGTCTCTGCTCCGAACTTCTTGGAGCAGAGCCAGGCGTCTGCGAATCATCCCTGCCTGAAGAAAGGACTATGATTTAAAGGAGCAGGTAGAGCGGTACAAGAGGGAAAGGTGAAGAGGATTATTTTACTATACTCTCGAGTTTGTTGGACTTTCTAAACTTTAAGTGAAAGTGCGTCATAATTGAGGACTAAAAGATGGCGGCTAAACCTCCCCCTAAAACTCTTCGGAGTGGTGGATCCTCGCCGGTGCAACAATCATCACTACAGGCGTTGCACACTCCTGAAGTGCTGACATCGAAGGATTTGCGAGATGCTCTGGATAAACATGCCCAGGTACTTTTGGAATCAATTAATCAATCAATTGCTGATAAATTTGCACAGATGGAGGAGAAATTGGAGAAACTGGAGGAAAGAATGGAAGAAAGGATGGAACAGAAGTTCAGCGTGATGAAGGTAGACATTTTGTCTTCAGTGCATAAAGTGGCGGAATGTGTGGAAGATTTAGATGAAAAAATGGATGATTTGGTTCAAAGGAATGCTATATTAGAAGTAAAAGCATGGGAGAATGAAAATGCAAGAGACAAAATGGATAGGGAGTTAAGCCTTGCCTAATTTTACCAGATGCAGTTTGCTGTCAGAATCAGAGGTTTAAAAGAGAATATTAAAGAAGATTTAAAGCAGCTGATCTCTGAGGCTCTCGAAGGGGTATTGAACCAGCCAGCATCTGAAATAAGAGCAGCTATGGATAAAGTGTTTCGAGTGAATTCATGGATTGCTAGACAGAGAAAGTTGCCTAGAGATGTGGTGGTTTACTTTGCAAAAAGAGAAATTAGAGATCAAGTGATACAAGCTGCCTACGATGCTAAAGTCGTGATTGCTGAACAAGAAGTCTTGGTTTTAAAAGAAATTCCTCCAAGGATTTTAAGGGGAAGGAAGGACTATACATTTCTTGTGCATGAGCTTAAGCAAAGAGATATAAGAATCAGATGGGAGATTCCAGAAGGGCTGATGGTGATGCATGAAGGTAAAAGGTACAGGCTGATCACTGTGAAACAAGCGCGTGATTTCTACAATAATGTCTTAAAAGCAACCCCATTAACGCTTCTGGAAGCTGGAAAGGGATCTGGAGAAGAAGAACAACAACAGGAGGAAACAGAGGAAAATGGTGCTGGAGGAGATCAAGCTACAATTTCTTTGGATGATCCTAGAGAGCAAAGAGTGACGCGTGCTGCTTTAAGACGAGCAAAGAAAATAAAAGAACAAGATCAGCAAAAGTCTTCAGATTCTTCACAACGCATTCATAGCCAAGCTGTGGGAGGAGCACGGCCTAAAGAAATTAGTCCTATCAAAGCTGTGGTCCAAGAGCTTTTTGAGGATATACATGGCAACTAAATTTTTAACTTGGAATGTTAATGGACTAAATTCACCGCAGAAGAGGAAGAAAGTTTTTCAATATTTAAAACAATTTAAGATAGATGTTATATGTTTGCAAGAAACGCATATTAGAGTTTTGGATCAAAAGTATTTAATGAACTCGAGACTGGGTACGCAATTTGTTGCTTCTGCAGAGAATAAGAAAAATGGAGTGGTTGTTTATGTTAAAAGTGCCTTAACAGCGGATTTAATTGAAGCAGATAAGCATGGAAGATATGTTATGATTGAGCTGTTGTTAGAAGGTAAAAAGACGCTTCTAGTTGGACTATATGCACCAAATCAACAACAAGCTGACTTTTTTAGCTTACTTCACACAAAGCTTACCCAGTTGGATTATAAATCTTATTTTTATGGGGGACTGGAATGGAGTTATGGATGTACAGTTGGATAAGGCTGGAGCTTTTAAGCGCATTCCAAGTCATGCTAGACTGCCTAAATCTTTTTTTGAAATGAAGGATGACCTGGAATTGCGAGATATCTGGCGTGAGAGACACTTGCAGGAGAAGGATTATACTTTTTACTCTGATAGACACCAATCTTTTTCGAGGATTGATTTTATTTTGTCGACTAATGATTTTTTTTTGAGAACTAAAAAGGTGAAGATTTGTGCAAGAACTATCTCTGACCACAGTCCAGTTTGGTTGGAGATTGATAAGGAAAAAAGAGATAGGCGCTCATGGCGTGTGAATGAGAATTTGTTTAGAAACCAGAGAAATGTGGAAGAATGTAAACAGCGGATGAAGGATTTTTTTGAGATTAATATGAACAAGGGTACCTCTATGGATATGGTTTGGGATGCTAGCAAGGCCTATATGAGAGGGGTGTTGATACATATGAATAATAGACATAGACGTGTAGTGGAGAATAGAAGGAAAGAACTGGAGAATGAAATAAAGGAAAAAGAAAAGGCTTTGATTTTGAACCCAGAGGATGTGAAGATCAAGGAGGCTATTAGATTGTTAAGAGGACAATTTGATAAATTAATGGCTGATCAAGTGGCGACCAATCTGCGGTTTGCTAGGCATAATACTTTTTGCAATGCCAATAAACCAGGCAGATGGTTAGCTTATAGACTGAGGAAAAAACAAAGGGCATCTAATATAGATAAGATTGAGTATAAAGGAAGGGTCGTGTTTCAACAGAATCTTATTAAGGATGCTTTTGTGGATTTTTATTCGAAATTATATACTAAAGAGGACATTAATGCAAAAGATATTGATACGTACTTGGAGAATGCTAGCATCCCGGTTCTTACGCAAGTACAAAAAGAGGGGATTAATCAGCTGATTACAGAAGAAGAAATTTTTACAGCTATTAAGGAACTGAAGGTGGATAAAGCACCAGGCACGGATGGCTTGACTGCGGCCTATTATAAAAACTTACAATTAGAGATGATAAAACCGTTAAAGGAACTGTTCCAGACAATCCAGAAGGGGGGAAAGGTGCCACCGTCTTGGAGAACAGCTTTTATCTCTTTGATTGCGAAGGAAGACCAGGATGCTACTTTAGTTAAAAATTATATACCGATATCGCTTTTAAATACAGACTATAAGATATTTGCTAAGGTTTTGGCTAATAGACTGATGAGGGTTCTACAACAGGTGGTTCATGGGGATCAAACGGGGTTTATTAGTGGTAGACAAATGAAAAATAACGTGAGACATATAGTTGATGTGTTAGAGTTTTTGGAAAGGCACAACCAGATCTCTGCAGCGCTAATCTTTTTAGATGCTGAAAAGGCTTTTGATCAATTGAATTGGCAATTTTTTTTGAAAGTTTTAGACAAAATGGATTTTGGGGAAAAATTTCTACAACCGATTAGGGCATTATATCAAAAACAAACTGCCCGAATTATAGTTAACAATAGCCTGACAACAGCATATAATATTGAGAAGGGCACAAGGCAAGGGTGTCCGCTATCGCCCTTGTTATTTGTGTTAACATTAGAGATATTATTGGTTAAGATTCGGAATTCGGAAAAAATTAAGGGGATACAAGTCGGAGATCAGGACTATAGATTGAGAGCATTTGCAGATGATCTGGTTGTTACAGTGACCCAGCCAGAGAACTCTGTTGTGGACCTGATGGAGATAATAACACAATATGGGAAGGTTTCTGGATTTAAAGTAAACATACAGAAAACTAAAATTTTGGCTAGAAATATGACAGTTTCACAGAAGGCTCTCTTAGAAGGATTAACTGGATTTGAGATTGTTAAAAGGGTTAAATATTTGGGGGTGACTTTGTCGCCCTCTAATACAAAGCTATATAAAAATAATTATGAAAAACTATGGGGGAAAATTCAAAAAGAATTGGAGAGTTGGGAAAAATTGCAATTGTCTTTGTTGGGACGGATTGCAGCAGTGAAAATGAATGTCCTGCCCAAATTTTTATTCTTATTTCAAATGATACCGATTCTTAAGAAAGATTCTAATTTGGAGGAATGGCAGCGTGGTATCAATAAATTTGTGTGGGCAGGGAAAAAGCCACGAGTTAAACTTAAGATTATGCAGGATACTCGTGAGAGAGGTGGCCTTAAATTGCCTAATCTTAAATTATATTATGAAGCTGCTGCATTAGTAGGAATAAGCGATTGGATTAATTTGACGCAACCGAGGTTATTAAATCTTGAGGGCCATGATTTGTTGTTTGGCTGGCATGCATATTTGTTGTATGATAAGAAGGTAGATTCTGTGTTTAGGATGCATATTTTAAGACAGGCACTGCTGAGAGTTTGGAAGAAGTACAGATACAAGTTAAGCAGCAAGATACCATTGTGGGCAATTCCAAAACACGCAATAGAAAATATACATGCTGGTTTCAAACACGATGAGACTACTTACAAGGAAATTTTAAGTTTGGAAAGGAATGTTTGGTGCCTGAAATCATATAATTTCTTGCGAGAAGAGAAGGTTGTTCAAACTTGGTTTCAATATATTCAGTTACGGGCCAGGTGGAAAGAAGACCAGAAAAATGGATTTGTAATGACTGATGAAAATTTGATAAAGCAAATTAGAAATCAGGGACCAGCACATATTAAACGGATATATCTTGCATTGATAGAGATCGATTCAGAAACAGAGCTGGTTAAGGATTGCATGATAAAATGGGCCCAAAACATTCAGGAAGTTATTACAATGGACACCTGGGAAAAGATTTGGGTGAGGAATGTAAAATTTACACAAGCTCAAAATTTAAGAGAGAATTTTTACAAAATGTTTTATAGATGGCATTTAGATCCTAAAAAGCTTACAAGTATGTATCCGAATTATCAGCCTAAATGTTGGAGGTGCGGTGATGAAGATGCAACATATTTTCATATATGGTGGACTTGTAAAAAGGTTAAGGCTTTCTGGATAAAAGTCTGGTGGAATATGCAGAAGGTTTTTAAACGGAGGATAAAGTTTTGTCCACAATTTTTTTTGTTGGGAATAATTGTTGACGCTACAGTTGTGGACTCCAAGTTGATGTTGAACTTAGTTACGGCAGCAAGACTTTTGATAGGTCAATATTGGAAGAAAGAGGAACTGCCGACTATACAAGAGTGGATTTTAAAGGTTTCCGACCTGGCAGAGATGGCGAAGATTTCGGCCTATTTGAAAGATCATTCACAAGAACATTATATTATGGAATGGAGAAAATGGATTGAGTTTATCCAGAACAAGTATAGGGTTAAGAAGTTTTACGTAGCATTCGAATAAGTCTTCCTTCGCTTTGTTTTTTCTTTTTTCTATTTTAGTTTCTTATATATATTTAATATTGCTAAGGCTTGTTTTATCCTATACAAGCTAGAGAGTAATGGATTTTAGAACTTGTAATTGCTAGTATATGGTTGTTTATGATTGCTTTTTTATATATATATACCTTGTATTTAGCTCTGGGAAGTCGGGGGGGAGGGGGGGAGGGGGGGAGGTAGGGGGGTGAGGAGGGAGGGGGGGGAGGGGGGACGTAGGGGGGAGGTAGGGGGGGAGGAGGGTGGGGGAAGGGGGGGTTCTTTAAAGGAAAACTGTATTGTAAAACTTTTCAATAAAAAAAAAAGAAAAACCAGATCGAGCGTGTGACCCCCCCCCGTGAGTTGGGCCCAGAATAACCTGCTTCAGGTCCATGGCCGTCATGGAAGCCATGAACTCCCGAGCTAACTCAGATGATCCCCCCAGGGATGGTAGGTTGAAGTCACCCAAAACAATAAGTTTGGGGAACTCAACCACCAACCCTGAGAGGATATCGAGAAGCTCAGGCAGGGCTGCTGCCACGTGTCTAGGTGAAACGTACACCAGCAGCAAGCCCAACTGAGCTCTGGGACCACATCTCAGGAGGAGGGACTCACACCCGGCTATCTGGACTGTGGTGGCCTCCCGCGGACATAGGGTCTCCCTCACAACAACTGCCACTCCACCGCCCCTACCCTGAGCCCTAGGCTGGTGCAGCACCCGGAAACCTGATGGGCTAAGATCAACCAGGGGGACTCCGCCCTCTGGGCCCAACCAGGTCTCCGTGATGCAAGCCAGGTCCGCATGCTCCTCCTCAATCAGATCACGGATGAGAGGTGCTTTATTCATAACGGACCTGGCATTGAAATACACGAGCCTGAGCTCAGGTGGCTGCACATCCTCGCTCCCGGTACCACGTGCTGAAATCAGAGGGTCGGAGCGCATCACCGCTTGAAGACAGCGGGGATGCACCCCCGGGAATTTTTGTGGCCCTCTGTTCCTACACCTGCGGCCATTCCTAACCGCCGTGGGAATAGATAATCCACACCCCGCCCCGGGGCCCCGTAGGCCCCCAGCCCAACTCCCACGGCGCGATCAATCCCTGACCTGGTCTGAGAAACGGTTGGCGGAACCCCCCTAGTTTCCAACCGAGCCGGTAAACCCACCCCCCTCCCTAACCCCTCAAAACATTTAGCTAAAATACACACCAGGGGCCTCTTGTTAAATTTGGAAGAGAGGCTCCTGTCCCTGCCCAGCCATCTCTCGGGGTCCCAATAGTTGGGCCTGTCATCAAGAGGTCCGATGGAAAGGCAGGCGGGTCGCACCCAGGAGAGGGGGGCACCCCTGAGCGCCAGTAAGGCTGTGCTGGAGTAAGATAAAACCATTAGTCCGGGGGAGTCCTGTCAGGCAGTCCATCAGTCAAAAGTTGGAAAGCTGAAAAGCTGGTCAAGAGTGTCCAAGGTCAAGAGTGTCCAGTTCACCAGCTCCCTGCCACTGAGCTGGGTACCAATCAGATGACTCCGAAATAGATCAGGCACCTCCCTCTCACGAAGGGCACAGATCTACCATGGGATGGACAAATACCAACTCAGAAAGGCATACCTCCCTAGATCTCTCACCTCTAGGGAGGCAGCAGATGGTAGTTGGTTGGTACAGATGATAACATATACGAGCCGCCCTCTCACAGAGGCTCGTCCAGGACCTTCTTGCTTCAGTAGGGACCATAGAGAGAGAAAGAGAAGAGCAGCAGTTATCAGGGTTAACTTGAGGGTAACCATAGTTAGGTTGGAGAGCAGAGTTCATCTCAAGGTGGGAAGAGCAAAGTGGGGAGAGCAGGAGACGCCGGACGGCAGATCGATGGACCCCGATGCAGGGGGCTGAAAACCATAGGCAAAAAGCACGTTGCCCAGCCAGCCACACACCGCACCCAAAGTCAGGCAATCCCACGCCAGCCGCAGGCCTCCCCGGTCGAAAACAGGCCAAAATAACTTCAAACAATCCTCCACAGACCGCGCAGAGGCCACGAGCCTGCAAAATGCTCCCCATTCCGCTCGCTGTCAATCACTCCACCATTCTATCCCAACGCCGAGTCAGTCTCCATTTCAGCAAACGGGTATATCGGAGGCCACTCTAGACCGCGGCTCTATCGGCCCTCTATCGGAGCCCTCCAAGCCGCGGCTCCTCCCAGCTCCACCAGGGCCTCCGAGACGAAGACACCGAAGCTTAGTTTGAAAATGGAGGGCTGCAGCTCCAACAACATGCCGCCTCTTCTCTCTCTCAGATCAATCAACTCTCCGAGCCACGACACAGAAGAAAAACATCTTCGTGGGCTCACAGGAACCCCAGAAGACCGGTAAGGACGCCAAAACTGGAAACATTCCATGGAGCTCAGCCCAGCACCTCCGCCATCATGGGCATGCGCAATAGTCCCTATTTTTCCATATCACTCATTCATTGCTTTGAAACTTCTGTATGTTTGTGCCAAATGAAAATGCCTAGTTAACTATAGGGCTAAATTACAAAACCTGCAGATTCATTTTTTTATTAGTCATGAGCTCAACATTTCTAAATGAATTGAATCAACAAAATTTAAATTGAATTGTTAAGAGCTTTGGAATTTCCTTGTTTGAAATAAGAAAGTGCATTCTCTTAATTAATGTTGCTATATTGCAAAGCATACTAAGGAATAATACAATCATTGCCATGGCATGCTGATATGTCTAAATACTGTATAAAAGATTTTGGGCTTTCCAGAATCTCTGCTAAAAGCAAAGATTGCACCATTGTTGTTGTTGTTTTGCTGTAACAACAAACACACCTTTGTTTCTTCAAAGTTTCTGGAGTTTTATATACCTAGACTGCCTAAAACAACTGAGCATTTTTTGATGGAGGTCTTTTTGGTGGGTTACTTCTATGCATGCCATTAATACTTTAATGAAAATAAAGTGTAGCTAATGAATAATGAATTAACTAAATGACAGTGAGGAGCCAGGTTTGAAGATAATGAAATTATATAATTTGTACTATAGTAGAATTTATCAAAATTCTATCTCTGTTAATGTAAAATTAATGAAGTTCTGAATTTACATGGATGGTGTTGGTATCAGAATATGATGTAAGAGATACAGACAACTTGAAACTTTTTTCCTTCTTTAATTAAATTTCAAAGGTCAGCAAATATCACAGATAATTAAGGATGGATTATCTTGGGATATACGTTTTGCTATAACCTTGAGGCTGGGAAAAAAAATCCAAATCAAGTTTTCCATAGGTAGATTTTTATTTCAAGGTATATATTACACACAAAGTTTGCTTTGCAATAATATACTTCACAGTTTTATGTTCTATTAAAAACATTTATTTCTAAAATGCTGCATCTTTACTCTTGTACAAAGTAAACTAAAACCTTTCGTAATCTCAAGACAAATATATGTCATTTTATTTGTGAATTATTGTAGTATTTATCACCAGCATTGTATTTCATTGTTGTTGTGAGATGTTAAAGGGAGAAATTGTCGGTAATTAAATATACTGCAACAACTCAGCTGTTCTGCTCTATATTATCTCTTTGATCAGGAAGCTTCACATATGTTTGAAAATAAGATAAGCTGTGTAGGCAGGAGGGAGGCTGAAAAGGAGAAAAAGAAAGTGAGTTTAATAAAAAAAAGTTAACAATAATTAAATGCTTCAGGAAATAAACAAGTCAAGGATCAGGGAATTTATAGGATTAATTATGGAATGAGATGATAAAATCAGCGGTGACTTGTGAAATAAAAAAATTGAGAGAAGAAAAGGTACTGCTGAAACTCTAAAGATCTCAGAAAAAAACAATAGAGAAGTCAGTGATTTATTGTAAATGGAAATCTGCTAGCTTTCTCTAGGTATTCCAAATTCTTATCTGTGGAAGAAAAAGTGGCTTTATGAGCTCTAGCCTTCCTTTCTGTTTTAATCTCATGTTACTAAGAAAGTTCCGTTCTAATGGTAATCAGAGTCCATGAAGCATTGTAATGTGGAAACAGTGGGAAGAAACACTGGAACTGAATGCGTGTTCCACATTTCCTCCATAGGTAACACTTGATAATCTATGAAGAGGGCTGATAACATTAAAACATTATTTGCTTCATTATTGATCACAAGTGCTAACAAAGTATTAATTTCCCTAATGGTTCTGTGAGCGTAACTGCACCCTCTTTTTGCTAGAAAATATCTAGGTAAAATCATCAACTTCCCTCCGCCCTGTGCGTTCCCACAGAGAGGGTCTCCTCAGGGTGCCACCGGTCAGAGAATGTCGATTGGTGGCCCCCAGGGGGAGATCCTTCTCTGTGGGCGCCCCGGAGATATGGAATCAGCTACCGGTGGAGCTCCGGACGGCGCCCGATCTTCGCTCTTTTCGCCGCGAGCTAAAAACATACTTTTTTGAACAAGCTGGCCTGGCCTGATGAGGGGACTGGGGGGGGGTTCTTATTGTCATTTTACTGGGGTTTTAAGATGTATTTTTAGTATATGGGCATGTATTTAATTATTTTTTAACTTTTGTAATCCTGTATTTTTATTCTTGCCCTGTTCACCGCCCTGAGTCCTTCGAGAGAAGGGCGGTATAGAAATATTATTAAATTAAATTAAATAGTATGTAGGTAGGCATTATTTTATTGTTTATAGGGTTAAATTATACTGCACATGTTTTAAAACAATTTTTAAACATTTATCCCATCTGCATTTACCCCGTCATAGTACTGCATCCACAGTTTTGGTCACCACATTAAAAAAAAAAAGATGTTGAGACTTTGGGAAAAGTTCAGAGAAGAGCAACTAAGGTGATTAAGGGCCTGGAGACAAAAACATATGAAGAACAGTTATAGGAATTGGGTATGGCTGGTCTAGAGAAAAGAAGGACTAGAGGTGACATGATAGCAGTATTCCAGTATTTGAAGGACTGCCACAAAGAAGAGGGTGGTCAACTTATTTTCCAAAGCAACAGAAGGCAAGACAAGAAACAATGGATGGAAACTAATCAAGGAGAGAAGCAACCTGGAATTAAGGAGAAACTTCCTAACAGTGAGGACAATTAACCAGTGGAACAGCTTGGCTTCAGTAGTTGTAGGTGCTTCATCACTAGAGGTTTTTTAAGAAGAGATTGGACAGCCACTTGTCTGAAATGGTATAGGCTAACCTGCTTGGCTAGGGGGCTGGATTATAAGACCTCCAAGGTCCCTACAGCTCTATTCTAATTGATACCATAGTGGAGTTGTACTGCATCTTCTGTCAGCTAAGAATACTCTAATACCATTCAGGATGCAGATGCGGCAGGCTTGTCCTACTTTTCCTATGAGTGCTTCTCAGCTTCCATCCATCCATGTGAGGATGTTGAGGCAGGGCCCAATCCATCTTATTTATGTTCATTATATATAGTATAATGGGACTCAGTACACTTATACACTAAAGTACTGAGGAGTTTTTTCTTCACCGAATATCAGAATAACAGAGTTTTGGACCTTGGAGGTCTTCTAGTCCAACCCCTTGCTCAGGCAGGGAACCATTTCAACAAATGGTAATTCAATCCCTTCTTAAAACTTCCACTATTGGAGCATTCACAACTTCTGGAGGCAAGTTGTTGCACTGATTAACTGTTCTGTTAGGAAATTTCTTCTTGCTTCTAGGTTGCTTCTCTCCTTGATTGGTTTCCATCCATTGCTTCTTGTCCTGCCTTCGGGTGTTTTGGGGAAATAGCTTGACTCCCTCTTCTTTGTCGCAGTCCCTGAGATATTAGGATACCGTTATCATGTCATCCCTATCCATCCGCTGAGATGGATGGAAACCTGTGTCTAGTAGATTACTATAGTTGACATAGGTATACATATATACCTATGTGCATTCCTCTTATATTTCAATTGTCATTCAAGTACCATTGGTTTGACAAATGCAGATAGAATATACCGTCCCCTTTGTGGTTATATATTATGTTATTATTAATGGATATACGGAACAACACATGGATCATGGCTAAGCTATGGCCACTTTGATGTCTAAATTTCTCAACTGCATTTTGTTCTACTTGTAGAGTATTGCAGAGGAGAATGAAATTGTAAAAGCTTCTTAGATTCTTAACTCATTTATTTGTTTTTATCCTCAGACTGCCTTTTTCTGCTGTGGTAACACCATTACTGTTAATGACATATGGTAGACTGATTGAACTTGGACTAATCCTGAGGTTTAAACAAATGAGCCTCTGTTATCTCTAGTTTTTGTGTGTGCCACATCAGAAATCTGATAGAGTAATGTAACATGCTACATCTAATTGCTGACATAGAAGTATTTAGGCTATTAAAGTAATGACAAAAATGTGAAAAAGAAGATGTTTTCATAGCTTTCCAATGGAGTATACTAATTTCAAAAGTAAAAAAAAGTTTGCTATGAAGAATCACACATGCAAGGGGAAGAACTTCGTATGAAATAAATTTAAGTTTTTCACACTTTTAATTGTTTATATTAATTATATTAGTTTATCAAGGAGCTATCAATTGGCAATTATATCCCAGGTCTGAATGTATGTTAATATAAAAATATTAATATATTATATAAATTTATCTAAAAGATATCCATGGCTGCCCATATTACATACAATAACTCTGGGCAACTAACAACAAATTGACAAGTAATAATATAGAAAAAAAAATCTTCTCAAATCACTAATTGCTATACACAAAATCACAAATGCTGTACTTACCTCCATTCCTGATTTAGTGCTTGAGGAAAAATCAGGTTTTAATGGCCTTCTGGAAGGCAAGCAGGGTTGCTCCCTCATATCTAAAGCCCCCCTTGCACCATATTACTGAAAAATGTTAAAGATGTTTTGGATTTTGTAGACTAGCTTATAGAGGGCTAGTGTGTAGATGGCTTTGCCTTCTGTGTATCAAATTATTTTATTTTGGATTATTTTCATTCTGGTTGCCATACCATGTTTCCCCAAAAATAAGACCTCCCCCCAAAATAAGCTCTAGCTAATAGGGTGGGCCTAATATAAGCCCTAACCCCAAAATAAGCCCTAGTTAAGACCCTGCCCACCCACCAGCTTCTTCCCTTTCACTCCCCTGCTGAGCCAGACTGCCATGCTGTGGAGGATGGATGGGGAAAGCTCGGTCCTCTTACCTGGTCCCCCTCTGCTGTTCAGGAGCCAGGGGACAACAGCGAAATACCTCGCCACTGCTACGCATCAGCTGTGTTCGTTGCTGAAGGGGCTTTCTTCTGTCCCCGCCACTCCTGCCCTGCCCTGTAGATTACCTGTCCGGCAGCAGCTTCCTCCTCTTCCACCTGCTGCTTTGGTCCTGCAGTACCACCTCACACTGCCTGTTCACTGTTTGCCATTTCAATGATGGCAGCTCTGGAGGTCTGGGGCACTGCATCATCCCTGGGCTGGCGCTTTCAGCCACCTGATCCCCTTCGCAGCTCTGTCCATACAGCCACCAAAACAACACGTGGAGCCCTGGAGTGTTGGGGAGGCTGCTAAAGCAAGTGGGCATCGTGCCCGCAGTGCCCATGCTGGCTGCACCTTTCAGTAAATGCTGGCATTCCCTCTGGCAGGCCTGGGCAGCTACTGGAGAGAGAATGGACTGTTTCAGCACCTAGCGCCCTTGGGTTTGCCTTGCCACCTGCTTTTTAGCTCCGTCGCATTTCTCTGCCCCCACACAGCTGGAGGGCTTGCCACACCACTGGCCAGACACCCTCACCTCCCCCAAACATTTCTTTGCTAACCTGATATCCAGCTCCATCATGTTTCTCCATCACATTTTTCCACAGTTGCGTGTAGGGAAACAAAAGTTTGTGGGACTAAAAAAAAAAAGTTCAACCAGACCTTTTTAGTCCCACAAACTTCTTTTGTTTCTCTGCACACACGGTGGCGGAGAAACACAATGGAGAAACATGATGGAGAAACGCAGTGGAGCTGAAAATCAGGTTAGTGAAGAAATGCTTGGGGGAAGCGAGGGCATCTGGGTGGTGGTGCGGCAAGCTCTCCAGCTCCGTGGCAGCGGAGAAATGTGATTGAGCTGGAAAGCAGGTGGCATATGGGGCAGATTGGGGGAGGAATCTGCCAAGCCTTATGCTAGCGGCATTAGTGTGTACGATGCATGATGTGGCATTCTGACGTGAGTAACCACAGAACAAGTGGGGCTGCATGGGAGGCCTGGCAATGAGACCCTGTGACACAGGAAGTGGGACACATGGGGCAGATCCCCCCTCACCTGCCAAGCCTCATGGTAGCGGTACATCCTCCTGCAAGTGGGCGAAAGCAGCTGCAGAAGAAGTGGGGTGGCAGCCTTGTGGGCCACCGCCATGAGCCGAGACAGATATGGGGGGGGGAAATAAGACTCCCCCCAAAATAATACCTAGTGCATCTTTTGGAGGCAAAAAAATATATATAAGACCTGGTCTTATTTTGGGGAAAACATGGTAGTTCTTGAGATATGAGTTGTACATTCATGTATAAGTAGATTGAAAAAAAACAAAGAAGCTCCTTGAACAGGACAGCATTTTACTATGGATGAATATTACTAATGTTTTTATTTTTAAACACTGCCAGAAGATTTGATTAGACCACAGGTCTGCAACCTGCGGCTCCGGAGCCGCATGCAGCTCTTTCAGCCGTCTCCTGCGGCTCCCAGTCCTCTGCCATGTGCAGTCCAGAAAAAAAAAGGTGGGACTAAAGAAGTTCAACCAATCAATTCAAATATGCAGGGTAGGTGCATATCTCGCTTTGGCTCCACTCTTCAGTCAAACCCTGTTCTGCGCATGTGCGCATGTATGCGCATGTGCACACATTTTTTTGCAGCTCCCAGTTTTTCCTTTTGTGAGGGAACCGGTTCCGAGTGGCTCTTTCACTGTTTCAGGTTGCTGACCCCTGGATTAGACCAATAAAGGAAAGTAACAATAGTAAAATATTTTTTTTAAATGATAAGAAAGGGATAAGAAAAAAATGGGAAGTGATAGTATCTGAAGAAGAGGTTGCAATAACAACAGCAATAACTGGTTGGAGAATTGCCAATACTCCTGATGTAAAAGTATGTGCAGCTTCATATTGATTAGTGGTAGATAGGAAGTGGATGTTCATATGGAAAGCCAGTAATGTACTGTAGTCATCCTCCTTCAGATGTATTGGGTTTAGAACTGCCAGAGATTCCCAAGCCTATCATTGCTACTAGTCCAGAAGCCAGGCAGTTAAAGGATAGCAGGCATCTTATGGCCTCAGTTTGGTAATTTCTTTCCCTTGTTGTTAACAAGTTCTTTCCAGATCTTAAAAGAGTTCAGTGTCCAAAGACACAGTGTTTATTTAACACTATTCTATTCAAAGTTACCAATGGAGGATAATCTGTATCAATTACTTTGAAAAATAGATGACAAAAGACATATTCTCATATATTATGCATATTAATTATGGCTGCAAAATAATCTAAAAAGACGTAATTGTTAAATTAGATTACATTCATTTTCTTTTGTAAAATTGCTGGCATAAAAACCCAGTAACAGCATTTAAAAACAGTCCTAATGGTCATTATGTTCTGGAAACTGCTTTTTAAAAGTAATCTAAATCTAAAATACAAAATATTTGTATTATGGACACACTTGGCTTTTACAGATGATTTCTTGCACTTCATAAATATCTTGCCATTTATAAAATTCTAGGTTATTGAACTTTAGGGAATGAAATTCTTTCCTTGAGGAGAAGTCTTATAGTTGTTTTCCATAACTATGGCAGTACCCCTTCTACTTTACAACAATATACAATTTAGAATCCAAACTACAGTTTTAAATTGTGTGAGAAACTATTGCACATAGACTATGCTCCTGTAGTCTAAATTTCTTCTCCAATGCACAGATAGATGTGAAGGTAATATGATAATCGGGAATAGTTCTTACATTGCTGAACTTTTGAATATTGTATAGCTAATAAAGATAATATACTATTCAATAACATTTCAATGCCCAAATATTTTTAATCATTTAAGTTGTAATCGTAAACCTTTCTTTTTAGTTAATAAGAACAGCAGGGCTATAAAATGGGAAGGAAAAAAGTATCACAAAGAAACTTTATAGAATAGCCAAAACCATACTTCCCTCTTTATTGTCTAATATGTCTTCAACACATCTTTTGAAGTCTGTGCCATGTGATGTATGAGAGTGGAGTACTAATTCAGTCGTGACAGGAATTAAAGTCTACATACTATTAAGTAGTTTTATCTCTGGTGTACAGATTTTCTAAGAAATAGAGTTTATAGTACTTAGAATATTGTTCATGAAGAAAAGTGGCAAGCTTCCTGAATTAGGAAAAGAATCCCTTCTCTAAACCCCCCACCCATTTCACTTCAGCTGTAACCAACTCCTTACTTTCCAAAGCAGTTGGTCAGAACTAGTAATATAGTTTGCTTTAGTAAACTGTATTTTGCATTGTATCTTCTGCAACGGTTCAGTAGTTTCCTGTTTGCAAATAACCTGTTAGTATTCATTCTGTGTCACTTCACTTGCAATATATTTTAATCCCAAACTGCAATACATTCTTGTCCCCAAGAATGTATTTGATTTCATCAGTGAGAATACAGTAAGATGTCTGGTAAGCTATCCCCATTACACCTTTAATTTCAAGACTATTGAATTTTCTCAAATAGAATTTAGCAACTTGCATATTGCATTCATAGTGTACATAAGGAATTGTATTAGGCAGTAGTTGTGACTCAGTTTTAATTAATATAATAGTACAGTGATCAGTTAATTGCTTTAAGGGGAATACAGTTATTTTCTGGTATCTGATTCTTAGAGTGAAGCTGATATAAAATCTGCAACAAAATAAATAAGAAGACCTGGTAAACTAACGACTCTTTATATTTTAGAAGTGGTGAAATGAATGCAGAAACACAGCTCCATATGTTGTTTTTTTTCTGATATGCACAATTCTTTGTTGTCATACTTTTATCAGGAGCACCTATCCTAAGCATACATCTGTTTAGATGTTTCTTTTTCCATATTCTGCATATTTTTTGTTTTGCAGCTTCCATCTGCTTTTAAAAATCTCATCTTTAATTTTAAAGCATGGTGATCACAAGATTATCTGCAGATTAAAAAAATAATTATGAAGCATTTGTTATTAAGAAAAATGGGAGTATGGTTTTTCACTCTGGAAAATATGTATGCTTTTGCACTACTGTGGATTTTTAAAAAAAACACTAAAAATCTTATCAAATTAGAGCCACAGTTTAATTGCTCTATTCTGACTTAATAAAATAAATATACTGATTTCTAAGTCCTGGATGTCAGAACGTGTGACATATTGTGTAGATTTTCTTGCGTTTAGTATCTAGAATCCTACAAACTCAACAGTTCATAGATAATCGCTACAGCTAAATTATGAGATAAATAAATATGCTTGCTGCAAATTTATGGCACAGGCTTTTGTTAAAAATGTTGTGAAATAATGTCTAAAGCAGAGGTCCCAGACCTTTTGGGCACCAAGGACCAGTTATGTGGAGAGAGGTTTTTCTGTGGACCGGAGGGACAAGGTTTTGTGTGCTGCCTGCATCCTGCGTATGGGACTTTCCTTATTTGTGCAGACCGGTTGCTGGCATGCCATGGACTGATATTGATTCATGGACCAGGGGTTGGGGATCCCTCATCTAAAGTGTGGGCAAATTAAGTTGTAGTTAAAGAAATCCAATTTTGATTTATTAAGTTTAAAATATGTATTTGTCCAAAATATGATACAATTATATGCTGGATCTTAAGCAGTTGGTGCTGTTGATTGAAATATAGCAAGCCAGGGGCTTACGAAGAACTCTTTGGGCCTCCAAGCAGACTTTTCAGATTAGAACAATGGAATGAGTTCTTAGGTATTAACAACCCCCCTTCAACTGTAACAGTTAATGGCATAAGGGAGAAAGGAACGAAGAGGGTCTGACAGCTAGTTGTTCTCTGTTGCAGTAGAATTAATTAACTAGGTGCTGTATATCATCTCTAACTATCCTTATAAAATGCTATGTAATTTAAATAAGCTGGGATTTCCACAGAGCCCATTTTGCACAAAGCCAATATTTGTATGAGGTTTTCCTATATCTTCATTCTAGTGCAACTTGCTAGTAATAAATTAAAGTTTATTATAAAACATATTTTATTTAACCAGGTTAAAATAATTTGCTGTAGCAAAATAAGTTTTTGCTTTTAATTTGGCATGCTGTCCTATTCATCAACATTAACTAAATACCAAGGTGCATTTATTCCATAGTAGTTCTGACTTCATTTACAGTAAACATAAGGATTATCTTGCATCTCTTTTTTCTAGTGTACATGAGCTAAGTTTAGAACTTAAAAACCATGGCTTATACTTAACCATGCCTGGTGAAATATGCTTATAAAACGATGCTAGACTGTTTGTATAATGTGTGAACCAAGCCTGTGACTAAGATCATCAAGACCAAAGTTTGCTTGGTGAATAAATACACACCATTACATGTGTACAACCTTTAAACATTTAGTCAGTTTCATAAAATCAACAACAGAAGTTTTTTTTAAAGAAATATCTTGATAATTAAAACAGAAAAGGCTGAACTCATAATCTTTAGTTTATAAAAATTGTTTTATGTGGAATATTCACCATCTGTTGTTGTTGGAACATTTCCGTAACAAGTATCAAATTAAAATTTTTAATAAGATAACCATAAGCAGTTATTTTAATAGAACTGTATGCCTGTTCATTTAGCTAATCTTACATTTAGAAGTTTTAAGAAAGAAATAAGGCATGTATCTTTTTCAAAACCAGATTGACTCTAGTTACAGTATAATGAAACATACTATTTAATGAGAGACTGGATGGTTTGCAGCCTCTAAACCAGACATGTCAAACTGCTGGTCCACGGGCTGAATGCGTCACTATGAGACCGCGCCCACCCCATTGCTGGCAATGGGAAAAAGGCATGATACATCATGCAACGTCATGTAAAATTGCGAGTTTGACATGCCTGGTCTAAACAATGCTTGATCTGTTTTTCTATTCATCTAGATATGGAGCAGGGACATTAATTATTCTACTTTCTTTTGATAACCTTATATCTGAATATTTATTTCATTTTTGAAAACAGTTCAGCTGTAGACAGTTACCCATTGCAAGTACAACAGATTATAGAGCCTTAAGTCACATTAAGAGCCTTGGTGGAGTAGTGGGCTAATGCCTCCTTAAGTAACACCAGCTGCCTGCAATTAGTGCAGGTTCACATCCCACCAGGCTCAAGGTTGACTCAGCCTTCCATTCTTCCGAGGTAGGTAAAATGATGACCCAGATTGTTGGGGGCAATAAGCTGACTTTGTAATAATGCCACTTGGGGGGGGCGAAAGCCCTAATAAGCAGGCATATACATAGAATGAAGGCTATTGCTAAGCACATTGGTTTGTGCTTAAATTGTAAGCTGCCCTGAGTCTTCGGAGAAGGGCAGGATATAAATGGGATTAAAATAAATAAATAAATAATAAAATTAGAATCTCAATTTGCCACACAACTGCTCCTAAACTGGCAGGGAGAAAACACATCTAGATACAGATAGCAATAAAGTTTTTATGCAGCAAAAACTAAAGTAGGTGGAAGTTAGTGTCAGAATTGGTAGCTGAGCAGCAAAACTATGAAATAGTTGAAATATTGATATAATTCTTGACTCAACCTGACTCTTTTACATGAAAATAAATTACCATCTCATTTCACAATGGAAGGTGATGCAGGGGATATAATCCAGACTTGATATTTATGACCGACCATAGAATCCAGCAATGTGTCAAATAGTCAGCCTATTCCAAATTCCCAGCACCTCCAGTTATGTGTCAATTATCACTGTAGTTCGACCTCACAGTATCCCCTTTAGATGTACTATAAGTATAACTTTAATAAAACCGACTGGCCTAAATTTCAGATACTCTTGGAGAGTGCTGTTACTCAATTAATACCTAAATCAAGTTACTATGACAAATTTGTGGAGACTCGGTTATCAAGGCCTTACAGCAGAAACAAAGGACAAATTTCAGGAATATTTTACACGTTTTGAGGCTGATACTCTGGCAGATGACACAGTGAATGCAAGACAACAATTACTTCTATAGATGAAGTTAAGAGAGAAAGTTGTCTTAAAACAATAGAGAAACTGGACATGAGCACGTAGCCACAGAGCGTGAAGATTGTTGAGTTACCTGAATGATACAACTTGCTCTAGAGATTATCCTTTATTTTAATTGTGATGCTTCTCATACGAATAAACAAATAGTAAACAATACACATAATTTTGGGAACATTCTTTAATAATTAGTTCTTCCTACAGTACGTCATCATTTTAACTTAAAATACTTAATGGAAATTGATATAATTGCAAAGAATTAGAGAAAGGTAGAACAAAAATCTTTCCATACTTGTAGTCAAATTAAATGTCAAAATATATGTGGGTGTTGTAGGAAATCCTGAATACTTTAAGTGAAGGGTTCACTACTTTCTCTCACCCTAAAAATTCCTCTCTGAAATTACTATTTACATTTTCCAAGGATACCAATGGGGCCTTTTTCTGAAATGCAACAAAACAGATATAATGAAAAGATTATATTGGTACCGAGACAGGGAAGTTAGTGTTGACTCTTTCATCTAATATCCTTTGTCATAAAAGTATTTTTGCTTTCTAACTTACTTCATATAATTAATCTTGCATTTAATTGGCTCTGGATAAAAAGCAAATATTCCCAGTAAGAAAAATTATTAGCTTCATATATCCTGCAAGTCATATTTTCTTAAGTTACAGTGGCTGCATTCCCACGTCACATTTTGCCATGAACAATGGCTTATAAGCCATGGTATTTTTGGCATCACACGTTAAATGTGTGAAAAGCAATACTGGGATACAATCCCCAAAATGACAGAATTATCTCAGTTCGAATCCAAGGCAAACCATTCAATATCACAGTAGTTCAAGTCTATGCCCCAACCACCAGGGCTGAAGAGGATGAAATTGACCGGTTCTATGAAGCCCTACAGCACCTTATAGAACTAACACCAAAAAATGATGTCCTTATCATCATGGGGGATTGGAATGCTAAAGTAGGAAGCCAAAAGATAATTGTAATAACGGGCAGGTTTGGCCTTGGAGTACAAAATGAAGCAGGGCACAGGCTGATAGAATTTTGTCAAGAGAATACGATGGTTATAGCAAACACTCTTTTCCAACAACCCAAGAGACGGCTCTACACATGGACATCACCAGACGGTCAACACAGAAATCAGATTGACTATATGCTCTGCAGCCAAAGATGGAGAAGCTCTATACAGTCAGTAAAAACAAGACCAGGAGCTGACTGTGGCTCAGACCATGAGCTTCTCATTGCAAAGTTTAGGCTTAAACTGAAAAAAGTAGGGAAAAGCACTAGGCCACTCAGGTATGAATTAAATCATATCCCTGTTGAATATACAGTAGAGGTGACAAATAGATTTAAGGAATTAAATCTGATAGAGTGCCTGAAGAACTATGGACAGAGGTTCGCAACATTGTACAAGAGGTAGCAACCAAAACCATCCCAAAGAAAAAGAAATGCAAGAAAGCAAAATGGCTGTCTGAGGAAGCTTTGCAAATAGCTGAGGAAAGGAGGGAAGCGAAAGGCAAGGGAGAAAAAGAAAGATACGCCCAATTGAATGCAGAATTCCAAAGAATAGCTAGAAGAGATAAGAATGATTTCTTAAATGAACAGTGCAAAGAAATAGAAGAAAACAATAGAATAGGGAGGACCAGAAATCTTTTCAAGAAAATTGGAGAGATGAAGGGAACATTTAATGCAAAAATGGGCATGATAAAGGACCAAAATGGCAGGGACCTAACAGAGGCAGAAGAGATTAAGAAGAGGTGGCAAAATTACACAGAAGAACTATACAAGAATGAGCTTAACGTCCCTGATAATCACAGTGAGGTGGTCACTGACCTTGAGCCAGATATCTTGTAATGTGAAGTGAAGTGGGCCTTAGAAAAGCTGAGCAACAACAAAGCTAGTGGAGGTGACTGTATTCCAGCTGAGCTATTCAAAATCTTAAAAGACGATGCAGTAAAAGTGCTACACTCAATTTACCAGCAAATTTGGAAAACTCAACAGTGGCCACAGGATTGGAAAAGATCAGTTTACATTCCAATTCCAAAGAAAGGCAGTGCCAAAGAATGTTCAAACTATCGCACCATTGCACTCATTTCTCATGCTAGTAAAGTTATGCTTAAAATCCTACAAGCTAGACTCCAGCAGTATGTGGATCAAGAACTACTAGAAGTACAGGCAGGATTTCGAAGAGGCAGAAGAACTAGAGATCAAATTGCCAACATACGCTGGATCATGGAGAAAGCTAGAGAGTTCCAGAAAAACATCTACTTCTGCTTCATTGACTATGCTAAAGCTTTTGATTGTGTGGATCACAACAAACTGTGGCAAGTTCTTAAAGAGATGGGAGTACCAGGCTATCTTATTTGTCTCTTCAGAAACCCATATGTGGGCCAAGAAGCAACAGTGAGAACTGGACACAGAACCACTGATTGGTTCCAAATTGGGAAAGGAGTCCGGCAAGGCTGTATACTGTCGCGCTGCCTATTTAACTTATATGCAGAGAACATCATGAGAAAGGCAGGGCTAGATGAATCAAAAGTTGGAATTAAGATTGCCAGGAGAAATATCAACAACCTAAGATATGCAGATGATACTACTCTAATGGCAGAAAGTGAAGAAGAACTAAAGAGCCTCTTGTTGCGGGTGAAGAAGGAGAGTGCAAAACTTGGGTTGAAACTTAACATTAAGAAAACCAAGATCATGGCATCTGGCCCTCTCAATTCCTGGCAAATAGATGGGGAAGAAATGGAGGTAGTGACAGATTTTATTTTCCTGGGCTCCAAGATCACTGCAGATGGGGACTGTAGCCAAGAAATTAAAAGACGCTTGCTCCTCGGGAGGAAAGCCATGGCAAATCTAGACAGCACACTAAAAAGCAGACCCTGTCAACAAAAGTGCGTATAGTCAAGGCTATGGTCTTCCCAGTTGCAATGTATGGCAGTGAAAGCTGGACCATAAGAAAGGCTGAGCGCCAAAGAATTGAAGCCTTTGAACTATGGTGCTGGAGAAGACTCCTGCGAGTCCCTTGGACTGCAAGGCGATCAAACCGGTCAGTCCTAGAGGAGATCAACCCTGACTGCTCTTTAGAAGGCCAGATCCTGAAGCTAAAACTCAAATACTTTGGCCACCTAATGAGAAGGAAGGACTCACTGGAGAAGAGCCTAATGCTGGGAAAGATTGAGGGCAATAGAAGAAGGGGGACAACAGAGAATGAGGTGGATGGATGGAGTCACTGAAGCAGTAGGCGTGAGCTTAAATGGACTCCAGAAGATGGTAGAGGATAGGAAGGCCTGGAGGAACGTTGTCCATAAGGTCACGATGGGTTGGACACGACTTCGCAGCTAACAACAACATATGGTTTTGCCTTAGTGCATATGGAAATGCAGCCTTTGTCATCTGTTAACCCTAGTTTAAGGAAGAGCTAATTTGTGAACTGCAGCCTGAATTTTATTCCAAACATTTTGCAGCCCTTCAGTGTTCCAAGTTTATTCCACTTAAATAAAATATTGATTAGCATTATTTTTTTCTGTTCCAACTCTCCTCCTCCCAAAATAAAATAAAAGATGACATTGGGATAATCTGGCACAATTTTTCAGGATATGGGTGAGGTTAAGGGTGAAATTGGAGCACTGTCATTTCACCTTTAAAAAAAAGAAAAAAAGAAAAACTACTTTGAAAAAATTCAGCCATATCCTTTCTGGTGATATCTCCATGTTACTAGAAATCCTTGTAGCTTCCAGCTAGTCAGTGACAACAGTGTTGTCTACCCCGAATTATGGTTTACCTTAATTTTCAAACCCAGTGAATGATTTACAATGTATTTTTCAGCAATACATTTTGCTATTATGAGTAATGGCTATACTGAATATCTGATATGAGCAAATGTAAAATGATGCAGAAGTTTCTGTTTACAAAATATTGAGATACTTGCCAAGAGAATATTAAAACCAACCAGACAAGAATTCCTCAAAGATTATGTTTGATTTGCATAATTAATGATTATTTTGTAAAATAGTTATGCATCACCAGTATGTGATGCTGGGAGTTTAACATAGAAACTTAGTTCTGCTTTCACCATGTGCATTAGGCAGTCGTCTCTTTTCAACTGGAGCAGTATTTTTCAAACTTGACAATTTTAGGATGTAAGGACTTTAACTCTCATAATTCCCCATCTGACTCCTACTCTGACTAAACTGGGTCTTCCAGTATTCAATGAAAATGTTTCAGGTCTCCAAAGCTTCAGAAAAAAGTATATATTATTTCTGGTTGGTTTACAAAAGTATCTATGGAATCTCATTTTGGCTATTTTACTTGGCAAGAATACAAAAAATATAATTTAGCAGATGAATTGGTATTGCTATGAAAATATATGAACAAAATTCAGTAGAGGTGTCCCTTTGCTTCAGTTCTGTATTTTATAAGAGACAATAGTTTACTTACTTTTTATAGAAGGGATTATGTCTCTTCTACACTGAAACAGGACTGCCATTGGGTAAGTTCTCTCCTGTTATAAATCTTTCCTATAAAATAAAGTAACAATTTTCCTCAGAAGATTATCTATAGACCTGAACTATAACTAAACATAAATTTCTGTTCAAAAAAAATCTGTGCTTGCAGTGAAAACCAAAAAGTAATAATTGTATAGGGACAACTATTTCCTAATTTTTCTCAACATTCTCCTCCTTTGAGGCAAGAGCGTGGTGGCACAGTGGTTAGAATGCAGTATAGCAAGTTAATTCTGCTGACTGCCGACTGCCAACAGTTTGGCAATTTGATTCTCACCTTTTGTCCTTCCAAGGTCAGTAAAATGAGGACCCAGATTGTTTGGGACAATATACTGACTCTGTAAACAGCATAGAGAGGGCTGTAAAGCATTGTGAAGTGGTATATAAGTCTAAGTGCTATTTATTGTTAACTGCTAAGTTACTTTAGTAAATTGGTTCAGTTATTCTGTTAGAGCTTTTGTCTTAATTAAATGCAAACAAAAGCAGCCCAGTATTCTAACATGTTTGTTATGTGTAATTAATCAATCTGAAATCCAGGAAAAGTAGATACTAAATGGATGATGCCTGTTTCTCATAGAGGTGAATATCTAGGATCCTTTTCAAAAATCTGACAAATTCAAATATGCAGGGTATAACAAAATAAGGCTGCCTAGCAAATGTTTTTCAAATGGGCATGTTATATCCTAGACATTAATATTGAAATTAGTCCTTTTTACATGTCTGTCTGTCTGTCTGTCTGTCTGTCTGTCTGTCTATCTATCTATCTATCTATCTATCTATCTATCTATCTATCTATCTATCTATCTATCTATCTATTTATCTATCTATCTATCTTCCATTTGGAAAATTCTTGATATAACTTTAATATAAAATTTTTCAATTTTACTCTTTTTATCATGCTGACATAAACGTATTCTTTATCTAATACTGAAAATTCTTGAAAGTAGAACAGATTATATAGTTATCATCCCAAAATATTAAAGAAGCACTTCATTTCCATTTCTACTACATACATCTTTCATTTGGAGACATAATGAAAATGTCATTTTCACCTGTAGGTACCTAAAAATAAAGTGATAATGATTGCTAAAAGCATTCCTTTATATTGCAAATTAATTTGACAGCATGGCATAAAATTAATATGATTAAATTAATATATTGTACAAATAAGGATGCACTGATACTTCCATAACTTTATCCGAGTTCAGTTTCATCATGTTTCATGTCAATGTATTCAATACAGATTGAAAATTTTCTGTTAGAGTTACACATCTTCATTGTATTTCTCTCTAGTCAACTTTTTCCCTGAAGTGTTTACTTACTTTGATTTTCACCAGAACATCTTTGGATGGCAAACAGAATTTAGGATTAAGTAACAGTGTGAATAACTGTAAAAATACATATAATGTATAATCCAAAGAAAAAGAAATGAGAGCTGAGGAAAAAAAACCCTCAAAATAATGACAAATCATAATCAGGCTTATAGTCCTTGGTCAAATAACCAGGCCTGAAGTGCTTTCCAGAAGACCAATAGGACTGGGACCAGTTTAATCTCAGGGAATCGGTATTCCAAAGCACAGACACTACAACCAAAAAGGAATGCTTCCTGGGTCCTGCAGGATAGATATGAAACATCGCTCTTTCCACATGTACTAGTGAACAGAGACAACTGATAAGAGTGATAATAATATACAGGACACTGTTAAAGCATCTGCTAACTATAATTTAAGGTACAGGTATTCAGAATATGCTTGTTGGATCAAGTCATTCAGTCACTCTAACATGGGTTCTGGTCTTGAGTATGGTCTTACTTGAGTATCTGTTATGAGTTAGATTCTGTTGGATCTGAGAAGAAGGAAAGGTGGGTGCTTCATCACTGGAAGCTTTCGAGAAGACACTAGACAGTCACTTGTCCGAAATGGTATAGGGCAGGGGTAGGCAACCTCGGCTCTTTTATGACTCATGGACTGACTCAGGAATTCTGGGAGTTGAAGTCCATGAGTCATAAAAGAGCTGAGGTTGCCTACCCCTGGTATAGGGTCTCCTGCTTGAGTAAGGGATTTGATTAGATGATCTACTAAGTCCCTGTTATTCTATATTCTGTTTCTTGGGAAAATAAATTCAGCTAGCTGTGATGTCTCATGTGGCTAACAAGTCTGCAGGAGATGATGTGTGACTATGTGATCCTGGTGGTGGTGAATTTTTCTTTTAGAAAGGGTTTTGTCAAACCCAAAGAACCAAGAACAACAAATGGACTTTCTTCTGAGTAGTTCTTTATTGCTCACCTACAAACAAAATACTGCTAATAAGAGTTCCCACATCAGAACTCCATTAATACCCTATCTGGGAAGTCAATGAAACTGTGAACATGTCCACTCTCCCAATCTAATGGGATGGACAGAAAGTATCTGGAAATGTCAGGCCACATATTTTGAATTGAGAGTTGATCAGAGTTGTTTGCTGAGGTGGGTGGCTATAGAAATCAAATAAATAAATAAACAGGTCCATTCTTGGTGTCTGGTGGCTTTAGGCTTGAGAACAGGCTTCAACTCAACTCTAGCAAAACAAAGTGGCTTTGGGCTTTATGGATCCCTGGATCCTGTAATATGTCATCTATCAGGATCTTACTGGATAGTTCCATTACTTTCTTAAAATTTAATAATTACAATGAGATTTTTATGTTGTGCTAATGTTGCTGGAGGCTTTGGTACTGCCATTTTCCTCATTTTTCTGATACGCTTACTGTATTTGTAACTCCTGGACTGATAGGGTTTCATTTTGACTTGCATTTGGACTTTCCCTCTCACTATTAATCTGAGGGAATGCCAAGCTGTAATAATAATAATAATAATAATAAAAACCGGTGGACAAGCATGACAAACATCTGCTTGATATCTTTTGATTTTTCTGTTAATTACTGTCTTTCTAAATAATGTATAGATGTGCTTATTCCCTCTTTGTGAAGTTCACGTTGACAGGAGGCAGATTGCAGTGAAGACCATAAATAAACTGACAGTTTAGGAGAAGCAGCCTTTTGGCCTCTGGCAATTGAGGAGGCATCCTGCTCCATTTTTGTGACTAAGAACGTTTGTCCCTTTTGAGGACCCTTGTCCTTTCTGATGATAAATTGAGAAAGACAGGCAGCACATGGGTAGGCAAACACCTCATCCAGGCGCTCTGTGCCATTTTACAGTTTCCTCTTGTTTTTGACATTTCCTTTTCTCCCTTTTCACCTCCATCTTCGCAAACAGTTTCTATCTAACATTTGTGACAGAGAACTAATAGAAAATGACAGGCTTCATAAATGAGCTCTATTACTCATTTAAAATTATGTGCAGGCTAGTTTAATTATACTGTGCCTATGAAAAAGCTATTTACACTTAATTATCAGCTCCCAGTAATCATCAATCAGGATAAGCAGATTTGGGGAAAGAAAAAAGGGAGATAAGAAGAGCAAACAGATGTACAGGTATTTCACTTTCAGTCTGAATATTTTTTTTCATGTTAGCCTCCATGATAGGTTTGTTTATATGCTCACAGTAGAAGAGCTTAGGTCTCATCCCTTCATTTGTTATTTCTAATTACTGAATTTTTCACCAGTTCAAATTAGAAAATGGAACCTTATTAGCTAGCACAGGGGTCAGCAACCTGAAACAGTGAAAGAGCCACTCGGAACCGGTTCCCTCACAAAAGGAAAAACTGGGAGCCGCAAAAAATATGTGCGCATGCACGTACATGTGCACATGCGCAGAACAGGGTTTGACTGAAGAGTGGAGCCAAGGCAAGATATGCACCTACCCTGCATATTTGATTTGATTGGTTGAACTTTTTTAGTCCCACTTTTTTTGGGGGGGACTGCACATGGCAGAGGACCGGGAGCCGCAGGAGACGGCTGAAAGAGCCGCATGCAGCTCTAGAGCCGCAGGTTGAAGACCTGTGAGCTAGACAATGCTTTGTGGCCCAAACAAGGATTGTAATTACTGTTGGTGTCCAGTGTTTTGTTACATTATAAAATATTTGGGGGAGAATTCCAACATGTTGGAATTTGTTGGCCAACAGTGCATCAGTTGTCCTTTGCTTTTGGTCTGGATATATTTTTATTACATTCTGTGCAAATATATAGTCATATAGATTTATTCAAATAGTATTATCTTTGCTTTTCAGGAAGTACAGTGGGCTTATTTAAGCCAGACCTTTTCAACCAGTGTTACGGGTGCCACCTGTGGTACATTGGCACCTGGCAGGTGGTACGCGACCATCCAAGAAAAGTGGTAGTGGGGGAGGGGAATGAACTGAACCGGTGGTAGCACCGCACAAGCCTGAGCGAGAGATGGCTGGAGCTGCAGGGCTGTCAAGGCTCAATGGAAGCACCAGGATCAGTGCCAGGCTCCAGCTGGAGCTCAGCACTGATCCTGGTGCTTCTGAGCCCAGAAGAAGCGCCGATCAGCTGGAATGTTGCAGTATCTCCAGGGTCTTGTGATTTACATTCAGATGCTTGGCAACTGATTCATATTTATGGCAGTCACAATGTCCCAGGGTCATGTGAAGTGACCACAACCTGCTACAATCACCCAGCAGACGGGGAATAAAAACCAAACACCCCCCACCCACCCTCGCTGCCAATCCTCAACAGAAATGCTCACAATGAAAACCTCAGACAGGAGGAAGAGTGCCGCCGGGCAGGCAGGCAGGTGCCTTGCTCAGCTCTGGCTTGGGGGGCACTTTTTTTTAGTACCATTGTAACTTCAAACAGTCACAAAGCAAACTGTTGTAAGTCGAGGACTATCTGTACTTCATCACTTTTTTCCTTTTTTTTTTTTGGTCAAGTTTTTGACACCTTGCTAGGCGACTGGTGGTACTCGGATGTTGCCATATCCTAAAAGTGGTACAATGGGTGAAAAGCCCTGATTTAAGCAGTAGAGATGGTAGAAAAAATTGGTAGCCTGGCATTATATTACCCTGGCCACTTATATCTAGCATTTGCTGCAGCAGCGCATTACTTATTGAATATGGCCAGCTTGCCCCAAAACTTGAGGGCTGCCCCAGAATTCATCCAAAAAATGATGTCAAAATGGTATTTTAATTTACATATATAGAAATAATTGTTTTTATTATACCTATTGTATTTTAATTGTAAATTAAATTTAATGTTTACCTTAAGTGAACTTAAAGATGTGTATATAGTGCTAGGCTCATTCAAAGATTACATGCTTCTAGGGTCAAAACAATATTGATTCAAAAAATAACGTACATCAGTGTTAGAATGGTGAATTCAGGAAGAATATGTCAGAGGAAGCTAAAATAGATGTCAGCCATGGCTTAAATAAAATAATATTTTTCCCAGAAGTGAAGCCTGGTTTGTCTGTAGTTTCCTGGATACTTTTCACATAGTGTTTTCTATAATTATGTGGTATCAAATGATAAAAAATTGAAATTGTAAAGGTTGGGGTTTTTTTTAACTTACCCGTATGTTTTCCATGATATGTTTGGGTTAACATAAAAAAACTTTATAAAATACATTTTTAAATATGCTGAAGACACCTTAGATTCTTGCTTCTGATTATATTCTAGCCATTGCTGAAAAATTATATATTGCATTTACCAGAATTCAATTTAAAAATCCCTTAAAATTTAATAACTGAAAAGATCAATATGGGCTGAGCTTATCAAATAATTCCCAAAGCTTAAGAGAAGTTTTGAGATACAGTACTTCAATGAATTATTGAATAGTAAGTTGGAAAAGGAAGATACTTAAAGTTGCTAGGCTTTTCTTTTCTAACTTCTATTAATGGAATAAAGCACTTGGAATAAAATTTGGTAACAGCATTCATTAGTTAAAAGGAATGGCACTGGACTTGTGAAAATGGCCACTTGACTGCTTATTCTTCAGTAAGACTACTTTAGGCCAGAAGCAAAAATGTATTTTGGGTTTTTGCAAAAAGTCAATAGTCAATTGTAACATGCTCTAAATGGCTTTCAATGAAAGTACTGTAATACACGCATAGTTTTTTCCAGGTTACATAAACTGTATGCCACTTACTAAAATATTCATGTTAGCCCAAAGGTACAATTATCCAGTGAAGTGGGAACCTAAGAAATTAGTTCCTTATTAATGCTTATATGGGCAGTTCATTTTATTTATCTCAAAAGTAACTTTTTAATTTTAAAATTCCTAGGGTATTTAATATGCAATAGACTCATAGTTTGTATGTGTTCCTCTCCTGCTTTACTGTTAAACAAATTCTTTGAATTTAAAACCAGCAATTTAAAACTGCCTTTTTATATTACATTAATGTATATCATTTTTAAAGAATACATAGGTATACAGTATAGTCCTTAAAATAATGAAATAAAAAAATAACAGTTCATTCCTGTAACAAGCTTAAAATATTTTACATAAATGCAAGATGTTAATTAGCCATGTCATTGAATATACTGCATATGTATATAGTCAGAAAAGAAAGAACAAATATAAATCAAAAGCACAAAAGTGTAATTTTCAAAGTATGGAATTGGTAATAATAATTATATATTTCTTAGATGGTCAAGATGTGGAAGAATAAACTATAGAAACCAAAAACAAGAAAGAAAAATGTATCCAGTTTGACCACTTAGTAAAGATGAATATGTTTTTCTATACTCAAGATATTCTGTAACTATTTTTATATCATTCTGTTATCAAGGGCAGAGCTGGGCCTTTCTAGCATGCAACTAATTCTATAAAGTGTTGTATAGAATTAATTTTTTATGTAAAACATCTGTCTCAAAGTCTGTAAAAATACTCAGTAGACCTATTCCAGGATCTCTTGTAAAATGATGTCCAGTAACAGTATTTATATGGTAAAATGCTTATTATAAGGCTTGTAATACACATTTAAGTGCATCTGAATCTCCTTTTATATGTCCACGCGATATATTCCTCTGGCACAGGAATGATTATAGGGTATTATTGTAATAGTTAAGGGAACTTCTTCCCTCTATGACCCTGACTTTGTTCTGCTGGAGGACAGAGTTTTAATTAATGCAGAAAAATAGAAGATAAATGGTAAGTTAAATTAGTGAAGGCTCTTGCCAGAAGAAAAGGGAGAGATTGAAAAGATGGAGAAATTATGATGAGGCAACAAAAGCACAAATGGCTGTACTATAATTCTTCAGCATTTAGTCTACTTAGTGTTATGTTTTAATATTAGACATGTACAGAGACATAAAGAAGAAAGAATGGAAGCTGAATGAGTTTCTGAAATTGTATATCAGTGTTCCTTATAAACTGCCCCCCCCAAAATATTGAAGACTAAAAAGGCTGTGAAGGTTTCCACATCAAGATGGAATTAAATAGTAGGAAGAAGAAATATACATGGCAGTGCTTTATTAGCTGAAGACTCTGGAATGAAGTGATAATTAAAATTTGCAAAACTTGAGAATATAGCACAATATGCTATATTAAAACTAAATGTCAGAACACAATTGAATGTAGAATTTATTACTTTTGAAAGATTTCCACATGAAGTAAACAAGCCAGTGATGGTTATACATTCTTTAGTAATCTGTGTTGGGACTTTGACAACTACTATCACAAAGCAGTGTGGCTGACATAATTTGGGAATCTAGGAACTGTAATCCAAACACATCTGAAGGTACTTAAAGGAACTGCTTTATCTTTTTGGAATATAATGTTTTCATTTTTATTTTCATTACTTTAATTTTTTAGTGGCAGTTATGAAATCAGATTTGTTCAGTTATAAAGTCTTAAATGCAATTGGAAGACCTGGCTCTTCGAGCTCTCTGGCCCAGGCTGAGAATATTTTTATTTTAATTTTAACTGGGTTTTAATTTTCTCAGGGTTCTATTTAATCTCTTTTAATTTGTTTTAACGTTTGTATTGACTGTTTTTTAAATGCCCTGTAAACCGCCCTGAGTCCTTCGGGAAAGGGCGGTATATAAATCTAAATAAATACCGTAAATAGAAAAACAGGCTTTTGCATCTCTAGTTCTTTGAAAGTTAGTGAATATTTTATTTTCAATTTCATCTAAAGTTGTATGGATTCTTAGAAGCAAAATTTGTTTTGGCTAACCAGCATCTGTAGCTGTTGGGAAATTGTGAGAAAAGACCTTTAATATATAGAAGTCTTGATGAGAAGCAATTTAGTTTATTTATAAATGTTTTATTAGCAAAATAAATTAACATTCAAACTAACCATTAATTAGAAAATTTTACCAAAACCTCCAAAAGTGAGTAGGTGGAACACTTCTATTTCTTTCCATATCATCAGTGGTTCCAATATTCATTTGGTCATTTTCATTTTAGGAGCCATGAAAATGTATTCACCTGTTTGTGGCTGCTACAGAAGCAATTTGTACCGCTAAAACCTGGTTGATTTCCTCTCGTTCACACAGAGGTCAAATGGCAATTCATTGTTAACATGCTTGCATTGTTTCCCAGAGTGATACACAATTCAACCATTGTAACTGTTAATGGGCAACAACTAATTGTCAGTGGTGACATGAACTGCAGGGAAGAGGAATTAAAATGTTGGTGTGAACAAGGTTTTCTTTAAATAACAATTATTCAGTATGCCAGTACATTTCTCAAGACTTGGCTATGCCTGCAGGCCTCAGGATGCTAGGGGATAGGTGAACTTGTGAAGTGGCTCCATTATTATTAACATCCTTCTGTCTTATTATTTTCTTCTCTTGTTTAGTTATGCTTTTATGGGTTTAAAAGTGTTTTAAATAATTATGTAATCATTTTAAATAATGATTATTTAAGATTCTTTGTTTTATTAGATTGTTGTATGCTGCTCAGAGTCAGCATCTGAGAGATGGGTGGCCATATAAATTTTATTAATAAGAATAAAATAAAATAACAAAATAATCCTGTAACTTTAAGGATCACACCATCTTTTATAGCAACCGCTTTCTTTTTGTAATTTCTTTGGCAAATTGGAGCTTTACCATATTTCACTTCTTCTTAAAAAAAATGCATGCACAAGTGTTTGTGTGTGTGTGTGTGTGTGTGTAAAATGGCCCCATCAGAATGTAAAAGCTTTATATAATGAAGACCTGTTCATCAGGAATACTGTTACTGAAAAAGTAAAATAACAGAATCATTATGTCCATGTACAGCAGACATGTCAAACTCACGACGTCACGTGACGTTGCGCAATGTATCGGAATGGTTTTGCCATTGCCAGCAATGGGGTGGGCGCGGCTTCCGGATGACGCATCTGGCTCGCGGACCTGCAGTTTGACATCCTTGATGTACAGTGAAGTAAGGAATTTCTTCATCCATTTTCAGCAGTACATAAGCAGTGTATTAATTTTCTTCCAAACCTTAAGGGCAAACCTGTTCATTAAGGGGATTTTGGAACAATAATGACAACATGTTATGCCTTTCCTTCCACACGTGGGGAAGGTGAGCTGTTAAATATTTGGTTTAATGTATCTCTTCCCTTCTATTTCTTCATTAGTATTATCAATCCAAATTTCTTTTATTTCCATTTAGAAAACCTGGCTGTTAAAAAGTTGTTTGAATATTGTGCAAGATCCTGGTTGCTAAAATGAATTTTCTTTTTTTAGATGTAACAAGTAACAGTAAACTGGGATCACTTTCCTAAGGCTATCAAGTCAAGAGGAACTGCATGGAACAAATAATTTTTTTGTAAATCCAAATTTTGTTTCATTCTGAATTTTAGAGTTCTCATTTGAGAAATCAACTGTTTCATATATATATATTATTTTAATTCCATTTATATCCCACCCTTCTCCGAAGACTCAGGGCGGCTTACAAGCTTAGCAGTAAGTAGCCTTCATTCTATGTATATGCCTGCTTATTAGGGCTTTCACATATATAGTAAGTAGTCAAGAAACATAAAAAAGATCATAAAAATTTCAAAATAATGGAACCTGGTCAAGAAGGCAAGAAACATTGATGGTTTTCTTGGATGTTTTTTTCTATTAACAACTGGAAATATTGAGAGTTAATATGTAAGATTTTATACCCTTATGTAGGGAAAATTATTCACATGCATTCTTTTGCCTGACTTTTTCTTCATAAAACTGAAAATACATTAAATACCTTATAAAATAGATATTTTAAATAAAGAGTAGCTATTCATTTTATCCTGGAAAGATAATAAGATAAAATGAATAATAAATTTGAAAATATTTCTGAAGTTCAGTTCCATATAAAGTCTAGCTTTTGCTATTAAATTATTGCCATTTAGGTATGTGTCATTTCTCTTCTTTTCATTCAAATAACTGATGTTCCCAAGAGGTCCAATTAAATAGGCAATAAATGTCCAGGTAATGCTTGGTTTATTTGTGTGGAATTGATTAAAAGTATTTGATAGAGCATTGTTTCAGTTTCTGAATCCTTGTCCAATTAAATGTCTAAGGGTTTTTTTGGTGAAATAATATATAAATGTTTTGTACTTTTTCTTAAAAAAACAAACTTACTATACTATATATTCCACTAACTCTTGATTAAATAATCATTATGGTTTGGGGAGGGAGGGTGGCTGTCTAGAATAGAATTCAACCTAAATGAAAAGTGTAAAACTATTTTAATTGAGCTTTGGAGTATTTTAACTTCATTGAATACATTGAAGTATAATAAAAAGAATATAAAATACAGTATTTTTCAAATAGGTAGTTATAATAGAGTGCATAATTGTGGGATAGCATCAATATTATTGAACATTATTTGGTGAGAAATTGGTGAATTAACATGCTAAATACTTTTAATTTTGTAGCTTTGCTATCAAATGATATAACTAAAATATACTGAAAAAGATCTGAGTTTTTGTGATAAATTTTGAAAGGTAGACATGTTTCCACATAGCTTTGAAAAATAAAGGTTTGGTAAGCATACTTATACGAAATGTGTATGGAGATTTTCAATCACCATGTCATGAGCACAGAAGTGAAGAAGCTTCTTGGATGAGAAGTGAAATGTTTTCAAAGAAAAATAAACCAAGAAAATTCAGTTGCCTTTTGGAAAAGCATCTTTGGGACACTTGTACTAAAGTGATCATTTCCTCTTTCCTTGCCCCCCACATCCCATTATACAGCCTTGATTGCGTTAATAGATAAAAAAACACTTCATTTCCAAACAGTGAGAGATTGGAATGTTGGCTGAAATTTAAACTCATTTAGTTCACAACTTCTTTCCTGTAGGGATACTGGTTTTTGTCATTGAATTTCTAATAAAGCAAAATTAATTGTCAAGAAAAGAGTGTTTAGATGCTGCATGGTTTTATAAACTAAGTGCTAGTTCTAAATTGACGGTAGCCTGCTACCACTAGTTGTGTTAAGGAAAGCTGTGCTCACTTCTAGTTATTTTAACCTACCATATCATGCTTCCAATGGTATCTTATCACTGGCATATGCTGAGATAGTCAAATATTATATTGCTTTGTATCATACATGTGGAAATATGCATTCGTTGTCCATTGGCTTCAACTACGTGGTGCTGTATTGAATGACTAATTCCTTGACAGAAGCCAATATATTTTCTTTTTCTTTTTTGTTCATTTTTTTAAATTCTAGGTAAACTTATTGATGGAAATTTGATCTCACTCTGAGAAAGTAACTAGGTAATTAATTATTCATGTTCAGGCCTCAGGCAACATATTGTCTTGACTTGATGTTTTAGCATAATCTGCAGTCTATGTACTACTAAAGTTCTCGTATCTGTTTCCTGCTTTGTAACCTTCAGTTCGGCAAAATGGTGTATCATAGAACAGCAGTTGTAGAATCAAATTGTTTAGCTTATAGAATGTGTTTAAAATTCAGGACTCATGACCTCTAGAGCCATTACAGTGCTGCCATGCCTTCTGACTACACTTCCCATAAGATTATAAGTTTCATGGCACAAGGGAGGATGGGAGGCGCATATCCCCATTCTCTTTCCCATCTTCCTATGTCTCCAAAGTCCAAATCACTGATAGCAAAGCCCATGGGTGGGTTGCCATTGGTTGCTTTGGAACTGAGGCTGAAATTTGAAATCTCTTAATGGTGGTGTCTGGTTAAGGAAGACTGAGGGAGAAATTAGAATGTCCACTGGCAAGGTGGGTTTGACTGACAGGACTTTAACAGGTGAAGCTTCTTCTTTCCTGGAGGGAAAGGGCCCCTGAGGACATGCTGGAATGGAGAATAGAGTTTCAGTTTTTCTGGTTTCCCCTCTCTACAACAAACATCTGCTGGTTAACCGAGAAGGAGGAGAAGGTGGTGGTGGCAATTTCATTGGGGTTCTCCTGAAGGTTGTGAAGGGAGGGGATATGTTGCTAACCTACATTATAACTGAGAGGAAGAATAACCCACTGGATTATGCATTTTCTGGTAATATATTAAAACTGAAAATACACCAATTATATTTCAGTGTTTTTCTGAGAAGAATGGAGATTCTAATCCTCCTGATTGCTAATTGGTAGAAGGCAGTTGTTCATAAGACATGACACTACTCTACAGTTTTAGAACACTTTAAACGAATTGATGCATGCTTATATTTATAATGATTTCTACCCTACATATATAGTTTTCGCAACTCAGCTAAAAACAACAGTCCTTGTTTAGTGACTGTTTGAAGTTACAAGAGCACTGAAAAAAGTAACTTATGACTGTTTTTCACACTTACGACCGTTGCAGCATCTCCATGGTCATGTGATCAAAATTTGGATACTTGGCACCTGGCTCATATTTATGATGGTTGCAGTGTCCCGGTGTCACAGAACTACCTTCTGCAACCTTCTGACAAGCGGTCAATTGGGAAGCCAGATTCACTTAACAACCGTGCTACTAACTTATCAACTGCAGTGATTTACTTAACAACAGTGGCAAGAAAAGTTGTAAATGGGGCAAAACTCATTTAACAACTGTCTCACTTAGCAACAGAAATTTTGGGCACAATTGTGATTACCTGTGCAATAACAGACTTGAATTTCAGATTAACTGGTATTCTCCTGCTCCAAACTTTTAGTTATTTTTGTCACTGGATTACATGGTGGGTCTGCACCTTGCAAGTGAACATAAGTGAGAACCCTCTTCAAGAATACTGGGACTCCTTTTAAGAAACCAGTTTTATGTAACAATAAAACAGTTTCACCACACTTACAGTGTTTTTCTACACCTAATTTCTTTTTCCTTCCGTTGGTATTCTGTGAACAGGTTTTTGCTTTTGTGAAAACCTATGTTCCTAGGTCGAGTGACTGCTATAGGCAGACATACAGATGTTAATTGGGGGTGGGAATGGGAGAGGCAGAGGCACAATGTGTGCATCTTGTAGAGTTATACACATGGAAATGCCCTGAAAAGAGAATGTAATTATATGGCTTCCCTAATTAAACAGTGTAGAATAATTGATTGTTATAGTGAAACCATACCTCAGACTTGCACATAAGAGCAAGTTTATTCATCCAAAAGTTCAGTAGGAGAGTGGCACTGAAACCTTAAGCAATTCAACAATTCATCCATGAAATTGTAAAGGAGGCTGCGCTGGTATCCATCAAGTTAAACTAAAATAAAACTACTCAATGAGTTGGAAACTTCAAATTAGAAAAGTGAAAAGATGCATATGTGTACTTTTTCTGTACTCTTGAGGCTATTCAATTACTGTATACTGTGAATTACTATTTCAGATTACTAAAGAACATTTATAAGTCCCTAATGTACAATTAACTGTCCCTATTGATACTGCCCTTGCAGAAGTTAGTGATAATTCATGAAGGATTCTCAGGAAAACTATGTGTACAACAACATTGTGATTGATGGATAGCATTTTTCACTAATCAGCTGATCAAGACAGTTTAAACTTAAGACTTACTTAAGACTTTAAAAATATATAGTCTATGTAACCTCAAAGCTCTGCTCTATGTTTAGAAAAAAAAAGGAAAAACATCCTACAGACTTAGAATAAAATTATCACCCTAATAAATTCTGTATTTTAAAATTTGGATCATTTGGTATGTAGATTTAGAAAAAAAATGTCACTTTCTTGCTTTTTAAAATGAAAAAATCATATTCATTTAAATATATGGTAAGAAAGTTAATTGTCACTGTTTCTTTCTCTTTTTTGTTTATATAAGAGCCAGTTCAGAAAAAAAATTCTAATCAGCTAGGAAATTATCAATATATCTAAAGGGTTCATCTCAATAGAAGCAATAAAGCATTTGAAGTAGCTAATATTCAGTGTCAGTTTGTATTTAACCTCATATGATTTTAGCATCACAAATATCCTTGTTTTAAAACCCAGCACTCAAGGTTATAATGAAGTTATTTGTATAATTCTAAGAAGATTATACTCACATAAAATTAAAGGATGATTATTGTTTATCTTTTATTTTGTCTTTGATGTGATAATCATGTTTTATTAAGCTACCTAAATAATCCAGTAACAATAATTAAAGTATTAGAAATTATCCATAGTTTGTTTTCTGATTCTGGAAATAGTGGATAGGATACTGCAAAACTGGATATGATTACCATAAACTAGAATGCAATTGATAGCATTATTTTATCCAGGATGGCATGAGTTAGCCAGGACAGTACTTAATGTTCTTTGCTTAATTTGGGTGATTGAATGCAACAGTGATGATGAAGTCTTATTATTGGGTCTGTGTTATACACAAGAGTATGAATATGCTTTTTATAATCAAGTTTATGAAAGCTTATGTTTAGAGTCAGTTATTCAAACAAAAGCCTGAAAAAAATCAAATGAATATACAATATGAATAATATATATTGGCAGATCTGATGGCTGATTCATTTTCATTTTAACTTACATATCTTCTCTATTTTCTTATTGCTTTATATAATGCAAACATTTCTCTGAATGAAATGGTTTTATGTTGTTATTTTGCAATCAATGCATGTTTATATGGTATTAGTACATCTACCAAGATTTGCGTTTAGAAAAATGTATCCAGTAAGGTTGATTTCCAAAGAAGGTATTATTCTTATGATTATGAAACTATCCAACTTTTCTATCTGTTAAGTGGAGAACAGAGAAATGAAATATAAATGCACATTAGAAAGTTATGAAAACACACCTAATAACTGCCATTAGTTTCTCTAGGATTTACATTTCATAACTAGATTGAGATACGTCTTAGCAAAGTTTTACTAACAATAATGCTTATAGGAAACAATATTAAAGAACTGGGCTGAAAATAACAGAACTGTAACTAAACAGAAAAAAGTGCAGAGCTTTTCACATAGAAAAAAAATCAAATGCATAGAGAGTGAGTGATACCTAGCTTGATGATAGTAGTTGTTCACAAAATTTAAAATTGTAGATAATTATAAACTGAATATGAGTCGGCAATTACTGCAAAAAAGAGAGAAAGAAACAGAAAAAGGAATGCATAGTTATAGAATGCATCAATAGAATTATAATTGCACAATTAGTAATTTTTCTATACTCTCATTGGTCTGACCCTCTTTTCAAATATTGTATGCATTTCTGGGCACCTCATCTTAATTATAGTTGAAACAAACAAACTGGAGGAAAGAAATGAAAAGTAAAAAGATAATTTGAGGATTGGAATCTAAGTCCTATTAGAAGTGATTGAGGGAGCTGATTATATTTAATCTTAGTAAAACCTATTGAAAAGAAAGGAATGTAATACAGGTAGTCCTCAACTTATGATTAATCACTTACAACCTGGATTCGAAGTTTCAGTGGCTGTCATGATCATACCAGTGCTCAACAACTGGTCTGTAGTTAATGTCTGTTTGCAGCATCCTACTGTCAGATGATCATGATTTTACAACATTCCATTTCCAGAAAAATCACCCCTTGCAGACAGTAGGTTTTGCTTTATGAGTGCCACATTCACTTAATGACCACTGCAAAGAAGTAAAATTGGGTTGGTAAGTCAAAGACTACCTGAACATGACATTCTTCTTTTGAGCGTAGAGAACATGGAATAGTAGTAATCAGGCACCAAAACTCTGTTATAATCAGAACTTTTTGTAAAGTACAGTTCAACGGTTGAGCTAGTTTCTTAGGAAGAGATGGACTACCCTTCTTTTGACATCTTCAGGAAGGGTCTCCATTCTGCAGTAGGCCTAAATGAATTTTTCCAGGTTTAGGATTCTGTGATATTTTTTTTTGAGTATCTCAATTTGTCGTCTCCTACATGTATTGAAGCATCAAAGCAAAGGAAAGATATAAGAAGGAAACTCATAAAATACATGCAACAGAAATATCAAAGGGTACAACTACACTTCTTGGGCCTATGGCATGTCAAGAAGAATGTTTTACCTCAGTGTGTGGGTTGAATTTGGCAGCTCTCTTTGACTAAGAATTGACAAGCTCACCAATCTCCTCCTCGGGATCTCTGATTCTTTGAACAAAGTATATGGTATGCAAAAGGAACATCCATAGGTTTCTTCATTAACAGGTGAAGATAGAATGGGGCCTTGGAGGGCTGATGCTTCGAGATTTCCCAGCATCATGAGTCAGAACAGCAATGTCTTATTTGCCCTTTGCTTTATGTCTCTGAAAAAGATAAGGGGCAGTGAAAGTGGGCCAGCAATGTGACTTGGACGTGGTGGGCCTTCAGGGAGATGCTGCTTTCCAGTAGAAAAAGCAAGGAGTATGTGAAGAGGTTCACGAGCTGGCATGAACAGAGATAACATTGTGTATTTGTACATGTGACTGGTATGTTCATGTGTTTCCACATCAACTAGCAAATAGCAAGGCTATTTAAGATACTATATGATTTTCTCTGAATATCTGGAAGCATGAGGAATTGAAGTGGAAATAAAGGATTAGATTTCCTTTTTCTGGTTCCAGACTGGCTACAGATGAATTTTGGAATTCATCCCACTCTTGATTTTTCTATATTTTAGGTATTCTTTTTTTAATATATTAACTTTACCCCAAATATCACCTTGGGATATGTATACTGACAAACCTCTTAAATAGGACAGGAAAATCAGCATGGATATTTCTAAAGCAGTATTCCTTTGATTTGAAATATATCACATTTCTTTTTAAATGAACAGGGTGTGTACTGTATGCACATACATTTGTAGAGCAGTCAGTGTATGTGCAAGTTATCATGGTATAATAGCATTGTATCCAAAGCCGCTTTTCTCCATAAATCCTTATGTTTAATCCTTCAACTCAGTAAGCAGCATGTTGCCTAGAGAATTAACTTCAGATTGGAGATAAAGAAGGGTCTAAAGTTAATGACATCTCGAAAAGCAACTGGAAGATTTAATACAATTGCAACCGAAGAAAATAACGGTACTTAAAAAAAAGATAAGAATCTTTATAGGATAGTTACCGTAGCTTTGAATTGTATAGTATAATATTCATTGCTGACTTCAGTGTTTTCATCCAGATATATAATTAAAATAGCATTTCAGTTTTCAACACCCACATCTAAATGTTTATTACCATGTTACTGGATTCTAAAATCACTTTTTAAAGTTTGTTATTAACTTGATTTGGCTTCTAGTAGTGTATTTAATACTTAAAATATACTATTTTTTCTCAAAGAAGAACGTGTGCTATTTAATTGTTTTAAAAAACACAGATTTCCCATATAATAATTTTATGTTAGCTTTGTTGTAAACTTTTATGTTATTTTTGCTTCCTTGTTTCCTTTGCTAACTTTATTCTTTTTTGTCCTTTAAAAAACATATTTCCATGAGCCCCACTTTGGTAGCATAACCAGTTTAATAATAATAATAATAATAATAATAATAATAATAATAATAATAATAATAATAATAATAATAATAAACAATAACAACAACAAAACAACAACAACAATAATTATAATTATAATTATAATACTGAATAAACTAGTGCCATGAAAGCAAAGATACAAAAATCTACTGACAGTCGCAATTGCTGACTTTGCAACGACAAAGTTGAAACTGTTTCACATTTAATATGTAAGTGCAGCAAAACCGCGCAAACTGATTACAAAGCTAAACATGACCAAGTTGCTAAACTAATCCACTGGACATTGTGTAAAAAATATTATTTGCCTGTGTCCAAAAAATTGTGGGAACATAGGGTGGAAAAAGTTGTTGAGAATGAGAGGGTGAAGATCTTGGACTTCCGAATACAGACACATCGCCATTTGGAACAAAAACACGCCATATATCGCAGTCATAGAGAACCGAAACGTACAGTTGATTGATATTGCTGTACCAGGAGATGCCAGAGTCAAAGAAAAAGAACTGAAAAAAATTAGGAAATACCGCGACCTGGCCATTGAAACTGCGCAATTATGGATGAAACATGTAACAGTGATACCCATTGTCATCGGGGCACTGGGAACTATGTCCAAAAACTTTGTGAAATACATCAAGAAATTGCAGCTTCTGCAATAAGTCCAGCAAAGCTACAAAAAACTGCATTACTCGGAACATCTTACATTTTAAGGAAATACCTGGTTGATACTTAGGATGCTGGCAGCAACCTGTGTTCAGCCATTAGTGCCAGTCAATTTGAGTGTTCAGTTGACTGAGTTTCATGTATAATAATAATAAACAATAACAATAATAATAGTTGGAAGGAGCCTTGGAGGTCATCTAGTCCAACCTCCTGCTCAGGTAGGAAACCATTGCAGACAAATAGCTGTCCAGTCTCTTCTTAAAAACTTCCAGTGTTGGAGCCTTCACAGCTTCTCAGTGGCGTAGCATGGGTTGTCAGCACCTGGGGCAAGGCAAGTAATTTGCGCCCCCTAACCTGTGGATTTTAGCACTCGAGTCTCTTCCTCTAGCTCAGGAATTCTGGGAGTTGAAGTCCATGAGTCATAAAAGAGCCAAGGTTGCCTACCCCTGAGTTAGGTTCAAGGCAAAAAAGGGTCTCTGGAGAAGAGGGAAAATGCTAGTTTAAAACTGAAACAAGGCAACTTTAAGGTGCCTCAGCTGTGATTTAGGATGAGACAAAGAGAGGACATGGCGTTGAAAATGGTTAATGGGGCATGTTTGTTCCACTCTTAGTGGACGTCAGGATAAACCCCAGGAGAGAATGACCTTACAACAGATGTGAATAGGCTTGGACTACGTTTGTAGATTGAGTGCATACATCACATGGAGCGATGATGGGCTTCATCAAGATTTATGATCCCACAATTGGCTAGTTTTCTCCAACTTGTCCTAAACCCTGGATACCAACCACGGTTTATGGCTTAGCATGTGGCGTGGGGTTGACCCAACATGTTAGGCGACAAACAATGACTTCCAACTTACAATGCCTCAGCTTCCCAAGGTTATTCCAAAGCCGGAAAAGCCAACCAACCCACCCTGCAGCTTTGCCTGCTTAGGCTGAACCCCAGGAATTCATACTTGCTGCGGCGCCCGACCTATTTTCTGCCCAGACGCTGCTTATCCAAGCCAAGCCGCCTCCTTCTCTTTGGCACCTCACCCCAAAGATTCACCGGCCTGGCTGGAAACTCTCGCTGCTGGCGACGTGTGTCGGGGGGGCGATGGTCCCAATCGCCGATGCACGGTTGGATCGGCAACCTGCCGACGCAGCTTTCATTCCAGAGCAGGGACCCCCGGAGAGACGCTGCAGCGATCCTCCCCCCGCGGGAAATCCACCCTCTTTCAAGCCCCGCCGCGCTCCCCCCGCCTTTGGCAACCCCGGGAGCACCTTGGGAGAGCCTCCGCAGCGGAGCCCCGGGGTTGCAGGAGGGCCGCGCTCTGTGCACGCTCAGGAGCCGCCTTCTCCTTTGTGGGGGGGAGGAGGGAGAGAAGGCTTCCGTCCAGTGCCGGAGCGAAGGCGGATTCCAGCCTGTGGCCCTCCTGGCGGGAGCCGTCCTTACAAACGGCGGGAGTAAATAGGCGCCAACCGCGGCTGCCTGCGGCTGCGGCGACAGAGAAGGGGGGAGGGCAGGTGGGAAACAAGCCGGAACTTCAGCCAACCCGAAGGCGAGAGGGATTATGCCCTCTCGGGGGAGTGGAGGCCGCCTGGCAAAAGTTAAAGGAGCTCCAGCCGGGCCTGGCTCCCCGGAGCCTTCTAGGCCGGGCAAAGAAGAGCGCCTCCGACTTGTGGCCTATGGAGTTTCCGGTCGGAGCGGCCCGAAGGAGGAGTCACGCTGTGTGTTTGTGTGTGTGTGTGTGTGTGGCGCGCCGTGGGGCGTCAGGCCCTTCCCGGCTGGGGCTCCGGTGCCTCCGCCCTACTGGATCCCGGCGCCGTCGAGCGCGCCCCCCCAGATGTTGCGCCCGGTGCGGCCGGCCCCCCCTGCACCCCCCACGCTACGCCACTGCAGCTTCTGGAGGCAGGTTGTTCCACTGGTTAATTGTTCTAACTCTCAGGAAATTTCTCCTTAGTTCTAGGTTGCTTTTTTCTTTGGTTAGTTTCCATCCATTGCTTCTTGTCTTGCCTTCAGGTGCTTTGGAGAGTAGCTTGATTCCCTCTTCTTTGTGGCAGCCCCTGAGATATTGGAACACTGCTATCGTGTCATTCTTGTCAATCTCTTCATTAAACTAGACATACCCAGTGGTTTTTTTTGGTAAGAAAAAAGGTGCCGGAACTCACACACGTCATACAATCTGCCTTGCCTACCCTACAAGGTTCAATCCAAAAAAGGTGCCGGAACTCCGTTCTGGGCATTCTGTGACAAAAAAAGCCCTGGACATACCCAATTCCAGCAACAGTTCCTTATATGTTTTAGCCTCCAGTCCCTTAATCATCTTTGTTGCTCTTACTTTAAATACTGTCATATCAAGACTCATCTTTTCAGGCAGAAGTCAGGAGAGTGGTGAAATATAGTGAAGGAGTACCAAAGCAATATAGGTTAAATCCAATTAAATAAATAAAATAAATAAATGTTTCCTGAAGCTCTGGTGCATGATTTTGTGAAAATGATGGTGACCTTTTGCTGATCTGTGACCATAATAAATCTTGATTGTTTGGTGAACTGTTTAAGGTTGGTGCATATGACTCTGGTGGCATATCATCTCCCTCCCTCGAACAAGAGAAAACAATTCTTCATATATTCATTTATTACAAACACACAGTCAAGCCATGTGTATGATCCCCAAGATTTGCTGTGCACTGCTTACCTTCAGGCAGTGTTCTGTTTCTGTTGACCGGCTCCTGGAGCCTACCCAAGGCAGCTCTGGGTCAGACAAGGCTTTCATTCTTGAATTTGCTTGGGAGAATGCTCTTTTGCAGTCTCTGCTCCCTCCAAAATCATGTGAAGGCATGACCCATTCTCACGTAATTTTCAGGGGCTTCAGAAGTTGCATCAGAGCACCCATTTTAGATGGTTTGAAAGCTGTGCAAGAGCACACTCCATTCTCATGCAGCCTTTGCAGCCTTCAAAAATCACACAAGAACAGGGCATGCTTTCAAGAATAGTTGTATGTTTTGATATTGGTAAATGCCAGTATGTCATCCTAAAAGTCTTGGCATGTCACCATTTACATGCCTGTCATAGGTTTATCACAACTGCTTTAGTTGTTTTGAATTAGCATGTGCCAAGGGCCCTGGATCAGATTGTGCGTTTATAGACTTGTGTTCATGTTTCTTGTAGAGATCCTTGATTTATCGAGGAAGTTAAATGACATAAGAGACACTTAGAGCTTCCCTGGTGAAAGACGAGCAAAGCCAACTTCATACAGGAATCTTTATTAGAACTTGACTTATGGTAATAAGAGTGGGATATGAGGTTCCTAATCTTGACTTGGCAAATTGTAATAATGTTCCTACTGCTTTTTGACAGAGCATTATGATGATTTTTGTAAATAATGGAAAGCTGTTATTCTCTTAAGAAACATTTGCTTCTTGTCATTTAATTTCATAATATTGATAGGTTATGAACTATACATCTGCTAAAACTGAATTGTGCAAGTGTATTGTTGTTATAAATAGTTGGCTCGTAAAACATTTGGGAATGCAAGAAGTTTTAAAAGAACTCTTTAAAATAAAATTATAATTCTGAAAATCTGGGTTGTATTCCAGAGCACAATATAACTCTCTGAAATCTTGCAGTAATTTACTGCCAAAGTATAAAGCAAGAAAAAAACCACTTGAGCCATCCATTCTGATCTCTTTATAATGATAAAATAATAGTCATTTCTCTATATAAATATATTCAGTCTTATTTAGCAGCGCAAGAACTGTCATGTTTATCCTTGTAAAAATGTCTACACAATAAGTTCTTGCCTTTTTGTCAGTAGAATTATTAAAGCTAATATTATTGTAGCACTTGTAATGTAAAACACATTCATTTCAGTTTAGTAAAAAATACCACTGGTATAACTTTTGTAAGAGCCTTACTAGGAATTTATTTTTAAAGCTGCAAGAAGATTGCATATTTGACTCAACACTATCTTAATCTTTTTTAATGATTGATTCAGTATAATGGATATGGTTAAGTAGACCAGTTTATTAGAACCACAGATTAAATTATTTATAGTATGCATTTTAAATCCCAGTCAACATACAGGTGCTGGAAGAAGCATTACGCAAGGAAACACTTTAATGACCAAATCATCTTATCTCTGGAACTAAGCAATTGTATTTATTATTTTTCTGGTGTTATTTAACTCACCCTTATAATTAAGCATTCTAAATAGAATTTATCCCTTTCCTCTCCTCCCCTTTATATAAAGAGTTTGTTATAAAATGTGTATGATGCAAGGATTATTAAAAAAAGTATGTTGCTTTCTTCCTTATTTTTTGAGATCTGATTTATTAAACATACAGCATGTAAAGTACAATTCTAACTGTCCGTTCAGGAATGGCTTTCATGAAAATGTATTACTTCCACTAGGCAGTAGTTCTTTTTTTGCCTTTTCTGGTCAATCTACCCCATCTGTTTTAGAAGATTCTCATTCTTCAAGTAGGAGGATGCAATCTGGCTTTCCAGATATTGTTAAACTACAAATACAGCATCAGAACCAGCATGAGTGATTCTAAGAGAGGCTGGGAATTCAGTTCAGCAACATCTACAAGTCTATGTAGCATACCTCTGGGATAGAAAAAGTAATAGGATGCAGCCTTAGTGGCTGAGTAGTGCAGAATTTAGCAAAAATTGTTCATTTGGAAAACCTTATATATTTTCAGGAGTTGAGTCAGTAGTTTGGTTCTGTAACTATGAAAATAAACAGCTTAACAATCGTCAGAAGCATCTAGATCTTAAGATAATTGTGTTTGAATCAACATTAATAACTTAAGTACAACAGCTTGAATTCAAAGAGCCATGAGCAGTTTATGTGTATGTTTTTGCTCCTATTTTTTTTACTGTGGTTCTATGTGCTTTCTAAAAAGCCACCCAAGGAATTTGTAGGATGTTGTGGAAACTTCTACGGATTTTTGTTTAAGGGAAAACCATAAGGAATTTGACATTGCTTTCATTTTATAAGCAGAAATTCTGTTCACTTCTGCAAGTGGGCATGTACGTCCAGATCTTTGACTATTTAATATCTGTTTTTCTGTTACTAAAACCCAGGAAGCAAAGAAAAAAAATGCTATCTTTAAAAAAGTTGTACTAAGGAGGATTCTCATATTACAGAAACTAAAAGAGTGGTTTCCTTGGGTTTAATCAATGAGATGTCACTTTAGGAATAGGGCATATTAGTATGAATGGGACAATGATGTACTTTGTCCCATGCCAAGCACAAAAGTCTCTTTGAGACCATTGCAGCTGACATGATTTTGATGAGGATTTTTAGACAGATTTAAATTGTGTTAATGGAGTTCTTTCTTTACTGACCTAGGAGGTTAAATCACTACATGGACCACAAATTGATTCCTCCGGAATTATATATCAGTATTTCTATTGTAATATTACACAATAACATTATTATAATTTGTAGTTGTCAGTGGCTTTTTTAAAAGAATATATTAAAATATATTGTGATAGACCAAAATGGCTAGATTTTAAAACATGGAAAAAATAGTTTGTAAGGATTTGAGTATGTAAGAAATGTAGAGAGGGAATGCTTGTATTCCAAACTAAATAAAATTGCAAATTTATGTGCAAAAATTTAAATTAGAACTAACCACATTCCGATTTTCTTTTTTCTTCCCCTGGCTTTTTCCTTTTCACTAGATAAAATTGATGAAAAGTAGGTATCGGCCCCAGAGTGGAATCCTACTTTGGCTTAAAGCCTCTTAAATTATATGCTAAGGAGAAGTCACATGATTTATGTGTATGTGAGAACTTGGGAGGCAGGAAAAAGAGCCATAGCCTAGACAACTATCATGCAAAAAGTATCTCAGCCCACAGAAGTAAAAGGGGATGTGGGAAGCATTTCAAAAGAGATCCTCCCTAGTTTTCTGGGAGGTAAAAAAAAATAAAGTAGGGGAAAAAGAGATGAGGGGAGATGGGCAGGTTGGGGGAATTGAAATGGAGGCGAGTGTGGCAGCACAGGAGAAATGGGAGATCCTTGTCTAACAGTGCTCTATCCTAGCCTAATGGGACTACTACAGACATGTCAAACTCGTGACATCACGTAACGTATCAGAGCTTTTTCTCCATTGCCGGCAATGGAGTGGGCATGGTTTCCTGATGATGTGTCCAGCCCGTGGGCCGGAAGTTTGACACCCCTGGACCACTAGAACTGCTATCACTTAGTGATGTGGTCTTGCCTAATAACCTTTTTGCTTAATGTTGGAAATTCCAGTCTTAATTAAGAATCATTAAATGTGGATTTCCTATGCAGTTTTTCTTTCAAAAATTACTAGTTTTATGAATTATTAGACAGCAAATCACTTATTAATGGTATAGGGGCTAAGATATCAGGTTAGAAACCAGGGAACTGTGAATCCAGCCAGCTGGGTGACCTTGGACCACTCACCTTCTCACAGCCCTAGGAAGGAGGCAATGGCAAACCACTTCTGAAGACTGCAGGACCTAGTCCAGGCAATTGCCAGGAGTCAACACTCAAAGGCACACGAGTACATATATGCAAAGGTTTTAGACATTATCTCTTATTTGTACATTAATTACTGAAAGAGACCTTTAATCATTAATTATAAGAAGTTTTAATTTTTAATTTTAATTTAATTTAATTTAATTTTAATTTTTTAATTTCAGTTTTGGCCACTGAAATTGGTGAATATTAGAATTTATGATATTATTGTTAGTCCACTAAACATTAAACAGTAGTAGTAAACTAATCACAAAATAATGACATTTGAGTGCAGAGTTAGTTGCCTAGAACTATTTTTTCCTTTTAGAAAATGAGTATGTTTTATACGCTTATCCTCAAATCAGGAGACAATTGCACATATTACTGTAATATTCTTTTTTTTCCTCATAGACTGGTTGATTTACATATTTATCTTAATTATGTATGCAAATGAAGCTATTGCCATATTTTCATTTCAGCAGATCGTTACTCACTACTCATCCATATATTTGTCTCAATGGTGCTGTCCTCATGTTTGCAAATGATCCACAGAAATACAAACAAGACATTTCTAGTAGCAGTATTTCATTACTGAAGCTGAGAGATGTCAGGTGTAATTACTAGGACTAACATCTGGATGGCTTTATTGAATGACTGCTACTGCCAAGATTGTTACCATATACAAAACAACATTATTCATATGAGTAATAACTATGGCTAAGTTAGGTAAGTAGTATACCCAGGGCTTTTTTTCTCATAGAACGCTCAGAACGGAGTTCCGGCACCTTTTTTGGATGGAAACTTGTAGGGTAGGCATGGCGGGTTGTATGACGTGTGAGTTCCGGCACCTTTTTCTTTTACAAAAAAAGCACTGAGTATACCCAGAAACATAATATCCAACAGACACTCTTTATAGATATATATCCTGCAAATATTTTTTATAATAATCTATAGGATAGTTGGGACGCGGTGGTTCAGTGAGTTAGGATGCTAAGCTTGTCGATCAGAAGGTCGGCAGTTTGGCGGGTCGAATCCTGAGTGCCGCGTAGCAGAGTAAGCGCCTGTTACTCGTCCCAGCTTCTGCCAACCTAGCAGTTCAAAAGCACGTAAAAATGCAAGTAGAAAAATAGGGACCACTACAGTGGGAAGGCAACAGTGTTCCGTGCGCCTTTGGCGTTTAGTCATGCCAGCCACATGACCACGGAGACGTCCTCGGACAAGCGCTGGCTCTTCGCCTTTGAAACGGAGATGAGCACCGGCTCCTAGAGTCGGAAACGACTAGCACGCATGTGCGGGGGAACCTTTACCTTTACCTTTATAGGATAGTTACAGAGAATTTAGAAGTAATACTATCCATTTGTAGAAGCCTACAGGTGCTTTTGGATTTGTATCCTCAAGGTCTCAATAAAGTTATGTTTCTGGTGAGGCTTTTTCTTTTCATAATACACAAAAAGTGAACTTTGTTTTCACACTTTTTTTCTAAATTAATGCCTGACGTTATCTGAATAAAGTTCTGGAATAATTAAGAAAACCTTGTGAGAAAATGAAGTACTATAAACATTTCATTTCTTTATAGACCGCATTGGTCTTATTTTCACACATCCTTTGCCCTTGGATAAGGATAATTCTATTCAGTAACACCTCAGTTACCAGAAACCAGTTGGTTTTATCTCCAAATATTCCTACCCCTTAGCTAGTCAAATAGTTTATATTTCAAGAGTTTATGTACTTACTCATTTGCAAATTAAGGGTACATAAATAAGTAATGCTAATTTGCATTGTATTCAGTGGTGTCTCCAACTGTCAAAAAAGAGTTTTTTATCAGTTGCCATTTTATTCAGTGAAACGGTGTGACAGTCAAATTCTCTTTATCCTTCCTGTTGCATAGCACCATCTTCCTGCATTTTGTGAGAATGATATTTCTCCTCCTGTCATGTACTAATGAAAGCCTATACTGGAAACTTGAAGATAATACCAAAATGAAGTGTTTTTCTGTAGTGTGAAATTTGGTAATTATTTGAGTCTTAGCGAATAAAAATATGAAAATATATTGGTCATACTCTTCTGCTATGTATTCCATGCATTATTTGTCAAGCACTAATCAGTTTTGAATTACGCGTAAATATATAAAACTAACAATATGGAGGTAGGTAGGACTCTACAGATTAACCGACATAGGATGATATCTCAGGGAAGTGGTCACTTTTTAAAAAATTCTAAAACTGGACATTTTTCAAACGTCCAAGATGGTTACTACTCAAGTTAGTTTGCAAGCCTTTAGATCAGGGGGGTCAAACTCCCGGCTGGCTGGACGTGTCATCCGGAAGCCACGCCCACCCCATTTCCGGCAATGGCAAAACTGTCCCAATATGTCAGGCGATGTCACGTGATGTCGCAAGTTTGACATGTCTGCTTTAGATGAATGGCCTTAGTAATGCAGAAACAATAGATTTGGAGTTTTACAGTTTTTAAGCCTTCTAGGAAAACAGCTGATATCCTGAACTGATACCCAAGGTGTGTAGTAACCATGCATGGTAGGCATCCAAAGTAAGTTATAGGTGAGCAGGATCATAAAAAACTCAAATGGTTTCTGTTTATGCAATGAAACTGTAGCTAAAGTGGAGCAGTAAGAAATTACAGATTCCCAAAGCTCCCAAAAAACCCTGAAAGGAACTTTGCAGAAAGAAAGAAAGAAGGGGGGAGAGAGAGAGAGAGAGAGAGAGAAAAGGAAAGAAAGAAAGAAAGAAAGAAAGAAAGAAAGAAAGAAAGAAAGAAAGAAAGAAAGAAAGGAAAGAAAGGAAGAAAGAAAGAAAGAAAGAGAAAGAAAGAAAAAGAAAGAAAGAAAGAAAGAAAGAAAGAAAGAAAGAAAGAAAGAAAGAAAGAAAGAAAAAGAAAGAAAGAAATCCTGTTTCTAGACATAGCATGGCCATGGAATGGATATGTGTAACAAGATGGCTATTTTATTGGGAGGTCATTATATCTTCTTGCTTTGAGTATTTTAGTAGCCTTATTTATCAGCAGAGGACTGATTACTGTACCATTTTTTCTTGAATAGCCACATTCCCATAATCAGGGTTAGCTGCTATGTCATGTCTGGATAATGTAAATTAATAAGAATTGCTGATGTTCCATGTTTAAAATAATCTTAGTGATTGCTAAAAATGAAAATTAAATTATCAAGCAGATGATTGTTATGTCAAAAGTACAAAGCTATTACAAAATATATTCAATGAAAGATGTAGACAACATTATTTAGAAACTCCTCAGGAGAGCCTTTTTGTAACAGAACAAATGTGACTATTCATCAGAATCCGTATCCTGTACTGTACTGTTCTGATAAATAAAAGATCTCCAGTATATTTAGCATGAAAACCTAACAAGCTGATGATACTCAATTTTTAATTATAATTTCTAATGAAGGTCTAATCCTATTTGCAAAGAATTTTATTTTAAAATTTTATGAGCACAATATTTGTTTAACTGAATTTATGTGATCCAGAGATGTTTATTATAATACAAGAGAAATAACAGTAATTTTAGTGAGAATCTTGCTCTTCAGTATGTAAGTATTTAAAGAGGATGCTACTTTGCCAAGTGTCTGGACAGGGATCAGGTGTCCAGGCAATTGGTTCTTTTGAATCCAGAGACAATTAAAAAACTCCAGTAAATAAAGGGATTTTCAGCTTTATTATTAGCACAAGCAAACAAATTGGAATTGATTTTTTAATAAATTTTTATTGCTTTTATATAAACATATATTTAAACAAAAAAAATATATACATATTAAAAAAACAAGACATAACATAAACAATACCATCAACAAAAATACAACAAAAATACTTAGCTTCCGTTATTCCTAATCTTTCTAATCATTTTCGGGTGACTTCCTCGAGTCCCCCCTATCTGCGTTTCTTCATTAATCATCATTAGCAATTTCTATTTCATAATTTTAAATCATATTTAATATCTATCTATATTTAATTTCTTAAACAATGAACTTAAACAATGAAGAACTCAAAAATCCGTCTTAAGGATAATCACGTTTAATCTTGGGTTTTTCCATCACAAAAAATATTTGTTTTAATTATACTCTTCTGGAAAAAAATGGAAATTTGATTACTATTTCAGTTAATTATTTTTTCAAAGAAAAAATAAAATTATAATAAAATTATAACATACCATTTTTATAATTAACTTTCTAAACCAATTTTGAACTTGCATGAATGCACATATTCAATTATCAATATTGGTAGACACTCTGGCATTTATATTTTAAATATAATAATATATCATAATTTAAGTAGTATCTAGATTTGTAGGGTTCAGATGATTTCCAAACTTAAAAATAGTATGAAATATAACTTTTTCTCACCCACAAAATGAAAAACAAACTAATTGTTTACTTATAAAAAGGGAATAGTTAAACACTTAGGCCCATGGTGGCAAACCTATGGCACGCATGCCACAGGTGGCACGCAGAGCCCTCTCTGTGGGCACACGTGCCGTTGCCTCAGTCCTAGGCCTTCAGCTGGGTTTTATAAAACCTTTTCGCTTTAGGTCTCCGCCACCGTGTGCAAAAAAAAAAAAGGTTCAATCAATTTCAACTTCTTGCAGGGAAAAAAAGATCTTGAAAGTTAGAATTGATTGATTGAACTTTTTAATCCACCCAGTCTGCCATTACCACCACAGCCACGCCCACCCAATGGGCCACACCCACCCAATGGGCCACACCCACCCAATGGGCCACACCCAGCCGGCACCCAACGATACATAAGTGGGGTTTGGGTTGCAGTTTTGGTTTCTAAAAGGTTCGTCATCACTGACTTAGGCAAAGCTGTTGTAAATTGCTAATCAATCAAGATTCCTATTTTTCAAGAATTAAAGAAAATTGGAAAGTGTGTACAATAAAAATACACCAGAACTCTAGGAAATAGCAGCTAAGAATGAACAGGTAGCTAACATTAATTACTTTGTCCCTGAATCTTATACAGCTGTTGTACATGACAGACTACCTTAAAATCATTATTTTTATTTATGGAAGGAGTAATTTTTTAACCATTGACCCAGTATATTTAAGTTCTAGTTGTATTTTCTCCAATAAATTTAAAAGCATACTCTGTTTTAGCAAGGACTTCCAAAAGCAGTCTAACCCAACTCAATAGAAAGAGCATTCTTTATTTCTTAAAACCTTAGACTTGTATAGTTTTCCAGGTTGTGTTAGACATTAACCATGTTAAGGCACATCTGTGTCTCATGATTTCTGCTCTTCAATCTTCTATAGACTGCATCATTTTTTGTGATTATGGAGTGGATTGAGGTATCTTCTGTTTATTACTGTGTGGCCGATGTTTATGCATGCATGATTTTTTTATGCTGTCAACAGTAACTTTTGAAAATATGAAAATGTGTAGTGGGTGCAAATGATTGTCATATTCCTTTCTAACAAATACAAATAAATTCAACCACATATTTCCAGGCACTTTATATGTAATATTTGGAAAAAAAATCCTTGCTTTATCTTTCTTTTTATCTTTCTTTATTAGAATCAGAATAGCATTACCTCCTATTTTAAAAACTTTCTTCTGTTTAGCTGTTTAATAACAAAATCCATTTTTGTTTTTATCTGGTATTGCTGAAAAAACTAGCATGTCTCTTCAGTTGCATGTTAGTAATGTGAGATCTCTGGGGAAAATTTAATATGTAGACTTTGAAACAAATGACTTATTGTAAGTAGTCAGACAAATTAAATTTACTGTTCAATGCATGCTATTATTTTTCAAAAAATTATGCAATGCTGGGCAGCTTTTTGGTTATTTTGGCCTTTACCAAGACCTAATACATACTTGTGCAATTGGAAGGCAATGCATACTTGGTCATGAAATCTAGTTACTGCTTGTTCTGGTGGGAAATGAAAAATGGCTGTTAAAGCAATAAATTGGGAAACTTGTTATCAGTTTTTTTTTAAATTAATGTTTCAAAGATGAAATTAACAGCACGTCTTAGAAATAAAAAAAAAATTCTTCTTCTTCTATTCAATTATATCTGATTTTCAAATATTGCCTGGACAAGTCCCTGCAGTTTTCATGGCAGGATTTTTTTTAGAAATGGTTTGTAATCACTGCCTATTTAGGGTTGAGAGAAAATGACTAGCTGAAGTCATCCAGCTGACTTTGTGATCAAGGCACGTGGTCTCTCAGTTTCTAGCCCTGTGGTCTTCAAACTTGGCCCTTTTATGACTTCAACTGCCAGAATTCCTCAGCCAGACACACTGGCTGAAGAATTCTGAGAGTCGAAGTCCACAAGTTATAAAAGGGCCAAGTTTGAAGATCCCTGATCTAGCTAGCAGCTAGCCTGATGCCTTAACCACTACAACAGACTGACTCTTGGGGGCAGTATACAAATGTTTAAAGAGTCAGAGAGAATAAAAATATTGTTGTGGTGGAAAATTTAACCAAATATACAAGTACATCATTGTTGCTGGTCCATATTTTTTTTTAAAAAAACAAATTTTTATTGAATATACAATTAAAAACAAAAGTGGACATGTTACAGCTTCCCTGGTTTCAACATTGCTATTAGTATTACCTTATATAAAGGAAAAAAAAAGGAAAAGAGAAAAAGGAAAAGAAGAAAGTTACATTGTAGCAAAATGTGCATATAACATCAATAGGTTTTCTAGTGAACATTCTTTCATTCGTCTACAATGTAATTAAATATCTGTCAATTCTATCCTGTAAAAGGTTTCTAAACTATCAACTAATCAGTCCGCGCACATAAGGCATTGTAATATTTTTCCCTCACTGATCTTTTCATCATCTTTACAGAGGTTTTATAGAATTCATACGTTACGGGTTTTTTTTTCTTCATTTTGGTATACCATCTCCCCTACTTTGTTGCATAGTTTACTAATCCATCTTTTATCTTTTTGTTTTTTCAATCTGTAAGCCAACCATCTCCCGGGTTTATTTGCATTTTCAAAAAAAATTGTCTGATGCTTTTTTATTCTTTGTGCCATTTCTTCGTTTTCTGTAATATTCAGTTTATGCTTATTTAAATCTAGTTGTCGTTTTAGGTCCCTACATTGTGGGTTTTTGGTTTTTTTGTAGTTCTGTTTCCAGTTTTTTGTGCTCTTCCTCTAAACTTTTTTGATATTACCTTTACTTTTTATTTTCATTGGCCATATATGCAATTGCGGTTCCTCTCATATGACTGCCTTGGCCGTATCCCATAGGTTTTGGATGTTAGTCTCCTTTTTCTTATTCGTCTAGAAGAATATCCACATTTGTTCTTCCATCTTATACTTAAATTCCTTTTGGTTTAAGATTGCCTTTTTTAGGGTCCACCTCCTTGTTGTTGTTTTCTGTCCTTTCCATTTAATTTAATTATAATGGGATTGTGGTCTGCCCATTTATTAATATCTATTGCTATGTCATCTACATCTGAATTTAATTCTTTCATTGTCCAGACCATGTCAATTCTAGACCAGGATTGGTGTCGCCTTCAATAATATGTGAATTTCTTTGCATTCAAGTTTTTCTCCCTCCAGCTATCCTGGATATTAAGTTCTTCCACCATTTTGAAAAAGTACTGGGTAGTATTCTCCTGGTTCCTTTCCTTACTTCCTCACATTTATAATCTAATTCTCTGTCTACAATTGCATTGAAATTGCCAATTAAGCAAATGTTCTCATATTCAATATTACCAATAACTTTATGTAGTTTCTTATAAAATTGTCTTTGTTTCTCATTGGGGGCATAAATTCCTACCAAGGCGATTTTTTTTTTAAATTCAGGGATTTCAGTTATCAATATTCTACCTTCCTCATCTTGATAGATTTGTTTTGCTGGAATTCTTTCCTCGACATATATCCCAGTTCCTCCTTTTTTCTGCTGTGAGAGTGATACAAATTTGATTCCTAACTTAGGGGTAGTTTAATAAATCTTGGTGCTGGTTCTTTATATGTGTTTCTTGTAAAATTATTATGTCTTAAGTTTTTCTTACTGAGCCTGTTCAAAATTTTATTTCTCTTAGCTGGGGAATTTAAACCGTTTACATTTAATGATAGTGCTGTTAGTTCTTCCACATTACTGTCTATATTTTGATCTGGTTGCTCTTGTCGATCTATCTTCCTTAAATTCTTTGAGTCTGCTTTCAGCGTCATTGCCGTATTTCATTTTTTCTCTTCTCTCAGTTTCCCGTTCTTTGCCTTGTGATTTTCGTGTCTTTCTGTTATATCTCTCTGTGGTGTCCTCTTCTCTTAGTTCTCTTTCTTCTGATTTATCTTCATTATCTAGATACTGCTGGTCCATAATTAATGGACTCTGAAAAGGCATACTTTTCAGTAACTGAGTGTAGTAGTAATAAATTAATAGAGCATTTATCAACGTCTCAGGATTTGCATAGCTAGCTAGCTAGACATATAGATAACTGTATTCCTTCAGATACAGTGGTTCTATCAAGAGAACTATATAGGTTAACATAAGCACCTTGGCTATTAGTCTGACTTATTTCATATCTCCTGCTTAGTTTTTTAAATTGGGTTTCTGAAGCACAATTGACAAGATTTATACAACATGCTAAGCTATAAGCCACAGTTTTAAGCCACAAATGCAGAGTCTTACAATATGGTAAACCAAAAAGAAATCAGATTTTCTAAAACTAAGTAAGATGTGAGAATCCCATGAGCCTGGAAATGAACGTAAAGCTTTGTCAGCTTATCTATTTAGATTTTCCATTTATAATGCATGCTTCTTGAATTTTTTTTCCGCATATTATTATTATTTATTATATTTTTATACCGCCCTTCTCCCGAAGGACTCAGGGCGGTGTACAAGGCAATAAATATAAAAACAGAATACAAAAGTTAAAAAACGATTAAATATAATGCCCAAATTTAAAATTTAAAACAATAATTAAAAACATATTAAAACCCCAACCCTAACCCATCAGACCAGGTCAGATTGCTCAAATAAATACGTTTTTAGATCGCGCCGGAAGGAGCATATGTGATTTGGGTGTCATATTTATTGCTGTTTATTGCTTGTGGTTTAAAATAATTATTTTAGCAGTAACTGAATGTGTGTGCCTGAGAGATGGTGAATTTATTTTTACCTAAAATGTAAACATTTAAATTAATTAATACTTTTACTGTTTTTATATATGTTAAATATTTTGTATTATGGGTCTATTTATTTACTTACATTATTTATATGCTTTCAACTGGTAAAACAACTCTTGGTTGGCTTACATATGATTAAAAGCATAAAGCAGAAAAAACAACAGAACACACAAACATGCAGCACAAAATAATTGAGGCTAACCATAGTATATTGCTATTCAAATAACTCTATTTCTTTATTGAAAAGTTTTAAAAAATACAATTTTCCTTTAAGAAACCCCCCTTCCCCCTCCCTCCTCCCCTCCCTACCTCCCCCCTATCTCCCCCCTCCCCCTCTCCCTCCTCCCTCCCCTGCCTCCCCCCCTCTACTTCCCCTCCTCCCCCCCTCCCCCCCCTCCGACTTCCCAGAGCAAAATACAAGGTATATATCTAAAAAGCAATCATAAACAATCATATACTAACAATTATAAACTCTAAAATCCATCACTCTCTAGCTTATATAGAGTAAACCAATCCTTAACAATACTAAATATATATAAAAAACTAAAATAAAAGAAAACTAGCATCATTCCCATCTATGTTCTTCCACATTTCCCTATTACCTAAACATATTCTCATTTACACATCACAAACACCTATCCCTATTAACCTGTCTAGCCAAAATAGACTATAATAGATAGTTCTTACACAAATTAACCCGCATTAACCCACAAAACTTTCTTCCTCTTCCTCTGTAATAAATTGTCCATTAATTCCAAATTAAAGATTCTGTTACCATACATATCATCCCAAAACTTTTAAAAACACAACTACCACTTGTCTATAAGTATATTGTGGAAGTTCCATAGATTTCTGCTGGTCTTATTTTTTTGTCTTTTTTGAGCGTTTTAAGGCAGCACGCGTCACCCTCTGTTCTCTAATATCATCCAAAAGAGTTGCAGCTTGAACTCCTCCTGTACCCTTCTCGTCTATCAGTCCATCTTCATCCTCTTGATGTTCTCCTTCTCCAGATCCCTCTGCAGCTTCCAGAAGTGTTGATGGGGTTACATTTAAAACATTGTTGTAAAAGTCATGCGCTTGCTTCACATTACCCAAACAGTACCTTTTGCCATCATACATGAAGCTCAGCCCAGCTGGGATCTCCCATCTGAACCTTATATCCCTTTGCTTGAGCTCTTGCACAAGAAAAATAAAATCCTTCCTTCTCTTTAAAATCTTTGGAGGAATTTCTTTTAGAACCAAAACTTCTTGACCAGCAATCACAACTTTGGTATCATAGGCAGCTTGTATAACTTCATCTCTAACTTCCCTTTTTACAAAATAAACCACCACATCTCTAGGCAACTTTCTCTGTTTAGCAATCCACGAATTCACACGAAACACTTTGTCCATACCTTGTTTTATTTCAGATGCTGGATGATTCAATACCCCCTCAAAAGCCTCAGAAACCAGCTGCTTTAAATCTTCCTTAATATTCTCTTTTAGGCCTCTAATTCTCACAGCAAACTGCATCTGGTAAAATTGGGCCAGACTCTGTTCACTATCCATTTTGTCTTTTAAATCTTCAATTTCCAAAACTTTTGCTTCTAATATAGCATTCTTTTGAGTCAAGTCTTGCACTTGGTCATCCAGCACCTCCACACATTTAGCAACTTTATGCACTGAGGACAAAATGTCTGCCTTCATCTCTCTAAGTTTCTGTTCCATCCTTTCTTCCATTCTCTGCTCCAATTTCTCCAATTTCTCCTCCATCTGTGCAAATTTAGCACCCATTGACTCCAGAATTAACTGGGTATGTTTTTCAAGATCCTTCGAAGTCAATACATCAGGAGAATGCAACGCCTGCAGTAATGATTGTTGTTGCACCGGAGAATTTCCAGCACTCCGAAAAGTTCTAGGGGGAGGTTTAGCCGCCATCTTTTACTTACAATTGTGACGCACTTTCACTTTAAGTTTTAAGCAAAGTCCATCAAGCTTGAGAGTAAAATAAAATAATCTTCTTCATCTCTTCATCTTTCCCTCTTGTACTGCTCTGCCTGCTCTTTTCCTTTCATAGTCTCTCCTTCAAGCAGGGATGGTCGCAGACGCCTGGCTCTGCTCCATAAAGTCCGGAGCAGAGACGCTAGCCAGCTGGGAGCAGCCCAGGCTACGGGGGAGTTCAATCCTTCAGCCGCCCAAGCTCCAAGCTCAGGCGGCCCCGGAGAACTCAACCCCCACCTGGGGGCTCACCCCCTCCTCTTCTCCCGAGGAGGGGGCTTCAAATTCGCCCGAACAGCTGATCGGCGCTGTTTCGGGCGAAAAATCACACAGCTGAGCTGCGGGCAGCCCGGGAAGGCTGTCTCCGGCGCCGCGGAGCCACCGGAAGCCCAAATAACTCTATTTCTAAATAGGCTGATATAGCACTTTGGCCCAGTGCTTGGAGCCTTTTGATCTCAAGGACATGCTGTTTCAAAGGCAGATGTGCAACAGAGAAGTCCTGCTATCAAAATCTTATTACGTAATATTTTGTAAATGTGACCTTAAGCATCCCCTTTGTACTGGATCTCTGAGATGAGCAAAAACAGGCGAATGTGGCAAAAATAACCCTCTCCTGTGCCAAGAAAGCTTTAGAGGTGATAATTAGCATCTTGAAATACACCCAGATTGTTCTAAACCAGCCCTCTTCTCGCACCCCTAATCAAAGGAAGAGTCTGGAAAGCGTCCAAGATCAAAAGGCTTCTGCCAAGTTTTAATTACACTGTTACAAAAATACAAGAGCTTGACTTCTCAAAGAAAAAGTTGCTTTCAGCAACTAGCCCCTCCCCAAACACTTCTTTTATAGAGAGCTCAGGGCGTGGTCTCCCTGTGCCTCCTCCCGAGGAGTCCCATAGCCTTCCTTTGTTTGTCCCTGCTCGTCTGCCTCCTGCGTCGGGCGTCCTTGAACAGGGCCAGCTGTGGGTCATCATCCTCCGCACTCTCGGGCTCACACAGCTGAGAAGAGGTTCCCGGCTGAGGACTCTGCAAAGTCTCCAAATCATCATCAGCCGGTTCGTTTCCCTCCTCCCCCACATCTGAGTCCTCCGATACATCGGACCCGGCTGTCGGGCCCACAGGCTGGCCCTGAGTCACAACACAGATGTCTATAGAGCAGGGGTGTCAAATTGCCGGCCTGTGGGCCAGACACGTCATCCGGAAGCTGCGCCCACCCTATTGCCGGCAATGGCAAAACCGTCCTGATACGTTGCGCGACATCACGTGACGTCACGAGTTTGACATTTCTGCTATAGAGAATAACTGTAGCTTGTGAAGTATTAATTTGTTTATTTATTTATTACATTTATATAGACACCCATCTTAAATTGAACTCTGGACAGCTCCTAATCAGCAATTAAAACAATATTAATAACAACATAAACATCTGGCACCAAAGTTGAATTTCCAACATATAGTCCTTCATAAAATCCTCTCACCTCTGCCTTGTACCATATAGGGCTTTAAAGATGATAAATAGCAACTTCAAGTTCAGGTTGAAGAAAGCTGGAAGTGCAGCCTGCGCAACATAGGGTTTACATGGGTAAACCTAGGGGCATCCATCACTACATGCATTACCACATTCTGGACCAGTTTTAGCTTTTGGGTGACCTTCAGTGAAGCATCTTGCTCTGGTTTTACATCTATTGGAAAATAATTATTGTCTTGTTAAAAACTCAGGTCATCTTCACCCTTTCCTGACCCAGAAAAAATAGAAAAAAAGACAGGAATGTATTATTTTTCACAAAATATTAATTTAAATAAGATGCCAGTTTTTGCATCCTGTGGATCTTTTTATTAATTAAGTTACCTACACAATATATGCAATTTCAAAGAAATAATGTGCAGTCTCAGAGGAGAGCTAGAAGAGTTCAGAGGAGACCAAGAGTCTCAAGCAAGGCAACAAACTTTCTTAAAGCCTTGGGCCATCATGGTGAACCTTTCTTTCATCTATCAATACATTTCAATATATACATTTCCATACAGTTTTCTGTGGAATTTAACCAGCATTTCTAAGAGAAGGCTATTATAACATATGAGTACTTTCTTGACCAGTTATGGGAATTTTTTAGTAAACATATCAAATTTGATGTGATGTCAGAAAGTCTTTAGTATATTCTTGCTCTTTTGCTTATCTTGTCTACTTAGGATTCTTAGGATATTTTCTTTTTCAGTTTTTTATTTCAAATGAAGCACTACTGCGTTCATGATTCTTTACATGTAAAGATTAATCTAGCATTCTCCTTTATTTGTTCTGTCAGATATTCAAGATTTTTCTGCCACTCATTGTAGGCTACAAAAATGCTAAGCAACAAAGCCTGCTTTTAAAGAAAACACACAAGAGTGTAAATTACAGTCACATCCCACTGTGACCACACTGTTCCCACCCTTCCTTAAAAATTCCTGCAGACATATGTTTCTAATATGTCTTTTTCTTTTCTGAATGTTTTTAACTGTTCTTGTTGCAGTTTATTTTTTAAAAATAAAACTCTTGATTTAGAGAGCCAGTGTGGTGTAATGGTTAGGATGCTGGATTTGAAGTGGGGAGATGCAGCTTGTAGTTTTCTCTTTGGCATGGAAGCTGGGTGGTGGCTTTGAGCCAATCACTCTTAGCCCAGATCAGCATCAGGTTCTGTGACAAATTGGCTAAAAAAGAAAAGCCTGATAACTTCCCTATGAGAACTGGGCAAGTGCAATGCAAAAACAAGTGCATCTTGAAACCAAGTAGGACAAACATTAAGAAGAGAAACAATAGGTGCAAATTAAGAAGAATTTGAAAATGCGGAACATATAACTATGTCTTTCTAGATTAGGTTTCAATGTATGTTAATGGCCAGATGTTTAGCATGATTGACAGGAATTAGAAACACATGCAGAAATACTTCAACATATCAGTCCTTTATATTAAATTGCTCTGTTCTAAAAGACTGAACAATATAATCAAGTTCCCTCTGTGTAAATTACCAGAGATTACTGATCAAAGGTAATAATATGTTTTGTTAAAAGGCTTTATATTTATGTCTTAAAATGTGCAATCCATAAATTGAATTTAAACTTTTGCTCTGCTCTTAGCTATTTCAAGCTTTTAAGCTGTGAGTTAAATACCGGTAGTATAATGAGTATTGGAACAGGTGTACATTATGTGGAGTAGGATTAAATCATCCTTGTCATCTCATGGAGTGATAAAAATATGAATTTAGGAGTATATTCTTTTATGTTCAGTCTTTTTAACAAGGCTTATCTTGTATCCTTAATTGCAAGTGCATTAGAACCCCACCAGTAAACATAATACACAAAAGTATTAATATATTTCATTCAAATACAATTACAAGTGGTAAGATAATTTCATGCTTCATATTTTATTTCATGTGTTATATTTATTTGGTTATTTAACAATAGTGTATGCTATCAATTTCAAGTGGCTCATAAACTCATAATAACAATGAAATACAGTCTACCAATAAAGTGATTAAATGAGCAATATAAAAATTCTAGTTTAAAAAGTAGACTAGGGCATGATTGGCTGTAAACAGGGCCTCCACACCAAATAATGTCTGCAGTTGGTGCACAAGATGTAACTGCAAAGGTTTCCTAGCCATAGCTGTCACCTGCTCTTTGAGCAGGATCTGTGAATCTAGGAGTGCCTTCTAATTAGAGTAGAAAACAATAGCAACAAAATCAGATATGGTGTTGGTAGACCCACAAAGTCAAAACTACTCTGCTTGGAAAGGAATCAGTCTGATTTTGCTCCTCACTATTCTGATCCTGACAACCTCCAAACAGTGTGGTTAGAACTTATACTGAATCAGCCTGGAAGTAAGATGTACAGTGAGTTATAATTAGCATACCGAATCTATTCCAAAGATTACCTTCTATAGCAGTTAAATGCTAAAGAGAATAAGGAAAGAGATTAGTTAGTCAGCAACATCCGGCTGTAAACATTTGTCAGTTTCATAATGGACAGGAATTAGTCAATCTCAGATTGGGCAGCAATTTAAAAAGATGCATTATGTCACATACATTGTCAGTACCAAGATCATGTTGTCATTGGCTGCTAAAGAGATGGTTTGGGGTAGGGAGAGTTAATAGCATAAATATTACTGTGCAGTTAGAATGACACAGTGAGGCATCTACTTCCTTGGCACAGATATTGAAAGGGAGAGATAAGAAACTGAAGAGCCAAACTTTTCTGAAAACGAGATTATTAGCAAAATTTAACTGAAACGTTTCATTAAATCTTTAGGCAATTTTTGGTTAGGCAAATCAGTATTTAGCAGAATAAATTGAAATTGTAGAGCAGTTAGGTCATAAAATAATTGAAGAAGAAAGAGAAGGATAGGTCTATGTGTGTGCTTGTGCTAAATTTTGTTTATTTTGCTGATGATCAGTAACAAAAGTGCTGTAATCCAATCTATTATTTACGTAAAGCAATTAGCATGTTATTGCTAGTCTCTCTGAAAGAGGTAGTCCCTGAGTTATGACCATTTGTTCAGCAACAGTTTGAAATAACAATGGTACTGAATGAAGAGACCAATGACTGTTCTTCTAAGTTCCATTGTTGCATTGTCCTTGGATCAAACAATTGCCACTTGCAACTACTTCCCTGCCAGCTTCTCACCTGTACCCTACACCTTCCTTCCTGTGTCTCCATGTACCATGCACACATCTGCATCATCTTTGCTCTAATATAAACTAATTGTGGCAGTTAGGATCTTGTTTCAAAATGTTAGGGGCATAAAGATAGTTAATTTCCTGCAAGCTGCACTCCAGTTTAACTGCATGACTGACCACAGTTACACATTAAGCGCCTCTTAGTATTTACGAACAAGTCCCGAAATTACAAATGTTACAGCGCCACGGCAGTTGTTCACCCTTACGAATGACCGCAGAGGCACTGCAACATTCACCCTGGCTATTCCCCCCCCAGGTCCCCATAGGCACTAGGCCTGTGGATACTCACCTTGTGAAGATCTAGAGAGCCTTTGTTTCTTGGCCTGTTTTGCTGCTTCAAATGGTCTGGTGTGTTTGCAAAGAATGGAGGCCTAAAGTACCATAAGATCATGTGAGATCAATAACGCGAAATCTCACGCTACTGATCTTGTGTGATCTTAAAGTACTTTAAGCCTCTGTTCTCTGCAAACGGAGACCTGGACGAGATCTGCGGCAAAAGGCTTTGTAAATGAGGACAGCCTGAAATGTCGAAGCCTTCCCTCCATTTGCAAAGCCTTTTGCCATCTTTGCAGAAAGGCTTTGACGATGAAAATGGAACTCTGGATTGACACGTGCAGCGCTGCTGGCCTTCGTTTTCATTGGCAAAGCCCTTTCCTCAAGCACATTTTGCACAGAGACTGGAAGCCTGAAGTCACGTGATATCACACACCCCAGGAGCTTGCCAAAGTGTTTGCAAGCTGGCCGGACACTTTGAGGCAGCAATTTCACTGACCCAGATCCTCCTGTCAGCTTGTAAACATTTTGCGCTGAGAAGGTTCTGGGTGCCATTATCTTGTGCAGTAAGAGAGGCTGGAGAGGAAACAGCTCACTAGATCTTTGCAAGGTAAGTGACCCAGTGTGGCATGATGGGGGGCAAAGCAATTGTGGGGAACATGAGGTACTTCAGTGGGTCAGTGGAGGCCTTGGGTGGGCTGAAGCAGATGGCCTGTTCCATCACTAGGCCCCCCTCATGACCTTCCCCACCCTGGGATACCTCATGTGATTTTAACGAACTACACATTCAATTAGCAAATGCATGGGCGAAAGGGAGTGATTGCGTTCTAGGTACGCCATTCACTCCTACGAATCCTCAAACTACAAATGGAATAGGCAGGTTCTATTCCATTCATAACTCGAGAACTACCTGTACTTTATTCTTGGTAACATATGGTTACCACTGAGTGAGAAAAACAAAGTACCCTAGCTCAAGTATATTACAGCTTTATGTCTTCCAAAGGCCCTGAAAAAAATATGTTCGGGACAGCCATAAGTAGTTTGAAAATGCAGGTTTAGACTGGAATAGGTGTTTCTCCCCCCCCCAACTTCAGCTGTAGTAATGCTAGTGCCACACTCTATAATTACTGTATCATCTTTGAATCACTCATTTTGAGCTTTATACGTTGACAGATATAATTTTAAGGCATATTATTTTATTTCACAGATATTTATAAATGTATAAAATATGGTTGTAGTTTCTAAATGTACATGTTCTTTTAGGAAAGGAAATAATTGATAAAAAAATGTTCTTTTGAATAGTGCTGTTAAATAGATCCAGAATGAAATCAGGTGTTAGGGTCAGTTTTTGAAAGTTACATCTAGAATGTTCCCTATTTTGAAGCTCATAAAAGAAAAACAAATTTCAATTAAAACTTTTGAAATATTTCTGGCATGATTAGAATATATTTATTGAAGTCCCTGGGGCTGATGACTAATTTAAGTCACATTGCTTGTGTTTAGGAGGGTCCCTTGCTCCTTGCTGCAAATGAGTCATAAAAAAACCAAAAACTGTTAAGAAAACAGTTATATGCCTGGAAGTTTTAACTGCATTTGTTTCTTTTTAATAATTGGAAATACGAAACATGAGAAATTTATTTATTTATTGGATTTTTTAAATCCCACCTTTATTACTTTTATAAGTAACTCAAAGCAATGAACATACATATTCTCCTCCTTTCTCTTATTTTCACATTACAACAAACCTGTGAGATGGATTGGGCTGAAAATGTGACTATCCCAAAGTTACCCAGTTGGCTTTTATGCCTAGAACTAGACTAAGACTAAACTAGAACTCACAAAATCCCATGCATTCTTATTTTAAATAATGTAGTTATTCATATACAATCAATAGCAATGATGGGTCAGAATGGAGATTTCAAATGTTGATTGGGCTAAAAGTAGTGAGACCCCACTTCAAATTCTTAATCATGATTTAAGTTTCACATGGGTGAATTATCTACACTGCCCTGAGTTGCTATGTGAGGGAGATGGGGTTTTTCTAAATTTTATACACACATGCCAACAACAAACAGACAAATACAGGGGTATCAGCAGAAATAGCTCACTGGCTTCAAATTGGTAGGTGCATGTGATCAAAGCCTTCCCTTTTCTATGTGCATGCAGTATATAGTGATACATGTTAAACGGGTGGAACTTTGATTGATTGGTCATATCCCCTCCCCAATTTAAAGCCATCTATCACTGTGGATGCCTATGATTTTGTGTAGCTCCTATTCAGAATTGTCTACAGCTTAAGAAGATGTGGTGGAAATGTTGGCTTTGTTGGCATCATGCAAGGCTATACTCATGCTTATTTTCATTCATGTTTTTTATATTGTTTTGTTTTGTGTCATGTTTCTCCATTTCAGGAATTTTGTACAAATTATCATTGTCCCTATTCTTTATAAACTTTGCCATATAATTTTGAAAACTGTATTCAGTAAATGTCAGAATTATTGAAGCAGAAATCTCTCCTTGGATGGACACACTGTTCATCCTTGATGAAGATCACATATTAGACTTTCACAGGCAGGACTAAGCATTGAATAAAGAGGATTGTTCTAATCAGTATTTGGGAGCAAGCTTTTAGAATGGCAGACTGGGTAACTACACTAGATATTTGACTTCTTCTGAATATAGATTTTCATGTCCTAAAGGTGTTTTTTGGAACAGTGTTTATGGCAGCCAGTGATACTGTGATAGGGTTAACTATGTGTGCTGGCCTTCTGCTCCATATTCTTACAATCTTCTTCTTCAACACCATTGTTTTCTTATTAGTTATAATTTTGATTTTTCAGAACCCTTAACTAACAACTTTATACAGTAACTGCTTTTGTATTCCCAGAATGTTTCCTTCAGGGTATCCTTGAAAAGTAGATTTTACATCCATATTCTAGATTTGCATGGTCCCCCTCAAAGTTTGATCTGTTTTTCATTGTTAGTAGCTAAATGTACATGTTCTGTTTTTTCCTGTTCCCAGAACATTAACTGCTGTTGATCCTAGGGATTTTATGTATTAATCATACCATAATATTCAGGATGATCTTTAAAAAGGTGATAGCCTTTTCACCTTACGCTGTTTCATCACCTTACGCTGAAATTTGTGGACAGGTACCTATATTTCCTTCAGAAGGACTCTGTTCCTATAATAAGCAAACTAAACTTTAAAGTGTACATGATAGAATGCCAACCTCTTTTTATGCAAGAAAATATCTGTTCTTATTCCACCAGATACTTTTAAGATAGATGGATCAGAATTTGTTTCAGAAAAGCTGAATATAGCTTACCCTACAGCTGATTCAGCAGTCAAGATTATGGTGGCTTCACATGCCTTTTAAAGAAAGATAATATCTTTAGTAGCTGTAATATCACATCATCAGAGTTAAATGCTTTGTGTAGAGAACCACCTAGTACACCATCTTCCTTAAAAATCCATCTCATTCCATTCTGCATTTCACTGAGTTAGAACATTTTATTGCCTAACTTTCCCCCAAATGATTCAAGTCTGTAAGAAAGACTGTCTCATTTGCCTGATGTTTAAAGTGTGCTTGTCTTCTGCTTGAATTGAATAGCATTATTCCAAAGATACCATTTTGGCCTTCCAAGTCTTTTCTAAAAATCACACTTCCCAATAATGGTCCAAATGGCTAGTACCAGTCGTTGTTGTTGTTGTTCCCAGTAATGGTCCAAATGGCTAGTACCAGTCGTTGTTGTTGTTGTTGTTGTTGTTGTTGTTGTTAAAAACAAGCTTACCAGACCAGCAGTGTCTCTTTTGAATTGACACTGATTGTACTAGAGCAATAGCAAAGCCTATAACTTTTCTTTACAGAATCCCATTGCTAAAACTATGCCAGGCTTGGTCTTAGTCTTTATCATCTGGACTGCTGTCAGAAAAGTTAAGCCTTTGAAAAAGCCACCTTTTCTTGGGACACTAACATTTATTCAATCATTTCCTTCTCCAGGTAAAAAGCTTCCTACTCAACAAACAATACGTGCAAATTACAGAGATCATGATGAAGAAGAAACATTTATTTCTCAATAAATGGAATTCTTCATGAGGTTATATGTCAATTTGTGCAACCCTGTTTACTATCCCTCTTGCTAACATACAGTCTCAATATTCCTTCTAAGTTCCAGTGTGTTAATTTCAGGAATCAAGGACAGCAGTGTGAGCTGTACTTAGTTGTCTGTGGTAGAATATCTATCAGTCCTAATTCTTTCCTCATTACGAAGGCTTTTTTCCCTTCTGTTCAGTTATATCAGATTTTCAGAGACTGTATGGACAAATCACTTTGCTTGACAAAGTTTTTCAGAAGTAATTTGCCATTTACTCCTTCCTGGGGCTGAGAGATAGTGACTGGGCCAAGTGGCTTTATGCCCAAGGTAGAACTAAAATTCACAGTCTCCTGGTTTCTAGCCCGATTCCCTAACCACTACACCAAGCTGGCTCACTCATTCTGGCAAAATTCTGTTTTAAAATTCTGAGTACAAAGGCCAACAAGGAATAAAGATGACACTTCCTTGGCTATTCTGATTTCTTTCTCCTTCAGTACTCAGAAAGATGAAACTAATGCGCAGAGTTCTGTAAGAAACAAAGATACAAGATATGCTCTGCATAGGTGAGTGTGTTTGTGTATATATTCAAATAACTGCAGTTATATGCAAGCAGCTAATTCTTCCTGCTGAATGGTGACTTAGAAATAAGTTGATCTTTTACGCCAACCTTCCTCCCTGGGTTGTTCAACACGTGCTATTTGAGTTCCTCAAATATGAAGTAATAAATAGACCTCTGAGTACAGTTTAGAGAGGGCATAGGGTAAGGTCCCTAGCCAAGAATAAGTGGAAGTGTTTGTTTAGTGCTTGGATGTAATTGCATACTTTGCTTCCTTATAATAATATTTTAATTTTCCAAAACTTTGTGCTGTATTGATTTTTTTCAGACTTTTTTAAATTACATGTGCAAATTCTCAGTTACTAATTGCACGTGAACTGAATAATGGCCAGTTTAGGCAAGTAGACACTAAATCTAGAGATGATGAGATTATGTTCTCCTGAGAAAGCACAATCTGCATTTCCTAAAAGTTCCTAGGGAGGAATAACCTGACTACTGTTACTCATGAATTATAGTGACACTATTGCTGTTAGTAGAATTGAGTATTTTTATTTATTTATTTATTTTAATTCCATTTATATCCCGCCCTTCTCCGAAGACTCAGGGCGGCTTACAAGCTTAGCAGTAGCCTTCATTCTATGTATATGCCTGCTTATTAGGGCTTTCACACACACCCCAAGCGGCATTATTACAAAGTCAGCTTAATTGCCCCCAACAATCTGGGTCCTCATTTTACCTACCTCGGAAGGATGGAAGGCTGAGTCAACCTTGAGCCTGGTGGGATGCGAACCTGCACTAATTGCAGGCAGCTGGTGTTACTTAAGGAGGCATTAGCCTACTGCTCCACCAAGGCTGCTAAGATTCTGATTGTGCAGTGAAAAAATTCTCTTAAGAATTTCTTACTTCTCCTGCATCCTGTTCTTCCAATGGTGCCTCTTTTCCTGCTCATTAAAGTTCCAATATCATGTGTTATTCCCTGGTGAGTGGGTAGCACAAAGATTATATTCCTTTTTTTAAGATTTTGTTCCAGCTGCTTAATTTTCAGAAGATTTTTTTAGACTGGAAATGAAGGCCAGTAATCCCTTTCAAACTAATACTTGTTAGTATATCTTGAAGTATCTATGACAAGCCGAAGTTTCTTCCCATTCTTGTGGAGGATCTGTGGCTGCCCACATGGTCTTTGGTAATTCAGTGATAGATATGTAGAGATTCTGTATTAAATATTGCCTTTCAAGTTTTACATTTATGAAGCATTTAACTCTGCTTTTTTTTTAAAAAAAAGCTGACAAATCTTTCATTATCTTACTATGCCTTTTAGTATTGCAGTTCAATTTTTGAAAGGCTTAAGGTGGCTTGTGAAATTACTTTTCACTATTTCAAGAATTTCAAAGTAGAGACTTTGGATTCCGAAGCAGAGACGATATACCGGTAATATTTTCTGTGTAATTGTGATGGAAAGGTCCCCCACAGTTAATTATGTCTGTTTAAGGATAAGGGCAAGCTGCAAGTTTAGTAGGCTGTATGCATTTCACATAATGAAACTTCATTGGAAATACCTTTTCCCCCTTCTAAGAATAGAAAGTTAACAGGTCATCTACTCATTTCCTATTTAATCACAGCAGCTTTTTCTAAATTCTTCTTACAGCCACAGTTAAGAATGACCTTTAAAAGTCTCAAATCTTTAGACCAAAGCTGGTATGAGTAGCAAGAAAATAGGAACACAAATGATTTTAGGTGTCATACAATACTCTTCATCCTGCAAAATCCAATCTGGGCTGGTCACCAGGACCAGAAGTTTACTCTTCCAAGCTTTCAGTCTCTGTTCATCTGCACTTTTTGCCAGTGAATGTTTCACCCAACATTTTTTTTGTTGCTTATAATGATTCCTATTCTGTCCACTTGGGCAACAACCCTATTTCCAGACTGTTTTGCAAGGCTCTGCTTTGAGTGAAATGAGATGATTGCTGGGCACTGTTGAAGGGCATTCTTTCAAATGCAGCATGATTATTCAGAGGATAGTCTTATTGATCTCAATGGAGCACACTACCAATTAAACAGATTCTTAGGAAATAACTTTGGATAAGATTTCCCCCATGGACATTCCAGCCACATGATTTCTGTCTTGAAAAAGGAATGATTCATGCCTTTTTCAGTGATTTATCCCACTCTACAGACCAATTATAAACCACAGTATACATTCTGGGAGAAAAATCATTTTCAGTTTGTTGACATAGTTGCTCTACATTCACAAATGAGTTCTTCCTCTCATCAATAGGTTGTACTAGGTGAACTTAGTATTTTAGCCTTTCTCTATATCATTATTTCTGACTCTGAAAAGCTTCTAGAAAAAACTCCGTGTAAAAATATTAAATAACATTGAAGAGAAATGATATTGAATCTATTTACAATTTAGCATATGGAAATGTAAGGGATAATAACTTAATCGTAGATATAGTAAAATTTTGTGTAAGAACTTAGCAGAATGGAAAGCATTAAATCACATTTTATTAGTATTCTTATTGCCTTCTATTTGGTTATTTAATAGTATGATTCTTAAAAGGGAGTTGGGAGGGACTACCATATAAATGAGATTATCCTAGAAAGCTTTTACTTTGTTTGGACTCTGTCCTCTCAGCATTAACAAAGACAGCTTAATTTGAATTATAAATATTTGTCATCTTGAGTTTATTATTTTCATTAAAAGCTCAGAGCAAAGAGCAGAACTTAATACAAATTATTTTAAGGGCCTTTCTGTATTTATCAACATAGCAAACCAAGTATCCTTGGGCTTGTCTTGACATTAGTTGAAGTCAGCTTTGGAAAAGTGATTGGTGGAAGCAACTATAATCAAGTGATCCTGGGAATTTCTGATGAGTGCCGGGTGCAGAAGTTTCTGTTTATCAGTCTACTATGCAGCAGAGTTTTGTTTTGTTTGCAAAGAAAGACAATCTGGTCTGCTGACAGCAGTTACTAAAAGGAGATAAGCTGAATAGCAGATTTTGTAGTTAGCAAATTGGGCTGAAACTACAGTAGCCTTTGGCAGTGAAAAGAAACCAACCTTTTCTGCTTAGAATGAATAATTTTTCAAGCAAAACAAAACATGAAGAAAATAAAGTATTAAAAATGCCATAGGCAAAGTGAGTAAAGAATCTATGGCAATAAATACTGTATGTGTAATCAACTAATTTGTGATTTTATTTTGTTCTGCATATGAATTTCTTCTCCAGGGAATATACTTGAACAAAACCTATGTTCAGTGAAGTGGTTGCTCAACACTTTATCTCTTAATTGCATAAAATACACATATTAAATGCCTATAAAAATCTAGGTAATAAAATCTGCAAACTATCTATTAGAAATATCCTACCCATATTCTATATTTCTGTTGAATTAGTATGTTGTGAATGAATGCGTTGTTTGGACATCTGGAGATCTGATCAAAATCACTTATCCAATTTTTTGAACAAATGCTGGCAGGTTTATGGTGATGATATTCAAATATTGGTATTACATGTCAAAAAATACATTAATAAAGAATATTTGTTGGCTGGCCTTTCTGACTCTATCTGGCTAAGGACTAGAATAATGTAGTTATAATATTCTTTTTTAATTCATCCCCCTTTTTAAACCATTTCTTACATCTATTGGGTCAATTTATATTGCTGGTGCTGACCTATCTCCAATAATAGTTATTTGCTTACTGATGTTAAGTAATAGTTATTTGAATAACATGATTACAATTCATGTTTCTGGGTGCTTAGTTTGATGGTACAATCAAGGTAAATTAATTTAATTCATGTTAAAATGGCCACCTCATGTTTTGGGGCCTTTTCCCATGTAGGATCTAATCTCTGTCATTTGAATGCCTCCTAAATTATGGGAATATGATATTTTTAAGTTTTAAAAGGCCCTTGAAAGTGGTTCTTTTTGCAAAACCTCTATGAAGCTGATAAAATGCTCACAGTCTCTTCTTGTCAGATGAAGGAACTAGACACTTGCTTTTTAGTACTGTAATAGCACCTGCACAAGAAGCCTATTTGTTTTTTGTGATTTGTGATTTCCTTCTTGTGTTTTAGTCTGTGCTTTAATGCAATTGTAAACATTTCTTTTAAATTAGCTTTATGTATCTTGGCTAGGGAAGTATTTCAATAAATACATTAATTATTAAAGACACTATTGTTTAACAGTTTAATAATGCTAAATGTATTTTGATAGTGGGTTTCATTTCTTTTCCACTTTGAAAACATAAAATTGTTTCAATTTTTTAACAAGGATTAAATTTAATTCTAAGCAAATATATTATTTCTAATAGTAAGCTTTGTACAAATAAAAGAAACTTTTGTGTATATAAAATGTGATGTTAAAATATTTTCTATCTGATGCTTAATCCAACTCCTATATTTCAACTTCTTAACTGTAACATATACCTGTGCTTATTAATATTTTATATAGCTTTCATTCTTCTAGTAAGAAAAAAGGTCCTTGAAAAACTGCTTTGATATTCATGTCTTTCATAGCAAATGCAGTTTTAACTTTATTTCTATTTTGGCCATCAAATCTGTCAAAAGAATGAAGCTTTGATCACAATTCTTTTTTTCTTTGTTTTACACTTAAAATGATTTTGGTTTGTATGTTTGTTACCTGCAAGGGTTTTTCATGTACTCTGCTTCTTTCCTATTTCATTAGATATAATTTTTAAATAAAAATAGTCAAATTTGTTAGATTTGTATTTACAAAAATATTGGTTCATTTTCGCGTCCGTTCATTCCAGACTGATTTACAGGGGCAGGGCAAGGGTGCCATTGCCATAGGGCAAGGCGAGGCAGGGGCTGGGGCTGGCTGCAGACAAAGGGTGGCTCCGGTGAGGAGAAGGAAGAGGCTTTAAGCAAGCTTAGCAACTGGAGTGGGGATTCCCCCCCAAAACAAACGTGCTTCATGGGTAACCTCAAAGCACGAAAGAAGAGACCAAAACCTGCTGCAACCACCCAGCAGATGGGAAGGGAATAAAGACTAAACAGCACCCCCTATCCTCAACAGAAATGCTCACAACAACGAAAGACTCAGACAGGGACAGGGAGAAGAGCTTGGGCAGGCAGGCAGAAATGCTTGGCAGGCAACTACTCCCTGGCCCCCAGATGAGGTAAAAGGGGCCAGATCCCCTGTTCTCGCTGGCTGGCTGGCTGGCTGGCTCCTTGGCCCTACCTTGCTTACCAGAGCCTACCCGGGCTGCCGCCACCACTGCGCACACAAGGCTTGGCAGGCAACTTCTCCCCGGCCCCTGCACGAGGTAAAAGGGGCCAGATCCCCTGCTCTCGCTGGCTGCCTGGCTTACCAGCTCCTGCCCAGGCGGCTGGTGCCTCTGGCACCGCTGCCGCACACATGGCTTGGCAGGCAACTTCTCCCCAGCCCCTGGACAAGGTAAAAGGGGCCAGATCTCTATCCCCCCACCCAACCCTGCTCTCGCTGGCTTGTGGCCGTTCTCCTGAAACTGGCAATTTGCTGTGACACACATGGTGGGAAACGGCCGGTTTTAAATGGCTGGAGGCAAAGATCCATGCCATGCCACGCCACTTCTGAAACTGGGAGTTTCCCACCTCGTGCAATGTGGAGCTGCTGAAGTGCCGCCCACCTTGCCCGCCTCGACCCTGGATGCGAAGTCCAGAGGCTTCGAAAAGGCCTCTGCCAGCTGGATTGGCCATGGGAGGGGAGCAAAATCACTGTGCAGCCCTAGATCTGTGGGGCAGAGGTCTTTTCCAAGCGGCAGCAACAACAGGGTGATCCGTGCACAGGATGGGGGGTGGAAAACTGGCAGCGGCGGCAGGGGGATCTGTGTGTGGGGGAAAATGGCAATCCATGCGGTGGGTCCCATTCCCCATCCCCCACCCCGTGCACGGATCGCCCTGTTGCCAGCGTGGTGGAAACATTTTTGAAGCCTCTGGAGCTTGCATCCATGGCCGTTGGGGCAATTTTATGATGGTCTAGTGGCCCGATCCAGGCGTTGGAGGCCTGAAAAATGTTTCTGCCACCCAGATCTAGGGCTGCAGAGCAATTTTTCTCCCCACGCACAGCTGATTTGGAGGGAGGCGAGCAGCTGCTACACACCTGAAACTGGTCCTCTGCCGCAACACGCCAGGCAGGCATTCTCTGGAAAATGGTGAGCAGCCGCTATATGCCCAAAACCGGCCCTCTACCGCAATGCACGAGGCGGCCTTTCGCCTCTGGCCAAAGCCAAACAGCCACACCAGGCTGAACCGGACATTTGCCGCGATGCGCAAGGCAGCTGTTTGCCTTCGGTCGGAGGCAAACAGCCGCCCCGCAGCAAATATTTGGTTTCGGCATGGCATGGATCTTTGTCTCCTGCCGGAGGCAAACAGCCAGTAAATGGGGCAGATTTTTGCCTCTGGCTGGAGATAAACAACCAGGAAGTGCTGTGGATCTTTGCCTCCTCTTGGCCCCAGCCCTGGCCTTTTGGGAGAGCCGAACCTGCTTCAGCCCCCGTAATCCAGGTGGCCGGCTTGATCTGACTGGGGATGGGGGGGGTCACAGCCGGTCTTTGACTCCTGGAAGCTCACAGCACGGTGAGTAGCAGCCTGCCATGGTGGGAGGAAGGAAGATTGGTGCACCATCAGTCCCCCGAGCCCTGGCTGAGCCATCGCAAGGATTGCTGTGCTGCTGCCACCATTCCCCCCAGTAGGGATTCTCCTGCCACTGCTGCAGTTTCCCCCCATATGGATTGTCCTGCCGCTGCCACCGTTTCCACCCCTGCATGGATCACCCTGCTGCTGCTTGGAAAAGGCCTCTGCCCCACAGATCTAGGGCTGCACAGCAATTTTGTGCCCCCCCCCTATGGCTGATCCAGGCGGCAGAGGCTTTTTTGAAGCCTCTGGAGCTCACATCCATGGCTGTGGAGTGATTTTGTGGTGCCTCCGTGGCCTGGATTGGCAGTGGGGAGGGCGCGAAATCGTTGTGCAGCCTTAGATCCGTGGGACAGAGGTCTTTTGCACGTCTCTGGAGCCCAGATTGGGCCACTGGCACACCGCACAATTTCCCCCTGGCAATGGATGTGAGCTCCAGAGGCTTTGAAAAGGCCTCTGCCACCCTGATCAGCCATGCGGGGGGCGAAATCGCTCCAGAGGCTTACCTGACCTGTGCTGCAGCTGCCTCCACCATCCAGCCCGCATCCGCCCAGCTCTTGCACGCTGCTCCCTGATTCTCAGTGGAGAAAGAGAGTAAGAGCGCAGGAGCACGTGCAGAGGGGGCAGGGCAGCCTGGCCCCGCCTCCCTCTTATATGATGGCGTGCATGCCAACAGGGATGGCTCCGCGTGCCGCCTGTGGCACGCGTGCCATAGGTTTGCCATCCCTGTCCTATTATATGACACAAGGTGATATAAACGAACATAAAACAAGCTCAAATCCAAAATCACAAACCAATGGTCTCTTTTTGCAGTTAAAATAAATTGAGGAATTTGCTTTGTATCTATCAAATAAAAGCCATATATTTTTCTTCTCTGATTCTATAGGTCATGACACAATATTTGGTTATCTTGTCTGAATTTTTAAGAATGGGATTTGACATACATCTGGATAATATCAGGAGGCCTTTGGAAGCAAATTGATAGTGCCATGTATCTGTATAAAATATCCTACTTAGAAGAGCATGTCCTGAATCAAATTTTATAGATTGGCAAGAGCCAACTTTCATTTAATACAGAAATTTTTTTCCTGCAGAGGACATTGCACCTTGCCAATCCCAAGACCCTTCTCTACTTTAGAATTGATGTAATTAATAATTTGCTGGTTTCAGAGATCAGCTGATTCTATTCAAATTACCAGAACCTACAATCAGTGACATACAGTCAGCTATATCCCTTATTCTATTCTATTCTATTCTATTCTATTCTATTCTATTCTATTCTATTCTATTCTATTCTATTCTATTCTATTCTATTCTATTCTATTCTATTCTATTCTATTCTATTCTATTCTATTCTATTCATCTATCTACCTATCAAATTTGCGTACCTACCCAAAGATGTTAAATACAGAATGTCCCCAAACCCAAAGCCTATTGTCCTGATTTAACTGAAGCCTGTTGTTGTCCATCTATACTCAATTGGATACCATCAGCGTTGAATGAAAGTGAAATGCTTTTGACATCAGCAGCATGATTTAGCTTATCGGGCTGAAATATACAACTGGATATCATCAGCATACTGATACTGATTCTGGCATTTTGTAAGCTATAGCCAAGAAAGTTCCCAGAATGATGTTATATGATTGAAGTCAAACCTTCAGAAGGCAGATCCAAAGAGAATTGACCCCTCTAGGTTTTGCTTGTATATATTGATATAAATCTATCAAAATAAGAGGAGTTAAGTCCAAGGACAGTAACTTCAACTGTACTAATTTTGAAGACTGTAATTCAGATTCTCAGCTCTACCCTCAGAAGTCCAACCTCAAGTTGCACTATAATACTGTGAACACAGTTAGGAACGTGAAATATTGCACTTAGCTATTTTGATTTATTAAGTCCAATATGATGTGATTCAAGTTGAGTTCTTGGTGGTGATTTGTGTTCAGGCTCCTGCCTCAGAAACATATTCCCTAATGTAAACCTTTTTTATATAGTTGCAGGATCCAATTTGGGTTAGATTTTTATATAGTGTCAATTAAATAAGCTAAATGATTATAATTGATAACATCAGCTCTTTTTTAAATAAAAGAACCTTAATATATATTTGTAACAATACTATAATCTTTAGGCTTTGATTTTAAAAAAGCTATTTAAAAATACCAGAACTGCAGCATAATATGCATTTCTGAAATTTCATTTAAACCTAAAAACAAACAACTGTAATATCAATATAAAATTGGAATTCCTGTTTCATACAACTATACAGCACTATAGAAATGATATCATAAATGAAACAATTTCCTTCTTAGGTTTAGGGTGAAAGACATAGGTAGCAGTAACTATGTGATTGCTATTCTCTGTGGGGTTGCTGTGATTTGTATACAGTATAGTGGCATAAAGTCACAAAAATGTGATTCTCATTGTAACATGTCTGGTTTATCAAAGACTTAACAAAATGGGAAGAAAGAGGCAAAAATGACATTAGCATAGTCTTGGGTCTCCTTGTAATAGAATACCATAATAGATTTCATTGAAATGCTTTGAAGTAAAAAAAATATTGCAGTAGTGGAATTGAATATTACTGTAACACACTCATTGTGAATTTTAAATAAGGGAGGGCAGAAGGGAAAGAGAGAAAACTGATTTTTTAAAAAGTGAACTGGGAATCCAGTTCCATAAGGATATATCTGGTTGAATATATTAACCAAAACCATTTTAACGTGATTTTCTTCCTACTATGGCAATAATTATCTGTAAGGAATATTAGGCCTGAAATTTTCCACTGAAATGCACTGCAATCAAAGAGAATATAATGAATGTTAAAATAAGGATTATTTGGTAACTAAGATCCTTTTTTAAAAGTTGTTTATGATGTTATTTTAAACCTCACTGAAGTTCTGCAGCAGGTGCAGGAACAACTGAAACTGTGAACTTTGTTGTGCCAGACACTTCTCTGTGAGCTAAAGTTATCTGAAAAACATTTGAGATAGAAACAAGGCAGCATTTATAGAGAGAGCAGCTTGAAAAAAATCTACACACAAAAAGATTCCAAGTAGGTCAGTAAGTTATGCATTTGTGTGAAACATTCTATTAATAAATTGGCTTAAGTACTTATTGAAAGGAAGTCTGTCACATTAAAAATGATAAATGTCTATGGACTGCCATATTGCTTCCAATATGAGCTGCACTACAAGCGTTTCTAGTATCTCTACTGCATGAGGAGCAAGCAGTGTAACCCAGAAATGCCCAAATGGGTTGTCCGCTATTTCGTATGTAGAGTATCAAAATATATTAGATTAGCCTATTCATCTAGCTAATGTCTCCTAATTATAAGGATTTATGTTGACTTAAGCTTCTTCAAGTAATTATTTTTTACTTTATCAAATCTCAAAGTTAATACAAACTAACCTTAATACAGTCTCTTTTGAGTCAACCTCATCTCTTGGTAACTTAATGGACATGGCCATGCAGTATTATTGACAATAGTTTGTTGTTGCATTCTACCAGGATATTTTTTGACGTGTGGTTTCCCACCGAAGTCCAGACAGAACCAGCCAGGTGCTAAGGAAACGTAATGTAGGAATGTGATAAAGTGGGAGGCAAAAGGAAGTGAGATTGACTTATAAGTGTTGTCATTTAGTATAATATCAACTTTATTGTTATTTAAACTAACTCTCATACTGTTGGGTTGCTTGTAGATCATGGTTGTTTTTTATTTACTAATTGATTCTTTTTAGAGGGATCCACATCAGGCATATCTGGAAATGTATGCAATGTTTCTGGAAATATTCCAGAAAAATTGAATGATCCAGTTTAATTTGTCATAAGTATTATTTTGTCATAAGTATATTCCAATATTCATTAGGGTTGCCTTTCCCCTCATGGCATGTAAAATACATTTTCTTTTAAAAAAAATACATTTTTGAAAACCTTCTTTTGTGCTTTCTTTATACCTTTCAACATTTATTCATTGCTTCTAAATTGTATTCTTGATATACTACACCAGAGGTCCCCAACCTTTTGGGCACCAGGGACTGGTTTCGTGGAGAAAGGTTTTTCCATGGACCAGAGAGTGCGTGGTTTTGTGTGCTGCCTGCATCCCCCAGATGGGGCTTTGCTTGTTTGTGCAGTCCGGTTGTTGGCATGTCGTGGCCCAGTATCAGTCCATGGACCGAGGGTTGGGGACCCCTGCACTACACAATTTTATCCATAAAATCCATAAAGCTAGGATGTGGTTTCTACCATGAAAAACAGAAACACAAAAGTAAATGAGTAGACATCTTGAACCACCTCACACGTGTTTTGAATTCAATGAGTGTTTTTGGAGAGAATGACATCCACTCTTTAGCGAGTTTTGTTTGGGGTGGAAAATGCTGGGCTGACAATTGGCTGAAAACAGTTACAGATAATGACTTTTAGTTAGAACATAGTGTTAAATAATGTGACTATGACCATCTTTGTGCCACTAGGCGATATTTAATACTTTTGTGAAGTTTATAATAAAGGGAAACAGATGGTGATATTTAAAAGGGAAATATTAGCATTTGGATGAATGCTAGAAACTCAGGTGACAAATGGCTGTTTTCCATATGATAACATTGTTTATATTGCTCACATTAAGAATATTAATATGCAAGATTAGTCCATGGCTACTCTTGTTCCTTTTTCAGTCAAACCTTCTAGGGACATTTTATTTTCATTTGATTTTTTTGAGCAGAAATCAATAGTATTGCATCGGTAAAGCAGTTTTAAAACAAAAATAATGCAATTGGTTATATAAAGTAGCTTGTGTTACACCATTACTTCAACCTTTGGACTTCTAACATCTAAGGGGAATAATATCAGGTTTCTAGGTATATCAGAAGAAGAAGGATCCCTGCTCCAATAACTGGAGGGAAGCAGTAGGAGGAAATGCTTTTATTACAGGGATGGATATGCCAGTTGCTAATTGAAAAACATCTCCAATTTTTTAAAAAGGTGCAATGATAAGTCTTTTACAAGTGTAACTTTTTTTTAAAAAGTAGGATTAGAAAAAATGTTTTGTTTTGAAATTATAATTTTGTTTTAATTGGTGTTTAATATTGTCTTAAGAAGTGCTAATTGATTCTGTAAGGTTCTCTAAAATCCATAACTATGGTCACATGACTTCAATTTGTGAATTTTGTTTTCTGATGGAAATACACTCATTGGATATGCTGGACTTGCTTAATAACTATGCTGACTCGCTTTATGGCCATCGTAAAATGATTATAAAATTGAAACAGATCCAGTGGTGGTCTGCTTAACAACAGCAATGACTTACAGCCAAAATTTTGAGGTCCATTGTAAGTCAAGGACTACCTATACTAATTAGGCACTGTAATTTCTTTTATCTGAGTTCAAAATGTAGGAAGAAGCTGTTAAGTAGCTACCATAAGTTTAAATTTCCATCAGGTTGAGTTAACATGATAGTTAATTATGAGAGCTTGAGTTACCTACCTCTGGAATAATACATTTAACCACTGTAGTTTAACCAGGTTTAATATCACATCAACATGGGATTGTATCTAGATGGTTTAGAACTTCGAAGAGCAGGGTTTCTTTTTGCCATGAGCTTCAGTAGTACCGTATTTTCTGGCGTATAAGATGACTGGGCGTATAAGATGACACCCTACATTTCCTGTTAAATTATAGGGTTTGGGCTATACTCGCCGTATAAGACTACCCCTCTTCCAACGCACACCAAATAAAAATTAAAAAACATCAGATTTGATTTTAATATGGTAATTTTAATTCAAATGCTTATGACATGCAGGTACTTAGTAGGAAAACTGTCACTTATAAACATAAGGCTGTTTGTCATCAAACATGTAAACATAAAACAGTGCAAATGGATTAAATATAATAATAATAATAATAATAATAATAATAATAATAATAATAATAATAATAATAATAATAATAATAATAATAAGAAGAAGAAGAAGAAGAAGAAGAAGAAGAAGAAGAAGAAGAAGAAGAAGAAGAAGTTGGAAGGGACCTTGGAGGTCATCTAGTCCAACCCCCTGCTCAGGCAGGAAACCCTATACCATTTCAGACAAATGGCTGTCCAGTCTCTTCTTAAAAACTTCCAGTGTTGGAGCATTCACCACTTCTGGAGGCAGGTTGTTCCACTGGTTAATTGTTCTAACTGTCAGGAAGTTTCTCCTTAGTTCTAGGTTGCTTCTCTCCTTGACTAGTTTCCATCCGTTGCTTCTTGTCCTGCCTTCGGGAGCTTTGGAGAGTAGCTTGACTCCCTCTTCTTTGTGGCAGCCCCTGAGATATTGGATCACTGCTATCATGTCACCCCTCACCCTTCTCTTCGTTAAACTACACATACCCAATTCCAGCAACCGTTTCCTATTTTCCTAATTCACTTTTTCACTTTTCCTAATTCACTCTAAAGCTTTCCCTGCGCAGAGCCTTAAGTAACACCAGCTGCCTGCAATTAGTGCAGGTTCGCATCCCACCAGGCTCAAGGTTGACTCAGCCTTTCATCCTTCCGTGGTAGGTAAAATGAGGACTCAGATTGTTGGGAGCAATAAGATGACTTTGTAATAATGCTGCTTGGGGTGTGTGAAAGCTTTAATAAGCAGGCATATACATAGAATGAAGGCTATTGCTAAGCACATTGATTTGTGCTTTAAATTGTAAGCCGCCATGAGTCTTCGGAGAAGGGCGGGATATAAATGGTATTTTAAAAAAAAGACCAAATGGGAGATCTGCTCCAGGTTTTCCAGCCAGCCCGCCCAGTTCCTGAGTCAAATGTGTCCTTAGAGCTAAGCAGCTGCTCTGGCTGCGGCATTCCCCACCTGTCTTTCAAGTTAGGATAGACTACAGCTGCTCTTCAACTTTAGAAGGAAAGACGCCCAGACCCCAGCCTGTAAAAAATCACAGACTGCAGCTTCTTCTCCAATTGGTCCCGCTTTCCCTGCGCAGACTAAATGGGAGATCCGCTCCAGGTTTTCCAGCCAGCCCTATCCCTAAAGTTTCAGCACCCGGCGTATAAGACGACCCCTGACTTTTGAGCAGATTTTCATGGGTTAAATAGTCGTCTTATACGCTGGAAACTACGGTACTACAAAGGGACAACAAACCCTTTCTGTCCACTTGTACTACTTTCACATGGTTTCTTTGTCCTTTTCAATAACGTTTAAGCTCAGAATAGTTAAAAAAAGATTATCACAAATCGAATTCTTTATCTAATTTACAGTATCTGCTGAAAATATCCTTGTGATGCATATGCATAGTTTTAATTATTAATAACTTTTAAAATAACATGATTTATGAAACAGCACTATACAAACTAAGAATAAAACCAGCTGTTGGGAGTTATTGTAGGTAAACATTTAGGGTGAAAGAGAAAATATAATACTTTGGATGTGGACTTGTTCATGTTTCTTAAAATTTACAACATTCCAGAACACCAAGCAACCCTTACATACTGGAATGTTGCATATATATATTGTCTTGTAATGTGCCGATCCAGCCTTTTTGGATTCACTTCTGAAAGAAGTACACCTTCGGAGGTGGGGGAGAGTGTATATTAATGGTCTACCAGTTTAAGTACTGGCCTAAAACACGAATGGTGTTCATCAATTCATGCCTTCCAGATGTGATGGCCTTCTCATAATCCCCAAGTATTTCCATATCCAATATATTGGGAAAGCATCAGTTGCTATGCTTGTAAAGTTATTTAACCAACCCTAAATTTCAACAGAAGGAAACATTAGTGTATGAACAAAGAAAGATATGTCTGACATCAGAAATTACAAGCAGGATTACACTTAGTCATGGTTGAGCATATGAATAAACATTGTCCTTATTTTATTATTTGGATCTTAATTTAATAGATGTCTTTGCTCTTAGCTGCTTTCCCTGGGTATACTGGAACTGCAGATATAGTCAGTGAAGGGCACTTATATGCTTTTAGATATAAAAAGCACTTCCTAATTATGGAGTCCCATAAGTAGTCATAAGAAAAGAGCCATCCTTCTGTTCATTATTCAGTCCGTTGCTCATGTACCTGTTTCCATGCTGAGAATATGTGACATGCAGTGACTACAATATTCTGGTGTTGTTCTGGGGAATGTGGATATATTATCCTCAGTAAATTCCCACATTGACTTCTGAAACACTGGGACTGATCTACAATTTGGCAGTAGCTTTCAGTTCAGTACCAGAATAGGCCTTTGTCTTGACAGACATTATACATGACACTCATTGCATATGTATCAATCTGTTCATATAAAACTGTGTAATATATCAGACCTGTAGGCAGGCCTGCCTGAAATGAATGGAGTTGTATGATTACATTTCTGATTTATTTATACTTAAGTAGCAATTTGCAATGTATTTATAATTAAAGTTAAACTTCAATAATACTGCAGTCTCAGTATCCTAGAAACCAATTTATGTGGGTTCTTTGGAGAAAATATGAAAAGGAGTATGGGTTTGTATATAGGGCTTTAAATAAGATTTTAAAATCCACAGTGTACTTCATTTTTCAAAGCTTCCTTTTTCTCCTTTTTTTCAGGTGGTTGTTCATTTGATGAACCGTTTACATCATGTGGATATAGTCAGTCTGATAATGATGATTTTAATTGGGATCAAGTGAACACATTCACAAAGCCTACAACAGATCCATGGATGCCCACAGGTAGTTTTTATTGGAAATAATATTTTTAATCTCTCTTATCATATTTTATATAGGAATATCATACACATTTCCTTCCTTTAGTTATATTGTTGTTTAGGAATACTAAAAATCTGGAATATATGTATATCTGGAATTTAAAATGTATCCAAATGAGAAACTGTTTGCTTTCTTCCATTAGCATTATAGATAATTGTTTATGTAATCTCATCCAGTTACAGGTCTTCTAGATGTAATGTCATATCAAAAGAATATTGTACTCTACAGAAATAAGTATAATCAGAAACCACCAAGACAAGTAAAAAAAAATCCTACTTTACATGGTGTTGTAATTTGAAAATCAAGCACTCTACTTCTTATAGATATTTATAGATTAATTAAAAGTTCAGAACTTATTCTACTAGACAATATCTACAATTCTACGATATCTACAATTCACAATATTTGTGAATATTCACAATTTAGAATAATCACTTGTGACATAAATCTTAGTGGTTCTGGAAGAGACCAGAAGTCACCATGATATTTGAATTTTGCATTACACTATCTCAACACAGAGACTTGATAGTTTCAAAAATCTACTTCACCCCAAAGATGTATAAGAGCATCATTGCCATAAATGGGTTCTGATAATTACCTCAAAAAGATAAGTTATGCCTTCCTCCAGAAGTAAAAGTGGATTTTATCTGTATAAAGTGTCAGTTTGTGGAAATTTTGAAACCAAAAATTTTGTTGTTGTTGTTCTTGTGGTTCTTTGTCTGGATTTCCCATTGTGTTCAGCATTTGCTGGTGAATTTTAGGCCAGAGTATCATGGATATCCCTCATTTGTCAAGATAAAGACATCTTCAGTAGTGCAGATACCACTTCAGGAAGGGAAGGCTTTTTGCAACTTCACCACAGTTGAGAATAAAGCAACTTGTCTCCAAATATCAATACCAAATCATCCGCAAATGCTTGTAGTTTGTATTGTCCATTCCCTTAATTTCTGGGTCTTGTCTAATATTTCTATTCAATACTTCCAAAATTAATATAAATAGCAATGGAGATAATGGAGACCCTTGTCTTATACCCTTTTTTATATTAACATTGTCTCTGAAGTATCCATTTACAATTATTTCAGCTGTTTATCTAAGATATAATGCTTTGATTATATTTATTTAACTTTTCTCCAAAGACCATATAATGTAATCGTTGTCTCATAAATTGCCAATTAAAATTATTGAAAGCTTTCTGTGCATCTAGGAAAATTAGTGCCATTTGTTTCCCTGGATGCATTTCATAATATTCCAATGTATCCAAAATAATTCTGAAGTTATTTTTTATTTGTCTCTAGCCACATCTCATTTTGGTATGTACACTGTACCACAAGTTCTCAAATCCAAGATATAACAAAAATATTGAAGACTGGCTGATTGAGACTTTTTCTCCTTCTCCATATAAGCTCCAATGATACTACAAGCCATGGTCTCCAAGTGATTTCAGGGCTTTAAGGAGGAGAGTGAAGGAGTTGAGATGATACTTTAGTAATGCTTCTGATAGAAGGGAAAAGTCCACCAAGAGAAATAAATTTTAAAATGAGTTGCTGGTTGCAACATTGGTACAAGGGATAGAGATTTGGATTTTTGAACAGTGGTTCAAGCTTGAGGGAGGGGATGCTGTTTGAAAAGATTGAAGTCAATTCACTAAGGGGAGAAAATACATTTCTGAATGATGACTAATTAACCTGCTCAAGAAGTATTACACTAGAATACAAGAAAGAGAGTTGGTGAGTAACAAATTGGCAAGTAATAGCATATAGCAGCAAGTGAAATGTTTGGGAAATTACCAGTTTAGCAAAGATCGGATAAATGAAAAGGGAAACCAAATGCAAGGTGTCTAGTCTGGTAACTTAAATGCCTCTACACTCATGCACAAAGAATGGGCAACAAGACCCAGTTTTGTGTAGTGATTAAGGTACCAGGTTAGAAACTTGGAAAGTGTGTCTCTAAAATTATCATAGGCATAAATCCTATGTCACTTTGCGCCAGTCACATCCTCAGCCTTGGGAAGAAGATAGTTGCTAGGAGTCAACACTGGCTTCAATGCAGACCTCCTATGAGTACAGTGGTGAGCTGATGTCCTGCTGGCTACTTGTCAGCAAAATTGTGGCTGGATGGCAAAATCTCTCTGGAAGAAGGAGAGATTGTGGAGATTACCTACATGAGTCTGGACATTTTCTCCTTGTGCATAGATCATGTTGACTCCTGACAACTAACTTCTTCCCAAGGCTAAGGTGTTGAATTCGGTAATAAACATGTTTTGAAGCAAAAATCATGCCCCAGTACTCATCTTTCTCCTAGTACTTGACGCACAAGGTGAACTTACTGGCATCAGCTGCCTTGTTACTTGCTACTCCGTCTGACTGAAATAAAGGGTCACATGATAAATCACATGGTTTGTTCAGTACTCATCATTTCCTCCCGGAATGAAATAGCGACAAGTAACAAGGTACTATTGTACTTGATGTAAGATGAGTATGACAGTAGAGTAGATTTTGTGAGAGATCCTCTTCTGGAGGTGTTCAAGAAGACTAGACATCTAGCTTAGTTTTCCTGCAATTCTCAGAGAAATCATCTCAATTATTTTATCTTTATAAGTATACTTTTATGAATAAGTTTGATTATAATAGTGACATTTACTACAAATTAAACTTAAGAAAAATAGAAAGTAAAAGACAAAAGGAAAAATAAAGAGAAAAGTAAGAATATAATAAAGAAAAAAATATAAAGAAGTGACTTCGAATCTTAATCACAACGTGTATAAATGAATTTAGTAATTCTTCATCCTCTAAATTTTTCTGTTTATCCCACATCCCATCTCTTACCTATTAAACATTATCCTTTCAGTCCTGGTATAAGGAGAAACTCCATAAAGGGTAAAGCCTGAAAAAACAACTTATTTTGTTTTACTTTGATAAATAAATTAACTTTATGTCCCTTTCTTTTACCTCAAACAATCTTAATCCTTAATGCATTGAAACATTATAGAATTTGATCTTTCTTTATTTCTTCTTCATCCCATTGCAGAAAGTTCTTCAAGGCTTTAACTAGCCTTTTTTGTAAAAAATCAATAGAAAAAAAATATCCAGGTCATTCTCCTGGTTTGTCATTTGTATTTTCCTTTTAGATTTTAAAACTTCAGCCAGTTTCAATTATTACAATTATTTTCTTGCCCTGTACATTGTAAATCCAATTTCAATACCATCTTTTATTTGTTCTATATCTGACATTTCATATACGTGTTGGGCATAGTTTAGCCATAGTTGGAGACATCATTACTGGCATTGTGGATATTATGGCTTCTATTTTCTGATTTCATTCTTCAAAAATCTCCTTTGGTATTTTTATTGTCATAATAGTTTACATCATTTTACATTTGTGTGTGTATTCATCTATATACAAACTGATCTACATACCCTGAATGTTATTTCAGATTGGAACTTAGTAGTAATAAACAGAATATTTTAGCATTATATTTCGGTCTATTTCTACTTTTAGCACTACACAAATGCTTTCTATAAATATATTAACTGAACTCAGTAGTTCCTTTAAAAAAAAGCGAAATGAAAGGAATTTGTAATGACATTCCATTTTATACAATGCCTTAGTGAGTGAATTAATGACTATTTATGTTTCACATTCAATTAAGCATATTGCAGAAGTGAAAAAATAACTTTATTCCCACTTCTAAATGTTGTAGTAATCAGACCTTTTATTCATTTAATTTAGTTTAATTTTGGTAGAATATTTTACTATAAATTGTGATTGTCAGGTGCAAGAAACCAGGAACCAAGATTGTTCAAATGAGTACAAATTTCTTCCATGCTAGCTCTCTACAGGAATCTGAACTAATACTAATGGTAAGGCAACTGGCAATAGATAAGAATCAACATAATTCAAGGAGGGCTGAATCTCCTGTGGGTGCAAAGGGACTTCAAATTGATGACCCACCTTTCTATACCCCGCATCCCTAGAATGCTTCTGATATATTCTCGCAACCCTTACAAAAGTTCGAAATAACGGCAATGAATTATACATATACACTATAATTTTGAAATTACTAAACCAAAGTTTTTGCACACCCTGGAATATCGTCTCGGAACCCCAGCATTATGACATACAGTGATATTTAGAACTAACTGATACCCTTTATCACTTTTAAGATAGGCTTTACAACATGTTATTCTATGGCTCTGAGAACCAATGGTTAAATTTTCTGAAATGTTGTGAACCAGATGAAATCAATGCTGAACCATTACGCCTGGCTCATCAGTCATCTGTTTACTGCTACTGATGCATGGGCAGCAGGCTGGCAGAGCTAGTTTCTAAGCATTTGCGACCCACTGTACATCATAAAATAATAATTCTTACTCCTATCATATCCTTCCCCCCATAGGTTTTCCATCTACTTTCCATTTTAGGCTTTGTTGCTTATGTCAGTGGTAGTTGGATTCTGGCCAGAAGAAAATTTCATTGAGCAATGTCTTTCTTAGATATCTTAGATTCTGCATTGGCTCCATTTTTGACTTGGCTGTCACTTTTTCTTTTTTCTTTTTATCTCTTTGGCAGTCCCTTGCAACAGGCAATTATTTTGGTTGCAACTTGTTATCATATCCCAGTGAAGCTTCTCCTATCTACCCTGCTATCCCCAGCTCTTCTAAAAAAAGGTTAGAGGAACATCTCTCAATGGCAGCATAGATTTTACTTAGTATATTTTACAGTGTCAAATAAGGATGGCAATATCACATCTGTCCCCTATTTCTGGGATTTCCTTTTAGTTTTGAATTTTCATGGATTGTCTTGCATTCTCTTTTCTATGAAAGAAACAATGGTTTGCATTACAGGCCTTATATCATCTTCCGTCTTGTCACTATCTATTGTTTGTTTGTACTAGGGCACCGATTTACCATTTTCAAATACTTTCAGTCAGTGGTGGGATTCAAATATGTGAACAACCGGTTCTTTGTGTGGATGCCACTTCCGGAAGTCCATTCTGGGCCTGGGCAGCAAAAAAATTAGCTACCAGTTCTGCTGAAGTGGTGCAAACCGGCTGAATCCCACCACTGCTTTCAGTAAGATTAGCTACATACAGACAGACACATTTATTTAGTTCTCTACCTATTTATAGAGCTACCCATCTCATGAGAAAATCACTCTGGATAGTGTATAACAAAATATATTTATTTATTAAATGTATAATAATTATAACAACTACATTTGAGACTTTTATTTAGATGATTGTATTTGTACAATTTTATGGTGCCATCTGTTGTGCAGTTTGGATTATAAATCTGAATAAGAGAGTAATCTTAGAGTAATTAGCAATTTCATGTCCACTGATTATAAATCTCCATCATTGCTTGTCTCATACTGTAGCTGCTTAGGCATATGACATTGAGCAGAATAGTATTGGCCTTTATGAAGTTGTAGAAGTGGGCAGTTGTGGTTGGACTTTCACTCCTTACTAAATCTATGGGGTATTCAACAGATAACACTTTTCATGTTAAAGCATCCGTGGTTTGCTCCTTTAGAAATTAGTTCAGACAATCCATTAGCATTCATCTCCTTGTTATTCTTGATAGTAGTATTACTTGTTTAAGTCTTACTAATGTGCCAAGTATGAGTTGACATAATCATTGTTACATGCTGCAAATGTGGGTAATCAGGTAATAGAAAATTAAACCAATAAACCAGGATTAAAATTTGATTAAGGTAAAAATATTAAATAATGAGTTGAACAGAAATAGACTTGCTTGTGAACTTGAAGATAAAACATATTGGCAGTTGGCTTCCTTCATAATTAGTGAAATTGTAGTGACTGGTTGTAGCACTGGATATACAGTGTTCTAAGCTATGCCCAAGTTTGCATATTATTTTTTTTCTCTGTTTTAACTTTTTCTATTTCTATTGTAATTATTTATTCATAGTTGTTATGTTATCAGCTGTGACTTTATAAAGCACATTGAAACCATATTTTTCCTTCCTAGAGTGGGAGGGTGCAAGCTACAGGAAAACACAACCCTTTTATAAAAATAATGAGGATGTAAAAATAATAAGAGCAGTTACAGAGAAGATGTGCTCTGTTCCTAATTTGACTGCAGTTATTAATGATCAGAATGTGGGCTGAGATATCAGCATTATTCAAATGTCATTAAAAGTTAAAAAAAGACCTTATCAGTAGCTTTCTTTTTTCAGCTTCTTATTCCTCAAACTTACTCATTTTAAAATTGGTGGTGGTATTGGTATTCTATTGGTGGTGGTGGTGGTATTTTGAAAGCTTCTTGGACTTTTCAACTCATTTGCTCTCAGTATTGTATTTTTTAATACAACTTGAATCAAAATGTGGCTGTGTATTTCAGAATGTGGCTGTGTTTTCTGGTTATAATTTATAATATTTTGATTATATTTTCTTTTATGAAGATATAATAAATTAGAAATTTCTGTTACTGGAGGATCAAATAATGCATTTTCTCTGAGTACCAAATATCACACTATTGACAAAGAAGATAGATAATGCTCCAATCCATTAAAGAAAGGTCAGGACTGGTCATAATATCATTATTCTCATGGCCCTTAAGGACTTGTTTTCTTCAACACTGTGCCTGGAAGTTAAGAAGGCAGGATGCTTCTGTATGTAGGTAAAGCAAACCAAAAGTTAATTAAATATCCCAGGAGTTCAGAATATATTGTTAAGTTGCCTTTTGCTCCTAAAAGACATTTAATAATATTGTAGAAAATAGAAGCTTAAAGGTATTTTAGATACTGCAATGGATTCTAGTATGGTCTACTGCAATTTTTCAATGAGTTTCTGACTTTGATAACCTACAGGTAAACCTACAGGTAAACTTCTAACAGTTCACATAGACAAAAGTAATTCATTCCACATAATTTGCATATAAAATATTAAGAATCTGCTCCATGCAGGACCAACTTTATATAGTGAAGCATTCAGAAGGAGAGAGTCTAATTGTATTTGCTCCCATAGGAAATATATGATGATATTTATGATGATCAGTCTGTGAAAAAATACAATTTTCATGAAAGTGAGTGATTCTAGTAAAATTATGAAGAACTTGTCCATTTATCAGACCAAATGTATATTATTTCACTTTTAATAATTTATCTATTTAAATGTTGAACAATAAACAGATTTTGCTGGATATGACTGGGCTGAGTCGTGCACTTGGGGAAAACCAATATTGTATAGAAATTATGGTAAAAGCCAAGCAGAAGTCCTAAACCAATTAAATAATTCACTCTCAGAAACTTGGTTGGTAATTGATTAGTTAGGATAAAACAGACTTGAGTGACAGAGACAACCTTGAATCCACAAGGGGCAAAATGATTAAAAAGAATTTTGCTAGAGAAAGTGGGAAGAATAGATTAGGGAGGTTCAGAGAAGAGTGATGCCAAGATAAATGTCAGATACAACAAAATTTTGCCTGTTCATTCTTCTTTGGAAAAAAAATAAGAGGCGGGGGATAAATGTTTCGTTTACTTCTAAACTGTACATGGTATTTTTCTCTTGTTTAAAAAGCTTAGTTAATTTAAGCAGAACAGGGCCCTTTGTAAAGAAGGGGCTCCTTTTTTGTGTTTTCAAGATTGTCCATGTGGCCCGATCAAATTACTAAATAGTAGTAAGTAGAGTAATAAAATGTGTATTGTATAGATTCTAATGCAGACCTACACAAAATGTCCTTTTGGACCTCATATTCAAACCAGTCATGTTTGTTCACCCAAATATGTTTGAAATTTGTAAAACTGTACATTTAATAAATTATCATAATAGTTCAGGAAATATATAAAAATGTTGAAGAAAAACATTTTGCCATAGTGCAATTTTATGTAAAACAATACCGATTAGGAATAATGTTGATGAAATACATCTTAATTTTGTGCAGACACTTCAAAAGTACCAAAGTAATGAACAAGCAACATAAAACCTGGTTTTTCGATCTATCAGGCCTGGACTGAAGGGGTTTTAGCTTTTTAAATGTTTTAATTGGGCTTAATTAATTTAATGTATTTTAATTCTATATTATTTTTATATTGTATTTTATTCTGCCCTGTAAACCGCCCTGAGTCCTTCGGGAATAGGGCGGTATAGAAATTTAATTAAAATAATAAATAAATAAATAAATAAATAAATAAATAAATAAATAAATAAATAAATAAAATTAATTTAAAATCAACAAATTTCACTGTCCCTATTATCCAGTGACCTATTTCACAAACAAAATAAGAGAATTTTAAAATATTGGCTAGTCAGAGAGGACTTATAGCTCCCCATAACTGTGAGCTATTCTGTGTAGGTGAAAAGATATGCTTTTTAGTGCTATAAACCATACTTATATCAATCAGGGAAAAAAATCTTAATGCTTAATTTGTTACCAGTTTTTAATTCTTGGATTCTACACCTATGCAACAGCTGTTTCCTTTTTAACTGCTTGTGAATGTGAAACTGTGGGAAATCATAACATTGGAAAAGCGCTACAGTCTCACAGTGCCAATGAAGGAGAATATTTGTAGCTCAGGGTCCTTGGTTCTGTCTGAGCTTGCTTGTTTTCTTGCAAACATTTCATTACCCTAACTAGGTAACATAATCAGTGCTAGTAAGTAGTGCTGTTTGCTGTCAGTTTATATTTGATGTCTTGTCTGTCTGGGAGGAGGGGTCTTAGGGATTCTTTGGTTGAGCTAGTTACTAATGACTTTTTGGCAGTTTCTTAATTAGGGTATTGTTTACTTGATTGTTGGTCTAAAGATGACCTTGGAGTTAATCTATGCTGACCTGAGTGCTGATTACTGGTGCGGAGGTCCTGGAGTCTTTTTCTCTTTGGGGCTGGTTGATTGGCTCTTTTTCATAGTCTGTAGATGTTGTTAATGTCTATGTTGCTGTTGATGGCTGATTTGTCAAGAGTGCCAGGTTTCTAGAAATTCCCTGGCATTTTTGGATTTGGCCTGGTCTAGGATTGTCACATTTTCCCAATGAAATATCAGACATGTCAAACTCGCAGTGTCACGCAACATATCGCCTTTTTACCATTGCCGGCAATAGGGTGGGTGCAGCTTCCGGATGACGCATCCGTCCCGCGGGTCTATATGTTGTGAAATTTTTGGATTTCTTGTTTGCTGTTGCAGCATGATGGGTGCAGGAAAACAGGGTTCCATCTTCCACGTTCAATTTTATCCTGCTGGGGACCCTAAAAGAGTCAAAAGTCACCCTGAGTAGGCGATGTAGAAGGAAGGGAGCCTTGTTGATCACGGGAGGGCAGCAGCCCTTCCGTTTGATCTGAGGAAGCCCTCCAAACTGGCAGGGGAAATACTGGCTACATTCATGTGGCCAGTCAGAAGCTGCTGACAACTGAAGAAAATAAGCATTAACCAGCAACTTTCAAGCAATCAGCAATGTTCAAGGAACTGGGTGAGACCCTATTCTCTATGACTTTCTAGGAAAAAACCGCCCAAAGCAAAGAACCCTCCCGATAGAGAGGGAAGGGGAATTTCTACCTCATTCCCTCAGAAAAAGAAAAGCGGTGAATTAATTGCTTGGGGGAAAATAGAGAAAATTACAAGATTAATTTGAAAGCAATACACATATATAATTTTGAAATTTGGGGACTAAAAGTGCTTTTATTTTGTTTTTAAAGAGACTTAAAATGCTTGTAATATAAGTTTGGATAAGAAAAGCTGGAAGACAGTATCAATGACATCTAGTGGCAGACTACAGCACTACAATTTATTATGCCTAAAGGAAACTTGGTTGGAAGCCCAGACTCAGATAAGACTCTTGTTGTTTTCAGAAGCTTTCACTTTTGAAGACTGCAGCTGGGAAAAGGGGAAAAAACTCTTTGGCTGCTTATCTCTATGGTAGAGACAATAAACTATTTTGAAACTGGCCTGTCTGGACTATGAATATAAATACTAACTGACTTTTAGAGTGTGTCATGGAGCTATTTCCCTATAGAAGAAACACACATTATTGATTGAGATGACTATACTTTGGATTATAAACAGTGGTGGGATTCAAATATGGGAACAACCCGTTCTCTGTGTGGATGCTGCTTCCGGAAGTCAATTCTGGGCCTGTACAACAAAGAATTAGCTACTGCTTCTCCCGAAGCAGTGTGAACTGGCTAAATCCCACCACTGACTATAAACCTTTGATTGATGAACATTTTTAATTGCTCTTCTCTCTCTGGATTGGACAGAAAAAAATGAAAAATTCAAACTTTACTTATACTTGCTGAGGGGTGACTTAAGGACAGACTGATAGGCCGGCTGGATAATTAGGAGTTCAAATGACAACTGAAACTTTTTAAATCCCTAAATAGATTGGACTATAAAAACCACATATAAAAACAAAATGCATGTTTCATACTTAGCTTCAAATGGCGAAAAACCATCCCTAACACCTGTACCCAAAGCCCCTAGCTTGACATACCAACAAGAAAATGTTGATGAATTTCAGAAATAAATTCTTTCTGTATTAAAATCAATACAAGAGACAATTGCCTTAGCTCATGATGAGACTAAAAATAACACAAAGGAGATAAAAGAATAATTCTTTAATCTAAATTTACAAACTCAGAAAATGATTACAAAGAAGGAACTAGCAACCCAGAAAATAGAAGGAAAATCAGAGGAAGCAGATGCAAAAATGGAGAACCTAAAGAAAGGAACTAACAGACAGACTCAGACAAACAAAGAATTAGAAGATGTAGCGATAATATCGGAAATGGAAAGGATATCTTACCTGTCAAGATCTCAGAACATACTTGAGGATAAGAAAGAAGAGCTGATTGAATGGAAGATAGAGCTGTTAGGAGAATTGTGGGAAATTGGAGAAGAAGGGAGGCTGTTTAATGAATATCAATGGGCTGAGCGTCCTTCCAAAAATACTTTAATTAAATTGTCTTTCTTATTCCAAACAATATGCACAAAAATAGACGAAGAATTACTTGATTCAAATGCATTAACTTGGAACATTAGTTGGCAAAGGAAGAAAGCTAGAGTAAGATTGAAGAAAATAGAGGTTTTGACTAATTAGATGGGATATTATACTATTAATCAGATGTTTGAACATGGCTGAGAATAGATAATTGTTAGAAATCTAAATATTATTATAACTAGAAAGATAGGATTTATAATTAGAATATTACATTTTGGTAAGAGAAAGGAAATATCAAAATGCTAAGAGGGTTTGAAATAAAGGAAGCTTTTGGTTATCCAAATATAACTTATATTGAGAAATTATAAGCGATAGAGACATTTTGAACACTGATTGGAAATTAAAATTTAAAAAAAGCCAGAAAAACAGGATATTAATTGAACAAATGGATATTAAATGCAAATGCAATTAATATATATTTTGGTTAAACACAGTATTGGTATTATTAGGAAAATGTAACAAAGATGTTGATATTCAAGTGTATATGTATTAACAACAATAAGAGTTGTATTTGCCTAACGTGGCAAATGTGTACTACCGGAAGAAGAGAGGAAGCATTGGATGGTGTAATATTGGGCCTAGATTGAAGAAGTGAATATGTACTAATGAATTACTAATGGACCCAGGACAACACATTGTTTATTAAGTACTTATGATTGTAAAACTAGAAAATTAATAAAATATTTATTTAAAATAAAAGATTTTTTGTCGTGCCTTTTGACTGCTGTTTGGTGTTCATGGATGTGTTCTGCCAGTCTTCTGCCTGTTTGTCCTACATAGTGGTTGTTGCAGTTCTTACATTGTATGTTGTAGATGACTCCTGATTTTTCTTCTGGGGTTGCTGGTCTTTTGGTTTGCTTAGGATGTTTGAAGGGCTTTTGTTGGCTTGTGTCCTATGCTGATTCCATGTGGTTATAGCAGTCTATTTACGGTTTCTGAGATATTCTTGATATATGGCAGTGTAATTATTTTTACGGTTTGTGTTGGTTGTACTGTATTGGGTTGAGTGCTGTATAAATGCTCCATTTCCTTTTTCTGCTGTTCTGGGTTGCTGCAGTGTGTTTGGGCTCATTTAAATAAAGTTTGTACACAGCTTCTATTATGGGAGGTTGTGTTGTTGATTTGATAGTGGGGTACCTAGTTGGTATGGGTGGTTTTTCTCACAATGCTTCTAACAAATTCAGAATTTTTTTTGTACTTTTCTTTCTTGCTTCTACACACACACACACACACACACAGAGAGAGAGAGAGAGAGAGAGAGAGAGAGAGAGAGAGAGAGAGAGAGAGAGAGAGAGAGAGAGAGAGAGAGAGGGCACCACCTTTTCTTTATTATTGCTGTGAATGCTGTTGTGTAATCATGATAGGCTTATTGTTTACACCTCAAGCTCAAATATTGGGAATTGTTTTTGAGACAGGTAGCTTATCTTGTAGCTATATAGAAAATTGTAGAATAATAAAGTCATTGCTGATTTTATTGTCCAAGCAGAAATATGAAAAGCACAATCATAGAAGGAAAAGCTGATATGCCAATGACTAGCTCATGTGTGACTAGTCCTGAACAAAATGTTGCTACTAACTATTACTTTCTAACAATTACCCTGCTGCTCGCTCCCAGTAAGGCTGCACATTAACCATGCATAGAAGACCTTAATGGTATCAGTGCCGTGATGATATATTCAGTTCATTCCATGCTATCTCACATACAATTGGAGCTGCTAGCTTAGAGTCCTCATTTATGGTTTTGTTAATGTTGTGCTATAGCTCAATGCTGCAAAGAATGTCAGTAGACTACTGTATTAATAGGTATTGTAAAGTCCAATAGATGAAAGCTGAATTCTTTGGTAGCAAAATCTTCAGGAATGCTATACTGTATTTCTTGTAAACTATGTTGAAAAAGTGCTTGCATGTTAACATATTGTCTGAAAAAAATTGGGAATGGTATATTTTAAAAATAGTTCTGAATACTTTATTAATTTATTCAACATAATTAAGATTTAGTATAAATTGTGATAAAATCATGTTGATTTAATGGACTATTGTAGATGTTAGAAGCTTATGATTGCTGGGTGCTGTATGGAGGCTATCAACACAGTAAAGTTGGCATAGAGAGTTTCTCTATAGTTAAGCTTTGAATGTAATAACACATCCATGTGCTTCCATTAAAATGTTCTGAAACATTAAAACTGCTATAAGAAACAGTAGTATTGTACGTTACTTGGGAAAACTTCAGTATAGGGCTTTGGACTGATCTGGTGTAAGCAATTACTTATAAATAATGGAAAAATCACTGTTGCAATTCAGCTTTACTACTTCTCTCTCCTGGTAGACCCAGGAAACTTTTAGTTATATTTTGTATTTATCACTAAATAGAAAGTATGTTTATCTTTTTTGTATCTTTGTAGATACTGACTAATACCATCATGATACTGAATGATACTATCAAGTATTGAACCAGAGCAAGTATTCATATAACAAAGCAGACAAAATGGCATTCACACAAAAAAATTACTCTTGAGTCTTATAAGCAAAATAATGATTAAAGTCATATCACATTATTAAAAATATTAAAAAACAAAATAAATAACAACAAAAGTAAAAACATAAAAGAATAAAATGTAAAAGAACAAGATACTATCATTTAGTCTCATTCAACCAACATTTAGTTTCATTCAGCCACTTTGTAGGCTTGCCATGGGATCCCCAGGGTTGATGGAAGAATCATGTTTTCAAGGCTTTTCAAAGGAATGATGTTCCAGATGATGGGGCTACAGCAGAAAAGGTGCTGCTCCTGGGTCCTGCTAGATCGAACTTCATAGAAAGGACCCAAAGCATACCTCTTCTGCTGGACCTGATGGGACGAATCAATGTAACTAGGAAAGAGACATTTCCTCAAATAACCTTGCACCATGCCATGTAGAGCTTTAAAGGTCAAAACCTGCATCTTGAATTGCGCCTGGAAGCAAACTGGCAACCAACGTAGCTCACAGAACAGAGGTGTAACATGTACCATCTTAGAAGCACGTATAACTGCACCAAATGAAACTTTCAGATGTTCTTCAAGGCAGGCCCAGAGTGCTTTACAGTATCGATTCTGGAGGTGACCAGGGCATGAGAGAGAGTGATTATTATTAATTTTACTAGTCTAAGGATACCATATTTACTGAATAGGAAGAAAGCTGCATCCCCCTTATCCTACTTGTGAACTAATAGGAATTTTCATTAACAAGCACAAATTCTATGTGAATGGGTAGAGCTTGGTTCCTTCTTTCCTTTCTTCTGTAATCTCAAAGAGAAGTGCCTGGCCAATATATAAGCTCAGCTTTCTATAGAGGCTGCTCATGTTATTCTGCAAGCAGGAGATATTATTGGTATCCTTTGGAAACCTCCTTAAAAATCCCAAAGGTGCTTTTTTAGGAGGCAACTGGGCTTTGTTGTGTTTCTTTTGAAGACATTTCGCTTCACATCCAAGAAGAGTCTTCAGCTCTGATTATATGGTGGGTAGTGGAAAGATTTGTATTGCTTTCAGACAGTAAATGAACGTCTGTCTGCAAGCAATATAAATCCTTCCACTCCCCACCATCTAGTCAGAGCTGAAAAAGCTTCTTGGATGAGAAGTGAAATGCCTTCAAAAGAAACGCAAGGAAGTCCAGTTGCCTCCTGAAAAACAGCACCTTTGGGACAACCATACCTGATGACTGAGAACCTCTATAGACACCTCCTTAAAAATGGAACATCCTTAAAAATATAGCCCCCTATAGGATCATGAAATGGGAAAACTGAGCCCCCTATTGGCTGGGTGTTTCTCTTAGAAGCTGCAAGAAAACCCAGAAAGGGTAAGTTGGGTACTGCTGGGTCTTGGAGTTGGCTGAGGAACAAGCTGAGTCCTGCAAGTCCCTGGGTGGCTGAGTGGTTGTGGAGGGCACTGCAGTGACTATAACATTGAAATCAGGTCATATGAAACATTTGCGGACTCTGATATAACTTTAAATGGTTACTAAGTGACTGATCATAATTTGATTGGTCACCTAGTAACCATATACATTGTGACTGAAACATGAAATATAGATTCATTCATTTTGTCCCTACTGAGTAGCTTGGGGCAAAAGAGTAAAGAGGATTGAGATTGATGAACAAATGCTTTACTGAAGACCATAATGGTTCAATTTCTGCCCATACCCCCTACAAATTTTGAAATGGACCCAGACTTCTGTGAGATTGAAATTCAACCAGAAATAAATAGATTTTATCCTTCTCTAGTCTAGGAGTACTCCATACAGTATAAAATCATTTAGTCCTCTTGACGTATTTTAGGATATTTTTGTTTGTTTGCTTATTGGTTTATTTATTGAAATGAAATAAACCAACTAGCAAACAAACAAATATTCAATGAAAATTATGGGAACTGATTGGTTGTGATCTTTCATTTTAGCTTAACTTGGAATTTATACATGAGCATTTCATGATCTGTGCCACAGGCAATCCCTGGCCATGTCCTCACTAAACTCCAAAACTTTAGCCAATAGTACAATCAATTTTATTTCCATGCAATGTATCTGGTGATATATTTTTTTAAAAATTTTATTTTAATTCCATTTATATCCCGCCCTTCTCCGAAGACTCAGGGCGGCTTACAAGCTTAGCAGTAGCCTTCATTCTATGTATATGCCTGCTTATTAGGGCTTTCACACACACCCCAGCGGCATTATTACAAAGTCAGCTTAATTGCCCCCAACAATCTGGGTCCTCATTTTACCTACCTCGGAAAGTATTTAAGTATACTGAACTCATTTTGGGTGTTCGAAGATTGTTTTAAAAATGAAGGAACTGTTGGATTGTCAGTAACTGATAAGTCGGTTTTCTTTTTATCCAAGCTTGGATAATTGCCATTAAAAGGTTTCCCACAAAGTCTAATCGATATTTGGTCATTGATTGTGTAGTAGCCCACTTCTGTTCTTACTATACATTTTCTAACTATGAAACATTATTTCTTCTGGTTTTTATGTCTTAAATAGTTAACAATGTGATCTTTTGACTAAATTCCATCTCAGTTTGCTGATGCCTAGGACATAAATGTTTAGTTGATTCATTTCTTTTTTCACTATGTTGAACTTTCCCATGTACATTATTCTTATGTTCCATGTTCAGAGTATAATTCTATCTTTGCAGCTTCAGATTTTCTTTTCCTGAATGACAATGTGAGCAACTAAATGTCCCAAGGGTTTTAATCTAACCACATCATAAACACTATTAGTATTCTGAAATATGCTCAGCTCTTCCTCAGTAGCATGTGGAGCACCATCTAACCTGAGGGGTCCATTATCTGTCGCTATATTGTCAATCATTTTGTATTTTCTATGCATGTGATTTTCTTGACAAAATACAAGAATGGTTTGCTGTTGCCTTCTCTTGCACAGTATAAAATGATCCCTTTGCCATTGTAACTACTTCCATCTCCAGCATCTTCCTATATTGCTGCTGCCTTATGCCAGCTGCTTTAGCTGGGCAGCTTGGATAACCTTCAACCCTTTATTGGACCTTTTGGGATTGTACACTCTTTGCATACACATCCATTTTTTTTGTTCATCCCTTTCAGAAATGTCCCACCCACTCTGGCCACCATGATTAGGGAATACAGCAGGATTTGAAGGATATATGGAGTGTAGCAGTATAGAAAGTAAATAAATAACAGAACAACCATGTGTTTTGACAGTCTGCCTAAGAAGCTTGCAAGTAACTGCTCAGTAACTAACAATATTAATATCCAGATTATGTTTTTAGGAATGGATATACATCATCTCCCACAGAAATATTTATCACTTCTATATAGTCTCCCGTGTGAGATCTAGTAAATCATGATGGCACAGTTGAATAAGCATGCAATGGGTTATATTTCATAGATCTTATCAATATCCTGTATCTTCAATGTTGAATTTTTTCTATCAACTCCATGTTGTTTAATAGGCTTATCTGTATGTTTTATTGCAGAAACAGTTGAATCAAAGTTGTTGCGGATGGAAACAGTTTTATCTTCATAGAAACTTGCTGTTATATTTGTGTGTGTGTGTGTGTGTGTGTGTGTGTGTGTGTGTGTGTGTGTGTGTGTGTATACTCTTCATAAACAAAAGATCTGAAAGAAGGATTTATCTGCACCCTTACCCCTAGAGGAAATAAAAATTGGAAGTGGGGTTGCATAGTCATTATTTCATCTTTTTTAATGTCAAGTAATCCTTGACTTACAACAGTTCATTTAGCGATCGTTCAAAGTTACAATGGCACTGAAAAAAATGACTTAAGACCATTTCCCACACTTACGACCATTACAGCATCCTCACAGTCATGTGAACAAAATTCAGACACTTGGCAATTGACTTATATTTATGATGGTTGCAGCGTCGGAGGATCATGTGATCACCATTTGCGACCTTCTGACAAGCAAAGTCAATGGGGAAGTTAGATTCACTTAACAGTGGTTTTACTAACTTAATAACTGCAGTTATTCATTTAACAACTGTGGCAAGAAAGGTCATAAAATAGGGCAAAACATACTTAACAACTCTTTAGCTTAGCAACAGAAATTTTGGGCTCAGTTGTGGTTGTAAGTCGAGGACTTAAAATTGGAAAGGGGCAACAATTAAAACTGGAAAACTCATTGGTTGAATCTCAGGATTGCTTATCTACAAAATTTACGAATACTTTAAAAGTACAATACCCTTGTAAAATGTTAGTGTAGAATACCTAAAAAGAATATGAGTCCTTTATGCATAACATCAATGTACAACGGATGCTACATATGATATTTTACAGATCCATGTTTTTGTTTACAAAATAAATAATTCTCAGACATTTTAGGATTTTTGGGCAGATTGGTTGGAAAATATTTACAGTATTGCAGATAGTAATCAGATTTAAGCAAAACAATAAAGTGAGAACAAGTTGGCATGTATAATGCTCTGTGAGAATAACTTGTGGAAGTGGAAGAAGTGCCACAGCCAATGTTAAGAGAAAACTTGAGTTCAAAGCAGGAATGTAATTTGAGAAAGCAACTCGGAGGTGACTTTCCCTAGTTCTTTTTAGGATAAAGCAGGGATGGGAGGCTCATTTCAAGATTCTGCTAGTGTAACCCTATGATAAAAGTAATTTTAGTATTCATGACTTTGGTATTCAATTCTGGTCTACCTCGCAGGGCTGACAGTATGCTTTCTATTTGGGATTAGTTAAGTGATTATTGTTCATTAGCAATTTTTGTTTTAACTTTGTATTTCCTTAGCATTTTGAAATATATGACACTAGCACATCCTGGAAAATAGCATAAATAATTAAACATCATTTATAAAAAGCTGTATTTTATTTTATATTGTTTAGGAAAAGATTTAAAACACTTGATTCATGTAAAATTTTGTTTACTATACAACAGCTTTTGCCCAGCTGTACTACAATTATTTAGATTTCCAAGTATAAAGGCACACATCCAACCAGCATTTCAAAGCAGTATTTTATTTCATTTTATTAAAGCCGGTTAGTCAATATGTTTTTTTTATCTTTTTTTGCAAAAATGCACTTTTTAAATGTATTGTTCTTCCTCTGAGACTTAATGAAGCTAACAGCAGAAAGTTTTGTATTACAAAATTTTCCGCTGCACAGCCTGATTTTATTTTACTTAAGATGTTTTGGAGGGCTTTAGTTGCTTTGTTATAATTACATCATTACAGTGATGCCGTGTGGTTATAATAATTTGTTGGTTGTTTCTGAGATTTTTTTGATGTATAGTAATTTTACTTACAGCAGCAGCCAAAAAAGCTAACATATGAAGAACGACTGCAGGACTTGGGTTTGGCTAGTCTAAAGAAAAGAAGAAATAGGGAAGACATGATAGCAGTATTCCAGTATTTGAGGGGCTGCCACAAAGAAGCTGTCACCAAAGCACCAGAGGGCAGGACAAGAAGCAATGGTTGGAAACTGATCAAAGAGAGAAGCAACCTGTTATTAAGGAGAAACTTCCTGACAGTGAGGACAATTAACCAGTGAAATAGCTTGCCCCCAGAAGTCGTGGGCACTCTATCACTGGAGATTTTTAAAAAGAGGCTAGACAGTCACTTGTCTGAGATGGTATAGGTTCTCCTGCTTGAGCAGGGGGCTGGACTAGAAGGCCTCCAAGGTTCTATTCTATTCTATTCTATTCTATTCTATTCTATTCTATTCTATTCTATTCTATTCTATTCTATTCTATTCTATTCTATTCTATTCTATTCTAAACTTGTATTGGTTAAACAACTTAAGAAAACCAAAAGATCCAGTAATGCAAGAAGAAAATCAGGAGTCAATTACAATGTAACAGTGTAAGAACTGTAACAGCCATTGTGTAGGACAGACAGGCAGAAGCCTACCAAAGGCAACCCATAAACACCAACTAGCATTCAGAAGACATGATGAAAATTTCTTAATCTCATAACATATGGATAGATTAATTATAATTTCAACTGAGAAACTTTGAGCATCCTAGTCCAAGCCAAATCCCCAAATTCTTGGAATTCCTGGAAGTTTGGCATTCAGTCAAGTCTGCCCTCAACAGACACATAGAAACAAACCATATTTGCACACCATTCAAAAGAGTGAACAAAAGCTAAGCAACAAAGAAAGGACCAGAACACATCCCTTCCAGCAGCCAACACCCATATAAGCAGGAATTAAGTCCAGAAAAGCAATCAAGTAATGGATGATAGTCTAGTCAAGAAAGTACCAAGGAGAATATCCTCACCCAAACTGACAGGGCAAGCTACTGTATACAAGCAGAGAGGAAAGCCCACACTTACACTGAAGACGTTACCTAGTTTGGTAATGAAATGTCTGCAAAGAAACAATCTCAAAGATCAGCAAAGATTCCATGAAGAAAAGTATCCTCTCCCATCACCAATATAAACAGCCAACTAATTATTTCATATTGATTATGATTCAGTTATCTACTACTTTGGATTTTGTAATTTCTGGTTTTCTTAGATACCTCCAAAACAGAAACTATTTTCTAAGTGATGTAATTGAATTATATTCAGATTTTCATAGAACGGAGGGACAGAACAATGAATTAAATAAACTCCATAGCAGTCCATCTTAATTTAAATACAGTTTTGCAGTGATAGCTTATAATGGTGATCAAATATTGTAAATGTTGTATTCTATTAATGAAGACAGATACAACCTCTAAAATATTTATTGCAAATGACCACTTGGTACAGTGTTATTATTTTGCATATTAAGATTAAGTCTGCTCTGTTTTGTAGCTTGCTTTTACAAACAGATGTTTGGTTTGAAAATTACCATATCCCTAACAGTAATAAAATTGTAATATATCCTGGGTACTTTCCTAAGCTTTGCTTTTTAATTTCTAATTTATGAAGGCTATGGATCATTATAACTGCCAAATTGATCTCACTCAGTAATTTTGTACACTTGCATACAGTCTTTGGTCAAATTTCTAAAGTCTCTTTCATAACTATCTTCTTTCAGGAAGCAGCTGCTTCAGAAAAATAGGTAAAAGGAGAGTTAGGAGTAGAAAAGAAATGGATTGCCAATATAATGGTTCAGGCTCAGTGGTGGGATTCAGCCGGTTTGTACCACTTTGGCTAATTTTTTGTTGCCCAACCCCAGAATAGACTATCAGAAGCGGCATCCACACAGAGAACCGGTTGTTCAGATATTTGAATCCCACCACTGTTTGGACACTACCATTGGTTGCTTAATTACTGATGGTATGTTCCTCTAAAAGATTACCATTGAGGGATGTGACCCTTTATAACAACAACAAAAGGTGTGTTCACCCCTTTTCCAGGCGCAAAAGCTTAATAAATCCCACACGTGCATCCAAACACAATGTGGCATCCAACTAGCCAAGCCACAGTCTCATGTAGTAGAAAATCTTTGTCTTGTTAGTCACCCAGTACTATCTTCTAGGATTTGGATTGTTCCAACTACAAAGGACGGCTTCAACAATGGAAGTACTGGTAGTCCTTTATTTTCTTCAACATTTAATGCATACTTTGTTAGCATTCTGTATATAATATAAAATAATTTGTACTTATTTCATATTTTCCTTCTAATTAAAAAGGTCAAGTTGAGTTAGGCAATCCAGTAAGAAAGAACAGAATAGTTGGAATTACAATCTAATTACTTAATAATAGAGTTCAGATGTGAAAAAACTAATTAAAAAGCATAGGATGAAAGAAATTAATAATGTTCCAGCAATAGGGTATTAGTTTCATATTGAAGAACCCAGGATGCGAACAACAGCAAATGAAAACCAAAAGAAGTAGGGTGCCATAAATTGAAAGTGATATTGGAAACACAATGATCAGCCAGATCAAGAGGCATGATTTTTGCAGCTAAGTAATATATACAGGTGATTATAAAAATGCTATAGACCGTAAGGAAAATGATCTTGATGAAGATATGCAACTAGGGCAACAAAACATTTGTTAAGTCAATATCACCACTGTCACACCTGCAACACTCTGCTGTTATAGCCAATCTCAATAAAAGTAGTTTTTGCAATTCTTTGAAATTATTTCTTATGCTTTTTTTACCAAGTGGGCTGACAAATGCTGAATGCAGACAAAGTGGGAAGCTGCTTCTTTCTGGCTGTTTGTGGGACAAGCTGCTGTATGTTACTTCTAACTAGGATTTTAGATTTGTTCTCCAGTATAATAAACCATGAATTTAAGTTTAAATTTAAGTTTAAGTTTATTGAATTTTTATACCGCCCTTCTCCCGAAGGACTCAGGGCGGTGAACAGGGCATATAAATAGAAATACAAAAGTTAAAAAAGGATTAAATTATTGCCCGAATTAAAACAATCAAAATATAAAAAACATTAAAAACTCTAAAATTCCCCCATCAGGCCAGGCCAGCTTGTTCAAATAGATGGGTCTTTAACCCGCGCCGGAAGGAGCGGAGATCCGGTGCCATCCGGAGCTCAACCGGCAGTTGGTTCCATAAAGCCAGGGCGCCCACAGAGAAGGCCCTCCCCCTGGGGGCCACCAGCCGGCATTCTCTGACCGGAGGCACCCTGAGGAGGCCCTCTCTGTGGGAACGCACAGGGCGGAGGGGAGTCGACGCCGGCAGCAGGTGGTCCCCGAGGTATTCCGGACCCATGCCATGTAAGGACTTAAAAACCATCACCAAGACCTTGAACCTCACCCGGAAGACAACTGGTAACCAATGCAGCTCGCGGAGCAAAGGTGTAACATGGGAGAACTCCCAAGACAACTCTCGCGGCCGCATTCTGTACCAGTTGGAGCCTCCGAGTGGTCTTCAAGGGAAGCCCCATGTAAAGAGCATTGCAGTAATCCAGATGAGAGGTCACGAGCGCATGAGTGACCGTACACAGGGCATCCCGGTCCAGATAGGGCCGCAACTGACGCACCAGGCGAACCTGAGCGAAAGCCCCCCTAGTCACGGCTACTATGTGATCTTCTAGAGTAAGCCGTGAATCTAGGAGGACTCCCAAGTTGCGAGCCCTATAGAAAGAGATGGAACATTTTGAATGTCCCGGGATGCCGGAATGTACAGCCACTCAGTCTTGTCAGGGTTGAGCTGAAGTCTGTTCCTCCCCATCCAGACCCGAACCGCCTCCAGGCAACGGGACATCACAGTGAGGGCATCACTGGGGTAGTTTGGGGTCGAAAAGAAAAGTTGGGTATCATCGGCATATTGATGATACCCAACTCCAAAACCACGAATGATCTCACCCAGCGGTTTCATGTAGATGTTGAAAAGGAGAGGCAAGAGGACCGACCCCTGAGGAACTCCACAAATGAGAGACCTAGGGGTCGACCTCTGCCCCCCTGCCAACACCGACTGCGACCGTCCCAGGAGATAGGAGGAGAACCACCAAAGAACTGTGCCTCCCACTTCCAATCCCCTGAGGCGCCGCAGCAGGATACCATGGTCGATGGTATCGAAAGCCGTCGAGAGGTCTAATAGGACTAGGACAGAGGAATATCCCCTGTCCCGGGCCCTCCAGAGATCATTCACCAGAGCGACCAATGCCGTCTCCATGCTGTACCCGGGCCTGAAACCCGATTGGTACGGGTCTAGATAATCAGCTTCATCCAGGACCAGAGGGAACTGATGCGCCACCACACTCTCAACAACCTTTGCAAGAAAGCAAAGGTTGGAGACTGGACGAAAGTTGTTTAACACAGCTGGGTCCAAGGCAGGCTTCTTGAGGAGAGGTCTCACCACCGCCTCCTTCAAGACGGTGGGGAAATTACCCTCACTCAAAGAAGCAGATATAACTGCCTGGAACCAGCCTCGTGTCCTCTCCCTAGCTGCATAAGCCAGCCAAGAAGGGCACGGGTCCAATAAACATGTGGTGGAGCTCAACCTCCCCATAATCCTGTCCACTTCCTCAGGGGTCACAGAATCAAACTCCTCCCAGATAACATTGACAGGACCGCCCATGTCCTGATCGTCGGACTCTGCCCAGCTGGAGTCCAAACCGGTCCTGATTAAGGAGGGAGCAAGTCACCCTAAACAGTGCAGCCGGGCGATTATCTGTGGACGCGATGAGGGCAGAGAAGTAATTACACCTCGCCACCCTCATCGCTGCGAGATAAGACCTAATATAGGTTCTTAGTCGCAACCGGTCGGATTCCGATCGGCTGGACCTCCAACAGCTCTCTAGGCCCCGTTTCCGATGCTTCATCTCCCGGAGCTCCGCGGAGAACCATGGAGCTCGTTGGGATCTGCACCGGGTCAGGGGCCGCAAGGGTACAACTCGGTCAAGTGCCTCAGTGGCTGCCCTTTCCCAGGCTTCCACTAAGGCATCCGCCGAGTTGTGAGCAACGGAGGCAGGTGGGGATCCCAGCGCTGCCTGGAACCCATCAGGGTCCATTAAGCGCCTGGGGCGATACCATCTAGTTGGTTCCGCATCCCCATGGCGGGGGGTGGCAAGACGGAAGACCAGCCGCAGGAGGTAATGATCGGTCCATGACAGGGGCATAATAAATGGAGAGCCTCCACCAAGATCATCAAACCACCGTCCAGATAAAAAAACCAGGTCAAGGGTGTGGCCTCCCTCATGAGTTGGTTCAGAAATTACCTGCGTCAGGTCCATGGCCATCATGGAAGCCAACTCCCGAGCTAACTCAGATGACCCTCCCAGGGATGGTAGATTGAAGTCACCCAAAACTATGAGTTTGGGGAACTCAATCACCAACCCAGAGAGGACATCGAGTAGCTCAGGCAGGGCTGCCGCTGTGCGACTAGGCGAAACGTACTCCAGCAGCAAGCCCAACTGCTCCCCCGGACCAAACCTCAAAAAGAGAGACTCACACCCGACTATCTGAGGAACGGTGGTCTCCCGCGGACATAAGGTCTCCCTAATAGCTACCGCCACTCCCCCACCCCTACATTGAGCCCGAGGCCGGTGTAGCACTCGGAAACCTGGTGGGCAAAGATCAACCAAAGGGACCCCACCCTCTGGACCCAACCAGGTCTCGGTGATACAAGCCAGGTCCGCATGCTCACCCTCAACCAAATCCCGCACAAGGGGAGCCTTATTAATCACGGACCTGGCATTCAGATACACCAGCCGGAGCTCAGGAGGCTGCACATCCTCGCTCCCGGAACCTCGGGGAAGAAACAGAGGGTCAGAGCGCCTCACCGCTTGTAAATAGTGGAGACGGCTCTCCTGGTAACGATACGGCCCTCTGTCCATGCGCCTGCTGCCATACCCCAATGTCGTGGGAATCGGTAGTCCCACGACCCGCTCCCGAGCCCCGGATGTAACCACACCCCGCTCTCTCCCTACGCAGTCAGACCCTGGCCTGGCCTGAACCACGGTTGTATGACCACCCCTCATAGTCAAACAGCCACTACCCCCCACCCCTCTCCCTAACCCCATAAAAATTTCACTAAAAAGTTAACCAGGGGCCTCCTATTAGATTTATATCGAAGGCCCCTGCCCTTGCCCAGCCATCTCTCAGGGTCCCAATAATTGGGCCCTTCATCGAGACTGGGAGTGGCAAAGGTGGGACGCACCCAGGAGAGGGGGGCACCCCTGAGGGCGAACAAGTCTGTGCTGGAGTATCGATACATGAAGTCCGAAAAAGTCCAGAGAAGGCAGTCCCGTAGTTGAAAAGTCCAATAGGAGGATCGAAGGGTAGGGAGTGAACATTTGGCCCATCAACCAACTTACTGCCACTCGTTGGGTGCTACCAGGGGCAGACCACAACCCGTCCTCTCATGACGGGTCGCGAATCTGCTCCCGGGGATGGTCCAAAATATACACCCTGGGTGGGGCATGACCCATAGAGCTCCCACCTCTATGGGGCTGCCGATGTAAAACAAGCCACTCTCCCACTGTGGCTTGTGCCCAGGTCCATCCCAGTCCAAAGGGGAGAAAGGAGGCAGATGGAAAGTTAATAAGTTGGTAGTCTGCCCGAACTGCTGCGGCCACCGCTGACCGGACAAAGACGCCAGCCGCCGCCATGTCGCTGCTGCCATCGCCATAGGCATCGTCGCTGCCGATGGAATGGGCCAGCGGCCCTTGAAAACGCCGTCGTCGCCATCACCGCAAGCGCCCGGAACGAAGTGAACGAAGCGAAAACACCGCCACCGTCGCCGCCGTCGTCCTCTCCACCGCCCAAGCAGCCCGAGGACGCCGTCGCCGCCTCCGCCGTCAGCAGCGGCCCAAAAACAGCACAGGAGACATCCTTGCCAGCGAGCTAGCCAGCGGCCCGAAGATGCCGCAGTCGCCAAAAGCGGCCCGAGGCAAGCCAAGGCAAGGCAAGCCAAGCAGTACAAAAATGTCGCCGCCGCTGCCACCGCTGCCAAAATGGCCCACAGGCGTCTCCTTCATGGTCCGAGGACGCTCCGAGGACGCCGCCGAAAACAGCCGAGAGCTGCTCAAAGACCACGCCGCTGCCCCAGCGGCCCACGGCGGCCCAAAGCAGTGGAGAACACAGAGAACGCCATCGCCGCCAGCCACAACCTCCCAGGAGCAGCCCGGAGATGCCGAGGCAGCAGAAACCGGCAGGCCGAAAAAGCCGAGCACAGCGGGCAGACGAAAGCAGATGGAAGCAGCCAAACTCGCAGACGGGAGCGAACAGGACAGCAAGAAACCTCATTGTCTACCTCATTGTTTGCCTCGTGATCTTAACAATCCAAATCCCCTGCCCAGAGGGCCTGAGAGGACCCCTGAGGGGCTCCTAAGGGACGCCCAACAGCTGGAGCTTACGGAGCTCAGCCCAGCACGTCCACCATCTTGAATAGCTAGTAGCTAGTATTATATGTTTCTCTCCTTCTTGACACTTCTATTTATATCTGAAAACTAAGGATTTTAAAACTACCACTGGAATGGAAACTATATGGAACATGGTTAAGTGAAGGCACCGGGCTAGAAACCAGGAATATATCAGTTCTAGTTCCACCTCAGGCATGAAAGCTGACTGGGCGACAACTTTGGGCCAGTCATTCTCTCTTAGCCTATGACGTCAAGCTTGGGCAACAAATCTTGTTGCAACAATAGACCAAGATTTGATTTATCCAAAAAACCAAAAAAAAAAAAAACCCACCAAATGCTGCACTTGTGGGAAAATGCTATGAAGAAAAATAAAAGTGTAGATTGACCTTTTCCAATCAGTTGATTACTAGATTAGCTGGCATAGTATGGTTAAAGTATGTACTACTACTTTTTCTGCTGCTTGCCATGTTTCAGGGAGTAGTCCTTCAATTTGTGTAACCTTCCAACTTGGTAATGACCAGACTGCTGATCTAACTTCATTTTCTAGTACTAGAAGCCCTCACGGGTAAGGAATATCTTCTAAAATATTTTGAATGGTGAGATCTCTGCTGTATATTCCTTCCATCTTCATTTGATCTCCTTTGATTTGATAACTATCTGTCCATTGATATCCTTTAGAAAACAGCTCTCTGAAGTTGTTTTTTGAGGAACTTGTTAAATTCTAGTCTTCGTTCCATAATTTATCTGGTTCCCTGTGAGTGAAGTTCAGGACTTGAAAGCAATTCCTGATGTTCTCCTTAAAAATGGTGGATATAAGTTTATGTTCATATTATGGAAACCGATTGGATTTCTTATTATTATTATTCTTGTTGTTGTTCAGTTTAAATTGGAACTTATACATGAGAAGTTTGTGATCTGTTCCATAATCAGCACCTGGCCAAGAGCTTCATGGTATAATTGAACTCCCTCAACTCCTTTTAGTAATAATAGAGACAATTTGACATCCAATGTATGGAGACATAGTTTTGGTTATTTGAAGATAGTGTTAGCTATGAAAAAATAATTGGAGTGGCAGAAATTTGTAAGTTATCTCTGTTTCATTTCAGTTTCCTAAGCCATACAGTTCAGCTACATTTTCCTTTCTCATGGTTCCAACTTTGGCATTCCAGTCTCCAGTCACAAGCAGCATATTTTGCTTCCATGTTCTGTCAATTTCAAATTTAACTTTATCCTCTTTGTCTGCATCTGTAGTTGGAGCTGAAACATGACCACAAAATCTAACTGATATTATTATTCAATGATTGCATTGTAGCTAAATACTGTTCTTACTATACCTTTTTAACAATAAAAGGAACACTACTTCATCTTTTTTTTAATGTCCTGAATTATAAATACTCTGATCTTCTGACTGAAAGGGTCCTGGTCCATGTCAATTCACTGATGCCTAAGATTTCCATTTTTTAGTCATTTCATTTCAACTTCCACTGTGTTGAGATTTCCTGTGTTCATGCTTCATACATTCTGTATTCCATACAATGATAACAAGAGTAAATTGTGTTGTTTCTTATGGATTCTACAACTATTTTTTTTTAAAAAATATTGTTTTATTTCTTCTAATGAACAGATATAGGAAATCAGGAGAAATATTTAACTTTCCCAGCTATGAATGGAATCTCAAAACTAGGAAGAAACTTACTTCTAGTTGGTGGTTTAAGAAAATAATGTATTTGCTTGTTTCCCAGAGTAAACTTTACAGTATTCTACCTTGTTTTGAAATTACAGAATCTAATACAATATCAGCCTACAATATATAATTATAGTATATTATAATTTGTATGATAGTAAGGTTACAGAAAACATTTTCAGTATTTTAAATCAGTCATTTCAAGTTGAAATATGTTTTTCCGATCATTGCTGGAATGATCATCCTTAAAATGCTTCAAATCCAAACCATTTTGCACATTTCCATAGAACAACAAAAATTGCATGGCAGCAAAAAAAGAAGAAATTGGGAATGGAAAGAGATCTAAATTCCAACCAATTACTTATTGTCTTTTATTTATTTTCTGCAGGATCTTTCATGTTGGTGAACACTACTGAAAGAATTGGCCAAAAAGCCCATCTTTTGCTACCACAACTAAAGGAAAATGACACACATTGCATCGATTTCAATTTTTTTGTTTCCAGCAAGAGTGGTTCCAGTCCTGGAATTTTGAATGTTTATGTGAAGGTTAATAATGGTGAGCTTGGAAGTCCAGTTTGGAATGTCTCGGATGCTCCTATTGGCATTTGGAATAGAGTGGAATTAGCAGTCAGCACGTTTTGGCCAAACTTTTACCAGGTATTGCTTTTTGGTTCTTTCACCTATGAAACATTCTTCCTCTGTTTTCAGTGTTTAGTCAATTTATATCGTGACTAATGCCCTTATTGGAGCTATATAAAATATTGCATAAAATTATTTACAAAGTAAATAAGTACCTTCTTTAAAAGGATGAAGGATGGTATTCTTCAGGTGCCCAATAAAATATATTCTTTATTTTACAAAATACTATTTTCTCTATTTGAAAAATAATTTTATTTTGTTTTCAGATTTTCTTTTTCTGAAGACAATATAGGCAGATAACTCCCACTAATGCTTATTGAATAGAGCCAGGAATCTTAAAAGCAGTGTATGTCACACTTCTGTAGATGTTGTGGTGTATTATATCTCTATATTTAGAAGTGTCTACTGAAATGCTTCTTAGTATGCATGGCCTTGTGAACATAGTTATTGTTTCCTTTCAAGATATGTCTTGTAGCTATTAATTATTTCTCTAAACCATGTCTTATATGAAACAATATCGCTCTAACCTTCATGTTAATTTATGTGCATTTAATTCTAAGTTTTTTAGCTAGGTAGTTATTTAATCTCTTCTTAATGATTTGTTTACAGACTGTCCATCAGTAAGTGGTCCACCAGTAAGTTCTCCATAAGAGATTTCTTCTAGATGCACACTAAAAGTGCATCACTATAAAAATGGCTTGAATAAATGTACATCTGCTGTTTTGCTAATTTGCTAGATATGGATAGAATTTGATATTACGTGAATTTAATATAAACCTGATACATGTAATTTAAATGTATCTCAGCATAATAGAGAAGTCTGTTTACCTATTTATTCTTATGTCCAGATGCTGGTTAATAATGGATAACCTCAAGACACCTCTTCTATTTCTTATTTTTTAAAATTCTTTGATCCATCTTTGTTTAGTTGGTATAACTTTTGTTTCTTCTGCTTTACAAGTGATAGTTGGCATTTTCATCACTTTTAAATAGAATGGGTTTTTATTTCCATTCTTCTAGATGATTCAATTATCAATCCTGATGGCTGTTAGTTTACTTTTGTCTTTAAGGTGATACACCTAAATGCAGGCAGTTTGCATAAGTCTAAAATAAATGCCATATTATTTATGTATAGACTATTATTTTATATTTTACATGAAAGAAAACAGGCTGCTGAAAAGCAAACATATTATGAATCCTATGAATCTCAAAATCTGTAGCTAAAAACAAATAGGGTTGGGTATGTATTTGTGTGTGTGTGTGTGTCTTTTTGATTGAAGGTTATTATAATTAAGTAAAAATGAATGATGAAGGAACAGATCCATAATAGCTTTTTTCTTATGTTAATTTATTTGCATGTTTAATCATATTTACTTGAAAATAAGAACTCAGTATAGCTTAGTTTTTAAGAAAGGTATTTAGGAGAACTCCTGCTTCATTCTTACTTAATGATAATTAGATTTAAACTCTGAGCCTCATTCCTGCTACTACAAATGAAGTGCTTAGGAGAGGGGTGTCAAACTGCCAGCCTGCAGGCCGGTTTCATCATACCGAAGCTATGCCCACCCCTTATTTCCTTTTAAGTTACAGAAGTGCTGTGAACATAACTTTAATATAAATAAAATAGGTTTATTGTTGAAACTGCAGGATTATAATGCTTTCATTTAGCTTTCTCTAGACAAAGTCTCCATTCTGTTTGGAATTCAGAAAAAGTCATTTTATAATAGCTTATGCATTGCTTAAAAATAGCCATCCCTTAGATTTATGTACACATCCAACAGTAAACAGACACTTGATTGAAACAGAATCAGTGAGATTCAGTCACTACTGCTAAAAATACTAACAGAGACTTTGAGAATAAAAATAGAACAAAATAGTGGCCTTAACTGACAAGTAATTTACTGTGGAGTTGTTGAAGTCCTTATTGAATAAATAGGTTTGGGATTGTGGACTTGAAAAATAAATCAGTACAAACAACTTCATAATTACATAAGCCCAATTTTCACTGTTTGTATTAAATCACTTCTTTGTTGGAGGCTATAGTTGACATTAATCTTATAAATTCTTCATTATCAATAGAAGAATCACAATGTGAAACGCAAAATGTAGCTATGTAGAATGGTTTTGTAGGATTAGGGGACATACAAGATGCGAGTCAAATAATCCAAGGACTAAACTTTCTATTTGATATTATTATTTTAAATGTATTTACATAAGTGCCTTAATTAATCAAACTGATGTAAGTAAATTCTTACTCTTTTTCATTACATGATTATAAATTAAGTTTATGATTAGGTACAATTCACCTTTGAACTACAGGAATTTTAATTGCTTAGAACATGAGGTCATGTACCGAAAGAAAATATGTTTATTCCTTTTGTTCTGTGGAGCTAGCCAGTTATTTATATAGTACTAGCGCATTTTCAGCAGTAATCACTTAAGGTGGCAAGTAAGCCCCCTCCCCCATTTCCATTGAGAAGGGAAAAGTGGCAGGAATGAAAAGCTAATTTTGCTCTTCACTGAAGCAGGGAGGATCAGGGACAGTGCAATGTTAAACAGCTTCCCTATTTCCTGTTTGGCAGGCATCTACAGGATAGACTGATGTAAGACAACTCTAAGGCAGACATCCAGTGCTTGCTTTTCATGAAGAAATGTAATCTGTCTTTTAACCAGTTCTTTCCTGCCTGATATGTCTAGTATATCAACAGGAATAAGAGAAACTGTGTTCTATTCAAAAGAGCTACTTTGCCTAATCTGAGTGATTTCCATGTCAGATGTTTCAGCGATATTGAAATTAAAAATGGGCAGTTTAAAGTGAAAATATTAACATAGGAAATAATCAGTGCTTTTTTTGTAAAAGAAAAAGGTGCCGGAACTCACACATGTCATACAACCCGCCTTGCCTACCCTACAAGGTTCCATCCAAAAAAGGTGCCGGAACTCCGTTCTGAGCATTCTATGAGGAAAAAAGCCCTGGAAATAATAAACCATCACCACGAACATAACATCATATACTTCTAGCATTTCTTTTCGTTGTTTTGTCTAAGCCTTTCCAAAAGTAGCATTAGTCAGTTACAATGAAAAGGTGCTATTTTAAAAAAGAATATGAGGAGTCTTTGGTACTCTATGACCTTGGTTGTTTTCTTGCAGATGTCTCATTACCCAAACTAGGTAATATCATCAAACTAGTAAGGAGTGGGATTTGTTTTCAGTTCATAATCTAGTGCAGGGGTGTCAAACTGCCAGCCCGTGGGCTGGGCGCGTCATCTGGAAGCCGCGCCCACCCCATTGCTGGCAATGGCAAAATCGTCCCAATATGTTGTGCGGCATCACATGACATCACGAGTTTGACATGTCTGATCTAGTGCCTTGAGCCTAAAAATATACTCTGTCAAATAATTCTTAGCCTAATATTTAATTTAATTTGTATAAATCAGATAAACACAAAATGTTTGGAGGAATAATTATTTACTGAATTAGGTATTGCATAATAAAATTGGCTGCAAATAATGGTACAGCCAGTAAACCAGTTCACTGGTAAAATTATTGATGAATATAATTTGGATTCCTATCTTTTCCTGCATTATTTTAAATGCAAACCACTGTTGCATTTTCTGCGTCAGATGAGGAGAGCACATCTTTCTCCTTCTGTCCTGGCCACTTTTTACAGAGGCATGATTGAAAGCATTTTAATAAACTGCATCACTATCTGGTTTGGTGGCAGACGTGCCTCAGATAGAAAGTCCATTCAGAGATTGGTAAGGATAGCCGAGAAGATCATAGGAAGCTCATTCCCTGGTATTCAGTATGCTGCTTGTAAGCGTTATGTGCTTAGAGCTCAAAGCATTGTTAGAGACCCCACACTCTTCATGGTCTGTTTCTGTTTCTCCCCTTTGGGAGGAGGTTTTGAAGTATTTCTAGCAGGACTCCCTGATTCTTTAATAGCTTTGTTCCCTGTGCCATTCACCTGGTAAACTCGCAAGATTTGTTTTGGGTTAAAGAAATAAATATCTGTAATTATGCTAACATTTCATAAGCATAAATCTGTCACTAAGCTTATTTATGTTACTTGCTTTTTCATATTTCAGGTAGTTTTTGAAGTTACCACTTTGGGTCACCAAGGATACCTGGCTATTGATGATGTGAAGGTTTTAGGTCATCCATGTAGTAAGTGAATATTATATTTTCAATTATTTCAGAATATCATTGGAATAAATCTATTATTATTTTATTCTAAACCCAAATAAGGGGTCTGTTTAAATCTGTAGGTGCCCAGAACTCTTATAACAAAGATAACATTGAAGATCGTTGAAAAACATACTCTTCTAGCTGATGATAGGAGACTAAGTTATATGTTATATGAACCTGCAAAGGCAATTGGACCAGAATCCTGGCCTTCGCATATAGGAAAAGGCATTGTTCCAACAATTCAGTCGATACTGAATCTATATTACATGCATTTCCTGATCATTCCCAGCAGTAAAATACATTAGTTTTAAAATGCCTCAGTGATTCCTGACAGACCTTATGTGCATTGAGACCTACTTATAGAAGTTAATGGGGAGCCCCCTAGTGAATTGTAAGACTGTGGGCTAAACTGATTAGTTGAAAAACATCGAGAAGATCATGGCAGATATTTTTGCCAAGAAAACTATACATATTATTCATGAAGTCAATAGATTCTGAACTCAATTTGATTTTACTTATTCTATAATTTATCTCTACATAAACTACCTTTCTTTGAGGTATATAACAAAGTGATCAAGAATAATATCCTGATAACTGATTATTATGAATAATTAGAAATAAATATTTTAAAATTAATTTTTGTTGAGATTTCTTGGCTTACAATATAAATATGTTATTCAGATGTTTAAAACAAAGTAGGATTTGAATTCTTTTACTGAAATCTGAATGGATCATTCCAACTTTACCATTCTGTGAAAGCAGTTTTCTGAAAAGTTGAATCTGAAAAAATAATTAGAATAATGTGGGACTAATAGGAACACTGGTGGCATAGTGATTTGAATGCCGTATTGCAGGTTATCTCTGCCCACACTCTGGAGTTCAATCCCGAAGAGCATGAGGTTGACTCTGCCTTCCATCCTTCCGAGGTCAATAAAATGAGACCCAGATTTTGGGGGGCAATATGCTGACATTGTAAACTGCTCAGAAAGTGCTGTAAAGCACTGTGGAGCGGTATATAAGTTTAAGTGCTATTGCTAATAATATGACTCTCCCTTTGCCTCTTTATTTTAAACAGCCAGCACACCCCATTTCCTGCGCCTCCAGAGTGTAGAAGTCAATGCTGGCCAGTTTGCTACTTTTCATTGCACCGCCAATGGTAGAACTATTCAAGGAAATAAGCTTTGGCTACAGGTAACCTTGTTTGTTTTTCTTTTCTTTCCCTATCAAAGTGATATTTCGAAAATGTGATAGATTTATGACTATCCACGGCACTAGAGATTTTTCTGTTTTGATTCCTGTGATTAAAAGCAGGGGAAAAGAGGTTATAGGTATTCTTGATTAACAACTTGTAATTTTGCAACTGTTCAAAGTTATGACTGCCACAAAAAAGATGCTAAATGGCCTGTAAAGTACCTTGGGCCATTGTAAATGATTTTACCACTTCCCTCCCTGAGTCTCCCAGACTACAAGCTGGGTGGATCAGCTTTAGAATTGTAGAATTTTGTGGTTAAATGTTTCTTGCCAGTTTTTCCCAGAACTACCCATTCCTTTGCCAGCAATGTTTGTTTAACAGTTGCAGTGTTTGCTTAATGGCTGTTGCAAAAAAGGCCAGAAAATTGCTTCCAGTCATGTGGGTATCTCGACTTACATCTGCAATGACTTATGACCATTCTGGGATCAATTGTGGTAGTATGTCTAGGGCTACAGTACATTAATACAAATCTTTGGCATCCCCTGGAAGATATCTAGTTGTTTTTAATTTCATGCTATTAATTATAAAGCAGCAGCATAAGTTTTTTTTTAATAAAATCATGCACCTTTGGAAAACTTGCTTGAATTATAGACTAATATACGGGCAATTGTGTTTAGACAGGAAAATAAATTGGTGTGTGTGTGTGGGTGGGTGGGTGGGTGTGGGTGTACTTAAGCCCCAGAGTTTCAGCATGCCAAGAAGTCCTGTTGCTGATGCATAACAAGCAGGTATGGGGCTTCTACTGGTATACCACAGTTCTGGTGCTTTTTGGCACATTCTGACAATGGGACTGCTAGGCGCATTGTGGCAATAGGGCTGCTTTGTGTGCCATGGGGTTTGAGGAAGCACTCCTTGAGGGTGGTAGCAAGCCTAATGGAAGGGAGGAAGAAGTCTATGATTGCACCAAGAGGGGAAGGGAGGAAAATTTTAAAAAAAGGTTGCCCTATGATGCACCATTTTGCCCAGTTGAAGTTTATAAAAAGGAGTATTTCCATAATATATAGATTATCCACAAAGTATTTATACATTTGTATATAATACCATATATATCTAGATCTTGTTCTTCCCTGCAGCTGATATTAAGCATCATAAGAACTTATTGAGTGGGACTCTTTGAAAGAAGTAGAAAAAAGGAATAAGTTGAAATTTCAAAGATTCTATAATTCCTTGGAGTGCAGAAAGGAAATCTAAGAAAATTTCTGACCAAGAGAAATCAATTGAGAAGCTCCAGAGAGTAATACCAGTGGTGTTGTCAGTCTACCTTGAGTTCAGCAGTTTGATTTTTATGATTAATAAGCCCATTACATAGAATGAAGGCTACTGCTAAGCTTGTAAGCCGCCCTGAGTCTTCGGAGAAGGGCGGGATATAAATGAAATAAAAATAAAAATAAAAATTAATCACAAAATTATGGATATAATTTACTTGGACTTCAATAAAACATTTGATAAAGTAGACCACAGTCTACTACTTGATAACATAGAAAAATGTGGGTTAGACAGCATCACCACCAGATGGATTCTTAACTGGCTGACCAAACATACCAACGTGTAGTCCTCAATGGAACTGCATCTGTATGGAGGGAAGTATGCAGTGGGTGATCCCAAGGCTGTTTTAGGCCCAGGACTCTTCAACATCTTCATCAATGATTTAGATGAGGGGGTAAATGGGGAATTCATCAAATTTGCAGATGATACCAAGCTGGCAGAAATAGTCAACATTCCGGCAGATAGGCTTAAGAGACAGAAGGATCTTGATAGACTTGACAATTGGGCACTATCTAACAAAATGAAATTCAGTGATGAAAAAAGTAAGGTTCTACATTTAGACAAGAAAAACCAAATGCACAGGTATAGTATAGGTCAGGAGTCAGCAACCTGAAACAGTGAAAGAGCCACTCAGAACTGGTTCCCTCATAAAAGGAAAAACTGGGAGCCGCAAAAAATGTGTGCACATGCGTGTGCATGCGCAGAACAGGGTTTGACTGAAGAGTGGAACCAAGGCGAGATATGCACTTACCCTGCATATTTGAATTGATTGGTTGACCTTTTTTAGTCGCACTTTTTTTTTTGAAGTGCACATGGCAGAGGACTGGGAGCCGCGGGTTGCAGACCTGTGGTATAGGTGATACCTGGCCCAATTGTAGTAATTGTGAGAGGGAATCCTAATGTACAGTCAGTTAAATTTTATCAGCCAGCAGTGTGCTGCAGCTGCCAAAAAAAGCCAACACAATTCTAGGCTGCATTAACAGGGATAGAATTAAGATCATGTGAAGGATTAATACCACTTTATAATGCCTTGGTAAGACCACACTTGGAATATTGCATCCAGTTTTGGTCACCACAATGTAAAAAAGATGTTGAGACTCTAGAACAGACAAGTTAAACTTGTGATGTCACGTGACGTTGCACAATGTATCAGAGAATTTCCCCCATTGCTGGCAATGGGGTGGGCGCGGTTTCTTTGTGATGTGTCTGGCCCGCAGACTGGCAGTTTGACACCCTGCTCTAGAAAGAGTGAAGAGAAGAGCAACAAAGATAGTTAGGAGACTGGAGGCTAAAAAATATAAAGAATGGTTGTTGGATATGTCTAGTTTAATGAAATTGGATATGTCTAGTTTAATGAAAAGGGACGTGGTGGCTCAGTGGGTTAGGACGCTGAGCTTGTCGATCAGAAGGTCGGCAGTTTGGCGGGTCGAATCCTGAGTGCCGCGTAACAGAGTGAGTGCCTGTTACTCATCCCAGCTTCTGCCAACCTAGCAGTTCAAAAGCACATAAAAATGCAAGTAGAAAAATAGGGACCACTACGGTGGGAAGGTAACAGCGTTCCGTGCGCCTTTGGCATCTAGTCATGCCGGCCACATGACCACGGAGACGTCCTCGGACAAGTGCTGGCTCTTCGGCTTTGAAACGGAGATGAGCACCGGCCCCTAGAGTTGGAAATGACTAGCACACATGTGCGGGGGAACCTTTACCTTTACTAGTTTAATGAAAAGAAGGACTAAGTGTAATATAATAGCAGTGTTCTAATATCTCAGGGGCTGCCACAAAGAGGAGGGAGTCAAGCTATTGTCTAAAGCACCTGAGGACAGGACAAGAAGCAATGGATGGAAACTAATCAAGGACAGAAGCAACCTAGAACTAAGGAGATATTTTCTGAGAGTTAGAACAATTAATCAATGGAACAACCTTCCTCCAGAAGGTGTGAATGTTCCAAGACTGGAAGTTTTAAAGAAGAGATTGAAATGGTATAGGGTTTCCTGCCTGATCAGGGGATTGGACTAGAAGACCTTCAAGGTCCCTTCCAACACTTGTTATTCTATTATTCATCCCTTTTTCTTAGAATTTTGTTATTTCATTTAGGCCATTTAAATAATGGTCATTTGGAGGATAGTTAGTCAGTTTAGAAGATCTAATATATATGAAGTCTTAGAATTGCTATATTCTGTAATATTTTTCTTTAAAAAAAGTATTTAGATCATAAAAGTACATAGCTGTCATAGGGCCACTAACCAAATAATGTTTTTTCACACTATGATGGTTTGCTTCATATATAGGTCTTCAAAGAATGTTCCATAATAGTTCAGTTGTACTGCGCTAAAATAAGTACATGCATAAATAGCACTTTCAGCTTGTTTTTCTGTAGCTTTTCCAATCCCTGGTTGGAAAGAATTTATTATTAGGATAGCACTGAATCATGTGAAAAGGTAATACATAAAAAGAGTTTAGAGTATGTGCAGGATTCTTGCTCCTAAATAGTTATATTTTCTTTGGCTATATAACTGATGAGTGGTGCATTGGCATTTAACACTCTCTGCTTACAGTGCCTGATTCAGCAATCTAGTTAGCTTTGTATACCATGTCATTACTATATTATTAGGTTTATTGGTGGCTTTCAATACCGTAAACCACACTGTTCTTCTGAGCCGGCTCCATGGGTTGGGGATTGGGGAACAGTGTGTTATAGTGGTTCTCTTATTTCCTCCAGGGCCAGTTCCAGTCAATGTTGGTTGGCGGGGAGAGATCGTCCCCTAGGACTCTCCTTTGTGGTTGCCTCAAGGTTCTTTTCTCTTTCCCCTCCTTTTCAACATCTACATGAAACCGCTGGGTGAGTCCATCTGCCGGTTTGGGGTTTGGTATCATCAGTATGCTGATGATATCCAATTATGTCTTCAGACTTTGAGCTGGTCAAGTAATACTATCAAGTTCTGTCCCAGTGCCTAGAGGCTGTATGGGTTTGGATGAGGAATCCACTGCCACTGACTTAGGCCTTCTAAAGCTGAAGTGCTGTGCGTATTTGGCATGCACACATCTGGGCATATTCCAACTTTGACTGAGGATGGGGTGGAACTCTTCCATTCAAGAGTGGTGCACAATTTGGGGTTCTTCCTGGACTCATAGCACTCACAGGTTTCTACATGCCTGGCCTGTTCAAACTGGTAGGTTAGCATGCTCCATGTTCCATTGATTAAACAATGTCTGGAACTCAGAAGCATGTCTTCTTTGTTACATTGCTTGTCCTCTGGAATGAGGTTCTCTCCCAAAATTCAAGTAGTCCCACCCACTGGTATTTCAAAAGGCCTTAAAGACCTGTCTCTTCGCACAGATATTTGGAGAGGATACCCTTTCTTCCTTCCTTTCCCCTCTTGGTTTATTTTCCTTCCATATTTTTCTTTGTTTTGTTCTGTTGCTTGTTTTTAAATGTTTTTAACAATTTGTAAACTATCCAGAGTCACTGGTGTTGGGTGGAATGTCAGTTTAATAAATAATAATTACATTAACTGGACACAAGTTGAACTGGACAGTTAGGACTAAGAAACAAGGAAATTGATGACTGTTCACCATACTTTACATCCCTTAGAGATATTGATAGATTATACCTGACTCACAGAAATGGAGGCTGAGGGTTACTTCAAGCAGATTATTGTACAATATAGGCTTTTTGCTCCATAGTTCAGAAGGAAGCAAGTTAGTAAAACTGATTTTCTTTTAGTGCATGTTTTTACATTGTAAAAAGCATAGTCTTTTTCAGATAGTGATTTTATTTTTTTAAAAAATTCATTGTACCTTATTTTGTATTTTAGTCTTAATGCAGCTTGTCTGTCTGAGCTTCTTTTTCTCCTATTTTGAAGCCAGATACCTTCCTGTTTCTTACTGGAGCCATAGTCAGCTTTAATGCACTGTTCCTTATTTAGCATACATGACCATGAGAGGTTAAAAGCATCCACTTAGTAAGGGAAAAGTAAAATAATCATTTAAGCTAGAAAGTGAATACCATTAAACTGCAAGTCATATTCATGTTCAGAAATTCACAGAAGAAAATAAAGGTAAGCAATTCAAAATCCAAAAGCTTTTGTCACTGTAGATGCAGTAGAGCATAAAGCAGGATTAATCATTAACAGAAATTCATGTTCTCCATAGCTGATGAGAATGAGTAAGAAATAAGTACCTTAATACCTTAGTAGCTTCATGCATTTTCTGTTCTTAATAACTCATGGTATTTCTGCTGCATTTTTTGTACAACTGAAAATGTTTCATTTCCAGACATAATATAGAATATATTACACATATAGATAAACTATTTGTAGCTATTCATGCTGAGAAATAAGTATGAAATAGTTTTAAATAATATACATGTAACAATAGTTTATGTTTTAGGGGGCCATCAGGTTTACAATTGTAATGCTTCTGCCAATATCTAAAATTAGTAAAGCTTATTTTTAAAACAGGTGTATCTCAAAGAAGAATTATTGTCAGAGAGAGCACAGGGTAATATTGTTTGATGAATCAACTATTATTTTAGGAATCTTACCTTCAAATCAAACTATCTTATAAATTACTGTGAAATGGTTTATTAACAATTACACTATGTAATTTCATTCTGTATTTTCATATATAATTATTATGACATAGTTGTATAATATTTAGATTTGGGGTTTTAAAGTATAATACAGTCTAACTGATGTTTCAGCATAAATCAGAATGATTTTAATACTAGTATTCATAACATTTAGATAAAATTTTATATTATTGTCTATTTAATCCACTTTTTCTATTTAAACCAAATGCTGCTTGGCTTGTCAAAACTAAGTGAGCATTATGTGGAAAAATGATACCAACATTTGCAAAGAATGTTACATGTGGCATAGCTACAGTTAATACTAGTAACCTAGGCAATATTTTCTCTATCTTAGTAAAGTATGTTATATGAAAGCCTTGCTTGACCAAACTTTAATTGCACTGGAAGTCAACTTCTGTATGTTCTTTTTTCTAAGACCACCATGACATATTAAAATTGTTACTTGGAATTCAAGATGAATAAATGATAGAGCATAAATTAACAAATAAACTGAAAGTAAAAAAAATACATTGTACACCTGTAGAAGTATGAGAAAGGGTACACCGGGGATGTACTAGATCTGAATGAAGGTAGTCTTATCTTATGGAATGGACTAGAATATATGCAAGGAAATGAGAGTGCTACATGTATGTGCGAAAGTGTGGATTAGTGTTATCTAAGGTACTGTGAATGCATGTGAAAGTAGAAGTCTATGCACTAGACCTTTGCTCTAGTGCACAGGTCTGCAACCCGCGGCTCCGGAGCCGTATGCGGCTCTTTCAGCCGTGTCCTGCGGCTCCCAGTCCTCTGCCATGTGCAGTCCAAAAAAAAAAGTGGGACTAAAAAAGTTCAACCAATCAATTCAAATATGCAGGGTAGGTGCATATCTCGCCTTGGCTCCACTCTTCAGTCAAACCCTGTTCTGCGCATGCGTGCATGTATGCGCATGTGCACACATTTTTTTGCGGCTCCCAGTTTTTCCTTTTGTGAGGGAACCGGTTCCGAGTGGCTCTTTCACTGTTTCAGGTTGCTGACCCCTGCTCTAGTGAGTAGTGATGCCGAAGGACCCATCAATGATTTGGGGGGAAATTATGCAATATTGTGAATGAATATGTTTCAGGAGAAATAGTTACAATTCTGTTGTTAAGTGACATAAATGGATTAGTGGGAATGAGATAAGAATGTATAAAAAATGAACAGTTTGGCGATCCAAAAATGAATGAGAATGCTGACTGTTTATGATAAAAATATTGAGACAATTATGTTAGAAGCATGAGGAAAAACTTCTGAACATGAACCAGATCATATTGTCAAAAGCATACCTTGAGAGAAAATAGAGAAAATAGACAATAGAAAAAAGAAAAAAGTGAAAAAAGTATAAAAAATAGAATGGCTATAGGAAAAGAGAATGAGAAATAAACTGAAAAAAATTATATTATAGAGTGTTCCCAAAACAAGTTTTGAAAATTACATTAATGGAAAGAATGATAAAAATATGTTTAGTGGAATGATGAAATGAAAGAGACAAAAATGTACATAAGAGTATGAGTTTTGCAAAAATGAGAATGAGATACTGGTATATTCTATCTGCAAAGAATATAGTAAAAATATTAAAGCCTGATGAGATTGAAAAAATACAGAATTACTTTGCTGGAAATAAAAAAAATAATTGAAATGGAAATAAGGAGCTTCCTGCAGAGTGAATAGAATTTTTAAAAAATAGGATGAAATTAGTGAAAGAATTCTGGAAAACATATTTTAGAGATTACAAGAGCTTGGTGCTTATCCTTGAGGGTAGGTTACCAAATCCAGCTGCTGCTACTAAATGCCATGTTAACTATTCATGATTTGATTATGAAGACGTTGGCTGGCCTTTCCTGTATAAATGAATCCTGATAGGCTCTGGGCTAGGGTTAGGGTTAGGGAGATGTGCCCAGTTGAGTTTTATTTTGACAGCAGCGACAACTCCAGGGCAGAGGAGCAGGGATCACAGTTACTAACCACCATATTTTCAGAGTTTCTGCGCTACAAGTAACCAGATATGGATACCTCAGTACTCGAATGCTTAAAAACTCATCAAATTTGGTACTCAGCTCATTTTGATGTGAAAATGTTGTCCTGATATTCATTGTTTGTTTGATACTTGACATGCTGTGATGGGAAGAGGGAGACAGCCGCATAAATTGGACGAGAAGTTGGCTATGCCAGGAAGATCACTGCAAAAGGAAGTGGGGGATGGCTACAGGGGATGGACAGGAAGTCAGCCATGCTGGCAAGATGGCTCATAGGAAGAGAGACAGATAAGCAAAGGGTTGTGTGGTAAGCCATGTGGTTTGCTTGGTACTCATCATTTTTAGTAATATTTGTGTCTCCCAGAACCAAATAATGATGAGTTTCCAGGTACCGCTGTACTAGATTTTATGGCTAAAGTTTGTTTTCAGGGAACAGTTAAGTATGTTGTTGTTTCAGCATCCGTGATGCACAGCAACTTACCTGCCTGAGTAATTCAGTTCCATTGTGTTCGGCAGTTAACTGTCTGAGGACTTAAGGATTTTAACTTGCCCTCTGGTTGTATTAAATCAAAAGCAAATCAGAAGTTCATGGCCACTGGAAACCATAAATCTGTCACAAATTATTGAAGGCCCAACGGATATTGTGGGTTGCTTACTAAATTATTTTATTCCTCTGCATAGTTGCAACATGAACTTGGTCAGGAACAGATTGTTCTCTGATTGCTTTTCAGCTTTCAGGTGCTATTTGTTTCCAGTAGGCGTGGATGGAGGTGGGAATTGAGAATGTATTAGATCTGTCAGCTCCAGATGCCTAATGGACTCAAAGGTGTTTCAGTAAATTCGTAGGGTTTTTTTTTAAAAAACATAGCAAGCTATTAATTTGAGACCTTAATTTCTGCTTTAAATGAGCAGGTGACAAGGGCCTTATATCAGATAGTTCCTATAGTACTGTTCTTCTCGTAGTACATCAATCTCAATTTTGGAAAGAGCTATGTAAAAATTTTTTAAAAATGTAATAAAAATGCTGGCTGGATAAAGGAATTTGAAGATGAATGGTACAAATTAAATGGAAGAAATAACAATAACAGCAGAAATGATTAAAAATTGAGTAAAAAGGATCAAAAACTGGACATCTCCTGGAAATGATCAATTATATGGCTTTTGCTTCAAGTATCTGACTAACTTACATTAAATTATAGCTAATTTAAATTAAATAAATAAATAAATTTAATACTAAATAAATAAATAAATAAATAAATAACTTAATGAAGCATTCCATAAAGAAGACATCAGCAACAGGTTAATACCTGGCCATATGTACCTGATTCTGAAAGACCCAGCAAAAGGGATGACACCAAGAAACTATAGCTTCCCTACAATATTTAAATTACAGCTGTAATAGGGACAACATTGAAGGTTATGTAATAAGTATACTTTTATTACATCCAAGACTACTTAGAAGAAAATAATATCCTTTAAGTAGAGGAGAAAAGGAAATAAAGCAAAAGCAGAAAAATCAACTTCTAGTTGATAAAACAGTTCTGGAGAATGGCAAAAGCAGAAAAACCAATTTGCATACTGTATGTTCTGGATTGATTATAAAACGGTATTTGACTCATTACCACATAGTTGGATGCTTGGAAACAATTGGTGTAAGTAGAATGATTATAGAAAAAAAAGCAGTAGAAGACAGAATTGGTGGTTGGAAATGAAAAAATGAAATGAAAAATATGGGCTTGCCAATATTAAGAGAGGCACTTTGCAGGATGATTCATTATTACCCTTCCTATTTGTCAGTGCTATGATCCCACTTTCAGTGATTTTGAAGACAATAAATCTTGTTTATCAAGTAGCAAAAATATATGCTAATAATACCTCACATTTGTTTTATAAAGACAATCAGAAGTAGAAATCCAGTCATTGACAAATAATGTAAAAGTTTTAGCACAGTTATTGAAAAATCATAAAATGATTCAAAATGCAGATTATGCAAACAAAACAGTAGATCGATCATATACTCACCTTGTTCAAAAAGATCACACAAACGTATTGTAAATAATTGTGCAGATTAAATGATCCACTGGTACATCTGTAAAAATTATTGTTTTCCAGTGATCAAAAATTGATGGAACATAGAGTTGAAAAAAGTATTTGAAAATGAGCAGTTTAAAACACTATGGGATTTTTGAATAGAAACTGATAAAACCTTGACTCATAACATATCATATGTAGTTGAAAAGAATAAAGTGCTGTTATTTGATAGGGCAATACGAGGGGATAGTAGACTAGAAGACAAAATATTGGAGAAAATCACAAAATATCAAGATTTGAAAATCGAAGTTCAAATATTATGGCATAAACCAGCTTTGGTAGTCCCAGTGATTATCAGCACGCTGGGTACCATACCAATAAGTCAAATGACACTTAGACATAATCTGCACATTAACAAAATTTCGATCTGTCAATTACAAAAAGCCACAACATTTTGATCCACACGTATATACTATGTTGATACATTATCACCTCCTAGGTTTTTGGGATAAACGATGCCTATGAAGGCCAACTCCAGCTAAAGAACTGGCAGCTGTGATTTCACATTTTTGTATATATAATAACTGTTTGTTATTTATTAATTATACACCACTCAAAGTCACTAGTTTGTGAGATGGGTGACCATCTAAATTTGCCGAATAAATATATAAACAGTAGCTTTTTAATTTTCTGATTCATATACATATGTTAATGTTACTTTCTCTAGAAATAGAAATACAGTGTTTTTAACTGACTGCCAAAATATTTTTGAAAGCAAAATTCTGAAAACACTGCAATACATCTGCTGTTTATCTGTGGAAATTTCATTGGCAAAACAGGTTTATTTTTATGATTAAACAGATTTAAAACCATATTATTTTGTTAACATTAAACGTATTTAAAAAACAGATTGTGCTTTGAATAAAATGAAAAGGTTGCTGTTAGAGAGTTCATAGAAGCAGAAGGCATTTCATATGTGGGCTTACAAATATGTTCCTTTGATAGTTATTGGGAGTGAAACATTTAGAAACAGAAATTAGAAATGAAACCATCAGCTATTTGGTAGCCTTAAATTTTGAGATATGTCTTAAATAAGGTGAAACCTACTAATTTATATAATATTACCCACAACCTTATATAGGACAATATAACAGGGGTACTAATTTATCATTCTTTCTGGTTATGTAGAAATTGCTAGTCAAGATGGAGCCTGCAGTTAATGTAGCATCTTAACCTAGATATGCTTTTGAAAGTTTCGTTAAGCAGATTTCAAACTGCTTTACATATATATCTTTTTAATGTAGAAAAATGATTAGTTCCTACAACTAGATTAAAGGTAAATGCTCTAATATGGAGAACATATTATATTATAAAATCAGAGATAAATCTTAGGGAAGGATTGGATGCATGAATTGCAGCAAAAGCAGAGTGCTATTGTTATTTATTTAAATCAATGAACAAAACAAAACCTCTCATTGGGTTTAACCGCTTTAAATTATATTCATATACTAATAGGATAAGCACCCAAGAAAAGAATGGTTGCAATAAATCAATTACTCTGATTCACTGCATTAGAAATATTTCCAAATATACTTAACTTAGTTTATAATGATTCATGATAAGGAGAGCTGCAAGTTGCAATTATGCAAATAAACTGCAGACATGCAAATAGGTTTAATGTACTGCCAGTTTTCACCAAATATAGAGAACAAAAATAAAATAAAAAAGCTTCAGGAATGTCCTCATCAAGGAAAAGTTTATTTCAAAAATGAAGCAGTACTGAAAGTTATTGGGGAGTTTAGTTATTTTGCTCTTGTCTTTGATAGTCTGAAGCGAATGAGGAGTTTTGCCTGAAGCTGGCAGTGAAAAATGTGAAGTAGTGTAAAAGAACTTCTATTACAAAGAGCATTGATTTTTTTTTACATCTTAAAATGCATTAATTCTAAAGTGTTATTTTTGCTCATGATAGAAAGTGATATATTTTTATCCAGCTCAGGGAAAAGAGAGTCTGGACAGTCTGTACGGCTTCAACTCTTCTTTGAAGGCCATAAAAACTTGGATTGGTCCAGAAAAATCTGTAGGAACAATGTTTTGAGTCTGTTCTCTCTTATGGGAAGGTATTTGTTTAAGCAGTGCTATGCCATGTTGTCAGTTGTTTTTTACAGGTTTGATCTTATTTATAGACATAGCTTATCAAATTCAACAAGACATAAACCCAAAGAATGAAATAAGACTCGGGTTGTGATGATTTATTACTTTGTATGTTTCATTTGGGAGTTTTTCTTATCACTGATTTGCAAACATGAGTATAATCAATGTTCATTTACTACTGAAACTTTGCCAGGAAGCCCTGACAGAGTCACATAATATACTATTAGTTCTGATTAAATTGATAACATTATTTTGTTTTTAGAAACTAAAACATCTGCCATAAATCTTTCACTTCTACCTTCTTTTTGTGTTATTTTTTCTTATATGTTTTTATTTTGTTTTGTTTAATATGTATGAGGAATAGACACACTTTTGGAGACACACGGTCATTAAATTTCCAGCTCATATAGAGATTTTGCTGGATACAATTTTTTCATATGTTTATAAGGTGAATGTAACCACAGGAAAACAATATCATTTAAATATTCTATATAAAATATAATTATTTCAATTGGACAAATATGAAATAAGGAAGGAAAGAAAACCTTAACAGCCAAAAGCAAACAAAGATACTATAGGTAAAAATGCTAATATATGCAAAGCACATGTCATTCTCATTTCTAAGGAAGAAAATTGACTTAGTTATAAAAGCTACTCTGGGAAGTCATTATAAAAGTAAAAACATGAACTCTGTGAAGCAGTGTGCTAGAGATTATAGTACTATTATTTTTATTGTTATTTGTCTGTTTCAAGCAAAATTTCCTTTTGTTGGCCTTAAATAAATAGTAATTGCACCTGCATTATAATGTAATATACAATTTAGGGAGGTGTATTACAGAATAGTCTGGAACAATTTCTATTGAATTAATGTTTTTAAATAGATCTATTATCTGAAAGCTTTCCTACCTTTTCTTTCACTATCATAAGTGTAAGATATTTCAGAAATGGGCTCAAATAACATAGTGTGCTTAAAATAATGTTGCATGTATTGTTTGTAAAAGAGTTTCATATACAAACTCAAGCATGCTTCCCTTCCAAGCCAATAACATTTGAGTCTGGGTTGAACTCCTCAGTAGACACTACTAACAACCGTTTCGAGGTAGTTCTTTTGTCCCAATAGCCCGATTAAGTAGTTCAGAGAAGGAGCAAGCCAGGAAATGTCTACTTGATAAATTGCTCAGCAAGACATTCTCACCTCTTCCACAGACATTGTGGGTGTCATGATTGTGACACAGCGACAACTAAAACAGAACTCCGAGGCTTGCAAATTCCTCAAAAAAACATGTTTATTAGTTACAAAGTATTGGCACGGCCAAAAGTGAAACCAAGTCTGGATACACAAGCAACAATTCCCCAATACAAAGTTAAATATCCCACCCACAAAAACTGTGTAAGCAACTACGTTCCCCAATATGATTATTTGGCAGGCTTTTTATGAAATGCCCAGTCTCTAGTCTTGGGAGCAGCCGATGATCTTGGTTCTACAGGACAAAAGATTATTTTGACTAGCGAAGTACCTGAGCAACCCCCCTCCCTCTGTTCTATGTGGCAACCTAGAATAAAAAGGAAAATGGCTGCAGCCATGCTCATTTGTAAGGTTGACAGTGGATAGATATGGGATGAAATATGGTATCGACCACATCAACTAATTCACTTTGACTATTGTATTCCTCTTCTAAAGCAATATCCACCAACTATCCTGTGGGAAGTAAAACATTTGCTTTTAGATAATACTTATTTCAGAGGGAATAACAAAGGTAAATGTTTTAGAAACATTTTAGTATTAACTGTATTAATTGTGATATTAATTGCTGTAGACTGAAAAATGATGTGAAACTCAATCTTCCCTCATAGTTGTTCATTTGGGAATGAAAGCCAGAAGCAATGAAGATTCAGTGAGTTCTTCCAGTTCCATGAATAACTGAAACATTCTCTTTTAAAGAAACCAAAATCAATAGTAGTTTTTTTAAAAAAATTGCAACCACAATGATAAAAAATACAAATTAAAAATATGAAACAATAAAAAAATAAAAGGTCCAGATAAAATTTTACTAACTTATTACCTTCTCGTAAAATGCAATAAATTATCTCTTCTGCCCATGTTCGTGTCTTATCTAAAAACAAATCCTTAAACCTAGCATTTCAGCAAAAGTCCATTAAGAGTTACCTGAGATAATAGATAAGATAACCTTTATTATCACTTTTTTCTGTGAACACACTGGCATGCATTAAAAAGTTACCTATCTATTTTATTCACCAAAATAAGCCAACTTTATATTCTTTCTCTTTACTTTATCAATCTTGATTTTTAATCCTGTCAAATAATGTTCTAAAACTCAATTTCTTTTCATTTTTGTTTATTCCTTCTCACAAAATTCTTCAAAGCATTAACAAATATTCTTTGTAAATCAAATGTAGGATAATTATACAGGTTACTCTATAACTGGTTGGTTTTTTATTTGTATATCCCTTTTAATTATTAAGACATCAGCCAGTTTGTTTTGTATGTCCAGTGTAGCACTTTTTCCCCATATATTCTTGTAGACAATCTATAGAGGCAAACAGTGTTAATTACCTTCTGGCTCCATTGTTCAAAAATATCCTTCATATATTGAATGTTAAAATACTTTGCTCCGTATTCAAATTTAAGTATTCTTCTCCTTTAATTATAATCTTAATTCTTTCTATTTTCCTAGTGTCTTGTTTTTAGAGTCTTTGATTATTTTTTTAAAGAGTTGAAAAAGAATATTTACTCATTTGAAGAATTTTTATTAATAATTTCAAAATCTTATTTCAAATCTATCAATTTAGTCCAATTGTAACTTTCTAAAATCAAACTTTTTATCACGGTCTTGCTGTTCATTCAAGAAAAAGAAACCTTAAGTCATTAAGCTTGTACTTAAAACTAATTGTATTAAGGACTGAAGGAAACTCATCTGATGCTGTAAGACTTGATCCAAAGCTGAAATTTATTTTGCAAGCAATTTGCAAAATTGCAGAAGTGACGAGAAACCAAAGTATACAAACAAAAAGTGTCCTTTTAAAGGTTCTGGCATAGTCTGAAGAAAAAAACAAAGCTCTGAACCACCCCAGACTGGTTATCTTCAGTTTGCCATTTTTTTTTCACCAGAAGTCTCAATATTTCACACATTCTCAACATGTCATCAGAAAAGTACAAGCTCGTTTATGTGAAATAAGTGTTCCTTACACATCACAAGCCAAACTATATGGATAATATTTAAATCAAGTGATTGCTCCAAGGAAATAATTTACTACATATTGATAATTTAAATTTAGGGCTTCCGGTTTTTGCATCTGCAGTGCATGGCCGCGTGAGAGCGGACCTCCACTCCTCATGACTAGTTTCTTCCTGCTTGGGAGACCCTAGATGGGTCCGAAGTTGCCCCAGAGAGGTGACTGTGAAAGCCCTCTGAACCTGACAGGAGAAAGGCTAGTGTGAAATCAGCATCTAGCCCAAGCTGCTTGCAGCTGAAGTCCCAGAGCATGAACCCAAAGATCGGTGAACAGCATGCTTGGAATTGGTGAGAGTACTGATCTTCTTTCTTCTATCTACTATTTAAATCCTTGAAAAGATCCCCAAAGCAAGAAAACCTCCAGAAGTGAAGGGACTTCCCTTACAGACGGAAGCGGCGAATTAACATAAAAGGTAGAAAGAGATATATTAAAATTTGATTTAAAATATTTCAGTCTGGACAAATCTAGGAACTAAAAAACTGTCAAGATTATACCCTAAAAAATTTCTGATGGAATTATAAAAATATATAACAAAAATAACTTTTTGATTGAAAGAAATACTGAAAAAAGAAATAACTGCTGACATCTAGTGAAGAATCAGAAAATAGAACACTAACAATAAGGACTCAGAAATTGGCAGAATGCCCAGAAACAAAGAAAAAGTTGTTCCTTTGAATTGCAAATAACCTTGAAGCTTATAGCTGGGTACAAAGGAAGAGCCAGCTATAAGATTAAAAAATGTTTGAAAGGGGGGGAAAAAAACACCTGGACTTGCTTGAACCTAAAGAACTGTGTTTGGAGGGGAAAGACCTTGGCTTTTTGGCTAATCTTTTAGAGGAGAATTTGCAGGAGAGATTTAAAATGGCTTACTATACTGAATCTGTAATTTTGATTGATAAATTGACTTTTGAATTAAAACATTGGTGAGGGATTGTTTGAAGTGGGGAGACAACATGGATATCACATGTGCAGTGGCGTAGCGTGGGGGGTGCAGGGGGGGCCGGCCACACCGGGCGCAACATCTGGGGGGCGCACTCGGCGACGAATTCCTAATTTGCATTTAGAGGTGCAGATTGGCACACGCAACTTTCCTTTTCAATCTGGATCCTAGTTTTTGGTCTTGGGGCTTTGCATGAAGGGTGACGGTCCTTTGCTGTTCCCGCTTGGAGCACTTTAGCATTGCTCGGTGGCGCCCCAGTCACCCCCTCCCCGCAGCGCTTCAGAGGAGGAGTTAAGCGCAGAGTTTTTGCGCCTAGAGAGGAGAAAGGGGGGCTGGGAATCCAGCTTCCTGCCCCTCCATCTCCCCTTCCTGGTCTCTCGACGCCTCTTACGCCAGGGCTGCGGAGGTTCCCCTGGTGGGGGAGGGGCGCCAGGTGGGCAAGGATGCCGCGAGAGGGGGAGGGAATAGGAGGGGCAGGAAGGGGAGGAGGGATTCCTGGGAGAGCCAGGTGGGTTTCCCCCAGTTGCGCCCCCTCCCCTTCCGAGTCTCCACCTTTCCTCGCGAGTTTTTCTGCTCCGTGGGAAGTGCTGCGCCTTCGCTTCTCCTCCTCCTGGGTTGCGGCTTCCACGAACGGCTCTCCGATCCCCTTCAGATCCTTCCCCCAAGACCCCCTCCTGCCCCGCAGCCCCACCTCTTGGCGCAGCCCAGCTCCCCGCCTGGGAGATCCTGGTGTTTCCCGGAAGGTTGGGCACCCCCGTTCCCATGTTCGGAGGAAATAAAATAATTTTAGGTCAAGTGACAGGTCTGGGAGCTCTAATTGCCTCCACTTCTCTGAGATCGTTCTCAAAACAACTCAAATGCAACTGATTGATGTTGAAAGGACAGTGGGAGATCCAGGGAAGAAAGGAGGAATTTGTTTTATGACTTTTACAAGCAAAATGTTAGAACTGGATTTCCCACTTCTGTACCCACATGGCTTTTCAGTACCGTATTCTCTTGGAGGAAAAAATAAACCCAAGAATTTCTCTTGTTGACTATCAGAGTGGGGCAGTTGACAGATACAGAAATGAGCAGGCACTGTGTAACTTACTGTAAATAAGAAGCTGTTTGAGGCTTTATAGAAGTAAAATAGAATATAGATTATTAACAAAGTGCTTTGACATTTTAACTTTGCTGTTGGTTCACCTGTTAACTACTTTGCCTCTCTATCTACCAAGTAGATTAAGGTGAAATTGGTTGTAAATAGAAGTAGAACTTCATAAATTTTGGGCCTACTTCGTAAGGGAAGGAAAGTAATATTGCTCCAATATATTTATGAATATTCAAGTGGAGGGGAATAATATATGTAAATCTGGTTTTGTCTTATTGATGCACATATTTTCCTTCTATTTGAATGTTCTGTATATCCTCCGCTGCACCGCCCGCCTCCTGGCACGGCCTCGGGTCCCGGCGCTTCTGCCGCACGTGAGGGAGGGGATGCCGGACCTTCCCCCTTTTCCCGGTGGAGGCGTGGGTGGGGGGTGCGGCGGACGCCCAGGATGCGGGGCTCCCTGCGGCAGACTCGAGTGCTAAAATCCACGGGTTAGGGGGCGCAAATTACTTGCCTTGCCCTGGGTGCTGACAACCCACGCTACGCCACTGCACATGTGTGTCAAGGGATGACAGGATGCCGCATTCAGTATTTTATCCTGAAGGACTTAGCCTGGAAAATCAAGGGCCTCCAGAAGCAATACTTCAAGGCAAGATAAATACTTTCCTAGAGGAAATATATGTAATGTTAGGACAAATACAAATGACAAGAGATTCAAATCATGGCAAAATTCCAAACAATTTTGATGATTTAAATAAGCATATTTACAATCTAAATCTACAATTAAAAATATCCAGGAAATAACAACAAAGGAATAACCAAATCAGACAGCAGATTACAAACTAGAAGAGTATGATCAAATTGATGAAATAACAAAGGAAAAAAATTACAATTTGACACAAACAGGAAAAAATCTACAAGGTTCTGATTCAACAAGAAAAATGGAATTATTAGGATAACTATTAAAGTTTAGGGGACAGAAAGAATTTATCTTATTTACTTCATCTTTTGTATTCCCAACAACAATTGTAAAAATACAGGAACTGTTGGGTAAGCGAATTACATCAACTTGGAAATTTATTTGGCAAAAAAAGATCAGAGACAGATACAAGAGATTTCACTCGCCCTACCAGATGGACTATTACATGAATAAACATTTGTTTGAATATGGCTAAAAGAACAGAGAATTTTGAACATAAAGAGGGCTTATAATAAGAAGGATAATGAGATTTAAGTATGTTTTATAATACATTAAATGTTAAAATAGTAGGTTAATGTAACTTTTATTAATATATAAGTAAAATATAAACTGATTAAAAAGGATGTTATATCTAGATGCTATAAGGCAGATAAAAAGTATAGTATTTTTATAATGCATGACATAAAATATTGGGATGATATACCTAAATGGGAAAATTTAGACAGTGACATGACTAATATGAAGAAATTATGACTGATAAGAATTGGATTGAACATAAGGGAATCTAAGCGAACAAAAATTATAAAAATAGGATGTATGCTGAATGGTTATGAGAATAATATAAGATGAAAAAATATATAGAGAGATTATTATTATTTGTATAAATATAAAAAATGCCTATACCTAATCATTTATATATTGAAAATATTAAGAATTATATTTTGGCTAAGGTTGAAGAAGGAAAATACAAATGGGAGAAGGGAAGATCAAAGAAATGTATTAATACATTAATTATGGAATTTTCAAATTTAATCATTATTGACAGTTAATTAATTACTACTGTCCTTTTTCTTTCTTGTTAAAATATAAACCAAGACAACATGCTGCACACCAGGCACTGGAGATTGTTATAGTTAAAAACCAATAAAATATTAAAAAAGACAATGAAAATTTAGAAATAAATTTAGTATATCTTCAGTAAGTGAGAGATTATCTTCAGCAGATTATTTTTTTAAAATTTTCCAATGATCATTTTTCCCTGCCTGCATTCTGTTCATAGTACCAAATGGATCTTTCATAGTAAATCATGTATATATTCACTTACTTCTTTCATGCTTCTGTGAGCAACAAAATTATTATTACTGTTCAGCTAGGATATTAGAAGAACATACCATTTACCACTACAATATAAAGAATTATTATCTCCCTGTGACCACATTGTCTAACAAGTATCACAATTGCATTCACTCATAGTTAGGGGGTCCAACTGCAAATCACGATAAGATAAAAAAGGAGATCCTTTTCTCATGGATATGTAGATATCCACTGTGGTATATTTGATTCCATATTTGGCTTTGTGGTTAAAAAAAAGAATGCACATATTCCCAATGGCATCATGCAATTTTTCCTAAAATACATAATTTGTACAAGAATGATATAACATTTTAGCACCTATTCAAAAATTAAATGTTAGTTTAGTCAGCATATAAATTTATGAACACCAGTTCGATCTCAATTGCACAGGTGAGGGGAATACAAATTAGAATTTGACTTCCAATGTTTTTTTTAAATGGAACATTATTTATTTAGTTATTAAATTTATTTGCTACCCATCTTGTAACAAAACTCTGCGAGGCTTATAGCATTGAAATGTTAAAATTCTAACAAATATTTCTAAAACAATAAAAATGAAGATCCAAACCAAGATAAAATTATAGTTAAAAGATGGGGAGAGAAGGACTGGATGTGCGGGGACGTAATGGGATTGCCTTTTAATTCATCAAGCACCTCCATTAGGGCCCCAAGTCATCTTGGAGAGCCAGGTCTTCAGGCTCTTAATGGAAATCAGAAGGGTGGGAACCAATCTCGCGTTAAGGTTTAAGATGTTCCTAAAGGCAGGAGCCACATCACAGAAGGCCTTCAGCTGGAATTCCTTGACCAACAGGGCCCTGCAACATGCCTCCTCTGAAGGCATAGGTAGCCTGTGACAGTCCTTGTGGTGTGAGATAGTTCGTCAAATAACCTGGACTACTGCCATGTACGGCTTTAAGGATAGTTACCAATACCCTGAGTTGCACCCAGAAGCAGACCAGCAGCCAATGCAGCTGGTGGAGCATTAGTGTAACATGGGTGATCCTAGGAACCCCAAGAACTTCTCACGATGTTGCATGCTACATCAGTTGAAGGTTCTGAATACTCTTCAAGGGTAGCACAATGTAGAGTGAAATATGGACGCTCTATTATACTTATCTCTTTGTTTATTTAAAAAAAATCTGAAGAGGGTTAAGAAATAGTGCAAACAAATAGGAAGGATTAATATTTTGGTGCTTAATAGTTATTAAATAGAGGAAGAACTATTCTCAAAATGATTATATAAAAAAATTAAAAATATTTTGCTGAATGCTTAATTCAGATTCAGTTAATTCCAATTAATTCACTGTTTCAATTTTAAGTTTCATTTCAGTCAATTCAGCACGATATCCATATGGTTGATTATGAATAGTCAGGTTTTCTGTTTCTTAAATTGACAAATTATGTACTGAAAACAAACCTTTTTGAAGCAAGATTCATATTCAAAATTGTATTCCAAGTGTTATCATTTTTGAGGTTTAGCCTTTGGAAATTAAGTCTTAACAATTTGTTAAATAAGATAGCACTGAAAAATCACTTGCAGAGGTTAAATTATTTTATTATTGTTATATTTATTACTGAAATTAAAATTTGTTGATTACTGTTCAATCTCCAGCCATTTGGCCTAATTCTGTTCATACTTAACTTTCACATCATGAATTATGTGCATGAATCAATTAATGTTGACATTATGCAAAGTTTTCCAAAAGCTATAAATAGCATAATAAGGTTACTTTCAACATGTTAACATCTGAACAACCATAATTAACCAACTAAGTTCAGCATTTCCCTAATAGGTTCTCTTGTTTTGTTTGCTGATATCTTGTTAGCTCTTTCCACTTCATAAAGTCTGGAAGATTGGGCTTCATATGTTTTGCAACTTAAATGATAAAATGCTGAAAACATAAAACCCACTAGCATAATTTAAAGAATATTAGATATGCACAGTTAAGCACTTAAACTTTGCAGATGCTCCTGGGTCTTATTTAAGCCTTTGGTTATTTGCAGTGCAAGGAAGTTCAACCTTGAAGTTTTCTATTCATTTTCCTTGCCCAGACAATTTCCTTACCAAATCAGTATTGTAGGGAAGGTTGATGAATGCATAAATGCAAGAAAATGTTCCTGTCGAAGAATGAACGGAACAGGCACCTCAAACAAGCATCCATTTATTGGAGCCCGGCTGACTAGAAAGAATCAGGGATTCTTTGCAGGGGATTTGGGAGAACATAAAATGTAGAGCCTACAACTGGAGACAGCATTAAGGAAAACTGCTGAATGCACCGTATTCCACTTCTGACTTTTGAATATAGTCCAATAAGTGTACGGGCTCTGTTTAACTGCATACTCTTTATCATATAAAATCCAGAATTGAATGATGGCATCACCTGCAATTAAAATCTTGATTTAAAACATAATGGGTAGAGATGGAAAACATTTTTAGAAGCTCCTTCATCTAGCCAACTATCTAGTTTCCCAATCATGTTCAAGGGGAAAAAAATTTAATGGTGCTAATATGGTTTACCTATTGCTTTCTCTCTCGATGAACCAAATTTTCAAAATTCTATAGTTTAGAAACTGTTGCTAGTGTAAAACATAGCAAACCTGTCAGATCAAATGTATCAATCGCCTTATATTCTCTGAATCAGTTATAGTGATGTTCTGTCTCAGTACATTTAAAACGCCTGTTGAGAACTAGACTAGACCACCTCAACATGAGCCTGCTTTGAATGTTAAGATAAGGTTCTTCAGGTTGCCTTTGGGACCTGCCAAAGTGGTCATGAAGGAAGAAAAGCTGTTTTCTGTTTTACCAAAGACTGTTTTGGATAGTCTTTCCTATAAAAGGTAAAGCTTCCCACGCACATGCGTGCTAGTCGTTTCTGACTCTAGGGGCCGGTGCTCATCTCCGTTTCAAAGCCGAAGAGCCAGCGCTTGTCCGAGGACGTCTCCATGGTCATGTGGCCAGAATGACTAGATGCCAAAGGCGCACGGAACGCTGTTACCTTCCCACTGTAGTGGTCCCTATTTTTCTACTTGCATTTTTACGTGCTTTCGAACTGCTAGGTTGGCAGAAGCTGGGACGAGTAACAGGCACTCACTCTGTTACGCGGCACTCGGGATTCGACCTGCCAAACTGCCAACCTTCTGATCGACAAGCTCAGCGTCCTAACCCACTGAACCACCGCTCAGTTATTTGTTTATTTGCCTGCTTATTTTGTACTACTTGCTGATATATGAAATTTTTTATAGCTCAAGCAATACAATATATAAAAATAAAAGAGGTACATACATTTGGTAGACATAAATAAAAACCTTTGTTGAAACGTAAGGAATCACCATTCTGCACTTAAATGTTTTTGTCTTTTCCACCACTCCCTGTATTTATGCTGTCCCTCTGTTCCCCCCATATAATAAATATAGAAAACCATAAACAATATTGCTACTGAGATGCCTTTTATTCCCTAAAATAGAGATTTTAATCTATAGAGTTATACAAAACAAGAAAATTATTTTTTGTGTATATATACGTGCATTACAAAAACTAACTTGCATTTTTTTAGAAATCCAGGATGATTAACTGTCACTTTAAAGGGGTAGATACGCATCTTGCTTACATGTTCCGTTGATTTCAAATTGAATTTGACCATAAAACTCATCAACCTCCTCTTCTGTATCAGTAGTTGGAACATAAATCTGAAGGAACATCATATTTCCATGAAATCTAATCAATATTATTTGGTCATTGATTGCATTGTAGCCAAATGCTATTCTTCGTATACCCTTCTTAACTATAAAAGCAACACAATCTCTTCTATGTTTCTCAAATCCTGAATAATAAACAATGTAACCTTTTGTCTAATCCCAGTACATCTCAATTCATTGATGCCTAAAATGTCAATTTGTAGTGGTTTCATTTCATTTTCAGGATGTTGAGCTTTCCCATGTTCATGCTTTTTAATGTTCCATGTTCCTGCTTTAATTCTACAGGTATCTTTGTAGCTTTACTTGTTGTTTTTCCCCCTGTATGACAATATGAGCAACTAGACATTCCAAAGGCTTTAATATAGCTGTGTTTTAAACACTATTAGTTTTCTTAAAGATCTTCTGTTCTTTCTCAGTAGCATGTTGAGTGCCATCTGAGCTGAGGGGCCCATTCTCCTTTCATAACAACATCAGTCATTATCTATTTTCTATTCATCTGGCTTTCTTGGTAAAAATACATTAGTGGTTTACCAGTGCCGCCTTTTTCACAGTATGAATTGATGCCTTTGCCACTGTCACTAAGGTGATTATCTGCCTCTGGTATCTTTCGAGACCTCTGCTGCCCAATATAGCTGGTTGCTTGCTTTAGCTTGGTAGTTGGGAAGAGCTTCATGCTTTGGGTGACCCTGGGAAGATACACTTTTGGCATACACTTGCAACACCATGACCTTGCCTTGGTGAGGAAACACAGCAGGTTTGGCGGTGGGGGGGGAGAACAGGCTGACAAAAATATGCATATGTTTATTTGTATACCAACATTAATCTTAATATTTATTGTAAAATAAATACTTGCAAATGAAATATATGTTAAAATAAATTATTGTATTTGTTTTTCATTAGGGATTGCTTGTACGGGATGCACCTTTGAAGGACATGAAAATTTTTAATGATCGTCGATTTGTAGCTTCTTTTAGTGTGGTGAATGCTACTAAACGGGATGCTGGCAATTACCGCTGCATGATTCGCACAGAAGGAGGAGTTGGAGTATCAAATTATGCAGCACTAATCATTAAAGGTATTTCAGAATTGATATGCAAATGAAAAGGATAGAGACCAAATCCCTGAAAATTTTTCATGTTAAACAAATTCTTTCCATTGGTGAAGTTGCAATCTATTTAATTAAAATGACCAACTCCAGGCTTGATGCTAATATAAGATGATAGTACAGGTTTATTGGTTGCGGTTATCAATTTGTATATACTTTACTGTGCAAATTGTGCATACTCTGCATATTAATGCAGAGTAAGGAATGAGGATCCAACTGACTTATAGGAAACGTTCTACAGATTGTATAATGCAACAAAGAATGTGGCTCAGAAAATTGATGTATTAATCATAAGGTACTTGTGTTTTAGGCAGAGAAAATGAATTAATGATATACAGTAATTCATCATCAAAAGGGAAGGTTTAGAGCAGCGGCTCCCAATCTTTACTATACCCTACAGCCCTAGAATACTTCTGATTTATTCTCGCACCCCTTACAAAATTTCAAAATAACGAATTATGTATGTATACTATAATTTTGAAACTTCTAAACCCAGGTTTTCGCACCCCTTGGAATATTGTCTCGCACCCCAAGGGGTGCGAGCACCCCTGGTTGGGAACCCCTGGTTTAGAGCAAGTAGCTTAATCTGTTTCCCACAAAATTTACCACATGTAGGAAATTGAGTGAATAAATTGAGTAATTGGGTAAATTGAGAAATTGAGTAAAAAGGTTTGTATACAACAGCACGTTTCTGCCTGTTTTGTAATAGAGGTAGTCCTTGACTTACGACTATTTGTTCAGTGATCACTCAAAAGTTATAACAGTGCTGAACCAAAGTGACATGTCTGGTTCTTAAAGTTATGGACTTTTCAATGCCTCCACAGTCATGTAACCAAATTCAAACACTTGGCAGCCTGCCTCCATTTATGAGAACACCTGCTCCTCCCACCTGCCTATTTCCACCTCCTGGGCTCTTTTATTCACCCTGTATAGCAACACTGTTTGGTGGCAGTTGCAAGATTGGGGCTGAAGTAGAAACCTGGGGCCCTGAACCATAACATCCAGCTGCCACTGCTCCCAGGCCTCTACTTTAGCCCCAGCACCACTGCTGCCACTGAGAAATGCCATCTCAAGCCCCACAGCATGGCCAGCCACCCCAGAATCACAGTGCAAAACCTTAGTTGTTCCCATTGCTCTGCATCCTGTAGGCCGTGCTGCACCCAGCTGACTTTAGCTGCCTTTCTTCTGCTGTTGATAAAGTGCATCTTTGGCATGGCTCACTGACAGCAGCTGTTGGCCATGTCAGTCCTTTGCTCCAAAACTGCACTATTCTTCAAATAGTGTGCTCCATCTTCACAATCCTTAGATTCTGAGGTTTTCTGAAGCATTGTGAGAATGGGCCGCACTGTTTGGAGAAGAGCAAGCACCAGGCTTTCCTCGTGAGACCAGGGGAAGATCATGTGGCTAACTACCAGCTGCTTTAAGGAAAGGCCAGGATGGGCATGCCTTATCTGCAGCAGGAATAAGAAGACAGTGAAGGTCAGCTGGGTTGTTGGATTGCAGGGCAGCGAGGTCAGCTGGCCTGGGGCTTTTGGGGTCAGCAGCTTTGACTCTGCTGCCGGTGCTTTCTGAAGCAGCTAGAGTTTCCTACAGCATGGCAAACAGTCCCAGAACTGCATGGTTCTGGGACTCCTTGCTGCTCCACAAGGCAGTGTGTAGGGTGGCCAATAGGGGGAAGATGGGGGAAAGATAGGTGAGTAGGGGGAGTTGAAGAGGAGACAGTCCTTTACCTTACTATGGCACGGGGTTGAGAGAGACCAAGCCCAGAATGACATGGATTCAGGTGGGTACGCATATAGATACCCATCATTTTCAGTTAACAATAGCAATGGGAAGTGACGGGATTGCTGAGTCTAAGCAATGCGGTCATGTGACATCGCACTTTACAACCATATTGCTTAGGAACAAAAATTCTGGTCCCACTTCTGGTCTTTACTAGCAGTTTATTCAGAAGAATATAAAAGTACGCAGTCAGTCCACATGTGATTTGGTATGAAGACAGAGTTAAGGAATGTAGATGATGGGAAAGATCAAGAGAATTGTTGACCTTCGTTGATCATGCAAAGGATACAAATGAGAAATTGAAAGAACAAAAAGCAATTTACAAAGCCGTATACTGTGCGTAGAACGTGGAAGCTCGGATAATTTGCAAGGGTAGAATGGTGCAGAATTACAGTAAATTGTTTGCATGTAACCTATTTTGAACTATGTTTCCTTATCTGTTTCTCAGCTCATACTTTTAATATCGCCATTTCTTATTCCTTTACTGTGCTTTGTATAGCATTGATTTGTTAGAAAGGACTAGTACGCTGAATATCTATGTTTGCGTGTGGGTATGTGTGTGGTATATGTTTTGTGTGTGTGTGTGTGTGTGTATGTGTAAAATGAAAATGGAGTGTCAACAAAAATAAAAAAAGAAGAAAATGAGGCAAAGAACACTTAGATTCTTCGAAGCTATAGCCATTTACTGCCATTGGTCTTCACAATGTTGGAACTATTTATCATATTACTATAATATTTGCTCTTTTCCACCTCTCTCAGCACATTTATTCTGTATGCAGGGAATAATTGCTTACCCTTAGGGTATAATCCCATTAGCTACTTGTAGTTTGATGAAGTAATTATGGTAATCCCTGTTGCTTGTGCTTTAGCTTTTATGAGACCACATGCAGATCATTCTGTGTGACCTAAAAAGCCTATTTAAACAGTGTACTAACCTTGGAACAGATTACATTTAACTAACATCATTATGAAGTCTTTAAGCTCATTTACCTGGTTACTGATAAACAATTACATAGTATTTACATTTCTTTAATTATCTTTCACCAAAAATTGCTTATTTCAATGAAGCATGTGACTTTAATTTATTATTACCAGTAAAGTAAAACTCAGTGCACTTTTATGAGTTCCCTTTCAGGCTTTGTGGTTAGTATTGAATGGTTAAGCCACAGAAATAAAAATAATGCTAGTATTTTGCTGCATTTTGGGGACTTATCATACATAAATGTTTTCGTATTTGTAGGCATTTATATAAAAAAATAATGGTATGTATAGATCTTTTTAAACATAATTCCAGACCATAATTTAGCATTATACATCTGAATTAAAAAACAACTTTAATTTCCTTTCTGACTTTTGCATGCCTTCAAGAAGATTAGTGCTTTCATTTTTAAACCAGCCAGAATTCTTTATTAAGTCCAAATGCAGAATGAAGTCTAATTAGGTCAACAGAACTGGTCAACAAACTAGATATAAAAGCCTTATGAAACAATCTTATTTCATAATCATAAATAAGATCACAGTCTCAATTTCAATTTAAAGTTAATTAAAAATGAAAGGAAAAAGAAAGAGAAGATACAGGTTTAACTTTCCTGTGTGACTTTTGCTGCTGGCAGAAGCAGCTAAACAAATTACATTGTTTATCATAATCGGTGACTGTGACTTGTTTTCAGTCAGCCAGACTCAGAAACTATGTTTAGATAAATTTCAGTTTCTACATCATAGAAAGCAAACCACAGGAAAAACAATCTGTAGTTAGTCCAGTCCAGTCCACTCCATTTAGCTGCTTACACTAAAAGCAGTTGGCTCCTGGAGTGCCACAGCACCAGAATTGATTCATCTAGGACAGCATGGCTGGCTCAGGAATTCTGGAAGTTGAAATCCATGAGTCATAAAAGAGCCAAGGTTGCCTACCCCTGATATAGGAGCTAGAAAATAAAGGATGCTATAATCCGTATGTAATATGATTACATATGAAAAGTGATATTTTCATATTTTTTCTACAATGAGTAATTGATAAAAGGTATATAAGGTAAATTAATCCTAAAATTAATTTAAGGTAATTTAATTTCCTGACAGTCAGAACAAATAATCAGTGGAACAGCTTGCCTCCAGAAGTTGTGAATGCTCCAACACTGGAAGTTTTTAAGAAGAGATTGGACAACCATTTGTCTGAAATGGTATGGGGCTTCCCACCTGACCAGATGGTTGGACTTGAAAACTTCCAAGGTCCCTTCCAACTCTGTTCTGTTCTATTCTACTCTACTCTACTCTACTCTACTGTACTCTACTCTACTCTACTCTACTCTACTCTACTCTACTCTACTCTACTCTACTCTAAAAATTATATAAGATAAATTATATAAATAAATTAATCCTAAAAATACTTTCAATGTTATATTAATACTGATTCTGATAGGAGACAGTGAAGAGAGTTTATTCTTTAACAGGCTGACCATTTTAGTTACATAATGTTGCCTATAATCTCTCATGGAGTTTTAAAAAATTCAAAACATCTAATCCATTTATTATAAAGCATAATAACTGTCAGAAAAATGAGTATATAGCTTAGTGCCTCTGTTTCTGCAGGTTAACATAAAAGAAATCAGATGTACCAAAAATGAAAAACAGTAGATTAAATGGAGACTACATTAGCATTTTATGTATGCACTGTGTAAACCCTTTTCTAATATTGGTCAGTTGCAGCAGAGATTAGTTTGAAAATAGAATAAAGCTGCCCAAGGAAATTCCAGATTATATACGGTAAATTGAGACAGAAATACAAAGCATTTTGTCAGATGTTTAAATAAGGGATGGGAGGAAACTATGTTTAGTATTTGTAGTTTTTATTTCTTAGTGTTAAAAGGAAGATGTCACACACTGAATAACATGGAATACACCTGTAAAACAGATAGTGGAATGTAAAAGCGAAGAAAACACCATTTTGAAAACTGGCAAACTTCAAGAATAGGAACATAATTAAGAAATGTAAACTGATGAAAACTCTAGTGTTCTGTCTGCCTTGGTCTTTAAAAATTTGTTTCTGGATGCAGATATGTATATAATATTCATACTCTCTGTTCCTATTCTTCCAAGTTATCTTGTTGTTTACTGTTTATATATTAATAACATTGGAAGAAATGATTTCTTCTGAGTGAAAGACTACACAGTATTTTCCTGAAAAGTATTGCATTTGTAATATGGTTGGGCATAGTTCTGTTTGTTTAAAATGTAAATTGGAAATACTATTTTGAGTACTTTTGGCATATTCATGTAATGGAATGTGAGAATGACCTTGCAGTGGGGCGAGAGGAGATACATGCTGCCTAGGGAAGGTTCAGATAAAAATGGGGTCAGCCTTCAACAGAGTATTTGGCAGAGAAAGAAACTTATAAAGTATCCACCCTAATTAATCAGGCAGTAAAAGCGTTGTTTAATGGTTTTCTACTAGTGACGCATTCATGCACACTTGACAAACATTTTTTTTACATCTTAATACTAAAAACATAGCACGGACTGATTTCTATGACTCTACATATGACTCATTGTTATTTGAATGATCTACCATGTAATTTTCAAGTAATCCACACGTTGTAGCCATTCAGGAATAGCTGTCCTTATTCATCTTCTTGTAGAAGCCTTTTCACAGAAGTATGATCAATGTTTAAATTATAGTACAAAAGGATAATCAGTGATTCACCATCAGAGTTGTAAACACTAGGAGTACCTCCCCCCCAAGTATAAGAGCATAATGCCCAGAGCTAATAGTTCAGTTATTGAAGCAGAAATTTATATTAGGAAATAGCTAATTTGCTGCTCCTTTTCTGACATTCCAATGCAAAATCAAGGAAAATGAGGACTTTCTCACTGCCTAATGGCGGAGCAGAGTTATCATTGCAGAGATAACTTTTTGGTTTTAAATCTATTCCATTTAAATCTATTGTGAGTCAGTTCCATTTACTATAAGTGGGGTAGTTTCAGCTAAAAATGATTATTGTCGTGGTGGTGGTTCATTGCAGTCAGCCAGGTGTTCTGTCTCTATTTGGCATTTTTGTTCACCTATTGAATCCCTCCCAAGAACCTGGGATAGGCATATGTATTACTTCAGATATTATAGTAGCTGTAGTGTTGGGTTTTGGTGTTCTGAGCACATCGCATAAAGTACCCTCAGGGATACAATACCTTTAAAAACAAAGTCTGTTAAAATAGTTGTATAACCTAAAATAAATTGGTTTAAGTACTAACCTCAGTAGCCTCAGTCCTGAATATGAATTTTGAATGGCAGTTCAACAGTCCTTACCAGCACTTAAATCAGAACATAATTAACTGTTGTTTCAGCATGGCTACATAAATGCCCCAGGATGCTCTATTTTGTGTTTTGGTTGAAGAAACACACTAATGATTTTAAATGAACCTAAATCATTTCGAGTTAAGGCTTAGCTATTTAAATTGCACAGATTCTGCACAAAGCTCTGGATTATGAACAGTGGAGTAACTGTCTTTGAAATGACAGTGAATTAATAAATATTAAAATGTTTAAGCTAGTTAAGCATCACATACTAATAATGAGTGTCTGTTGATTGAATAAAATAATTAAGAAAAATTCTGTAGGCATTTTAAAGAGTTGAGAGATTTATCATTTTTATCCTGTAAGTAGCAGTAGCCGAAGTATGAAATATATCTGTACCTGTGTTATTTTTTTCTATGACATTTACCCCCTGTGTGCTATTATTTAATAATTGTAGGCTTATTCAGTTGTGGGATATGTCATACAAAGTTGTACTAGATACATTAACAATTGTTTTCAGTAGGAAAGATGAAGAGCAATAATCAGAATATTCGAATGGTCATTAGGAGGTCATTAGGATCATAAGGTTAGAAGGGCCTTTGGAGGTCTTCTAATTCAATTCTCTACCCAGCGCAGAAATGTTTAGACCATCCAAACAGATGGTTGTCCAGACTTTGTTTGAAAGTATCCAGTGATGGAGCACTTCAACTCCAGGTAGTATAGGGTGGTCCATTCTTAATGGCTCTCCTGGTCTCGAATTATTTTGAGTTTGGATCTTAACTCTGTAAAATTCTGTAAAGCTTCCACTCACTGGTTTTATGTCCTACCCACAGGTACTATGGACTATATGATAATAGTGTTGGCAATAATATGAATAATAGTGTTTAATAAGCTTGGTAGTTTCTAGTAGTCACCTTGTTCTTTCTACGTGCTTGCAAACCCCTGTTTCATTACCTTTTCTAAGTTTTTTCTGACTAGTAATATCAGTTGATTGATCTGTATTTTCCTAGTTCTAATTTTCTCCCCTTTTTTAAGGATTGTAACAATATTAGTTTGTCTCCAAACTTCACCATGCTGTCCCATCAACATCCTTTCACCTTTTCTAACCCATGGGCCAAACATTTCCTCTTGTATGTGCTCAAAGATCTATTTTGGAGTTACTTTTGGCATTTATTGCAAGCTTTAAGTCATTCTAAGCCATAGCCTAATCCCATTCTTACAGATTTGGAATATTTTCTAATGTTTGGTTTTTGATATACAAGTAATTCCTATGATCACAATTGAGCCCTTGTTAAGCAAGGCAGTGGTTAAGTGATTTTTGCCCCATTTTATGACCATTTCTTGCTAGAGTTGTTAAGTGAATCACTGCAATTGATAGTTGAATCGTGCAATTATTAATTGAATCTGGTTTCTCCTACTGACTTTGCTTGTCAGAAGCTGGCTCAGAAGGTTACCAACAGTGATCACATGACCCGGTACAGTGCAGCTGTTATAAATACATGCCAGATGCCAGGCACCTGGATTTTGATCACATGACCTTTGGGATGCAGCAACAGTCATAAGAATTTTGTTCAGTGCCATTGTTGGTGAATAGTTTTGAATAAAGGACTACTTATAAGCCACCCTTTTCATTTTGACACCCATTTCTTTTCTTCTCTCAATTCACCAGAGAGCAGCTACACTAATCTCATCAGCTTTCTCTCATTTTTCTTCTCTGTTTGGTATTGTTTGTGTTTGGGCCATAATTATCTCTTTTGTTTTGTTTTTTTCAAAAATCTCCCAATTCTCTGAATTATTATTTTTTCTTCAGAATTTCCATCCATGGAATTCTTTCTGCTCCCTCCCCCAACGCTTATAAAAGTCAGTTGTCCATGAATCTACAGACTAATTTCTGTTGTCTCTGCCTAAGGTGAATTATGCTGAGTTCATTCATGTGGTCACTCTTTCCAAGGCTCCTACAATATCTTCAATAATTTATTTTCTGCTAGTAGATATTAGCTGATCGTCTAATTCTTTCCTCTACCTTTTGAATGGTAAGGTTGTCTATAGGGCACATCAAGATCCTACTAGATCTCCTGCTTTCCAGAATTGATTTCCAGTACATGTTGGAGTAGTTGAAATCTCTCATTAGAGCAATGATGTTTCCTGTACATAAATCTGATTTGTGGAAATTTCACCTATTTGATTGAATGGTCTGCATACACCTGCAACAGAATAATTATTGTTTATTTTTATTGTTTATTTTTCCTTCAGTATTCAGCCAGGTGCTTTGGGCATAGTTTTCACCCTTGAGGTCCTGAATTTCCCTAGAGGTATTGTCATTGTTTATGTATAATATAAACAATTCTTCCCAATTTTTTTCTTCCCAATTTTGTTGGGTCTGTTTCTTTTAAACAAATTATATCCTTTTGATTTTATATTCTAATACATTCTCTTCCACCAGACTTCAGTAATACTGACAAAGTCATATTGGGACTTCAGGTTCTCCCTGTTTTTTTTCTGAGCATTGATCATTCTCAGCATTCTGAGCATACTTTGAGCAATGGTGTACAGGTATCTGACTTCTTTAATACCACTTTTCTTGGCAGATCTCCTGGTATATTCCTGAATATGTCTTATTGCCGCTTCCTTTTTTGTTGTATGGCTTACAGGCTTCAAACTTATGTTTTGAATATAGCTATGGCATGGGTGTCAAATTTGTGACATCACGTGATGTGTCACGACATATCACGACTTTTTTCCCATTGCTGGCAATAGGGTGGGTGCAGTTTTGGTGTGACGCATCTGGCCTGCAGTCCGGCAGTTTGACACCCCTGACTATGATATTGACCATTGCCTGATGTATGATCTATGGCAGACATGTCAAACACAAGGCCCGGGGGCCGGATCCGGCCCGCGAAGTGGTTTCATGTGGCCCGTGAAGCCATCCTGGAAGCAGTGAGGGAACGGCCCCCACTGCCTTGGCCCTGGCCCAGAGACCCTCCTTCTGCCAGAGACCCTCAGATCTGTCCCACTCCTGCCCAGGTCCCCATAGGCACCCTTGATGCGAACGATGTAGAGCTGGCCACGCCCACCCAGTAGGCCATACGCATTCTAGCCATGCCCACCCAGTAGGCCACGCCCACCCTGGCCATACCCACCCGGCCCCTTGAGGGCTACCGCAATGCTGATGCGGCCCTCAATGAAATTGAGTTTGACACCCCTGATCTATGGTATTCTCCTGCCTGCTGTAGAAAAATTAAAAATCTCTTACAAGAGGCCTTTCCACTAGATAGCGATCAGACCAGGAAATCCAAAGTTTTCTCAGGGACACCATTCCTTGAGCCAGCCATTTACCTCCACAATCCTCCATTCCTTCCTTTGGTCAATGAAATTCAGTCAGCATGAATCTGTATCTAAACCTGTATCTAAACACTTTTTCTTTTCTTCCTAACTCCTCATAGTCCCTCAATATTCTTTTTAGGATCTTTTTGACTGTGTAATTTGCTCAAAAATGAGTAAAAGAAAGGAATGATGATCAGTAGATTTGATTAATTGGATCAGTTTCTCCATCATGTTCTTTATAACCTTCATTCCTAGGAATCAATAGATCTTCCTTGATAACATGTCTTGTATGCTGATTGCTGATTTCTGTTCCTTTCAGCGGTGAGCTGCTTTTCACCAATTTTCTTCTTAGGACAGCCATTGGATTGTTCACTCCATGAAATACTGGGTTTCTCTGCTTCCCGTGTCTTGAACCCTGGGTGAAAACCTATCTTTGTTTATGATTTACTGTCATGGTTGAAGGGTCTGAAGTTGAAATAAGGGGTGGTAGGAGAGGAAGGAGAAGACTAGTTATACAGATATAGGAGACAAAAACCACAGAAAATGGATTTATAACACATGGCAATTGTTGATTGACAAGGTTCTTTTAATCTATCTCACATGTAACCTGCACCTGCATAGCCATCCTGTCTTTTCCTCCTTTCCACCCTGCCTTATCTGAGTTTAAAGCCTACATCAGTCAAGCCATTTTTTGCATCTGATGAACTGAGCTACAGTTCATGAAAATTTATGCCTATGAAATTTGTTTGTCAGAAAAGATGCTACCACATTCCTTTTGATTTTCAGTAAAATTACAGGCTTCAGGTTGAGGGACAAGTTACTTAGTAATGCTAACTTCAAAAAAATGGATAAGAATTTTAAGATTCTTAATTGTTCCTTAATATGGATTAAAATCCAATCTAGAAAACCATTTAGTTAAGGTGTTGCTTTTGCAGGACATTCTAGTTCATGTGCAAAATAACAGAAATATCTTAAATCTGCTTAAGAGGAATATTCCTCAGAGCCAAAGTAAAGATGCAGTTCTCTGAGTTGTATAATTAGTGGAGGTCATGTTTTTGTCGGAAAGGAAGGAAGGAAGGAAAAGGAAGAGAACATTTTAAAAATGTTCTGGCTTTGGTGGAAAAAAAGTACAGATCATTTCTAAATTAATTGTACATGAGTGATAAAGAGCTCATCTATCTCCATTAGGAAGTGTTAATCACGAAAATGAATAGAATTATTAGATGTCATTTTAGGAGAACAGCTTTCATATTTGTTATTTTGTAAAATGCCATTTGTTGATTATAGAATGGAGTAATTGGTTTTTAGTTACTTTGAATTTAATTAACACAAGATAGTCTTTTTAACACAGTATCAAGCAATATACGAGATCAGGGGTGTCAAACTGCTGGCCTGCGGGCCAGTTACATCTTGCAATACAAAAAAAGTCACAATACGTCGCAACATGTCACGTGATGCGGCGAGTTTGACACCGGTGTACTAGAATATCAATAATATAAAGAAAAGCTGGCAAATTAAAAACAGAATTTATAAATGAATATTCTTGAACCAAGGTACTGGATGATAAAATAAACAAGTCAGTATGGAGCACCTGAGATATCACAGGCCTATTATGACACTAAAAGAAAAGGCACAATGCAGTGGCGTAGCGTGGGTTGTCAGCACCCGGGGCAGGGCAAGGCAACCGGAAGCGGAAATAGAGGGGCGGGCGGGCGGTGACGTCACGGCACTGCTGAAAAGACGCGCCCCGCAGCGGCGTAGACTTTCCAAGAAGAGTCCGCGCAGAGTCCCGCGGCGCTCTCCAAGCAGGAAGCGCAGGCGTGAGACCGCGTGCACTTGTTCACTTCGGGTTTTGGGTTTGGACCAGATATTTTCCATCGCCGGCTATCACGGAGCCGAACCGGGCGACTTTTAAGGAAGGCTCTTATTCTGGAGCAGTCTGGTGCGTTGAGAAAGAAGGGACCCCAGTTTCTTCCTTCGCGGAACTGGAATCCAAAGTCACCCTGCCGCCGCCCTCCCGCACGCCCGTCTGTCCGTCCACTACCCTTTCTGGCTCGCTTTCCCGGAGCGGATGAAGGAGACACAGGAGGGGGCAGGGGCCGGGAGAGGGGGAGGGCCTCTGCAGCAGGGGGCCTCTCCTGGTTGGGCCCGCATGCGCCACCTGTCACTGGGCGGCGTGTATGTCGGCGGCCTGGCCCCACCCCGCCTCTTCGCAGCCCGCGGCACGGACAGAAATGACACAGAGCCTCAGTGGCTACCGAGCAGCTCAGTGCGAGCGCGCCCCCCCAGATGTTGCACCCGGTGCGGCCGGCCCCCCCTGCACCCCCCACGCTACGCCACTGGCACAATGGAGAAATGTAAGAAGGGAAGTTAACAGGAAATGAAAACAAGGGTTAGGGTTGTCACAGACCTCTATGATGAAATTTAAAATGAAAAAGTAGTGAAAAGGAAAGGCAGTACTTGCATTCTAAGAAATTAGCCTTCAGTCTAGTAAGGCTAATTTCTTGAAAACTAATTAAATCATTGGTTTAACGATTATAAAGAACTAGAAACTTCACTGCTTTTATATGTCTGAATGTTAGTAGATAGTCTAGAGCAACATGGTGGCCTTGTAATGAAGACACTTGCTTTCCACTTGGAAAGTTGAGAGTTCAATCCTAATTAGCAGCAGATGTTTCTTCCCCAGGGCACAAAGAAAAAATATTTGCTGTTTCAGGAAGGGCATCCAGCCACTCAACTCCATCTAATAACCTTGACTCTATCCCGAATAAGGACTTCAGGGTCATAAAAAAGGGAGGGTTAGTAGATAGTCCTAGTATATTATGCACTCTAATCAAAAAGTGATATAAAATTAGAAATGTGCCCACGAAGGAAAGTACATTATGGAAAAGCAAAAGCTTTATCAAACGTAGTGTATTTGAAAAGCAAAATGAACTTACCTATATGTTAAGTGGGGAACTGGCTTTTTTGTCTTCTGCTTTGTATCCTGAAAAAAAAGAGAGAGGTATTAAGTCCCTTCTTTTACATACTGAATAGAAGAAATAAATAATAACAATAGTTTTTGCAGAAAAATCAGAGCTTTAGAAAAATTTTGTATTAGATGTGTTTTTTTACATATACATATATACACATTATTTATGTTTCAGAGCCTCCAGTGCCCATTGCACCTCCTCAACTGTCATCAGTGGGTGCAACCTATTTATGGATACAGTTGAATGCCAATTCTATTAATGGAGATGGACCCATCATTGTGAGACAAGTAGAATATCGCACCTCAAGTGGAAGCTGGTATGATATACAACCAGTTGATTCGGCAAAGTATAAAATTGGACACCTGGATCCAGACACAGAATATGAAATTAGTGTATTGCTCACTAGACCAGGTGAAGGGGGTACTGGATCTCCTGGACCAGCACTTAAAACAAGGACAAAATGTGCCGGTAAGTAAAAAAGTAATTCACAAGGTCATCATGTTTCTTGAAAAAAACTGAATTTTAAAATTCCATTTCAACTGTAAAACATTACAACTAGCACTTGCTAAGTAGAGATTATTAAATTGTTACTGCTTTCAGTTAAAATGAAGCATATGTTTAATACTATAGTATATTATTTTCTATCCTTACAAGTTTGAGTCTGAATATAGTGCTGTCTCAGTTCAGGTAGGAAACAAATGCATTTATATGTCTTATATTCTGCTGTTACTTCAAAAAGTTACTCCAAGAGATAACATTATTGCTGGATCATCAATAGGCAACTTTCTGAGAGACCAAACATTCTCTTTAGAGATTCAAAATAATTGCTTAATGGTTAGACCCCTTTGTTAGCAATGTTTCAAGATAAAGTACATGATAGTCTCCATTAATAAAATTGTTCGTAATGACCACTAATAGATCTTAATTCTAAAATAATTCTGATTTTACCCAAACTGAGCAAATGGGAAGAGAATAATCAAATCTGATTTCTATACCACTAAAAAAGGGAATTCTATCAAATCATCTCACCTGTAAATATGAGAATAATAAAGAAATAATAAACCTAATTTTTGTTTTATTCTTTACCATTGATTTAACTTGTATCCCTTAGGATACCCACCACTATGTTTTATAAGCCACCATTTGGCTTATAAAAATATAAACAAGAAATTAAAACATTATCAAATACATATTGTACAATTATATGAATATAATAGCAACATTAATAATGGGAGAGAGCAAACATTAAAATCTTTTCTCAAACCATCTTTTACATCTTACTAAAACCGAGTAGTAAAAGTTTTAGTAAAATATTTTTTGTGTACTCTTGGAAAAATACGCATCCTAATACCTTATCTGCAGGATTAGAGAGAACTGTTTAAAAATCAATTTTATTTTTAGGTGAGATAAAAATTACTGCACTTAAAAAAGATAGCCTCTGAAGACAAAATGTGAGAATCATAAACAAGACAGTTTATTTTTTTAGTCAAACATCTTCGATTATACCTCTAATGGTGAGAATGAAATTTAATTATCAGTAGAATAGAATAGAATTCTTTATTGGCCAAGTATGATTGGACACACAAAGAATTTGTCTCGGTTGCATAAGCTCTCAGTGTACATACAGGCAACAAGTGATGAATCAGTAATGAGAGTATATGGAATGGTGGTGGTTAAGAAAGGATGCCAGAGCCACTTTCTGTTTATTCAGCAGTGTGATGCACAAATTGTTACAATGGTAGGTTTGGAAATATACAGGTAGGTATGGAAGCAAAAGCAAAAGGTTAAATTAGCATCCACAGCTGCCAGAAACTGTAAGTCCATTAACATTTTTTGTTTCCCTGACATTACTATTTTTTAGCCAACTTGAAAAATATCAAGCAATGTTGAAACTTAATGGTGACGTATAGCCTGTCACCGTGGCAACTAATTTAATGATTTATACATGCCATGCCAATACAAATATGTATTGAAATGCTGAAAGTGTACATGTGTATTTATGCATGCATGCATGCATGTGGGTTTTTTAATGTTAATGGGTCCCCAGAGTATTTCATAGTTTGCAAGATGTAAAAAAGAAGAAATGTAAAATATATATAAAAATGTTTAAATGTCAACCATGATAACCAAAACCTCACAAAACCAGAGATAGCAAATTAAGATTACAGGTGGTTCTCAGGATTTACAGCAGGATTTATAAAGTTTGAGTAAAATAAAAGATAGTCAAGCTGCAGCCAAAATAAACTTTCTGTTCATTTGATGCAGAGGTCTCAGGTGGCCTACAGTGCATTTTTTACAGTAGCTTACATTCTTCTCAGTTTACCTTTTATAGATTTAATTTGCAATTTATACATTCTTCATACGTGAGTGAATAAACACAAGCTAAAGGTCCTGTTGTTCCATGCAAAAATTTTTGTTGTGATTAGCAGTGCTAATTTTTCTTCTTGTAAATACAGTATTTATGGACTTCCAAATATTACTGAACTACAACTCTCACTTCCTGTAACCAGCTTGCCAGCATCAAGGAATGGCTATCTCTTATACAAATTGAAGCAGAACTTCAGTATAAACAACTAAGCCAAACAAATCCATGTACAAGTGATAAACATGAAATTTCAGTGTATAAATAAGATTGTAGGAAACCCTGGAAATGATGGGTGTATGAGGTAAATACATGGACATAATGGAAGTTGTGACAATTTATGATAGAAATATATAGAGACAGTGAAAGGTATAAATTTCCCATTGTCATATGATTTTAATTACTTTACTATGTTACTCCTTACTCTTTTTCCATACTTATTGTTCTTTCGATTGATTAAAGTCAGTGTTGACTCTTAGTGACCACCTAGACAGATGATACTGTTCAATGGAAAGGAAATAGTATGTTGAGTGTCCATTTAAGTATACTAAAAACTTTGGATTACTCTGAAGAGTGCTATGGAAACATTCAAAATATTTAAAAATCCTCTGAGAATTATAAGGCTGTTTTTAAATATTTCTCTCATTCAAAGGAACTTTTTTTTGAAAAATACAAGGAAAAGCATAACTACATAAACATGATATTGAAATAATTTAGCTGAAATATATCAGTATAGAAAGTTTCCAACAAAAATTAATTGTGATGTATTGTTACAGGTATTTTGCTTTTCTGGGGACAAAACAACAGAACAGCAAAGTAGTGGTTAGGAGATGCATACTAATCTTCCTTCTTTTGCTAAGTTAGCTCTATCTACTCTATCCTCTTGTTGTTGTTGTTCAATCATGTCCGATTCTCAGACTGCCTGAATATATACCTGCAGATTTTGGGCAAGGTTTTTCAGAAGTGGTTTACCATTGTCTCTTTTCTAGGGTTGAGAGAAAGTAATTTGCCAAAGGTTACGCAGTAGGCTTGATGCCTAAGACAAGATTAAACCGTATGGTATCCTGGTTTCTAGGGACGCGGTGGCTCAGTGGGTTAGGACGCTGAGCTTGTCGATCAGAAGGTCGGCAGTTTGGCGGGTCGAATCCCGAGTGCTGCGTAACAGAGTGAGCGCCTGTTACTCGTCCCAGCTTCTGCCAACCTAGCAGTTCGAAAGCACGTAAAAATGCAAGTAGAAAAATAGGGACCACTACGGTGGGAAGGTCACAGCGTTCCGTGCGCCTTTGGCGTCTAGTCATGCCGGCCACATGACCACGGAGATGTCCTCGGACAAGCGCTGACTCTTCGGCTTTGAAACGGAGATGAGCACCGGCCCCTAGAGTCGGAAACGACTAGCACGCATGTGCGGGGGAACCTTTACCTTTACCTTTATCCTGGTTTCTAGCCTGATGCCTTAACAGCTACACCAAACTGGCTCGCTCTGTATATGTATATATCATTACAAGGCTTTAAATGGTTAAAAACCTAACATTTATAATAAATCAGCAGATGCAGTGAACTATTCTTAAAATGTGTACTGTCAGAATAAGAGAACAGAGATTCCTTTAAGAAAAGAATCACAATACCTTTCAATTGTAGTGATAATTGTATGCTACAAGCTTGTTCCCTTAGGGAGGAACAGACCACTTTACAATTCAAAGCAATGTAGCCAGGATTTTTTTTTAAAAAAAAAGAAGTCTTAATAGTTCCCCAAAATGCTTGAAATATACTTTTGCATAACACAATGAGATGCCATTCAGTTGCAACAGTCTTTCATTGGTAAATAAAGCTACATCTATAATTAGAATGAAAGAAAATAAGTCTTTGCCAAAGGCAGCTATAGAATTTGCAGAAAAGCTGTTTTCACATACTTTATGAAAACCTTTTGCATACTTTAGAATTCAAATATATAAACTATGTACAAGAGGTTAAGGTCTCAGATTAAATAAATTTCAGTTCCTAATTGTGCAAAATATCTATAGATTCTGCCTAAATTTTGATAGAAGCTGTGGAGGCCACGCAAGAATAGCATGGTGCTTTCCAAACCTCTGGGTATAAGTTGCAAATAAATCGTCTTAGTTTGATTATCATATTTGGTATGCAATAAACCATATTCACACTGGAACACGCATTTTGCCGTTAAAATCATAACTAGTAGTTGTTATTAAGACTACTAGTTACCCCAATACTAAAGCACTGTATTAAAGCACCATATCCAAGACTGTCCAGCTAGAAAACTACAGGCTAAAATTGTAATTAGTACAAGAACTGAATCCTGTTCTATCCCAATTACAAAATGCTAGTTTTAAGGAAAAAATTGATTATATTCTGCTCCCGCTATAAGTTTTATTTAGGATTTGATTTGATTTAATTTCAGTGCCACCCATCTTCAACTGATTCTGTGTGGCTGAATCTAGAAAGCAGTCTAGATTACACAATAATACATGTATAAACATATCCAAAACTTAGATTCTATCCATCCTATCACAAAGCCAAATAGTCAAATCTTTAGGGCCTTCTGGAAAGCTATCAGGGTGGAAGTCATCAGATCTCTGTGGGAACCTTAGTCCAGAGGCTTCTATTACTCTAGACAGGATGTGAAAAATTCAGAAAACATCTAACTTAACTCTGCTGGTGTGTCTCCCCCTGCCCCCCAATCTAGGCCATCATGAAGAGTAACACTTCATCTATAATGCCACCATTGCCACTCAAAAAGGCCACCTTGTGCTATTCCCCAAGGAGCACAAACTTTGGGGAATGGCACAATTGCCCCTGCAGATCAGCAATCCCCGGGATCTGCCATGAGCTGCTTATCCAGTGTTCCATTTCTCTTGAAAGGCTCTGGGTCTACCTAAGGCTGCTTTATGTTGTTCTGCATGCCCCATTGTGCAATTTTTGGAGGCTACAAATCCCACATAAGGGCACATATTATTCTCGGTTTCCGCAGCTTCCAAAAATAGTATGAGAATGGGCTGTGCTTTGCAAAATAGTTGTTGTCAGGTGTTGGTGAATGCTGGGATATCACCCAATATATCATGACACATCACCTTTGACATGTGTATCATAGGTTCACCATCCCTGACTTCAGGTATCTAGAATACACCCCTTATTGGATTGCATCAACTGGACTGAAGCATAGGTGATAGGTGCTCATTACTCAGGCTCTCTGCCATGGTATAGAGATACTTTAAGAGATGAATCACAATACCTTTCAAATGTAGGGATAATTGACTGAGCCAGAGTTGGTTTCTCACCCTCTATGGCTGTGTAGTGTCCAGAAACTGGAACAGGACTTTGGCAGCCACTCTTGGTTGATTTGTGTATGGAAGATATAATTAGGTATTATACTTGCTGGACTCCAAACTGGTAAATGACTTTACCCAGTGGTTTCATGTAGATGACTAAACAAGGTGGAGGTGAGTGTTGAGTGTAGTATCCCAAAAAACACCCCCAAAAGGACAGGTCTATAAGTAACTTCTGTCCTACAAACCACCAGGATTGACTTGTATTTTTATGTGTATTTATGAATAAAAGCTTCAGGCAGTCAAGGAATGTCTGCACCTAGAACATTTAATATAGAAGACCTAATACACCTAACATTTTTAGAAGACCTAATATTTGTATTATAAAAAATTGAAATTCTATAAAGGCAAGGCATATCTAATAAAGACATGAATATTGAAGATAATTGCAGCTTCAATAAAGAAGAAAATCCTTTGGTCTAAAAATATTCCATCAAGTAAAAAGATAAATTTTCATATCTTTTCTAAATCTGGTACCTTCTGGACGTGATAAGTTAATGGCTACCAGTATTCCCATTGCTGGCAAACTTTTAGAGGGCTTGGGCAAATAATGGCTTTTTTCTCTTGTTTTCCAACCCACTTCCTTCCACCAAACAAGTAAGAGAAAGATTTGCTTCGTTGTGATTTGTTTTGAAAAGAGAATCCTGTTCCTTCTTACTAATGCCATGCAAAATGAGAGGTTAGTTCCATTCTTGAGTGCCACATATTTCGTAGTGGACTCATATAACCAGTAAGCTAAATAATAAAAACAAAGAATTGCTGACTGCAACCAATCTCACATGGTTTATGCAGAGAGCTTCTTTGAAACTTCCCACTGCTCTTACTTGGAGATAGTAATGCTTTTGTTTGCTATCCAGGGTCCTTTGAAATGCTATATGGTAGGATCCGTTCTCCACCACCATTACATTTACCTACATAATTGCTAATAATAAAAATAATAATATTACTATTTAGATTATACATTGTGGCAAACACAGTCTTAGTTCAGACATTTCATATATTTAACAAAGAGCTTTTTATAAAATAATCTTTTATTCATTTTTTTCAAATTTATTTTTATTAAAATAATTAATGAACGGATTTTATAAACATGATCAATGTATATTTTATTGCAGTAAGTGATTAATAATGTTGTTTAAATAGCCAAATTTAACTGCAAAGAGAAATCTATTCTCTGCAGTTTGGGGACAAAACAAGTTCGAATTACAGATTAATTGAAATATATTTTTCATAAATTTATTTAAAAATAAAACATGTTCTTTATTGGGGTGCACTTATGAATTGTGAGATTTCTTGGCTATTTTCTAATATTTAATCAAAATATATAAGTCATATCTGAACAATAATTTTATATTTTTAATCAACAAGCTATGTTTTAAGAATAAAATTAAACATACATATTGGTTCAAAGGAATATCTTTCTACAGAATACATATTGCTTTACCTTACATGATTAAGATATGCTTTTATAATTTATTTTTTTCATGGTTAATGTTTTGTCATTAAATAAATAAAACAGCATGTATAGAGATTAAAAAGTGTCCTATCCTTTGAAGGAGGCTTGCCACAGGCAATTTAGCAATAATATTCAAATTGAGGTCAAGCCAAATACAAAAGCTTTTAATTAGCATGAAAAAGAACTTTTGCTAAATTTGTTTTTCTGCATGAATAAATAGTGCAGAATGGTCTTGGTCATAGAGGAGGGCACTGATGGATAATGGTGTGGAGTATTAATTAGTGTTTGGAATCTTTTATTTAATAAATAGTACATTATAGAAAAACAATACTTGAATTGTGTTAAAGATTTATTTATGTACAAAATTAATCAAGGGACTTACTCTATATACCATTTTTAATATAGGAAATATTACATGTATCCATGCTGACTAATTTTCAGAGATAAGTGCTAGCCTCCCTTTTTTTAAAAAAATGCATATATAATGTTATAATCAAAGTTTTAATCTATGTTTGATACTCTTAGATACCACATGGTAAATCACCTTGAGGGAAGTTTTAGTTGAATCAACTAATTGATTCAAAAGGATATATAATGCTCTTTAAGTCATTGATTTATGAAAATATTCAATTATATGCACACATTTTTCTTCAGTATTTTACAGCATCAAACTATTTTTTCTATCATCCCGCCTAAACAGGTCTGAACAGAAATATGTGGACTCCAATTTAAAAATAAAAAACTTTATTTTACCCAAGAGATATTGGCTTACTCCTCAGAGATGTTTACATTTTTTTTAAATTACATTTATATCCCGCCCTTCTCCGAAGACTCAGGGCGGCTTACAAGCTTAGCAGTAGCCTTCATTCTATGTATATGCCTGCTTGTTAGGGCTTTCGCCCCCCCCAAGCGGCATTATTACAAAGTCAGCTTATTGCCCCCAACAATCTGGGTCCTCATTTTACCTACCTCGGAAGGATGGAAGGCTGAGTCAACCTTGAGCCTGGTGGGACTTGAACCTGCACTAATTGCAGGTTTCTTTTGATCAAACAAACAGAACAAAATTTGAATATAGTATTTTCTCCTTAAATATTTTCTCCTTAACTGTTTTTTTTTGTAATGGCTGCACATTGATTTTTGTGACTTTGGTATTTGGAAATTTGTGTTTGCATTGAAAATCAAGTTTTAAAATAACCCAAGTGTTCTCTTAGTGTTTGAGTAACATAATAGAAAAAATTGAGTTTCCAGAGATGCTATATTAGGATTTCATAAACGTTACTATACAGAATTTATTTTTAACCCATTTATACTCTAGTGCAATCATATACATAGCCTTGATAGCTCATAATTTGCAAGATTTTATTACTGTAACCTTATAATAAAATAGTATTTGCATTCATAACTCTGGCATTCTAGTCTGGTCTACCTTGAAGGGCTAACATCAACCTTTACAAGACTGAAAGCTCTTCCCTCTTCCCTCCATTTATTTTCATGAGAAATAAGAGAAAGTCTTGTCTGAGAAACTGTATTCTGTCCCAGACTCATTTCTTTTATCTGACTATTGTCATTATTTTTTTTCCAAATTAAATTGTCCTTTGTATTAGTTTATAATATAAAATACAAAAACAAACAATAGGAAAAAGGGAAAGGAAGAGTGTAGAAAAGAAGTGGGGAGAGATAAGGCCTTGACTTCCGACTCCCTTTGGTACAGTAGAATAAGATAGTAACATCAAATCTTAACTTTTTTACTTTTCCATAATAGTATAAACTAGCCACTTCTTTATCAACAAATCTACCTAATTGGTAAAACCCAAAATCACAGTTTCATCTTTTCCCACAAAATCCAGAAGTGGTTTCCAAGTAGAAACAAAAGTAATGAGGACCCAGATTGTTGGGGACAATAAGCTGACTTTGTAAAAATGCCGCTTGGGGGACGGGGTGAAAGCCCTAATAAGCAGGCATATACATAGAATGAAGGCTATTGCTAAGCACATTGATTTGTGCTTCTTAGATTGTAAGCCGCCCTGAGTCTTCGGAGAAGGGCGGGATATAAATGGGATTAGAAAAAATAAGCTCTTCCTTAGGCTTGTTATCTGACCAATGCCTTGGTTGCAGCTCCTCCTCTTGATTATTGCTACTGCCCATTATAAGTGTGCCCTAACCAAACGGTTGTTGGATACTTAGATGGAAGCTGCTAAAACAATAAGAAAGAAAAATAAGAAAGAAAAAATAAGAGTGCTTTGCCTTTCTCACTGTCACAAAGTTGATCCAAACATAGGCTTGCACCCATTTTTAGTTAAATTTCCCCTTCACTATCTTTTAGGCATCATTTTGGTTGTTTCATCTCTTTTGTGGCCTCCAAAAGGAAGGAGCTGGCTGGGATTGGCTAATAATAGAGAGAAGCCATTTGAGGATAAGTCTGAGATGCTACTTCTTGCCAGCAGTGAACCATCCCCTTAATTCCTTCACCTGCCAGATCATTGGGGGACCCCCCAGCAGCTGCCAGAAACTAATATGATACCTAGGGTGAACTACCTGAATGGGTCCAGTCCTGGGGTGAGAGAGCAGCAGGAACTATTTTTATTTATTTTATTTATTTAGATTTTTTATCCTTTTATTATTTTTATAAATCACTAATGACATACCTAATATTCCTTCCTTCTCCTGTTTTCCCGACAACAACATTCTGTGAGTTGGGCTGAGAAAGAATTACTGGTTCAAAGTCATTCAGTCAATTTTTATGCCTAAGGAAGATCTAGAACTCACAGTTCCGGGTTTCAGCCTGGTGCCTTAATCACTAGACCAAAAACTGATGTGAGCATGATGTGGGATGTGTTGGGTTTTTATTGTCATTTTTAATATATGTATTTACTGTTTTAGTTGGACATTATGTTTAATTTTCTTTTAACTTTTGTATTTTTGTATTTTTTATATATCTGCCCTGTTCACCGCCCTGAGTCCTTCGGGAGAAGGGCGGTGTATAAATACTTTTTTTTTAAAAAGGCAGATGTTAATATCCTCCATATTCAAACCATACAGTTGATTGAAGTCTAATGTCTAACGTGCATAACCACCACATTCATTGAAGTCTAGATGACTTGGGATAAGCCATGGTTGTCCTGGAGGCCATGAACTCTTAAGCTTACTGGAACTGAGCCCCCCTGACCAGGAGTGCCAACAGATGAGTGGTCTTCATCACCAGAATAAAGCTAGGTCTAGGCATTCAAGAAGGAACCTAATGAGCTAGAATGGCTTGGGCCCTTTTAGGACCCCCAGTTTGTCCCTTCTCTTAGTTTCATATATTTTTATTTATTTATTTATTTATTTTAATTCCATTTATATCCCGCCCTTCTCCGAAGACTCAGGGCGGCTTACAAGCTTAGCAGTAGCCTTCATTCTATGTATATGCCTGCTTATTAGGGCTTTCACCCCCCCCAAGCGGCATTATTACAAAGTCAGCTTAATTGCCCCCAACAATCTGGGTCCTCATTTTACCTACCTCGGAAGGATGGAAGGCTGAGTCAACCTTGAGCCTGGTGGGATGCAAACCTGCACTAATTGCAGGCAGCTGGTGTTACTTAAGGAGGCATTAGCCCACTGCTCCACTTATATACAGCTATGAGAATGTTATCACAGTGATCAGGGTCACACCTCTGGAACTAGTTTGTGCAGGAACTGGAACCCAGATGGAGAAAACTCTAGGAAGGACATATCAAAACTTCCCTTGGCCAGGTGTCAATGATACATGCCAGATCTGTCCGTATGTCCATCACTAAGTAATAGATCGGCAAGATTTTATTAAAGACTGTCCTGATGTTAATCAGCATCAACTTGAAGCCATACACTGCCCACAATCCAACCTCTGGGCCCACAGGAAGAGAAAGCTGAGTAGGATGAAAAAACTATCATCAAGTTCCCTTGCCACAGCCTAGTCAGCAATAAAAACAGCATTTAAAACAACGAATACAGTTGTCCCTAGTTGTATTTTCACCACTGCAATTCGTTCTAATATCATTCTCTATGCAATGTATATACATATGCCAAAACATCTTTATTTCAAAGAAAGGAAATAAAAGTATATAAGATAGAAATTTAACCTATATTTTAAGTCCATAATCCAGAGTCAATGAAGTACAGCAGCTAACTTGAAGGACATTGTATTATGAGCCTCAGGAGTCTCTTAACTTTTAGAGCTTTCTAATGGTGAATGAAATTCTATTTCCCTCAGACACATAAACAATAAAAGTTACTTTGAAGGAATTCTAAATACTTTGGTAAAAACATGAGCTGATAAAATATTCTAATAATTAATGATGCTAGAAGTATATTTTAGAAAGATTGAGTATTTTGATGCCCTTCTGAAATATGTTTGCAGAAAATTTTAGTACTCTTAACATTTTCTAAATGAAATGTTGCTCTGCATGGTATTTCTGAACGTACTTAGCCTTCAGTTCTATGTAAATATACATGGTAGGAAATTAGTCCAGTTTACATCTGAGTAAATAAGCATGCAGTTGTTTCTGTCAGAAGATGTCAATAAAATGCTTTTTTTTCAATTGTGTATAAATATTTAATAAAAAGTATTTTGCATAATGATACCATAATATTGCCATTCTTCTAACAAGATCATTCTCATACATCAGATGGAAGTTTTAGAGCATTTGATATTTACAGTAGAAGTAAGAGTTCAGTGTAAAGCAAAAAGTAAGAAATCATTAAATAGATACTAAAATGCTGGAGGCCTGATTGAGCAATTGACAGATTATCAAGCTAAAACACTTAAAACAGCACACTTCTGTGTGCATATGCTGTTTAAATAAGACAGGGGGAAAAAATCATATTTCATTGGCATTCAGTTAACAAGCTAGAAACATGGCAATCAGTTGGGTATACTCATATTAAAACTTCTTAGCATTTCTTATAAACTAGGGAACACTAAACAATTTTAAAAAGAAACCTGAGCTTTCCTCTTCCCACTCTTAGAATAATTTGAAATATGAATTATTATTTTTGTTGAATTTTCACTAAAATGATTCATAACAGTACTTTTAAATTCAAGTGCTTCCCTCCACCACTTTTCCCCCCCCATAACAGTTGGGTTGTTAATATGAACACTATTATTTTCAGGCAGAAGTAGTTGTGACATCATGATTTTAAGGACTAAGGATTGAATACATTCCAGTGTTTGCTGTTCAGTTCCACCAGTCCAGAATTTTTCAAAAGTAAATGAATTATTGGTTAAGCAGTAAATAATCACTTGCATCCATATGAAAACAGCTGAATCCCCAAGTAGCCAAAACATTTTCATTTTGGTGTGCAATTTCCTCAGTCTTTCCAGGTATTGGTACAGATTTTTCATTTGCTGTGCCTACTTTTTCTTGCCATCTTGCAACAGCTTTGATTGCTCTGGGCCAGGGGTGTCAAACTCGCTGCAGCACGTGATGCATCGCAACGTATCATGAGTTTTTTCTCCTTGCTGGAGCTGGGATGAGCGCGGCTTCTGCCTGACGCATCCGGCCCGTGGTCCAGCAGTTTGACTCTCCTGCTCTAGACAAATCTTATATTTACCTTGGTAGAATCTGCTTCCATTTGATTTAAACAACTTGCACCTCATCCTAATTTCCCTCAGTTGGTACATTTTTTACTCAGGTTAGTGCCTGGAGTTGATCTGCATTAGATCCTTTGACATCAATAGGAATTAATGCATAATTAATATTCACATTAATGACAATAAGGCAAAGACAAGGAACTTTCTTCAGTTAAGAACTGCATCATAGCAGGTGGTTATTTATTAGGATAGCACAATTGTAGTTGAGAAATTGTGGGGCTTATTCTCTACCCCCTCCCCAATTCCCTTGTAGTGTTTCTTCCCTCTTTTGCTCTTTTAAATATAATTGCTGGCTTGGGTGGGGGTCAGATAATTCTTGCAGATATCTAAGTAAAGAGCAGGCTGTAAGACCTTTTTTTTGGCCTATTGTTTATAACATTTACTACAGACATAATTATCCATAGATTTATCTCATTTGTTTGGGAGACGTGTACATATTTTAAAAAATATTTTCTTCGTCTTTATTTTCCTCTCTCAACAGAATGTAGACATTTACATAAAGAAAACATACAGGTAGTCCTCATCTTACGACTAGGTTTAATAACCACTTGAAGTTATGATGGCCTCAGAAAGGATGCCTTATGGCCTGTACGGCCATCTTAAAACATTGCACCGCAGTCTTGTGATCTTGATCTGGGTGCCTGGCAACCTGTTCACAATAGAAGTGAATATTTATAGCTCAGGGTTGAACTCAGGGTTGGTGCTCTCTAAGCTTGGTTGTTTTCTTGCAGATGTTTCATTTCCAAACTAGGTAACGTAGCACTGTTAATGTTACCTAGTTTTTTGGCAATGAAACGTCTGTGCAAGAAAACAACCAAGCTCACAGAGGCGCAAAGACTTCACACCCTGTTCATGCTTATGACTAGTTGGTAAGTGTTCCAAGGTCATCTGACTGCCATTTGCAATCTTCTCTGTATGAATTCCGCAAGCATGAAGAGGCAGAGAGAATTGAATGTCAACTGCGTGCTGAAATCCTTCTCTCCCTAGTTCTTCATGCATGCACCCCCACACTTGTTATTTGGAACTCAGTTCACTTAACAACCTGCATGATCACATAAGCTCAACTGGGAGCACTGGAAATGTGATCCTGACTGAAGCATCCGCTTAATGACTGCTTCACTCAACAACTGATATCCATCCCTATTGTGGTTGTTGAGGGAGAACTATCTGTGTGTAGTATGACAATTAGATTTAAAAAAATGTTTATCACAACATTGTGCTGCCACTATTGCCCTGTAAAATTCAGTGATAAAATTTTGTATTAAAATGGATTTATTTTATTTATATTAATCAAATTTATTTGTTGACAAACTGTTTATAACCTATTGTTACTGGAAACTGTTTTTTATTGATGCAAGACCTCTATATGTTTCCTAAATATCCTTCCATCGTGAGTAAATAAACAGATTATTCACCCTCTGTATTTCATTTCGGTAATGTATAAATTCAAGGGGGGGGATGTATGTTCACTTGCATGCTCTAGCAGACAACTAGTGCGTTGGAGAAAAAGGTTTTGCTCATCTATGTCCTTCACATTTCATTTCCAAGAATGGAATTTCATCTGCAAAAGTCATTCCGATAAGCTCACTGAACTGCAGAGATTGTCTCCTCTCAATAAATCCACATTTGCACACGTTGTTTAATGCAGCCACCACTGACTAAATCATAGTTTGAAAGGGCATAAAATTTGTACATGACAGCATACAAATTGTATCTAGTTCCTGACCCCAATCACATCTTTAACAAAATGGCATACCTTGAATAGATAGGGTTGTTGTAGTCATAATGAAACATCGTTTCTCAGTACCTCTGTGTTTCTTTTCTTATATTTCATTAGGTGCCTCAGAGGAAGGAGATCAAATACATTTCTTAAATAACTGGTATATGTGTGTATCTTAAATGAATTTAATTTGTTGCTCAAGTTGCTTTCATGAGATTAGACAAGGCATTTTATAAGCATGGGAATAAAACAAAAATATATATAATATACCATGGGTAATTATAAAGGCTCAGCATTTGAAGCATCTCAGTACTTATTAACATTTAATCATCTTAACAGTGATTTATATTTACATTTTATTTAAAAAGCCTTCTCTGTCTGTAGTCTACATAGCTCTAATGAAATTTTAAAATCTATTGCTGATAATTAAGTATATAAATTTAACCTTTAGTTGCCTCACTTGTTACAGAACTTGGAGTAGTATGGTTAATTGGGCATACTGTAGTAGAGATATGTCTTATGATAGTCTGAATGCTTATGCCCCAAAATTACTATGCGTATGTATGTACTTACATATGTACTTAAACAATATGGGAAGAAAACCAAAAATAAAGTACAAGATAGCTTATGCAATATTTTATCAGAATTGGCTTTCACAATTCACACATCTCTACCAAATAAATTTTCTTCTCACTATGAAAATATTAAACCCGAATAATAACCATGAACAGAATGATTGCAAACTGGCTTAAATCCAAAATTCTCTTACTGAGGGATTAAAAAAAATCTACAGAAGACTTGAAAAGCTAGAACTTTATTGCTAATAAAACAGGAAATGAGGAATTGTCCTTTGATGACTCCTGTTTACATAAAAATATTATAGGCAGGAGGCCTCCAATCAAAGTAAAACTAAAGAACTGGTGCTGGGAGTTTTAGAAGGCAAACCATCAGGTTTATATTTAGATTAAGCAACTATAATTCCTCATGATAGTCTTGTAGTGCAAGGTGAAGCTCTAGGCTACACTTATTGAGTTTAAAACATTTTGTATTTGTTATGCTTTTTCCAAATACCTATTGGGATATAAAAGCAGATTTATTATCTTTTTTTCTATAATATAATGTAAATATAGTGTACATCAGAGGTCCCCAACCCCTGGGCTGCAGCCTGGTACTGGGCTGTGGCCCATTCGGAACTGGGCCGCACAAGCAGCAGCTGAGCACGTGTGCATAGCTTCATTTGTGCAAGCAGCAGGCACTTGTGCATACGTGAAGCTCCATTTGTGCACAATTGGAGCTTTGCATGCGCGAGTGCCCACCACCTACACAAATGAAGCTGCGCGCACATACCTTCTTGCGTGGAAAAATTTCCCCTGCCACTCTGCAAAGCCAGAGAGGTTGGGACCGCTGTTGTACATACTAAGGGGAGACATCATGAAGGAGCACTTCCCATTTTTTTCCCCAGAATGGATAGTGTGAACAGCCAGGAAGATTGCAATTGTGCAGCAGAAATCGTCAGCAATATACCTTTTGCCATATCCAAAAAATAAAAGTGTCACCAAGGAAAATTTCATACATTGACAGAAATCCCATTATGTGAAGAAAACAACAACAACAACCCCCTACTAAGGCAAATTTTTGGAACAGAACTGGTTGTAATAAAGAGGAAGGACTAATAAGGCACAGCAGAAGAAGGCACATTAAACTGGAACACTGACTTTATGCTTTGTTACATCTAATGGTAAGATCAGGCTGAAGGGAGGAAAATTGAATTCTTGAGGCAAGAGTTATTGCAGGAAAATTGGAAAGCTGGTGTTCAGTCAGTCTTGGAGATTTTCCTCATTAGGAGTTCATGATGTATATACTTCAGAAGGCAATTTTTCTAGAGCCAAGTTAATGTCCTAAGTGGGTGTAAAATCTACTGATCAGGATTAGAGTCTGATGGGTAGACAGAAATAACATGGCTCTAACTTATTAGTGTATGATTCGGGGTTCTGAATAGTTTTTACGATTTGAAAGACTATAGAAAAATACTTTATGGCATATATAGTATATTGCATAAACTAATATTCCTTTGATTAAATTATCCGTGTTTAAATAGTCCATACAACTTTGTAACAGAACATATAACCCTTTAAAAGGCACATGACAGTGGTAAATCCACAGGTAAACTGTACCACCATTTTTTTCATTTGTTTGTTTGTTATGGCAGTGTATATCACTAAGTAACTTTGGGCAGCAAACAAAATTTAAAAAAATAAAAGCAATTTAAAAAATACAAACATCAATAAATTTATTGCATCCAAAAATAAAGCACCTGGATGCTTAATTCATTGCTGCCTCTGACATCTGTTTTGCCCCTGACATCTAACGTTCCATACAAATCTCTATAATTAGGAAATTGCATATACAACTGATTGGGAACCTCATCAGCTGCATTCCAAATCATGTAACCTTGCAATGACATTGTGGACATGAGCTCAGTGTTGATTAATCCTGTTAGAAATTATGAATAGTTACATTGTAATCAGTATAAGCAGAGTTCCTCAATACTTTTATATGTTTTCACTTAAATGATTCAGCCTAACCAAGGTAAACTAATAAAGAATTTATTAAAGCATGATTCCATTCATATTCATTATTACAAACAGATTTTTTATTTCATGAGCCATATTAAAGTCTGGAAATTATCATTTAACAATTAATTATGATTAACTGTAAAAAAGGGTGGTCTGTTTCTTCTTTCCCTAGCATTTGCCATTTGTAATGAATGTAAGCCCCTTAAAATCATCATTTAGATCAAGTTAGTAAAATTTGATAAACAAGCCTATAACTTCCCAACTGTACTAGAGATTTTTAAAAATGCAAATATGAATGAGAGGTATTTGAAGGAGGGGGCGAACTTGTCTCATTCACAGCCAGCCAGAATCTATGATTTACATCCACATATTCCTGGAGAGGTGTCCTCTTTCTCATAGGTATGGAAAAATATCCACATCCTATCCCTTGATTAGAGATAGAAACATCTGGTAATTTTTAAAACAAAGAGAACTCTGAGCAAAACAGAAAAAACAACAGGCTGGGCTAGGAAAGAAGTGAGCTAGAAGCAGGTTTTCTATTGTATGATTCAAAAGGACTTTAAGAAAAGGAATTTCCAATTAAAGCAACAACTGTTTCAAGAATTTTTGCTTTTGTAGAGCTAGGTAAAATATCTAGATAGAAACTGTACTAAGGTTCTTTGATTTTTTTTCTTTGTGTATAAGAATATGAATGTTTAATGATAGCTTTTATTCATTCAGATTGGGCATGAAGTTATTAATTTTATATACAATCATTTTAAAATCTGTATTATTTACTTCAAGTTTCTCCCATTGAGGGCCTGTCTTTAATATTGCACTTGTTTAATTTTTTAAAAAAATGTTATCTTTTTATCTTAAAAATAAGTTTAACTTTTACTGAATTATGATAAGTCTGGTATATCTCACAAGAATTGGAGGAGGGGAATGAAGAGCTGATTCCTCTGGTCACATGCTTGATGTTGTAAAGCTCAGGGTTGCAAAAGTTGTATTAATAGAAATGATTTTGCATTTTGGCTTCTGGTTTTGCACAGTAGCACAAGTAGCCAAGGGATCATGGGGCTCTGCACCCTATGGCTGATTCTTCTTTGTTTGGGGACCCTAAATGGGCCTAAAGTTGCTCAGAGAGGCAACAAAGAAGGAGGGAAGCCCCGCTGACTACAGAGAGATGGTGGTTGATCCGGTCATTCGGGGAAAGCCCTCCAGAAGCCAACAGAAGATAGGCTAGCTTTACTCCAAAGTCTAGCCCAAGCTACAAGCAGCCGAAGCCAAAAAGCACTGTTAAGCTTGATTGTAAACAACATGTTTGGAACTGGGTAAGAATATAGATTCTCTTTCTTCTACTTGATAATTAATTTCCTGGGGGGGGACCCCAAGAAGTAAAAATCTTCCGAAAGTGAGAGGAGGGAGATATTTGCTCCACCCTCCCACAGATGGAAGCGGCGAAAATGAACTGGTGCTGACATCTAGTTGTGGATGAAAATATGCAGTTAAGCCCAGGAAAAGATAGCTTATTTTTCTGACCTTCAGAGCTTCAGCTAAACAAAGAACAGAAAATATTTTGACATATCTACAAAGTGAGAACCATAAAACGTAGGAAAAAAATTGACCTTCCTGGATTATAAAGACTTATTGAACTGTGACTAAAGCTGTTTGCAAAGAAAGGAAAACTTTGATTTTTGGCTATCATGGAACGTCAGAGATATGCAGAAAAAACATATCAAGAAAAAACAAATACTTTCCAGGAGGAAATGTATGCTATGTTACAACTTAATACAAATGACAATGACTTCAAACCACGAGGAAATTAAAAATAACTTTGAATACTTAAATGAACACATCTTCAATTCAACTTCACAACAAAAAAACTCTCAGAAAATAAAAGAAAGCAATCAAGTAGAGCAGATAACTGAACATAAACCAGAGGAAAGAGATTTAAAGATGTTTCATTTTCATTATTATAGACTTTTAGAAAAACAATGCCTGAATGTTGTTTGAACTGTCTCATTAATCAGAACCATGACATCAACAATGGAAGGAACTATGATTTAACCCAAGTGAAAAAAATTTGCAGGAAATATTGGACATGGAAAAGACAACTTATACTTCAAGATTGCAAAATAAGTCTAAGGACAAGAAAAAAGATTCAACAAAATGGATTACATAGTTGTCAGGAGAACTTGAGAGACAAAAAATTATAAGAGAGAGAAAGAAAAAGATTTTCATGGAATACGAAGGGGCGAAATATTCCTGCAAAAACACCTTGACTCGTCTCTTATACTTACAACAATATCTACAAAACTAGGGGAAGACCTTTTGGTTCAGCGGAGCATATTGATTAGGAAAGGTGTTTGGCAAAAAAAAAAGGTTAAAGTTAGAATTAAGAAATTAGATGATGGGACTTATCAGATGGAATATTTAAAGATTAAGCACTTGTTTGAATATGGTTAAGGAAATAAAATTTTGGATATAAATGAATTTTAGTTTAAGAGGGATAGGTTCCTTAAGTAACATAGTATTTTTTATGATATGAGAAATATAAAAATGTTGGGATGATTTATATAAGGGAAATGTTTTAGATACTGATGTAATGTATTTTGACAAAAAATCAATAAGAATGTTTTGAATAATTTTAAAAGATTAGCTATAAATTTATTAGATGGAATACTTAAAGATTAAATATTTGTTGAATATGGTTAAAAAAGAATAGAAAAAAAATTGGACATAAATGTACTTTAGTTTAAGAGGGACTTGTTTTTCAAGTAGTATATTATTTCCTTTTTTTTCTTCTCTTGTTTTTGCCTTTGTTTTAAGATATGAGAAATGTAAAATTATTGGGATGGCTTGTATGAGGAAAAAGACTTAAATACTTAAGTGCAATTAACTCTTAAGAAAATCTTAACAGGTAAAAATGTTTCCGAACACTTGGGAAAATAAATTTAAATAAGAACTTTAAAAACAGGATCTATAATGTGATTAAGATGATTAATTAGAAAAGAAGCTTCACATTGATGTGGTTGTTACTTGTAAAATACTAGAAAAATGTTTATGTTCAATTGCTCTCTATTAAAATACTATGAAATGTACTAATTTAAGGTTGATAAATGAGAATATTATTGGAAGAAGAGAAAATCAAGGAAAGCTACTGTGTGGATTATAGAATTTTAGAAACTAATTGTTATTGATTGTTTGTAAATATAAACCCATACAACACGTTGTTTACCAAATATCAAGGTGATTATGTTAAAAAAAATATATTTTAAAAGAATGATTTCACTTTTTTCTCTTTCCTGTCACACACACTACACATTGGAAGTAGGGAGAGGAACCCAACTGAAGTGTCCCTAACAGTAACTATTTTGTAGGGTTACTTCAAAAGGTAAGAGAGCTGAAATAGGAGTGTTTGTGTGTGTGTGTGTGTGTGAGAGAGAGAGAGAGAGAGAGAGAGAGAGAGAGAGAGAACAGGGTTTCTGGAAGAGGTTTAGAAATGTGGCACTGGAGTTGTGATGGAAAACTAAAAATGAAAACAAAATACATGCAACAGGAAAAAAGTACAGATAATAGGAGAAATTCTTTAATAATCTGTACAAATTTTGATAATTACAAATAATGTAGTTTCTTCATTACAAATTATGTAAAAAAAAAGGGATAGAATCATCTTGCTTTTATTAGTAGCTGCCAGTAAGGAAAATGACCTTGAGAAAGATATCCGTGAACCATTATCTAGGCCAAAGTGAATGAGACATTTTTAAAGTCCATAACAAGATAAGTAGGTTCAGAAGCAGCTTAAGCATATGTAAATGATAACTGCAGCAAGATTATTGTATGGCAAACATGGAAATATTCAGCTTTACTCACAATGGAGAAATGGTTGGCAAGAATGTTGCAATTACCTGAGATGGCTTAATTGACTTCTTTGATCAGAGAAAAGGCAATATCTACATTTTATTGCTGACTGGATATCACTTAAAGACTTTTTATGTGCAATAGAAAAAAATGAACTTACGATTAGATAAAATAGATTATAGAAAGAAGAGTTATGCTGTAACCATCGAGTAAAAGTTATATTTATAATTGTAAAGAAGACTGAAAGCTATTTCTTTGTATATCTTTTTTATTTTCTATTTTTCTTTTTCTTTTTAATTTTTATTGCATTTTTAGCTTTCTCTTTGATTTCTTTTTTCTTATTTTATATTAGTTTTTATTAGCTTTTATCTTTTTAAAAAGTTAATCTCAATAAAGGTAGTTTTAGCTTCTATATGGAGTGGTCTGGTTTACTTAGTCGGGCTGACATTTCCTTGTAGCAGTTATTTACTATGTTCTCCCTTGCAGTCATTAGTAAAACTATGTGATATTCTTAATATTCTTAACAATCATTATTCATATTTGGACAGTTAGGTGCCTAGAAAAGGCAATTACAGAAAAAGTCCACCAATACCATACCAATTTGCATTCAGTGGGCATAAATTAAAAATACAGTATTTAGCATTTTAACAATTGAAAAACTGTATCTTCCTGCAGGATGAATAGAAGATACAAATGATAAAGCAATTCTTTACAAATCATCTCTCCTACAACCACAGTTGAGGCCTTTGTTCATCTCTAATATTTTAAAAAAAGCATTGGGATTTTATTACATGAATTTCTATGCGAAAAATAATGAGATATGGAATGGTTAGGTTTAGTATACTCATTTTTTTTGGCCAATGTTGAAATAATAATTTAAGTTCACATTGCTTTGTGATTTCTGCAATTTATAAAGAGAATGTTCAAAGATGGACTTCCAAACATAAAAAGACATAGAAAGACCTAGATGGAGTTTCAGTATCAAATGTTATTAGAAAAACATGCAAAATTCTATTTATTGGTTTGATTTTCCTATCTTTAAATTTCTTCACTGCTTACAATAATTGTTGCATGATAGTACAAATTCAAATTATCTTAAGCAGGATGTTTTGTATATATTTTTCTCTACTCTATCATTTGTTCTTAAATTTACTTGATGAGATTGCTACTCTATCTGAAAACCTAAGTCAGTATTTTGCACACATGGACATTGGATACTTACTTTTGTTCTGAGGCAATAATATATTCACAGTTATAAAATGTTAGCACAATCAGCAGAATATTGAGTGCAGCAGTGCTGAAATCTGTCTTAATATTTACAGCCTTAATTTTCAGTAGTTTACATCACTTGTCTTCCAATCAATTAAGATATAAAAGAATTGTTAACATGTTAAATTCATTGTTACTTCACTTAGTCAATGTTAATAATTTCTGAGGAACTAGGGGAACAAAGTAAAGCATAAATAATTATATCTGAAGAATATTTCAAAATGATTATTATAGAAGACATTATTTTACCTCCAGGCATGTAATAGTGCAAAAGTCTGTATGTATATGTGTATATATGTATCTATTGATATGTCTTCTGTATCCTTTCTCTGCTCTTCCCTCTTCTTCATATTTTTATGTACACACACACACACACAGAGAGAGAGAGAGAGAGAGAGAGAGAGAGAGAGAGAGAGAGAGAGAGAGAGAGAGAGAGAGAGAGAGAGTCATTATATTGTACAGTAATCAAATTAATAAGGGATAAGTGGAACGGGACTGGGTAAGCCAAATGCCCAAGAAAATTAATGAACAGGGGATACAAACAGAAGTTCAAGTGGAGGAAGAGATGAAGAAGAAAGGTGACTGCAGAAGTTGTAAGTTCTGAGAGACTCTTTCGGCTCTGAAAAAGATATCTCCTGAATAGCTGTTGATTGCAAAGGGTATATCATGAGAACTATTGATTACCTATTGTAGCAGCTGAGTGATTACCTCCTTGGTTAGACTTGGTAGAGGAAATTGAATAGCTGTAACATAAGGAGAAAGTAATCATATTATGCTGGAGTTTTTCATTTTAAGTGAAACTGGAGTTGACTGAGATCAAATACAGATATCTGACTTGCCAAAATTTAATAAATTCAATATAATTTATTTCAGTGGCAGGGAAAGTTAATGAAAAAGAGACTCAAGATAAGTTGCATTTCCTAAAACAGGGGCATAATTGCAAAACTACTTAAATGAGGGAAACAAGCAAAAGCAAAAAAACCCAATATGGTTACAATTGAAGTTCAGTGAACTTCATTCTTGAGGCATGTGAAGAGCCCTACTGTTTGATCTTTTAAAAACCCAAAAATTGTACGCTGAGCCTTAGCTTTTTATTTCATATTTCTGAAAACAAAAGGGCAAAAGGACATCCTGCCAATCTATTTCAAAATGGATTTTTTTCCCCTCTCTAAATGCATGCATTAGTAGGAGTTCAGTGCCATTTTCAGGTTCAGAGATATTCTGTAAGGGCATAGATGCCTTCCTGAAAGGACTTGTAAAAGATAGTTGGAAAGCTGAAACCTGGTTAACATTATGTCTCCCTGACAAGCTTTGGGCTTATTGATTCTAGAAATTAGAAAGGAAACAGGTATGTGCATGGGATTTTGTGCATGGGATTTGTAACCTGAGTTTGCTAGATTTCCAATTTGGTCACAAAAGAGAGAACATGGTTGTCTATCAATTTGCTCTTGCATGCTTTAACATTGTCTAAATTTAATTAATACAGTCCATCTGTTCCTTCCATTTTTTCCATTGTGTAGGCTCTGTAATGTGCAGACAGCAACAGTAGCTCTATAATAACTGAAAAAGGAACTTAGAAGATAAGATCTTCTTTTATCTTGAAACGTTTGTTCATTAGATTGCTAACTATCTCTTCAATGGTAGCCCAGTGTAGAGTGCACTGCAGTAGTCCAGATGAGAGATGACCAGGGCTTGAGTGACTGAGCCCAGGAACTCCTGATCCAGGAAAATGTGCAGTTGGCACACAACATAGAGTTGCGCAAAGGTTCTCCTAACCATGACTGCTTTTTGAACAGGAGACGTGAGTCTAGGAGAACCCCTATATTGTGACCAAGTCTGACCGGGATAGAGCAACCCCATCCACATGATAACTCCTGGATTCCAAAGCCCCATACATCTGAAGTCTTATACACCCATTGACAGTTATCAGAGTTCAGATGAAGCCTGTTGTCCGCCATCCAGCCTTCAGGTATTGCGAGAGGGCAGTGACAGCATCACTCAGGTCACCTGAGATGGAGATATAAAGTTGGTAATACCACATCCTATGGTGGCAGGTAATACCACATCCTATAGTGGGAGATGATCTCACCTGGTGGCCTTGTATAGATGTTAAAAAGGAATAAAGGTCCACAGCATGCCACAGAGTGTTGCTCATGGGCTTGCCCCTATCAACACTTATTGGAAGTGGCCATGGAGGAGACAAATGAGTGCAAAACTGCACTGCCCAGTTTCAGTTCCCATAGCCATCCCAAAATGATACCATGGCCAATGATATAGAAGGCCATGGAAAAGTGAAGAACAACAAGGATGTATGCACTGTCCCATTCCTCTATCAACAGGCATTAACAGGTGTGACCAATAGGTTTTTGTCCCATAAAGAAGCAGCCACACAACCATCTTTTCTACCACCTTCCCTAAAAAGGAGATGTGGGAAACTGGATGAAAATGGTCCATAACAGTGGGATATAAGGATGATTCTTTAAGGAGAGGTCATACAAGCCGTTCTTAATAGGTCCTGGAAACGTCCCCTCATACAGTGAGTAATTTGTCCCCACCTGAAACCACCAGGCAGTCAGTGTCCTGCAGCCTTTCACCAGCCAGGAGAGACAAGGATGTAGCTGATAGCTAAATGCGCCGACAGCATTGCGGATCCAGGTCCCACAGGCTAAAACTGTTCCCTAATAAAGGAAAAACGGAAAAGTAACAAACTATACAAAAAAAAATCCCTAGTCTCAGTCTTAGGAGAGTTGTAGGTAAAATAAAAGTAAAGATACCAAGCAAACTTGAGCTTTTTTTTTTAATCAAATTATGTAGTCATTCTTAAGACCCTGCGATTTTATCAATCCTGCTTTAAGCCCAAGAAGTCTAGGGAGAGAAAGATACTGGTTTCTCCATATATCGTATTGTAATTATTTCAGAATAGCAAGTACAGAAATTAAAATATATTGGTTAGTGAATTAAGTAGCTTTTCTAACTCGTAAATCAAATGAACAAGCTGTGATGTTTTTCACATATAAGATTGTGCTTTTACTAATAGAAATTTAATATATATTCTTGTTAGCGTAGAGCTAGCCTTAAATCCATTAGGTTTACTAATGCATACTTTTAGTCTATCTGGAACCTGCAGGGGAAAAATTCAGAACTTGTGAGAGTTAAACAATAAGGTTTAAAAGAGACTTAGGTTGGTAATATTTTATTATGATAGAAACCATAAGTATAAAATATTAAGTAAGCTTAATGTACATTAAGTGCAAGTCATCAAGTAAAAAATATGTGGATAAATGTAACATCAACATAAAATAGATATTGTGAACACTGGTATACTTGAAATTCCAATGCCTAAGGACATTTTGTTTTTGCCACTACAAGAGGAACAATGTAGAAAAGTATTAAACTACCTTAGGCTGTACCATTGATATAATATTGTAATTTGGTTATTTATTTGAAAAATTCTACTCATGTATTAGTTGCATTTATTTATTGAATTAATAGATGTAGTAAGTGCATATATTACAGTTATTTTGCCCTTAAGCTGAGTCTACCTGTGCACAAGACTCAATGTTGCTTACATCTCGCCCTCCTCAGTCCTAACATCAATACCTGGGAAGATCTTGGAAAAGATAATAAAAAAACAGATCTACGAACAACTAGAAGCAAACAAAGTTATAACTGGTAGCCAGCATGGGTTTGTCAAAAATAGATCATGCCAAAACAATCTTATTTCATTATTTGATAAAGTGACTAAATTCGTAGACCAGCGAAATGTTGTGACATACAGTTGCAAGAAAAAGCATGTGAACCCTTTGGGATTATGTGGTTTTTTGCATGAATTGGCCATAAAATGCGCTCTAAACGTCATGTAAGTCACAACAATAGAAAAACACAGTCTGCTTAAAATAATACTACACAAACATTAGCTGTTGTCATGTTTTAATTGAAGATAAGATGGAAACATTCACAGTGCAGGGTGGAAAAAGTATGTGAACCTTTGGACTTAATAACTGGTTGACCCTCCTTTGGCAGCAATAACCTCAACCAAACGTTTCCTGTAGTTGCAGATCAGACCTGCACAACGATCTGGAGTAATTTTGGACCACTCCTCTTCACAAAACTGTTTCAGTGTAGCAATATTCTTGGGATGTCTGGTGTGAATCGCTCTCTTAAGGTCATGCCACAGCATTTCAATCGGGTTGAGGTCAGGACTCTGACTGGGCCACTCCAGAAGGCGTATTCTGTTCTGTTAAAGCCATTGTTTTGTTGAATTACTTGTATGCTTTGGGTCATCGTCCTGTTGCATCACCCATCCTCTGCGCAGCTTCAGTTGGCGGACAGATGGTCGTACGTTTTCCTGCAAAATGTCCTGATAAACTCTGGAATTCATTTTCCCATCAATGACAACAATCTGTCCAGGCCCTGAGGCAGCAAAGCAGCCCCAAACCATGATGCTCCCTCCGCCATGTTTTACAGTGGGGATGAGGTTTTGATGTTGGTGTGCTGTGCCATTTTTTCTCCACACATAGTGTTGTGTGTTTTTCCCAAACAACTCAATTTTGGTTTCATCTGTCCACGTTTGAAGTTTGCAAAAGAGCACCCGGATGTTCCACAACACTACTGGCAAAATATACTGTGGACAGATGAAACCAAAATTGTTGGAGTCCTACTGGATGATCACTTGACTATGAGCCAGCAGTGTGCAGCAGCAGCCAAAAAAGCTAATACAATCCTGGGTTGTATAAACAGAGGTATAGAATCAAGATCACGCAAAGTATTAGTACCACTTTATAAAACCCTAGTAAGACCACACCTGGAATACTGCAGCCAATTTTGGTCACCATACTACCAAAAAGATGTTGAGACCTTGGAAAAAGTTTAGAGAAGAGCAACTAAAATGATCAAAGGCCTAGAGACTAAAACATATGAAGAACAGCTGCAGGACTTGGGTTTGGCTAGTCTAAAGAAAAGAAGAAGCGGGCGACATGATAGCAGCATTCCAGTATTTGAGGGGCTGCCACAAAGAAGATGGTGTCAAACTATTCTCCAGAACACCAGAGATCAGGATAAGAAACAATGGTTGGAAACTGAACAAAGAGAGAAGCAACCTAGAATTAAGGAGAAACTTCCTAACAGTGAGGACAATTAACCAGTGGAACAGCTTGCCTTCAGAAATCGTGGGCGCTCCATCACTGGAGATTTTTAAGAAGAGACTGGACAGTCACTTGTCTGAAATGGTATAGGTTCTCCTGCTCGAGCAGGGGGCTGGACTAGAAGACCTCCAAGGTCCCTTCCAGCTCTATTCTATTCATCTGATTTCCTATTCACTGCTCTGGTTCCATGATATATACCACAGATCAAGAGATATGTATTTGCAGAGGAGAAAACTAGAACTTTAGGTGGGTTAAAGGTTGTCCACACTGCTGCTTATTGACCTCCAAGCCGAAATTTGTTGGGAAGACACACCCTTGGTTTCCTGTCAAAATGTTTAGTCTCTCACATATACACACACCTTTCTGCACACCTAGGCTATCCTCAGCTTTCTTCCTTCCTTCTTTGAAATATTTGTGATATATGAGAAGCATCCATACCTGTCTGTTACAGGAAAGCGGCCACCCCTGCAAACAGCCACTCTAGGAAGATCAGTGCTTCCATCTAAGCATTCTAAGGAACCTCAGCAGCATCTCATTCATGTCTGATGCTGGCTAGGCTGCCATCCCTAAAGAGGCCTTGCAGTCCCAAATGAGCCCAGCATAGGAGCTCTTGGCCCTACCCTGGAAGGAATTGGTCCTTGGACATCTTGGCCAGTGATCAAGACTTGACTGAAGCTCAGAGGTAGGGCAGACCAGCCATCTGATGACTTCAGAATGCTTGAAAGGCTCTCATCTCAACTCAAGATGTGAGCAGTCTCACTTAGCAGCTGTTATCTGGAGTACGGAAGTACAAAAATTTGTGCTATCTGGAGTATGAAAGTGCAAAGGTTTGTGCACAATGGGAATCTTTGAAGTTTTTCCTCTTTGATTTACACAAGCCTGTCTGCAGTTGAAAAGGCCCAAGTCTAGATGAAGATGAATTTTCCCTTGCCTGTGACTCAGAGTTTTGGAGCTAGAAAGAAATAATCATCTTAAGCAATTTTCCTCTAAATGTTCCCCCAGGTTTGCCAATTGCTGCTTAAAAAACATCCTGACTTGGATGCTTGTTTTGCTGGCTTACAGGAAACAACGATTACATTGTAAAATAGAAAATCATATTTATGGCATATTTTGTTGTTTTAAACCAGGGGTGTCAAACTGCCGGCCCATAGGCCGGATGCATCACACGGAAGCCGCACCCATCCCATTGACAGCAATGGCAAAACACTCCCGATATGTTGCACAAAATCACGTGACATCGTGAGTTTGACATGTCTTATTTTAAACCCTAGTATGCCACTACTGGTTAATCTACAAAATGCTAAAATTGATGATCTGCTGTAGTTATCTGATTTAGAAGAAGTTAAATTCACAGAGGTTAAACATTTACCTGTTTTAAGCCACAAATTCTAGAGAATAGAGGTAGCATGAATCCTCAGAACCCATGTAATAATCTGGTATTTTAATTTTTAGATGAAATTGTGACATTATTTTGTCATTTGTTTTCAGTCAACAAAGTATCTTGAGCCAGTCTAATTAAAGCATCTATAAACCAATATAAACAGCAGCAATTTTCATATTTTCAAGTTCCTTTTTTCTTCTCTCTTTCCTGTGTAATTGAAAGGAGTTTCTCTTTTCACTTCCCCTTTATATTATTTATAGTTTCTTCATATCATGTAAGTTTCTAATTCATTCTTGGCATTTTCAGTTTAAAAAATGATGTGGAAGTCAAAAATGAGGCAAGAAAGACTGATTCCAGTGTTAGAAGATAATTAAATGAACAGATTTGTGGATAAAGAAAAATGAACAAATAACTCAGTTTTTTATATCCTTTTCTTCTTCAGATTAGAAAACTCCTGTAGCAAGACGTCTATGAACTTCTTTAGCATATAGTTTTATGCTTTTTAATTTCTATTTTTCTTATAATTAACTCAGACACCTTTCTTTCATATTTCTTCATATAGATCAGATCGGTTTGCTACAGATTTCATGGTGGCTGATCTGTTAAAAGATGACCTATTCATTCATCACTTGGAATATTGTAGCCAACTGTAGGGATGTTCTTCTAAGTCAGATCTGGAAAGCTGTGTGGTTCTTACGCTGTATGGCAGGCCACATAGGGTTGTCAGAACCTTCTCTTGCAGTCTGTTACAAATGCACAAGCTGTTTCTCCCTCTCTACTTAGCCCCAAGCCACCAATTCAGGAATTTTCCTTCCTCAACAATTCTGCATAAAGATTGCTCTGGGGAAAATATATGTGGAATTATTTTATATGCAACTTTTTCCTCTGCACAGTTGTGATCTCGATAACATGCCAAATAATACATGATGGCGTGAGTGAAGACACATTACGTGGATAGCTGATTCTCCAATTCTGGAAATTTTAAAAGCAACCATATTTCATGGATGGTTTAATTGTTTTCCTGCTCATTAGAGAGAGTTGAACTTTGTGGGCCCTTCCAAGTCTATAATTATTTGAATCTATACATTATAATCATATCATGGCTTTTTGCAAGTTACCTAGATTTTGTTTTGAGTTGAAATGTGATTTTTCAGACAATGATTATGTTTTATAAATGTATTGATGCTGAGTTAATAAGAAACTTCGTAGTCTTTCTATAAATGTTTCTGAAGTTTAATATTGAGGTAGGTTTACCAAATTATTTATGTAAAATATATGTGGAAGCCAAGTAAGTATCATCACAAAGAGTTAGGATAGAAATTATTTCTGCTTTAGTAGAAAGCTAAATTTGGCATTTAATACTTGTGTTTTGCAAAGTTTTCTCTAATTCATTATTAGTGAATTTTATAAAAACAGAAATATTTCTGCACACTACAGATATAGTAGTTTTATCTCGTCAGACAGATTACTAATTGGCAGAGATCTGTTAACATCTATATAACAGATCTCTTCTTCCTTAAATTTGGCCATTGCTATGGTTTCTCAAAAATATTATGACGGCTATTTAAGTCAGTGCTTGATTCAAAATATGCTGTAGAAAATATTTACATTAAACATTTTCTTGTTCACTATTACCCTTATAAAGTAATTTCATGGCATTCCAAATGTGACTTATTTCATTTATTATGGAACAAAAGATTTAATTTACAAAGAAGAATCTTCAGACTGTTAATATATTTGATGTTGATGCCTATGACAATTTGAAATTGTAGTATTTTAAAGTTCCTTGTTTTCTCCAATGTTCTTGACCTTTATTCTTTCACATACTATGAATAGAAAAGACACTTTTACATGGAATTTCACACTGCCAAAGTTCCTTGTTCTCTTTTTGCTCTCTGAATAAGCAAGACGGGGTGGAGGGTCTTCCCAGATAATAAAATGAATGTTGCACAGTTTGCAGTAGGTTTCGTATCAGTGAGAACTAACTCCTGCATATGCCTCTTCCAAAGGCTGTTATGCTTCCAAAGCATTCCGATGCACTCATGTTGAGTTATGTGAGGTTTTGGAACTAGAACAGTTTTCCTTCTTTCTCTTTCACACAAATTAAATCTTTCTTTTTTAGATTTTTAGATTATTATCCTATTATTTTTTGATTTTTGTTTTGGTCAAGTCAGGGCAACATGGTAAGTGCTTCTGCATCCAGTTTTGCCCAATACAATAACCATAAGAATTGAGTTGGGTTGAGAGAGAGCAAGTAGCCCAAAGTGAGCCTAGATGGCTTTCATTCGTAAGGGAGGACTAGGATTCACAATCTCCATCAAACTGGCTCATCAAATACAGCCTGGCAAAGCTGCAACAATGTGGTGGTAAGGTGAAAGGAAGAAGCATGTTTAATTTTAGATACTGTTGAAAACATCCCAACCAAAATTAGAGCTTTATAATTAATAGAAATAAGAAAACATAACAAAATACCAGCACAACGAAGTAACCAAGTTATTATTATGGTTATAGAATGAACTTGTGGGTTTTTCCCCCAGTGTATTTTTGAGGACGGTAAGAAACAAAAACAGAATATATTCCCTCTAAATTTTGCTTCTTTTGGTAGAGTGCCTTGAGAGTATTTCTTATTTTCTTTCTTGATTCCTTGTCAACTGGGTAAATGGAGAATGTTCAAATGCAATGTTAGGAATATTTTTCCAAAATATTTGAAAAAAATGCCTAAGGCTAGAATAAAATATTTTACATTTAGCTCATACATTCTTCATGCGTCTTTACTGTATTCTGTGTGAATTTTTAACGCTTTCTGCCTCCAAGCATATTTACAGAGCAGATTAAGGTCTTCCACTTTAAAGTTGTAAATCAACTTTGTAAACTATGTAAATTTAATTTTATATTCAGTTTCCTATCTAAGAAAAAAAAATGAAAATATATTCGGGTACATATCATTGAAAGAAGAGGGTTAAAGAGAACACAGAATCCAGGGAACAGTAGTTGCCTGTACAATTTAGACATCCCTGGTCATACTTTGTATTTCAACTTCTACATGGTACATTGTTAAACGTGTCATCTTTCTGCAGATTTGTAAGCATGCTTTCTATTTATGTGTAGTTTATAATCTGAAAATAAAATGGTGTATATTATTTTGCAGTGCAAAAAGTTTGGATACCCGTTTGGTCAGTACTTTGTAATATCTCCCTTGCTAGAATTAAGATCATCCAAATATTTCCTATACCCAAGTAAAAAGACTTTCTATCTTTGCTTTCAGAATGATTTTCTCACTCTTCATTACACAACTCTGGTAGTGGACTAAAAACTACTAGACTGTGAGTCCTATCCTCACTTAGTCATAAAAGACACCCAAGTGATTTTGGGCCAGTTATTCTCTCAGTTCAGCCCACCTCACGGGGAGTTGTTGAGAGGCAAATAGGAGGCAGGGGCATAATGTATGTTGTTATGAGATGAACAAAATAGAGGAAGTAAAAATCTAACCACAAATTTAAAACAATATTCTTGGGTTACCTTGCATGCATTGCATATTTCAGATATTCCAGCACATTTTTAATAATATTCAAGTCTGAGAGCTGGAAATATTCCTAAACTGTCCTGAAAGTGCAATTGGATGTTCTTGGTTTTTTCCTGGAAAACATTTTGCTTCTTATCCAAGAAGCTACTTCAGTTCTGGCTGAATGGTGGGGAACAGAAGTATTTATATTCGTTAGCAGTCATCTGGTTGTAGCACTCTGAAGGTCAATCGTTAACTCTCTGGGAGTTGTTGAGGCGACTTCTGTACTCTCAGTTACTTGAATCAGAGTGCAAATGGGTGCGGAACCCGACTGCTGAAAGGACTGTGTTGTAGTCGGGGGATAGATGGTGTTGTATCCCTCCCCCTCTGTAAAATTGCTGTTCAATTTTAATATAGATGGCCTCTTTTGACTTTCTTTCAAACCAGTGGTCCTCACTGTTCAGAATGTGGACTTTCTTCAAAAGAGTGACCTTTGTCTTTCAGATGCAGATGGACTGCTGAATCTTGTCCTCATGGGTTTGTTCTCTAGGCATTTGTTGTTGTTGTTAGCTGCGAAGTCGTGTCCGACCCATCGCGACCCCATGGACAACGTTCCTCCAGGCCTTCCTGTCCTCTACCATCTTCTGGAGTCCATTTAAGCTCACGCCTACTGCTTCAGTGACTCCATTCAGCCACCTCATTCTCTGTCGTCCCCTTCTTCTCTTGCCCTCAACCTTCCCAGCATTAGGCTCTTCTCCAGTGAGTCCTTCCTTCTCATTAGGTGGCCAAAGTATTTGAGTTTCAACTTCAAGATCTTGCCTTCTGAAGAGCAGTCAGGGTTGATCTCCTCTAGGACTGACCGGTTTGATCGCCTTGCAGTCCAAGGGACTCACAAGAGTCTTCTCCAGCACCATAGTTCAAAGGCCACAAGTTCTGAGGCCTTCCTTGGTGATACGTTTTAGTTCTTTTTCTTTTTCCTCTTTGCTGATAACAAATCTTCAGCCCAGTGGTGTAGAGTTCTGATCACTCCCATTTTGTGCTCCAGTAGGTGGCAAAAATCAAAACGTAAATATTAAATCTGTGTGTGATCGATCAACCATGCCCTGGATGATTGAGAATGTCCATAGACATAATTCCAAAACATTTATTTTTCTTTCGTATAATTTATACACGGTAGGTTTTGGATCACTGTCTTGCTGAAATAATCCAGCTTCTTTTCATTCTCTATTCATTTAATGAAACATGGCTAAATGGCTAAATTTTGCAGGCAACTGTATTAATTGTATAGATGAAAATGTAGAAATAATTATAATTTAAATGCATTTAGTTATCCTGTGGCAGTCTGCGGTCTCTATACTAATTTTTTTTATTGGCAGTTTCATTTTTTCCTTCCTCTTCCTCCTCTTCCTCCTTCTTCTCCTTTTTTATTATAACTGAATTGAACTTGACAGCCATTCACATAAGAGAACTGACTTTTCTATAGGTTTCCTTAGTGTACTATAAGAATAAGTTGCTGAACAAATAGCCACAAATAAATTATTCATTTAAATACTCTTATAAAATGAAGAATCGTTGAATTAGAAATTGTCTAAGGACTAAGTCCAATTCATTTTACTGAGGCCTGTATAGGGAAATTTCCTATGTATGGTGCTCCCATGATTTAATTCTCTTGGAACTCTGTCAAAGCAATAAATATCACCCATATTAGTATGCAAACATTCAGGCATACTAGATTTTGCACAATAAATACAAGCAACAATGAGGGTGAAATTCATGTTGTCTTCTTTTTTTCAATTTCTTTCGTTCTCTTGCAAATTCTACATTTTTTTACCTAGAACTCCAGACAAATATTATAACCCCATAATTTTATGTATTTTAGTTATAAATGCATATACACATGCATGCGTTATGCTGGCAATTGTCCCTAAAATATATTATTCAGAATGTTCTTGGAAAAAATGTTCAGTTGCAATTTTACCACATCTCCATGGTAGATTAAAGCATTTTGGAAACCTCATCTCTCCAGTGAAGTACACATATATAAAACCAGTTCAGCAGATATCCAAATGGACATCATTCTGTGTATGCAAATTTTCTTTTCTACCCTGTTCCTCATAGCACTTGTTCACATATTCTTTATGTAGAAGAGGATTTTGAAATAAATTTAATATCTTTTTCACTAAATCTATTTTAGATCCAACTGGATCAAAATTAAATCCTCTTTTGTTAAATGGAGCACATTTCAGATTTGAGAATAGTTTATTTTAAAGGAGAAGATTTGTCCTTGGTGCTCTCTGAGCTTGATTGTTTTCTTGCAGATGTTTCATTACCCAAATTAGGTAACATCACCAGGAGTGGGATTTGTTCTCAGTTTATATTCTAGTGGCTTGCTCTGGGGTAGTCTTAAAGGTTCTTTGATTGAGTGGTGGCTTGTTTGGCAGTCCCTTGATTGGGGTATTTTTTACATGATTGCTGCTTAATCTTGAAGTTAATCTAGGCTCACCTAGGTGCTGATTATAGTGGAAAGATGCTTAGGTCTTTTTGTTCCCCTTTTGGCTTGTCGATTGTCTCTTTTGCATAGTTTATAGATATTTTATGTCTGTGTGTTTATTGAGAGCTAATTTATCAAAGTGCCAGGCTTTTAAAAATTCCCTGGCATTTTTGGACCTGACTTGGTCTAGAATGGCCACAGTTTCCCAATTGGAACTGTGGTTAAATCTGTCAAAATGTTGTGAAATTAAAGGTTTTTGATCATGTTCTCTGACTACTAGTTGGTGTTCATGGATGTGTTCTGCCAGTTTTCTGCCTGTTTGTTCTATATAGTGGCTTTTGCAGTTATTACACTGTATGCTGTAGATCAGACTACCGGCCCACAGGCCAGTTGCATCATGCTGAGACCATGCCCACCCCAGCTCCGGCAATGCAAAAAAAGTTGTGATATGTTGTGACATGTCACATAATGTGGTGAGTTTAACACCTGTGCTGTAGATCAGGGCCTTTCAACCAGTGGTACCCATACCACCTGTGGTACATTAGCACTTGGCAGGTGGCCCTGCCCAGCCAAGTGTGGTGGGGGAGGGAACGAGCCAGCACAGCGCTGGACTTACTGTGAGAGTGTACTCTGGAGCTGCAGAGTGGCTGGGGCAAGACAAAGGCCCCAGGATTGGCACTTCCGGCTCACCCGGATGAGAAAGGAGGAGGGGGTGGAGACAGGACATGCTATAAAAGGAGGCAGTTTGGGTGGGAGAGGGAGAGAGAGAAAAAGAGTCAGCCTTGGGAGGAGCTCAGCTCTAGCTGCACTGAAGGGAAAGAAGGAGGAGGGTAGGGGGAGAGGAGAGGAGAGGAGATCAAGCAGGCCAGCCATGAGCCGATCTACAACTTCTATGGCAACAGGCAAGAAACGCAGTGGAGGAGGGGTCGCCCTCCACAAGGAATGAAGAAAGGCATCAGCTGGAGGTGAGGCAGGGAGAGAGGGAGGGAGATGGAAGAGTAGAAGGATTCTTATATGCTTTTGTGTCTTTGAAGTTCTGGGATCTGTGCAATGTGGGCTTTGTGTTCTTAAGGAATGTTTGGCAATTTCTATTTGGCCTGTAGTGTTCCTTTACTTATGAATGGAGCCATTTGGGGATGCTGCCTTAGCCAGCAGCCAGTGCTTAACTACGTACATTTGTTTTTTTCTTCCTTAAGTGCTGCCTGCTCCTTAACTTTCCGGTTTGGTTTTTATTTCCCGCCCCCTCTGCTGGGTGGTTGCAGCAGGTTTTGGTCACTTCACATGACCCTGGGACACTGTGACTGTCATAAATATGAATCAGTTGCCAAGCATCTGAATGTAAATCACAAGACCCTGGAAGTGCTGCAACATTCCAGCTGATCAGCGCTTTTTCTGTGCTCAGGAGAAGTGCCAGGATCAGCGCTGAGCTCCAGCTGGAGCCTGGTGGTGATCCTGGCGCTTCCGCTGAGCCCTGACAGCCCCAAAGAAGTGCTGATCCTGGCGCTTCCACTAAGCCCTGACAGCCCTGCAGCTCCAGCCATCTCTCGCTCAGGGTTGTGCAGTGCTGCCACCAGTTCAGCTCATTCCCCTCCCCCGCTACCACTTTTCTAGGATGGTCGCGTACCACCTACTAGGTGCCAATGTACCACAGGTGGTACCCATACCACTGGTTGAAAAGCCATGCTGTAGATGACACCTGTTGTTTTTTTCCTTCTGGGGCTGCTGGGGCTCTTTTGGTTTATTTAGTTTTGAAGAGCTTTGGTTGGCTTGTGTGAGATTTCTGTATGCTATTGTTGTTTATATACAAGGAACATAAAATGTTACATTATTTTACATTGTATTAGTGGTCTACATAGCTCACTATTTTGTGCAGTAACTGAAGCTTTTTAAAGTTTCACTCAAGTTGATGGACAGTCATTGTCAAACATAGCACTAAGTTCTTCAATGGAATTACATTTCAAGTTTTATACAGATAAAATTCAGGTTCTAGGCATAATGTAAAAACCTGCCAGCTAAATATTTCTTATAATTCTGCCAGCTAACAGTTGCTAAATATTTCTTAATCTGAAAAATCATGAGGGTACAATCCATAGAGGAAGTTATAGCTACATGAATGACTGAACCCAATGTCATATGAAACAAAACTTGATTACACATGTTATGTCTAAGTGTGGACGCAAAACTAATGTTCCGGATTCTGAAGTTTCAAATATACATTGCCCCTAAAAAGAAGTTTATAATTGATTTAACTAAACAAATTTAAGAATTTATTATAGGTTAATATGTTTAAAGTTTATGCCAAAATTGTAAGAAATTATTTTTATTATTAATTTATTTTATCAGTAAAAATAATATTCTTATTTACAATTTCATAGCTTGCTATTAGTGAAACATTATTCTGAATATAATAAGCATGTTAATTAAATTAAATAAACATAATTAAATGGATTGCTGCCCTAACCACAGTTAGTTTAAAACTTATGTTCGGCAACACACACTACTTCTAATAAAAAGGTTAAATTCTCCTCTGGTTGACTTTATCCAAGCAGTTTTTTGGGGAGCAAAATGAAAATGGTCACTGCTTTGAATTGGTATGTTTTCCCTCTGTAGCCAACAGCTTTTGTATTCCCAAGTGCCAATGATCCAAATATTAACTAGGAATGACTAAATCAATGAAGATAATTACGCTTATAAATTCTAGTTTTTTAGCCCAATGGTGCTCTTCAAGTTGCAAAAATAAAATGCCCATCACAGAAAATAATTATACACATTATATCAGAGGCATAACAGTCTTTTCATTTGGGACACAAAAACAAAACAAAACAGTGATGCTAGCTAGAATAAATAAATTCCACTCAACCTTACAAACTTTTTTAAAAAATCATTAGATAACCAAAGTCTCAAGAATCTATTTCTTAGAGTTAGCGTGTGATCTCTGCTTGTGGCATATTCTAATTTTATAGCTTAATTGGAGACAGCTTATTTTGGGATCAAAAATTGCTCTCATAAAGCCCTTTGATTCTATATCTAGGCAATATATTCCTACTTTATTTTCTAGAGTTAATCAATTCTTGAAAAAAACAAGTACTGCATTTGGAATTTTCTCATATATTTAATATGGGAAAAGTACCTTAGCCCAAAAAAAGAATGACTTGTGTAATATGTGGGTCTTTCTAATTTAATTAATTAATTAATTAATTAATTAATTAATTAATTAATTAATTAAACAGAACAGGAAGGTTTATTTCTTTGGAAATATAATTCCTCAACCTAGTTATCTCTGGATATATTGCATCTAATCCTCAAACAGCCAGGCCTTTGTTATTAGGGTTTATGACCTGCCTGGAGAATATTTAGTGGTAGAAGGCTGGTCTGTTCTTTAAAGAAAAAGTATTGAACTTATTGAGAAGGAAAAATCTTACCATGAGAATCATGCTGGAGTGCTTTACTCAAGAGCTTTAGTGATATGGTATAAACTTTTTTGTGCTATTAAGCTGATAGATTTAGCCACATATCCTATTAATTTCTTTTAAGCTTTATCATTAAATATTATCAGGGCAATCATCCCAGAATCTTATCTAGAAGTGGATATTCGTGTTTGCTCATCACATATTCTTATTTTCTTAAATTGTTCTCTTTAAGAAAGATCTATGTTCCTTATCCATGTGTCATGAACCAAATTAATTGCATTTGCAAAATATATGTTCCCTATCCATGCATCAGGAACCAAATTAATTGCATTTGCTAAATTAATGATCTTGCAAATATAGTAAAATAAAATAGTAAGAAATGCAACTCATTCTATAAGAATTAACTGAACATATAAGATATGCTACCAAACTTTGCCCTCTAAAAATACTAATCTAATAGTAAATGTACATGGAATTTTCTCTTGCTTTTCTTGTCCTTGATTTATTTTAGAACTTGTCTTTAAAGACAGCACAATGTTTTCACAGGAATTTTTACCAGCCTGGGGAAATAAAACTGCAATGTGGGTTATGATAGCAATTTGCACATACACTTCATGCTACAACAGCACATCTGAAGAAAAGGACCCCCATATACTAGAATAGGAAATTTGATTGATTGGTTGTTTGGTTGATGTGCTATAAAATCATGTTGATTTTTACTATCCATGTAGATTTTCCTCCAAAATCATTTGTTTCCAGCTTGGTGTTTCTGATCTAATAATGCCCTTTTTGCTGCTGTAATCAAGTCCATCCACCTTACTATTTGGTGTCCTCTTTTTTCTTTCCTTCTGTGTTTCCTATCACTATAAACTTCTCAAGAGAACTGACCTTCATGTACAAGTAGTCCTTGACTTACAACCATTTGTTTAGTGACTGTTCAAAGTTACAATGGCACTGGAAAAAAGTGACTTACGATTATTTGTCACATGGCCGTTGCAGAATCCCCATGGTCACTTGATTAAAATTTGGATGCTTGGCAACTAGCATGTATTTATGACAGTTCAATGTCCTGGGATCACGTGACCATCTTTTGCGACCTTCTGACAAGAAAGTCAATGGGGAAGCCAGATTTACCTAACAACCATATTAATAAGCTCATTTTACTTTCATATAAATGAATAGCCATTTGATTCATTAGGAATAGTGACAGAGGCACATTTGCATTTTTCATTGGGTGACTGCTTTTAAAGTTGTATGTAAGTTCATGGAACTGTTATTTTTGTGCCTGGTAACAATAACAGCCTAATAGAATTAGAGAATAAATACACCATTTCTGCCAATTCTTGCGACTGAACAGTTTATGCAAGTGTACCAAGATAGCCAGGCTTGAAGTTGAAAAATTGGCGTATTAGATTTCTCCTTCTGTATTTTTTCAATGGTAAATCTAGATAAGGACAGTAACTTTTTTTAACTTACTACTATTGTTATCTGTGGCCTTTTCTTTTCCTAAGAATAAGCTTGATACAAAATCATTCTGGAGCAAGAGTTCAGTACTAAGATATTTGGCAGATTCTCATATAGCCCAAATTCCCTTTTCCCAATTTTATTTCACCATTCATAACTTTTCCCTTTGAGATAGTAATTCTATGTTGACAACTTTTGGTTCAGTTCTATTGATCTTCAAAAGGTTAGTAATGCTCTTTAAGGATATGTTTCTATTATAGTATTGAATTACATTTATATTATTGATTACATTTATATCTTTTTTCTCATGGAGGAAGTATTCCAGTAGCAGCTTTCTAATTTATTATTTCTCTGCTCTTTTTTTGTTCCTGCTAAAGGCCTAATACTTCAGTCTTTCCACATTTTTGGTCTGCCTTTCTTCTTTTTTATCTTGTGTGTCTTCTTTTATATGTAGTAAAAGCCCTCGGGAAAGACTTTCTTTTATGAGCTGTATCTTAGAGTACTGCCTTAAACCACTGTACTTCTTGTATGTTCTTTGGAATATAATTAGTACAGCATATATACATGATAGAGACATAACAAAGTATCTGGTTGAGTAAATCCATAATTATTGCATTTCTAATCTGTACTGAGGGATAATTACCATAAATTTGAGTGCTTCCTACAGATTTGCATTTTCATCATAGCACCTGGAATGCATTTGGGGCGAATTGACAATGACATAAGTGTGAAATGAAAAATACATGTCTGCACTCCCATATTTTTTCCCATTTATCAGTAAAAGTCAGGCTTCTTGCAGGCTCAAGAAAGAAAATTGTAAGAACACATGCTTGTCTGTCTTTGGAATTCTCTAGAATTAGGCTGTCATGAAATGTAAAACTAATGTGTGGTTGTAAAAACTATCACCGGCATTTTCCTTGCTACTGGCGGATGCCTAAGTAGATTTGGGAAAGAAAGGGGTTATTATAAACTGAGTACTCAATAGCTAGGTATGTCATTTTAACTAAGTAACTAAAATGTCTTAATGGATTTGGAATATAATTTTGTTTATATTCACAAGATTTTTAAAAATGAAAAATGGTTTTCTTTTGCAAAAAGATAAGCAATCTAAAATGTTTGAAAGTAAAATTGAACAATGTATTGAAATGAAATGAAATGAACCTTTATTGTCAAAGTACAACTATGTGTACATTGAGATTATCTGAGCCTCCCTTTGTGTGCCCACCCCCCAACACACAGTGACAACAAATCCTCCATCTTACTACACCATGTGAACCAACTACCCCACACACTGGCCTCCCAAGTCAATTCTGCATAAAATTCACAAAAGTTCACAAAAGTTATTTCTCATTCAAAAAAGCCCACGGATAGAAGCTGTTTTTCAGCCTGTTGGTGCGGCTGGCTATACTCCTATATCTCCTACCCGATGGTAGGAGAGTAACGAGATACCGTCCAGGGTGTGAGTCATCCCTGATAATTTTCCTCACTCTTCCAAGGCAACGAGCCCTGGCGATGTCATCCAGTGGTGTCAGGGGACAGCCCACAATGTCTTGTGCTGTACTCACCACCCTCTGTAGTACTTTCCTATCCACGGCTATCAGACCAGCATACCAAACCACAATACCATATGAGAGGACGCTCTCTATAGTAGACCGGTAAAAGAGGGTCATTAGCCGTTGTTCTACCCTGTTCTTCCGCAAGACCCTGAGAAAGTGAAGCCTCTGTTGGGCCTTTCTAGCCACCTGGGTTGTATTAACTTTCCAGGTCAGATCTTCACAGAGGTAGACTACCAGAAATTTAAAGGAGGAAACTCTCTCCATACAGTCCTCCCCGATGTAAAGTGGGGCAGGTTCCTCCTTTTTTCTCTGGAAGTCTAGCACCATCTCTTTCGTCTTGCCGATGTTCAGGTGCAAGTTGTTGTTACTACACCATATGGATAGTTTTTGTACCTCCACCCTGTATGCTGTCTCATCCCCACCTGTAATGAGACCCACCACAGTTGTATCATCTGCGAACTTAATTATCGCAGTGGATGGGTCAGATGATACACAGTCATATGTGTATAAAGAGTACAGGTAGGGACTAAGCACACAGCCCTGTGGCGAGCCGGTGCAAAGCTTCAGGGGGGTGGACAAAGCAGACCCGACCCTCACTGTTTGTAACCAGTCCCTGAGAAAGTCTTGAATCCAATCGCAGATGGCGGGGGAGAATTTCAAGTCAGTCAGCTTCTCGATAAGAATGCTTGGCAAAATGGTGTTAAAAGCCTAGCTATAGTCAACAAAAAGCATCCTGACATAACTTCCAGGTTTCTCAAGATGACTTGCTACAGAGTGTAAAGCAGTAGCTATGGCATCGTCTGTCGACCTATTTCCCCTATAGGCAAATTGATGTTTATCAAAATCCAGTGGGAGGCATGTCCTGAGATGTTGGAGAACCAATCTTTCAAAGCATTTCATGACTACAGACGTTAATGCAATAGGTCTTAATCATTTTTTTAAATACCCTAATTTTTTGTGTAGTTAGATCAGCATCTCTAGTTCTTTTAATAGATGATACAAAAATGGATTGTCAAGTAAAGTATTGGTAATTATACAAATAATTTTAACCTCAAGTATATTTGCTTTGAAACAGTAGTTTTCAACATTTACCTATATGCAAACCATATTACCATCCAAAGCTTTTGTGGGCTAGCTTCAGACTTAAATGTGCTTAGAACAAGAGTTACTTACAGATAGTCTTCAACTTAAAATCACAATTCAGCCCAAAGTTTATGTGGCTAAGCAAGACAGATGTTAAGTGAGTTTTGCCCCGTTTTACAAACCTTTTTGCCAACTTTAAGTAAATTACTGCAGTTGTTAACTTAGTAACATGGTTGTTACATGAATCTAACTTCCCTATTGAAAGAATAACAGAGTTGGAAGGGACCTTGGAGGTCTTCTAGTCCAACTCTCTGCTCAAGCAGGAAAACCCCTATACCTTTTCAGACAAATGTTTGTCCAATCTCTTCTTAAAAACCTCCAGTGTTGGAGCTCCCACAGTATTTGGAGGCAAGTCATTTCACTAATTAATTGTTCTGTTAATTGACTTTGGCTGTCAGAAGATTAAAAAGGTGATCACTTAACTCCAAGATATTGCAACTGTCATAAACACATGCCACTTGCCAAGTATCCGAATTTTGATCATATGACCACAGGGAAGCTGCAGTGGTTGCAAGTGTGAGTCACTTTTCTCAGTGCCATTATAACGTTGACAACTACCTGTACTTAGAACAACAATTAAAGATATAGCATGAGCTATTAAAAATACAGCTATACTAGATATAGTAACTCCTTCATAAACATGGCATTCTTCTTGCAGTACATTTGCCTTCATAGGCCTATATCAGTATGAAAATAATATTGATCCTATGAGAAATTTGATTATAATATTATAAATTTATAATTTTAGAACATTGTTTATTATATTAACATCATTAAAGTATGGGGAGAAGAATTTCCCATAAGAAAAATTAGTTACTGTACATTCAAGAGTTAAGTAAAATATGTATGTTTTCATAATGTTGCCGCACACACTTTGAGATTTTATTTGAAAGTACTTCTCTTGTAATTTGACACAATTACTGCTACTTTCAGGGAAATTGTTTTATGTTTTTCTGTAACATTGTATTCAGTGGCTTATTTCTGATGACAAAAAACTTTTTAATTCACTGGAAACATTTGCCAGCAGAAAGAAAAAAGGCATATTTACATATTTCCATTTTGTTTTCCAGACCTTCTCCATGTTCAGCTGAATGTGTCTGCAAATACTCATTCTTTGTTTCACTGATGGAGATCTTAGTTATTTCTATGAAATAGTCTCTTTTCCTATTTTTATCAAATCATCTTATTGGCTGAAGTGAGCATGATGATAAGATTCATTGATTGTGTTTGTCTTAATTTTAAGATCTATATATTTGTAAAATGCATGGTTTGAGGTATAAAAGTTTTCATACATATACATAGTAAAGAAATTAATAGAAATAAATAAAAAATGGAAATGCTTTTTTTTATAATGTTATTATTTTTATGATGTTTTGTAGTGTTTTGAGAGGAAAATGAGCATCAAAGCAAATAGAAAACAACCAAAGTAAAGGAATGTCTGGAAGAAAAGAAAGTACAAATCTTGTGGCAAAAAGTATTAAAAAGTAGATTAATCTCCCAACAAAATGAATGGAAAATAGACATAAAGAAATAGGCTGTGAGAAGTGTGTTGCAGAGTGACACAGAAAAGTGTCAACTAATGGAAAATAGAAAAAAAAAGATTCTTGAAGAATAATGAACTGAAAGAGGATGAGGGAAACATTATGTAAAAGAATGCAAAAAATATTGATGAATGTGATAAGGGTGGCATATGATGGAAATAAAACATGCATGAATGTAAATGGTTAGCAAGTAGTTAAATACAACCATGGTGTGAGAAAATGATGTTTAGAATCATGCTGTTGAATTAAGCAGCCTCATAAACAGAGAAAGAAAGAGAGAAAGAGAAAGAAAGAGAGAGAGAGAAAAGAAAGAAAGGAAAGAAAGATAGATTATAAGAAGGTCAGCTGGCAGGTAAATGGCTGATGTCAAGTAAAGGAGGACATGCAGGGAAGCATGGGTAGCTGGCATGGTACAAGAATGATGGCTGCTGCAGGTGCATGAGAGGAAAGCATAAGTGTTGCAGGGCTTGGGCTGGCTGCCGCAGATTACAGGAAATTCTTGAAGGTGCACAAGAGGTGAGTGTGCATGGTATAGGATGGCCAGACTACTGCAAGGTGGGAACGGATGCATGAGGAGGCAAAGAGTGAGGTAGGGTAGAAGTGGTACTTCCAGGTACTGGAGATTTACTAGAGCAACTTTTGTCCTTTTCTGCTGGCTTCCCCATTGACATTGGAAGGAAGGTCACAAATGGCAATCACATGACTGTGGGGTGCTGCAAGTGTGAGATGGTTGCCAAGCTCCCAATTCACAATCACGTGACTGCAGGGGTGCTGGGTCATCCAGAACTATGAGGACTACTTGTAAAAAGCACTTGTTCAGCACCATGGTGACTTCAAACAGTCGCTGAATGTGTTTAGCCAAGGACTACCTTTATTACAAACCATTCAGATGGTGAAAATGGTGGAGACAATTGCAGATTATGCATAAGTGATGAAAACCTAGAACAAGTAGATGAATTTATGTACCTTCATAGAAAGATAGTAAGAGAAAATATTTTGAGAAATGTTAAGATATGCAAATGTTGATAAAAAAAATAATGGTGGTATATGGTCTGTTGCAAGGAATGAATGATTGCTAGATTAACCAAAAAGGGCTTTTTATAACAGCATGTTTCTATTATATGGAAATGAGAGTAATGTACATCAGGGAAACATGAAAGTAAGTTGAGTACAGTGAGAATTGTATGTAGAAACAGAGGAACAAAGAGGATTAAGAAGGAAGGTTTTGAATGAAAATGCACTGAATATAAAAGTGAACAAACAAAACAAAAGAAGAGCATCAAAAGGTTTTGATCATTCAGAGAGAATTAATAAGAACAGAATTGCAAAACCAGGATCAGAAAGAAGAGAAAATAGACTGAGAGATAGGAAAAGGCCAAAGAAGTCATGGCTGAATGCCATTTATGAGATCCTCAAAAAAATTCGAGAAGTTTAAACAGCAAAAAATGCATATATTTTATGGATGTAATGGAAATAAAGATTTTTAAAAAGATATAGCGAGTATAGTAAATTGGGTTCCTATCACTAGTTTTAGCAATGTTTCCTTTTATTTGTTAATCTCTTCTTAATTTCTTTGGCTTATGATTTCTTACTCTTTTTATGAACTCTGACAGCATTACCTATCCTAAAAGGGAATCACATAATGTGAATGCAAGTACACATACATTTGCCTTTAAATTATCAATAAAAATAGTTTTCTTGTATATTATATTTTAGATAATTACTTGATCAAAATTAATTACATCTGAAGGCAGCTATGCTATCATATGGTGTTAAAGAATATATTGTTCTATCATATAGACTACTGAATGTGTTTATTTTTTAAATGAATGACTGCTAATTTCTTCAGTTGGCCTGATGAATTTTTGAGAAAGCTGTACAGATACATTCAGTGCCCTCTGATGCACAAAATTAATACATCCTCTGGCTGCAATCCAATACTGTATTAAGTGTTTCTTGTATTGATTTCAAATATCTTAAGCATGTTTAATGGATTGTTGCACAAATGAAAAAATATGTTACAATTTAAATCTCTTTCTTTTCAAAATGGGAATGTTAAGAGTGGTTCTGATCTCTAATTTTAACAATTACATTTTAAATCAGAGTGAGCAGAGTGTCTCAGTTTTAATTTTTCTTACGTGTAAAAAACATTGCTCCTGAATGCTCTCAGAAAATTAATTTTGATTTTCCTAAGCCATATAACTTTCACTCTTTCTGAAAATATTGAAGAAGGCAGTGTGACATGGAAGATTGGACTAGCACGTTAAGAAAGAAAGAAAACAAAAATCTGAGATACATTTGTGCTACTACAGAAGAATATTAGTACAAAAAGATTGTGCTTTTACTGACCAGAGGATAAGCTTAATGAAGCCAATGATTTATTATGCCAGAAAGATTTGTCCCACTGAAATCTGGCTAGGAACTAGGTGATAATTTGAAAGGTATAATGAAAGAATTGAAACAATATTGGCTATTTTTCTGCAAAGCCTGTTTAGTTTAATATACCATAAAAGTTATGCCTTTTTAGAGGCTTAATAATAATAATAAGTTGGAAGGGACCTTGGAGGTCATCTAGTCCAGCCCCATGCTCAGGCAGGAAACCCTATACCAGGGGTGTCAAACTCAATTTCACTGAGGGCCGCATCAGCATTGCGGTTGCCCTCAGGGGGTTGGGTGGGTGTGGCCTGGGTGGGCGTGGCCTACTGGGTGGGCGTGGCTAGAGTGCTTATGGCCTATGGGGTGGGCGTGGTCAGCTCGACATCGTTTGCATCAAGGGTGCCTATGGGGGCCTGGGCAGCAGTGGGACAGATCTGAGGGTCTCTGGCAGGAGGAGGGTCTCTGGGCCAGGGCCAAGGCAGTGGGGGCCGTTCCCTCACTGTTTCCAGGATGGCTTCGCGGGCCGCATGAAACCACTTCGCGGGCCGGATCCGGCCCCCGGGCCTTGTGTTTGACATGTCTGCCCTATACCATTTCAGACAAATGGCTGTCCAGTCTCTTCTTAAAAACTTCCAGTGTTGGAGCATTCACCATTTCTGGAGGCAGGTTGTTCCACTGGTTAATTGTTCTAACTGTCAGGAAGTTTCTCCTTAGTTCTAGGTTGCTTCTCTCCTTGACTAGTTTCCATCCATTGCTTCTTGTCCTGCTTTCAGGTGCTTTGGAGAATAGCTTGATTCCCTCTTCTTTGTGGCAGCCCCTGAGATATTGGAACACTGCTATTGTGTCACCCCTCACCCTTCTCTTCGTTAAACTACACGTACCCAATTCCAGCAATCTTTCCCTATATGTTTTAGCCTCCAGTCCCCCAATCATCTTTGTTGCTCTTCTCTGTACCCTTTCTAGAGTGTCAACATCTTTTTTATATCGTGGTGAACAAAACTGGATGCAGTATTCCAGGTGTGGCCTTACCAAAGCATTGTAAAGTGGTATTAGTACTTCACTTGATCTTAATTCTATCCCTCTGTTAATGCAGCCTAGCACTGTGTTGGCTTTTTTGGCAGCTGCAGCACACTGCTGGCTCATATTTAAGTGATTGTCTACTAAGACTCTGAGATCCCTCTCACAGTTACTACTATTGAGCAGAGTACCACATATTGATTTGATTTTTCCTGCCTAAATGTAGAACCTTGCTTTTTTCACCGTTGAATTTCATTTAGTTAGATAGCGCCCAGTGTTCGAGTCTGTCCCGATCCTCCTGTATTTTAAGCCTATCTTCTGGAGTATTAGCTATTCCTGCCAGCTTGGTGTCATCTGCAAATTTGATGAGTTCCCCATCTATCCCCTCATCCAAATCGTTGATGAAGATGTTGAAGAGCACTGGGCCCAGAACAGAGCCCTGGGGCACCCCACTACACACTTCCTTCCATGTAGATGCAGTTCCATTGAGGACCACACACTGAGTATGGCCTGTCAGCCAGCTATGAATCCATCTGGTGGTAATGCTATCTAACCCACATTTTTCTATCTTATGAAGTAGTAGGTTGTGATCTACTTTATCAAATGCCTTACTGAAGTCCAAGTAAATTATATCCACAGCATTCTTCTGATCCACTAATTTTGTCACTTGGTCAAAAAATGCAATATGATTTGTCTGGCATGATTTGTTTTTGACTTTTAGTGATGACTTTGTTTGCATCAAGGTGTTAGCTGATTTGTTGTTTGATTATCTTTTCCATAATCTTCCCAGGTATTGAGGTCAGGCTGACAGGTCTGTAGTTTCCTGGATCTATTTTTTTTACCTTTTTTGAAGATGGAAACTACATCAGCTCTCTTCCAGTCCTCTGGTAGTTCCCCAGTGCTCCAGGATCTTTGAAAAATATAGTTCAGTGGTTCTGAGATCACGTCTGCCAGTTCCTTGAGAACTTTGGGGTGTAATCCATCTGGTCCTGGTGATTTGAACTCGTCTAGGCTGGACAGGTGTTCACTTACCATTTTCTTGCCTATCTTAACTTGCATTTCTATTCTGTTTTTTATGTCACTGGTTTTGGTAGGTTGGACTGTTTTTCCCTTTGTGTAAAGACAGATGCAAAAAAACAAGTTAAATAGTTCTGCTTTCTCCCTGTTGCTTGTCACCTTCTTGCCACTTTCCCCCACTAATGGACCATCATTTCCTTAACTTTTTTCTTATTTTTTATATGTTGAAAGAAGCATTTTTTGTTATTTTTGACTTTGGTTGCAAGCCTTAGTTCATTTTGAGCCTTAGCTTTCCTCACTTCATCTTTGCAGGTCCGGGCTATTTGCTGATATTCTGACTTAGACTGGGTTCTTAGAAGAGTTGCCATGCTTAAATATTAAATCTAAAGCTTTTGCCAATTCACCAATGATATTGGAAAAAAATGAAGGCTTTAAAATACTAGCTTAGCCTCAAGATGATGAGCTATAAATAAGCCAAGTGATTGAAAATCTGTCATTAATAATATCCAATAGTTACTTAGCACTTGTTAATAACAATGATTCCTAAAACACTGTCACAGAATTGAAACAAAGTAAAATTTTACCAACTGCAGATAGAATTAAGATTCACTCTCATGTAGGATGGCTGATTAAAATAAGATGAAAAAAGACCTATTCAAAACAAAATTAAAGAAAATAATTTTAAAAATTTGAAATAGTTTTTGTAATCCCCAAACGCTCCTAAATGCCAAGTTTTATCATTTATGACATCTATCCATATGATTTTCATCCATAAGTTTCCATTGTTTTTTCTAACATATATTGCAAATTTTTCTCAATTTTTACTAAAATTATTTATTTCTTAGATTTATATCCCACTTTCAATCAGCACCAACAGGCAGTGTATATAATGTTTCCATTTATTGAGAGAAGTCATTTTTTTTCATTGACGTCTTTCTAGACCAGCACTGTTTATTTACAGTAGGTATGATGTAATCTTAGGACTTGTTCAGTGACTGCTTTCCCAAGCACAATCTCTGTGTGTTTGTGCATGCATAGCTCTCAAGTATCTGACAGAAAAGAATGAAAAAGTTAAAAGTTAAAAAGAAAACTTTTTACCAGACCTATGAAATAATACTGACTGGAAAATGCTTATATTTCTAACTTGGGAGGTATGTGATGCCAGACAAATCAGTTAAAGGTATGATAAAGCCTAAATAGAAAATAAATAGAAAATGATGGAGGCAAATTTGTATTGGTTTTGTTATTAATAACAACTGATTGAACTAAGAGTGATTTTTTAAATAGTCATGACTCTCATAGAATGCTCTTTAGCAAGATTTATTATGATGAAATTAGTGGTGGTGCAAGAATTCCAGCAAGTGAAGTATTTGCCATTTAGAATTAATATATCAATGTATATATTAAGCAGTATTTTCTTCACAGCTATAATTTTCTCACAGAGTATAATTTAGGTACACGGAATTACATATTATATGCATATTTTGCTCGGTGTATTACGAATTGATCATTTTTAAAAGTGTGCTATTTTCATTCTGTTTAATTAATACAGTAACAATAGAAGTCCTATTTCTAATTTGAATGATTATCTTTTTTAATAGCATGTAGTATATTATCAAGGGACGCGGTGGCTCAGTGGGTTAGGACGCTGAGCTTGTCGATCGGAAGGTCGGCAGTTTGGCGGGTCGAATCCCGAGTGCCGCATAACAGAGTGAGCACCTGTTACTTGTCCCAGCTTCTGCCAACCTAGCAGTTCGAAAGCACGTAAAAATGCAAGTAGAAAAATAGGGACCACTACGGTGGGAAGGTAACAGCGTTCCGTGCGCCTTTGGCGTCTAGTCATGCCGGCCACATGACCATGGAGATGTCCTCGGACAAGCGCTGGCTCTTCGGCTTTGAACGGAGATGAGCACCGGCCCCTAGAGTCGGAAACGACTAGCATGCATGTGCGGGGGAAACTTTACCTTTACCTAGTATATTCTCACAATTTCAGTTACTATAATTTTTTGTGCTGGAATGGACAAGCAAAAGGAAGAAAAGTGAAGTGATTTAATATAGTTGGAAAATCGGGAAAATGCAACCTGCACTGTGTTAGAACATTAGGAGCCACTAATGCCTATGCAGCACAAGCAGCACAAACAGTTTATATTGGTGGGCTGGAACAAATTGTATCCCATCTATCGGTTTGCTGAAAGATTTGGGCCTTAGAGGAGTTGGCCCTGAATATGTCTTGTCCAAGCCTTCTATCCAAATAGTGCAGGAGACTGTGTAAATTGTAAAGCAGACATATACAGCCATAACATTATCTTTTTATTTTTATGATTCTATTTCACAAGCCTCCTGAAGTTTGTGATAAAACATCAGGAGGAAAAAATCATTACCCCCTGGGCTTTGCTTCTAACCCAGGTTTCTGATTATTAATGACAGGATCCTAAAATTAGGATACTGAAATTGAATTTTTGAAAAAGCACAGCAGATGTAATAGGAGGTAAAATATGAAGTTCCAGAGAAATGAGCTGTGAATTGAACCTGCAATAGAAATTGATCCTATCAGTCAGGTTTTTCCCCCCTCTGTTCTCTGAGAAAGAAACGAGCACATGTTACTGACTGTCAAGGAAATGAAGACCATTGATTAAATAAGATGCTCAAGTGCCAGAGGCTAAACTAGACTAGTTGGTACCCAAGATTATGAGCTGCAGCTGTCAGATTTCACTGCTTGATACCTAGATGAAATTGGCAGAAAGAGAGCAGCATAAAAAACATTTCAGGTGTCATCAGATAAAGAGCAAAGAAAGCTTTAAGCATCACAGATTTTGTGCTTATGGAAGCAATGTTGCCCTCTTACAGTGAATCATTGGTCCTAGATTGTAATGTGATTCACATACCAGTTCTGACCAATTTCTTTACATGCTGGGTTCCATGACTCTTTCAGTCAAACTGTTATAAATTGAGGAGGATCTAGTTTTACAGTCTCTTCTTCCTTCTATAAAATTGCACAAAAGAGAAGAAAACAAATACATCATGTAAGATTTATATGTAATATACAAAATATTATATATTGTATACAAATACAATATACAATATTACAATATACAATTAACTAGCAAGGAAACTGCTTTTGAGAGAGATTTAGAATATAACACAACTAAATCACACTTTCTCATGGACTAATTCATTGATTTCATTATTTTGTTTTTCTATTAAAGCATTACAGTACAACGATGTTAACTACCTCTTATAGCTCATTCCGTTTCAAACAGCTCACTTAAGGCACATTTCACATTCTTTTCATTCTATCTATTCCAGAGGCAATATGGAGGCAGTTGAAGCCTCATGCCATTCAGTCTTGGTCAGTAGGACAGAGAAATTAATCTCCTGCAGGATTAAGCCCAGAGAGACAAAAGGATCAGCCATCATGTTTACACCGTTTAAAGGCCTTCACTTTATAATCAATTTTATTTAATAATCCTATGGCTATCAGAGTGAATGACAAGTTACCTGGGAAGTTACCTTCAATTGTGATCATATGTTGAGGAATTCCTGTACATAGAAACTTTACAGAAACAAAATTATTCTTTCAATCACTTAAACTAATTCCATTGTTATTGTATTTCAATTCCACCTCTCTCATTTGCTATATTGCATTGCATTACATTATATTACTATTATATCATTTGTAGTAGTCTCAATTTGTTATGTCATTTGCAACTTCATGTAAAATACAGTTTCATTTCTTGATTCTTGTTTGGAATCATTATAGCTAAATTTATTTCTGTATCAGTTATTGTTTCTTTACTTCATCCATTAATTGTGAGGGTATAGAGGCAACTGCTCTCAGTATAATAATCTGCATGGCAAATATTTGCATGTCTTGGTTTCAAAAACAAAATAAACAAAATAATGTCTCACTAAGCAGTGAACCCATTTTTATAAGATACTTTGTATCAGAATTCTAGGCTATAATATCCTGTGATGTTGCGATCTTACAGTGTCATAGCTGAAGTAAAAGTTCCCCTTTGTTAGTTCAAGCTCTGTTTGTAACATAAGTCATATTCCATAGACATTGAATGTCAGTGAATGTCAAACCATTACACTGTAAACAATCCAGTCCAATGCCATCTAACTCATTTTCTTAGTTACACTGTGCTTGAAAATCCATTTTTGCTTTCTAGTTTCAGTTGTTAAAACCAAAAATCTTCCTTTGTGTATTTATTTGATTTCTCTAGCCACCCATCTTAACAAATGATGGGTGGAATATTTCTTGTGTGGAATATTTTCTTGCATGAATATAATAAGCTTTTTAACTGCAGAATCCTCAGGAGTAACTGAGTATGCCAACCAAGGAATAACTCCTGTACTATTGAAGCATTGTTCCTTTTCTTTCAAATAGAATCTGAGGTTGGTGGGGACTAACCTTTTCTATGGACTAAATTTTGTAAGGATCTACAGGATACAGCAGACATGTCAAACTCGTGATGTTGTGCAACGTATTGGAGCTTTTTTGCCATTGCTGCAATGGGGTGGGGGTCGTTTCCCGATGACGCGTACGGCCCACGGGCCGACAATTGGACACCCTTGGGATACAGGGTACATTTCAAATGTTTTTCCTCCAGGAATTTGGCCTGTGCAGTGATCATCTCCTTCTTCTATATGCACAGTAGAATGGGAAGGCACTTGAAAGCCAACACATAGAGAGGCAATTTGAATATAATTGTTGAATGGGAGATGCTGACCTTATTTTCATCTCTCTTCCTATGTAACTAACCACAGAAAGGTGGGCAGAATTCGGTTATCATGAGGACTATGGATGCTCATTGCTTATTCAGTAGTCACTCAACAGATATACTTGACACCATCATTTTTCCATAAGCTAAATTTCTTTTTCACTTAAGAAGGATCAGAACCATCAGTGATCATGGTAATTTTCATGAAAATCATGCTAGATCAGAGCCAAATAGGACAATAAAAGGAATTAAAATTAGAATTATACAATGATTTTCACCAAACATATGCCAAACATATTACTGGAACTGGAAATGAGAGAAAGTAAAACAATTTAAAAACCTCAATGCTCACGGAATAAAAAAATGATTGCTGAAAACGGTAGATGTAAATATGAATAATATATAGAGTATATACCGTGATATTTCTTGCTGAAGTATCATAGAACAATATTACAAGTTTGCAGAGATTCATGCCAGTCAAAAGTAGTAGACTCTTGTGGCAATTATTTAGAACATTCTTGGAGAAAATACGTTGATTAATAAACATGAGCTGGAACAAGCATATTAATCTATTTATTATAAGCAGTTTCTGACTCATTAACACTCATCTTACTGTACAGCTAGTAAGCAAGGAAATTCTCTTTTATCTTCTTGAGTATTTCATTTGAAATAAAAAATCAGATTATTCTGCTACATTTGTATAAAAACTCCATTGACTCCATTTTGTACAGTAGTTTTATAGATACACAAAGCAAGTTCCACCTCATAGTACAATATAAGGCTAAAGAGGTTTAAGCATCCATTGACTATAATTACTTGGACAGCATAAACATAAAAATATTTTAGTTTTTATGGAAGAATCAAGGCAGTAACTGTCATAAAATATTTTTTTAAAAAATTCTCTATGACACTGTCATCCTAACAGTGACTTTAATATAACAAAACTAAACATAGTTCCTATTGCTGTCTCCCTGTTGGTTGTTGGACGTATCAGAAGAAAAAGTTAAGCTGTGTCATTATTTGAGCCACATGTATAAAGAAAACCATGATGTATAATATAATATAATTTTAAATTTCCCACATCTAGTACTTTAAGCAATTGGTATTATAATCTGTCTTCCCTAACAGATGTATTCTTTAACCAAAACATAGAACTAAATTCTTCAGGGAACTGTCTCTGATTTTAAAATTGCAAGGTCCAATCAACTTTAGTTGCTATATACCGTATATAGAATGATCTTCATAAACAAGGTTAGGTGGACTTTTAAACAAGAATAACTTAAGAAGAAGCCCAAAATATATATGTGGTACTGTTTAAGAAGAATTTGTAAATCTGTCTAGATTTTTAATTTAATTTTATCTTACATTTATCTTATATTAAATCTCTAGCATTTTTGCTTTATCTTGCTTGGGTATTCATTTCACTTTTTTCTGAATTTGTGAAAAAGTTTACATGAATGTTCTTATATATGTAAATTTACGTTTTCTACTTGACCTCCATTATAGTAAACCTTTTACTGTAAACATTTTTCCTGAAACAGTTTTTAAACCCTTTTTATTCTACTCTATCACAGTATTCATGTAAAAAAAATAATGTGAGAGTTTGTTTAGAAAAGCAGAAAATACAAACAATATATACATTTCTATCCAAAGAATAGATTGGAAAATTTAAATTAAGTAATTTCATACTAATACAAGAGCCCAAGCAAAGTTCTCATTTCATATCTTCAACTTCTCACATTAAAATGTTTGTCTTCCTTTTTTTTCAGATCCTGTGCATGGTCCAAGAAAGCTTGAAGTTGTAGATATCAAATCCTGGCAAATCACCATCACCTGGGAGCCATTTGGTTACAATGTGACTCGTTGCCATAGATACAACCTTACAGTCCATTACCGTTACCAAGCTGGTGGACAGGAGCAAGTTAGAGAAGAAGTGAGCTGGGATACTGACAATTCACACCCTCAGCACACCATTACTAATTTGTCCCCCTACACTAATGTCAGTGTCAAACTTATTCTTATGAATCCTGAAGGACGTAAGGAAAGCCAAGAAATTGTGGTACAAACTGATGAAGATGGTAAGTTTTAAAATGTAATGTTTCTAGCATTTAATATGAACTAAACAACCCATGACTGTTGTGTCAATGTTTCAGAGAGATTTCCTTTACCTAAACAGAGAAATAGATTGACCATGTAGACGTGGGAGCGACTTCTGACTGTGTGCGTGTGTTTGTGTGTGTGTGTGTATACATATATTAACAAACTAAACGAACACTGTAATGGAATAAGAAAAACTAAAACAGTTTTTATTGCTAAAAGATCAAGCTTTCGTTGGCTAACTGCCAACGTCGTCAGGATGAAAACGCTGGGGTGGGGACATCGCATTTATACTGTTGGTGTCTGCACTCTGCTCATGGAGTGTGTCACCGGTCTGTATGTTGAGGTCGGCCGTATTTCTTTGAGTTGTTACGCATCTGTTTTTGGGGGATGTAGTTGTCTCTGGGTATCTGTTGTTAAAAGTGAATTGCTGATAGTTCCATGTGTTGTAGCCATAGATCTAGTCATTGCCCCTGTTCTCGTACTAGAGGTCCTAAATGGTTGTTGCTCTTCTTCCCTGTGTTCTACATTGCAGGGTGGTTGTGTGTTGGTGCAATCTTGATTTTGATACAAAGAGGCACTCGGTGAATGCTTGCGCTGTTTGCCTTCACACTGTGCATGTCGTTCCTCTTCCCAGTTCCTTAGTGCCTGGTATGCAGGGGGGAGGTCTTTGTGCCGGTTGATAGAGGAGTGGTTTGAAAACCAAGCTTCCTTAAACAAGCGGCCGCCTTATTCCATCCCAGTGTTCATTTAGTTTGTTAATTTTAACATGCCTGGGATTCACATTTTTAATCTTATCAAGGAATATATATATATATATATATATGATTTTAACTGTTTGAGTACAAGTGTTCAATGCCTGGATATATCTTATTAGTTCTCTGCCAAATGATTTCTGTAATCTTAAAATGAAACTTCAGTGTTCATAAGTTACAGTGCATTTTGCTAAATATCTTATTCTTGTATTTCATTCATTAGTTCCAAGTGCTGTTCCACTTGAATCTATCCAGGGAAATAATTATGAGGAGAAGATTTTTCTTCAATGGAAGGAGCCAGTACAAACATATGGAGTAATCACTTTATATGAAGTATGTTATACATTTAACTATAGGCTTGATTTGGATCAATATCAAAAGTACTTTTCTTACATATTTTTATCATTATACCCTTTCTCACTTTAATATGTACACAAATTTTCTCCATCCCATCTCATTCCATTCCCAAATTATTTTATGTCCACTATTGCATTTTTAGAAGCAACAGTGAGAACTGAACACAGAACCACTGATTGGTTCAAAATTGGGAAAGGAGTCGGCAAAGCTGTATACTGTCGCCCTGCCTATTTAACTTATATGCAGAGCACATCATGAGAAAGGCAGGTCTTGATGAATCAAAAGTTGGAATTAAGATTGCCGGGAGAAATATCAACAACCTAAGATATGCAGATGATACCACTCTAATGGCAGAAAGTGAAGAAGAACTAAAAAACCTCTTGTTGCGGGTGAAGAAGGAGAGTGCAAAAGTTAGGTTGAAACTTAACATAAGAAAACCAAGATCATGGCATCTGGGCCTCTCAATTCCTGGCAAATAGATGGGGAAGAAATGGAGGTAGTGACAGATTTTATTTTCCTGGGCTCCAAGATCACTGCAGATGGGGACTGTAGCCAAGAAATTAAAAGACGCTTGCTCCTAGGGAGGAAAGCCATGGCAAATCTAGACAGCACACTAAAAAGCAGAGACATCACCCTATCAACAAAAGTGCATATAGTCAAGGCCATGGTCTTCCCAGTTACAATGTATGGCAGTGAAAGTTAGACCATAAAAAAGGCTGAGCGCCAAAGAATTGAGGCCTTTGAACGATGGTGCTGGAGAAGACTCCTGCGAGTCCCTTGGACTGCAAGGCAATCAAACCGGTCAGTCCTAGAGGAGATCAACCCTGACTGCTCTTTAGAAGGCCAGATCCTGAAGTTGAAACTCAAATACTTTGACCACCTAATGAGAAGGAAGGACTCACTGGAGAAGAGCCTAATGCTGGGAAAGACTGAGGGCAATAGAAGAAGGGGACGACAGAGAATGAGGTGGCTGGATGGAGTCACTGAAGCAGTAGGTGTGAGCTTAAATGGACTCCAGAAGATGGTAGAGGACTGGAAGGCCTGGAGGAACGTTGTCCATGGGGTCGCGATGGGTCGGACACGACCGCAGCTAACAACAACAACATTGCATTTTTACAGTTTTATTGTAACAGAAAATAATAAGAAAATCTCATTTATTAAAATGTAAACTCAACAAAATCATGTTATTTGTTAATCTAACAAAAGAACTAAAGGACACCTCTGCCCTTAGATATCTTGTGTAAATATACTGACAAAGGATTGTATATATTTTGTTGCCAACCTATAATCACTGTCAAATCTCTTACTTGACTGAATTAGCTTGACATTTATGTTTTTACTTAATTTTCAGAAAGAGATGTTAAAATGTTATGGAAAAACAAAAGAAAAGCAAAATATTTAATCTAGCTTTACAAAACTTTCAGTATTATTTGACAACCAGTTGTGAAACACTATTTTATTATAAAAGAAGAGAATAACTTACTGTGGAAAAATATATTTCTAAAATTGAGTAGATTAGAAAAATAAAATTGTGTAGGTAATGGAAAAAGTTATTTTTCCTGTGATTTTTTTTTTCTAGACCAGCTTTTCTTATCTAGGGTTCTGTGAAAGGTCTCTCTACAGCTTCCACTTGCAGTGGTGGGAATTTTTAGATGCCCAGACTCAGCTGCATCCACTTTGTAAATGTTTTAAACATGGATTGAGTAGATTAGAAATGAAATGTATTGTGATTTTTTTTGTGTTTTTCAAAATATTTCCTCAGGGGTTCCCTGAGACCTGAACATTATTTCAAGGGTTATTCAAGGATAAAAAAAGACTGATCTAGATCATATATAAATTCATAATCTTTCGAAACATAATGAGAAACAACATATAAGATATAATGGGAAAAATATTATGCAGGAATTGCCTCCAAAGAAGCAGTTTGTAGCTGAAACAAAACATTGTGAGCTGTCAGAACTCAGACAACCCTTAAAATCTTAAAAAAAATGTTTGTTATGAACGTTCTTATTTTGAACGTTGAACAAAGCATACATTTTGTTACAACTTTCAAACAAAATATGGCTATTTTAAGAATAGTATTTGCAAGTATTATGTCTTATGCAAGTATTATGTATTATGTCTGTTCTACATGTCATGGTTGGAATGTTATCTTGCCATTTCTCATTAGATTGTTGTTCCTGGGGCTTTTTGTTTGTTTGTTTAACCTACACATATAGCACCAGGACTTTCTGGTAATTCCTTAACATTAGTATTGGCTTAGGCTGGATGGAGTGATTAGGAATCTGGGAGAAATCAGAAAGCACAGTAGTGTCAATTTACCATACCAGAAATGAATTTACCTATCCAATTCAGACATTTACAGAAGATATTTTGAGAGTTCCTCCTTCAATGAGGTACATGGATATGGGCTAGGTGAAACAACTTTGGTAGTTCTCAGGTCTCCTTTCTCTGTCCCAGTCTTTCTTGAATTATTCAAGCAGATTAAATTTTTGCCTTTAGTTGATTGTTGAATGGCCAGCATGCTGTCAGTTAAGAAAAGTACAGAATGCAATTGTCATCAAAGTATTTCACAGCATCATTGTCATCCTCGCACATATGTTTGGTCTTTTTTGTGCATATCTAACAAACAGCTTTTCATTTGTGGGGTCCTTTGTGCTCTCTGAATTTGGTTGTTTTCTTGCAGGTGTGGACTGATGATGTTATCTAGTTTCATAATAAAATTCTGGAAGAAAACAACCAAACTCAAAGAGCACTACAGATTCCACCATTCAATCCTGAGCTACAAACTCTCTTCTATCAGTTAATAATTTTCCTCCAAACCAAAAGCAAATTAAAGGGAAGGGGGGGAGAAACAAGTTAAAAATATTAGTTTAAATCTGAATTATAGTGTTTTATATTGTAAACATGGTATCTCTAAGCCCTGAGACTAAAAAAAAACCCCTCACAATACTTTGGCTAAACTTACTGTATGTTCTATCACTGTATTTCAAACATGAAGTTTTGAAGAGTAAAATAACTTATCAGAAGGGTATATTGAATAAATATGCAATCCTTGTCCAACGTCTGATGATATTGGTATTCTTTTGTAGATCACATACAAAGCTGTCAGCTCCTTTGACCCAGAAATCGATTTATCAAACCAAAGTGGACGGGTTCTAAAGCATGGAAATGAAACACATTATTTGTTTTTTGGACTGCACCCGGGAACTACTTATTCTTTTACTATACGGGCTAGTACAGCCAAAGGCTTTGGACCACCTGTAACAAGTCAATTTACCACAAAGATATCAGGTATTATTTAAAATCAACAACCTTACCATTATCATAAATGTTATATGTATTTAAATTGTTTAACTTAAATTTTACGATTTTTTTATGTCAGGACCATATTTAAGTTAGTTAAAATATTTCCTTTCTAAATAATGTTATCTAAACATTACTGCACACATACTTTTGTATACAAAATATTATTGATATGAGTTTACTATTTTAAAACTCATTTTTAAAATGTTGAGACAAACTAAGCTGATCAGACATAAAAACATACATTTCATATTAGGTTATTAAAGTGGCCTATTGGTATACGTTCACATTTCTAATCATTTTTAGATTATTTAGTATATAACATCCTTTCTCTGTTTAGCATGTATATTGTCCAAAGTCATATGCAGCTAAGATAGGTGGCCACATACATTTAATAAACCACTACAATAACAATTCAAACAACTTCTGACTATTCCAAGTCCTTAGGAAAGATTCAAGAGGTCGATAAAAGAACCATCTGTCTGAGTGGGCAAACAACCATAATAATAACAATAATAAACTATAATAATTGCCTTCAGTGAGGTACTTTGATGTTGTTATGGGGCTACACTGAAGAGGATTAGAGCTATGTCAGAGATTCAGTCATATTAGACCGGTATCAACAAAGAAGCCAGAGAAAGAGCATCTCTTCCATAAACAATATGGTGAGGTGTAACTTGCAGAAACCCAGACCACATCAGTCGTTACCCAGGTCAATAAAGTTTGTGCAAGATGTTGGAGTTCTTGGAAATCTAGTGACAAGTGGTCTATAGAACTCAGGATTATTGGCTGAGCAACAAGGACCAGAAGCTTCTTGACTACTGGAAGGAAAGCAAATAAGTAGAGATTGAAAACACGAAATAATAATAATTTGGTAAAATAAAACAAGAAGTAATCTGTTATTACAGATCAAGTCCAGGGAGGATATATGAAAAGAATGTATCCAAAATCAGAAATAACAGAACAGAAGTTAGCAGATCAACATTGATTTATAAAATGAAATAAAGCAGTCACAGAAGTAGAATTGGGAAAAAAAACCTGTAAAGGTCTATCCAAGGGAAAGAAATCAAAACCTTGCCAGAAATAGCTCAGACTGAAGAGGCAAGCCAGAGGAAGTTGGAAGCTAACATAGCTATTGAATTGTTTTATTCCCAAACCAAGCACCCTCTCCTTTGCCTTATCTTCAGAAAGATAGATCAAAGCCCTCTAAATAAAAACAAGAGAAAATGAAAAGAATATCTGAGTTTCCAGAGCAGCACAAAAAGAATAGAATAAAATTGCCTGCATTGAAGCTGGTTCCAAAGAAACAGCTAGCACAAGTATTAAAAGATGCCAATTTTACACAGGTAGTCCTAGACTTATGATCAGAACTGACCTTGGAATTATGGTCAGAAGTCGTTGGAGTCATAAGATGAATTCCATGTGACTTAACTTTACAACTGCATCCTGACTTTCCTAGGTGCAGTTGTTAAGTAACTGTGTGGGTTATTAACAGAGCACAAAGTACCTCAGGGAGTGGATAAAGCCCTGAGAGGCCTGCCACCTAGCTGGAACCCAAAAGGAGCAGACAAACAACTAAAAGCTTTTGCAACTTTTTTGGGAAAGCTTTTTTCTATCTGCTTTAGGCCCAGATTCTGCATAGATGTTGGGGGAGGGGGGAGAGAGATGGGAAGAAGTTGCAGCCTCTCCTGTAATCGCAAGTGTGGGCAGGCTGCCAAGCACCCAAATTTTGATCATGTGACCTCAGGGAGACTGCAACTATTATAACTTTTGGCATGAATTTTAAGTCCATTCAGTGCCATCAGAATTTCGAACAGTCACTGAACATGTGGGCATAAGAAAAGCACTACCTGTAATACAAAATATAAGCACCAACTCACTATAAGAAACAAACCAGTTAATGTACCGGATGGCTGCAGTTATAATACCTTGGATGAAAAACCAACTAACAGACACACACAAAAAACACTGCACCACTAAAGTGGAATATGAGATTGGAAAAGAAAATTGGCATGCTATGATCAGATGAAAGCAAGCTGGGACAGATAAAAGAAGACCAAAAAATAACTGATCATAAAATACGACCTAGAAAAAAGGAAAATCAAGGAAGCAGTTGAAATAATAGAGCAGCAAATAACAGCTGTAGCCAAGAAGATCAGCAGATAAGGTCAAATTGCATACTATAGGCAAAAGCTCCAATTTCAATCAAATCAGAAAAGTTTCTGCCAATCCATCAATGGAGAGATGGTGGCGAACCGGTCAACACCTGACCAAGAAGACACAGTGTAGTTCTGGGCACAGCTATGGGACAACCCCAGCCTCAAATAAAACAAGTTGTCCTGACTCACGATTATGATGTTGTAGGAAGCCACAGTCACATGATCACCAGTTGCGACTATCCTTGCCAACTTTGCACAAGCAAAGTTACTGGAGGAGCCTCAGGGAAGGTCACAAGTCATGCTGTTGAGTCTCCTTGGCTTTTCTGTCCTCATGCTTTCCTGAATTCACATGGCACCACACTTTCCACCATACAGTCTTCCTGCACTTACATGGCACTATGCCCTCATCTGCTTTGGTCTCCCCCAATTTGCACAGGCTGCACTGGGACTCCCCCTATGGTACTCCTACAGTCCTTACCTGGAAGTCCCACCACTTCCAGCTTAATGATGCTGCATCTTATAAGGGCAACCATGAGTGCTTATAAGGGCAACCATGACTGCTGTGTTTGTCATTGCTAAGCAATACAGTCACATGATGTCACGCTTTATGATTGCATTACTTTGCAACAGCAATTCAATTCCCAATTGTCATTGTAACCCAAAGGCTACCTAGATCAGATAGGTCCATGAAATCTCTAGGAACCTACCTCAACTTGAAGGAGATTTTTTTGTGCAACTTTCCATTTAACAGACTCTCAGAATTATAAAACTATTTCTGTGCCAGCAATATTAAGATCTATTCTTAGAGAGAGATGGGAACGATCCAACTTTTCTGAATTTTAAAGAAAGCATAATTAGGGCAAAATTAAGATGATTAAGCATGCTACATTTAAACTTACATATTTAGCTATGCCCAATTCAGTCATATTTTAAACTTTAGAAGGGCAGGTCCAGTATTTTGTTTGTTTAGAAAACTTATATGTCTACCTTTATTACATATGATCATTCTGTGTTGTAAAGACTGATATCTTGATTTTTGTTTCTTATCAACAGCCATATTCAACAGTCCCTAGCTTCTATTATTTTTGTAGGAATACTAATAAAGTAGAAAATTTCATTAAAACATCTGTATTAGCAGGAACAAGCTTAACTTTTTGTTCATCAGTACTGTCTAAAAGTATTATGCTACTGAAACTCACCATTCACTAAATTAATTCACTAATTAATTAAAAAAACATTACATAACCACCAGCAGAATAATGGAATTAATTAAAATATAATTGATTACAAAGAAGTTAGAAAAGTCAAGCCCCCTCATAAAAAATGATGTTCTCTTTTATTCTTTTTGAAAGGTTAGGGAAAAAATATTCATCCTTGGTGTCTGCTCTGTGAAATTGAGGATATCAACGATACTCAACAATATGATTCTGTTTTAAAGCTACACATAATATCAGAAGGAATATCTGAGATCTAGATACAAATTAGGACATAACAAATATGAAAACCTAAAGCACCATACCCTAACAGAAGTGAAATATGGAGAGCATCTTAGGGAATAAAAATTTATTTAGTTCAGTTCTGACTACCAACAAAGTATGTTATCTTGATGTCCAGAAAAGATAATAATTGCTAAATTAACAGATTAAAGATCAAGATAAATTGATAAGTGCTGCAATCTGAGCTTGTATAAATTCAAATTGTTCAGGATCCCATTACTGAATGTTCTAACATAGAAGGAAATCCTATCATAAGAGCAGTATGGTTGTTGGTAGGCTGATAAGTTCATCAAAGAGAAGGAAATTGGTTTAGAATGCTCTGTGTAGGTGGCTCTGCTCTAAACACTATTTTTAGGAAGACTGTTTTAAGATACATATGATATGAAAGGGACAAATTAAATGAGTGCTTCATGTGTTCTTTTTTGTCTAGCACCTTCTATGCCACCCTATGAGTTGGAAACACCTTTAAATCAAACAGACAGTACCGTGACAGTTCAGTTGAAGCCTGCACAAAGCAGAGGTGCACCAGTCAGGTATTGTGATGTTGGAGAAGTTGTACAAGATTAAAATACAATTGATTAATTTCTTGACAGTGTTTTCTGGGGATCTTTCCTAATTCAGCACAGTTTAAATCCATGTTTGCATTATCTCTAATTAAATTAAATGGCAGATGAATACGAAAATTCTTTGATGTAGAGCACTCAGGTATTATGTGTAGGATTTGAGAACTTAGTCTTTGAAAATAAAGAACAAAGCTGTAGTTCTCTTATGTGGGTGGTTTCTTTACTTCTACAAGGTAATTGCTTATTGCAGTGCTATGAGTTCAAGGGTGCATAATTATTTTATCCTCTACAACTGTGTTTTCTGTAACTAATCTCTCTTGCAACTGAGGATTTAATCACCATTATTTCAGGTAGCCAGGTGAGATGCTAGGAAACTTAAAAATTAAATTAGATTATAGGAAAAAAGAAGGGATGTTCACTAAATAGTATTTGGCCAAGTAGTCTTTCAGACTAAATCTCCTAATCTTCAATATAAGGATAAGATTAATAATATGCTGCAGAATTGTGGCAAGAGATATAGCAAAATAATATGTCAAATGTTTTGCAAATCCTGAAATGCTATGCAGATGCTCTTCCTCCAATGATATGAATTTTTATGCAGGATCCAATATGAATCGGTCACCAGGACCGAAGCTTTTAAGCTTATCAGGGAACTTCTCTTTCTCCAGAATATGTGCACTGGGCCGTTCTTCATGTTGTGTTTATATGGTGCCTGGATGTGTGTAAGTTTTACTTGTTAACTAGGATGTGATTTTGGTCCTGGTGGCCGACTCAGATTGGATTCTGCAACATTATCCCAGACACATATATTTACCTTCATTTGCAAGAATTTTTATCTTGTTTTTCATTATTTTAGCAAGTTCAAATATTTCTAGTTCAGGCATTTTAAACTTGCGACGTCACGTGACATCGCGCGACATATCACAACTTTTTCCCCATTGATGGCAATGGGGTGGGCACGATTTTGGTGTGATGCATCCGGCCCATGGGCTGGCAGTTTGACATGCCTGTTCTAGCTGGTATTTTCTCTATCTGGTTTATATATATTTTTTTAAAAAATAGTGATATTTCATTTTAACTTTTTTATATTTTTACAGTTATTGATTGTAATATATTTGTTGATTTACTGATTGTTATACACCACTCAGAGTTGTTGTTTGTGAGACGCTTGGTCATTTAAATGCGCTTAGTCTTTTAGCTAAAAATTAATTATTATGATAAAAAATTATACAGGGTCAGATACATTGGCAGCTAAAAGAAAATAAATTTAAGTAGTCTATTTGTCACTATGGAATTCCTTCTTTGCTAATTAGCAATTGGTAAGGCGGACTGGAGGGTATTTTTTTCAATTACCCACTGATAGCACAATAAATTTTCTGGGCAGGGCTTGGGATAAAGATAATCTGAGGCAGGGAATATAGGTTTTTATTTCATGATGATGCTTAATTACATGGAATCTCCCTGCACATTGTATTTGCATCACCAGAAGTAAAAATTAAAAATTATGAAGGACTGCATAAGATGAGATAAAGCATAATCAACTTTTTACAGTAATTTTTTAAAATTGCATTTTCCACTTTTTTCTTGAAATAGAAATGATCTGTAGTAATGTATTGCCTTTTAAGTGTAAATAAGGCCAGCTTATCTGTTCATTGTTAATGATAAAGGTTGTAAAGTCATTTAACAATAAAATATAAAAACACCTCTTTCGTTATAGTTAAGATGGAGTATCGTTGATAAGCAATTCAGTTTACAGAAGTCTCATTTTTAAAAGGTGGGGACAAGATTGTCACATCTATGTTCATTCCAAGGAACTCTGAAGCAACAGACTTTCCTAGCTGATTGTTTCTTTAATCTGTATTCATTCTGAGTAAGAAAAACATAGCTGTACTTTATGCTCTTCACTATTGGCTGTCTATTGATCCTGCTGTAACTGTCTTGCGTGGTTAATGCAGTTTCTTGGAACTCTTCTAAACTTTTCAGTGTAAATGATTGTTGTTGGGTTATTGATCAATACATCAGTTCTGTCACATAAAAATCTTTAATTCCTCTGATAGATAGAGGAAGAAAGGCAGAAAGAAAGTAAGCACCAATTCTAGCACATTATCGCCTAGGATTGCTTGTTTACAATTTATACCTCCATTTATCATTATGCCTAGAAGAAACATAAAATTAGAATGTTGCTTTCTGTTTTAAGTTTATTTGGATTCAGTCCACTTCAATTACAGTTGTGGCATCTTTAGGAAACGACTACATGGCATCATAAATTTAAGAAACTTTTTTTAAAAAATTATAAGTTTCTGGAACAAACTGCTAATAGATGTTATTATTCTGTGATGATATGTCAATACCATATCTTTTACTTTTCTTGTTTCTTTTCCAATCCATAGCTGTAATTTTGGACAATATCAGCATAGCTGTCAACTTCTGAACTGTTGTTCAATAATGAGTAATTGATGATTTGTGCAGAAGAGACTTGACTGAGAGATAACTGTCAAACACAGATATAAATAATAGCTGTGCAATAGATTATATCAGGCATTAGGCAGTAGAGTTGGCACTTGAAAGATGGGTCTTTATCATTAAGATTTACTTTGTTATCCTGATTGTCCATTTCAGAGTGGGAATTCCAATCACACTGTTTCTGTTAGTAGAGGGAGGCAGTGTTTATCATTTACTGTCTTCTCCTCAATTCCCAGCATTAGCACCATCACTGTAGCACCACCACTATAGTGGGAGGTCTTCTAGAATAGATGCCAGGAAACACAAAGAATTAAAATAAAATCAGCAAAAGCCCATCCACCCCATTTCAACAGTAGAACTGACTTCTGAATCAAAGATTTTGACAGATTCTTTTATAAATGGTTTAAATACTCAAGTATGAAACTAGTCACTGACTCTATTGATTTAGGCTGAAGAAGATGAACAATTAAATGGCTAACCTCTCCTACCTTCTCATTCTTATCCTTAGATTTAACAACTGTAATATGCAATCCTGGAAAAGGCTTGAAAGCCTCTTTTTTCACATCTTTTTCCCCCAATACATTTTAATGGAAAGCATTTAGACCTGTCATTTCCATTATCTACATTGTGAAGGAGTAAAATCCAGGAGGTTGAGATGATATCATTAGTTTGTTTTATAGTCTGAATTTACAGACATCATGAGTATGTCCTAAAGAAGGAATGAGGAACTTGTGGCTAGTCAGATGTTCCTAGCACCCCATGGAGCATAACCAATTATTAAGGATGACAAAGAGTTGTGGTATAGAAATATCTGGAAACCAGAGATAAGGAATGTTTTAAAACTTAAACATTACTTTGTCATATTTTATAATATTCACACTGCCATCATAATTGTCATACCATTGTAGATATAGTTAATATCTAATTAAATATATAATTTAATACCTAATTTAAAATAAACGTTAAGCAATACAAATCAAAGTTTCAGTCCATCGTACACATTATATTTGTAAAAAAAATTCCAGAATTTCCTTTTCTTCTGGTATGACAATAATTATCTAATTTTAAAAATTTAGAAAAATAAAATTTTAAAACCAAACTTCTCACAAATACATATATTTGTGTATATTTTGGTAATGATAATTTGCTTCTCTTTTCATTTTCTAGAGGACATTATTTAAGAATCTGTACAAATGTAGACTTGCAATATAAATTAGAGGCTCAATTTCTGCCTAAAAAACTTACTGAATTATAGCTTACCATCCATACAATAACCTAAAACTTAGCTGAGCAATTCTGTGATATAGAAGTGACAGAGGTTTATTGAGGACTATAATTGTCATTCTTTTATGGCAAGCAAATATTCTTATTTATAATTAAATAATTAATTTGCAGTAATTTGATGCTATATGGCAGGGGTGTCAAACTCAATTTCATTGAGGGCTGCATCAGCATTGCGGTTTCCCTCAAGGGGCCAGGTGGGTATGGCCAGGGTGGGCGTGGCCTACTGGGTGGGCGTGGCTAGAGTGTGTATGGCCTACTGGGTGGGCGTGGCCAGCTCTACATCGTTCACATCAAGGGTACCTATGGGGGCCCGGGCAGGAGTGGGACAGATCTGAGCGTCTCTGGCAGAAGGAGGGTCTCTGGGCCAGGGCCAAGGCAGTGGGGGCCGTTCCCTCACTGTTTCCAGGATGGCTTCATGGGCCACATGAAACCACTTCGCGGGCCGAATCCGGCCCCCGGGCCTTGTGTTTGACATGTCTGCTATATGGCATATGTTTTTTTAAAAAAACAAAACAAAAAAACCCTCTGTTACCAGTTCATTCCTATTGGCAGGTTTCCATTATTAAGACCATTCTGGATAATTGATTCTACTATTAAACTAGTCAGAGAATGTCGGCTGGTGGCCCCCAGGGGGAGGGCCTTCTCTGTGGGCGCTCCGGCTTTATGGAATCAGCTGCCGGTCGAGCTCCGGATGGCACCTGACCTTCGCTCCTTCCGACGTGGTCTGACCCATCTTTTTGAACAAGTCGGCCTGGCCTGATGGGGATATGTTGGGGTTTTTAATGGGGATTTTTATACTGTTATCAACTGTTTTAGCTGGGCTATTATTTAATTCTTTTTAATTTTTGTATCCTGTATTTTTATGTATGCCCTGTTCACCGCCCTGAGTCCTTCGGGAGAAGGGCGGTATACAAATACAATAAAACTAAACTAAACAAAACAAAACTAAACTGCTTATCATTAGGACGCTCTTCTAAAAATTCCACTGAAATATTTATTCTTGTAATTTTAAGATCATTATTCTGTCTTAAATGTCTTGTAACCTGGGATCCTAACTATATCCTATAGTCTTCAATGACTGAAAACTGATTTTGATTTTCTTTTATGTAGCATCCCTTCGCATATTTGAAGAATGTTATATCCCCACTTTAGTTGTCTTTTCTCAGGGTAAACATCCAATTTCTCCCAATCTCTTCTTGCAAGACTAGTTTCCAATCCTCTGTTCATATCTATTGATCTTTTTTGTGTCTCCTACAGTTTCTGTGAATTTTTCTTAAAATTTGATGACCAGACGCACACTCAAGGCATGGTTGACCTATGACTGGTGGATTTAAGAACACTGAACACATATCATTGTCAAATGTCTATTGTACATGTATTTAGGACTTGTCAAATGATACAGAAAAACACAAGCGATTGCAGCTATAAAAGGGCAGTTTTTTCAACTAGGCTTACCAACTGATGTGAGTGATAATGCATAATTCATAGCATATACTATCTAGGATTATCAATATGAAAGTAGATGCTTGTTTTACCAGCTACTGACCACTCTTATGTGGAAAGGTATTACCTACAGAACATCTGGTCCTCGAATTCTAAGTAGATACTGAACCTTGCTAATCTTCAGATATATTTCAGAATGCAGTAAGTTGAATGCTTCGGGGCAAGGTTATGATCACATGCTAGCCATGGTGATATTAAAGCGACAACTTTCTAAGGAAAGCTGAAATTATGAGAGAAAAATTGGAAGCAAAACAAGTGCCTTTTTCCCTCATATTAAATTTGTTTCTGGAAGATGAAAGTGTTGAATTGTGTGATGAAAAAAACGTTATTGTTGAACATTTGAACAAATTAAATTTTGACTTCAACCTCCATAACCTGGAATATATGACTAAGCACAGCTAGGAGTGAAACCCATTTGGCATTATCACTAAAATTATGATAATAACATTTGAAGCATAGTTGGCTGAGATAATCCAGTGCTGAGATATTGTATAGCATTCTCAAAAAAATAAACATAACCACTGAGCGCATTCTGGATCAAAGTAGAAAAGATAAAACCAACCCTAGGAAATGAGGTTTTGAAATTTTCATTACTGTTTTCTACAAGATATTTATGTGAAGCAGAATTTATGGCATTCCCAATCACAAATGTCAATCTTTCAAGGTAGGTCATAGCTTAAGAAGTAGTTTTTCAAATACATACCTTGGTTTGAAGAATTTTAAAAGCTTTTATGAAGTCAAGGCTAACATTTGACAGCATGACTACTGCAGTGCACTCTACATGGAGCTGCTCTTGAAAATTACCCAGAAACTTCAGCTGCTGCAGAACGCAGCGACATGGGCAGTGACAGGAATGACTCAGGATGCCCATATAACATCTCTGCTTTTCAGGCTTCAGTTTCTTTCTGGATGTGATTCAATGTGCTGGTCATTATGTTTACAGCCTACATGACACAGAGCCTGGTTACTTGACTCTGTCTCCTTTGATATCCATAGAGAATAAGAGGATAATGACCTTGACAGAAAGAAGGAAAATCTGTTAAAGCCATGAATAGGCAAACAATGCTTAAGCCCAAATGAAGAGGAAGAGGCATGAAATGTCTAGGCAGGCAACCCCCTAATTCACATAAATATAAAAGTGAGAGAAGGGAAATTTATTCAAACTTCCAAGATTTTATTAATATAGCAGATATTAATAAAAATAGTTTGGGGCCTAGGCCTTGAATTTTGACAATAATTGGGACCAGAATTTTTATCACTAAATAATAAATATAGTTATAAAGTTTGACATCACATGACCACATAACTTAGCAGTCCCCATTGCAACATTAACTGAAAACCAACTAGCACATTAAGCAAGGTCCCATACCAAGGGAAGCCATTCCTATTTTGATCCTTCCCAGCCCTCAGCCTCAGTAAGGTGTAAGGGATTATTTCCTCTTCACCTTTCCTCATCCAGCTATCTCCTCCCTATCTCTGCCCTTTGGGATGTCCTGCAAAACAGCATGCCTCAGTGGTAGCAGCAACACTAGGGTTGAAGTAGAAATCCTAGGGCCTTCAACAATCTCAACTGCCACCACCACCTCTCCTCGGCCTCTACTTCAGCCCCAGTTTGGTTTAGTGGTTAAGTCACAGGGCTACAAAGCAAGAGACCATGAGTCTCTTGGCCATGAAAGTCAGTTGGGTGATCCTGAGACAGTCACTGTCTCTCAGCCCAACTCACCTCACAGGCTTGTTGTTGTGGGGAAAATAGGAGGAGGAAGGAGTGTGGGATATATTTATGATTTGATTTATTTTAAAAATAATAAATGTGACATGCAAATAAATAAACAACTACTGCTGCCTCAAGCCTCCTGCTTCTTGTCTTCCTCCTTCTGTTGCTGGCCTGGCTCTATATGAAGCAGCTGCTGGTCAGACTAGTTCTTCTTTCTGAGACAGCTTGTGCTATTCCCCAAATAGTGCAAGCCATTCCCATGATGCTTCATAACACCTTCAGAAAGCTGCTGAGGCCTTCTGCAGCATCACAAAAACGATGTGTGTTATTTGGAAAAGAGCAGAGGTGGTCTTCGGAAGAAGCCTCAGCAGGAGGAGCAAGATGGTAGGAGTCAGCGGCAGGCTTGCAGAGTGCACGATGTTGGGAGTGGATGGCGCTTTGTCCTGGGGGCACTGACCACAGCTTGAGGCAGTTCTCCTTGGTGACAGTGACATTGGGGCTAAAGTAGAAGCCTGGGGAGTTGGGAGTGACCAGCTGAGAGTTTTGAAGGGCCCAGATTTTTTGTTCAATTCCAGTGGTGGTGGTGCAGCTGAGGAAGGCCACTGTGCAGGGCAGCCAAAAGGGCTGAGATAGGAGGAAATAGGCTAGTGGGGAAGCACCCCTGCAATTGAAAGGGGCACCGAGGAAGAATATAAGACTCTTGAGAAAGAATTACAGAAAGATACACAAAACAAAAAGATAAAAAATTTAATGGAGTTGAACAAGCATAAAATGAACTTAATAGAAAATGAAGAGGTGGCAAGGAAAATAAAGGCAGCCAAACAAATCTTTTTTGAACAAACAAAGAAACCAGGGAGAAAGAGAAGAGATGGATTAAACAACTGGAAGATGCCGAGGGGACTTTACAACACCGGAATGAAGAAAAGAAAAAAATAACTTGGGAATATTATGAGAATTTATATAAGCAACAAGTAGTTTCAGATGATAGGATAAAACAATTCTTGGAAAAAACAGAGATACCTAAAGTCCCAGAGAAATTTAGAAAGCTACTAGAAGAGAAAATACAATGATGGAATTAACAGAAGCAATCAAAAAACAAAAGAATGGCAAAACACCAGGACCAGATGGGCTACCAGCGGAACTATATAGAACATTGCAGGAACTGTTAGGCAATGTAATGCTGGAACTCTATAATGAACTCCTCTCTGAAGGTAAGATACCAGATTCATGGTCGTAAGCACTTATTACCCTGATACCAAAGTTAAACTTCCAACATCCTTGTTAAATCCTCTCCTCCACTTCACCTTTACCCATGCTACAGGAAAAGCCAGGCCTTGAGTGGTTTTTGGAAAGCTAAGAGGATAGAGACCTGCTGACCTTCAAGGGGAAGTGTGTCCCACAGTGCAGAAGCTGCCATAGAAAAGACCACTTCCTAGATTCTATAAAATGGCTATGCTTAAGAGAAAGAACTAGGAGTGTGCCCATCCTATCTTATCTTCTAGGATGAGTAGATGTTCTTAGTGAAAGTTCTTCCCACAAATAACCTGGCTCTGTGTCTTATAGGGCTTTCAAGATAATGACCAGCAATTTTTCTGGAAGGAAACTGGGAGCCAGTGCAGCTTGTGCAACAGTGATGTTATATGGGCATCTCATCATTGCACTCACCACCACATTCTGGACCACTTGTAGCTTCTAGATTGTCTTCAAGGGCAGCCCCATGTAGAGAACATTGCAGTAATCCAAATGGGAGATGACCAATCATGCGTGACCATGAGCAAGGTCTCCCGATCCAAGAAAGAGCACAATTGGTGCCCCAAACAAATCTGTGCAAAGCCTCCTTTAGCCATAACTCCCACTTGCTTCTTGAACAGAAAAAAATCTAGAAAAAAAACCAAATTGGGCACCAGCTCAGCCCTGAGTTGTGCCAGCCTCTCCAGAGTAAAAGATGAAATATTGGGGACCAGGTGGAGGGAAACCCAGACCCATTTTGTCTTACCAGGGTTGAGTCAAAGCCAGGCTCTTATAGACTCCAGGCACTCAACCAGCAACACCACAGCATCACCTACTGGCTAGGGATAGAGATACATAATTAGGTATCATCAGCATACTGGTGATACTGCACTCCATAGTGACAGATTACCCTCCCACCAGTAGTTTTATTTAGATGTTAAAAAGAAAGTGAAAGATCAAGCCAGGACACCCCACTTCCTACCCTAAATGGTTTTGTGGCTGATGAAGACAGACATCTGAGTATCTGAGGGGCTGCCACAAGGCAGAGGGGGCCAGGTTGTTCACCAAAGCACCAGAGGAAAGGACGAGAAACAATGGTTGGAAACTGAACAAAGGGAGAAGCAACCTGGAATTAAGGAGAAACTTCCTGACAGTGAGGACAATCAACCAGTGGAACAGCTTACCCCCAGAAATCGTGGGCACTCTATCACTGGAGATTTTTAAGAAGAGACTAGACATTCACCTGTCTGAGACAGTATAGGTTCTCCTGCTTGAGCAGAGAGCTGGACTAGAAGACCTCTATGGTCCCTTCTAGCTCTATTCTATTCTATTCTATTCTATTCTATTCTATTCTATTCTATTCTACCTTCTGTGGTGAAATTTTTATAGAAATATTTCTAAATGTGAATTCCTTTTCCCATTGATTACTAGAGTGCAAATAGCTTGCCTGGATCATTTAGAACGTGTCTAAAGGCTCTGGTTTAACATCGTGACTTTCTTGTCAAGCAGCCTTTCCCACCATAGTATGGTTCAGATATGTTGGACTAGAAAACCCATGCTTCTAAGCTTCTACTGGTTCAAGATTATACTGATCGTAGTGTTAACATCTGGTTGAGGAAATAGATGATATTAAAATCCACATCTAGATACAAACTGGTGTAGTCCAATTTTGTTATGTCATTTTTTCAGAGTTACAGGCCAATATGGCCAGCTGTAAACTAGCCATTACAACTCCTAGAATTGTCATATTGTCTCTAAAACATGGGTAATATCAGGCAAGGAAATGCCTTTAGAAAGTTAACATTGCTATGTGTAGAAAAAGAGCATTTTAATTTAAGTACAGAAGAAACCTAGCCATTAACTCCTTCTTATGCCATGTGCATATTCAAAAGGACCTTAAGTTATTCTGCAGTGACAGACAGAGTAGGAAGAAAGAAAGAAATATGATAAACAACCACAATCATTTTAATTAATTATTTGGTGGAAATAACGTGTATGTGTATGGAAACCTAACCCCTCTCCACTCCAATCCTTGACAGAATTTCAGGACGCCATCATCAATAACAATTTAGTGAAATGAGACAGAAGAACTGCCAACCAGGGTTTGCTCACTTGGAATTCTAGGCCAGATGTAGAGATTAATAATAGGTGGCGTTTTAGGCAACTCTCAGATCCATTCTAATGTTTTACTTATTACTTTATCTCAAATGTCCACATTTTTTTAAAATTTTGCCCTTTGTTCATAATATGGGCAAGTAATTGAGTTCATATTTTTCACCCAACCTTTCAGCTGTAATTAATATTTTATTATATCAGATTTTTATCACTAAATAGCCTAGCAGCAGGATATTGAGTTGCATATATGGGTTTTTAAGTTCCAGTGACTTACTGATGCCAGGTTACTTTTCTGTAATGAGTTATGGTTGAGAGGACACAAAATGCATTTAATGGTTCCCAGCTAATATTCCAAAGCAATTTATGACTGATCTTATCAAGATCACAGTCAGACCAAGAGAAATTAAAAGTAATGAAAATGGAATATTCATCAGTTGAGATCCATTTATCATATACAGTATATGGAATGTGGTCAAAAAGGTGAAAATGTATATGCAAGGCTAGTTATATCCCTTTGTATGTATGTTGTATATATGTGTGTTATTCCATTTTATGAACAAAATCTGGTTAGGTCAAGTGTATCTTATTGTGTGAATTTTTTTATTATATAGTGAAGAATAAATGCCTTACTAATATGATACATTTTAAACAGATAACTGTTGATGTTCATCTGCTTATGTAAATCAAAATGCATTTCACATACATTATATATTTAATAAAATTAAATTAGTTTCAAGATACTGGTATTCAAAATACAATTAAATATATTAATGAATATTATTCTGTTATATCTAGATGCAGTCATAATATTCTCCGGATCCAATAGTAATATCAGTAACTAATATTTAAAAACAGAAAATCCACACTTTTTGACACATAGGTTTTCTATGGAGCAGAGTCCGTTTTAGCCTTTTATGTTTTGTGGTAAAAGAATATATGACTCTTGTATTTTGTTTGTATTTTTGTATTTTAGCTACTTTGTACCCATGGTGATAATTCCTATTACACATTTCTTTTTAGTGATATGGTTTGAATGATCCATTGCTTGATTTGGTGTTGGGCTTACTTTTTGTTGCAATTTTAAGCCAATGGACTTCAAATTGATGATAAAACTCAGTTTTTCAAACAATGGGCAGAACTTAAATAATAAAACCAATGAAAATTATGTGTCCAAACACAACATTCGTACTTCAGTAAAGACTAGTCCCCAATTGACATTTCATAAGACTGGAATAAAAAAATGGGATTTTATACTTTACATATGTTGCTGTTCTGTACCAGCCTGCTACCGGCCCTGCAGAAAAAGCAGGGACAACCCCTTTACAAACGGCAAGAGGCTGGAATAAAGCCTGCCAAATTTATTAACATAAAACAGAGCAAAACAAGACACCAACCATGAAACAGGAGCCATGAAACAGGAACTATTCAAGCAGTTGCCTTCAGCAAACCAGCCCTCCCACACATTCCCCTTTTATACAGTTCAGGGCATGGCTTCTCTCTGCCTCCTTCCGAGGTGCCCCATTGCCTTCCTCTGTTTACTCCTGATTGACTGCCTCCTGCGTCGGGCGTCCTTGAACAGGGCCAGCTGTGGGTCATCTTCATCCACGCTGTCAGGCTCACACAGCTGGGTCTCCATCGTGACCTCAAGGCCATCATAAGCAAGCTCTTCAACACCCCCCTCCTCCTCCTCTGAGTCATCCGACCTAACTGCCGAACCCACAAGGTGACCCTGAATCACAACAGTTGCATTTATTGGAACAGGACAAGATTCAGTCTAAACTGGAGAATCTGGGAATTTTATTTGGCCATAATATAGTCATCCTGTGTTAAGACATGCTTTCTGCCTTCCTTATATGAACAGAAGACTGTTGTAGCTTCCTCTTCTGTTAAAGGCAAAATGATTAATTTTTGCCAGGTATAGTGCAGCCCAGAATAATTAAATATTAAAATGTATGTATCGCATTGAGCTATAGAAATACTCTTGTATTCCACGTACTTAGCAAAAACATAATATACAGAACAGAAAGATATGCAGCTTTGAATCTCCCAGGGCTCTGCTGCAATCAAGATATAATATAAATTACCAAGCATTTTTCTTCCCTGAGGAAGTAAATAATTGGTCTCAGTCTCATTGTAAATGCCCTTCTGACAACAGAGAGGTGAAAAAATGCCTTCACCTTCCATTGATGATCCATTTTCCTTAACAGTAGAACCACAGGGATTTTCTGTCTGTGGGCATAGGAACACTAAGAAAAGACTGCTTGTATCTTTTCTTGGCAGAAAATCCCCTTTGTAAATAGTAATTTAAATCTTTGAAAATATTCCTGTGAAATGGTTGGATGGTCCCAAAGAAGCTTAAAGATTTTATTCATGCATTCATACATACGCACACACACAAACAAACACACATATAAACATGCTGTCATTCCATTTTTCCTCCTGTCAAGCTGGAAGTGTTACACTAGAGAATTTGTATTGGGTATTTCATCTTTAGAGGATGAAAATAAGCTATCTTTTATTTCCTACTGCTGTAAGACTATATGAGCAGTTTTCCTAGCTTTATTTGTGGATTCCATTTGCAGGAAACTAGAGCAGACATGTCAAACTAGTGACATGACGTGATGTTGCACAATGTATCAGGACAGTTTTACCATTGCTGGCAATGGGGTGGGTGTGGCTTCTGGATCACGCATCTGGCCTATGGGCCGGCAGTTTGACACCCCTGAACTAGAGGAAAAATAATAATTTGACTTATTTCAGAGATTTATAGCTCCCTCAGTTTGAATGAAAAGCATCAGCTTAATTCCATTTGCTTTATGTTACATAAAGATAAAGGAAGGTGAACATGATTGGCTGCAGCATGGATAATTCTGAGGAATGCAGATCTTAGTTTGCAAACCTTCCAACTTCCAATAAAGAATTGATCATCATCTGTGAGAGTCAGTGTGGTGTAATAGTTAAGGGACTAGTCTAGAAACCAGGAGACTGTCCTTAGACATGAAAAAACATGAGCCAGCCATTCTCTTATAGTTCAGCCCACCTCACACGGTTGTGTAGGGAAAATAGGAGGAAGGAGTATTATGTATGTTCACCACCTTGAGTTACTAATAAAGTAATAAAGGTGGGATAAAAAATTAAGTAATAACATGAAATCAACAATCAACAGCTTTGAAGGCTAATTTCCTAGTACCAAGTTTGAAAGAATTATTTTAACAAGAAAGCAGAATGTGTTCCTTCCAATACTGCCGAACTATAAATATAGCATTCTTTATCCTTGGTCATCCTGGTTAGGATGTTGCAAAGACTTAAGAGGATAGAAAGTCTAAATGTTTATTTCTAGTCATGACAGCATTCACTTAATCTTAAAAAATCCAGTCAACTCTTTAAATCAATATTTAAAGGAGGAGGGGGAATCTACTGCCCCTCCAAAAAAGGGAGTATTGATTTTTTTTTAAAAAAGAGCAATTATCAGTCAGTAAACATGTGAAATGCAAAATAATAAATAAATAAAGATATGTTTTCATGGGAAAGAAAATTTCAATCAGTTGCAATTTTCTGAAAAGCAAAGTACAATTAGCAACCAACAAGTTCTACAAATCTAGATCAGGGCTACTGTTATCATTTAAAGGTAATGTTGCCTCTAACAGTAGATGCTAGGGGTTGGGAAATAGATTGCCAGTATCCCTGAAGTTCATCCTTCAAGTACAGTGAAGGCTACTTTCCCATCACTCTAGTTGCCTTTTGTGTGAAGGCCAGAAAGTCATTTTTCCCTTGGTCTCATGCAATCTTTCACAAAATATGCCAAATCTGGACTGTCTGAAATTCAAGAAGATGCTGGTGAATTATTTTCTTTTCTATGTTTATTTCTGTGCTGAGATATTTTAAGTACTTATGGAGAGATATTTATTTTATACAGTATGTTTACTTGATAAGGAACTAAAATTTGTTAGCAAACTTCTATTAGTCATAGGAAAAGGAAAGAAGTCCCTGCGGATTTTACTTCACTAGTTGTTACCAACTATAGGGGACGCTGCTCATTTCCATTTCAAGGCCATGAGCCAGTGCTGTGCAAAGACAATTCCGCAATCATGTGGCCAGCATGATGTTGCAGAGTGCTGTTTCCTCCCCACCAAAGTGATACCTATTTATCTACTCGCATGCTTTTGAACTTTACAGGTAGGCGAAGATGGGACCTCACCCCATTGCTCGACGCTCAGGTCTCAAACCCAGGCTGTCAGCTTTCCAGCTAATAGGCCCAGCAACTTAAGTACTGAGCCACCCCGCCATCCCCTATTAGTCATAAGATCCTTTGTACTCAGTTCCCTTGAAGGTGGAAACCCCTTTTTTGTGTTAATTAGGATAAATGCTGTCAGTCATTACTGAAGTCATATAATCTAGGTCAGACATGTCAAACTCGTGACGTCGCACGACGTATCAGAACTTTTTCTCATTGCTGGCAATGGGATGGGCGTGGCTTCTCTGTGATGCTCCAGCCCGCGGGCCAGCAGTTTGACACCCCTGATATAGGTGAATCTTATTCCTCACCCATTGCAATAGGTGAAATGCTAAATGTGCTAAAAGAATTAGTGCAACTTTAGTCATCTGGGAAATTATTACAGTGCAAAAAAAATATAGAGATATGGTTCAGTGGTTACCAGAGCCATATTTTCTTAATATATATCTCACCAGAAAGCATGTCCATTAATAGGATTTAAAAAGAGAGTTCACGTTATGAATGTAACTCAAAATATCTTGTAACATTCATTAACAACATGAACTCATTTGTACAGATTTAAAACATAATTCATAGAATAGAGTAAAGTTACCACTGACCTGGGTGCTTATAAAGTGGTAATTTATATCAGGAAGACAGTCTTGTGTGAAAATAAGATAGCAGAAAGGATTTAGCATTTTTTCATTAGCATTTGGACGTTGATAAAGGGGAACAGAAAAGAGCTTTGTGACCTTTCAGTGTGTAAATTATTAAAGAGCAAATAGATTTGAGGTCTGGTTGCTGGTAGATCTAATTTGTCTTTTTAGGGAAAAGATGAAAAGATATTTTGGGTTTGAAATTGCTTTAGTCAACTTGGTTCATTCTTTAAGGTATCTCAGGATGAATTCACATGTTTTACCTGAAGGATATTTTCCATTCAGTTATCCACATTTTTTAAACTGCAGACTGAATCCTATAATTCAGAAAAATATGACATTGAAAGGATAACAATATTTTTATCTACATCTTTAAGAGCAATATATCAAGTCAGTTCATGTTAAAATCTGAACAAAATGCTAATGCTCTTTATTTCCGTTTTCCTAAGTCAGACATGTCAAACACAAGGCCCGGGGGCCAGATTCAGCCCGCAAAGTGGTTTCATGCGGCCCGCGAAGCCATCCTGGAAACAGTGAGGGAACGGCCCCCACTGCCTTGGCCCTGGCCCAGAGACCCCCCTTCTGCCAGAGACCCTCAGATCTGTCCCACTCTTGCCCAAGCCCCCATAGGCACCCTTGATGCGAATGATGTAGAGCTGGCCATGCCCACCCAGTAGGCCATACGCACTCTAGCCATGCCCACCCAGTAGGCCACGCCCACCCAGGCCATACCCACTCAGCCCCCTGAGGGCAACCGCAATGCTGATGCGGCCCTCAATGAAATTGAGTTTGACACCCCTGTCCTAAGTCATTCAGTGTTCTGAAGCTAAACAGTTGAGTACCTCATCAGCACTGTTGGTGTCTTACTTGACTATGCTTCTGGGTCAAACTATATGTTGCATTGTATACTGGCTGGCATACTTCAGTGCAACACAATGCAATGCAACCTTTTGAAGAAAGATTTGAATTATTGCCTGTAGGTTGGGAGTTTTAAAACATCCTATTTTCTCATGTACAATTAACTATCTTTAAGACTAACAAAAACGTCTCTTCCTGATCAGATTTAATAAAGCTCCGCTAGTAGAGCTCATCTCTGAAAATGGGATGGGGGTTAGGGTTAGGGGAATGAGGATAATATAGGTATTCTTCATTTAGCAAACATAATTCATTTTGTCAACTCAGTCATTAAGTGAAGTGGTGGCAAAGTGAAATCATGACTGTCCTTACAATGTTATTTCAGCTGTCCTTTGCTTTACAGACCTACAAAGGACATACACTGTATGGTAAATACGTGTTGTATTTGTATTATATGTCCATGTTGTATGTCTTAAACATACAACTATTTATCATAAATTTTAGTTCATATGATTTAAGAATTGGGTTTTTTTCAAGGATTCTAAATTAACCACATTTTTTCCTCATTTCTTGTCTTTCCAACCTTTGCTAGTGTTTACCAAATAGTTGTTGAGGAGGAACGCCTTCGCAGAACCAAGAAAACCACAGAAATCCTGAAATGCTACCCTGTGCCAATTCACTTCCAGAATGCTTCAATTCTGAATTCCCAGTATTATTTTGCAGCTGAGTTTCCAGCCCACAGCATTCAAATGGCTCAAACTTTTACTATTGGTGACAACAAAACCTACAGTGGCTTTTGGAATACTCCTCTTCTTCCTCATAAAAGTTACAGCATTTATTTTCAAGCTGCCAGCCGAGCAAATGGGGTAAGCCTGCAAGGACTGCTTTAGTGTTGTATCCAGTCCATGTTGTCCTCTTTTATGCCAAAAATGGAAAGAAGTTGTATCACTCTTACAGTACACACATACACCTAATCTACCTATCTAATCATTATTGTTTGGAATAGAAGTAAAACAGAGTAAAATTTAGTTATAGCAATGGGGGAAAAATAGGAGGAAAATTCTATTCAAAATTATCTTATTTATACTCTTTTCAATCTCTCTTACCAAGTTTTTCATTAGCTGCTCCGTGGGTCTTTCAACTATATTATCTTACTACATCAGCCTCAATACTATTGTTCCCTCATGATTGTGTTGATACAAACTTTTGGGTTTTTTCCCCTCAAATAACAAAAGCAAAAACAAACAAAGCAAATTAAGCCAAAGTACAGAAATATGAAAAGGCCCCTCCTTTGCAGATCATATTTTATCTAACAGATTCTAGAATTGTTCTCCATTTTCTGGGCATATCTACAAGAGCCCTTCATCTCTTGATAAATTTCAGTTGTTTCTCTTGACAGCAGAGAAATGTTTTCTGCCAAATACCATAACAGGCCATGTCTTACAATGCTTTGATAGTGCAGAAATGTGAGATATCATTGATTTTTGTTTGTTTCCCTTACATTGTATGGTATGTTGCCTTGAACTATATAGCTGACTATAAAGAAAATAAAATATCGCAAGGTCAATATATTGTCAAAAGGGGAAAAAAGTATAATGGCTAATGCTTCATTCACGTTCTACTTTAATGTTAAGTGAAGTATTGATGTAACATGTCCAAGTACATTTTCATTCATTTAACTTTAACAGGGAAATGAACTAAACTAGAACAGGCAATTGTTAAGCACGAGGATATTAAATAAAATTGTCACAGTTTTTTGAGCATAACAGTTGTTTGAGACATGCACCCAAAAACAAACATTTTGTTATTTTCTGCAACAAATAATTATTTCTTTTTTATCTGCTATAGGAAACAAAAATTGACTGTGTCAGAGTGGCTACAAAAGGTATGCTCCTATTGTGCAGTTCTTCTAGATTTAGATTATTTATATATTGTTAAATAGACTTACAACATCCTTTCTTGATAATACATAAAGTACAGAGTGCTTAAATGTATAAGAAAGGGAAATAAATGTTCAGTTCATTTAATATAGAAGCCATGGTCTTACAATACATGTATTTGGTTTTTTCCACTCCATTTGTGGCTTTCTGATGCTACTGTTTGCCTAACGTTAAGCATTATGTATGACAAATGGATAACACATATATCTAGGATGCTAGGAATATTATTGTTTCAACAACAGCAATAAAATAATAACATAACGATTTAAATTTGAAAATTAATTTTTGACAGGTTTGGTCAAATGCTAGAAAAGCTAGGCTCTGTATTAGAAAACAGACTAATCCACATCATCTGGAACATTTTGTAAAAAAAATAAATCTATAGAACTATAATTCCAACAAACAATTTAGGGAAAGACTTGCAAAGCTTTATGAACACTTTTTATAATAATTCCTTATACTGAGTTGCAAAGAATTTTTGTTGATTCATGCTCCAAAATTGAAAGTTGGATTTTCAAGCATTTCCAGAGAAATGCTCTTAGGATAAATGGGATCAGAAAGCCCAAGATATGAATTGTTGTACATGCAATTTTCTTCTTTCTTTTAACATTCTTAGCACATCTCAAACAACGTTGCTGACACTAGTGCTACTTATTTTATCTATTATTATAGCATATATTATTTTGGCATGATTATATGGCTGTTACCATTTTTGTAGAGCAAGATAGGCAATTAATTGATTTTGGGTATTCTTCATGATTATATAATCCATATAAATGTTAGCACGTAGAACACAGCTGATGGTAATGAACAATAATGAAGTTTCTTCCATATATTATTCCTAATCAAGTGGGAGTTTGTTTAACTCCAGAGTTAAATAATTAATCAAGAAGAATAATTTAGTTCAATTTACTGTAAATGGATGAAATATTAACAATTGTCATCTGTTTTTTATTTAGAAGTTATTCTGCCAATTGTTTAATCTTTTGGTAGCTGAACTTTTTTATTCCTGTGCTTATCAAAAACAAGAAGTCTTTTCTGCACTGAAATTGTTACCATAGCAACAAATAATATCAAAGTAGCCTCTTAGCAAAAGAGAAAAGATAAGATTCAGCTTTCATTTAAAACATATATGCTAGTTCACTATATGTTATAAAAGCATCCTTGTAAGTATTTTGTAAAACTTTTGAAAAGTCTGTAGAGTTCTCAGGAGTATAGGACTGAGGTGCAATGTGCAGTACTTGTTTGGCAATTCCCTTCCAGAATGGCAATAATTAGGGCAAGAACTGTTTTAGCATGTTTTTGAATGAAGACTAGCCCCACGTGATATCTATTTCTTGCCCTGTGGTGATTGTAATGTATATACCAGTAAATGGCGTCCCCTGACCTCAGACATCGCTTACATATATGAAATTGACTGAAATCTCATAAAATTCAAAGTAATTCTTCAGAAATTATATTATTATAGTTGGCAAATTATTTAAAATATTTTGTGTTTTTAATCCTTGTGATATATTTTCACAATACAAATAATCTGAATAGGCATTTGACATATGGAGGTGCAGTAACACCTGATCTAAATATAATTTTTGTGTTACAGTACAAGCATAATTTTTTACATAAATCTCAGTAGTAATATTTATTTTTTACTATATCCTGGTAATAAAGATTCTGACCATAACTTAATTCTGCAAGGGAAACAGAAGCAGGTTTTCTGGAAAGAGTGTTTATAAACAAAAAACTGGGACAACATGAAACTTCTCCAAGAAACTTCATTTAATATGACTTTTCCAGCTGAATTTTGAAAGGTGGTTTTATTTGCTTATGGCAAGCTCTGACTGCAGTGAAGATAGGATAGTTATATTATCTAACTAACCTAGATAGAATTACATTTGAATAATAGTTTTTTGATAAATAGTACAGTAATTCTTGATTTTTCACTTAGTGATTACGCTGCTTAGCATTCAAGTTGCCAGTTCCAGTTGTGGTTGCTAGGCGAGGAGTACCTGTATATAAAATACTAGTTATATTTAGCTGTTGGTGGTATTTGTGTGTATGTGCACCTTTAAGTAGCAAGAACAAGTCCCTGCAGTTTCTTGGCAGGATTTTTGAATGAGGTTTGCCATTGCCTCCTTCCTACACCTGACTGGCCCAAAGTAAACAAGCCAGCTTGTGCCTAAAGTACGATTAGAATTCACTGTCTCCCTGTTTCTAGCATAGTGCCTTTAACACTATACTAAATGGGTTTTTTATGTATTATTAAGATTCATTAATATGTAGGATATTAATATTCACATATTTCTTACTTGCTAAATAAATCCTTGTGTTTGTTTCTTGCACGTCATATTATTCTGCTTTTGTATAAGTATATTACGATTTTATTAAAAATATAATGTTGGTAGCAGAAATATTAAAGATAAGTAACCAAGTTAGCTTGAAAAATATCTTTTCAGGTAGCATTTGATTTGTATTGTTTCTTGTCCCTTTCTTGCTTGTCAAAAAGTTTTTTGCTTGCCAAGTGAGTTTTGTGCACTAGTCAGTTGTGTTCACTTTTTTTTGGCTGTCTCATGCTTTTTCCCCACCTACCAAATGATTTAGGGCAGTGGTGGCGAACCTATGGCACAGGTGCCAGAGGCGGCACTCAGAGCCCTCCCTGTGGGCACCAGCGCCATGCCTCGGAGGTGGCAACTGTCTCTCTTCAACCAGCTGCCCTCCACAGGTGTCCCTCCCCACGAGCGACATTGAGGTGACCACACCCACCTTGGCCACACCCACCCAATCTTCCATGACCACCACAGCCACACCCACCCAGTAGGCCACGTCCACCTGGCACCCAGCGATAAATAAGTGGGTTTGGGGTTGCAGTTTGGGCACTTGGTCTCTAAAAGTTTCGCCATCACTGATTTAGGGTTAGAGTTATTGATCAAAGGTTACTTTTAGTTCTGCAACTTTGGGTATTCATGCCATAATTACACAAAAATATTGCATCAATTGATTATGTCCATGGCCAGGAAACTCTTTTTTTCTACATGAGATTGGGCAAAAAAGAAACGAGAGCCCTTTTGTCTTCTATATTTGATAGTTCTGGGAATCAAGGCACAGTCCTGTTCATTGCATAAGATCAACATGCCATTAATGCTTTTGTTGAGTTTTGTTAAAATGAGAATAGAATAGAATAGAATAGAATAGAATAGAATAGAATAGAATAGAATAGAATAGAATAGAATAGAATAGAATAGAATAGAATAGCAGAGTTGGAAGCGACCTTGGAGGTCTTCTAGTCCAACCTCCTGCTTAGGGAGGAAACCATAACATTTCAGACAAATGGTTGTCCAATCTCTTCTTAAAAACTTCCAGTTTGGGAACATTCACAACTTGTGGAAGCAAGTTGCTCCATTGATTAATTGTTCTAACTGTCAGGAAATTTCTTCTTAGTTCTAGGTTGCTTCTCTCCTTGATTAGTTTCCACCCATTGCTTCTTGTACTGCCTTCTGGTGCTTTGGAGAATAGCTTGACTCCTTCTTCTTTGTGGCAACCCTGAGATACTGGAACTCTGTTATCATGTCACCCCTAGTCCTTCTTTGTCACTGCGTGTTTTTGTAGTTTTGCCAGCTTTGTTCATTTCTGTCTGTACATTTTCCCCTGCTCTCTGCACCTGTGTTACTGTCTTATCATGTAACCATGGAAGACAACGAATCTGTGGTTTATATATCTGAGAATCACTTTACAGGTTCCAGGTCTAGACACATTGAAATCCATTACCAAAATATAAGACAAGTGGTTAAACAAGGTTTTGTTAAATTGCAGTATGTGCCTTCATATGACCAGATTGCTGATATGCTGAACAAACCACTTCCTACAGCTCAGCATGAGTATCTGCGTAACAAGATGTGCCTTATCTGAGATCTGCGTCGCTGACAAAAGAAGGGGATGTCACTGCATTTTTTGTAGTTTTGCCAGCTTTGTTCATTTCTGTTTGTACATTTTCCCCTGCTCTCTGCACCTGTGTTACTATCTTATCATGTAACCATAGTGAATGTCACATGTCCAGCCATGTTATGGTTTTACTCTGTTTTGTCCTACTAAGTGCGCATGTCTAGAAAAAGTTTTCTCACTTTTACTTTGTATTCTGTCTGATGAGAAGATGTAGTCAGCTAGGAGCTTTTCTTTTGCTTTCCAATTAAAGTTTTATATACAGTAAAATATGCCTCGGTTTTGTTTATTTTTTACCTGATGTTTACCATGTGTCGTATGAACCACGGTCCATCGCCCTCTGATAGGGAAGCATTAATTTCCCTGACATTCTTTTCATTAAATTAGACCCAATTCCAGCAACTGTTCTTTATATGTGTTAGCCTCCAGTCCCATGATCATCTTTGTTGCTCTTCTCTGCACTCTTTCTATAGAGACAGTCTCAACATCTTTTTAACATCGTAGTGACCAAAACTGGATGCAGTATTCCAAGTGTGGCCTTACCAAGGCATTGTAAAGTGGTATTAACACTTCACGTGATCTTGATTCTATCCCTCTGTTAATGTAGCCTAGCACTGTGTTGGCTTTTTTGGAAGCTGCAGCACACTGTTGGCTCATATTTAAGTGATTGTCCACTAGGAGTCCAAGATCCCTCTCACAGTTAACTACTATTGAGCAAGGTACCATCTATACTGTACCTGTACATTTGTTTTTCTTGCCTAAATGTAGAACCTTACTTTTTCACCATTGAATTTCATTTTGTTAGCTCCCAATCTTCAAGTCTGTCAGATCCTTCTGTATATTAAGCCTGTCTTCTGAGGTGTTGGCTATTCCTCCCAGCTTGGTGACATCTGCAAATTTGATGAGTTCCCTATCTAACCCGTCATCTAAATCATTGATGAAGATGTTGAAGAGTACTGGGCCTAAAACACTCTTGGGTCACCCACTGCATACTTCCCTCCATGTAGATGCAGTTCCATTGAGGACCACACGCTGAGTATGGCTGGACAGCCAGCTACGTCTCCATCTGGTGGTGATGCTGTCTAACCCACATTTTCTATCTTATCGAGTAGTAGGTTGTGTTCTACTTTATCAAATGCCTTACTGAAGTCCAAGTAAATTCCTCTGGTCCACTAATTTTGTCACCTGGTCAAAGAATGCAATAAGATTTGTCTGGCATGATCTGTTTTTCACAAACCCATATTTGGCTTTTGGTTATGACTTTGTTTGCCTCTAGGTGTTCACTGATTGGTTGCTTGATTATCTTTTCCAGAATCTCCCCAAGGATTGAGGTCAAGTTGATAGGTCTGTAGTTTCCTGGATCTATTTTTTTTCCTTTTTTGAAGATGGAAACTACATCAGTTCTCTTCCAGTCTTCTGGTAGTTTCCTGGTGCTCCAGAATCTTTGAAAGATATAGTTCAGTGGTTCTTAAGTCACATCTGCCAGTTCCTTCAGAACCTTGGGATGTAATCCATCTGGTCCTGGTGATTTGAACTCATCTAGGGTGGACAGGTGCTCATTTACCATTTTCTTGCATATTTTAACTTATGTTACTAATCTGTTTTTTACAGTACTGTTTTTGATAGGTTGGACTGTTTTTTTCCCTTTGTGTTAAGATGGATGCAAAAAAAAGTATTTCTGCTTTCTCCCTGTTGCCTGTCATCTTCTTGCCACTTTCTCTCACTAATGGATCAATTGCTTCCTTGACTTTTTTCTTGTTTCTTTCCTGTTGAAAGAAGCTTTTTTTGTTATTTCTGACTTTTCTCATAAGTCTTAGTTCATTTTGAGCCTTAGTTTTTCTCACTTCAACTTTGCAGGTTTGGGCTATTTATTGATAGCCTTAGTTATGTGCCCCACTTTCCACTTTTTATACTTGTCCTTTTCATCTTTCAATTTATCTGAGAGTTCTTTATGCAGCCATGCTGGTTTCTTTTGAAAGCTGTTATTTTTCTTCTCCGTTGGTATTGTGCTAGACTGGGCTTTTATCATCTCACTTTTCAAAATTTCCCAAACTTCTTGAGTTGTTTTCCCCTTGAGAATTCTCATCCATGGATTCCTTCCCAAGCTTTCTCTACGTTTATTGAAATCTCTAGTTTGACTATGTTCTATTGCTTGTGCTTGCACAATGTTGAATTCCATTATTGCATGATCATTCCCCTGCAAGGTTCTTTTTAGTTCAACACCTTCTGTCGTTTCATCTCTGTTAGTGAGAATTAAATCCAATATGGCTGATCCCCTAGTTCCTTTTTCTACTTTGGGGAGACAAAGTTTTCTGCTACATTTGTCAGGAACCTGTTTGATTTTGCATGTGGTGCAGAGTTTGTCTTCCACTTGATGTCAGGGTAGTTAAAGTCCCCCATTAGTATTTTGATGTGCTTCCTTCATACGTTAGTTAACTGACTAGCAAAAAGTTCATCTACTTCCTCTGTTTGGTTGGTTGGCCTATAGTATACACCTATGGCAATGTCATTTCCCCCCCTTTTATATTGACCCAAATGCGTTAAATTGTTTTCGTCATTGTTGTGCTTTATTTCTGTAGAGATGTAATTATTTCTTATATATAGTGCAATTTCACTTCTTTTATTTGGTCTGTTTCTTTTAAAAAAATTCAATAATTCAAATCCCTCTAGCTGTATGTTCCATTTGTGGGTTTCATCCCACCAAGTTTCCATAATAGCAATAATTTCATTTCTGCCTTCATTTACTTGAATTTCTAATTCACCCTATTTATTGCTCATGTTCTGTGCATTAGTGTATAGACATTTGATAGACTGATTAATTCAGATTACATTTGCAGAAATAAAATATTTATGTCCCAGAATTAGGAGAAAACTCACTAACACACAAATGAGATGTTTACTATCTACAGCAATGTAAGTGTAATTATCATTTAATTATAATAACTGAAGTGCCTCTACAAATACAAGATATTTTACTAAATATATAAATACATTTTTATATGCAGTAATTGCAATGCCAGAGTGCCATACCTGTCTCCTTTCATGCTTAAGAAATCAGTTATATCATAACAGGATAGAACAAGGAAATAAACAAGATGAAAAGAAGCTCCTTAAATAAGTGACTTCATTGAATTTGATGAGCTGTATTTGATACTGCCCATACTTGTATATTTCTCCTGAGAAGAAAAGTGCAGGTTGTACAGTCTCCAAAATTTATTTTCTGAAGATTGATAACTAAGGATCGAAGCATTATGCATTATAATGGATAGTGCAGAGGCACCCATGCTTTTTTATCTCTCTAAATTATTGCCATTAAAGTGAAAAAAAGCGAAAGTAATGTTTCTAAATGGATTAATTTAGTTTCATTTGGTTCATCATCGAAAGTATAAACGTGGAAATTCATTTTTTAGGAAATGCTGCTGCCTTTTTTGTTGTTGTTAGGATTGCTGCACATATATAAAAGAGAAATTTGAGTAAATTGAATTTCTACAACTTACTGAACATTGTATTTACCTTACATTTATAGAAATATGGGCAGTCATTTCATTTACTAATTTATATTTTTATATACTATCTTGTTTATGTTATATCTTCTTTATCCATCAAAAAAGTCACTTCAGGCTAGCAATAAGAATAAAAAGAATAAAAATGAAACAAAAAAAATCCAAATCATATTATAAAACAGGTACATTAGCTTCCTAGGTACATTAGCTTCCTAGTTCCTTCAAGCCTAAGTTGTTTCTGAGCCAGGTTTTCATGGAAATAGCAATAACAAATCTTCAGCTACACTGTCACACTTTTCTGACAGAAATAAAACCATAAATGAAAATATAGTTTTGAAATTACTGGAATAGTTCAAACTTTGTTTTGTAATAAGAATCCATGTCAGTCGTAGAAAGAAACCCAATAATTTTCATTACATCACAGTGTTTCAGAATTACATGGAGATATTTCAAAATATTATGAAGTAGCAATATTGAACTTTAATGTCTGTACATATGGGATAAACTCATTTCTTCATTCATTGCTACATACTAATTTTAATCAAACGTCTCTGTTTAAATTTAAGTTTTTATATAAACCATTCTCCCTTAATTTTCAGGGTTTTCTTTAAGCCATGCCAGAATTCAGATATAGCATATAATAAATGCTACATCTGACATTTAAAAGTTGCTTTATCCCTATACTTTCCTTCATCAAATACATTATCCATTGCATGTCTAAAAGCCTAGAAACAATTCAATATGAAGAAATTTTAAATATTCATTGCAATTACTGTATGTCTGCAATCTTTTTAAGTCACTCCATTTATAAAAGAGACAATATTTTTCTGTAGCTATTAGTATACAATCAGATTTAAATAGAAGTGCAACCTATTATCTCTATAATAAATCGTAATAGGAGTAGTGGTGGTGGTGATGGTGGTGGTGTTTATATTTGTATACCACCCAATTGATAATGACTTCATTTGAATTTCAGATTCATAGATTCATAGCTCTCCTAAAATCATTATTACCAAAACGTGGCTTTTAAATTATGCCTTCTACCAATCTTATTTATAGTGGTGTTTTGAACTTTTGAGGTTATATGAGAGATGATCTATAAATCAGAAATATGAAAAATTGCCATGGAGATCATCATACAAACATTAACATATACAGGAAAAGGGAAGACACAATATACAAAGAAAAGTGGTTAAGAAAGACATGAATTTTGAAAAATAGCCTGCATTTGTATGTACTGTATATGTAATATTGAGAACATATCACTGAAAGAAACTTCTCCTATTGTTAATAACAACTCCAAATCAGTCTTCTTTCATCTCAAACTGATGTTTGCAAAAATCTTTCAAGAACATAGCGATAGGGAGATCCATCAAAGGAATCCCACGTATTAAAATGATGGGTACACCTGGGCAATCAGAGTCAGATAGTTTTATATCCATGTGATCCATGCATGCCTGATAAAAAAGAGTAAAATTTCAAACATCTGATCATGCCTACTGTTTTACTTCCCCCACTTCCTGCAGGATTGTCTGCCCTCCAAAGATATACATTCAGGTGTCCCTGGTGATGCTATCCAGTTTTGACAGCCCAGCTAGACATTTTATTTATTATAGCTAGTCCTTGACGTATGACAGTAATTGGGGTGGGAATGTCTGTCGCTAAACAATGCCATCATAAAGTATGATGTCACATTGCTTAGTAATGGCAATCAAGGCATTCCCTGTTGCCATCATTGACTGAATTCCAATGGCCATTAGCTAAAGACTCACTTCAATGCAAGCCATTTTGGGCTTAGTGCCTCTGAGTCCAGAACCTTGGTTCTTCCAAGGAAAAGGACTAGGTTCTCTTCAACTCTCACCAACTGCCTACTTCCCCCATCTGTGCCTTTTGGCTGCCCTGCATACTGCTTGTGGGGCAGCAAGCAGCCCCAAGACCATGTGGCTGTGGGATTGCTTGCCACACTTTAGCACGTGGGTTTCTTGGCCTGCCTGGAAGCCTCAATTCCCATAGCAGTGTGGTATGGCGTAAAGCTATAGAAACCAGGACAGTCCAGCATTGCTGTGTGGTTGACGCTGATGTTATCCCAGGTAACCCCAGCCCAGCCCAGCAGCACAAAGCTACAGGAAGACCTAGTCTGGCCCAGCAACATAGTGCAAAGCCACAGCTTCCCCAGCTCAGTCCTGTCTGCAGTCATCCTTGCCGCCTTGCACTCCAAGGCCCCTGCTGACCTGCACTCTGCCAACCCAGCTAACCTTCACCATCTTCTTGCTCCTGCTGCTGACAAGGCATGCTCTCACTGACCCTTTGTGAGACAGCTGCTGGCCATGTGAGGCCATCTTCCTCAGGTCTCAGCAGGAAACCACCATGCACAATCTGGAGAAGAAAGCCTGGTGCCATCAGCGGCTGCCTTGCAAAGGGCCAGACCAGGCATATTTGGACAGCAGCGAGCCCAAAAAGACAGTGAAGGTCTTCAGCCAGGGCATCAGAGGCCACAAAGTGCAAGGAGCCAAAAGGGCATAGATGTGGGGGGAGATTAAGTGCCCCTGTGATCATAAGTGTGGATGGACTGTCAAGTACTCAAATTTTGATTACATGTCTGTGATCTGTGGGGATGCTGCAATAACTGTAACTTTGGGGAATGGTCATAACTCCATTCAGCACATCATAACTTTGAACTGTCACTAAACAAATAGTCGTTAAGCAAGGACCACCTGTATCTGTAGAATTCAACATTTCTAACTTAAGATAAGTTTTCAAAGTGGGAGGGTGTTAGTAATATTTACTAACATAGGAAACCTATTGATTTTTTAAAAGAAATGTATATAGGATAGTGAATTTAAGAATACTCATATAGTAATGAACTTTGGTTTAATTACTGTCTTTCTGCTGGTGTTTTAAGGGATTTTATTTATGGATTGTTCAGTTTATATTAATGCCACCAGAAAATCTGTTCAGTATTTCATATATACATTTACGTACCTTTTCTGGTTCATTTATTTATTTGTAAACATTATTATGGAAGGAATAGCTTTATTTTTCATTTAGTTTCTGCCTTTCTTCTGATAGTTCAAGGTAGTACACATAGAGGCATTTTTAAAGTTATACAAAGAACATCAGAAAGTGGTTTACTTTGCTACAGTTCTCTGTGTGGTTCTGTATAACTGGATAAATAAAGATGACTAAAGAATGAATTACACTTTTAGCTCTTCAATAGACATACTGAAATTTGTGAATATCTTTTTTCAGCAGCTATGATAATAAAAAAATATTGCCAATTTATCCATGTATACTTCAATTACTTCAGTTCACATTACCCTTTATTCATATGATTGTGTACCCAGACATTTTTCAGTTACATGAAGAAATTAATTAGTGTAAATAATTCCTAACAACTTCCTTCCTCCCTTATTTCTTCCTCCCTTCTGTCAACTTCCTTCCTTCCTTCCTTCCTTCCTTCCTTCCTTCCTTCCTTCCTTCCTTCCTTCCTTCCTTCCTTCCTTCCTTCCTTCCTTCCTTCCTTCCTTCCTGAATCAAAACAATTAAAATGGAACATTTTTTTTCTTGCTAGCTTAGCTTCAGTCTGGCTTTTTTTTTCCCCATGCATGCTGACCTGGAAATCTTCCTTTGCCTTAGCTGCGATAATCGTGACTCAGCTTACAACACCATACATTCGCATCGCCCCTGCTGCAGGTGACGATCAACTAACAGGTCAGACATTCAAGTACAGACAAATCATCTTACCATTTCCATCTTTCTTTATTTTTACTTGTTTTCTTTACATCCTCATAATTCTTTGCTTGTCGCTGGTTTATTACACTGTAGAATTTTTATAACAGCTCTTACATCTATTGATCATTTGCTAGATATTGAAAAGTTGAACACCTATTCATGGTTGCAAACAATTGGGCTGCATGTTTCATTGTATATTTGGACATTGGGTTAATTACTTTAAAGCCTAATACTGTAAATAATTTCATTTGCCTGACATTCCAGCAACTTATATGTACATCAGGTCTTTGTCATACATACATATACAAAATTGAAATTAAAGAACCATTCACACATCGGGGAAGTAGTTGCTGAATTTCTTTGTTCCCAGTATCTCTTGGAAATATGTTGAGTGGGATGGAATGTATACAAAAGAAGAATCTAATAAACAATGACACAGAAATTATCTTTCCATTTGATTATCCATTGTATTCTGTTTCATTCTCCTGACTATTAGTAGGCCCTTTTTGCAGACTCTTAGGGAAAAAAATATTTAGGGACCTTGGAGACTTACAAAGATTTTTTTAAAAAATCTTATGCTGGCAAAGGTCTATTGTAATACAGTATGTGTATTTATAAAATAGGAATAGCACGGACCTAACACTGATTCAATTTGTTAGTTGCAGTTGGCTAGATTTACTTATCAGACTTCACTGTAAAATATGACTTACAAGCAAAAGTAAGATGTCTAGTACAGTAAATACTATAAGTATAGGATAGTATAAGAACTAGAAGAATCCACAATATAACATGTATCGGCTGCATCATGATTCCAATGATGTACAGCATATAGTTTATATCATGCAATAACAGTATAATGTGAGTAACATCACGTTCATTCTTGGCCATAGACAGAGCTAATTTTTTTCCAGAATCTCTTTTGAAACTTTCCTTTCTGTAAAAATGAAAATGCATCCCGGTTTAAAAGTTCATTGATTTCTATTTACAGTGAATGGTATTTGCCACAGACAATGTTATGCAGTGATGCCTTTCATCATTATTACTTTTTGCACAATTGCTTTGCAAAATGATATCCATTCAACCATCTTTCAATTGTTTTTTCCCCTCCAAGCTACATGTTTGTACGTTTACACATTCAATGATATTCCCCCAATCCCATGGGAATTGGGAACTATTGAAAATAAAAAAGTTGTTTAGGTCTTTCCTGACTTATGGAACTATAACATTTTTGTTGAGAATGTAAAATGGTGAATTACCTCAATATATATTATTTTGAGATTACATGAGACCACAGGTAACAATCCAAAACAGAGTAGTAAATATAAAGTGTGTTAAAATGCTTGCTAGCTGAAGATATTTCTTAATAAATACTAAAACTATGATATATGCTAATGTAAACATTTTCCCCTCATGTTTAAACATATATTTCTATCCTATTTGAAGGCATTTATTATATGTTTAAATAGTAGCAATACATTTATTAGTTCGCTATTTAATAAAGAATCTACAAATTATCAATTGAACTCTGGCAACAATATCTGTGTTTCCTAAACTTTTTGCTTTCAAGGCCTATTTCTGCTTTTAAAAATTAAAATTGATACATTTTTAGAATGTTTATTGAATCATGTCTAAATAATATTAAACCCATCAACCCATTTTTCATTTTAAAAAACAATTATTTTTAACAAACAAATATTAAGAAGAGTGTCATTATTTTAAAGTTTTGCAAATATCCTCAATATCTGGCAAATAATTTTGATTTTTCCTGAGTGATCCTTGGTCTGTGCTTTAATAAAGAATGCCTTTAATAAAGAATACCTTCCTCAACAAGAATAAGAAAAGAGGACTGCAGTTGTCATGGCACTAATCATTTAGTTTTCAGTTTATATAATAAGTTCCAAATAATTTAAAGGAGAGTTTATGAAGCCTGAGTAAATTATCTAAAATTGGGCAAAAGTGTATTTTCTTTGGCTAACTATACACAAACCCATTACCCAGTGACAATAGGGACATTTAAATAAGGACTTCCTGGTAAATGTGAAAAAGACTTTCTGATAAGCAGTTTTGAATAACAAAGGAAAAAAGTTTGAGAAACACTGATTTAAAGAGATGTTTGCTAAAAAAAGCAACTACCACATATACTGGTTAAAAGACTAGCATCACATATACTGGTTAAAAGACTAGCATCCTTGGTCCCCTCTCTGTTGCTTGAGAAAAAAGGTTGAGGGTGTCAAAAAGAGGTAAAAGAGACCGTTAGAGAGAAAACCACTGTTATCTTTAGTCCTAACTACCACATATTCCCAAATAGAAAAATAACTCACTTCTACATATACACAGCCTAGGCGGCCTACTTTGCAGCAAATGAATAACGTATTTGCTTTTGTATATTGCACTGTTTCCATTTAAGATAAGTGTTCACATTGGAATATTTATTTATACCCTGAAATATTTTGGCTAATTTAAAACAAATTTCCACCTTTCATAAGTAGGATGTCTGATGCCAGGTAGAAAATCACTACTCCACTGAAACGGCTTTTTCAGAATATATGTGCATCCATACAGCTATTTTCTTGCTCCAACATTTTATTTTCTTGTATATTAGAATGAATTTTCTGCTTGAAGAGGTGACAGATAGCATCAATTAACTACGTGTAGTAAAACACGTTACAAATGTGGGATGTGTAAAACAGTTCATGCCTGAATCATTCTTTTCATGGAACAACTGTTTTCAGCAGTGATGTTTAAAGTGAAACATGGATGTTGGGCCCGATACAGAGTGAAATGGGGCTATTTTGATCCAGATGTAGATCAAAATGCCATTGTTTCATAGAAGTTTCTTTTGGGGAATAAAAACATATAAAATCCACGTCTGGCAGACGAAGGTAGATGGTAAGAAAGGAAAGTGACAGAAATATCAGGGTTGAGCAGGTTGTTGTGGTTGAACATTAGTCGTGCTATTGCTGTGCTATTCCTGAGGGCTTTGTTTTGGTTGAAACTTGGAACAATAAAAAAAATGTCTCTTTTTTTCTTTTTGGGATCTACCAAATCATTTCCCATCCAAATCCATTCTGGGTTTGGGGGAAAAACATATGTTCTGTTTCATGCTCAATCTATTTTTTATGCTACATGGTTTGCTCCTGGGGCATGTTTCCAGTTTTCTCATTTAAACAGCAGACTGTTAGCTGAAACTGGAAGAAGTAATGTAATAGACTAATACTGCAACACTTTTTCAGTTTTCTTACAAGGTCTCAAATCATTAAGGCATAAGATGACATAACTTTATTAGATACCTAATCAATGTATAATTTTAATTATATCAGTGGCCTGAACAGACCAACTGAAGAAAAAAACAGTAATATTTGTAGAATTTCTCAGAAAAACAAAAACAATTACCTGTTGCTTTAAAACAAACAAACACAATTGCTCAATGTATTGATAAAGATTGGTCCTCCATCTGCCTTTATTTCTAGTGATAGTTTAATGTATAATTGTCTGGACCTGTTTATCAGTTATATCTTCTTTTCTTTTTTGGCCATTAACTACATATAATAATAATTGGGTTTTTTATACGAACCAAAGATTTAAATATGCTAGGTTATTACACCTCAGACTAAATCCAGATGTCATGTTCCTGATATTAAAAATCTAGATGCCTTTAGAGACATAGATACTTGAAGCCCAATAAAACATCCTAAGAAAGGATGTTAAATGAGGCATGGCTATTGCTAATACTGGCAGTCTGTGAGAGGGCAGGCTGCCTGAGATTAGCTAGTAACTGGGCTGATGGTGCCCTTCCCCTTTAAACCTCTGCCCAGCCATCCCAGCCACTTAGCAAAGAGCAGCCCTGCAGCAAAGCAGCTTGAAGTAGCCGAAGGACCACTCGGGACGACAGGCTAGTTCAACAACAGGTTTATTAAGAGCAAGGCGAACATAGAATAACTTGTCCGGCTTTTATAGCCGGCAGCTGGTAGCGAGGACCAATCAGCGGTGTTCATTTTGGCGCCCTGTCAGGCAGGGACCAATCCGCGTCGTCTTTTGTTGACAGCTCCGGCTTCCGCGTGTCTTGGTGTTTTGACAGCCGCGAGCTGTCAGTGGTTGCGCCTGCGCTGTACGGTGGGTGCTTTGACAGCTCAGGCTTCTTCGTAGTCCGGCGTTTGACAGCCGCGAGCTGTCAGTGGTGGCGCCTGCGTGGTGCGAGGAACTTTGACAGCTGTCAAAGTTCCCGCGTGTATTTCTGTCAGGCGGTTTTACCTTATATGCTAGGCGATGCCTTCTTATTTGTACTGTTAACATATATATACATTGATTAAAGGAATGTTTACATATATAATACACCCCTTACCCCTCCCCTGGTTCGTTTCTTCCTTCTTGGATGTTTGAACCTGCCCACTGATAGTCTTTTAGGTAGGTGGGTGGTCTTCGATTCCTGGTTGAGCGGCGAAGGGGTGGTGGGTGTTCTGGTTCTGGTTCTTCGTCTTGGTGCTCAGCTTCCTGGTTTGGGATAGGCCGCATTTCCGGTGGGGGTTGTAAGTCGGCACTGGGTGGTTGCTCAGAAGCGTGTGGTGGTTGTCTGGGTCTGAGCTGGTCAATATGGCGGCGTATGTTGCCCTGTGCTTGCGTAGCTACCAGGTATGAGATGGGCCCTGTTTGTTTTATTACTGTCCCTTGGACCCACTTGTTTTTATCTGTGTATGAACGTGCCCATATTAATTGACCCGGGTTGAGTTTGCGGCCGGGGTGGGGGTGCTGTTTTTCTTCTGGGGCTGTGTCAGGGTGCAGTCTGTCGAGACGTGTTATTAGCCTCCTCCCCCATCTTAATTCTGCTGGTGATTTGCTAGTTGTAGAGCATGGTGTTGTGTGTTGTGATAAGAGGAACTGGCTGAGTCGCCTTTGCCAGTTTCCTTTAACGAATTTTTTCAAGGCTTCTTTTGTGTATCGTACCATAATTTCAGCCATTCCGTTCGACGATGGGTGGAACGGCGCCGACGTGACCAGCCTAATACAATTCCTCGTAGCGAAGATCTGAAATTCACGAGAGGTGAATTGAGGTCCATTGTCAGAAACTATGGTATCAGGTAGGCCGTGTGTTGCGAATATTTTTCGTAAGGCTTGAATAGTGGCTGTGGACGTTGTTTTCCTAAGGGGTGTGACTTCCAGCCATTTGGAATAGCTGTCCACTACAATTAAGAAACTTTGGCCCTGGATAGGTCCTGCAAAATCTATATGTATACGTGACCAAGGGTTCCTTGTAGTCTCCCATTTATGGATTGGTGCCTGGGGTGGTTCATTCCTGGTCTCCTGACAGGTGTAACACCCACCCACATACTGTTCAATTTGTTTATCTATGCCGGGCCACCACACATAACTTCTGGCCATCGCCTTCATTTTTACAATTCCAGGGTGCCCTTCATGTAAAATGTGCAATGTTTGGTCTATGTTTTTCTCTGGTATGATGACCCTATTTCCCCATAGCAGGCAACCTCTGTGTGTTGAAATCTCATTTTTCCTGTTATAATAAGGTTGGAATTGGGGTTGTGGGTTTTGAGTTGGCCACCCAGTTGTGGCCCATTTGAGGATTCTGGCAAGTATTTTATCTTTTGTTGAATTATTGGCTATAATGTTTGCAGTCAGGGGGCATTCTGGAAGTTGGGAGATTGCTAAAATTCCGCTGGCTGGGGCTGGGTCTGAGTCCCTGGTTTGTATGGGCAGTCTGCTGAGGCAGTCAGCATGGCCCAATTCTTTACCTGGTTTATGTATTAGCTGATAAGAATAGGCTGCTAAAAATGTTGACCATCTTAAAATTCTCGGGGAGAGGATTTGTGGAGTAGTTTTATTCCAAGTAAATATGCCTAGCAGGGGTTTGTGATCTGTAAATATAGTAAATGGTCTTCCATACAGATAATCGTGAAATTTTTTGACCCCTGCCACTATCGCTAGGGCTTCCCTGTCAATTTGTGCATAGTTTCTTTCAGCTTTGGTCAGAGTGCGTGAATAGAAAGCTATGGGTCTTTGTGTACCGTCCTTGAATATGTGACTTAATACAGCCCCGATTCCATAGGGAGAGGCATCGCAAGCGATGCATATTGGGGTGTCTTCCTTGAAAAGGGTGATAGTTGAGCTGTGACAGATAAGCTTTTTTAACGATTGGAAACTGTTCTCATGTTCCTTGGTCCAGGACCAAGTTGTACCTTTGTCTAGGAGCCTATGGAGCGGCTCTGCAATAGTGGCTTTGTGGGGAATGAAGGCATGGTAAAAGTTTAACAGCCCCAAAAAGGATTGAAGCTCTTGCTTATTCCTAGGGCTGGGTGCGGTTTGAATAGCCATTAGTTTTTCAGCGGTGGGGTGGATGCCCTGGCTATCAATTTTATACCCTAGGAATTCTGTAGAAGTGACTCCAATAGAGCACTTCTCCCGCTTAAGTTTGAGACCGGCTTCTCTGAGCCGGCTCAGCACAGCTGACAACCTGTCAGCTAAACTAGCTTCGTTTTCCCCGGCGATGAGAACATCGTCGAAATAGGGGCAGACCCCGGGTATTCCCTTCAGGGTCTTTTCCATGATGCCCTGAAAAATACCCGGGGCTGCAGATATGCCGAATTGTAGCCTCTTTACTTTAAAAGCACCGCGGTGGGTGACAATAGTTTGAGCTTCCGCGGTGTCGTCTGTGACAGGCAGCTGTAAATACGCCTGTGTGAGATCGAGCTTGGCGAAAATGGTGCCAGAGCGGATGGAAGCAAATACGTCCCTTACCGCTGGCACCGGGTAAGCATGGGGGCTGAGGGCTAGGTTGACTGTCGCTTTATAGTCTGCGCACAGTCTCACTTCGCCATTAGGTTTGATTGGGGTGACAATAGGGGTCTCCCAGGTTCCCCCTTCTGTTGGTTCCAGTACCCCTAGTCCCACGAGTCGGTCAAGCTCGTTTTCAATTTTTTCTTTAAGGGCGAAAGGTACCCTCCTAGCTCTTATTTTAATTGGTTGAATTGCTGGATTTAGTTGCAGGGAAATGGGGGAACCTGTATATTTCCCTAAAGTGCCATCGAAAACGTCGGCGTACCTTCCGCAAACGGCTTCTAGGCTAGGTGTTTGAATGGTATTAACCCCCGTTAAGGCGATGCCTAGTGGAGTGAACCAGTTTAGCCCTATCAAGTTGGTACGGTTCCCTGGCGTAACTAAAACCTCCAGGGGACCCTTGAACCCCTTATACTGCACCAGGACCTTGGCTTTCCCTTCCAACGGAATAGGGGTTTTCTGGAAGTCTGCAAGGTGTACCTGAGTTTGTTTCAGGGGAATTTGTCTTCGGCCTTTCTGACAGATTTCCTGATAGGTTGTCAGCGAAATTAATGAGACTGCTGACCCAGAATCTACCTCCATGTGGCAGGGCACCCCCTGAATTCTGACCCAGATCTTAACTTTGGAGCTTATGCTGTTTACCCTGTCAATTGTCTCTACCAGGGGGCCTGGTGGGGTTTCTCTGCTGGCCTGGGCAGCCGGCCTACCTGGGGGGTTTGCCTCCACCTCATTGATGTTGTCCCGGCCCTTGCTGCGGCACACCGGCTTGATGTGGCCAGTCTTCCCGCAGTTGTGGCATTTCGCGTTCCTAAAACGGCAGCTTCCTCGGGCATGGTTGCCCCCGCAGCTGGCACAGGCGGCCCGTGGCTCGTAACGCGGTGGTGGCAGTGGTGGGTTCCTGGATCCGCGGCGGTCCGACGTTTTTCCCCTCCTCGGCTGCCGGTGCTCCATCCTGCGCTGTAGGGCTTCTCCATCGGTGAAGTCTACTGACTCTCCGCTGTCGCTGAAGGTTGCGCTTTCCTGGTAGACGGTCGCGGGGGTCTCTGGGGTCGTGTTCGTCGGCTTCTTCTTGTGGCTGTGTTCATATGCCATGATCTCCCTGGTCAGCTCTGCCAGGTTCATGTCGGGTTTGGACGTCAGTTTCTTCTGTAGCTTCTCGTCCCTCAGACCGATCACCACCTGGTCTCTGATGCGGTCTTCCAGGTCGGGGAAGGAGCAGTTCCGCGCGGCGTGTCTGACCCCGGCAATGAATTCGTTGGCGGGCTCGTCCTGCCGTTGTTTCTTTTGTGCGAATTGCACCCGCCAGTACAGTTCTGAACGCGCTGGCATGTAGTACTTGTTCAGCTGGTCCACCAGGTCAGCGTAGGAGACTTCCGTGATGGGCACTGGGCTGAACAGCCCGACGGCTGCGTCGTACACCGGGGGCCCGCTGATGTACAGCAGAGCGGCGGCCTTTGCTCGGTCGTCAGTGATTTTACTGACGAGGAGAAATCCCTCGACTTGGCCGAGGTGTGATTGCCATCTCTCGGGATGGCGGGTATCAAACTCCCTCACACGGCCGAAGTTTGCCATGTCGTCCGGTCCTGGGTTGCTCCGATGGAAGTTAAAACTACCGTGACAGCTCTTGCCGGGAACTCTCTTCCTCGGCCGTGACTTCAGCTCCGGAGCGATCCCACCTTCGTCGCCAGTGAAGTAGCCGAAGGACCACTCGGGACGACAGGCTAGTTCAACAACAGGTTTATTAAGAGCAAGGCGAACATAGAATAACTTGTCCGGCTTTTATAGCCGGCAGCTGGTAGCGAGGACCAATCAGCGGTGTTCATTTTGGCGCCCTGTCAGGCAGGGACCAATCCGCGTCGTCTTTTGTTGACAGCTCCGGCTTCCGCGTGTCTTGGTGTTTTGACAGCCGCGAGCTGTCAGTGGTTGCGCCTGCGCTGTACGGTGGGTGCTTTGACAGCTCAGGCTTCTTCGTAGTCCGGCGTTTGACAGCCGCGAGCTGTCAGTGGTGGCGCCTGCGTGGTGCGAGGAACTTTGACAGCTGTCAAAGTTCCCGCGTGTATTTCTGTCAGGCGGTTTTACCTTATATGCTAGGCGATGCCTTCTTATTTGTACTGTTAACATATATATACATTGATTAAAGGAATGTTTACATATATAATACACAGCTGGTGTGTTATGTTGGTAGTTGTGGGGCAGTTGGCATTGAAGAGTTCTGGGAGTGAGAAGGGTTGTAGGTTTTGCTATTCTCTATAGGAAACTGGAAGTTAAGGAGAACTATAGTTTACTACTCATAGTAAGGAGCAGCAGTGAACATAGGGAGGGTGTTAAAGCAAACTGGGACTACTACCCAAGGGTTTGCTGGTGTGTGGATTGCCTAAAGGCCAAGGAGGCTGGCATGGGTCCTCTGGGGTGTTGGGAGCCCATTAAATTGGATATATACAGAAGGACCCTATGATACAGTTCTGGAGTAAGAATGAGTTGTTATAATAATAATAATAATATTGTTGGAAGGGGCCTTGGAGGTTATCTAGTCCAACCCCCTGCTCAGGCAGGAAACCCTATACCATTTCAGGCAAATGGCTGTCCAGTCTCTTCTTAAAAACTTCCACTGTTGGAGCATTCACAGCTTCTGGAGGCAGGTTGTTCCACTAATTAATTGTTCTAACTGTCAGGAAATTTCTCCTTAGTTATAGGTTGCTTCTCTCTTTGGTTAGTTTCCATCCATTGCTTCTTGTCCTGCCTTCAGGTGCTTTGGAGAATAGCTTGACTCCCTCTTCTTTGTGGCAGCCCCTGAGATATTAGAACACTGCTATCATGTCACCCCTCGTCCTTCTCTTCATTAGACTAGACATACCCAATTCCATCAGCTGTTCCTTATATGTTTTAGTCTCCAGTCCCCTAATCATCTTTGTTGCTCTTCTCTGTACTCTTTCTAGAGTCTCAAAATACTGGATGCAGTATTCCAGGTGTGGCCTTACCAAGGCATTGTAAAGTGGTATTAGTACTTCACATGATCTTGATTCTATCCCTCTGTTAATGCAGCCTAGAACTGTGTTGGCTTTTTTGGCAGCTGCAGCACACTGCTGGCTCATATTTAAGTGATTGTCCACTAGGACTCCGAGATCCCTCTCACAGTTACTACTATTGAGCAAGGTAAACCCTATACCAGGGGTCAGGAACCTGAAACAGTGAAAGAGCCACTCGGAACCAGTTCCCTCACAAAAGGAAAAACTGAGAGCCACAAAAAATGTGTGCGCATGCGTGTACATGCGCACATGTGCAGAACAGGGTTTGACTGAAGAGTGGAGCCAAAACCTACCCTGCATATTTGAATTGATTGGTTGAACTTTTTTAGTCCCACTTTTTTTTTTTTTTGGACTGCACATGGCAGAGGACTGGGAGCCACAGGAAACGGCTGAAAGAGCTGCATGTGGCTCCGGAGCCGCGGGTTGCAGACCTGTGCCCTATACTATACCTGTACATTTGGTTTTTCTTGCCTAAATGTAGAACCTTTCTTTTTTCACCATTGAATTTCATTTTGTTAGATAGTGCCCAATGTTCAAGTCTGTCAAGATCCTTCTGTATCTTAAGCCTATCTTCTGGAGTGTTGGCTATTCCTGCCAGCTTGATGAAGATGTTGAAGAGCACTGGGCCCAGAACAGAGCCCTGGGGCACCCTACTACATACTTCCCTCCATCTAGATACAGTTCCATTCAGGACATGCTGAGTATGGCCGGACAGCCAGCTACGAATCCATCTGGTGGTGATGCTGTCTAACCCACATTTTTCTACCTTATCAAGTAGTAGGTTGTGGTCTACTTTATCAAATGCCTTACTGAAGTCCAAGTAAATTATATGCACAACATTCCTCTTGTCCACTAATTTTGTCACCTGGTCAAAGAATGAAATAAGATTTGTCTGACATGATTTGTTTATGACAAACCCATGTTGGCTTTTGGTAATGACTTTGTTTGCCTAACTTTGTTCCTAACACTGTCTTTAATCTGAATTTGTATGTAAGTTGGAACTTGTACTTATAAATGAATTTACTAACAATAATAGATGGTGTTGTCCTTCCTTGAACTGATACATTGTTGAATGTGAATGCAGTGCTTTCATGAACTGTTGGAAACTACTGCTTCAGCAATTCCTCGAAACTTTGCATGGCTTCACCAATTCATTGGCTCAAGGAAGGAGAATGCCAGCTGCCATTTTTAGTAATAGGTAGCTTGTTCCTCTCTGGGGGTTGTCCTTAAGTTGGACCTTCTCAAGCCAGGAATTGCCTATAGTATGCATTTATTACAGGTACTCATAGCAAACAAATAGACATATACAGAAAATTATGGAGCAGCTGTTGTCTATAGTATCTAAGTTTAGATAAAGTCTTTCACTGACTCAATTGTCAAACTTGGCTCTATCACCAACATTATTACCTGTATATCTGCTTCGATAGAGCTCCAGCATTTGTTGCGTTGGGTTTTTTTTTCAAAGATTCTGAATCTCTGCATTCTGTAGATCAGAATGTAAAGTGAATAGAAAATGTGATTCTTTCTGCAACAGCAGCTGAATGCATTTTAATAGGCTATAGTGTCACTAGTGATTTATTGCCCTTTTTTGTTCTTTTATGTGTTGTATTTGTCATTTCTGTGGTGGCTGTTTCATCTGTAAAACAGTATAGTTACAAGAAAATGCTAAGAGGATATAGAGTTGCGATAGGTTGGGGAGTTTCCTTTCTCCCTTGTCCAAGAATTGCTCTTTATGTGTCCATCCTATCACGCAGCAAAAAAAAAACCCATTAGGTCAAATTACTTACCCAAAATAAGTATATTTATTCATATAGAACACAAATAAATATAAACTAAATAGCTACAGTTAGTGAATAATTCAGAAGGATATTAGGAATAGCATATCTTCTGCTGGCAGCAACCCCATAAATAGTAAAATAACCCTTTCTCAGTTGTTTGCAAAATAAAATGAACTGATAAGTCAGTATGATAAAGCTTGACAATTATTGGGATTATTTTATCACTATTTTATTGTGAAAAATGTAATAAGGAGATTTTGTGTTTTTATTCATTCTAATTACAATAAGCCTGAATATATAACCTATATTGCAAGAACATGAGCAAGTAATTAGATGAGGAGATCTGAACTCTTTGATAGCCTCACATAGCAATGAACAAGGAACATACATTCAATTTCACAGCTATTAAGATTGTTGGCCAAGCAGGGACAAAAATAGCCAGGAAAATGATTGGGAAATAGGCCCCTTGTCAGTCAACAAGAGTGCTGATTCACCATCAGCTAATCAGATACATAGAAGCCGAGGGTGTGGCAGCACAAAGGAAGAGCAACCAATGACTTAATAGCCTGTCATCAGCACCCCAATTAACAACTAAAAGCATACATCACATAAATACCACACATGGAACAGCCCAGTGCACCAGTTCTGGAGAGAAAGAAGTTCCCTGAGGATGGGTTCCAGCACAAGTCCAAAAGCTCAGAAGACTAAAACTCTGGTCCTGAGGACTGATTCAGATTGTATCCTGCAAGATTATCTTAGGACACATATATTTGCCTTCATTTGTGGAAAACACAAATGCCTCAGAGGCCACTGCTGATAAAGGGAGTTTGAAAGAATTCCAGAATAATCTTATATTCTAGAATAATGTTATGTTATACACACACACGTGTGTGTGTGTGTGTATAACATAACATTATTCTGGAATATAACTGTTAAATAGCGTGTTCTTTGGCGCAGGAATGAAGACGAGGTAGCTGAGTACAGGGAAACTCATATTTTATTTTCTGCAGAATCTGTACTGGCAAATGCCTGCAACTAGCTCCAATATATAGTCTAGCCCCCTAGGCAGCAACCAATAGGTTTGAAGCAACCATTGCCGCCTAGGGATAGCCAATTGTGGCGCTGCAGACTTGTAGTCTGGGTTGCTGGAGAGCCGTTAGCTGCTCCAGCAACCCACGTGTTATTACTATGAGCCCAGTACATAACACCCCTCCCCTCTTAGATCAGACAATATTAACACAAGTTAGTCTCAATGCAATTATCAAGACTCATTATCAAAACACACTAAAATAAAAGTAATAGAACAAAAAAAAACATATAGGTTACAACGAGATTAAACAACATATGAATGAATAGGCTTCATGGATAGCACACTTAGACAGTTTCAACATAGCACTAGTTTCTGTAGTATAGTGGCATACAGCAATACAACAATATTATAGCTCTTTATTTTACAACGTAATCAGCAAGATATGAAGGAAGCTTGTGTGCCCTAGTGGAACGTCTTGGAGTCCCCATCACTTTGTGGTCTGCCAGCTTACCCAGTGGGCTGGGTAGACTTGTGTCTCTTTGTGCTCCTGAGTCAGGGGAATTAGATGCTCTCTGGCTGGCCTCTCCAGGTTGGCCCACCCCAGAGTCAGACTGATCAGCAGAGTAGGCGTGGCGGTTGCTGAAGTTTGGATGGCTTGCTCCTTCAGGGGATCCATGTTGCATTCCAGGACTCCCCACTTCTTCCTCTGGTTCCACATCCATTATGAAGGAAAAGTCCTGAGAGTCCATTGAGGACTGGCTTGGCCGCAAGTTTGAGGACCTTGGGAGGGACTTATGATGCAGTCCTCACTTAGTGGCAGTTCTGGAAATCGTTTCCTGAGCTGATCAGTGTGTCGTCTGACAACTCACCCTCCCTCCAACCCCACTTCATAAGACGGGTCCGGATGCTTTGGTAATTTGACCGGGAACCCACAGATTCCCATGAAAATCAGTTAGGATTATATCTGAGGGTCTTAGTTTGGCCCAATTGTTACTGCACCTACACATGAAGTTAAAAGTGTCTTGAGAAATAATTGAGACTGCAGAGCCAGAGTCCAATTCCATCTTACATGGAACTCCTTGTACCTCTCCCATGAGCTTAAGTTTGGGTTTGAGGGGGCATCGAGCCCTGGTGCGGCACACGCTTCTACGGCTTCTGAAAACCCCCACACTCACTGGACCCTGGGCCCCAGTACCTCTCCTAGTCAGTTCTTCCGACTGGTGTTTGTGTGGCCAGGCTCTCTGTCAAGCTCTACAAACCACTGCGATGTGCCTGTCCTTCCGCAAGCTTTGCACGTGGCTGATTGGAATCTCCAATTGGTGCAAAAATGGTTGCCGCTGCACCCCTTACATCTCGGTAAGAGAACTACCTTGTAACTGTCCTCTCGCTGCTGGCTGTTGTGGTGTTGCGCGTTGGGTTGCTTTTGGAGTCTGTTGATTTCAGGTTCTTCTTCCTCGGAAGATTCTATGGTGCGTTTGGCCTCTTCAAGGTGGACCGTTTCTTCAAACTTTGTCATTTTGGCGGGCTGTACTGTTTGAACTGGGCCCTTGGCAGCTTCGTCGGCCATCACTTCGTCTTGTGCTTTAGAAAACGTTAAGTTTGGTCTAGTAAAGAGTCTCTGCTGAAGCGTTTGGTCCCGTAGGCCGCAGACGAGCCGGTCTCGTAGTCGCTCTTTTAAATTAGAAAATTTGCAAAGGCGTGCGGCCTGCCTCAGGCCTGCTATGAATTCCGAAGCTGATTCACCCGGTTGCTGCACTCTTTGGTCAAACTTGAACTGCCAAGCCATTTCAGACATCTTGGGCTGGAAATGTCCAGCTAGCTTCTTTTTGAGGTCTATGTAGGAGACTGCTTCAATTGGTGTCGGCGCGAAAAGGTTCTCGGCCAAATCAAAGGTTGCTGGGCTGCACACGCAGAGTAGCGTTGCAGCCTTCAGTCCGTCTTCCGCGATCTGATAAGCCCTGAGGTAGTTCTCTACCTGGGATAAATATGATGGCCATTCCTCCGGGTGCTTCATGTTGAATTCCCGAAGTTTCCTGACCTTCGGCATTCTTTCTTTGCTGGTTCCTGCGTTTCTTTCCGAATCCTGCTTTCCAGGCTCAGGGAATGAGTCCACTGAGCACGAGGTCGCTAGCGTAGCTTGCTAGCCGACCTTGAGAGGGGGGGGAGAAAATGCCTTTCCCCTGCGGCGTGCACTGCCTTCCCCTCGTAGACTTCAACTCTTTTTTAGTGAAGCAGGATCCCACCTTTGTCGCCAGTGTTAAATAGCGGGTTCTTTGGCGCAGGAATGAAGTCGTAGCTGAGTACAGGGAAACTCATATTTTATTTTCTGCAGAATCTGTACTGGCAAATGGCTACAACTAGCCACAATATATAGTCTAGCCCCTAGGCGGCAGCCAATAGGTTTGAAGCAACCATTGCCGCCTAGGGATAGCCAATTGTGGTGCTGGAGACTTGTAGTCTGGGTTGCTGGAGAGCCGTTAGCTGCTCCAGCAACCCACATGGTATTACTGTGAGCCCAGTACATAACAATAACATTATTCTGGAATTCTTTCCAACTCCTTTATCAGCAGTGGCCTCTGAATAAATGTAGATTTTTATCATTAGTTTTAATCTATAGATACAGGTATCTTAGCGTGTATATATGTATGGCCCTATTTGGACCGAGATGCCCTACGCACAGTCACTCATGCGCTCGTGACCTCCCGGTTAGACTACTGCAACGCTCTCTACATGGGGCTGCCCTTGAGGACCACTCGGAGGCTTCAGCTGGTTCAGAATGCGGCCGCGCGAGTTGTGATGGGAGTCCCCCGATACTCCCGTGTAACACCTCTTCTCCGTGAGCTGCATTGGCTTCCAGTTGTCCTCCAGGTGAGATTCAAGGTGCTGGTGATGACCTGTAAAGCCCTTAATGGCTTGGGTCCAGACTATCTAAGGGAACACCTGCTGCCGGCATCAACTTCCCATTGTCCTGTGCGCTCCCATAGGGAGGGCTTCCTTAGGGTGCCGGCGGTCAGGGAATGCCGGCGGGTGATCCCCAGAGGGAGGGCATTCTCTGTGGGCGTGCCTGCCCTTTGGAATGATTTACCTGTGGAACTCCAGACTGCCCCCGACCTGTGCTCGTTTCGCCGGGACCTGAAAACCTGGCTTTTTTATCTATCCGGCCTGGACTGACTGAGGGGGGGGTTAGTTTTAAATTTTAACATTGTTTTATTGTTGGGCTATTATTAATTTAATTTTTTTAAATTCTATTTTTATCTTAATTTATATTGTCTTTCAAATATTGCCGTGTAAACTGCCCTGAGTCCTTCGGGAATAGGGCGGTATAGAAAACTAATTATATATGAACAAATATATGAACTGTCTGGTGTGACTACAGCCTGTTCGATGGCCTTTGAGATAAGGCTGAAAACAGGAAATAAAGATTTGCCCCATGTTTGGGGCCTAGCAAGGTAATCTAAGAGTTAACATATGACACACACACATATATATATATGTATGTATGTATGTGTGTGTGTGTGTGTGTGTGTGTGTATTTGAGGACCACTCGGAGGCTTCAACTGGTGCAGAATGCGGCCGCGTGAGTTGTGTTGGGGGTCTCCTGATACTCCCATGTAACACCTCTACTCCGCGAACTGCATTGGCTTCCAGTTGCCCTCTGGGTGAGATTCAAGGTGCTGGTGATGACCTATAAAGCCCTAAATGGCATGGGTCCGGATTACTTACGGGAGCACCTGCTGCCGGCATCAACTTCCCTTCGTCCAGTGCGCTCCCACAGAGGGGGCCTCCTCAGGGTGCCATCGGTCAGAGAGTGTCGGCTGGCGGCCCCCAGGGGGAGGGCGTTCTCTGTGGGGCGCCGGACCTTTGGAATCATTTACCAGTTGAGCTCCGGACAGCTCCTGACCTTCGCTCCTTCTGCCGTGACTTGAAAACTCACCTATTTGAACAAGCCGGCCTGGTCTGAAGGGTTTGGGGTATTTTAATTGTAATTTTAATTAATTTTTATTGCAATTGGGCTTTTCTATTTAATTCTTATCTTAACTTTTGTATATTGTATTTTTATTGCATTTTATTGCCCTGTACACCACCCTGAGTCCTTCGGGTGAAGGGCGGTATAGAAATTAAATTAATAAATATGTATGTATGTATGTATGTATGTATGTATGTATAGGTAAAGGTTCCCCCGCACATGCATGCTAGTTGTTTCCGACTCTAGGGGCCGGTGCTCATCTCCATTTCAAAGCCGAAGAGCCAGCACTTGTCCGAGGATGTCTCCGTGGTCATGTGGCCAGCATGACTAGACACCAAAAGGCGCACGGAACGCTGTTACCTTCCCACCGTAGTGGTCCCTATTTTTCTACTTGCATTTTTACATGCTTTCGAACTGCTAGGTTTTTTAGATTGCTAACAAAGAATTAAAGGGAGACTGATATGCATTTCAAACTTATTTGTTTTCATCAGTCAGCCATACCCTTCTGAGATTCGAACCTGGGCCGATTGCACATTAGGCAATTGTTTTAACCTCTAGGCCACAAGCTCTATCTCACTTTGTTAGCTGAGAAGCAAGGGAGATATGTGTTAAATGCCTGTTAACTATTTAGATTACCTTGCTAGGCCCCAAACATGGGACAAATCTTTATTTCCTGTTTCGGCCTAACCGAAGGCCATCCACAGGCAGTAGTCACAACAGTGACTACATATACACACACACACACACACACACACACACACACACTAAGAAAGCTGTATCTATAGATTTAAACAAATGATAAAAATGATAAATGATAAAAATCTAAATTTATTCTGTCCACAGAAGAAGGCCATAGGTTCTAAAGCCAAGCTTATTATTACCAGGTGCATTTGCACTGTTAGCCAGCTGATAGGTTGTTTAGAGTTCAGAGACAATAGGCACAAATCAGAGTGAAATGTCCTAAATGATTTAAATATTAAGATAGTTATAGGGAAAAATATATATAACAATATCCCTTCAGCTTGCAGGGTACCACAACAAAATGGCAGCTGACAAACCCCCTTTATGGCTGTATTTAGATCTATGCTAGCGTTCAAAATATAAGGGACTTTTGTCATCCTTTTATACTTTTCTTAACCAAAAGTTGAAATGGTCTGGAGACTTTCTCAATAAAACATTTTACCTACTCTTAACAGATAGGGAACATAAATAATCACATCTGGAGATAGCGTGGTGGCTCATCTCAGCAATGACTTCTTTGTAATTTAGATAGTTGACCAATTTCCAGGGATATTTTTAAATAAAATAGAGAGCCTAGCTGACAACATCTGATGAAGACCTGATGACATATCTTGTCAATATCTTGGGAACCAAAACAATTGTTCCTCTGACAAAGATAATTGTGCATGAGATTATTTCTAATACACCACTATTTGTTTGCTTTATCAATTGTTACAAGCAACAATATAAATAAAAGGCTGAAAGGCAAGAGTGATTTACAATACAATTAAGGAATCTGTGCATGTGGAAGAATTTACAATACAAAGCTTATAAGGTTATATACAGTTTATATTGTCAGAATATTTATCTTATATGTATGGAATAAAAAGGTAGATAATACCACCAGCTTTTTGCCGAACTTCTGAATGCATTAGCCAAAAATGTATTCATTTATGTGGCTTTGCACATTTTCTTAATTTTCTATATTTCTACATTTTCACAAAAAAATTGCTCTAGAAGTGTAAGAGGATCCTATAATGTTGCTGAAGCATGCTCACTGGTATCTCCAATTTTGCTAGAGGCTGAGTTAGAAAATATTTTGCTGCTGCTAGTAACAGAAAATATGGTCTGACTAGCCCTGGAGAACACATGCCCGTCAGCTCTCCCTCAATATCTACAGATTTTCATCTCTTCCATTCTTTTTCTCAGCACATTTTTTCTCTTTTATCCACCTGTGGCAAGATTGGTGGATTTCCTGCTATGATAACAAAGGAGACATAATTATGTGGAAATTATCTGAAGAGTAAGATAGAAGTTACAGACAGAGGGTTGGAAAGAGTGCTAGATAGTATGGCTCTTTGGAATTGGAAGAGAAGGAATTTTATTTGAGATTTAGAGTAATCCCGGAGGATTCTAATGAAGATATTAGAAAAAGGTTTTAGTCTTAGCAATTTTAAAAAATTAAGATAAGGAGAATACAGAAGTAAAAATAATATAAAATAAATACGAGATTTGTGAGAATAAGAAATATTCAAAGGGATGTTTTGTGCATTTTGTTAGGAAGGCAGATGAGGTTTTACAGCAGCATTTTAATATAAGACTAAAGATACAGATGTAATTGTTCTTAAAGGAATTCTTATTAGAATCTTGCATAAAGGAAAAAGATATTCTTTTTTGATTGAGTGATTAAAACAGAAAAGGATTCAGTTTCTTTGAGACAAATTGGAAGGTTTGATTTTTACTTTAAACAGCACAGGTTTTGACTGAATTCTATCCAGAAAGTGAGAGGATTCCTAGAAAAATTAAAGAGGAATTAGAGGATATTTGAACCGAAATGTCTGATGGTAAAGAAGATAAAGGAATCCCTGCAGATGTTACTATGCTAGTCTTTGCCAGCTATAGGGGCAGTGTTGATCTCTGTTTCAAGGGCCATTGTGCAGCTTCAGGTTGTGCACCAGTTGTGCCATTCATGAACCAGGAAGTATCATGATCAGTCACCTTCCACATGGATTGCTGCAACTCTTCCACACTTTATTATTTTTCCACCTTCATGTTCCAAGCTCCCTATCTGTCCTCAGTCCTGAGTACAGTCTTTTAGGATTTAGGGCTCCTGTTCGTTCCCAGCTGAAAATACAGATGAGTTTCTTTAACTGATGTCTTGATTGAACACTTTAGCATTTGACCCAGTTTCTGCATCAACAACATGGCAGCTGCAAGTGCACAGGATTGCTTACTGCTACAAAAAGAAAATTCTTGATTTTTACCGTTTCATTCTGGTAAACCCCTCAAACTAGGTAATTATAAAAATCCACACCTCTATTTGACAATTTAATCCAGTCTTATTTTACATAAATCCCTGCACCTAATCACATTGCAGCTGTCACACAAGAGTACAACATTTCATGTTCCTAACCTGACTAGCAGTGTGTTAATATAGACACTGAAAAGTGATATTACGTGGATCCTGCCCTCTGAATAATAATTTGATTATAGGTCTCTTAAAGATATACAATTCTGAAGGTGTGTTCAGTTTCTTTTCCCTCAGAAAGAACAAATGGATATTTATCAGTTTCCATAATACACAGATGAAAAGTTGTAGCAAGAAAAAAAATAGAATAAATATAAAACTATCTTGGGCCAGTGAATTCCAGGATCTGCCAGCTTCTGAAACTGATTATATATGAAATTATTATATATAAAAATGATGTTTATTTATAAAAATACTCTAATGTGCTATCATTGTGACATTGATAGGAACATCTGTATAAGACATCACAAAAAGTGCATTTAACGTTAATGAAAATAAATTGACCCACTTCTGGTTGGGCTTAAAGGAAACATTAAAATGAAACAATGTGCTCTGAAAGAATGGGACTTGTGGGGAAAAAATAACATAACAGAAAAAGTAGATACCATTATGTGTAATGTAATATAACATTTAACAGGAATAGTAACAAGTTCAGTAAGGTGAATTAGTGAATTAGTGTTTTACACTCAAATAAATTTATATTAAATCATTTTCATATCTCTGGCTTTAACTGTACATTCCAACTGGTGGTTCCATGCAATGAAGCTATAGTTTCATAGCATGATTACATAATACTCATATTTTGTAAGAGTTCATATGGCTTAGCAAGCATGAGACCACAATTGCTTATTAAAACACCAGGATGCGGTTGGTGACATAATTTCTCCACGTGGTACCTTTCATATGTATTGCCTTAAGCTCTCAGAATCTCCAGACAACATACTATTGATTATCACATCTAGAGAGCATGGTAGAAGGCTGTTGCAAATACCTGTCTTTTTGGCCTTATGTACTGTTGAACCTTTGTGTTTCTACTAAGGCTGTAAAGAAAATGTGACAAACTTAAATTAATTTAAAATAGTTGAGTTGTGGTTGTTGTTTTTCTCTTGTACTCTTCCAGGATAAGGTCTTATTCCTCCTTTGCTGATCTTTGTGTAAGGGTCTATGGAGATTCTCAGTCATCCAGGTCATGGTTGTCCCAAAGGTGCTTTTTTCACAAGGCAATTGGACTTACTTGTTTTTCTTGAAGACATTTCGCTTCTCATAAATCCTGCCATTCCTCACCATCCAGTCAGAGCTGAAGAAGCTTCTTGAATGAGAAGCAAAACATCTTCAAGAAAAACAAGAAAGTCCATTGCCTTGTGAAAAAAAGCACCTTTGGGACATTCTTTGTGTAAGGTTATACCAAAGGGCATAGTATGAAGAGAGGTGGTATTGAAATTAAAAACAGAAAAACTGTAGTAAAAATAACTATAGCTTGCTGACAGTGTGAAAACGTTGACAATGTAAATTTGTGTGGCCCAATAGTAAAATATTACCATCTGGAGATCATTAGTTCCTCACACTTGGCACATATAAAACATCTGGCTCTCTCAGTACTTCCCTGGCTTCCCTATTCTTCATCATGGAAATGACAAAAAACTTGATAAAAATTGTGTGATGTGCCATATGAGAAACTACTAAGTACTGGGACAATCAAAGTAGTTCTTCTGGTTAGCAACCACAATATTGTCTTCATTTATCAAGTTGATATATAATTGGTTCCGGGAATTTTCCAGTGAAGAAAAGCTTTATTTATTGTATCTGCAGATTGAAAATGAGTTCAATTCTTTATTAGGCACAAAATGGATAGTAGTTGTTCAACTAATGTTTCAATTAATTTGTGAAACCAATCCTATAAGCTAGCGAGAATAATTTTATAAACCTGACTGTTGCTTACTTTAGTGTGTCATTTATTGTTTAATTATTTATGCTTATATGTTGCTCTATTTCCAAAGTTCCAAATGGCATTGAAAGTCTGGCATCATTAGATGTTATTACAAAAAAATCTGCCTCAGAAATATACATTAATGTATTGTCCAAGCAAATGATGGCTGCCAACACCCCCACACATACAAAATCAGAATAGTGAAAGACCTTGATTCTGTTGTGTGTTGTTCCCCAGTTTTAAAATATAATTACATTTTACTCTTTTCTCATTCACATCCATGTCAGTTCCCAGGAAATTTAATGAGAAAGCTTATAAGTCAGACTTGTTACCAGGATGATTTGTCTACCTTGTGAAGGTGACATGGAACCTCAAATGATGGATACTGCCAGATTTTGATTAAAATGTCAAAAGTCCTGGAAGGAGGTCAGCATAGTGAACTGAATAATGCATCCTTAACAGTATTAACGCTAAAGTTATTTTTCAGGAAAATGAATGTTCATAAAACATAGATTCTAATATTCTGCATTATGCAATAAACAACAAACAGTTTTGTTTTGTTTTTGTAATGAGGAGGTTACAAAAGCTTAAGACAGTGACTGCTGTAAGGCACTGGTTATCTCATTTAAACAGATATGAAATGTAGGTGCCAGTGGTATGATCATCAGCTGTTTTCTATTTTATGAATAAATTGCTTAGAAGGAGTCATTTGCCCACCAGATGTGACCTAGATTTAGATTTCCAAAGGCAAAAAGTCTATTGTATAAAAACAAAACAATTGCTGGTAAAATGCATGTTAAATTAGCTTATCTCACATTTTCAGGTGTTTAAGCTAATATGTTAAGGAATTAATGCTTCGTTTATTTAAAAAATTACAAAATGCATTTCAGCAAATTAAATTTGGATAAAAGCTTACAGTAGTTATTGTTTCAATAACTACAATGAAGTAGCAAAACAAACTGGGAAGGCAACACCTATAATTTGAAATATAACAAATTGCGTTGTGAAAACAGGGCAGGCAGTAAGCTGTTGGCACTAAAATTTATTTTGGCATTAGGAGTAGTTACAGTTTCTATAAACAACAGCAAGCCCTAGAAATAAAAGTTTTTATGTCTGCCAGCCATGATGATAATAAACCAATAAGCAAAGCATTCAATGTCTTATTTTCCTTTCTCTTTTCAAATATTGACTTTAGGTGCTGCCACAAGGAAACCAGATCCTGAACAAGAGAAGCAAACAGATCATACTGTTAAAATTGCTGGCATCATTGCAGGAATCTTGCTGTTTGTCATTATATTTCTTGGAGTTATATTAGTTATGAAGAAAAGGTGAGTAATTAATAGTCTATTCTGCTTAATTATTATATTTTATTTTGCCCAGTAAACTTATTTCCCTGGGCCTATAATGTGTCATGGGTGTGGGTATGTGTGTGTGAGAGAGCATAGAAATATAAATCTCCTATATATTCTTAAATAAAACTTATCCAAACTTTATGGCCAACTCATTTTATGGATGATTTTAAAGAAGTAATGCTGTTTTTTATACTTAAAGTTTGCAAGTGTTGAATGAAACTCAGATCTGACATTTTTATTTGATAGTATTGTAAGCAAATTAATGTTAGAGTGTTTGTGTTAAAATAACCCAACTTTAATAAGTATACCAGGATATACCATATAATCAGCCCAAATGACATAATGTTTATCAGTATTTCTGCTGTAACTTGAAGGCAAGGTGAATATTTAATTCAATATAAAAATTTTACAAAATTGCTCAGTAAAACGGGCAATAGGTTTCATAAGCAATTATAGAAAGTAAGTAAAATATTTGGTTTAATTTTACTACTTGCAGAGCAATCCAATGGAAGAAATAAAATAGTTCTTCCCAGATGGACAATTCCTTCAAAGTAAAAAAGAAAATCTTTAAATTCAATCCAATTAAAGGATAGGTGTGAATTTGTAATTTGATTTTCCCTAAAAAATTCATATTTTTCTGTTCACAGCAGGGGAAAAATATATTAATTCCACAGATAACTTAGGGTAGATTTACGGTAACAAGTATTGTAAGGACAGCAGCAGACTCTACTCTTGATAACTAATTAATATGAATAGTATTATGGAAATATCAGGCTTAGGCAGTGGTGGGATTCAGCCACGTTCACACCACTTTGACAGAACTGGTAGGTAATTTTCTGTTGCCCAGGCCCAGAATGGACTTACGGAAGTGGCATCCATATAGAGAACCGGTTGTTCACATATCTGAATCCCACCAATGGGCTTAGGTACTTTTGAATAACATCAAGAGGTAAAATAAAGATATAGTTTAAAAGTACTTTTTAAAAAGACATTTAAGGCAACCTAAAAAGTGAATGTTTATTTATTTATTTATTTATTTATTTATTCGGTTTATATATCGCCCTACTCCCAAAGGACTCAGGGCGGTTTACAAGGCAAAATTTAAAAACAATACAATATAAAATTAAAATAAAATTAAATTAAGTCTAGCCGCAAAAAATTAAAATCACAATTTAAAAACATTAAACCCCTCAGTCCAGACCAGATAACTCAAAGAACCAGGTTTTTAGGTCCCAGCGAAATGAGCGAAGGTCGGGGGCAGTCCGGAGTTCCGTTGGCAGTTGATTCCATAGGGCAGGTGCGCCCACAGAGAACGCCCTCCCTCTGGGGATCGCCCGTTGGCAATTCTTGACCGGCGGTACCCTGAGGAGGCCCTCCCTGTGGGAGCGCATAGGACGATGGGAAATTGACGCTGGCAGGAGGTGCTCCCTTACATAATCCGGGCCCATGCCATTTAGGGCTTTATAGGTCATCACCAGCACCTTGAATCTCACCCGGAGGGCAACTGGAAGACAATGCAGCTCGCGGAGAAGAGGTGTTACATGGGAGTATCGGGAGACTCCCATCACAACTCGCGCGGCTGCATTCTGCACCAGCTGAAGCCTCCGAGTGGTCCTCATGGGCAGCCCCATGTAGAGAATGTTGTATACTTCATTAGGTAAACTTTGAAAGTAGAATCTTTATAGTAATTTAGAGTATGCTTAGATTGTTTTATTTTATTATTACAAGTTTTTTTAAAAAACAGATACAAAAATCTTACTAAAAATACTAAACAAATTATATAAAAAATAAAATATAAGAACTTAATAAAACAGAAACAAGCAAGATAGAAAAAGTCTAGACTTGTCACCTACATGTGAAGTATTCAACAATATACAAACATTTCAAATTAGAAAAAAAGGATTCTTGCAAAATATGAAATCTATCAATGATACATTGTATCATTTTTATTAGATTATATTTAGATGTATTAGTAAAATGATTGATGGGATTGTACATTGAAAAAGATTTCAATGGTTGTCTTTAGAATGTTCCTAAAATCATATTATTTAAACAATATAAGGCTTTGGAGAGTTCAAGCCTTGAACTCTCAGTATATGTGTGTGTGTGTGTGTGTGTGTGTGTGTGTGTGTATGTAGGCAGTTGTTTTAACCTCTAGGCCACAGGCTCTTTCTCACTTTGTTACCTGAGAAGCAAGGGAGATATGTGTTAAATGTTTCTTAAGTATTTAGATTACCTTGCTAGGCCCCAAACATGGGACAAATCTTTATTTCCTGTTTCAGCCTAACCCAAGGCCATCCACAGGCAGTGGTCACAGTAGTAACAGCTCATATTTGTGTAAATTTTTTTGGATGGTAAAGGTTCCCCCGCACATGTGTGCTAGTAGTTTCCGACTCTAGGGGCCGGTGCTCATCTCCGTTTCAAAGCCAAAGAGCCAGCGCTTGTTCAAGGACGTCTTTGTGGTCATGTGGCCGGCATGACTAGACGCCAAAGGCGCACGGAACGCTGTTACCTTCCCACCGGAGTGGTCCCTATTTTTCTACTTGCATTTTTATGTGCTTTCGAACTGCTAGGTTGGCAGAAGCTGGGACGAGTCACAGGCGCTACTTACATCTTTTTAAATTTTCATTTCTGATCCTATTCTTTTTGTGTCAATTTTTTCCTTTATATATTGGAAGTACCGTGTGAGTAGTATTGATAGGGTATTATTATTGTTGTTTATTTTATTTCTGTAGGTTTTCTGGGTGCTGTATCATCATAATTACATATATTGTTTAGTAATGTATAATAATTCTATAATAATTCTAGCAAGTACTATGAATATGTTTATGGGACATCAAGATATTAGATCTGTCTTAATACTTTAAACCTATATGGAACCCTAACATAAAGTAAGGCTAGTGAAGCAATATTAATAAGGTTGTTTAGCTTTCTTTTTCATACCATAGATGAATGTCAATATTGGTTAAAATAAAAAGGCGCTTATTTGCAGTAGTAGCTATAGGATATCAGTACCTGACACTTAATCAAAACAATAAAAAGATACTTTAAAAGGATGCTATTACGAGATTGTTGGTAGTAGCAGAGCTGATGCACACTGAACAACAGAACTGATAACAGAATTAGAACTTCTAGTTACAAAACTACTGGGTGAGATCCTCCAGCACCATGGGATGATTATGTCCTTTAAGGCATGACTCATTCCAGCAGAAAGGACTCACTTCGGATCTCATTGACCACAGAAGTGGGCCTGCTACATTGGGGATGGCTGAAGGGGTAGAGAAGATTTTCATCCCAAGCTGCCCAGTATCTTGGTTCTTAATCTTTTTATTCTAATTGTAATTGTTTTAGCACTTTTAAACTTTTTATTATATTGTAAGCCACCCAGAATTGCTGTATTAGTGAGATGGAATTCTCTTACCAACCTCTGTATATAGTAAGCTAGCATCTATTTACTAAATTCCTTTTGCTGCTTACGTTCACGTTTCTTAGCTGCTTATAAATTACGTAAAAATAGCAATATTAAGGATAAAATCAGCCAAGTCTCACTTGCCTTAATTTTATTATAAATCTTATCTTTGTCAACAGTCATGAAACTATTGTCTACTTTTAACAGTCGAAAAAGCTCCTTAAGACATTATTTTAGTATAGTAAGAGCCACTGGGATGTATGGCTGTCCTGTGTAATATAGCAACATCAGATAATTCAGACCACATAAAAGTGCTTTTAGTTGAACTTTTTCTTCCAGTTATCTACAGCTACCATAGTATGAGAAGAACCTGAGGAACAGACTTTTCTCTTGTCATCTGACAATTTAGTCTTCTAGATAAATGAATGAACGTTGGTGATACAGTATGTGATAAAATAGAAAAGTGAACTTAACTGTAACTTAATTGTTCCCTTAATTGTAAAGTCATGTTTTATTTTTTCCTATTGATTTATGTAGAAGTTACAACAAGCTTTTTTGTGTTTACATTTTTTTATCTGTCCTGATTCTTTGAGGATTCAGTTTCATTGGGTGGCCTGATACTAATATTTTGGGAAATGGAAAGTAGCTTCAGCTTGTTGACTTTATTCCACCATGCATAATTTTGCACACCTCAATCTCTCTTATTTGCTGCCTTTCTAGACAAAAAATCCCCTCAGAGGGAAGCTGCTCCAGTGACCTCATCATAGAGAAAATTGATTTATATATTGATAAATATTGGCGTCTCTATTTTTAATACTGTTCCTTGTTATCCTTATTATCAAGTTGGCCTTTTTTTACAACAGATGTACACTGTGTTGAAACTTCTATTGAACTGTCTATGATCATTTCAATCTCTCTTCATCAGTCATTGCTAGTTCTCATTCCATTAGCTTTTATGAATAGTTAGGATTTGCCAATTCATCATAATATCTAAATTTGGTTAAGTTTTAATTGTTGTTAATTTGATGTTTTGATTTTTTTTCTTTATGTGAGAGGAACTGATAATGTTAGAACCAAAGACTCCTGAAGATGACTCTCCACAACTTGTGATTAATATTTTGTTGGAACCAGACCATATCATTCTTTAAGTAAAGAATATAATCACACTTGTAATCTGTAAATATGAACTCTTATTTTTTTGTAAACTGAGCCATTAATTAGAACACAAGTCCCCAACCCTTGTTCCACAGACTAGTACCTTTTCCATGGCCAGTTGGGAATCTGGCCGTGCAAGCGACAAGTGCGTGCATGAAGCTCCATTTACATAAGTGGCAGGTGCACATGCAAAACTCTCCCTACCACCACCACCACTGCTACTGCTGTTGGTCCGCAGAGCCAGAAAGGTTGGGGACAACTAAGAGAAACAATTTGGAGAGGATATGTTAAGGTTATGTTAAGTTAGCAGAGTAAAACATTGAAATGCTGTTTTTCTTCACTGTTGTTGTTGTTGTTGTTAGTTGCGAAGTCGTGTCCGACCCATCGCGACCCTATGGACAATGTTCCTCCAGGCCTTCCTGTCCTCTACCATCTTCTGGAGTCCATTTAAGGTCACGCCTACTGCTTCAGTGACTCCATCCAGCCACCTCATTCTCTGTCGTCCCCTTCTTCTCTTGCCCTCAATCTTTCCCAGCATTAGGCTCTTCTCCAGTGAGTCCTTCTCATTAGGTGGCCAAAGTATTTGAGTTTTAGCTTCAGGATCTGGCCTTCTAAAGAGCAGTCAGGGTTGATTCTTCACTGTACATAAACAAATTATTTCTTTCCATGTACAAATCTCCAACTTCTTTAGAAAAAGTTTGTGCTCTACTAGATTATATGTCACCTGCTTTGACAAATTCATCTGACATGAATGGTGGAACTTGACTTTTTTTTTAAAGAAAAATATCCCCGTGATGCACAGGAAGACATAGCCAAACTGAAATTTCAAATCAGCAAATACTGTAGAAAATTTTTAACTTTAATAGATTTGTGTGGATTATGCCAATCCAACTCCTTATTTCATCAATCTTTTGATAGGAAGAAAAATTCAAATTCGTATCAAAAGCTTGTTAATATATCATAATGCCATTTCACCAGCTGCCTCTTTTTCAGTCCTAAATTGGATCATTATTGCAAATGAGTAAGGGGAAGGAAAAGTGTTTGTACAAATGATACTTAAGCCTCTGTGTTCAGATCAGAAAGCAATAGAAGAAAGTTTTCAAACAACAGTAACAGAAAACAAAGTAGGAAAAATAAAGATGGAAAGATTGTTTTTATTGTACTAGTATTGGAATCAATAGAGCAGACCTACACAACATTTGGCTCACCAACATTTTTGAAAAAGTAAATAAATTTGCTGCCCTATTTTCAAAAGGCCCACTGCCAAGCACCTCCAGCATCTCCAGGCGTCACCATCACTATAATCTCCAATGTTGCTTCTGCTGCTTCTGTAGCCACCAGACAGGTATTCCTTTGCAGCCTGCAATGATTTTTCTCCCTACAAGTTTCTGGAACATTTCCAAGTTGGAGTGTTTTAGAGAGGCATAGGATTCTCTTGCCTGCGGCATGATGTAACCCTTGCTACAATTAAGTAGAGGTAGTCCTCAACTTATGACAACAATTGAGCCCAAAATTTCTGTTGCTAAGTGAGGCTGTTGTTAAGTGAGTTTTCCTCCTTTCATGACCTTTCCTGCCACAGTTGTTAAGTAAATCACTGCAGTTGCTAAGTTAGTTAACTTGGTTGATAAGTGAATCTGACTTCCCCATTTATCTTGCTTGTCAAAAGGTTGCAAAAGGTGATCATTTGACCGCAACCGTCATATATATGAGTTAGTTGCCAACTGTATGAATTTTTATCACATGACCGTAGAGATGCTGCAATGGTCGTAAGTGTGAAAAATGGTTATAAGTCACTTTTTTCAATGCCATTGTAACTTCAAACTATCACTAAACAAACTGTTGTAAATTGAGGTCTACCTGTAGTTAGGTAACAATAAGATGAACAATATTTTCTTCTATATGTTTCAGTATGTAGGTTAACATCTGTCAAATATTCATTTCCATAAAAATTTCATCATTCTTAAAATAAGACTAGAGGAGCTATGTCAACGTTCAGTTTTCTGGTATCAAGTAGTAATGTAAAACATTTCCTGAAATTAAAGCAACTGATTTCTCAATCATTTCAAAGCATAAATCTCAATGTAATTTTGGAAGAATTCTTCATCCAAATACTTAACAGTTTCCCACTGATTAATTATATTTGCTGCTGAAATAATTGGCATGGTATGGTAGCACCAATAATTGTACATTCCTGTTTCTATAATCAATGTTTAACAATGCTGTGCCTTGGAAGTCTAAAAAGAAAAGAAAAATGTAATTATATTTAAGATGTAGACTCAATATTTCTATCATGCACAGCAGCATGTCAGAGGAGTTGTTTTGTATGCAGTTCAAAAATACAATTAATATATAATAACAATTTTCGCTTTGAAAAACAAATTACATCCTCCCCTTTAAATGGAATGTTAACATTTGTGCATTTAACAACTACTCTACAAAGGGTTAAATGTTAAGGAAGTAACTTCTTGGGCATAAACAATACTGAAAACTAAGAATGTAAAATCAGGAAACATTTCCATAGACAAAAAAATGACAGATAAAATTCTTATTTTCAATGGGACGCCTAGAACATTATCTGCAATCCTTTGTCAGGCCTATTTATGGTGAACTGTGGATTGTTTCGTTTTATTGTACCAGTCAGTAAAACACTGTGCTTATTTATTATAAGCACAGTTTATTATTTTACTGACTCTTGTATATTTCTGTTACCTGTCCATGCAGTGTTAAAATGATTAATTGTACCTTACTTAGTTTTTAGAAATATTTATATCTGAAACATTTCTGCTGTTCTTTGAAGAATCAATAGTGCATAGTCTCATTTTTGTTTCTATACTTATTAGTTCTTTAGATAGAGCTGTGCAGTCCTTAAAAAAATCCTAACAAGTTGAATAAGTGCTATAGCTCCATCAGATCTAAGCACATTGTGCTTTAGATTGTAAGCCGCCCTGAGTCTTCGGAGAAGGGCGGGATATAAATGGGATTTTAAAAAAAATCTATCAGGGCTGACACCTGCCATTGGCCTCAATTGCCCCATCACCTCTTTCTGCCTTTTAGTATTGACCAATACCTACAAGCTATTCAACATTTAATATTTTCTGTAATGTGTAAAGAATTATGGGTAATGAAAATGGCTGACAGTTTGTAGCCATTTGTTCACCACAGTGTTGATAAAGCTTTTATCACTGCTCGTATAGCCACACTGAAGAAAAAGTATGCTTGAAAAAAATATGTTATTGCAACTCTGGCAAGTAACCTGCCTAGTTTTGTTTTTTTTAACCATTACAAAAGTAATAATTTTACTCTAGCGAAACTCTAGATACCAGTAAAGGGCTTCTTTTTGATATAAGAAAATTGGAAAATATATATCCAAAATTGATTCCAAGTCAAATAATTATTGTAGAATAAAATACAGCCTTTAAAAGTCTTATACCTTTAAACTTTATTCTTAACTTTTGAGATCTGAAGAAATAGAAGTATCTGTTACACTGAAGCATAGTTGGGTTGCCTTTAAAACGTAGGTTCCCTAAGTTTGGCATGTAGCTGATAAAAACTTGATCTCTGAATTTGGGATAGAGATTTAACTTTGCAAGGTGGCTTTTTCGGCACTCCAGACAGCAGAAATGATGAGTACTTTAAACAAAGCAACAAGCTTTTATTAAGGGGGGGGAGAGATATCAAATCTTTTTATGGGATACGGAAACAAATAATACATACATTTGGTATATGTGATGCATTAACAAGAAAGAAATCATACAATAAAAATATTAGACTTGAGAATTAAATGATAGAAACATTGATCCTTGATAACATTCCATAAATGGCAAATTTATGGGTTATGTCAGTCCCTTTCCAAACTCTTTCTATCTTTTGTAAAATTTTCAATTCAAGAACTTTCAAATTTGCTCCCAATTTTTACTTGCTGAAAAGGCTAGTTGTTGCACATCAAAAGAAGAAATGGCTTTACCTAAAAGGAAAATACAGTTTTCTGAACTTCAAAATAAAACATGGATGCCATGTTAAAATGCTGATATCATCTTTATTTAAAAAATTAATAAGCCTAAAATTCCAGAAACAGCTAATCTTTTTTTTAAAAAAAATACAGATTTAGAAAGAGCTGCATAACCCACAGTATACTGGCAAAATAAAAACATCTTTTCTCTTTTTCCAAATGTCTTAATTATGTTTTAGAAATGTCTACTGTTATTTCTCCTGGAAATATTATAATACGAATTATCTGTGTGTCTCTGTATTTATGTCTTATATGCATGTGAGACATATAATTGTTATTGGTGGCTACTAAAAAAATCCCTGTGATGAATTTACTACTAAAGCTGTTGTGAAGAGTGAATATATCATCTGTCTTTTCCAGATGTGGTGCATGGTATGAGATGCATTCTTGCTATCTTTTCATTTGTTTTTCCGGTTCTAGTTCATCTCGATTTTTTCATACATTAATATTTGGCTTTTCTTTCCTTCCATTTCATCTTTTCCTACACTGCCTAAAATCCTTCCACCATCATGGCAGAAGAAGCTATCACTCCTACACTTATTACCTGTAAGTAACTTACTTGTGCATCATCAGAATCATGCTTTCCGCCATGTTGTTCTTCTGTGCATGAATAGTATCTTCTAATAATTCCTGTTCTCTTGTGAAACTCAAACACACTTTTCAAATTTGCTTGAAACAAAACATTTACCTGTCATTGCAATGAAATCCATTTCCCTTTACATTTCTTTACCACTTACTGTGTGTTGAAGTATTGCATTTTTTCCATTTAACACAATTAGAGAAAATAAGCACAATTACTAAAAGGTACTCTTAAAAATAAGATTCAATATTTTTAATTAAAATATTTGCACCAGTTATTCCAATCTTATTTAGAATGAGGACCCAAGTGAGGGATGGGATGGAAAGTTTTCTACTTTTTTGTCCTTACTGAAAAATGTGGAATCATTTATTGTACACCCACTACATTTTTAATCTTGTTCATAACAAGTATAGTATTGCTGGAATGCTGTTGGATTATATAACATCAGGCATCCTTCTCCAATGTAGTGTCTTTTTATAGTTTGTATTTCAAAATCCATTATCATTGCCATGTGAAAAAATAATTATCTTGCTGAAGTTCAGTATATATGAAAATCTGAATTTTATGTAAGAAATTGTAAGTAATGTTCTTGTAAGAACATTAAAAATATTTTTACAACTTTTTGAGCAATCTTAAATGAAAAAAATAGTTTATAGATTTTTAACTGTAACATATTTCATTATCTAATGGCATGTTTTTGTCATAATATTTGCATGTATAAGTCTTCATGTTATAAACTGGCACTTACAGTGTTATATTTATGGAAACACAAAAATAATTCCTGTATATGAACTAATTTATGCAGTGAATTGAGAGTCAACCTTACATGGAATTGTCTTATTCTGGCTTACTCAAGTATCTCTAAATTACAGAGTAAAAATTCAGGAATGATTTCAGTGTAAATGATGTATTTGTTTATCTGTTGTATTTTATTTGGAGAAATAATGGGTGCAATTTAAAAAGCTGTGGAATAGGACTGTAGTTTAATAATGAATTGAATAATAATGAGCTTTGGAGTGATTTAATGAAATATTGAACCATTCCAAGCACAAGAGTATAAATGAATAGCCATTCTTGATCTGAAACTTGAGAGCAAGATTTGCCTGTTATACTCTCAACAGAGCCCATGGTCTGACCCACAGAATATATAAAATGTCTCCTCAAGAATCAATTGTGCCATATCAGGGCATATATAGTACAGTTGTACTATATAAGTGCTATTCTATCATTGTCAAGAAATTCCTCCCATTACTGCCATATGCTGGCTTTCTACCAGGTTTCTTCCTTTCACACTACTACCTAAAAAACTAGGTTCCATATTTATTTAACCATTTCCCATATTTACACATATTAATCTTGCCTTTTGTCTGAAGCTTTCAGCTACACTGAAAATGCATCCAGTTTTCCTGTTTCACCAGATCCTTAAATATTTCCCTTGTTCAATGCACACATCTGCACCATTACTACTGTATCTAGATCGGGGAAGGGGGGGGAATGAAGTGCAGTGTATTTTAGATTCCCAGCAAACATTTAATATACCAAAAGTTCATGGGAAGCAGCAGGTGATGTACCCTTTCTTTTCAATACAGCCTAAATCACCTCATTGGCCACATAATCTGTAGCTTATCCAGTAGGACGAGGAATTTAGAAGTTAGAGATGCAGCCAGATAAAACCATTGCATAAACATGGAGCAATCTCAATGCCAGGAAAAAAGCCTAAAGTCCATATACTCAAGAGAAAAGGGCTTAAGATTTAAAGCCTGAGGCAGACAATAAGTATGTCTCATGTAGTTGTTCTATGCGTATGCTTATTTCTTGTCTACGATAAAACAACTTCTTACATTGTTGAAGGTTCTGATGTTATGTAATTCCTAAATGCAGAGTTGAGTTTCTGAAAGATTAAAAGTTTTTATCTATGCCTGGTCTTAATTCTAACAAAAAGTGCCTGCTACAGAAGGAGAATTGAAGGAAACAGTTAATTGCTTTATCCTTCTGATATTGAAAGGATCTGAAATCCAATCCCTTCGCTGATTAATCTAGTTACATTACAGGGATGAGGAGAAAATTATTCTTCCATACCCGTATAATCGTTTGCAAGCCGTCACAATTGGCTTGCCAAAGATTGAGAATGCTCCAGAAAACACTGGACGATTGCTAAGAAATATGGGAGGGAGAGAATTGCATTAGAAAGTTCTGTTGCGTACACTGACTCCCACATTACTAGTTTTCATCCTATGGATATACAGTATGCTAGGTTTAGTAGAAGATCTTTTGTCAAAATGAAGATAACAATCACTAGACATGTGCGCAAAAAAGAAAATATGTTTTATTTAGTTCTCAGAACTAAATGAAACAATAGCATGAGCCTCATTATAAATGTTTTATTAGCTGGATAATCTTCAAATAGACTTTCCAATTTTTGTCTGAATAAATTTCAAAGCATTTCATGTGTACAACCCATAAGAAACTATGAAAAATCAGGGCCAATTGCTTTTTTTAATTCAGTGTCAGTCAACATGTCTGTTCCATTCAGAGCTATTAGACTTAGGATTGTATCCTTTGAATGCAACAGCTCTTCAAACAGGAATTTCATAGTTATTGAACTGGGAGACGGGAAAGATTGGTTGATGGGAATGTCTCATTAATGTCTAAAATCATCTGAGCTCTATCTTGCAGGTGTTTCATGATAATCCCTGTACATATATATTTTTTTAAAAAAATTACAATCTTATATTGTAAATATTTGCTACTTATTTTGAGAGGATCAATAGCAAAAAAATTTTTTATTATTATCAAGAATATTGTTTTATTCTTACAAACTTCGGTGCCAAATAACCATCATGATTCATTGATACAAAAAGAACTGCTAAATTAAATTTACAAAACTTGTTCCATTCTGCCATTGTCTGTGGTACTCTTCAGGGATAAAGCTCAAGCTGCTTATTCTTCATATATATATATATATATATGAATAAGAATACACACACACACACACACACACACACATACATGCACGCATACACACATACAGGGCTTTTTTTCTCATAGAACGCTCAGAACAGCATTCCAGCACCTTTTTGTGCAAAAAAAAAAGCTTTTGCACAAGCTGTGCTGCTATTGGCGTAAGCATGCTCTTTTATGACTAATGGACTTCAACTCCCAGAATTCCTGAATCAGCTGTGCTATTGGCTTTCAAAAGCCAGTCAGAATTGCTGCTGAGCTTGCCAAAAGACCCTGTCGGCAAATGTTGCACAGGCAAGTTGCAGCGAAGGCAGGAAGTTTGCATTCCTCCCTGCTCCCCAACTACACCATCTCAACTAGGTAAGTTAGATATTATTTGCAAATAGGATATCCAAGTATGACTCAAGGAAATTTTCCCTGCATGGAGGGAGTACTGGTTTGTTCCACTTCGTTTTACTTTTCAAATTGCTGTAGGGAAGAAATGATGATTAGAAAAACGCAGGAAGTTATTTTTATTAGGAAGAATTCATTTATCACATGCTAGATCTTTGGGAACTTAGTACCACCAGCACAGAACATTTGCTTTTCTGAAACTTCATTCAAATTCAATTCCTGATAGGGGCATTTGAAAAAAAATGTTATTTATTAAATTTATATGCTGACTATCTCACCAGGATGACTCTGAAGTCAACTGTGAATCCATGCACAGTGGGGCCATTAAGCCCATTTTTTCCACTTTATCAAAAAGGAGACTATGATTTATTTTATCAAATCTCTTTAAATTAACTTCAGCCCTTACAATTGCTAGCAACCCTGGCTCTCAATTATTATAACGAGAGGCTATTGTATTGTGAAAAAAAGGAAAACTGCCAGAGACTGCTGGCTGACTTTGGGCCAATCACTAAGAGACTGTGAGTTTTAGCCCTGCCTTAGGCATAAAAGCTGGCTGGCTGATTTTCAGCCAATCACCATGAGGCTGTGAGTTCTAGTCCTTCCGTAGACACAAGATTCAGCTGGGTGACTTTGGGCTAGTCCCTCTCTTTCAGTCCAACCCACCTCACAAAGTTGTTGTCGGGAAAATAGAAGGAGGAAGGAGTATTAGATATGTTGGCCACCTTGAGTTATTAATAAAACAGTAATAAAGGTGGGATAAAAAATCTAAAGTAAAAACAGAAATTTTAAAAAATATGAGAAGTTTAGCAGAAATTTCTCAGATCTACCAAATTTTCTACACATACCAACTTATCCTTTAATAAGTGTGTGAGCATCATTCCAAGCAAAGGACTTTAACCCATATCCCTTGGCCAATTTTATTTTTACCTTATGCATTAGATTTTCCATCTTGAAAAATTTTAGTAATTCTCCATTCCTCCAAACAAAAGGGTGCTCCAGAGTTTGGATACAAACTCTGAAAAAACAGTGCCCTTAATGATACAGGTAGTCCTCGACTTACAACAGTTCATTTAGTGACCATTCGATGTTACAATAGAACTGAAAAAGTGACTTATGACCGTTTTTTTATGACCATTACAATAGCCCTATGGTTACTTGATCAAAATTTAGATGCTTGGCAACTGACTCATATTTATGACGTTGCAGTGTCCTGGGTCATGTGATCATCTTTTGCAACCTTCTAACAAGCACAGTCAATGTGGAAGCCAGATTGATTTAACAACTGTGTTACTAACTTAACACCTGCAGTGATTCACTTAATAAATGTGGCAAGAAAGGTCGTAAAATGGGGCAAAACTCACTTAACAAATGTTTCACTTAGCAACAGAAATTTTGGGTTCAATTGTGGTCATAAATGAAGGACTACTTGTAAACAAGTCCAAACAGCTGTATCTTTAGCTTTGTTTGTTAATTACAGGTCTATGTAAGCAGGATGTCTTAATTTTCCTAGAATCACTGTGCTGGAAAGCCTTCTCTGCAGCTCTGAACTGTATAAAAATACCTTAACCTGTTTTTTTAAACTTCCTATAGGTTCCAATGGAAACTTTTTTATATCAGCCTTTTAGCGACACATAGGATTTTTTTTAGTCTGTATCACAACTGGGGAGAAAAGGGATAAATCTTCTGTGTACTTCCTGATTTCAGGAAGAATCTTTCAGTTAAGAATCTCATCTCTTTCTCTCACTCAGTCACCCATAATGTCTTCTATTTTGAAAATGCTATTATAGAAATGGCTAGTTTATAATGTTATAGAAAAGTAAAAAGTTGAGGTTCAATGTTAATACTTCCTTCTACTCCTGCAACAGAGGAAGTCAGAAGTCAGTGCCTTTTCTTTTTCCCTTCTCCCCCTCACTTTTCCTTTTTTCTCTCACCCTTTGCTCACAAAAGCTCCCCCACTCACTCACACTTTGCTCACAAAAGTCTCCAGTCGCTCTCACTCACTCCTCCATCTCTTTCAAAGGCACCTCGTTCAGTCTCTCCCCACTCACTCCATCTCTTTCAAAGGCCTCTTGATCACTCGCTCACTTAGTGCCCCATCACTTCCAAACGCCATTTGCTCATTCACACACTCACTTACTGCCCCGTTGCTTCTAAACCAGGGGTGTCAAACTCAATTTCATTGAGGGCCGCATCAGCATTGCAATTGCCCTCAGGGGGCCGGGTGGGTATGGCCAGGGTGGGCGTGGCCTACTGGGTGGGCGTGTCCAGAGTGCGTATGGCCTACTGGGTGGGCGTGGCCAGCAATACATTGTTCGCATTGAGGGTGGCTATGGGGGCCTGGGCAGGAGTGGGACAGATCTGAGGGTCTCTGGCAGGAGGAGGGTCTCTGGGCCAGGGCCAAGGCAGTGGGGGCCGTTCCCTCACTGTTTCCAGGATGGCTTCGCGGGCCGCATGAAACCACTTTGCGGGCCGCATCCGCCCCCCGAGCCTTGTGTTTGACATGTCTGTTCTAAATGCTTCCAAATGCCATTCGCTCATTCACTCACTGCCCCATCGCTTCTAAATGCTTCCAAACGCCACTTGCTCGCTCACTTACTGCATTTGGAAGCGATGGGGCAGTAAGTGAATGAGTGGCGGGGCCAGAGGCCATCAGCTGTTTGGCGCTGGAGACACTGAGTGGCCCAATGCAGTGCTCCATGGCTGGGGTGTCTTTAGTTGGTGTCAGGGACGGTGCCGGAGGCCGTCAGCTGTTCAGCACCGGAGACCGCTGCCACGAGGAACACAGCTCTGGGTCGGGGTTCAGAGCAACTCTGGGTGGGGGCTCAGCATGGGCTGCGGCATGGCAACTGCAGGGCGGGGAATCCCCACGGCCTATGGCTCCAAGCTGCAGGAGCGGGAGTGCAAAGGACAGGTGGCAACGTCGTAGCAAGAGGGGGTTCTTACAGACACCGGCATTGCTCCCAGTGACAGCACCTCTGAATTCCGGCGCCTTTTTTTTTTTTAGAAAAAAAGCCCTGCATATATATCTAAATCTATATATCTATCTATATCTATCTGACTGCAAGTAAAATAGAAAAAATGGAAAGAATCTTTATCTGTAACTTCTTAAATTAATGACATTAGTCATTATTTTAATGACATCATTAAATTAATGACTCTTAATGGCATATTAGTAGACCCTGTCAACTTTAAATCATTGTTAGTTACTCTTCTTGAATTGCTGAGATTGCCTGAAAAACACATTAGGTAGCATACATTTTTTCTGCACAGTAAGAAGACAGAATTCTGTACAGTTTTATGTCTCTATACATGTGCTTTTGAAATTACTGAAATGATACTTCGTTCTGTTGGATTTTCAGAAATCATAATATATCTTGTTTTTTTTGTTTTTTTTTATTTTTTTTTAAATTCCATTTATATCCCGCCCTTCTCCGAAGACTCAGGGCAGCTTACAAGCTTAGCAGTAGCCTTCATTCTATGTATATGCCTGCTTATTAGGGCTTTCACACACACCCCAAGCGGCATTATTACAAAGTCAGCTTAATTGCCCCCAACAATCTGGGTCCTCATTTTACCTACCTCGGAAGGATGGAAGGCTGAGTCAACCTTGAGCCTGGTGGGATGCGAACCTGCACTAATTGCCCGCAGCTGGTGTTACTTAAGGAGGCATTAGCCCACTGCTCCACCAAGGCTCTTTTAATCATACAGCTTCAACAATTAATACTGTATCTGAATTGTCTACTTGAGTCTACATTTTCAAAATATTAGAATCTGATTGTAAGACCAGTATACTTGTTTTAGAGTTATTATTGCTTGTTGTATAGAGTATTTTTTCACTATTGCTCTCATTTAAGAAAAAAAAACATTTTATTCCAAAATACTATATAATATACCTGTTGCCTGAAAGCTTTAATGAAATCTACAAACTTGCTTAAAAAAAACAAGAACTGAATTAATTGCAACCAAAGCTGTGCATTTATTTCTATGACAGTCCTTTGCACTTTGGAGAAAATGCAGTTTTTGTTCATTTATCTGAATTAGTAAACTCAATATCCCTTTTCTCTAGAATGATATGTCATTGCTTTGTCTTATATTTGACACCGTGTACAGTACTTCATAAATAGAATCTGTTTTAAGTACTTTCCCATAAAATGCCATAGATACCGGTACAGATCTTTGCAGTAGAATAAACTGTTTTCAGTTTTGATCACTGTTTGTATTTGTGATACCTTCTCTATGAATTGTGCAATTTAATTAGCTTATAGTATAATTAAGTCAGATTCAACCAATGCAAATATGGTATGACAGGTTTGAGTAGATTAGATTTATTATGCTGTTACAAATAAATTAATAAGTATTATTATTTACTTTTAGTGTGCTATAGGAAAAATATGTATCAAGTATATTAAATCCTCAACTTTAAAATAGGATCAAATAGAATAAATTCTTAATTCAATTATCTATTTCAGGAAGTTGCAGCTTTTTTGTAAATGTTTAATCAGATCCTACTCATATTTTCCTTTAGGTGTACCTTGGCATAGCATAAATAAAAATATATATTTTGAAATAACTTTTTCACATTACTTCAAAGTTGTTTCAGATCTGATGATGTGATTAAATAATTTTCCTAAATTGATAAAATAAATTTCTTAAACTGATTACTCTGATCCAAAGAAAATAAAATCTATAGTTTGCAACAAATGCTTCAAATGTAGGGTTTCTAGCTTCCACAGAACAAGCTATTTGTATATTTCTAAATATATAAATACAATAGAAGCGTAACAGATCACACAATGAATACAGTATGGCTGTCTAACATGATTCAGAACAGTTTATAACGCTAAATACTAGTGATAAAGAAAAATCTTCATTCCCCATTCACCTGCAACAGCAAAACTTGCATGTGAATAAACATGGTATTAATTTGCACTGTTAGTAATTGAGTGATTGGCATCATAGTTATAATTGCAATAAGGATAGTATTGTGTTTTCTGTCCTGCTTTTCTAATTAGTCATGTAGCTATGGGATTAATATAAGATAGAAAAGGTCACCTAATGTAATTGGTTACTGCAACATTATTTATGGATATTTTGGTGATTGGTAGGGTTATACTGTCAGACAGCCAAGCAAATGAGTTCAGGCTAGTGATCCTAAGACAATAAATTAATCTTGACAATAAATTAAAGGTTACTATTTACTTCAGGCTCTCCCAAACTACCTAATCTTGATTAATTGTGTTTTTCCCTTTAGATAACATTTACACTTTAAAATGCTACTCAAATTTTAATCTATATTAATATATATAAAATAATACTGCTATATAAAATGCATCATATCCATATTGTTAAAATAATGTTAATTTCACTAACTAGCATCAAATTAGCTTGCTAATATACATGTATTATACTATCCTTTTTTAATACAGTGTTGTTATTCTGTTCTCACTTCACTTTTTATAATAGGTTTGTCAAAACCTGTAACCTGTTCGAGGTTATCATGAGTTTTACAGTAGAATGAACATTTAGCCATAATTATGACACCCAGTTTTCTTATAAATAGTTTTAACTTTTTTTTAAAGTTAAAGGGTTCATTAAATTATAGAATCATGAACTGAATCACTATATTTACATAGCAAGTTCACAAACCATTACCTGGGTTTAAATGTTAGACTTACTCTTGATGAGTTATCTGATACTGCAGTATTATTCTGTAGTTCTAAATATTTTGGAATGCTGAATGTGAATGGGTTTTATTTTCATATAGAAAGTTAAAATTATATGTAAATCAAGAATAAGTATTCTTTTTAATGTCAAATAATGTCAAATCTACTAAAGATGAGCTGTAAAAATAAGCTTTTCTGGGAAGAATGAAATGTTTAAATGGCTTGAAAACTGGAATCCAAATTTTAAAAAACTGCACCTTGTATTTGTATTTTATAATTTCACTGTAAACTATTTTGTTCTGTTTAAAGAATATAAATGTAGTAAATTTAAACCACAAAATCCATATAGGGCAAATGCTGTCCTTTTCAACCCTGTTATAAAAGAAAGATATATTACTTGCCATTATGATTGAAATTATATTTTTATAGCATGCCTACCTAAGAACTTTCTCTTTCTGCAGTATCTAATTAAATAGAAGTTCATGTATAATTTTAGCAGCATGTTCTTCTCTTTCAATTTTCTCTTCTGGAAGTACTATCCAGGTAGCATCTATAAACGCTTTCCATTTTTTCTTTCTTTTGGTCAGAATTTAAAACACAGACAGACAGAAAGAGGCCAGCTTTTCATCTTGCTTTACCAGAAACAGACATTTAGAGTTAATTCATAAATGTAAATAATTACAATATAGATATTTTTATTAATTTTTACAGATACATATTTGAGAAAGTTGAATTGGAAAAAAAGCTTGTTACCTGACAAACAAAATAAAGCCCTTAAAATATTTGCTTAAGATAATTGTTGCAGTTGTAGCAGCATCAAAGCCTGAAAAAAATTCAGAGGCATAATGAATACCTGACCAATGCTTCCAAGTAATTTATATTGTAATCCACTTGCAGTGTTTCTAGCTCTGTTTCTGCATGTCAACCAATAATTTAAGAGTACAGAAAGCTAGATCTGAAGGTCTCGGCTGATTACAGAATGGACTGAGAGTCTAGCTCAGTTTTCTAATGCAGAAACAGCCCAGTGGAATTATTTTTTGTTCTCCCTGCAGACCTCAGCAATATTATGATTAGTTCCATAGATTGCTTCAGTATAGGTAGATGTAAGGAGTTGTCATACAATCAATTTCCATCCTGTTTTTCTCAAAAGGAGTTTCAAATGAGCAGAAATCAATTCACAGGTATTCTGGTGCCAATCTGTCAAGTATTGTAGATATGCATCACATGTGTCATTCTCAGAGCAAGCATCTGACGAACTGGAGGAAACTATTCAGGTTTACCAGAGTGAAAGTAGCTTCTATTTCTGGATAGAATTGGGGATATGGATCAGACGGCTGATCACTTAATGACTTATACTTGGAGGAATTTGGCAAAACACCCCAGTCTTTAGTAGCACATTGTCATGAGATGGCAAAATCAGAAGTAAAACGTGAGAAAATAAGCACCATTCATGAAATTTCTGGAATCAAATGACAGAAGCTTTTCTTATTTTCTCCAAATATATCAAACTCTATTTTGCTGTTTTCAAGTATCATTAATAGTGATCCATTTTTTTGTATTCTTGTGCTCCTTGTTTGTTTGTTTGTTTTTTCTTTGAATCCTTGATGTTGCTGAAATACATCATCTCATTTTATCACTTGTACTGGAATTTCTTATTCTTTTCTTGGTTTGATCTTCTGACTAAGTATTGATCTATATGCCTGCTGTGATTGCTTCCTTGTCGGGAGTACTCTGCAAAACATTGCCATATTGGATAAAACAATATAAGTTTGAAGAAATAAAGATTTTGCTTGCTTGCTTTTTTAAGAAGTTCTTATTTCATCTTTTAATTAAAATATTCGATGTGCTTAAACAAGTTAGAATTCTAAAATAAAAACATAGAATCTATAATTGATTTATATAGCTTTCTTAAATGGAATTGATCTGCAATAGATCAAATACTAAATGCAGCTAGGGAATTAAAGCAGCAAAACAAATTGAGTGAATTAAACTGTTTTTCCAGCTACCAAAGACTAATTAAAAGTAAGTATTGGGTGCAATATTGAGAAAGTCCAGTTTTCAGTCAACATCTGTGGCGTTGCTCAGGTACTGAAGATCTCCCAAATAATCTTTTAATGTCATAATTAAAAGAGGATACATAAGTGCATCCACAACGATATAAGCCTTTATATGCCCTGTAAACTGCCCTGAGTCCTACGGGAAAGGGCGGTATATAAATTCAATGAAATTCAAAATTCAAATTATCTCTGTGTTCGGATGGAAATGCTACAAACGTAGCTTTCATTTTTCTGTGTTATTTGTGTATTATCTATTTATTAGTTTTTAGTACCTGTCACTAGAGGCATTTAATAACTTTTTGTACTTAAAACAAAATATGTAAGATTTATAAATGTTGTGTATAATGTAGACAGGCTAATCATAATGGACAAGTAATGTCAAAAAATTTTCCTGACTTGGGAAGAAATTAGTCACTGTAAACAATAAAACCAATATATGGAATCTATAGAGATCTACTGTAAATCTAAATCTAGATATTCATAAACACTACACTGCCCTGCCAATTTGTTACCAATTTTCAGACCATAATAATACTGTAAACCAACTGAGCAAAACAAATTTCTTGAATAGAAATTACATCGCTTTTTAGAAATATGAATTGTAATAGGTACCTTTATTACAATCAAAAAATACTGAGATAAGTCCATATGAGGAGTCTCACAGATTGAAATATTTCCAGCCAACAGCTGGGAATATTTCACCACAGCTTTTGATTATAAGCAGATCTATGGTTTCTGGCTAATTAATGGTGAACTGAAGACCAGAACTGACAACTGCAGCAGAATGAAGAACCAGTGAACAGATAAGCTCCTTGGAATTGCCCAGAAGAACTCCATGTAGTGGCTCCCCAAGAAGAGACCATAAGACAGCAGTCTCTGGTGGGTTTTAGAGCTCTGGGAGGCAAGGGAAAGCCATCTTTGCCCAAGCTGTGATTTGGAGCCTTCAGAAGGACACCAGATTCCTTTCTTTACTTCTAGAAGTTGCTTGCCAGTGGCTTTTAGGATATTAAGAATCTTTAGAAAAGTTGGACCCTAGAACGAACCAGAAAGAACTAAAGATTACAATTAAAAGAGAAGAGACCCATTAACACAAACTAGAACAAAATATTTTAACTTAGGAAAAATTCAAGGTCATTTGGGGACAGTGTACTCAGAAGTTACTTTTAAGACTGTTTGCTATCATGAAAAGGGATTTAAAAGGAGAAAATAGAAGAACAGAAGATTGAGGCTGAGTCTTGTTTCGAATGTGGAAATAAAAATGACATGCAACAATGTGGAAAATGATATAATTGGATTTACAAATGAAACTGAAGTCTTAATAATTAAATGGACATAAATAAATCAGAAAAGTGACTTAGATAACTTTCTTATCTTGGATTTACAAAAGAGATTTGTTACAGTCAGGAGGGAGTTTCTAAGAAGAGACAGAAAAATGAAAGAAAATCAACTTTTGGAACACTATTTAAAGATCAGGATTCTTAAAAGCAAATGGAAGGAATGCAATGCAATGAAGGTCCAATCAGCAGGGGCTTAGCTACTTTGCTCCTCCACCCACCTCCTTCTTAACTCACAGTATATAAAATATATATACTTTATATACATACATTTTATACACACACACACACACACACACCCCGTATATAAACTCACAGAATATAAAATTGGATTATATATGTATATTATTGTTTTGACAGCTCTTAATGGATTTTTCTTCTTGAACAGGACTGAATGAGGCTTTAAAGACTTGTTTAAAGATAAAATATGGGAAGGAGATCTTTTGTTGTATTTTCAGAGAAAGTGAGAAGATATTTGTTGAAAGGAAACTAATAAGGTGTATTTGGTTAAGGTTTTATATGTATATATACTGCTCAAAAAAATAAAGGGAACACAAGATAAGACATCCTACTATTAAATACAGTACATTGTATTGTTTAAGTGTTCCCTTTATTTTTTTTGAGCAGTATATTTATGTATGTATGTTGGTTATTTCTGGTAACTCTTAGTGGACTTTTGCTGATTAGACTCAGTTATGAAGTTTAAAATTTATTTATAGCTAAAAGATGAAATATGAGATATTTTCTTTGCTATAGTATCAGTATTGTGTTGATGAAGGGAGGTCATTTCTATGTAATCTGTTTTGTTTTTTCTTTTCCTTTTTTAAATTGTTTTCTTTTTCCCTGCACTTTTAATTTTTACTTTTATATTTTCTTAACTTGTATTAGTTTTTTATTTTGGTATTTGTAAACTTTAATCAAAATTATTATTAAAAAACAATGAGCAAATCCAGAAAAGGGCTTCTGAGAAATAAAATTATAGTTGGGCTTAGGAAAGAAAGGATATTTGCTATGCAGACAAAGTTATAGATAAACATTTTAAAAAGGCAAAGAAGTTGCAGAATGTTAAAGCCCTGTGTTACATGGCAATATCAAGTAAGATAATGCAAAACAAAATTGGATGAATGTAATGAGAGTTTCACATTAACTTTGCGGTTAACACTGACTGTCTCAATCAAATAAGAGGCAGCATGAACCATGAAGCTTTCAGTGAGTTACATAATGAACCCCAAAACAGAAATTGCTGGTTAAAGAAATAAATTAGAAACTTTATAGATAGGGGAAAAAATGGCTTGACTATCATAACAATTATGTACTTGTTGCTATAGTAAGAAGAGAATTTTTATATCATATTAAGCCTATAAATATCTCTCACAGGTAGTTATGTAACCACCAGAGAGCAGGTCCAACACAGGCTATCCATTCTGCAAAAAATGTATAACCCCAAGGGTGAGCTTTTTACACTACTGTAAGAAAAAAAAACGTGTTCAAGAATGATCATTTTGGCTGAAATTGCTTTAAATTATTTCTAGCAGGGGGTTTTTTCTCTGCCAAAGTCTATATTGTCAGGACTAAATTGCTTAACAGATTTGTTTTTGATTCTACCAGCCTTTTGAAAAATTGTTCTAGAAAACTGAAATACTGTCTGGAGCAGTGGGAGACCTCAGCAAAAATGGAAAATCAACAAATACCAGTTTTCTGACTTCCTGTCTTTAAACAATGAACAATATTGGTCCAGTCCATTATGTTCAGCTGGGACCTCTAGATATGAGGAATGTCCATCCTTGTTTTAAGTAGATCCGGTCTTGTTAATTTAATACTGAAAAATGAAATTATGCTTCTATGTCATACATTGACCATTTTTCTCTTTTTCATTTTTTAAGTGCTGTCAGCTGTGCATTTTCTAGTGAGTTTTTTTTTATGCAATACGTACATAGCGTCCACCTAATATTAATTCTTAATTTTGAAAAGAAAATTTTAGGTATCCCATAATTAATTAAGATGGCTTTTCCAAAACCAGAATGATTCTAAAAGATTATGATACAGATTACAATTTGCTTCCTACTTCAGAGAGAGTAATTGGAAATCTGAAGCTGAAGTATGAAGTTCAAGTGGAAATATTAAGAATTGTGTACAGACAAACATGGTTCTTTTATTTCATAAATATACATTAGGAACTTTCAGAAGGCAATTTATGTAATCCTATCATTGTGACAAACCATATAAGAATAGCCAAGCAAATATATTTTGTGAGTCACTCTAAATAATATATAGAAACCAATTATGTTTCATTCACAATATTTCTATAGTGCTTCCAAACATAATTATTTTCAGCAGGTCAGAAATAATGTGCCAGATTTAACAAAGGTTTCCTTACAAAAGAGGTAATATACTGATGTGGCTGTAGATTCCTCTGACTTTAACTTTTATTTTGATATTCAAAACATAGTTTGAACTTGTATGATGGGACCAATCAACTGAACAGGTTGTCATATATAATATAAGGTTATCATATACTGTATTGTATAATAATAAGATAAGCAACACATCTGCAATCACCTAGATGTAAGCAAATTCATAAACAGAAGCCAACGTAAGTTTGTCAAAAACTGATCATGCCAGACAAATCTTATTGCTTTCTTTGACAATGTGACAAAATTAGTGAGCCAGAGAAATGCTGTGGATATAATTTACTTGGACTTTAGTAAGACATTTGCTAAAGTAGACCACAATCTACTACTTTATGAGATAGAAAAATGGAGGTTAGACAGCATCACCATCTGATGGATTCGTAACTGGCTGACCAACCGCATTCAACCTGTAATCCTTACTGAAACTGCATCTACGTGGAGGGAAGTATGCAATGGACTATTCCAAGACTCTGTCTTAGGCCCAGTACTCTTCAATATTTTCATCAATGATTTAAGAGAGGGGATAGCAGGGAGACTCATAAAATTACAGATGACACCAAGGTGGTGGGAAAATCAAACACAGAATGTGTCATGGCAAGATAAGACCTTTTGTCAGAATCCATTTATATCATATTCATAAATGGAATGTTTCAAACATATCCCATGGATTCTGCCATCTCCCGAAGAGAAGAGGATAGATGTGTATTGAACCGGCAATAGGCATTTCAAAGGAAAGGAGAAGCCTTTTGAACTGGGGAAACAAAAGGGGGGGCTAGCATCTGGTTTTTGTCACGGTAGACAGCAATAAACAAAAGGGTCCTAACTTCCTTTTTCCCACGAGATGGATGATACGAGAGGAAGGATGGGGGACTGACCAAATGGGGATTAAGGGGGGTTAAACCGAGAACTCTTTATAAGGGTTTACATTGTGGAAATATTAAGTCCTGTCTCGCCTCCTACAACCAAGCATGTCATAGTAAAGATTCCTTTTGGACTAAGATTTGGCTCCAAGAGTTTTGTCTTCCTAAGACGTGGTTTGGGGTGGGTCCTGACACCTTTCATGGGTTATACCATCAACAGATAGCTGAGTTGACAGAGAGTGGGAAATCCTACCAATGTCTGTAAAGGGCTGGTCTAAAAGACAGCACGGAGGCATTGCTCATAGCAGCACAAGAACAGGCACTAAGCACCAGGTCTATAGAAGCAGGACCCAATGTGCAGAATGCAAAGAGGTCTCTGAGACATTCAAACACATAATGGCATGATGTAAGATGCAGACAGGAACAGCACACACTGACCAGTAGAATTAAGTAGCTGGCATTTTATACAGAAACATTTTCACAGGCTAAAGTGGTCCAATGCTGGTAGGAGAACATGGGGCTATGACTCCTAAAATAGAAGAGTGGCTCCAACAGATCCCATGAACCATCCCATCAGAGCTGTCTATGCAGAAGAAGAGTGCAGTGCTAGGAACAGCTAAGATACTAGGCCTTTGTAGAGGCCTAGAGATTGAAGACTATACATACCACCCATAGAATGAGAAGGAAGTGTGCATGTGTATATGCAAAAAAGTTCCAGATGTGTGCTTCATCTGTATACGTGTGCATATGGATAAGCTTTGCAGAGGAATTGGTCCCCATCTCTTAACATTCTGTCAGAGGCCCATCAAGAGCCATTTACTAAAAAAATACGACAGTTTTGTATGATAACTGTTTACGATAGCTTGGGATGTACTATATCTTCTTTGTGTAGGTTTGAAAATCACAAATGATGACAATTGAATCTTGGCATTTTGGAGTAAACTAGTCCTGGATTGGTGGGTGGTTTTTGTTGTTGTTGTTGAATACCCATAGTTATCTGCAATGGAAAGGTATTTTTTATTCTATTGATCTATAAAGAGAAGGAAGATTTGTTTTAAAAGCATAATAGCTTTTTAGTGAGTGTTTAAAAGAAAGGTAATGCCTTACTGTCAGAAAGAGCTTTGAGGGGAAGAAAAATTTAAAAATGAAAGTAAGTGGTTTGCAGCTTAATAGCTTTATCAGTGAAGGATCCTGTAATGAGACATGAAAAGCATTTGATAAGGAAGGTCATTTTCTATCATTAACTTCACTTAAAACTTTCCTGAAACTCCAGTTGGATTTTATTGAAAAGGATGAACATTTTTGTCCTTAAGAAATACTTATCCTATGATTTTATGATGTTGATTCATGCCTTTTAACTATACTCTTACCCATTCAAATATCCCATTTGTTCAGGACCAAACTGCAAACATTCTTAACCATCAATCTAACATAGTATAATTTAACTTGACCAAAGTAATACAATGCATGAAGAATTACAGGACAGGATAAATTTACTAGTTAAGGGTCTAAATGTAATGTTGAATTTAGAACTTGTCAGGTCTACATTATGGCAGAGATGATAACGCTGTATATTTGGAAAGAAAATTACTCTCCTAATTTTAAGGAATGCATTTGAAGTACAGGTTTGTTTTGTGCTTTTTAAAAGCTTCTGAGTTCTAAAAATGAGAAGGTGGTATCATACGTTGCTATGTGAACTAGATTTGATGACAGGATTAATGATTGAATTAATTTATATCATAGATACTTTATTAATTAGGTTTTGTTGCATTACTTCATTTTAATTATAGCATATTTTTCTTCACTGTATATAGTGTAGTTTTTTTTCTTTTGTAATTCACCATTTTAGCAAATAATATTAATTGTAAAAAATACAAATTAGGAGAGACTAGTCAGTAAAAACCACAGGGTTATTGAAGATTCCAAACAGTAAGTATACAAAAGGAAGAGAAACTTGATTGAAGTTTCTCTTAATATATTTGTTTATTTTAGAAGCACTCATCTTTGAGTAAGAAAAAAATAAATTTTATTTAGCTAAGACATAACAGACAGTAACAGCATAACAGAAAAACATACTGGACCACACCAATGGCTCATTTAATGCCAGATGGTAACCAACCAGATTCTCAAAAGTTGGATTGTAGGGTGCTATACAGTAGTCTTAGTCCCACCTTGGGCACAAAGCCTACTGAATGACCTTGAGCTGGTCTGTCTCAGCCCTTGCAATGGCAAGCCTCCAGGCAGGAGTTAATAGGATTCAAATGCACCATATGAATCAATCAATCAATCAATCAATCAATCAGTAAAATAAGTCCTTCCCAGTAACTATCATTCAAGGCATGTTGCCTTTGTCCCTAGGGGAATAAATAATCAAGGCTAAGAGCCAATGATAGCCTGATCCATGATGAAAATATCCTGTTATCCTTTAAAACGATCACTGATGCCCATTGTCCCATTTAATGAAAGTCCACAGTTTAATGTGCGCTACAAAAAGAGCTAATTTTTCCCAATCCTCTGTGAAAACAGTATAACATAAGCATATAGCCTGAAACTTAGCTGGAGCCCATGCACATATTTTTGGCATTCTGTCACTTTTTCAGAAACTCTTCCTGCTACAAAAATGCATATTTTATTACTGTATTAAATGTTAGCTTGAGCATTCAGCCTTCTATCTTTCCAGATATTTTAAGCAACTCATCATTCAAAATAAGATGGTTTATTCTCTCTTTTGCTAACTTTTGTTTCATGTGAAAGATCAGATAGACAGCCAGAGTTAAAGAAAACTCATAGGTGTTGAAAGTTTTAGATTTTTTTGGAGAATATGTTGAAATAAGTAAGGTCTTCTACAGAGGAAAAATTGCTGTTTTATCAGGTGTGGTGTTGTATCCAACATAAGAGATAAGGACAGAAATTGTTCTAGTTTTCTTTTAAAAAACATGTTTCAGTTATTAAAGGCTAAAGAGAATGATTGTGATAAGTTGTTTTTAAATAACAGAAATTGTATTAATATACTTCCTCAGTTTACCATCAAATTTAACAGTATAATCATGTGGAGCTCAATAGGACATAAAATAGAGGCTGCCTGCAGATTGCCTAGCCTTGTTTTATTTAGACCTGAATAAAGCCAACAGGATCGGAGAAAATCATCCACCAAAGTGGACCAGTACTGTTTATATCCCTTTCTCAGGTATGAATCCTTACTTTAAAAGGTTCTCAGAAATATGTTTCCTCTAAGATCCCTGGCTACTCATCGTCATGCACCCTGCCAAACTTTGCAGAGCTCATGCAGTGCCTCCTAGCACTCACACTTTCATTTGTACTCTGAAGCTTATGGTGACCAATGCAGCTTGCAGGAAGCAATTTCACATGAGTATTGTCAGTCTTAGGGACTGTCAGTCATGGGGAGGAAAGTAAAGCAAAACTTTCACATAATCCAGGAGGTGCCATAATTATCTATATCACTACATTCTGGATCAATTCTAGTTTGCAAATGGTTTTCAAAAGCAACCCCATGTACAATGTGTTACAGTAGTCTAGGTTGGAGGTGACTAAGGCATGAATGCACATAAGCAAAGCCTTGTAATCCAGGAACTTTGGAACACAAAGTTGTGCTAAGGCATTCCTGGGCATAACTGCCATCTATACTCTTGAAGCAAGAGTTATGAATAAAGGAGAACCCCACACTAAAACAAAATGAGGCAAGAGTAGAGTTTCAAGGATAAAATCATTCCAGTTCTGGGCCATGTGATTTTGCTAGGATTGAGCCTGTTCTCTCTTTTCCAAACCCCTAAAGCTTCCAAACACTGAAACATTGAATCTTGACAGCTTTATTTGGGGACCTCAGGTTAGAGATATTAATAGTTTATTCTCTTCCTATGGATGACCCCCTTAACAGCTTCATGTAGAAACTTGAAAGGAGAGAGCCTGAGACATCATAAAAAATGGGGTCAAAAGACTAAAAGCACATCCTCCCCACCTATACCAACTGGAACTGGTGCCAGAGAACACCACAAAATAGTGCCTCTAGTTTATAATCTCCTAAACTATTCCAGAAAGATACCATGGTCAGTGGCATCAAAGGCCATCAAAAAAAACAAGCAGTTCCAGGATAAATGTACTCATCCTGATTTCTACAGGTCATCCTAGACATAACCAAAGCTGTCTCAAATCCCAATTTGAAACCTGCCTAAAAACATCCAGACTTCCTGATCTATTAGAATTGTAACCCAACACCTTCTCAACCAGCTTTCCCAAAAAGGATATGGTGAAAACTATGAAAAATGTCCAAATCTGAGGGATCCAGAGATGTTTCTTGGGATATGTTTCACCAATTTGTGGGTATTGATGATAAGACTTGTATTATCAGTCTTATTGTCTGTCAGCTATAGCAGTGGTGCTCAATCCCCTGGCCGGGTCTGTGACCCATTAGGAACCAGGCCACGCAAGCGAAACTTCATCTGTGCATGCATGGGATCTAGGTAGCACATGAAACATGCTCCCCCAGTCGATGGGGAAAAAAATTCCATAGAACCAATCCCTGGTGCCAAAAAGGTTGGGGGCCACTGAGCTACAAAGATGAAAGTAAATCAAAATTTTTACATATCCCTAAGTCTACATCAGAATACCAAGATGAACAAAGAATATGACTTTAACTAAAACCACAAAGAACAGAATGTCGCAATTTTAATAGGAAAGCAAAAAGTACAGAATAAAAAATGGTTGATTGTGTAGAAAAAGAACAGGAACTTAGACACACAATTTAAATGACAAGGCTTTAAGCTGGAAATAGGAGTCAAGTGAAAACTAGATAGCAGGCATCTGTTGTTTAGTCCAAAATCAAAGCCTGAAAATAAGCAAAAAAAGTGGATGGTAAATCAGTATTCAGACTATCAAGTTTCATTCAAATTTAATTGAGTGTTTTTCATTCAAACCTCACTAGTTCAGTTCCCAACAGATATCACATGTACATTAAAACATTGTACTAGTTACAATATGTGTTCTTTCCAATCCAAGAAAGCTCTTTATGATCTTCAGGAGTTTTAGAGGTATACAACAGAATGGCCAAACCTGTGTTTTTTCAATATTCAAAATTAACATGATGGCTAGGTATGAATGCTGTTGATATTTTATACTTTTGAAACAGCAGTAACAAAAAAAAACCATAATGAACCATCAAATATACAAAGTACACCTCATGGACCTTAAAATATAGTGGATGATAGAGCATTATTTTTGGCTGACTACTGCAGAGAAACAGCAGGTTCAGGAAAAAAGTTTAAACTATAGCTGATCATTTAAAAATAGGTCTCTGTTCAAGCAGAAGGCACATAATGACTATGTCAGTTGTTATCTTTTAAACACTGAAAGGTATGTAGCTCATTTACCAAAAAAGGGCTGATTCTACATTGCAAGGATTTGTATCTGCTGATCCAGCAAGTTCAAGTGTACTGTGGATAAGAAGTATGCTCTAGCCTGAATATGCTGGTACAAAACCTCCCTTTTTTCATTTGAAAATGTATGAAAAAATAACAGAAAAACATGTGAGAGCAACAGACAGCAAAATAAAACCTGGTTTTATATTGAAGGTTTGAATTTGGAGAAAAAAATGCTTTTTGTGATCTTCTTTCCTGGCTGCCCTGTGCAATTGCAAGCTGAGTCTATTTCTTACTTCATAAAGTTGTTTGTTTTTGTGTCTCGTTGATGCAGAAAACCTGTTAAAATAAATTCGCTAAACTTTTTAGCTATTTTTGTATTAGTTTTTTCAAATGTATTCTATATTTTCATAATATAGGATGGCCCACTGGATAGAAAGGTGAAGCTCAAATAGAATAAAATAAATAATTTATTTACTTAACTTTACTGTAGTAGTTAACCAGCACAAGAAAACTGGTACTCAAATACTCAAAAATTTCAAATTAAATTGATAATGCCCGATTAGTTTTAAAAAGTACATACAGACAAAAATATGGCTAAAATATAATATTAAATCAAATATGCTAAAAGGCTAAACATATAAAACAAGAAGAAATTAACATTAGGAATCTGAATAATATAAACTTGGAATGGCAGTGTAATGTTCAAATACTGTAGAAATACATACACATGCATATATGTTTGTTGTAAATAAAACAATGGAACTATCCAAAAGGGATTTAAGAATTATTATAGACCTTTGTCAAACCTGAGAAAAATGTAGTACGATAGCTGACATAGCATGCTCAGTCCAAAGCCAGTGGTTAATGCTGAGCTGGAGCCATTACTGGAGGCCATACTCAAGCAGGTTCAATTGCTCTTAATTATTCTTTACCTGATTTTGCTTGCCACCGCGCACACTGAGAACCTGGTGTGTTATTTCAGGGTTGATGTCAGAGAGTTGAAATCACTTATACTGTTAATTATTGTACTCTGTTTTGCTAGTCAGAAATGAGGTAATTAGAGCATTTTGAGGTTCTGAATGAAACAGGCACTACAGAAGAACGTGTTTGATAGTTTCTATCTGTCCTGAATCACTCTTTTTATATCTTCCACCAGAAATGCTGAGGAGAGGTTATTAGATTGGACTCAGGTAAAAGCCCTTCTCTGATTTAGGATGTTAATAGGAAAGCAAAAAGTACAGAATAAAAAAAGGTTGATTGTGTAGAAAAAGAACAGGAACTTAAACACACAATTTAAATGACAAGGCTTTAAGCTGGAAATAGGAGTTGGTGCCAGAGTATATTTCCTGCTGTCTGCAGTGGAAAACTGATGGGTATTATCAGTGTCCATTTAATGGTCTATGTTAACAGACATTGCCGAAGTATGATCCTTGCTTCCTTAGAGCTCAATGATAGTAAACACATGGGGGGAAATCCCCGGAGAGAAGGTTATTGTAAATTGTTTGTTTTCACCTATTTTGAAATCAGTTTTCTAATGTAGGTAGTGGAGGTAAGCCTACAGGGGGAAGTGTCAGCTTCAACCCGTAGAATAATACAAACTGCCATATTCTCATTTCCACTTTCACCGTTCCACCGTCTATGCTTAGTGAAGTGTTGGAAGCACAGTGGGGAGCTAGGAAAATTGCTCTTAAAAATTTAGATTGAACAAATTCCAATGCTACCAGTTCAGATGGGGGTCTGAGTTGTGTGTGCCATATAGTAATTGTGTAAAGTTGCTGTGGGTATATATTGACCCACAGAATGATGATATCTTAAAATAGCTGATGCGCTCCTATGTGAACTTTGTGAAGCATAATTTGCACAGGCCTTTTTATTTACAGTAGCCTGAAATATTATCCCCAGACATCACCATGCACTTGTATAACGGCATGGTTGTTGATCGTCCAGGAGAACTTTTGGGGCTGATTTAAAAATCTCATTATTTTAGTTTTAGAGTAGATGTGAATAAGTGCTCAAAGCTCTCTTAAGTCCAATTCGTGTTCTCTAAAGATTATTGCATCATCTGCATATAATAGTATAGTAATACCATTTGTCTTTATGCTAATGGAAGTTTGGATTCTTCAGTCGATCTACCACATCAGTTATATAAAAAATGATACGTGCCAGTATACAGCATTGTTTTATTCCTTTGATACTTGGATTAGGTGCTGTCAGGTGTCCTTGAGAGGTAAGTCTTTCTTTAAGCTTTGCTTCTTCATGCAGTGCACGAATAAGAAACAACAGCAATCAATAGTGGTATTATACAGCTTGTTCCATAGCTTAGTCTGAGATATAGAGTCAAATGCTGCCTTAAATTGAACAAAGGCTGCATAAAGTAAAGCAATATTCCAGGAGATGTATTCTTGATAAGATGTTGAAGTATAAGACATTGGTCAATTGTTAAATTGTCTTTCTTAAAACCAGCTTGTCTTCTGCCAATAGTCTTTCCTGTTCCATTCAATCTCTAAGCTTCCACTGAAGTGGAAATTTAAAGTTTACTTGTAATATTAAGGAGAATTATAGGTCAGTAATTGTCAGTGTCAGTCTTATTCCCTTTCTTATGCCTAGGCACAATGATCGGTAGACCCCAGTCCTTAGGTATGTGGCCTGTTTTGTCAATTGCTCTGAACAGTGTATAGCCGCCCACCATGCTACATTATTTTAACTTAGTTCAGGTGTAATATAATCTGAACCTGGTGCTTCCCTGATTTAAGTTGGGAAATTAAATTCATAACCTCCTTGGGTGTTCCTGGTTCCAAAAGGGTAGTTCTTCCATGTAAAATACATAGGGATCTGTTAGACATTGAGCTATCTTTCCCTGATACAGGTAAAGTTCCTGTACAGGTAGTCCTCAACGTATGACCACAATTGACCCCAAAATTTCTGTTGCTAAGCAAGACAGTTATTAAATGAGGTGCTCCATTTTATGAGCTTTTTTGCCAATTTGTAAAGCAAATCACTGCAGTTGTTAAGTGAATCATGCGGTTGTTAAGCTAATCTGGCAAAAAAAAACCCATTGATTTTGCTTGTTGGAAGCCAACTGGAAAGGTTACAAATCATAAACACATGATCTCGGGACATGCAGCTGTCATAAATACATGCCATTTCCCAAGCACCCAAATTTTGATAAAATGGCCAGGTGATTGCTGCAGTGGTTGTAAGTGAGAAAACTGGTCAGAGATGATTTTTTTCAGTTCCCTTGTAACTTTGAACAGTCACTAAATCGTTCCTGTAGTGATTTTCTCACATTTCTGGCAAGTTTTCCAGATAATACAAGCCAGGGCTAGGGTGTCCTGCAGTGATACACCAGAAAAGAGATGAATTGTTGGTTTTGATTGATTAAAAAGGAAAGACCATAATATTTTCATGTGTTCCAGTTTCTTTTGCCTAATTAATTGCATGTAGTATTGTTTCTGGTTAAGGAAATCTTATGCTATAATTTTGCTATTATTTGCGTTATATAGATTATAGTTAGCTATTAATCTTTTCTTGGATGCTTTGTAATCTGTGTCAAACCTTGTTTTTGAGAGAGGTGCAGACTGGTAGGTAAAATAAATAATTTTGGCAGCTAAAAGGACTGAAATCAGTATTTTAAGTCATGGCCAGCAGAATATTATCAAATGCATACTTGAACTAATAGCACAGTTGGATCACAATAAATGAAGAAGGCACCCATTTTAGCAATCAATAGGCAGGGCCAGTAAAGGAGCAAGTTTACTGTACATTTATTTATTTATTTATTAATGGGATTTATATCCCGCCCTATCTCCCGAGGGACTCAGGTCGGCTAACAACAACAGAACTTAAAGGTCTCTGTACAGTAAATTAAAAATAAAAATTTGAAGTAAATTAAAATAAATTAAAGAATAGAGTTAGAGTTGTAAACATAATTAAAATCCCTGTCAGTCTAGGTCAGCCAGGTGGAAAAGGAGTGTTTTGAGGCCGTGGCGAAAGGACTGGAGATCTTGGGCCATCTGAAGCTCAGGGGGGAGCTGGTTCCACAGGGCTGGCGCTCCCACAGAGAAGGCTCTCCCCCTGGGGGTCGCCAGCCGACGTTGTCTAGCCGACGGTACCCTGAGGAGGCCTTCTCTGTGTGAGCGTACTGGGCGATGGGAATTCATTACCGGTAGCAGATGGTCCTGCAAATATCCCGGGCCTAAGCCATGTAGGGCTTTAAAGGTAAGAACCAGCACCTTAAATCTCACCCGGAGGGTAACCGGTAGCCAATGCAGCTCACGTAGGAGGGGTGTACTATGTGAGTATCGGGGTGCTCCCATCACTACCCGTGCAGCTGCATTCTGCACCAGTTGAAGCCTCTGGGTGGTCTTCAAGGGCAGCCCCATGTAGAGAGCATTACAGTAGTCTATACGGGAGGTAACAAGTGCGTGGGTGACTGTACGTAGGGCATCTCGGTCCAGAAAGGGGCGCAACTGGTGTACCAGGCGAATCTGGGCAAATGCCCCCCTAGCCACGACTCCAATATGATCTTCAAAACTGAGTCGTGAATCCAGGAGGACGCCCAGGTTGTGTGCTCTATCAACGGGAGGTAATATCTCTCCTCCTATAATCAAAGATGGAACCTCTTGGACTAAACGAGATGTCGGTATGTAAAGCCACTCAGTTTTGGCCGGGTTGAGTCGAAGCCTGTTCTTTCCCATCCAAATCTGTACCGCTTCCAAGCAACGGGACATCACATCGAGGGCATCACTGGGTTGGTTTGGGGTGGAGATGAACAACTGGGTATCATACGCATATTGGTGATACCTCACCCCAAAACCACGAATGATTTCACCCAGCGGCTTCATATAGATGTTGAACAGGAGGGGTGAGAGCACCAATCCCTGAGGCACCCCACAACTAAGGGGCCTTGGGGTTGATCTCTGCCCCCCTGCCAACACCGTCTGCGAACGGCCCGAGAGGTAGGATGAGAACGGTGCCTCCTACTCCCAACCCCTCAAGACGACGCAGCAAGATACCATGGTCGATGGTATCAAAAGCCACTGAGAGATCTAATAAGACCAGGATAGAGGAGTAACCCCTATCTCGGGCCTGCCAGAGATCATTCACCAGCGCGACCAATGCCGTCTCCGTGCTATATCTGGGCCTGAAACCCGATTGGTACGGATCCAGATACTCAGTTTCCTCCAGGACCAAAGGGAGCTGCCGTGCTACCACACTCTCAACGACTTTCGCAAGAAAGCGAAGGTTGGAGACAGGACGAAAGTTGTTTAAAATATCTGGATCCAATGCAGGTTTCTTAAGGAGGGGCCTTACCACCGCCTATTTCAAGGCGGCAGGGAAGTACCCTTCACTCAGTGAGGCATTGATAACTGCTAGGATCCAGCCTCGTGTAACCTCTCGAGACGCATACACCAGCCACGAGGGACACGGGTCCAATAAACACGTGGCGGCACTTAATTTCCCCATTATCCTGTCCACTTCATCTGGAGTCACAGGGTCAAACTCTTCCCAAGTGTTCTCGGCCAAACTCATCGTTTTCCTCTCGTCAGATACTGCCCAGTCAGAGTCCAGACCAGCCCGAATCTGAGCAATTTTGTCCACCAGATATTTACTAAATTCCTCGGCCCGTCCTCATAAGGGGTCCTCTCCTGTCCCTTGATTTAAAAGGGAGCGGACCACTCTGAACAGGGCGGTCGGGCGGTTGTCTGTGGACGCAATGAGGGTGGTGAAGTAAGTGCACTTTGCCACCTCCATTGCCACAAGATAAGATCTAGAAAAGGATCTTAACTGTGTTCGGTCAGACTCGGACCGACTGGTTCTCCAAATGCTCTCTAGGCTCCTTCTCTGGCGTTTCATCTCTCGCAGGTCCTTGGAGAACCAAGGAGCAAGTCGGGATCTGCGTCGGGTCAGAGGACGCAAAGGCACAACGCGGTCGAGAGCCTCTGAAGCAGCCTGTTGCCAGGCATTAACTAAGGACTTGACCGGGCTGTGGGAGAGGGAGGTAGGGATCAGTCCATGCTCTGTAATTTAGTAATAATTGTGAAAATTCCGTTTAAATGCCAGGAAACTATGCCAGAAACAAAAATGCTTGCTGGAGTTTTTCAGTATATAGAATACAATTTTAGAAAAAGTATTTTCACTAAGAGATATTTAGTTAAACAACAAACATTTGATACAAAAGGGTATCATATACCAGTTTATCATATTTTCATTATGCTTTTCTTTAGATTATGGGATGCAGAATACAGCATCATTTATTATAAAGGCATTTCAAAATAAATTGACACCAGCAAAATAAATATTTCAACTTTCGCTTCAGAACAAATCTTCTGAAATGTTTTCCTATTTCATATATAATTGCTTATCTTTTCATCTCTTTATATATATATTGCATGCATAAATACATCTCATGTTATGTGCATAATGGCTTTCAAATTTTAGAGTGTGAGTTTGTTGACACTCTTCCATGCTTAGAAAGCTGTTTTACTGAGTTTGTAAGAAAATCAGTCAGTAAACACCATCAGTTTTGAAAGTTTTAAGTAAATAATTTCAATGTATCCTACCAAGCTAGCATTTTATATTTATTATTTAAAATAATAACAGACTAATAACGGGTTGTAAGATTCTCTTAATTATATATTTAGAAGTCCTGTGAAATCAAAGACTAATCATCTATAAAATTATTAAACAAAACAGAGTGCTCAGTCTTACTGATGAAACATTACATTTTGTGAGACTTAAAAGAAAGCAGAAAGTATGATTAAAACAATCAGCAAATGACAAAAAGAGAAATCTTTTATCTGTCTACTTTGATTTTCCATTTGAAAATCAAGTTAAATAAAGTTGCATCCTATAATTTTCTTGGCACAGCAATTTCTCTTGAGTTGCTACTCTTCTATGAAAAGCAGTCATCAGGTATATAATGGCTTAACAGCTGTGTCTAGTTTGGGAAACGAATTCCCTCAAACAGAACTTGCATCAGTGTCTATCAGACATGAAAGTGCGTCATAATATATCATCTTGAAAATGTGTATGGATTTACACATTTATGCCTAAGATTTCAGGGTTTTTTTGGGGGGGGATATTTAGGTATATTTTACTGGACTGATGAGTGGGGGTTTAAGAAAAAAAGGTATCATGACCATTATTAATGGTTGTTTGGAAAAGCTGACTGAGTAATAGCAATAACACTTAGACTTATATACCACTTCACAGTGCTTTACAGCACTCTCTAAGTGGTTTACTCAGTTACCATATTACTCCCAACAATCTGGATCCTCATTTTACCAACCTCAGAAGATTACTAGTCAGGATTGAACTCCTGGCAGTTGGCACAGTCAGCCTGCAACACTGCATTCTACCCACAGCGCCACCATGGCTCATACTTCTGTTTAGATCTATTTAATGTTTGGTTTAAGATTTAAATGATTTTCCCATGGGACTTAATTATTTTTCATCTGGTTTTTAAAAAATATTAAGTATATTGCATAAGGATTCCGGTTAGGTGTCAATGGTGTAAGGAGTGCAGGAAGACGGGGCTCCATCTTCCACATTCAATTTTGCCCTGCTGAAAAGGGTTGAAAGTCACCCTGGAGAGGCGACGAAGAAGGACAGTACCCTCGTTGATCGCGGAGGGGCAGCGGCCCCTCTGTTTGATCCGAGGAAGCCCTCCAAACCGGCAGGGAAAAGACTGGCTACACTTCTATGGCCACTCAGAAGCTGCTGACAGCTGAAGAAAATAAGCGCTAATGAGCAACTTTGAAGACTGCAGCTGGGAAAAGGGGGAAAAAACTCTTTGGGACCCTATTGAACTATAAAGACTACATACAAAAACAAAATGAGTGTTCCATACTTAGCTTTCAATGGTAAAAAAATCATCTTTAACACCTGTTTCCGAAGTTCCCAGCTTGATATACTAACAAGAAAATGTTAATGAATCTCAGAAAAAAATTCTATGTTGAAATCAATCCAACAGACAATTGTTTTATTTCATGATGAGACTAAAAATAACACAAATGAGATAAAAGATCTCATGTACCCAGATGAATCCCTGAAGAATGCTCTGGTCATTGTAAAAATTATGAAAGAGCTGTACAGTAGCTAAATTTTTTGGTTGCCTTTTCATTCTCCATCCCTTTTTTCTTCTGGTCTCATGTCTTTTTAGGTTGTAAGTCTGATGTACTGGCTTTTTATATTATTAAAGGAACCACTTTCTCTTCCAGAAGTTCAGACTCGTGAGATCCCTCTTAGAAGAGCATTCTTCCTTGGGGAATCCCACATAACATATCTGAAATGGTCTGAAGTTAGTAATAACTAATGAAGTTTAATGAAAAGCTAGCTAAGTAACTCCACTTGGTAGCATGAGATTATGATGAGAGAAACAGCAATCTCTTTGCCAAATCTGTATTCTTTAGAGGTGTGTCTTCGGAGGAACTCAGAAATATTTCTACCCTGTTCATTCCCCAAACTGAATTCTTTCTTTCTGTTTCAGATGTTCTCTTCTGCTATGTAACACAGCATGCCTGGGGGTTGTGGGGTTTAAGGAGGAGAGATTTTTACCCAGGAGGTAATTGCAGTCTTCCATGTTTAATAAGCCACTGCTTATTATATATATTCTATATAATAACAACTTTAATCAGTTACCCAAAATTTATGAAGCCAGAAATCTAGTTCAAATCGAGTTTAAAATAAAGATGTAATCATTTGTTTTTCCAAAAGGATTTGACTATAGCAGTTTAGCTATATACCCTGGTAGCACTTTGGTCACTTGACTTTGCATGGAACTCTTCATTTGTATAAAAATACCTAGCAGACAGAAACCTGAACTCATTGGAATTATTGTAGGCATGAATTGTTTCTTGGGAGCTCGGGAGAGTGGGAAAATAGGTTTAATTCTATATATTGTTTTGCATTAGACTATGTTGTATTATCTGTAGTGTGATTAGAGTTATGATTGAGGTTGCTAAGTAAGGAAATAGAGAATTATTCAATCTGTCATTCAAGCCAGCACAAACTGATTGGTAAAACACAACAGTACTTCATTATGATTTGTTCCAGAATTAAGGCATGGGGGCAAATTGTGCTGTTTAAGAAAAAAAATTATATGATTTTAAAATGTAGTTTGCAGTGGCAAGGCTCTTGTTTGCCCTGAGATCTATCCTGAATATGTATCTAGCTGATACAAAAACACAAGATAATTAGCAACTTGTAAATTCCATAACATTCTAGATAAGATTTATCTGATTTTATACCATGCAAGAGGTTTTACCCAGTAAGTACTAGCCAATGAAATAAATAAATAAGCTTTTTATTGTGTCAATTCTTGTTAGAAAATTACTTGGTTTTGTAATAATTATATTTATTTCAGTTGCTAACAGTTAATCACCATGGATTAAGTTGTAAAATTTGAATTATTATCCATAATAAAGAATTTGTTTTATTTTCTTCCCATTTCCACTTTCATGAGAGCAAAATGTTTATCTATCCTAGTAAAGTGACTGTTTTAGTGTGTTGCTTTAAAAAAAGCCTATTATGTAAAGCTCTATGTTCTGATCATTTTCATGGTAACGTAACAAATAGCACAGATATTGCTTTAGTGTGGCTCTTTGCAAATTGCACCCAATTAGAATGATAATGATTTAGGCAATCTCTCTCAATAATATATAATATTGAATGGGATCTTTAAAGAGTTCAAAGAACAAAATAATAGAAGGATTTGTATTTTTGAACTCATTAAACTTACAGCAGAATGTGGTTTGTGTTATTAAATCTAAAAGATTAAATTACAGCTATACATGTCATTTTCACAATGATGCATATAGCAAATGTTTTATTTTAATGCATGCTATAATGGACAATTTAAATTACAATGTTTGTCAAATTTCTCTTTTGTTTCAGAATGGAATATTAATTATGCTCTTAAATATGAGAGGTAAATAAAATGAGGATACACTGGCTGCCTACGGGTAAATTGCAGATTACTGACAATGTGACGTGGTGTGTTAAATGTCAGCTTTGTCAAACAAATTTAGAGGAACCGTTCAACTATTAGCTTCCTGTTGTTAGCAGGGCATTTTTGTGGAGCGTGGCTGATCCAAGCAGCAGGAATGCTGTACCATATGGAACACTACAAAGCTAAATTGAAAAAGTGAGATGAATGAGGAGATAACACAGACACACTCAATTAGTTTATAACTGTCTATTAACTTCTGCCAGTGGCTTTGAATAAACAATAGATTAACCACTACACAGTTTTGTTTTGTGAGGCTGTGATAATATCTGGGACATTGAGACATTTTTCTCAAGGCTGTTTTATACAACACGGCTGCTACATAGTTATCATTGGAAACTAACTTCCTGTATCAGCTGGTCATGTTAGTTCTGTGGCTGATTTTTATTTGATTTGATTTCTCTTTCCCTGCTGTTATCACAGGCTTTTCCTGGGACAGCTGGGATTAAGTGGGAGAGAAATAGCTAGAAAGGGAAGAGAGAGTAGACATATACTATGCTTTCTGATCTTTTCTAGACAATTCCTCTTTCAGTTTCCCATTTCATCTTATTCCACTTCTCATTATTAGGTTGGTATGAAAGAGCAATAATTTCAGGAATAGATATAGTTGAAAATGCTACATGACTTACAACTGTTCATTTAGCAATTGTCTAAAGTTACAGTGGCATTGAAAAAGGGACTTATGAGCTGTTCTTGCCCTTAAGACTATCACAGCATCCCCAAGGTCATGTGATCATAATTAGGGTGCTTGGCAATGATTGCAGTATCACAGAATCATGTGACCTTCACAGTTGGCTTCCAACAAGCAAAGTCAATGGGGAAAGCTGGATTCACTTAATGACCATGTGATTCCCTTAATAAATGCAGTATTTCACTTAACAATCATGCCAAAAAGGTAATATAATTGGGTATGAGTCACTTAACTTGTGGTTGTAAGGCGAGGATAACCTGTAATTAAGTTTGTATCATCAAACCTAGGTAGCTAAATTTGTTGTTAGTTGCGAAGTCGAGTCCAACTTGTCACGACCCCATGGACAATGTTCCTTCAGGCCTTCCTGTCCTCTACCATCTTCTGGAGTCAATTTAAGCTCACACCTACTGCTTCAGTAACTCCATCCAGCCACCTTATTATCTGTCATCCCATTCTTCTATTGCCGTCAATCTTTCCCAGCATTAGGCTCTTCTCCAGTGAGTCCTTCCTTCTCATTAGGTGGCCAAAATATTTGAGTTTCAATTTCAGGATCTGGCCTTCTAAAGAGCAGTCAGGGTTGATCTCCTCTAGGACTGACCGGTTTGAACGACTTGCAGTCCAAGGGACTCGCAGGAATCTTCTCCAGCACCATAGTTCAAAGGCCTCAATTCTTTCGTGCTGAACCTTTCTTATGGTCCAGCTTTCACAGCCATACATTGCAACTGGGAAGACCATAATCTTGACTATATGCTCTTTTGTTGACAGGGTGATGTCTCTGCTTTTTAGTGTGCTGTCTAGATTTGCCATGGCTTTCCTCCCCAGCAGCAAGCGTCTTTTAATTTTTTGGCTGCAGTTCCAATCGACGGTGATCTTGGAGCCCAGGAAAATAAAATCTGTCACTACCTCCATTTCTTCCCCATCTATTTGCCAGGAATTGAGAGGGCCGGATGCCATGATTTTGGTTTTCTTAATGTTAAGTTTCAAGGCAACTTTTGCACTCTTCTTCTTCACCCGCAACAAGAGGCTCTTTAGTTCCTTTTCACTTTCTGCCATTAGAGTGGTATCATCTGCGTATTTTAGGTTGTTGATATTTCTCCCGGCAATCTTAATTTGAACTTTTGATTCATCTAGCCCTGCCTTTTTCATGATGTGCTCTGCATATAAGTTAAACAGGCAGGGTGACAGTATACAGCCTTGCTGGACTCCTTTCCCAATTTTGAACCAATCAGTGGTTCTGTGTCCAGTTCTCACTGTTGCTTCTTGACCCACATATAGGTTTCAGGTAGCTAAATAGGGTGAGCTTAATTTATTCCTGCTTGTCCAACTGAGTTCTCTGGGCAGCAGCAATACCATAACAGTAGTGTGCCAGTAGTGCAGTTCAGTGCTTTAGATTTGAAAGCAAAAAAATATATGCTTTGAAGCATGTAAAACCTCTGCATAACTCCTTAAACCATACATAATTATTCTCAGGATTGACCTACAGCTTTAGAGGGCAACTGTGCAATCTCTGAAAAGATGTAGTTGCTTTAAGAAATTGTAGACAGGATCCACGTGACTATTCCGAGTGCTCCAAAGGAGCATTCAACTTTGTTTTAATCTTAAAATTTAGGAAAAAGGAATAGAAAGGTCTTAAGGTTCTCTCCCCATTTCTAGTGCTCTATACAAATACAGTACAAATGATGGCATGACAGACATTGCCAGGTGGATGTTAAGCTGTTTGTTTTGTCCCTAAAATTATTGTTTTGTAGCAAATATTTTTTCGATGTAAATGGAAATATTAAGAATTAGTATGAAACCTATTCCTATATAGTCCTCCCCAAGTTCTATCTTAATACTAAAGTTCTTAGAAACATAGAAAACTGAAGACAGAAAAAGACCTAATGGTCCATTGAATCTCCCCTTTATGGTGTTTTTTTGTTTGCTTGCTTTTGTTGTTTTTTCTTTCTTTATTATTTATTTTAACTTATTTTATTTTTATATATTTAATTTTTGTCAGATGATAGATGTGTGTTTATCCCAAGAAAGTTTAAATTGATAGATTCTTTTTCCCAAGTGCATGATCTTACATTTACAAACTGCACTTATTATCCAGAATGCTATAGTGAGGCACAGTAAAAGATAACATACTTTCTATTTTTATATGTATAGAAAAGCTCATTTTAAAATATAAATATTAAAAAAATACTGTGGTACTTCCCAAACTAATTACATCATTGTTGTAGCAATATAATATTGTTCATCTTTGAAAACCATCTGTTCCAAGCCTTATTTAAAAATCAATCTCTTTAAGTTCTGTACCTAGTTCACTACATAAAGATGGGTGGATACTACTCTGTAACTACCAAAACAAAAAACCCACCTATACTTGTTACACAGCATTTGCACAATTAACTAACTGATAATATGTAATGAACTTACATTCGCACTCCTACAGAAATCTGTTTCCTTCCCCTGGTCCCTCCAAAGTAATTTGAAGTTGGCTGTTTCAGGCAATGTTATATTTCATTCTAAAGCAGCCTTTTGAAATCAGATTTGAAGTGCTAGGCAGTCTTAATAAGCTGCAAAAATCAAACTGGCTTTTAACAGTGATTGTGAAACTGACTTGAAGCTGATTAGGAATTAGTTTGCTGATAAAATTTGTCTGTTAAATCTACTGTACCTGAAGAATAGGTACTTTTTTCAGTGTACTTTTGGCAGCATTTTTTTAACATTACTTTACACATGAATAAACACATTTGTTAAGGTTTCGGAGGAAGCTTTTCTTTCTTCCTGATTAGATCAAAGATCAGCACCAAGACAGAGAACATACTTTGGAAATTTTTATTTTTAAAAGCTACCTATTAGAAAGTTATATATTAACATAACATGAAAATATTTAGTAGTGATGACGCTTAAGAGATATTACAGATGGTCGTCAAATTACAATCTTTTGTTTAGCAGCCATTCAACCATGCACCCCACACTCTTCTGTCCAGCCTTCCTCCACTCACACACATTCCACATCCTCCTGCACTCTTCCTGGGTTCATGCACGCCATGTACCTTCCTTCCCAGACCTCTCTGTCCTCTCATACATCCTACCTCCTTCCTGAGTCGTCTTATGATCACAAACAAATCATGCTTCCTTCTGCACCCTCCCTCTGCTTGTGCCATACCGCAATACACACACCCCTTGTCCAACTTGTGCACAGCCTGTACCAGGAGGGCCTCCCCCTCCCCTTGCATCATCCTTGTTCCTTCCTAAGAACGCCTGCTGCTTCCCACTTAATGACCAACATGGAGTTATGAGGGCATCTGGGAGGGCCTGGATTGCTATCACTAAGTGATGCAGTCACATGCCATTGCATTTTATGACCGCATCACTTAGCAATAGCAATCCTGGTTCCAACTGCTGTCATACTCAGGGATTACCTGTACTCCAATCCTGAGTTCTGAAAAGTTATCACAACATGTGTTACATTGTCTTGAACTCTGAGGTGAAATGAGGCTCTTCAATGGGCTTTGCTCTTTTATAGGAAAGCCCTCCTAGCTGTATTTGAACTAGCTTTAAAAGATCTACTATTGAACTTTATGAACTGACATTGGCAGCTCATTACTCCATGTTTCAGGCTCTGCGTGCAACTAAAGGCTTGACTTGAATATGAAGGGGACTCTTTAATTATTAGTATTTTCCTTCCTCAAGTGATAATTAGTCTCAAGATGATGTTATTAGAATATGTCTGTATGGAAAAAGAGTTTAAAAATATAATGTCTGTGTTATCAGTTCTCATATATTAGCTCCATAGTCCTGAAGTAGACCTCAGTGTTGCCCATATATTCACTATTTATTGTACTCCATACTATTCCCAAAATTACAGCATGAAAAGCTTATCAAATATCAGATAAAAATTTTAAATAAGGGGGAGAAATACACTATTGTTAAAATAATATTTTCTTCTTTTTTATATTATATAAATTTTAATTTTTCTTTCTATTTTTTATTCCTTGAGTGTGCTTACTGACTTATAACTTGGGATTAAATGTAACGAATTCATAGAGCAACTGTAGGTATTATTCTTGTGTAATATATAAACCTGTTACATATCTGAATTAAGTAGCAGAGAAAATAGAGAGATGAAATTTAATAGTCTTACATCATCATTCAGCTGAAGAGTAAACTAATATCATTCAAATTAATGCTTTCATGTATATGATTATACCACTAGTTTCAGCTTCTGGCCAAATTATATACCTTAACCTGAAACAGGCCCTTTGAAAGGGCAGCTGAAAGTAACATCTGTCGCAGGGGTTAAAGTTATGTTTACTTATGACCTGAGTAAAGAGTTGAAGTGAATTCAAATAATAAAGAATGCAAATTCACAACCCAGCCCATAGTTTCCTAACTTTTAAAGCAACACAATTTTTTTTGTATTTTCTAAAAGGTTGGAATATCTTCAAGGTGTCTTCAGCTCAACCATTCTGCACATTTTGTATTTAATGAGAACATTTTTTAAAAAATTATATAAAATACATAAAAATTACCTCTCATGATTTCTGTTTTGTTTTAAACAGAAAATAACAAATTTGGATTATTTGGATGCCAAAATAATTTGGATGCCAAAATAATAAGTTTTTTTTATTTTTAACTGTCTAGTATTTGGTCTTGTCAATCATATAATGACCCTGAAACCTTTCATTATTTTTGTCATTTTTGAGATACTCTGACTATAGAGGCTATACAATATAATAAGCTATCTTGAACTATATGAAGCTTCATACAAAAAATGATCAGGGCCTTTTGAGAGAAGCATCTCTGAAAGGTCAAAACATAATAGATAGAGAACTCTGAAAGAACATGGAATATTGGGGGAATGTTATTGGTTTTTCAATTTCATAATAATAGAGACAACTAAACTTCTTTCCACATTCAGTGAAGGTATGGAGTGGGAAAAAGAAATTGGGTCAGTTGTCCCCATTTTTGATCTGACAGTGGTTTAAAGATACTCAGTATACTGACATGCATCAGGCATTCTGCTGATATGTACTAAACTTGTTCATTTGGATCTTTTCCTAAGTTCAAACTTTCCAATGAAAATTATATGATCACTACATAGAAGAAAAGGAATAATAGTTGCAATTCTAAGCCGTGTTTTATATATTCACACAAAAGTAGAAGTTCCACTCTCGCTATAATTACTAAGGCCACAAAAAGGACATTTCCTATTAACCCATAGTTGCAATATTTGTGCAGACACATGAGGGATATTTTACTGCAGGGCAAAAATTTATAATATAGAAAGTGGAAAATCGGTTTATAAGCAATGGATCATAGCTGAGAAAAAGAACCTACAGCTTATATACAATATATGCTTTGGATGGAAAACATATTTGGATTCCGTCACCTTTAGTTAAAAGAATCAGAGAAGATGGTGAGAAAATCTCCACCTGAGATAACAGGAAGTATGTCCTGAAAAATGTAAGCCGGATCAAGCTGAAGACTATCTTAATCCAGTGTTATGCCTCTCAAAGTGGCCAACAGACTTTCTGGCATTCTAATTGATTGCTTTCCAACCCTTATTCCCTTGTATATTGTCCCTATTAAGGTGACATTCAGCATTGAGTGAGAATACTTGATAGATCTTTCCTCCACGAATGCATCCAAACCACTATAAAAATCCTCCAAATTAATGATTATCATTATTTCTGCGTTTAATTTATAGTGCTGTTTCCCATGTAAGAATGGTAGAGAAATTCAACTTGATCAACTGTGCAAACATATTTGTATGTTTGATTGATAGTTCTCACAGTCTTCCCCTGAAGCACTGTCATCAAGTTCAGTAACATTTCATTCTACCCATTGTTACTGGTGCTCTGAAATATACCATTAAAAGCTGATCAGACTGACATGATATATAAATCTTACAAATAAATAAACCTTCGGCTCCAAGGTTCTTCAGAGCATGGAACATGCTTTAAATTTCAGAACTCCTCCATAGTTTGCCACAAAATTGTAATTTTAATGTGATAGAAGAAGAAAAAACAGCCTTTAGTCTTAAATATTTTCATACTGTTATTAAGGATTTTGTGGGGATTTTTTTCTGTTTTACTTCCAGAGTTATTCTCTTAATATAACTGAACAGATTTTCTCATCTTGGGAGCATTAGCTGTCAGTCTGTCAAAGCAGGGTTCAGCAATAAATCTTAGCCCCTCAACTTCATGCAGCTTAACTTGGCTACTAGACTCAAACTTGTCTCTCAGACATACAGCATGGCACAACTAGATAAAGAAATCTTAGAGCTAAGCCTATTGAACATTGACTGTCCTCCGACAGTGTGAGAGTAGAGTTTTCTTCTGATACCGACAACTATTTAAACCAATTGTTTCTTTTTCCTGCTTTTCCCATATTCCAATGGGGTTTTTTGCCCTGCACTTAATGACCTGGAGCTGAATGGTTATCAGTTATTGACAGATATAGTATCTCTATCCTAGGATATGATGGCTTTAGTCTTACGTTTCACACTTGCTATGTTGTGAGTATAGTGTTTAGTGCACCTGATGTTGGTATGCCTAGGGAAACTGATAATCAGTTTACATACTTTTGCATCATCCAGCCATAAATTGAATTAAATAAATCAGAAAATAGATTACATTAATTTAAATGCCTCTCAAGGAGTCCAACCAAATCAGATACTCAGCTCTTTGAAATGCAGGTAACCCTCGACATACAACAGTTTGTTTAATGACTGTTTAAAGTTACAATGACACTGAAAAAAGTGACTTACGACCATAGGTCAAGAGCCGTGGTGGCGCAGTGGTTAGAATACAGTATTGCAGGCTAATTCTACCAACTGCCAGCAGTTTGATTCTAACTGGCTCAGCCTTCCATCCTTCGGAGATCGGTAAAATGAGGACCCAGACTATTAGGGACAATATGCTGACTCTGTAAAACCGCTTAGTGACAACTGTAAAGCACTGAAGTGTTGTATAAGTCTAAGTGTTATTGCTATTGCTATTTTTTACAAGACCGTTGCAGCATCCCCGTGGTCACATGGTTTACATTTGGATGCTTGACAACTGGTTCATATTTATGATGGCTGCAGTGTCCCAGAGTCATGTGATGTCCTTTTGTGACCTTTTGACAAGCAAAGTCAATGGGAAAGCCAGATTCGCTTAACAATGGTGTTACTAATTTAACAAGTGCAGTGATTCATTTAACAAATGTGGCAAGAAAAGTCATACAATGGAGCAAAAGTCACTTAACAAATTTCTCATTTAGTAACAGAAATTTTGCGCTCAATTGTGGTCAAAAGTCATGGACTACCGGTACCTGTACTACATTGTCTTAGAGCTTACACTCAGCCAGAGACTAGGATTCAATTGCCCACTGTTACAGTCACCCTACCACAGAGGTCCCCAACCTTTTGGGCATCAGGGACCGATGCCATGGAGAAAGGTTTTTCCGTGGGCCAGAGAGTGTGTGGTTTTGTGTGCTGCCTGCATACCATGGATGGGGCTTTGCTTGTTTGTGTGGACCGGTTGCTGGCATGCCCTGGCCCGGTACTGGTCCACAGACTAGGGACTCCTGCCCTACTAAATCGGGACTTTCCTTGAGTGGCTGACTGACACTCTTTTGACCCTTCAAATTCAGGTTGGTAAGCCAAATAGGTTTTCCAGTCCAGTTTTAGAATCCAAACACAAGACAGCCTAGGATTCTAAGGATGTCTTTTGTGCTCAGGCATCCATAATCCACTTCTTTTTCCTTCATCTCTATATAGTACATATAATTGTTTAATTGTGTATTTTATTAATCTAATTATATGTATTGCCTTTTCTCATTAATTCATAGTGGAAATGTTGTAGCTGTTTACATTTCATGCTGATTTAAGCGTGTGTGTGGCTGACATAAGTTCTTATTAGCGGATGTGAATTTACAAATTATATGAAATAAAAATAATGAATTCTATGCTTGCTCATTGAAGCATCATCTTTCCTTAATGTTTCTTTCTTAAGAAAACTGGCTAAAAAGCGAAAGGAGACATTGAGTAACACACGACAAGAAATGACAGTGATGGTGAACTCAATGGATAAAAGCTATGCTGAACAAGGTACCAACTGTGATGAAGCTTTCTCTTTCATGGATACACACAATCTAAATGGGAGATGTAAGTGGAAGTCATTTTAATTTCTGCAGAGCAAATAACAAAGGGAAGTTTGAAAGGCTCTTAAATGCTTGTTACTCAATCCATGGGCTCCAAGATCTCACCTATGCAACATTTCACATTTTATAGCTAGAAGATGGGATAGAATCTTTAATAAGGAAAATTTTGTATTTATGCCTTTCCCTTGCTTCCAAATAAAATCCACTGACATCCATGCAACATGTGTTAGATTCAGTTTCCTCATTTATTATACAATGCTGCATGATAGCCTCCATATTTTGGTGACCATTTTTAAGAAACATAATATGTGGTGGCTCTTTAGCTACAACTGACAAATTCCAGAGTTCCTACCATAAGAGAATTCAGTGAATTGATATTTGTTTTGGAGCTAGATTGATCCAGGTTCCTTTATGGTATAAGACTAAAATGGTATTTAAGATAAGATTCCATATGGCTTTAATATTGTGTCTCAGAAAGATTAAAACGATGAATATAGGAAGCTGCCCTATCCAAGATATTTGCCCATCTTGCCAGTATGGACTATTTCCAAAATAGTACAATCCCAAGATGTAAGAGAACACAACTTCCATTGGATTCTGAGTAATGCCTCCCCAACTCATCAAGAGTCAAGCTGATCTATTCTGTCTCACAACAGTTTTCCCAGGTCTCAGGCAAGAATCTTTAAACAGATCTCAGCTTTGCTATTTGAAATCTATTCAACTGAAGATGTCAGGAAATGAATTAGAGTGCTCCTGTGAACTCTTTGGTTGCTATACTACTTTTAGAATGTGACATAAGCTATAAAAAGTATTTTTATGATGAGGTTTTTTTAAAGGAAAAATTCATCCATGAGTGAAAATATAAAATGCATATAAACTATAGTGCAATAGTTCCACAGAAGAGGTTTCAAAAGTGTCTGTTAGGACTTTGAAATGCTTTACATTAGATTTTGAAAAGATGCCTTGGAACACACAGTGCAGGAAAACAGCACTTGTTTGCAACTAATTAAAGGAACCCACTCTTTTTCCTGGATCATATGGCTACATCAGAAACCTATTCATAACAGCCACACAATTCTGAAAAATATACATATTAAAAATCCTTTAGTTCAGTTTAATTATTGGGCATAAGATTGTAGCCTAATTTAAAGCATTTTGGGACTAAGTTCTTTTCCAAAGTTGCCTTTAGCAGCTTGTGGTTCTTTCCTATACTGTTCCTTCCAGTATCATTGAGGAGAAATCCATACTGCATCTCCGTTTTGTGATACATGATAGGTGTGGCAAGATATATATACAAAACTGGGTCATAGAGTTCCTAATTGCAGAAGGCACCTTATAAAGCATGCAAGAAAATGAAAGAAATACAATATCTATCTAAGAAAACACAAAACATTTAAATAATACCAAGTTACACGAACACTGTTGCTAATTTTTCACGTAACATTGCTTATTGTATTTAACAAGATTCATCATCTTGGGGTGTGATACAAATAAGCTATTGTTTGCTAATACTTTTGTTTAGATTTACTGCATAGTGTTCTCTCTTTCCAGCTGTATCATCACCCTCTTCATTTACAATGAAAACGAACACTCTGAGTACAACTGTTCCCAATTCATATTACCCAGGTAATATTTCATTGGTTTTTAAATACTGTAAATATTTTACTTTTATAACCATCTCTTAGAAACTGTGAGCTGTTTCTTTAATTCAGGCAAAGTTCTATAGAGCACTGTTTCTGAAGCTTGATCACTTAAAGATGTGGGGACTTCAATTCCCAGAATTCCCCAACCAGCCATGGGGATTCTGGGAGTTGATGTCCACTCATCTTAAAGTGACCAAGGTTGAGAAACAGTGCTATACAGGGAGAGACTCAGAAGAATACTCCCTTCCTGGAAGCCTAGCCGGTGTAATGGCTACCACAGAGAATAAGAAGCTTGCGTGTATTTCTTATGCACACACCCAGCCATCAAATCTCCACTAGGGCCTAGCCCAGGGGTAGGCAACCTTGGATCTTTTATGACTCGTGGATTTCAACTCCCAGAATTCCTGAGCCAGCCACGAGTCATAAAAGAGCCAAGGTTGCCTATCCTTGGCCTAGCCCAGGCATGTCAAACTCGCGATGTCACATAACGTCACGCGACGTATTGGAACTTCTTCCCATTGCCGAAAATGGGATGGGCGCAGTTTCTCTGTGACGCTCCGGCCCGCGGGCCGGCAGTTTGACACCCCTGGCCTAGCCTATCAGTTTTTTAAGTAGAGACTGAAATACTGAACATGGTCAAAGTTTAAACACATATATGAATATTACAGTATATTCTTGTGATTGCCTATATATAACAATTCTTCTAGAAGAGTTAAATACCATTTGCACGAAATAACAACTTTCTTATTAGAGTTTTCACACTTTGGAAAATGACTCTAAAGAAATGCTGCAGGCTTGGCTTGAAAACTGTTCTAAAGCACTAAAGCAATATGTCTTTTTTAGGCTTCTGAATGAACTTCAAAAAAAGATGCCATTCCTTTAAGGAATCTGCTTATTAAACCAAGATGACTCTTAAAGCAGCCAACTTGTTTTCTTCTTTTTTCAGGAGAACACTGAAAAAGTTGGGCAGCTTTAACAAATAGAAATGTTGCAATTGCACTTCTCCAAAAATATTTTCAAAGTGTAGAAGCTCTATTGCTTATAACTTGTGGCTTTCTGAGCAAAAAGAAAATTGGAACATTTGCTCGTCATTTACTTTTCTTTCTCTTTTTACCTTTTCTGCATTGACCTGCTTATGATGTATGACAGATCCATTTGTGCCAACTGCAATTTTAGGTGAGAACACTTCCCTTTATCAATGTCTGTTGCAGAAACAATACAAGTTCAACCTAGGTAGTGAAACATTGTATTTAAACAGGTGTAATATTCTACTCACAATGTCCAAACTATTCTGCATTTAACATTTCAAATACCAGTTATCACACTGGGATATTATCATAGGTGATTTAATAGATAGAGGATCCGAGACTTTTTAGCTATTGATCATATTTATAAAGTAATGGGTAAATCAAACAATGCAAGTACCATGGTAGTTAAAAGTTCAGCATAATTTTAATTTAGTCTACCAATAAATTAGTGTTAAATACAATTTATGAAATCTAGAGCTTAGTAAATATTTCCACTTTATTTTTTATTTGTGTATCACAAATAAGTGGGATTATCAGAATAATAACATAATGTGCCACATCCCCTACAGATGGAAATACTGTACTAGAATTCTGAGATGAGAAGCATATTTTTACCTTTCTTTTAGGAAGCTGAAAGCTATTGATTGTCCAGTAAAAAGAGAATGAAGGGAAATGAGTTAACCATGCTAAGATAACAAAAATAGCATGAAATGCTACTGCGTATGAATTAACATAATGAAAATGGGCTGTGCTTTGTACTACTACTATACTAATCTTAATCTAAACCAAGCAAAACAATACAACAACATGTAATAAGAATTCTATTCCAGTGTTTAAATTGTTGCTGCTTTTTTCTTTGTCCTTATTGGTGCACAATTTTATTATATGCATTCCAGTTTGTTGAATGTACTATAAACCGTTGTATACATGAGCTTTAAAAAAGAGAAAGCAGATTTAAAACCCATCCATCCAGCAGAAATGTTTTCGCCTTAAAAACACTGATGCAGGAATCTGTCAAATCATATCCTGAATTGTTTTTAAACTACTGAAGTCCAAAAAGATTTTCCCTTTGTTTTGTCATAAACAAAGGCAAAGGAAATTCATTGTGCTTGACTCAACCTGTGATTTCCCCCTCCCCACCTCTTAATATAAGAAATTTTGTAATCTAATTGTAATTAGCAAGGATAATTTCTTTTGGCATCAAAAGAAAATGATTTCTTACAAATTACTGGTAAGGAGCCTGCAGTCATCACAGTAATGCAATAATGTGTATGCAAATGAAATTTACAGTGATTTTTTAGCATCTGAGATTGTTAAACTTACTTTTTCTGTAGCAAGTTGTAGATGTTATGACATTTTCAATAAACCAAAAAGCCCTGTTACTGTTATATAACCCTGTATGTTTGCTTCTTAATTAGCACAAAAGCAGTATCTCACTCTTACTCATTCAAAAACATACATACTTTTCAGCTTTTAGCATAAGGCTGAAAAAAGAATATCACTACTTAAAAAATATAAAAATCTTAAAGCAGAGTCAGGTTTTTAAAGAAGTATTAAAACAAGATAGGCTGCTTCAATTAATAGCAGAAACGTGCCATAGATGTGTAAAGTCCGAAGCTCTCCTTCTGAATAAATAATAAGATTTTGAGGGAAGATTCTAATACACCTTGTTGTTGAATATATTTGTATCTTTGGCTGTAGCTTACAGATGTTAGAAATGACTTTTTTCTCTAATAAAAAAGAGAAAAATACTAAACACACACTTTGATTAACAAAAGTGCCTGTCAAGTATAGCACCAATTAATGAAGTGTTTTTCAAGAACTATTTTGTATAATTCTTTAAAAAGAAAGTTTTGGTCTTCCCTGCTGCCGGCGTCAACTTCCCTCCGCCCAGTACGTGCCCACAGAGAGGGCCTCCTCAGGGTGCTTCTGGTCAGGGAATGCCGACTGGTGGCCCCCAGGGGGAGGGCCTTCTCTGTGGGCGCTCCGGCATTATGGAACCAACTGCCGGTGGAACTCCGGATGGCATCAGACCTCCGAACCTTCCGTTGCGGCCTGAAGACCCACTTATTTGAATTAGCTGGTCTGGCCTGATGGGGGATTATGGGTTTTTAAATTGGTGTTTTTAGTAATGTATTATTGTTTTTTAACTGGGCACTGGTTTAATTTCTTTTTAACTTTTGTATCGTTATTTATATATGCCCTGTGAACCACCCTGAGTCCCTAGGGAGAAGGGCAGTATAGAAATCAAATAAAACCTAAAACCTAAACCTTTCAGAACTTTTAATTTCTACCCTACTTCTAAATGCCAAAAAATAATAATTATAATATCAAAGAACTGTATCACTGTTACTTATATGCATTAATTCTAACTCTAAACTCCTTCGTATCTTACTTTACACACCTAATACCAAGCTAGGATTTATTGTTAGGAGAATAATTAAGCACAGGACTTGAAAAGAGAGTACCTCTCTTTCTTCTTTTGCAAGCAGTACTTAGTTGCAATACTTGTATGTATTCCCAGCAAGTCATAGTTTGTTCAGATGAACAATATGGGTCTTGTACCTGCTTGCAATAAGGATTAAATTCTGACTATTCTGTATAGTCACATGGTTACCAAATAAATGAAAGCCTTGGTTTGTGTTGAAAATTGTCTGATGGGGTAGGGCTCCAAGTCACAAAAGATGTACTGAGTGAAATGTTTTCTGTTTAACTCATAACAATGCAAGCTTTTTCAAGCCAAATAACTCCATTCAGTTCTTGAATAAGTCGCCAGATGACCCATTTTAAAAAATAAGGGGGGGGGAATTAAATAAATTTAATTCAGTTCATTTATCTCAATAAAATCACTTCCCCTGTATTTAATAATTTTGCCTTCTGTTACATTAAAATGATTATTAACATGCAATTTTTCCTGTGCAAGAACTTGACTATAATTACACATCTGTTTGAAGTAGCAATTCTTGGATAGTGTTTTTCTTGGGAACTAAGTGACTGCAATATCAGGCCAAGGTAAACAATTAAACTGCTTTCTATTGTCATTAAACTATAGATATGAAATACTTTTTTTTACATTTTAAGAAATCTTCAGTAACACTGGCAGGGACATGCCATCCAAAGTCCAAGCAAGTGAAACTGATATAAGCAGTTTACTTTTTTGTATTCATTTCTGGGCATTTTTATATGACCGTGCGTTTCTGTAAATAAATTTATCTCAGACCAGCAAGAACAGCAGTGTTCCCATGTAGTTCATTTAATATGGGATGTCTAAGATGTAAATTAAAAATCAGATAGCAATAGCACTTAGACTTATATACTGCTTCACAGTGCTTTACAGCCCTCTCTAAGCGGTTTACAGAGTCAGCATATTGCCCCCAGCAGTCTGGGTCCTCATTTTACCGAACTCAGAAGGATGGAAGGCTGAGTCAACCTTGAGCCGGTGAGAATTGAATTGCTGGCAGCTAGTAGTCAGCAGAAGTAGCCTTCAGTACTGCATTCTAACCACTGCACCACCAAAGCTCCTAATACAGTGGAGTGCAATATATCTTCAAATTGGGTCATTTCAAGGTATAATTGGCCTTTCAGGCATTTTTGAGACCCATGTCTGAGCACCCATTTCATACTCAAAATAGGTATTCTACCTTTAAAAACACAGCTTTCTGAAGCAATTCAGCCTGAAATCTCGCTCTTCATGTGAACTGAAATCAGTAACTAGGCTAATGATATTTTGGTCAGTTTCTTACCATATTGCTATTTTGTTCTGAAAAACAGCAAAAAAAATAGATATAAGAATTGGTGACTTTCTGAACAACATTACACCAGAATACCATCAACTTTGTTTCGCATATTGGCAATGCAATTTAGAATTTCATTTCAGTATGCACTTTATAAAAGAAATTAATAACTCTAGTATTCAGCTGTATGCAGATGGGATAATCAGATCTTTATTTCAAAGATCCATGTATATTCCTTTATGAAAAAGCATGTTTCTAATATATAGAGGGATCTCTAACAGAAATCATTGTAATAGGCTTTGTATGAATATGCAACATAAATACAAAAGTTGTATTGACTCAGTTTGCAGCCTGGTAGGGGATACTGCTGTTTAACTATAATATAATAACCTAAAACAAAAATAATAAAGTCTTTATTTTGAAATCTCATAAACCAATTTCCAACCCTACGTTTCTTTACTTATTTTCTTATTTATTTTGTCTTTCTGTGTCTCAGCCACCTTGTAATATTCAGGTGCCATTTCAGCAACAACATATTGTTACAACACTTGTATATCGCCTTTCATACCATGCATCCTAATGCCATGCATCCCAGTTTTGTTGAAGAGGAGCTAAAGGGAACTCTGGATATCAGTATTTGTATCAGGATAAAATTGGCCCACCCCGGAATCTGGGCAAAACTGCCACATGTATATGGCATCCATTTGCTATTCTAAATATTCAGAGTTAGGACTAAGAAATTCACTAACTGCTTACAGGAGCAGTGCAATCCACCAGGCCAAAATAATTTCAGTAATGTTGGTGTTCTTTTCTTTATCATGTATAGAACTCTATGCATATATTCTGATTTTCATCTGGTGTAGATCATCTGTCTGATCTTAAGAACAGGGATATTCACTTTGCAGCCCCCCAAATTTATTTAAGACTCCCAGAGCCTCTCCAAAATATTCTTATCACATAGTAATTTAAATGTAATAGAAGGGAAAAATTCTTCAATATTTTGGAAATAATCATAGTATGGAGTTCCACATGTACTGAGATACTTAATCTACATCATTTCACATTAAGATTAGTTTTAATCCTGATTTTTAGGTCCTAATCCCTTATTCCTTCCCCCATTCTCTTTCCCTCTCTCTTTCTTGGGCAGGAGATGTGGTTTCCTGTACATCATTTAAAAGCTACAGAAATTTGTGTAGTACTAATTAAGAGATTAGAGCTTGTAGACAAATCTAAAAATATTGCAGTTTTTTATGAATGGCTGGAGAATTTTTAAAATGTGACTGGGACCCCAGGGTATATTGCCATGAAAACAAAGGAAATGATCTGATTCCTAAATTCTTTCTTCATTCAAATGAAAGAGGAATTTCCACCAATTCCTCCATTCATTTAATACAACTTCTAAAATTCATTCAAAATTCAGATTCCAAAGGAAAGGCTGATTTTTAAAAAATGGACTGTGGAGAAAAGAGAAAGCCACATTTAATTAAAATCAAATATGTCCAGTTTAAAACTTGGGATTAAAACCAATCTGCAAATTATATTGTTAACATCTACTAAATAAGAACAGTGAAAGACATGTTCTTTCAACTGTCCCTTTCATATTTCATTTAATTTAGTAATGTTAGATAGATAAATAATGTATCCTACTCTTAGATGAACTCTGGTGAATGTTCAGAGGTCTGTATACCTCTCTAGTTTTCCCCATTGAGTTAAAGGATTCATTGGATATGGTTCAGGACTAAAATACTGGGTGCACTGGGAACATTTACTGTCATACAGAAAAAGAAAAACCCAAACCAACCCTAAAATTTCATCTCCAGGGGCAAACATGGTGCTTATAAAGCTCATTTGCCAGTTCTTTACTTCCAGACTGGAAATATAAGGTTCGTTTTAAGAAAAGAGCATTTCTTCTGTCTTCCAACTGCTTTTCTCTCAGGTGCTTTTCTCAACATAGCACAGCAAACAGCCATTCTGGTTCTGTAGATGCAAAACTCACAGCCTAAACTAAACAGTCTAAAGTCTTGATTGGCTTGTTAGTCATTCTAGAGTGGTCTGCCTAAATGCTATTCCTAAAGCACATCAACTTTCCTCAATTTGGTGCCTTCTCCCCACTTCCCCCAGCTACATTGGGCTATAAGGCCCATGATTCGTAGGGTAGATATTTGAACTGGGAATTTTTAGAATTATTTAAGACAAGGCATTGGGGGAAGTGAAGGTACACATTTAGACACACTACATAAAAAGCAAGTTAAGTGCTGAACATTTCAATTTACATACTAAAATCAAATGCTAAAAATGCTTCTGCTAATATCTATAGTTATCCCATTCAATTAGTTCCTTTTCAAAAGTGTTGGACAGTATCTAGACACGATAAATGCAGAGCCAAGCCTGGTTCATTTTTGTCTTCAGACAGTATAATTAAAACCAGGTTTATGTTATTCATATAAATATTTGCCTCAGGTTTAGAATTAAATATAATATCATTACCAAATCTCCATTAGGCAGATATGCTAGATTTCTACTCATGTCAATCTGTTGTTAGTCATATATAATCACTACGAATATTATTGATTCATGAATATTGATTGCTCAGAGCTTTATACTGATGACCCATGAGATGCTAAGGGATGGTGTTCTGATATTATCTTCTCACACTGGCACCATCAGAAGTGTTAGAACTGTAACTCTTAGAAGACCCATTCAACATCTAGAAAATTTTAAATTGGACACAACTTTTGCAGTTTCATGGTCTGTCTCTCTGTTTTGTCACGTGATATTAAATTTATGGGGACCATTAATACACAAACAATAGTGGGTATTTTTTTCACATAGAAGATTCAGCCTGTAAAACCTGCATCACTTGTTCATCCTTAATGTTCCAGTCAGCAGACCACATATAGGCTATCATTTAATCTACTTTGGTCCCATGTAATAAAATGACCCTGCTTAAGAATTTCCAAGTAACCCATAGATTTAGAAGGCGATATACTTGTTTATTTTAATTTTTATTAAATAGATTTGTGAAGATTAATTTTTACAATGAGAGAAAAACAAAACATTTCATTCTCACTTGACGTAGTTCTTGTCACATAAATTAAAAGCACCAACATGATTCAGCAAAAAAACACACATTTTTCTGGTTGTTCAGCCCTTTATGCTAATAAAATATTCAGTTTGTCTGATGGGAAACTAAACTGAAGGTGCTTAAATTACAACCATAAAAATACCTTGCAATTATTATTGTAGTACTGTTGCTTATGGCCTGTTTCCTTTTTTCTTCTCCTCCTTCTCTTTTTTTCCTGATATGTATCTTCTTTAAAGTGCCAATAAATGGTAAGTTTCCCATTGCCCCATCAATGCTGTGGAGGGTGGGAGATGATGTGCTTCACATCAGTTTGGATCAGTCCAGTGGGGTCATGTTGTATGTTGCCCTGCATGTAAGCTGACATATAACATTTCATGCTTGAATGTGATAGACCTTGTCATATACTTATCTAAATTTGCAGCATGCTAACTTCAGTCAAGCATTATCTCCAATCAAAAGTTTCCTCATCATTATTCTGTATATTTTCCTTCCTAATGTATCCAATCTCCATTTCCATTTTTCTCTTGCTTAACAACCCATTTCATTTTATGCATTTTAAACATTTTGCTTTCCACTCTGAAATATTGTGAAAAATAATAAATAGTATCCTACTCCAGCAAATATTTAATTATTTATTAGACTAGGACTTGATGAAGTTTCAGTCTGAAATTTCTGAACTATTTAGAAATCAGTATCCTAAAAAAATAAATTTCCCAATTTACTGATAGGTTTAAACGAGCAAATAAAATAATAAAATATGGTCTGCACATTTTTTATTGTAAACTAATAGACCTCTGTCTCTTCCCAATACCTTGTGGTATCTGCATTAATAAACTACACAGTAGTTACAATTTAGCTCACCTAGACAATGAAAGATAATAATGGTGTTAAAAGCTACATTCAAAATGTATATTATATATCAACTGGAAATAGCCCGATACTTTATTGCACCTTGTTTCTCTAGATGAAACTCATACTGTCGGAAGTGACACAAGTAGCGTGGTCCAGTCACACACATACAAAAAACGAGACCCTGTAGATGTGCCATACCAGACAGGCCAGCTTCATCCAGCCATTCGTGTTGCAGATTTATTACAACACATCACTCAGATGAAATGTGCAGAAGGCTATGGATTCAAAGAAGAATATGAGGTAAGCAAGCTCCATACAATACATACTGCATTGTGTTGTTCTTCTTTCAGCTATTTTTAAAATTGCAGATAAAGTCATTTAGATTGAATGATGTAATAATGAAGGAATACAATATCTTTTATTTCCAATGTTTGGTTTCCCACAGATGTGAAACCAACAAACAGAATATGAGCTCTAGATCTTTGCAAAGTTTGAAAGGACCCTTTCATTTTGATTTAATCTTTCTTTTTTATTATTTATTATTATTTAGATTTATATACCGCCCTTTCCCGAAGGACTTAGGGCGGTTTACAGGATATTTAAAAGAAAAATCAATACAAAAGTTAAAAACAATTTAAAAAGCTTAAATCAATCCCTGAGAGAAAAATAAAAACCCCAGTTAAAGTTAAAAATTCTCAGCCTGGGCCAGAGAGCTCGAAGAGCCAGGTCTTCAGGTCCCGGTGGAATGAACGGAAGTCGGGGGCAGTCCTAAGCTCCACGGGTAGCTGGTTCCAAAGGGCAGGCGCGCCCACTGAGAAGGCCCTACCCCTGGGTTTTAAAAAATGGGAGCTTTTGCAAACCCAATGTCTTTTATAGAGTACGCTATTACTGGGAGCTTACCATCTCTTCCACAAACACTGCTGCTCCAAAAATCAGATCCATAAGACTGAAAGTTCTGCACAGTTCTCAGACTCTTCTCCTAGCCTTTCCTTATCTGCAGAGGTGCTGTTCCTATTCTTAAACTAGGCTCATTAGTGTGAATATTGGTTATCAGCACATCCTGAAGTATTGTAGAATTTCTAGTACTTTGCTGGATAAACCCCATGTGACAGAGATAAGAAATACATCTAATTAGATTTTATTATATTTAGCTTGATATTCAGATGACAGATATTTTTTCATTGTATGCTCAGTTTATACTCAAAATGTTATTACATTGAATTAGATTATAATGAGTCACCCATGCAGACAAACCATTCACCTTCCTGCAGTGAAACTTGTCCATCTTAGTTTTCCCCACCCCACGGTCATGTGACCAGAGTTTACAACCGATTTTGCCAGAAATTAACAGCACTCCATGATGTCATGCTGGCCACATGATGGCAGAAATATCTTTGGACAGCACTGGCTCAGTGGCCCTGGTACGGAGATGAGCAATGCCCTCTACACTTGGCAGCGATTAGTGGAGTAAAATCCATAGGAACTCTCTTTTTTTGCCAGAAATTAATGTTTTCTTCCATTTTCTGGAAAAAAACATCCGGTGAAGAGAATGGATTTGCTTAAAAATAGAAGTATAAACTTTACACCTTCACATTCTCTTAGTAGTCTCCACAAAGAGGATTGTAAAATCAGGTGTCATGTGACCCACTTTAATGATGGCACGACTTATGGCCATAATTATGGGGTTAATTATGGTCATAAGTTGAGGACTACTAGTATTAATGAGTTCATTGTATTAACTAGTTATCAGAACATAAATAATGATATAAAAGTAAAGGTCCTGGGGCTTATGGAGCAAAGGTACTGGATGAGGGTGACGGTAGGCCCACCGGAAGGGAAAGAGGCTTTTGGAGGAGATGGAGGCAGCAGCGGCAGCGGGCTCCAGGGGTGAAAAGAAGAGAGGCCCCTTTAAGGAAAAGGTAATAGAGACAGGATCAGAAAAAGGAAAGGAGGCAATGTTGTTGTGCAGGAATACAAGCTAATTTGAGGGCTAATCCACAAGGAGCTCCGTTTCCATCTGTCCTGTTTGCCATCGTTCACTCCCTAGAAACTAAAATGGATGTTCTGACCCTTGAGCTGGCCACGAACAAGGAATGTATATCAGAGGTGGTGACCCTTTGAAAGCTGTATGCAACGAAATTTCATTTTGATGTGTGCCGATTGGTGTACATTCAAAGTGACAATAAAGTTATTATTTACTGGTGTTGATGTTATTTTATGAATTAAATTAGATCCTGCCTGCATCTTTACAGCATCTTTCAACTTCTATTCAGAAAGAGCTCCTAAATAGTTAGGATATAAACCAGGTGGGCAGATAACTAAAATGGCCAACATCTTAGAACTACCCTAGTGTCAATGTGTCAAAAACTTTGGACCTTTATTTTGCATTTTTTGGGAGTTTGAGAGCAGGGGGTAAGAGTTAAAGGACCAAATGTTTGACTGCTTTCAGATTTACATAGACTTAAAGCACTTTTTTTTTTAAATCCCATTTATATCCTGCCCTTCTCCGAAGACTCAGGGCAGCTTACAATTTAAAGCACAAATCAATGTGCTTAGCAATAGCCTTCATTCTATGTATATGCCTGCTTATTAGGGCTTTGGCCCTCCCCAAGCGGCATTATTACAAAGTCAGCTTATTGCCCCCAACAATCTGGGTCCTCATTTTACCTACCTCGGAAGGATGGAAGGCTGAGTCAACCTTGAGCCTGGTGGGATGCGAACCTGCACTAATTGCAGGCAGCTGGTGTTACTTAAGGAGGCATTAGCCCACTGCTCCACCAAGGCTCTTTTATTGTGTGATTGATCAGATGTCCACATTTCTACAGCATTGCAATCCAGAGATTTGCAGTGGCTTACATTTTACTCATGTTTCCATTTTAAAATCCATCAGAATACAAATCCTGCCCTTGGTATATCATGTAAAATGCGATGTAGCCCTTGAACTGACAGAAGTGATATGTTTTTGCTATAAACATTCAATAAATATTCTGTATTTATTTATTCATACATTCATTGAATTTATATCTTACTGGAGGCAGAAGGTATAGCACTTCCTCATCTAATTTTTCCCCACAACAACTCTAGAAATTAGATTGGACAGGATGAGGCTGACTGACCTTAAGTTAGGTTTTAGACCAACATTTTGAATATTGTTTACCAGCACACTATATATAGCATGGCTGACTCAGGAATTCTGGGACTTGAAGTCCACAAGTTGCCAAGTTTGGAGACCCCTAACATAGAGTATAAGAATGGAGATAATAAGTAATAAGAAAAATGTAGAATTAAAAAAGGTTAGCCTAAAATATATGTGTAATTAACTGGATGCTGAATTTTTCATGGATGATACATCTATAAGGCTCTATGTATTTTTTGTTACTGTTAAAAAGTAGCACATTTTATATCCCTTAAAACAATTAAACATACATGTCTTTACTAATAAATTATCCAAATTGCTCTTATAAGTAATGCATCCTACATTTTTTACAGATTTTTAAAATATGTATTGAACATTTAGAAAGGGAAAAAGTAGAGTCAAGAAACGAGGAAAAATTAAACCACTAAATAATTAGATAAGAGATCTACAAGCATTATAAAATTAAATAAAGAATATATTCTGAGAATGTTAATTTAGTCCTACATACTTAAATGCCTAACTTTATTTGAAAACTACAAATATGAAAACAAATTAAAATGAAAAATTACACTCTCATCTAGTCAATAAGAAATTTATTCTTATTTAACAAAAATCCATGACTTAAATGTTAAAAGTTTATATTAAAAATATCTGAATTTCATATGTGTTAGAAGCCCATTGAAAGAATTGTAGTCCACAACTAGGTTGCAAATTTATTAAATTTTATATCAGATTTCTTTTTCAAATATGATAGTCGGGAATACTACAACTTTAGTTGCCATTTTAAATGATCTGCAATTAATTAGATATTTTTCTTACCATTTTTATAATTATAATATAGCTTTTTCAGTAGATAAAATATTTTAAAATACTTTAGCAGTAAAATAAAATTAGCTATGGTTCATCTGTTTTATTTCAAATTCATTCTAGTATTCCTGTACAATAGTTTCCCTTTAAAAGATTGATTATGCTTCAGATATATACAAAACCTAAGAAACGGGTTTTTTTAAAAAAAAACAATACAATATTTAATTCAGTCTATATACTCACTAACTGCCTACTAAAGGAAAAATACTTGTTTTTCAGGTAATTTTCTGTTACAAGTATAGGGAACATACAATACAGCAGTCATCACTTAAAGACTACAATTAAACATGGAATCTCTGGTGCTCTGTGAGTTTGGTTGTTTGCTTATGGATTTTTCATTACCTAACTAGGTAACATATGACATTACCCATTTCACTGGGTAATGAAAAGCCTGCAAATATACAATCAAGCTCAGAGGGCACCAAAGGTTTGTTTTAAAAGCATTATTAAAAACATTACTTAAAACTGTGAAGTTGATCCTAGCATAGTATTGCTTCAGATAAAATTAATATCCCTAATCACTATCTAAGTTCATATGAGAAAGGGGGCAAACTGAATTCAAAGGGACCAGTCCATTCACACATGCATCCAGACATTTTGGGAAAAGAAATACAGTTTCCAGTGAGTTTGATAGATGAGATAGGGTAGAAAATATGGGCCATTGATTCTGAAATAAATGATGAAATGTACACAGTGTACTTCAGTGCTCAGGATGTAAGTTAAATATGCACAGATAAAGCATGGGAATTGTCTGATACAGAGTACAGAGTATAGTTATGCAATAAAAAAGTAGGCTGCATTTATGAAACTAAGTGTTCCCCTTTATTCTGTCTTACTTATCTGGAATGCTGAGACTTCTTTAGGATGTAATGCTTTAGGAAGTTATTTGTAAGAACTAGTTCTGGCTAATCAGAAATGAATAGTTTGGGACAGTGCTAGCCCAAGGAAGACAAAGTAACAGGTGGGTACTGCTTTTCCCATCCAGAAGTGACCACTATAACTAGGGCTTACATTTTAGATTTGACAATTGCCAGAATTCTTTCCAAATAGTTTCCTTAGTCTTAAAATAAGCCTTTTTATTTTAGAGTTGTGTCTGTTAATCATTCCTGTTGACATTTCCTTAATCTGGCAATAAACATACTTAACAAAGAGATGCATATTTGAATCATTGACCATGATGTTTCTAGTTCTAGTCTTACCCATGAGAAGCTGACAGGATTAAACAAACTTATTGATTTTATTTGGTTGATTGGTTGGTTTATATCCTGCCTTTATTATTTTTACAAATAAGTCGAGGCAGCAAACATCCAACACACCTTCCTCCTCCTATTTTCCCCACAACAACAACAAGGTGGGTTGAGCTGAGAAAGAGTGACTGGCCCAAGGTCACCCAACTGGTTTTCATGACTTAGGTGAGACTAGAACTCCTGGTCTCATTTCTAGCCTGGTGCCCGAATCATTAGGTCAAAATGACTCGGTTAGAAATACATAAAAATTACAATGTGAAAAAAAGAGAAATAAACTCATTCTTTCTAGTTTACAGAATCCAAATACTAGTTGTATTTGTAACATTGAACTGGGAAAAACAGGGCATCATAGGGCAACATTTTTTTAACTAATTTACAGAATGCATCCAAATTCCAGGACCCATTATTCCCATGGAATTGAAATTTGGTAAACAGTGTAAAATATTTTATGACATAATAGAAAATGTCATAAAACATTTCCTATGGTCATCTCTTAATATTTGACTGTACTATACAGTTCAACATGGACTATTGTCAAGGCAGATATTGCCCTGAATATCTCCCTGAATTTTAAAGAATTTTTCAAGTACATAAGAAGTTCCGTCTTTGAGGACTTCTGGTTTGTGTCATGGCGTTGCAGCCGAAGGAAAGCAGGGCTCCACTTCCCAACGTTATTTCGCCCTGCTAGGGGTTCTAAATGGGCCTAAAGTCACCCCAGAGAGGTGATGAAGAAGGAGGGGACCCTCGTAGATCACAGAAAGAGGGCGGTCGATCTGTTTGAGTAAAGCCCTCCAAACCAGCAGGGGAAAGGCTAGCTGTATTTCTATGGCTAGTCCAAGTCATTGACAACTGAACGAAGAAAGCACCGGCATTATCAGCATTTTAAACAATGTGCGTGGAACTGGGTGAGAATATTAATCCTTTCTCTACTACTTTGATACTTTACTCCCTGGATAAGACAAAGTCTCATAAAGCAAGAAATCCCCAAGCATGAGAAGGAAGGGGACTTTTGCCCCCCCCCCCGAGAAATAAAAGCAGCAGGTGAATCTTTTGTGGGGACAAAAAAAGAATATAATATCAAAGTGGAAGTTCTACAAAGACAGAGGGTTGTCAAATCCTAGAATTGAGAAATCTGTTAAGGGTTTTCTCTTTGGAAAGAATATTGGGGTGAAATTCAAAAAACTTTAAAGCGAAAATAATTGTTTAAGTGTTGGAAAATGGACATCTGAGGACATCTAGTGTTGGCATAGAGGTACAGCATTAAGCTTATTGTGGCTAGAGCAGATTTGGCACAATGCCCAGACACAGATAAATTCCTAGCTTTTTTGACCTTCACTCAAGCTTTTACTTCAACAGAAAACAGCTGGCAATGAAGAAAAATATTTTGGACTATTCTGTGTTTGGTGGAAGATATAACTGTTTTGAAACTTGCTAACTATTTTGGATTACAAACATTGACTGAAACTTAACTCTTGACTTTCTGCCTCTTGGTTATTTTTTTTTACTGGGGGGAAACCAAAAGATTGACTGTAAGTTGGTTGGACATTATGGATTACAAACATTGTTTGATTGAAACTTTTGGATTCTTGGAAGAGTTGTGACAAAATACCCCTTGTTGATGGTAGACCCATATTTTGGAACTTATTGGATTATAGAGGCCACAAATAAAGACTGTAAGAATTATATGAGATGATTTTAAATCTAAATCTAAATTTAAGTTGTATATTATTGTACTGATTATAAGATTGGTCCTGTCAAATAAGACTAGCATCCGGGAAATATAAATAGAGGGAGGGAACAAAAATGAGTGCTCCACACTTAGCTAAAAGTTCTGTCATCGTTGAAAGCATTGAGCAATCAGATAAGGAAATACCTCTGAAACAATGACCCAAGGGGTCTCAGGTTGTCTAGTATACAGCCTGAGATGTGATATCACAGGCATTTTGACAAACTTGGAGGTACTTGACATATCTTTTTCTGAGATAGTTTAAGAAGAATACTGTAGATGAACAATTGCATATAGCTGGTCGACTAGCCAGTTGTTGCCTGGATACTTTTAAATAAATGGAGTTATATTTAAAACGGCTTATTTAATAGTTAGTCTGAATCCATTTTATAGTTAGGCAATATTGTCTTTCATTTAAAAGCATAGTCTTACATGTTATTTATTTATTTTTATTTTATTTATTTTATTGAGATTTCTATACCGCCCTTCTCCCTAAGGGACTCAGGGCGGTTCACAGGGCATATATAAATAACAGTACAAAAATTAAAAGAAAATTAAACCAGTGCCCAATTAAAATACAAGAATGATAAAATAATAAAAACCAATAAAAAAACCCATATACCCCTATCAGGCCAGACCAGCTAATTCAAATAAATGGGTCTTCAACCCACGACGGAAGGATCGAAGGTCTGATGCCGTCCGGAGCTCAACCGGCAGTTGGTTCCATAATGCCGGAGCACCCACAGAGAAGGCCCTCCCCCTGGGGGCCACCAGTCGACATTCCCTGACCGGAGGCACCCTGAGGAGGCCCTCTCTGTGGGCACGCACAGGGCGGAGGGGAGTTGACGCCGGCAGCAGGTGGTCCTCGAGGTATCGCGGACCCATGCCATGTAGGGACTTAAAGATCATAACCAAGACCTTGAACCTTACCCGGAAGACAACTGGTAACCAATGCAGCTCGCGGAGCAAAGGTGTAACATGGGAGTACCGGGAAACTCCCAAGACAACTCTCGCGGCTGCATTCTGTACCAGTTGGAGCCTCCGAGTAGTCTTCAAGGGAAGCCCCATGTAGAGAGCATTACAATAGTCTAGGCGAGAGGTCACGAGCGCATGAGTGACCGTACACAAGGCATCCCGGTCCAGATAGGGCCGCAACTGGCGCACCAGGCGAACCTGGGCGAAAGCCCCCCTAGTCACGGCCACTATATGATCATCCATGTTAAATATTACATAACGTCTCTTGCTAGTTGAAATGAAGGTTGAAAATGTGTCACACTTGAAGATTATGGAGGGAATAATATTTGAATAGACCACGTCATACACAGATCAAAATATGTAAAGAAGCTAGCAAAAGAATAAAATATTCTCTGAGTTCCATAACAGTGAGAGTCTTATTAATTCCTATATTAAAGAAATATAAATGTTTATAAATGCCCTGAAATAATTTGTAAGTTATTCAAACAATTCTTCTGCCTCCCCCTCAATAAGATAATGTTGTTCATTAACATGTGCATTCTGTCTCTGAATGTGTTTGTGGATGTGTATATGAGTTTTTGTTATACTTTTTTGCTTTTGCAAAACCATCACTCACATATTCATGCCAAATCTATGCCAAATCAGTGGTTTAAAAATATTATTGAAGTGACATTTGGATGGATAGAATGATGGATTAAGCCAATATGCTTTTCTCCTTATGTTTAAAGCTGTGAAAACAGCTCTGACTTGCTAGAGTCAGCAGTTGTCTCTGAGTAAGTGTCAGCTGAATATGATTCAGTTCTTGTCCTTATTATTCCCCAGGATAGATTCAGATAAGTTTCATATAAAGGATTAAAAAGAAATATTAACTTTCTGCTTGGGTTTATAAATACACCAGATTTGTCACTACTTCACAGTTCTTCACAAGAACCCTTCAGTGTAGGGCAGCATCATGTTCAAGGAACCTAACAACTTTGTTTAAGCTTGTTTCCGCTAGAAAGCCCATGAGAATTGTTGGCGAAGATGGCTCCCTTGCAAAGGACAGGGGTCTCTCCCTCCCCTCCTCCTCCTCCTTCTCTCTCTCTCTCTCTCTCAACAATTTTAGCTGTTAAGAAAGGTTGAGGGCAAGAGAAGAAGGGGACGACAGAAAATGAGGTGGCTGGATGGAGTCACTGAAGCAGTAGGCGTGAGCCTAAATGGACTCCAGAAGATGGTAGAGGACAGGAAGGCCTGGAGGAACGTTGTCCATGGGGTCGCGATGGGTTGGACACGACTTCGCAACTAACAACAACAAGGGTACAAGGAAGGCACAGTGATGTGATGCAGGGCAATGCAAGGGAGGGTCAGGAGTGCAAGTTGTGAAGGATGCATGACGATATTAGGGACATGACAAGAATTGAGGAGGGTGAAAGAAATGCATGGTGAGGGTTGAGAAAGATACACAAGGGTGAAAGAAAAACATGGTGAGACTACCGAGATCTATGAGGGAGGCACAGTGAGGGTCAGGAAGGTGTGCAATGGTGCAAGGAAGACCTAGTGAGAATTGGGGAGAATGTGTGGAAATACATGAATGGCAGGAAAAGTGCAGTGGGGAGGATGCACAAGTGGAAGAGAGCTACGCCAGCAACTTGAGTGGCAGGGTGAACACACAGAGACTGGAAAAGGGTGCACATGTGCCAGCAACGTGCAAAGTTCTCTGCCTGCTTCCCTACTGACTTTCTGGGAAGCTAGTAGGAAAAGTTGCAGATAGTGATCAGATGATTGCTGCAACTGGTCAAAAGTGTGAGCTGGATGACAGGTGCCCAGATTATGATCATTGCTAAAAAAATGATTGTAAATTGAGGGCTACCTATTAATTGTATGAGTTAAGTAACAAGCTAGGAATGATAACCATTTTCCTCCTAGAACAGACATGTCAAACACAAGGCCCGGGGCCCGGATCCGGCCCGCAAAGTGGTTTCATGTGGCCCATGAAGCCATCCTGGAAACAGTGAGGGAACGGCCCCCACTGCCTTGGCCCTGGCCCAGAGACCCTCCTTCTGCCAGAGACCTCAGATCTGTCTCACTCCTGCCCAGGCCCCCATAGGCACCCTTGATGTGAACGATGTAGAGCTCACCACGCCCACCCAGTAGGCCATACACACTCTAGCCACACCCACCCAGTAGGCCACACCCATCCTGGCCATATCCACCCAGCCCCCTGAGGGCAACCGCAATGCTGATGCGGTCCTCAATGAAATTGAGTTTGACACCCCTGTCCTAGAATGATTCCCAGCTACCTGATTTGCCACAGACATTATGTTTCTTCTTAACAGCTAAAATTGTTGAGAGAGAGGGTGTATACTCCCACAAACCCTCCACAAACCCTCCTTCACCCTCTCACATTTTCCCCCACCCAGCAGCAGCCCCCTGCCTGCTTACACATCATCAGGAACTTGCAACTTTCTGCCAGCTTCCCCACTGACCTGGTTGTAGGATGCCATGCCTAACAAACATGGGATTTAATTAATAACACCAACCAGGTCTATAGAGATTGCTGTCACTGAGCAATGCTGTCACAGTTAATGACTGCATTGTTTAGTGATGGAAATTCTGGTCCTAATTGCTGTTGTATGTCAAGAGCTATCTGCATAGTATCTTTTCAGTTCTCTGGACAATCCTTTGTCCCCATTTGAAATATATGTACATGTGAACATTTGTCTTACCTTTGTTAATGTAACTGTGAAGGATCAAACTAAAAAATAAACAAGGAACAAGGATAGAAAGATAAGATTAAGAAAGCATTTGCTGAAGAAATACCGTATATACTTGAGTATAAGCCGAATTTTTCAGCCCACTTTTTGGGCTGAAAAATTCCACTTCGGCTTATACTCCAGTCAACAAAAAAACTTACCGAGGACTTGTGCGCGGCCGAGGCTTTGGTGCTTCCGGGATCGCCCGCACCTCTCCCAAGCCACCGCCGTCCGAGACCTGCCGAAGTTTGGGGAGGTTTGGGGAGGTGCGCGCGCACCTCCCCAAACTCCGCGCCTTGCCTGCCTGCTTCTTTCCGCAGCGGAAAGAAGCAGGCAGGCAGGGCGCGGAGGAACGGAGACTTGCCGACGTTTGGGGAGGTTTGGGCGTCTCCCCAAACCTCGGCAGGTCTCCGTTCCTCCGCGCAGACCTGCCGACGTTTGGGGAGGTTTGGGCGCCTCCCCAAACCTCCCCAAACCTCGGCAGGTCTCCGTTCCTCCTGCCGACCTTTGGGGAGGTTTGGGCGCCTCCCCAAACCTCCCCAAACCTCGGCAGGTCTCCGTTCCTCCTGCCGACCTTTGGGGAGGTTTGGGCGCCTCCCCAAACCTCCCCAAACCTCGGCAGGTCTCCGTTCCTCCTGCCGACCTTTGGGGAGGTTTGGGCGCCTCCCCAAACCTCGGCAGGTCTCCGTTCCTCCGCGCAGACCTGCCGACGTTTGGGAAGGTTTGGGCGCCTCCCCAAACCTCCCCAGGTCTCCGTTCCTGTTTGGGGAGGTTTGGGCGCCTCCCCAAACGTCCCCAAACCTCGGCAGGTCTCCGTTCCTCCGCGCAGACCTGCCGACGTTTGGGGAGGTTTGGGCGCCTCCCCAAACGTCCCCAAACCTCGGCAGGTCTCCGTTCCTGTTTGGGGAGCTTTGGGCGCCTCCCCAAACCTCCCCAAACCTCGGCAGGTCTCCGTTCCTCCGCGCAGACCTGCCGACCTTTGGGGAGGTTTGGGCGCCTCCCCAAACGTCCCCAAACCTCGGCAGGTCTCCGTTCCTGTTTGGGGAGCTTTGGGCGCCTCCCCAAACCTCCCCAAACCTCGGCAGGTCTCCGTTCCTCCGCGCAGACCTGCCGACCTTTGGGGAGGTTTGGGCGCCTCCCCAAACGTCCCCAAACCTCGGCAGGTCTCCGTTCCTGTTTGGGGAGGTTTGGGCGCCTCCCCAAACGTCCCCAAACCTCGGCAGGTCTCCGTTCCTCCGCGCAGACCTGCCGACCTTTGGGGAGGTTTGGGCGCCTCCCCAAACGTCCCCAAACCTCGGCAGGTCTCCGTTCCTGTTTGGGGAGGTTTGGGCGCCTCCCCAAACCTCCCCAAACCTCGGCAGGTCTCCGTTCCTCCGCGCAGACCTGCCGACCTTTGGGGAGGTTTGGGCGCCTCCCCAAACGTCCCCAAACCTCGGCAGGTCTCCGTTCCTGTTTGGGGAGCTTTGGGCGCCTCCCCAAACCTCGGCAGGTCTCCGTTCCTCCGCGCAGACCTGCCGACCTTTGGGGAGGTTTGGGCGCCTCCCCAAACCTCCCCAAACCTCGGCAGGTCTCCGTTCCTCCGCGCAGACCTGCCGACCTTTGGGGAGGTTTGGGCGCCTCCCCAAACCTCCCCAAACCTCGGCAGGTCTCCGTTCCTGTTTGGGGAGGTTTGGGCGCCTCCCCAAACCTCGGCAGGTCTCCGTTCCTCCGCGCAGACCTGCCGACCTTTGGGGAGGTTTGGGCGCCTCCCCAAACCTCCCCAAACCTCGGCAGGTCTCCGTTCTTCCTGCCGACCTTTGGGGAGGTTTGGGCGCCTCCCCAAACCTCCCCAAACCTCGGCAGGTCTGCGCGGAGGAACGGAGACCTGCCGAGGTTTGGGGAGGTTTGGGGAGGCGCCCAAACCTCCCCAAACAGGAACGGAGACCTGCCGAGGTTTGGGGACGTTTGGGGAGGCGCCCAAACCTCCCCAAAGGTCGGCAGGTCTGCGCGGAGGAACGGAGACCTGCCGAGGTTTGGGGACGTTTGGGGAGGCGCCCAAACCTCCCCAAACAGGAACGGAGACCTGCCGAGGTTTGGGGACGTTTGGGGAGGCGCCCAAACCTCCCCAAAGGTCGGCAGGTCTGCGCGGAGGAACGGAGACCTGCCGAGGTTTGGGGACGTTTGGGGAGGCGCCCAAACCTCCCCAAACAGGAACGGAGACCTGCCGAGGTTTGGGGACGTTTGGGGAGGCGCCCAAACCTCCCCAAAGGTCGGCAGGTCTGCGCGGAGGAACGGAGACCTGCCGAGGTTTGGGGACGTTTGGGGAGGCGCCCAAACCTCCCCAAACAGGAACGGAGACCTGCCGAGGTTTGGGGACGTTTGGGGAGGCGCCCAAACCTCCCCAAAGGTCGGCAGGTCTGCGCGGAGGAACGGAGACCTGCCGAGGTTTGGGGAGGTTTGGGGAGGCGCCCAAACCTCCCCAAACAGGAACGGAGACCTGCCGAGGTTTGGGGACGTTTGGGGAGGCGCCCAAACCTCCCCAAAGGTCGGCAGGTCTGCGCGGAGGAACGGAGACCTGCCGAGGTTTGGGGAGGTTTGGGGAGGCGCCCAAACCTCCCCAAACAGGAACGGAGACCTGCCGAGGTTTGGGGACGTTTGGGGAGGCGCCCAAACCTCCCCAAAGGTCAGCAGGTCTGCGCGGAGGAACGGAGACCTGCCGAGGCTTGGGGAGGTTTGGGGAGGCGCCCAAACCTCCCCAAACAGGAACGGAGACCTGCCGAGGTTTGGGGAGGTTTGGGGAGGCGCCCAAACCTCCCCAAACAGGAACGGAGACCTGCCGAGGTTTGGGGACGTTTGGGGAGGCGCCCAAACCTCCCCAAAGGTCGGCAGGTCTGCGCGGAGGAACGGAGACCTGCCGAGGTTTGGGGACGTTTGGGGAGGCGCCCAAACCTCCCCAAACAGGAACGGAGACCTGCCGAGGTTTGGGGACGTTTGGGGAGGCGCCCAAACCTCCCCAAAGGTCGGCAGGTCTGCGCGGAGGAACGGAGACCTGCCGAGGTTTGGGGAGGTTTGGGGAGGCGCCCAAACCTCCCCAAAGGTCGGCAGGAGGAACGGAGACCTGCCGAGGTTTGGGGAGGTTTGGGGAGGCGCCCAAACCTCCCCAAAGGTCGGCAGGAGGAACGGAGACCTGCCGATGAGCCGCGGCTACACAGGGTATTCCTGTGTATTCAGGCTTGCAAAATGGCGGATCGAGCCTCTGCTGGCGGCAGAGGCTTGCAGAACGGCGGATCGGCTTATACTCGAGTCAATAACTTTTTCCAGTTTTTGGGGGTGAAATTGGGGGTCTCGGCTTATACTCGAGTCGGCTTATACTCAAGTATATATGGTAGATATGAACTGGTTTTAATAAGACTGAAAGAGATACAAAATAGAATTACAGAGGAAGCCTCATTTTTCCTTTCTTGGAGACTTCATGAAACTGGCTTGAAATTTATGACCAGCACTATAGCCAGACAGGACTTATTTTTAGCTTACAGTAGATGAAGACAATTTATTAGAGATTTTTTAAAATTTGCCAAATTAATTTTGTTAGAGGGCGTCTTTACTTTCTCCTCCTGTTGTTAAAAGGCTTGTGAAAGAACATTTCAAATCTGAAGCATATTTTTTAGATTAATTAGCTGCTCCTTAGCCAAGGGGTGTATTTCTGAAAATTTAAAAATTCTAGACTTTAAACAAGGACCATATTGCTTTCCACAACTGCTATTACGTGCTACTTCAAAGCAGGTTAAACAACTTACCACTGAATTCAATAAAATGTCTTTCAAAGTCTGTGAAATTATCGAACAACATGTTGTCAATAATTATCAAAATGTTGATAATTCCATTAAAAAAATATTGTTTGCTTATGATTACCAGGTACCAAAATTTCTCTCAGCTTTCTTATGAAATTACAAACTCAAAGTAAAAATAAAAATGTTAATGGTTTAAATCCAAATTCTAATTTTTTAAAAATAAATTTGATGTGCATATGCATCAAGCGTATGTATGATATCCCACCAACTTACTTTCAGTATTCAGAATTGGCTTAGAATGCAAATAAAATCTTTTTAGCAATAATTAAAGTTTACAAACACTAAGATTAAAAAAACTGATATAAACTAAATATATATATATATTAAAAAAAAGAATAATGGAAAGGGATATAACAAAGAGAAAAAGAAAAGGAAGAGAAACAAAAAAATATACCCCCCCTTACTCCAGACAAATAAAAATAATAATATGAGTAAAAATAATATGAGTAAATGTAACACTTTCTCTAATAAATCTTCTTCCCATAACTTCTTCCTAATTGATAATAAAATTACAAAAATCCATTATTCAGTCCTAATCAATAAAGATCTATTAAGAGCTACCAAAAATATTAACATACATATTTTAATCTTAATCAAAACCTTCCATTTTTTAAAATCCAAACTTATCACTTTCTTTAAGAAATAAAGAAAAATAAATTTCTTCCCATTTATAAACAGATCTTTACAGCCTCGTTATTCAGTCCTAGTCAAAAAGAAACAGCTAACAGAAACCACAGCATGTATATATTTTATCCCTGATCAAACAGATCCATTTTGTAAAACTTTGGTTTTGTTTTTAAAAGCTTAATCTTTAATGCCATCAAGTAATGTTTGTCTCCTCTCAGATAGTTTCCTTGGTTTTACACATTCCTTTTGTAAATCGGAAATAAGAAGGATTTCCAAGTCACTCTTCTGATTTATTATTTGTATGTGCCCTTAAATTTTTAAGACATCAGCTGGTTTCATTTGCAAATCTATTTGGGCATCTTTTTCCATATCACTCTTATACGCTGGCATTACTAAAACCATTTGCAGATCCACACCATCTTTTTTTACAATCCAGCATTTTTTGTAGCTCAGGGTTGAAATTATCACCCCCACCAGCACTGACAGGGCAAACCCCACTCCTTACTAGCACTGATAATGTTACCTTGCTTGGGTAATTAAATGTCTGCAAGAAAACAACCAAGCTCAGAGCAGTAGAGACCACCACCCCCCCCAGTATTTTTTCCTCCAAACCCACTTTTGAATCAGTCTCAGTCCCTCAGTCTAACTATCTGTTGTTATCCTCTAGTATGATATCAAGCATTCCCATAAGTAATTTTTCTGTATATTGTTCCCAAACAACCTTGAGTTGTTTTACAGTCAAATAGTATCGCTCCTGACGCTTGCTCCTGGGGAGGAAAGCCATGGCAAATCTAGACAGCACACTAAAAAGCAGAGACATCACCCTGTCAACAAAAGTGCGTATAGTCAAGGCTATGGTCTTCCCAGTTGCAATGTATGGCAGTGAAAGTTGGACCATAAGAAAGGCTGAGCGCCAAAGAATTGAGGCCTTTGAACTATGGTGCTGGAGAAGACTCCTGCGAGTCCCTTGGACTGCAAAGCGATCAAACCGGTCAGTCCTAGAGGAGATCAATCCCGACTGCTCTTTAGAAGGCCAGATCCTGAAGCTAAAACTCAAATACTTTGGCCACCTAATGAGAAGGAAAGACTCACTGGAGAAAAGCCTAATGCTGGGAAAGATCGAGGGCAATAGAAGAAGGGGACGACAGAGAATGAGGTGGCTGGATGGAGTCACTGAAGCAGTAGGCGTGAGCTTAAATGGACTCCAGAAGATGGTAGAGGACAGGAAGGCCTGGAGGAACATTGTCCATAGGGTCGCGATGGGTCGGACACGACTTCGCAGCTAACAACAACAACAAAGTATCGCTCCATTTTATTAATGGCTTTACTCCCTTTTAAGAATCATTGTTCTCTCTGGTTTCCTCTAGTCAACCATCAAGTCCACTCTTATCTGTTTATTTTTCCAATCAACAAAATTCTCCCATGGGAGGATTTCTTACAGTAAATTTCAAAATAATATATTTTTTATAAATTTTTAAACACCCCACAGGAAATATTCTTTCAAATCTATCTAGCCTATTTTTCTAAAGTCCACTTTCTAATCCTCCTTTTGCTCTTTTCCACAACATAAAACTTTTCTTTTTAATCCTTAAACGTACACTGGAATTCTAGTAAAACTCATCCAGGATAGAAGGTTTCCCAGCAATGTTTCCCAGCTTGCCCTTCAGAAGCTTCTTAGCTTCAAAGAATCAATAATAAGCTGGTTCCTAAGACAGTCAAGAGGAGAAATGGGCAAACCCATGTCTTTTTTAAAGGTGACAAATTATGACTTAGGCAGAATGATTATTCCCTAGGTTCCCAGAGCTGTCGAACATGCTGGAGATCACTGTTTTATGATCTCTTTAGAGCAGGGGTGTCAAACTCAATTTCATTGAGGGCCGCATCAGCATTGCGGTTGCCCTCAAGGGGCCGGGTGGGTATGGCCTACTGGGTGGGCGTGGCTAAAGTGTGTATGGTCTACTGGGTGGGCGTGGCCAGCTCTACATTGTTCGCATCAAGAGTGCCTATGGGGGCCTGGTCAGGAGTGGGACAGATCTGAGGGTCTCTGGCAGAAGGAGGGTCTCTGGGCCAGGGCCAAGGCAGTGGGGGCCGTTCCCTCACTGTTTCCAGGATGGCTTTGCGGGCCGCATGAAACCACTTCACGGGCCGGATCTGGCCCCCAGGCCTTGTGTTTGACATGTCTGCTTTAGAGGGAGATTCTGTGTGGAGCAAACTTGTAGAACATCCGTGTCCTCTTCTTGATCCAAAGAAAAATTCTGAGGGGGTAAGATATTTCTGCCACGGTTGTCTCTGCTTTTGTAAAGCCATACTCACTCTGCCATTGCTCTCCCAGAAGACCAGAATGGAGGGAAAAAAATCCTAAAGAAGGAACAGTACTTATCAAGATTTTGAAAAATTGCATAGGTCCCAGTAGACTTTCTGAGACCATCACCTGGGGAAATAACCATTCAGAGGATCTTGGAGACATAGGCCTTGAACAGTCACAGCCAATCTCATCCTCTAATGTGCAGACAGTGCCCTAAAACAGAGGTTCCCAACCTTTTGGGCACTAGGGACCGGTTCTGTGGAGAGATTTTTTTCCACAGACCATAGGGTACCTGATTTTGTGTGCTGCCCACCTTTCACAGATGGGGCTTTGCTTGTTTGTGCAGACCGGTTGCTGGCATGCCGCAGCCCAGTACTGGTCCATGGACCAGGGGTTGGAGACCCCTGCCCTAGAACTAAGAGCACTATGTACATTTGAAGCACTATTCCAAATGTTTCTGAGCCTTCCATGAAGGAAGGAAATGCATGTGAAGCAGTAGCTGAAAAAAAGCAGACAGGTGAACCATGTCATCAAATGGATATTTGGAAGGAAATTTTGCTGTGATGATGTATCTGAACATATTTCTAAGCTTGACAAGTCATTCCTGTCCTAGGCACATGCATATATTTGAATATAATGTGAATAATTATATACAATATAATTCACATTGATAGGCATAGTTGTCGTGGATTTTAAAATATTCTTGTTAGATTCACTCTTTTTACCTTGTATTTCTAGCTCTTTTTTTCTTGATCACTCTATCCATAACTCCATTGAGCACCACATCTATGTGATATTTATACATGTCCCTGGATCATCCCAGTTTTGAGAAAGGAGGAATTTCAAAATAAACTTGCACTCTGATTAATATATCAGAGGACTGTGATAACAAAGGAAGCAATTTATTTCAGACAAAGCCCAGTGTATTAGAGAGCTCCTTAATCTAGCAAAGGAAGACATAAGGAGGACAAACGGCTAAGCCTTGGACAAACTCAGCCAAAAAGTTAAATATAAAATAGTAGTGATTTACTATTACCATGGATTATCAAGGGAACCGGCTTGGGATTCTTCATTATTTGCAATCCTCCAGCAGAGACTGATATTGGGGTTAATATAGTGCTTGAGCCAAATATGATTTAATGCATTGGATATGCTGTAAAATTGTAATAGAGAAGAATTCATTTGCACTGCCTAACTGAATATCAAATAATGGAAATCAGAACTGTATTCATAGAATCGAGATCATGCGAGGTATTAGTACTGCTTTATAAAACCCTAGTAAGACCACACCTGGAATACTGCAGCCAATTTTGGTCACCATATCACAAAAAAGATGTTGAGAGTTTGGAAAAAATTCAGAGAAGAGCAACTAAGATGATCAAAGGCCTGGAGACTAAAACATATGAAGAACGACTGCAGGACTTGGGTTTGGCTAGTCTAAAGAAAAGAAGAAATAGGGGAGACATGATAGCAGTACTCCAGTATTTGAGGGACTGCCACAACAAAGCACCAGAGGGCAGGACAAGAAACAATGATGGGAAACTGATCAAAGAGAGAAACAAGCTGGAATTAAGGAGAAACTTCCTGACAGTGAGGACAATTAACCAGTGGATTAGCTTGTCCCCAGAAATCGTGGGTGCTCCATCACTAGAGATTTTTAAAAAGAGGTTTGACAGTCACTTGCCTGAGATGGTATAGGTTCTCCTGCTTGAGCAGAGGGCTAGACTAGAAGACCTCCAAGGTCCCTTCCAGCTCTATTCTGTTCTATTCTAAGTGCAGGTTCATTGCTTTATTTATTTATTTATTTATTTATTTATTTATTTATTTATTTATTTATTTATTTAGATTTATATACCGCCCTTTCCCGAAGGACTCAGGGTGGTTTACAGGGCATTTGAAAGAGAGTCAATACAAACGTTAAAACAAATTAAAAAAGATTAAATAAAACCCTGAGAACAGTAAAAACCCAATTAAAATTAAAATTAAAAAATTCTCAGCCTGGGCCAGAGCTCAAAGAGCCAGGTCTTCAGGTCCCGGCGGAATGAACGGAGGTTGGGGGCAGTCCTAAGCTCCGCAGGCAGCTGGTTCCACAGGGCAGGCACACCCACTGAGAAGGCCCTACCCCTGGGTGTTACCCGCCGGCAATCTTTAACCGGCGGCACCCTGAGAAGACCCTCCCTGTGGGAGCGCACTGGACGAAGGGAGCTTGATGCTGGCAGCAGGTGTTCCCTCAAATATCCCGGACCCTCGCCATTTAGGGCTTTATAGGTCATCACCAGCACCTTGAATCTCACCCGAAGGGCAACCAGAAGCCAATGCAGCTCGCGGAGTAGAGGTGTTACATGGGAGTATCGGGAGACCCCCATCACGACTCGCGCGGCTGCATTCTGCACCAGCTGAAGCCTCCGGGTGGTCCTCAAGGGCAGCCCCATGTAGAGAGCATTGCAGTAGTCTAAACGGGAGGTCACGAGCGCATGAGTAGGGTCCTGAAACAAAATATTGTAGAGTACTGTTTCCTATTCTGGGGCATGAGCCATTATTCCCTCTAGTATACTGATCTCATTTGATTTTCCACTTTCCTCCCAGTGGTGAGTATACAGACTCTGCGCATACTTAATCCTGGGCTGTTTGGGATAATTATTCTTCCCCATTCACACCCGGATTCCTCCCCATGCACACCTGACTGGTTTTATTTTATTTTTATAATATATTTTATTATTTTTTTATAATAACAATCTTTAGTGCTTAGTGAATAATGTGTTGTCTGGGTTCATATATTTAAAAACAATAATTAATTTCTATAATTGATCAATATATTAGTCAATAATATATTTTCTTAATCCTCTCTTCTTTCAGTAATATTCTCCTTTTGTCTACATTAAACAAATATAATTCTTAATACTTTCAATAGGTATAAACATTTTTCTAGTATTTGTACATATAACAATAACATCAACATATAACATCTTTTCTAATGAGTTTATGTTTCACTTGTATTTATAGGTCATCTTATTAAGTCCTATGTCTTGTTTTCAGGATTCTTGTTTAAGCTTAGTTTCCCCTCAGTATTGAAACCATCCTTATCAGTCATAATTTGAATATCCAAACTTTTCATTCAAATACACCGTCTCAATATTTTTACATTTCATATATTATAAAAATAATATACTACTTATATATCTTATCTCTCTTAATATAGGAACCCTTTATGTCCAAGCTTTGTCTATTCTTTTAACCATGTTCAAACCATGTTCATTTAATCATATAGTACACCATCTAGCAATCTTACTATAGGGTCTCTTTATATCCAAACTTTATATTATTTAACCATATTTGAACAACTGTTTAGTCATATAGTATTCCATCTGGTAAGTTGAATCACATCTTTTAAATCTAATTCTAATCTTCTTCTTTTCCTAGCTCGCTTTCCAAATCAGTAGGTTTAGATTGCCAGGTTGTATTTTTGTAGATATTGTTGGAGATAAAAAAGATAAATTAAGTAGTATATTCATTTTTTTGTCTCCCATGCTTTAATGATTTTCCTGACAGCTCTTTAATCCATTGTATTGAATCTTCTTTTTTGTCCTCAAATTTGTTTTGAAGTCCTGGAAGGTAAAAGATCTTTTTTATTTCCTTTGTTGTAGCAACGTTTTGCGGATTTTCTTTTGTTTGTATTAAGTTGTAGTTCTCTTCATTTGTAGCTTTCATATTTAAGTCATTTCCCTCTAATTTGTATTCTATTGTCTAATTTATTTGTTCATTCTTTATCATCATTTTTGAGCATTGTTTAATTGTGAGTTTAGGTTAGAGATATGTTCATTTATGTTATCAAAGTTGTTTTTAATCTCATCATGATTTAAGACAATTGTCATTTGAATCTGTCACAGCATTACATATATTTTCTCCTGGAATGTATTTGCTTTGTCTTGAGTCATTGTTCCTGCAGATCTCTGATGTTCTACAGTGGGGTCTTCAGCAGGAGATGTTAGGTGTTGTATTCTGTCACTTTTAGATAAATATGCAACATCCATTTTGTCTCTCTCCTCTAAGTAGTTTTTCACTGGTACCATAGTCTCTTTAATTAGCTTTAATTAATCATCGGGGCTCCCCTCTTTCTTCATTGCCTCTTCAGGGTGACTTTAGACCCATTTAGGGTTCTCTGGCAGTATGAAACTAGCTCTGCGCTCCCTAGGCCGTGCGCTATGGCACAAAATCAGAAGCTACACCTGTCTGATTTTAGTGCATTCTTTTCATATCTGTGGACAGAAAGACAGTATACAAATTGATGATTATGATCATGATTTCCTAGATGTATCTTTATTTAATGTTTACATGAAAATGATGTTTTTAGAAGAAAAAGAAATGTTTTCCAAACTATCTTTAATTTTCATAGAATCATAGGATTAGAAAGTGAGTTTAAAGTACTTTAATTCCAACTACCTGCTCAGGGCAGGACTCCTAATCACATCCCAGACAAATGATCCAGGACTCCTGATACCATCTCAGATAAACCACCAGGAATGGAATCATCATGAATCCAGTTTGTTCTACTGCTTCATAGCTCTCACAATTTCCTCCTTATTTCAAGTTTGGATCTGTAAAACTTCATTCATTCTTGTCCTACCCTTGGGAACTTTGGAAAATAAATCCATACCCTCTTTCATATAACAGTCCTTCACATATTTGAAGAGTGATTTCATATTTCAGATCAACCTTCTCTTCATTAAAATAAACATACCTACTTCCTTTCATTGTCCTTCGTGGGATTTAGTCTGCAAGGTCTTCAGCATCCCTATTGCTAGTATCTGGACTCTTCTCCACTTCCTTCCTATTTTGTGACAACCAGTATTGGACACAATATTCCAAGTGTGTGTCCAGGGAAGCATAAAGTGGAACTACCATTTTCCATGCTCTGTTCTTTTGTTGGTGTACCCTAAGATTGCATTAGCAATTTTGGGACCTGTAGCACATTGGTGACTTATATTTAATTTCTAATCTAACAGGACGCCCAGATCTTTCTCACAAATACTGCTGATCAACCAGGTGCCACCTGTCTTATGACAGTGCACCTGTTTTTTCTTACCTAAATGCAGAACTCAACATTTCTTGCCATTGAATTACTTGATAGTTATACAGAATCTGAAATCTGAATGAGCTAAAAATTCCTCCTTGTTTAAGGTTTTATTTGCATTTTGATAAATAAAATATTGAGAATAATTAGGACAATTTCTTAAGTAATATTCAGCCTACATTCACCTATCTTTTTAGTTGTGACTTATACAAATGAACTGTCTTTGAAAAATGTATCTATACTGCACAAGAGACCTCAATACATGATACAGGATATAATCCTGACATATGTTCTCTTCTAGTTAATAATACATCTGTTTGTGGGAAGTGGCACCTCTGGTTTTAAATATCTTGGTATTATTTTGTATTTGCAGTGTCTTGGGTAGTGCAGTTGAGATGTGTGATTACATCCTGAGAAAATTGATGAGGAAAGAGCAGGGTAATCTGGAAGAGGTTATTGAATCTCCAGGCATGTATCTTGCTTAGAAAATATATATATACTCACCTATTGGGATGTTTCATTTCCTTATGTGTTGCATTCAGAGATAGTTTTGAAAATGCAAAGTGGTTGATATTCATGGAGAGCTTTCATTTTATGGTATAATATTATACACTTTCCTCTATTATGGGTGTTTGCAAGGTTCACTGACTTGCTGTAGAATATATGAGATGTAGTCAGGAACAACACTTTAATTACAGGCTATAAACAATAGAAAACGGAATTTATTTGTTAAAATGCAACATATATTGCAAAGCAAGCATTTGTTTAAGCTCTCCTGGTAGCTTTTTTATTTCAGTAGAAGAACAAACCAACCTAAATTTTGGTACACAAGTTGGAAATAATATACCCTGTACATTAATTACACTATAAATGTACATATTGTACCTAAGGGATTTCTATAAGAGGAGAATTATAAAATCTTATCTATTCATTCTATTCATTGTCTTAGACATAAATTTTGAAGACACATTATTTAAAGTTATAGTTAATTACTTTGCCAAGAAGTATATTACTAAATTAGAATTTTAATTGTTCTTCCTAGTATATTCTTCAGATAAATGAAAAGTAAGTTCCATATAAAAAATAACCTTCTACAAAAACCTATCTTAGAATTTAAAATGAAGAAAAGCTGCTAGAATTTTATTATGTTTCCTTTCTGTAGTAATTCTAATTAAGTAGGGAAGGCTATTTTTGGTATTCAAGTTTTTTAATTTAAGGACAAACTTTGTTCAGAAATCACAAGTAAAAAGTTCATATATTGAACTTATGAAGGAAAATAAATAATAAATAAATGTTATTATTCAGTCTGTCCAGATGTGTTAGGATTACTCTTTGGTCATTTGGCTGGGACTACTTGGAACTGCCCCCTTCATGCCTTGTCATGGCGAAGGGGCTTGCGTAATTCAGTGAAGCTATGAGCTATGCCATGCAGGGCCATCCAAGACGGACAGGTCATAGCAGAGAGTTCTGACAAAACGTGATCCACTGGAGAAGGAAATGGCAACCCACTCCAGTATCTTTGCCACAAAAACCCTATGGACAGTACCAAAAGGCAAAATGATATGACGCTGGAAGATGAGCCCCTCAGGTCGGAAGGTGTCCAATATGCTACTGGGGAAGAGCAGAGGGCTAGTACTAGTAGCACCAGAAAGAATGAAGCGACTGGGCCAAAGCCGAAAGGACGCTCAGCTGTGGATATATCTGGTGGTGAAAGGAAAGTCCTATGCTGTAAAGATTTTTTCTCCATAGGAACCTGGAATGTAAGATCCATGAATCAAGGCAAGCTGGACATGGTGAAACAAGAGATGACAAGACTGAACATTGACATCTTAGGAATCAGTGAACTAAAATGGACAGGAATGGGTAATTCAGATGACCATCAGGTATACTACTGCGGGGAAGAATCCCTCAGAAGAAATGGAGTAGCCTTCATAGTCAATAAAAGAGTAGGAAAAGCAATCTGGGATACAATCCCCAAAATGACAGAATTATCTCAGTTCGAATCCAAGGCAAACCATTCAATATCATAGTAGTCCAACTCTATGCCCCAACCACCGGTGCTGAAGAGGATGAAATTGACCAGTTCTATGAAGCCCTACAGCACCTTATAGAACTAACACCAAAAAATGATGTCCTTATCATCATGGGGGATTGGAATGCTAAAGTAGGAAGCCAAAAGATAACCGGAAAAAGACACAACTTTGGCCTTGGAGTACAAAATGAAGCAGGGCACAGGCTGATGGAATTTTGTCAAGAGAATACGATGGTCAAAGTAAACACTCTTTTCCAACAACCCAAGAGACATGGACATCACCAAACGGTCAACACATTACTCAGATTGATTATATGCTCTGCAGCCAAAGATGGAGAAGCTTTATACAGTCAGTAAAAACAAGACCAGGAGCTGACTGGCTCAGACCATGAGCTTCTCGTTGCAAAGTTTAGGTTTAAACTGAAGAAAGTAGGGAAAAGCACTAAGCCACTCAAGTATGAATTAAATCATATCCCTGTTGAATATACAGTAGATGTGACAAATAGATTTAAGGAATTAGATCTGATAGACAGAGTGCCTGAAGAACTATGGACAGAGGTTCGCAACATTGTACAAGAGGTAGCAACTAAAACCATCCCAAAGAAAAAGAAATGCAAGAAAGCAAAATGGCTGTCTGAGGAAGCTTTGCAAATAGCTGAGGACAGGAGGGAAGCGAAAGGCAAGGGAGAAAAAGAAAAATATGCCCAATTGAATGCAGAATTCCAGAGAAGAGATAAGAATGCCTTCTTAAATGAACAGTGCAAAGAAATAGAAGAAAACAAGAGAATAGGATGGACCAGAGATCTCTTCAAGAAAATTGGAGAGATGAAAGGAACATTTCATGCAAAAATGAGCATGATAAAATGGCAGGGAGCTAACAGAGGCTGAAGAGATTAAGAAGAGGTGGCAAAATTACACAGAAGAACTATACAAGAATGAGGTTAAAGTCCCTGATAACCACGATGAGGTGGTCACTGACCTCGAGCCAGACATCCTAGAATGTGAAGTGAAGTGGGCCTTAGAAAAACTGAGCAACAACAAAGCTAGTGGAGGTGACAGTATTCCAGCTGAGCTATTCAAAATCTTAAAAGACGATGCAGTAAAAGTGCTACACTCAATTTGTCACCAAATTTGGAAAACTCAGTATTGGCCATAGGATTGGGAAAGATCAGTTTAGATTCCAATTCCAAAGAAAGGCAGTGCCAAAGAATATTCAAGCTATTGCACCATTGCACTCATTTCACATGCTAGTAAAGTTATGCTTAAAATCCTACAAGCTAGACTCCAGCAGTATGTGGATCGAGAACTACCAGAAATACAAGCAGGATTTCGAAGAGGCAGAGGAACTAGAGACCAAATTGCCAACATACGCTGGATCATGGAGAAAGCTAGGGAGTTCCAGAAAAATATCTACTTCTGCTTCATTGACTATACTAAAGACTTTGAGTGTGTGGATCACAACAAACTGTGGCAAGTTCTTAAAGAGATGGGAGTACCAGACCATCTTATTTGTCTCTTGAGAAACCTATATGCAGGTCAAGAAGTAACAGTGGGAACTGGACACGGAACCACTGATTGATTCAAAATTGGGAAAGGAGTCCAGCAAGGCTGTATACTGCCGCCCTGCCTATTTAACTTATATGCAGAGCACATCATGAGAAAGGCAGGGCTAGATGAATCAAAAGTTGGAATTAAGATTGCCAGGAGAAATATTAACAACCTAAGATATGCAGATGATACCACTCTAATGGCAGAAAGTGAAGAAGAACTAAAGAGCCTCTTGTTGCAGGTGAAGAAGGAGAGTGCAAAAGTTGGGTTGAAACTTAACATTAAGAAAACCAAGATCATGGCATCCGGCCCTCTCAATTCCTGGCAAATAAATGGGGAAGAAATGGAGGTAGTGACAGATTTTATTTTCCTGAGCTCCAAGATCACCTCAGATGGGGACTGTAGCCAAGAAATTAAAAGATGCTTGCTCCTTGGGAGGAAAGCCATGGCAAATCTAGACAGCACACTAAAAAGCAGAGAATCACCCTATCAACAAAAGTGTGTATAGTCTAGGCTGTGGTCTTCCCAGTTGCAATGTATGGCAGTGAAAGTTGGACCATAAGAAAGGCTGAGCGCCAAAGAATTGAGGCCTTTGAACTATGGTGCTGGAGAAGACTCCTGCGAGTCCCTTGGACTGCAAGGCGATCCAACGGGTCAGTCCTAGAGGAGATCAACCCCGACTGCTCTTTAGAAGGCCAGATCCTGAAGCTAAAACTCAAATACTTTGGCCACCTAATGATAAGGAAGGACTCACTGGAGAAGAGCCTAATGCTGGGAAAGATTGAGGACAATAAAAGAAGGGGACGACAGAGAATGAGGTGGCTGGATGGAGTCACTGAAGCTGTAGCCATGTTCATGGGGTTGAGATGGGTCGGACACAACTTCACAGCTAACAACAACATCAACAACTTGGAACTGCAGTCTCAGAATAACAGAATTGGAAGCAACCTTGGAGGTCTTCTAGTCAACCCCCTGTTCAAGCAGGAAACCCTATACCATTCTGGACAAATGGCTATCCAATCTCTTTTTCAAAACCTCTAGTGATGGCAAGCTGAAGGCAAGCTGTTCTACTGATAAATTGTTCCCACTGTCAGGAAATTTCTCCTTAGTTCTAGGTTGTTTCTCTTTCCATCTGTTACGTCTTATCCTGCTTTCAGGTACTTTGGAGAATAGGTTGACTCCCTCTTCTTTATGAGAGCCTCCTGGATTTTGGAAGACTGCTGTCATGTCACCTAGTCTTTTCTTTTCATCAGACTAGACATAGTTGGTTCCTGTAACTGTTCTTTACATGTTTTAACCTCCAGTCCCCTAACAACCCTTTTTGTTGCTCATCTCTGCACTCTTTCTAGAGTCTCAACATATTTTTGGACCATGTCGATCAAAGCAGTTTTTCAAGTATGGTCTCACCAAGGCATTATAAAGTGGTACTAATACCTCACATGATCTTGATTTTATTCCTCTGTTAATGCAGCCTAGAACTGCATTGGCTTTTTTTTTTGGCAGCCGTAGTAGACTAATGGCAAGTTTATTGGTGCCTGCAGAGTTCGCAGGCTGTATGGATATGCCACTCAAATTCAAGCATCACAGTTGCCTACAGAAGATAAGACAAAAGGCACTAGAATGATCGAAAGGCGCAGAGGCTATGCAGCGGAGGAAGGGAGAAACAAAAAATATGCATCATTCTTGCCCTATTTGGTCCTTAAGACTTCTCCAGATTTATCTCAGCAAAAACCTAAATAGTGCAGCTTTTGCTTTGGCCAGATTATGACCTCTCAAAATTTAAACTACAATGCATTATATCTATACATGAAGCAAAACTTGTTTTTTATTTAGCGCATACCTCTTTTGTTTTCTTTAATAGCAGTTGAGGAATCATATATTTTATCTCTCTCATCTGTTCCTCTTGAACTGATATGTTTTCTCCACTAAATGTATCTGCAGAATTGCTACTCTTTATACCATTTTAAAACATACTATGTATTTAAACAACAGATAAGACAATTTTTAAAACAGTTTTTAAGTATATTGTGAATATGACATTACATTACCTGCTACCTTATTTTATGCTCCCATGCTTAGTTTAGAATAGAAACTTGAATTTTGCTCCTGGAAAGGAGTGTTGGTGGAATTAAGATTAGAAGTAAAGGAAAAGTAAGAAAAGTTTGAAATTTTGTGCATCAGTGAGATTTTCCCTCTTTCTTTATTTTAAACTTTATGAACTCTATTTTATAAATAATAAACAAGCTACAGTGATACAATAATGGGTAGTATTTCTTGGAAACAAGACTGATTTTTTATTATGCAGTAAATATCTGACTGGACCTGCATGGTTGCATACATGAAGCCAGAATAGTAGCAATCTTGCTTATGAGTCAGCATCTGCACATTGACATTATGGTGTTTGGACACATAAAGGATTGATAGGGAGATGAATTACATTGGGACAAGATATTCTAGAAAGCTCTAGACAGATCCTAGAGAATGCTCGTGAGAAAGTTCGGGGGAAAGACACTGTGATTGAGTTCAAAGCATGCACTAAATGTTAACCTCAATTTAACAAATCACAATTGTATTCATTCATTAATATACTACACCCAAATAAACAAACCATAACATGTCTTAATGCAGCTATCTGGCTCATACCCAACATGCTACCAGAGTAAAAAAATGGCTGGATTTCCACAACCCTGAACTACAAGCTATTTAAATCTATTTTAGCTCAGTTAATCATGCTGTGTAAATTCAGTCTCTCCTTTCATCAAAAAAAGGTAGTCAGCACTGCCCCTCACTTATGCTGATTGTTAGAGCAAGCTGCATTTTTCCCCAGAAAGGTATGATTCAGTGGTTAATAACTTTGAATAAAGTGAAAGCTGCATAGAGTAGTTTGTAAATAATATCCTTTAGTGCCAGCCTTGCTGTGATTTACTCAGCAATTGTGAGTAAAAGATAGGTTTTGCTGAGCCTGTCCAGTCATTTTATTTATTTATATTATTTAGGTGACAACGAGCTGATTTCATATATTATTGTGTGTTATTGATTGGGAGACCCATTATGGTTAATACATTGGATTAGGAGTGGAGATACCTAAAGGTGGAATCCTCCCTTGTAGACAAAGGCCACATAGGTAACTGAGCGTGTCACTCTCTCTCTCTCTCTCTCAACTGTGCTCTGGGAAGTGAAAAATATATCCGAAGAAGGCAAGCATGCCACTTCTGATCTGCTGCCAAAAGAACTGCATGGACCTATTCATGAAGTCACCAAGATCCAAGACTGACTTGAAGACACATATGTATATGTTTGTATGGTTAGATGGATGGAATTATGGCAATAGAACTGACATTCAAAAAAGCAAATAAACAGGGCTTGTTCTCACTCTTAACTAACAAGATTTACATTTAAAATATACTTTGTATTATGGCTTAGAGTCTTTAAAGTATTTTTAAATAAACAGCTCTCCTGTAGGATTCAATCAGTATTATTTTCTTGAAAGAGAAGATATAAATTTATAGCATATTTATAGAATTTTTAGCACAGGGCATTCATAATCTATCTCAGACGTGTCAAACTCACGACGTTGCGTGACATCTTGGAACTTTTTCTCCATTGCCGGCAATGGGGTGTGCGCAGTTTCCTGATGATGCGTCCGGCCCATGGGCTGGCAGTTTGACACCCCTGAATCTGAACAGCAGCCACTAATGTGTGCATTTTGTTTCTTTTATATGCAATGACATATAGGCAGCAATTTTAGGCATATCAAAGCATGAAATATACCTAATGCTGTGATAAATAAATTTTAAAGCAGTTTACTACTTCTACCCCAGTAATGGGAAAAGCCACCTGTAAAAAAGCTGATATCTCCCTATTATTATTTTTTCCTTTAAAACAAATTTCACTATTAATTGTTGTTAATGAGTTGTTTGCTTAATAAAAAAGCAAAGTGCTTCCACTTCTATCAGAGAGCAACTTTGCTTATACCCTGGTCATAATTACAACTTGATTACATCTGTCTGTCTCTTGACATTCAATATTTTTAGGCATCCTAGTGCTGTTTTAAAAAAGCCAGCACATTCGATTTCACAATATTGGTAAGAAGGGGGCATTTTTTTTATATGAAAGCATCTCCATCTTCAGATCAAAATGTTCATCCAATTAAAAAATGTGATATGAACAAAAAAAGACAACAATTGCTCTTCCATATGAACGCTGTGCCAGATCACTAATGAACTCTGAATTAGTGTGAAGACCTTCAGGGTCAAGTAGATTTTGCAGGTATTCTTCTCTCCATTTCTGGAATGGATTTATACCTATAAGCATTTATAAGAGATGTTGAATTCCAAATGTTTTAAACCCAGAACAGTAATTTGGAATGCAAGTATATGTATACAAAATGATAGAAAAAGTTAGTTTTAAGTCTAAAGCAATTGTTTCAAACTTGAATCAGGTTATTTCAAATTCAAAATGGTTTGTTTTGCACACCATACAATGTATAGTTATTGTGAGTTGATGCCTAGAAATTGGTAAGTCCACAGTACATCAAGAACTTCTGATTAATACATTCCAACCTTTACAAATTATTAAAAATGTATTTATTATATTTTTATATATCAATTTCTCAGCCTCAAAAGTCTTGCTGATAATGGAAGGAATAGTCCAAGCTTGAAACTCAGTTAAATTTAAGTTTTTAAAATAAAGGCTTTTTTCCCCTTTACATTAAGCAATGTTTTCTGTGAGCTCCGGATAATCTTAAAATGTATTAGGAGTTACACGTAATAGACCTGCCTCATTTGTGTATGGTTTATTTAAGACAATTTTAAGCAGCTCTTCAGGATATATGGTTATATTTGTATTATTGTGTATAGAAAATCTGCCCAATCATAAGAACTCCTGGGGTAAATTATAAACTTATTAGAAGATTAAAACTAACCATTTAATCTAAAACTAATAAATGCATAAGAAAATGGCAAATGAAATACAGATCTCCAGAGTCATAAGTGCAAGATAATACAAATCTAAAAAAAACTGGAAGAAAATAAATATATTAGATTTCTGAAAAATATACAGGCGGCTGAGAAGCCAACTTAGAAAGATTATTCTTTGAGTTTGACCAGAATCCTAGAAAAATCTTTCTCTCTGATATACTTCTGCCTAACTTCATTTGGCAGAACCACCCAAAGGAGGCCTATGGTTGATGACCAAAGTGCCTGAAAGGAAGTCATCCTTAAGAGCAGGAATAGAAATACTGCATCCAAGCCCCAGAATTCTGCAAAATTAAAGATCTCCAGGGCCTGGAGTGGGGAGAGATGGAAATTATTCCATGAAGAATAAATGCATTCTGTCTCACACACTAAGATTATCCATTCCCATATTGGCTGTGGGTAGCTTAGAACATACAATTAAATCACATACAAAAATAATATTAAACAATAACAGTAGGCTTGGCTTTTATAATTCAATTTATCTCAAAGGCACCAGATTAAGGATGTTTATTTTACAAGCTGTAATATGATAGCTCTCACCTTACTCACTCCATTTCTTTTGTTCAATATCTTGTAAATATTTAATATTCCTAAACCATCTGTCTGCCTTTCCTTCTGCCTCTCTTGAAAGTTTATGAAGATTGTATTTGTAACATATTAGGGCAGGGGTTCGCAACCGGGGGTGTGAAACAACATTCCAGAGGGTGTGAAAACTTGGGTTTAGAAGTTTCAAAATTATAGCGTATATGCATAATTTGTTGTCACTATTTTGAACTTTTGTAAGGGATGCGAGAATGTATCAGAAGCGTTCTAGGGGTGCAGGGTATAGAAAAGGTTGGGAACTGCTATATTAGGGCTATGCACACCCAAAAATCATTCAAGTATTTTTGTGACTCTGTAAACACAGCACATCTCTGTGTCAGCTCTCTTAAGATCCCTGTTAACTTGAAAGAACTGACTACTTTTTTCAGGCTCATACAGGAAAATGAAAAGAAAAGGACTGTTTTAATAAAGTGGAGAGAGTTGGTGTCTTCTGGATGATCAGGAGCACTTCTTCCAAATCATTTTTATAGGATCACATCTCTAATTAATATTTTGTGCTATGATATTTTCTAAATTCCAACAGTCTATCACCTAATAATTTAAAGGTTTTTGTGTGTGTTTCCCTCTAGTATTTCTGTTGCTACATATTTTTTCCCTTAATATGTCATTCCTTCCCCTCCCTTTTTTTTAACAGAGTTTCTTTGAAGGACAGTCTGCACCATGGGACTCAGCTAAAAAAGATGAGAACCGCATGAAGAATAGATATGGGAATATCATTGCATGTAAGTGTTGACAGTATAATTGTACTACTGTGCAAACTCCTTTTAGTTACTGACAACACTGCCCACTGATATGTAGCACTATGTATCTGGAGTAAAAATGGAGCGCTACTTATTATAATGAATGAATATTTAAGAATTCAAAAGACAGAAAAATAAAGGAAGTAACAAGCCTTTGTGACTAGAATACTGATGTCAACTATGGCACTCAGTGAGTAGCATTGTCTCTCTATCCTAGCTCTGAAAGGATGTATGGATAAAATAGGAAGATAAAACAGCTTTTACTATATGAAGTATAAAATGGCTACGTATGTTACATCATATAATTATCTTTACATTTGTACAGATATTTTAGGATCTGCCAATAACATGGAAATCATTTGCTTACCGTAGTACACATACAAATGTGCCCCTCACCAATATACTTTAATGTTATTGTAGACATCCCTTTTTCCATACACTAAAAACACTAAACAACTAAAGGAACTTCTTGTCTAAGTCCCTGAATAGTATTGACTTTCTCTCATACACTTTTTCTAAATCAACACAATAATGGTCTTTCATTCAACAATTTAAAGAGCCTTGGTGGAGCAGTGGGCTGATGCCTCCTTAAGTAACACCAGCTGCCTGCAATTATTGCAGGTTCGCATCCCACCAGGCTCAAGGTTGACTCAGCCTTCCATCCTTCTGAGGTAGGTAAAATGAGGACCCAGATTGTTGGGGGCAATTAAGCTGACTTTGTAATAATGCCGCTTGGGGGGGGTGAAAGCCCTAATAAGCAGGCATATACATTGAATGAAGGCTACTGCTAAGCTTGTAAGCCGCCCTGAGTCTTCGGAGAAGGGCGGGATATAAATGGAATTAAAAATAAAAAAATAAAAATAAAATTTTTAATTACCCTAGTGAGGAAATAAAACTGGTCTGCACACCTTCCAGTTGAACTGCAATTCCTAAATTTTGCTCATTGTCATAGCCTCTGCTCCAGCAATCCCCAATCTTTCCAGCTTGGCAGCCCAGTGGGGGGGCATGTGAATGGCAGGCATGCATGCACACACATAGCTCCATTTGGAGTGTGAGTGGAGGGTGCTTGTACTCGCACACAAAGCTCCACTCACATGAGCAGCAGGTACTTGTGCTTGTGTGCAAAGCTCCACTCGTGCGAGCGGAGGGCGCTTGAGTGGAGAGCAAATGGCACTTTGCTCGCAAGCGTAAATGCCCTCCGCTAACGCAAGTGGACCTTCATGCACATGCACTTGCCCATCTCTCCCATGGCACGGTAGTGGGCCACAGTAGTGAGCCACAGCCAGGGGTTGGCAACCCCTGCTGTATTCTCTTAAATTGATATCTGCCAATACATACCCAAGCATATTTGACAAATTCCCCAGTAGTTTTTTTCATTCACTCTTTTTATTTTTCCAGTAATCCAGTCCTGTAAATATTCTCTCCAGCACTCTTTCACTTCAGTTTCATCTCAGATTTCATTATTTTTCATTATTTTTATTTCCATTCACTATGCTGGAGCCTCCATCAACATTGCTTTGCATTTTCTCTGCCTCTTTCTCTTATAGAACTAGAGCATCTATTTTCTCTATACACATTGTACAATATCTTTCTCTCTTCATTTCTTGCAACAACCATTCTCTTACACAATAGGTATCCACAATCTCTTTCAGTTTGTCCACAAAACAAACTATATCTTATCTCCCATTAATGTAACTCACTTCTGTGAGTTTATAACATACCTTTTCACTGTATTTCAAGCTGCTTTTATATTTCCTTATATATACTCTCTGTTCACTCTGTTGGGAAGCTAATCTCTCTTCTAATTCTTTTTTAAATTAGATTCATGCTTTCTCTTCTTGCAGTCATTCCACTTTCACTACTTGGGGGTTTCTTTGCACTTTTTTTCTTTTTTCCCAAGGTCTTTGGTAATAGCAAAACCTGTCATCACTTTTATATCCTTCACTAACTCACCAACACATTTTCACCCAAACAATCAAAAGCTGCTTTTAGATTTATGTTTACTCCTATACCGTGTGTAAAATAGAACTGAAAGGGAATTTTATATGAGTTGATAGAATTACGAATTATGTGTACAGGTTTAGTAAACAAAAATGAAAGGCCACAATACTAAATCAATGGACTAACAGGAAAATAAGCATGTTTTCCTTTGGCAATATATCATTAATTATGCATTTAATTGCTGCAAGATTGTAAGATTGTTTAATCAAATAAAATAAAGTATATTAACATACTTTAAATGAATTATATAAATCATGAGCTTTTTTATTCCTTATAAATTGAAGAAATATATGAATTATATCCCATACTTAAAATGAAACATACTGAAAATTGAAGAACAGTTCTGCATAATAATAAGACTTATGTATATAACTGAAGATAAGATTGCAATTAAATCAGAGTTTTAATTAATAAGAGATAATTAAGCAACTTTAAATCATGAATATTGAATCTATAAATAAATCAGTCTAAGGATCATCACAAAAGTGGAGTTTATGTTCTTATGGTCTTGGTTGCCAGAAAGAATCCTTTAAAAGTTTTATCTGCCTGTTAGGCAGGAAACTGGAAACATTGCTATGAGGATTTGTTACAGGACCTTAATTTATATGGCCTGAAAAACATAACATCAAGTAACAGATGATATCTCTATCAGATTTATGGACTATTTCTCCAAATTCCAATGTAGAGTGTATTATTATTATTTAAAAAAACAATACCTGAAATTGATTTCCCAGCTGGCTTAGAGAATGGTGTTGTTAGTTATTTACTTACACACCAATATTCTATAATTACATGCAAATTACAAAATTCTATCTGGCTGCTTATAAGGTCTATTGATCTGACTACCAGATTAATTTAAATAGTTAATCTATTTTGGTGTGATTTAGTAACTGTTTGTAAATAGAAACCAGTAGGGTGACTATTTAGTCAAGAAATGGTTACATCAATTTTAATATTACACTTACATTGGATTTTTTTTATTCTTATTTTGGGGTCATCTTGACTGCATGCTGGCTTAGAAAGGTAGGAAGGATATAAGTCAAATGAAACAATCAAATAATGTTGTCTAGTGTTAGAAAGATTTCTTAAAGATCACTTAAAACTTTCAACCCTATCTAAATATTAAAAGATAGTTGAAATGAATACCTTATCACTCAGCACTTGTTAGCAGTGCAACTTCTCAAATATTTAAAATTCATATAACCATATTAATTGATCTGAAGTATATTCAGACTCAACTGATAAAGACAAAACTTTTAAAAATGAAGTTTGAAGATACAAAGGAGTACAATTATCAGGCTTTTGATGATTAATTATCAAACAATTAATATCAAATAAGATGTTCATAGGGAAGGGGTACTTGATAAATTTTAACACCTTTTGTAACAGGACTTTCCATGTTAAGTAATCACTTTCCCCCATCTCATCACTAGCCTCTGTGTGTATGTGTGTGTATATATATGTTTCTGTATCTGAGGGAAACTAGTATGTACATTATATATACATATATACACAAACACAATATGAGATAGCAAATAAATTTAATCAGGTGTTATTAATTCCTAGACTTGCCTTTTTGGAATGTGGATATATAAACTATCTGTCTGTCTGTCTGTCTATCAATACACATGTGACACAACAGAAATTGGGAAGCATAGTTTGAAAGATAGAACAATTTTTGTCTGTATTTGTCATTTATTTCTACATACATTTTAATTTAAGTCCATCTTTTTCAGTACCAATTTCCTTTTCAAATTTCCTGAAGAAAAGATTTAAACAATGAAAAAATAGGATTTATCTGTCTGTGTCTTTTATACTTTATATGAAGAGCTTGACTGACACATCATTTCAGGAACAGAACAGCCATGTCCCTAACAATATCATTTATTATTCTCTGCTTCCCATTTTGTTCTATAGCCCATATTTTTTTCTAACAGAACAATCTTTGTGTGGTATATACGAGTAGAGTACTAATTCAAGAAACTCTTAAAACATCTTCTTGAGATATTGCAGTGGAAGAAATGCTGTGGTCCACCAAGCACAGCAAATAAAAAATAGTAAGAATTAGGAAATGATGGGCTTTTAACATTATTTAAAGGACAGGTCAACCTAAAATTACAATTAACTCAGCAATTCAATCTAAGATCTGTTATAAAGTAATCTTTTAGTATATGCATACATAAGGTTGGATAGTTCTTTGTTTTTTCCTTGCATAAAGTATTCTGTACTTGAGGGAAATATCAACTAAAAAAAACCGGAAATGTAGTTTAATTTGTGTTCATACAAAAGCAAAACCAGCCTTTTTAAACTAATGATAATATTAGAGATCAAAATATATCTTTACAAGTAAATTGGTATTCCTTCCAATACAAATATAACTAATCAATGATATTTTATGCCTACTGAGCAAAATACAAATTATTTAATTTATTTTTGTGGGGATTTTTAGATGATCATTCTCGAGTGAGACTGCAGCCTGTTGAAGGGGAATTAAACTCAGACTACATCAATGGAAATTATATTGATGTAAGTATACTATTATAACATAACAATTTGTTCAAATATTTAATGCCTTTTTAAAAATAGATAATACATATAGAGCTGCTGCCAGTTGTTAAATACTATGAGAACTCATAGTTTTCAGTTGTCACGTTTGACATTAAATGTACCAAAGATTTGTTCATATGAAATTTAAATAGCTCATTTCCTAAAACTGTTGCATTATGGAATAAAAACTTCACAATAATTTTATCTGGCTACTTTTCTTCATAAGTTTTAAGAGTCCCCGTCCTCATTCGAAACATTAATTTTAGTTTTTTGTCAAGGCTTGGAATATAGTAATTCCCTTTTTTAAAAAGAAGCTGTTTGCAAGATTAACGTGATCGAACTCCATAATTTTTAATACAGTGGCTTGCAATGTCTCTTCATCCATCTAATTTTAAGCAACCTTCAGAATGGGATCTGCCTCTGTTAACTAGAACTTCTGAGGCAAGCAAGATGTTTCATTAAATATGTATATTGATTAATTAATTCTTGAAGATTGCTTCTTTGTTCATCCTGCATTATGTTAACTTAATGTTTTACATTAGAATAAATTCTGTAAGAGACAGTAGTTGGACTGAAAGAATCAAAAGTAAGAAGGAATATTAAAAAAACAATGTCATTTAAGTCCCAGCCTACAAAGTGTTTCAAATATTTTTGCATATAATGTATTGTTCCAAAATGTAATAATCTGAATTTATATTTTACCTTGACTTTATATTTTATATTTTACCTTGACTTTTTATACCTTAGAGCAGGGGTGTCAATCTGCCGGCCCATGGGCCAGTTGCATCATACAGAGGCCACACCCACCTCAGCTCCGGCAATGCAAAAAAAGTTGCGATATGTTGCATCACGTGACGAGTTTGACACCTTTGCCTTAGAGACTCCTTGTTATCATTTTCTAAGATTGTCAGGGTGTACAACAATTATAGCACAAAGACCCATGACTTTTAAGCATTAAGTACAGTAAGATTTTATCTGGGGGGGAAAAATAATAAAACATTGTGATGTCCTTTTGAGCTTGATTTTTGGTACATCCTGTATATTCCTGAATATTGTTGTTTATACTGGAAGGGTTTATTTCATTTTTAATTAAACAGTCTCAACATTATTATGTTGGATACATACTTCAGGAGATTGCTACAACTTCACTCATATAGCAGATTAATTCATAATTAATTGGCACCATTGCTTGTACCTGAGTGTTCTTACTCATCTGCAAGACTTTTGCAAACTTCCATTTTCAAGAAACCTTACAGAAACATCAGCTGTCTGTAATATTGTTGTTAAGTGGCAGAGAGACTTGGTTGCTTCCTAGTGATTGAACAGAGATTGGCTAAGACATCTCTGGTTATTGGTTATGAAATACATATTGTATATTGATTGACTATGCAAGCATTACAGTCTCACAGAAAAGGATGCTGGTTAGCTATAATAGTCAACAAATTCTGTTTCATTTCAAGTGGGAAATTAGACAACTCAGGAAATGGAAAGAGTTGCTATCTGGAAGTATCCTAATCATACTTAGAAGATATCCACAGCAGTCATGACTAATTAAAGTCCGTTTATTTAAATAGCTGTACTCTCAAATGTAGCTGAGTTTGGATCCAGCTTTGAACTAATTTGTTTGAAACTAAATTGTAATTCAATTATTAATTTAATAGTTTATTTACCAAGATAAGTTGTAGTGCTTCAGCTAAATCATAATACATTATTTAATGTTTCTTAACTGTTTTCTCCTTACTGTTTAATACTAAAGCTACTTTAATAGTAAGACAATTAATATAGTTTGGAGTATCTCTAGTAAATTATTAATGGCATGGTAAGCCACTTTAAATCACTCCATAGAATAGCAAATGATTTATAGGTGTTAATCATTGTATAAATATTTCTACATTTTCTTCTCTTTCGTCACAGGAAAAAAATCCCTTAATTTACTTAGCAAAATAATTAAAGGAACATTTAAAAAGTTTTTCAGAGGCTATTAAATGTTTTTTTGTCTCATGTTACTGATTATGAATACTATCATTAAATCCCTAGTGATTTGGTTACATTTATATATATTTCATTATTATTATTAGACTTTTATTGTGTATTTTATTTATATTTTAAACCAGTTTTAAAACTGATGTTATAATTACATGGATGTATGTTCAAAGTATGGCAGAGCTATTAAAATACTAATTTTTAAAATATAAAATACAATGTCTTCTAGACCCAAATAAATTTTAATTACCTAACAGAAAATCTAAATTATTAAAATTGTCTGCTCACACAATATATATTAATAATGTTATGACTTTTAGGAAAAAATATAAATTGTTTTATCTTTTTTCCCAACTTGATTTGAGCCACCAATCCAAGTGCATGCATTCAATGAAATGTTTTTTCCACTTGTGAACCATGACAATTTGAAAATATTTCATAAGGATTGAATTGCAAAAGATTGTGACCATCTAGTACTAACTTTAAGTCATATAACTAATAGGATACTGCTGTGAATAACTGAAATTTCAGTCTGTAATTCTAATTTACAGATTCATTGTGTGCAAGTCAATTAAAATGACCTTTAGGTAGACCAGATTTTTAGTTATATATTCATTTGCAATTATATATGAATTTGTAATTATGCAAATACATAAATTATAAAACTATATGTAGATATACAGTCTGAAGCATATCTTTTCTGCTTCAGAAACATTGAATATATTCAAAAAGTGGGATGCAAAAGGGAGTTTATGTTTAGTGATACAACAATTAATCTTCCTGTTAATACAGTATATACAGACAATTTATATTGCGATTGTGAAGATTGTCAATATGATAAGTCAGATATCATTTACATGTTTATAAACTGCAGTTGTAGCTACTAAAATATTACTTTGCACAGTTCCATTGACAACTATTAATTTCAACATTATTTCTCACACTGAGGTCATGTTTCACTTATTTACTATTTCAGTTATTTATTTACTATTTAAAATAGTGCTTGCTACTAAGATCTCTAGAGATTTATAGCAAAATAAAATCTATATGATAATGTTTACATTTCTCATCTTGTATATGTGATAAAGCAAGTCACAAAATATTTTAAATATTTCAGGGCTATCATCGACCAAATCACTATATTGCTACTCAAGGTAAGTTTAATGTACATTTATGATTTATTTGATTGTGTTTTTCCTTTTAAATGATTAGCATCCCTGTAAATATTTTGCATTCATTTAAATTATAGTAAATCATAATATTTTAAACTTCCAATTCATCAGGTGTTTTAATTTTTAAACATTACTCCCCTGTCTCCAAATGCTATATTTAAAAAAAAATAACCATGGGGGAAGGGTTGGGCAAAATAATATTATAGCTGATATTTGAAGGTAGAGTCTTTAGTGATCTCTGAGCTTGGTTGTTTTCTTGCATATGTTTCATTACCCAACTAGGTTACATGATCAGTGCTAGAAGGGAGTGGCATTTGCACTGTCAAACCCCATTCCCTTTTAGCACTGATGAAATTACCTAGTTGGATAATGAGATGTCTGAAAGAAAAGAACCAAGCTCAGAGAGCAGCAACAATTCCACAGGGCAACCCTGAGCTACAGATATTCTCCTCTATCAGTATTTGAAGGTATTGCATTCCTATGGATTAGAGAATAAAGCATACAGTAATAGATCAAATGTGCAGGTGAATAGCCAGGAGAGAGAGAGAGAGAGATCTTAAATTTACCAGAATAGTCTCTGTTCTTCTATTCTGTAATAAAAAAGACCTTCCAGTTCTTTGTAATGAGCACATAGCATTATTTCTACTTTCTGTTACACTATGCTACTCAAAATGATAATTGTGCTTCAGAGATTAGTTGAGATACAACTGTGTCAGAATCATTCTGTATTCAAAGATACAAACCATGATATTGATTGATTAATTATCTGATTTCATCATTGTTAAACACAACTGTTCAGTCTTGTAGCCCAGTACATTCCTTAGAATTTTGAAAGAGAGAGATAGATTATGATGACAGTGAGTATTTAACAAACAGCAGAATTTCAGGAATTTGCAAAATTAAAGATCCACAAGAGACTTGTTTACATATGTGAAAATACTTTATAAATTCATTTAAAACCAAGTCTTTGTTATTGAAAACAACTGTTAACATCTGTAGAGATTCCTTTTTTATTCCCTTGAAAAGATCTGGTTTACACTTTTATTAAATTAATGCTGTCTTATTCTTTAATGAGTTTATGTAAGAAAGACAACAGGTCCCCAGAAAAATTAAGTTTCCATCTCCTCCCACAGAAAATGAATAAAAGATGGGTTATTTTTCCAAAACAATTGTATTTATTTTATAAGCTAGTGTTGCCACCAACAGACAACTGCATCATTCTGTATACTAACAATTTATGTCATTTGCAGGTATTATAGTCAGCTTTATCCTACCTAAAAAGAAAAAAAATGTGATTCTTAAACGCATTTGGGACAAGTTTAAACAAAGCTCTTTAGTTGAATACAGATCAATGACCCCACAAAAACAAAGGCTTACAATGATCACATAAGCAAATTTAGTGTTGATCAATTTAGTAAAACATATGTATTAAAGTTGAGAGGCTTAATTCATCCTCACAATTGAGTGAGAGAGCATGACTTTCAGCCATCTTTTCTCTTATAAATAAATTCTTATTTAGACATTAGAAAGAGTTGTACATCATTATAGACATATTCATGAAGCATTTATTTTGAAGGAATTTGAACATGCTTAGATAAAAATCAAAAAATTATCTATCGAATTGTGGCCCGCTTGAAATCATATAGATGAAATTCAGTGGAAATGAGGGGAAAATGTTCCTGTGTCTAGTTATTTTGGCATGCAATGCCCTACAGTGGTGTCCCGAAGGAGGAGTTGATACAGTTTATGTCCAGGATATGAATCTGTAGCTATTTCCCAAAGCTCCTTCTGACCTATGGTGTGTGTGTGTGTGTGTGTGTGTGTGTGTGTGTGTGTGTGTGTCTGTGTGTGTGTGTATGACTGTGTGTAAAATATATGGCTGTGAATGGTTCATGCCCAAGTTTTCTAATTTCTCAGGTATTAAAATTTTGTTCTATTTTGAAGTAAAATTCTATATTTAGCTTTCTAAGATTCTTTCTAAAATAATCAAAACCAATTCTCTTATTTTAATCACGTGACAACTTAATTTATGTCATCAAGCTAAATATAGTGCTTAATTTTTTTTGTTCTACCTGTATATCAGGCATGCCAAACTCGCAATATCACGTGATGTGCGACGTATCGCAACTTTCCCCCATTGCCGGCAATGGGGTAGGCACAGTTTCGGCGTGATGCATACAGCCCGTGGGCCAGCAGTTTGACATCTCTGCTGTATATAATTTGGAGGCCTATCTGTCCTTTAACAAGGAGTGTGATTTTACTTGGCTGAGGTCCACATACAATATTTGTGGTGGGAGTGGCCATACAAATGCTAAATTTGATTTTGTTTCATTTATATTTGAATTAATTTTGCAATTACATGATCATTCAGCATTCATTTTAAATAAGTCTTCATTTGTGTTATGTTAAAATTATATTTTGATCAGACTTTTTTTTTGAGGTCCCTGAAAATAGTATCTGAGATATTAGGCTGGTAGTTCCTGTGGATCATCAGTTTTTGTACCTTTGCCCAAATGTCTTAGATTGCAGTTACTCAAGTTGTAAAAGAAAGTCATTCTAAATATAGGCACCCTCTTTTAATCATTGGATATTTTTCATATAATGAGAAAAAAACAGGACTATTAATCATTCTCATTATTAAACATATAACATCATTATAAGTTGACTTCAGTAATGACATGAAATAATTAAATAATTTAAACAAAAGTATGATGACATGTTTATCCATTATGATATAATTGTAACCATTAGAGCTGGCAACCCATGCTTTAGCTCTGTTTCACAACCATGCATTATTTTAATAAGTGATAAGACATACAATCATTTTAAGGACTTCTTCAATTGTAACAGTTTTTACCTTTGCCCAGCTCTCTGTTCATCTTCATTAAAAGCTAACCATAAATATCCTAAGGTTGCATTAAGCCATAACTGCATATTTCATACAAATAATGTTCACCTTAATGATACTTAATAATAAACCACAAAAATAAAACAAGCAGTATCTCCTGTAGCAGAAGCATATCTCATTTTTAGCAGCATACAGTAGTTTCAGTTTTAAATTCTCTTTAGTATCCTTCATGCTTATTTCTTCCCATATTAATTAGTGTCTGTCTATGCTAGTAAATCATTGGTATGCTTAATCATTTAGGTCATAAGTCCCACCAATCACTTTATCAAAGAGCTGAGTGTCATTTCTTTTTCCCCCCATATAATTTCATTGAAAATTACATTACACAGATTAATACAGATTATAATAGTAAAATAATATTTTATATAAAATAACTTTCCCCTTCAACCCTAACCCCTTCAACTACACGTAGAGGTAGTCCTTGACTTACAATAGTTCATTTATTGACTGTTCAAAGCTACAATGGCACTGAAAAAAAGTGACTAACAACCATTTTTCACACTTATGACCATTGTAGCATCCCCCATGGTCACACGATCAAAATTCAGATGCTTAGCAACTGACTATTTTATGATGGTTGCAGTGTCCTGGATCATGTGATCACTTTTTGCAACCTTCTGGCAAGCAAAGTCAATGGGGAAGCCAGATTCACTTAACAACCATGTTATTAACTTAACAAATGCAATGATTGACTTAACAATTGTGACAAGAAAATTCATAAAATGGAGCAAAACTCATTTAACAAATGAGTTTCATTTAGCAAAATAAATTTTGGACTCAAGATGTGGTTGTAACTTGACGACTACCTGCATAAAGAACTTTAACAGCATGTCATATCTCTTTAAAATACAACAATTTCTTCATCTCATGTCTCACCTCATTGTCTACAAACAGATCTTTAAAACCTCATCATTTTTTTAAAAACCTCATCATTTTAATTTTGTATACTATGCATTTTAATTTTCCCTGTAAACCGCCCTGAGTCCTATTGGAATAGGGCGGTATATAAATTTAAATAATAAATAAATAATAAATAAATGTGATACCCTATATTGGAGCCACAAGCCAACTGGCAGAGCCTGGTCTTTAAGCTCTTACAGAAGGTAAGGAGGGTTGGAATTGAACTCCCTCTGGGTGGGGGGGGAGAGATGTTCCAAAGGGTAGGTGCAATTGCAATGGCAAAGAAGGCTCTTATGTACAACTGCTACTGAAACTGAGGTTTGGGAGATCATTCTAGCAGTTCCATAGTCTAAATCAGGGGTGTCAAACTGCCGGTCCACGGGCTGGATGCGTCATGCGGAAGCTGCGCCCCCCCATTGCCGCCAATGGCAAAACCGTCCTGATATGTTGCGCGACGTCACGTCTAAATACTTCCTGAATATTAAATGCTTATTTTTTTAGTATTGTTAGGAAATTAGTTTTTATTAATGAAAGTAAATTGAAAGGGCTTTCAAGGGACCTCTGTTGAGTCATTTCTAATTGTAGTTGTTTTGATGCTCCTTATCTGCTAATCGGTTACTTGGTTTTTCAGATAAAACTTGTACATGAAAATTTAGTTCTTAATATAGAAATGCTGTTCTACCTAATCTTAATCATTCTGGAGGTTTTTAAATGTTATCTTTTTCAACAAAACACAAATATGCAAAGAGATTAAGTCGAATTAAACTGAGATTTAGATTTTGTTAAAATTCAGTCTTGAGGGATTACTCTTTTTTCAGTGTGTAAAATACAAGTTCTTTCAGACATTATCTGTGCATTTAAATTATATAACAAACAAGAAAAATATATGGAATGGATATTTTAAAGTCCCAAATGTTGGAATCTTGCCTGGTTAAAATAAAGTATACATATTGTTCATAGTAATTAGCCAATCGTATTACTGGGTTAATAATCCACAGTTTTGCATACTAATTGAGACACATGCTGTGGAAACTCTCCATAGAGATCATGCATTAACAGTTTAAGTATTCCATAAGGTTACATTAAGAAGAATCACATTTCAGAACTTTTAATTAAATGACTTAGATACTGTTATTTTGGTTACTATGTCATGTATTTTTTGGCTTCAGAAAATCAAATGACATTTTGAGCTCTGTTTCTAATGTATTTTGTTGGCAGCTGGAATTCGAAATTGCAATTTGACACGCTAAGATGCTATAATACTTTTTCTAACACTGTTATCCTCTCCAGATAGTAACTAGTGAAAAACTGTGTTTAAATTTTCCTGTTTTAGTATCCTGTCACCATATTCCTCTTATCTGTCTACAGATAGCCCTTCCGTATTTCTGCTTTTCTCTCCATCCTTCTTTTCTGTCACAGTGATCTCATGTCCAGATTCTTCCATTATTTTTCAGATTCTTTTCTCAAATATCTTGCCCAGATATGTGTCTAACTCTCATTATCATTTTATATACCAAGGACAATCAAACTGATGTAGAGAAGAGAAAGAAGGAAGGGAGAAAAAGTCTTTTGTGGTACCATGCCCCCAGTCCCCATAATTTTTACAGAAACTCTGAAAGCATTAGGATAAAACTGTTTAGTTGAGTATATAACTGAGGAAAACTGAAGCAAATGCACTATATTGGGGTTGGAATTAATAAGGATTATTCTGTGAAGCATTTCAATTAAGACTTGGCCCTACTTTATTGTGCACTTAAAAGTTCTACAAGAATTTGCTAAAAAAATACCCAATTTTCTAGAAGGATCAAAGTAAGAAGAATAGTTGCTTTAATTAATTAAGAAGAGTTATTTTTGTAAAATATTAAATATTCTATTGAGAGAAAATATCACAGAAAATCTAGTGATCAAACACAACAAAGCTTTATCATCTACAAGGGCAAATCAGTGGTCATTCTTCAGCATCTTGTGTAAAGCCTGACATCCAGCAGAGTAAGTAGAAGTGTAAAAAAATAGTTTTAAGCAAGTTTTAAACATTTTTAGTTCTAAGGAGACTCACTGCATTCATTCAGCATGTTAGGTATTTGCTGCACATTTTGGAGATTGTCCTGCTGTCCTTTCCTCATCCCTATTAGATCACTCTTAAGAGGTAAAAAGAAAATACTAAAGAAATTTATTGCAGTGAGGCAGTGAGTGATACTTGGGGGTAGGGATGATGTTTCACAACAAAGGATATTCCATCCCTGCTAATATTATCCCATTCTGTCAAAACAAATGAGCAGCTCAGAGCATTTTGATGTTCCAATTACACAGTATACTTGAATCTTTTGTTACCAGAATTTTGAATGTTATGAGTGTGATCAAATCTGTTTGGCCTTGAACTCGTTTCATAAGTTCACATCAAATCATGCCTTCTTTGAATTCAAATCCCCAATTTGAATCAAATCAGAACTGATTTGCCTAGGCCTACTAAACATTGTGTTGAAAGTGGTATTGAATACAATTACCAATCCTAGTGAAGTATGCAATTCTAACGAAGTCTTAAACTTTACTTCCTTTTCAGAGTAGCAAAAAACCCACCAGTCATGTTTATCATTTTTATGTGCTGAAGAGTCTTTATAATATGTGTCAGACTTCATTGTTAGAAGGTTTGCCACTAGATTCATAGCATAAAAATAATGCATGTCCCCATAAAGTATCTGAGAATAAGCTTAAGCATAACTGATTCTAAGCCTTGCTGTTTATTTTAGTTGCACACTGACAGACTCCTCAGTCTTACCTATGTAATTAGTCAAGGCTGCACTGAAGCACAACTTGGTGGACTGTACTCTAAACTTGGCTTCTAAAGTATTTCTAGTGTCTCTTTCCTCCATCCTAAGTCTCTGGAATAAAATTGTTCAGCTTTTGATAACAATAAATCCTGTGCCCCTACCTGCTCTTTAATGCTTTTCAATTCTGTGTCGAGACAAGTGACAGAGTCATAATTTATTCAGATGTCAGAAAATAATTTGAAAAATGTCAAGTAGAAAAGAAAAATAGGATAGAAGAGAATTACTTTCAAAGACCGACAGCTAGCTTTCTTTTTTTCCCATGAATATTCTGACTACAAAAGGACTTTGCTGGTTTCCAGTAGAATTCAGAATAAATAGATTAAAAGTTCTTCATTAAAATCTCCTTCCTCAGATAATTTTAATTACTATTGTCTGGCTTAGGAAATCTGAGTGAGGAGACAATGCAGATGATATTTTAAAGAAGACAATTCCTCTCATCATTCATTCCTATAAGATCATGAACTAAACCTTCAAATTGGCATGGCTAAAAAATACGACTTGAGAAAGGAAAAAAAAAAGATGGATTATCTTGGAAGGATACTTTGATCCAGTTCTTACCAAAGCTATTGGGATTCCTAGCCTTGCAAAATTATATTACATCATTTACTTCTTTCCCCACCCTTACGTGCTAATTGTTAGGATCCGGTTTGTAGCATGATCTATGACATATATTTCCCCAAAACATAAATCTACACAGAAAAGGCTGTTTCCTAAAGATTAATGACACAATTTAGTGCCCAGTCATGCAGGCTTAATTTCCCCTAATTTGAACAGGACTTACTATAAATGATATGCAAAGAAATTTGCATATCTTTGCAGAGTATAGAAATTACTATAAAATGTACAGGAACTACATTTTTAAAAATGCTTAGGTGACAGATGCCACATGTAATACCATCAACCGTGATGTGTCATTCAGAAGCATTACTACAGAATTATTTTACTTGGTTTCTGATATTTTAGTGTTTATTAGCCAACTGGATGATACCATGGGCTCAGTTGCATAATTAAGGAAAACAGCATATGGTTCTTTTTCCCTTGCTATACTGTCCTTGGCTATACATAGTCTGGTATGAAATTGGAGCACAATGCCTATGATGATACCTTGAGCAATTGCCATTCCCCATGATTTTTTCTTGAATTTTCACACCATATTGCTCTTCTAGTTCATATAAATAGTCCTCAACTTAAGAGCACAATTGAGTCCAGAATGTGTGTCTTACGGTGGTGTGGTTATAAAGCGAGTCATCACATAACCAACTCAATTTCACAACCAGTTTTTTACCGCAATCATTAATCAATAGTCACTAAGCAAATCCAGTTGACTTTGCTGATCAAAAGCCAACTGTGAGGGTCACAAATCACGATTGTGATTACAGTGAAGAAGGTGTCAAAAATTAGGAAGATTAGATTAGATTAGATTAGATTAGATTAGATTAGATTAGATTAGATTAGATTAGATTGGTAGACAGGATGTTGTACCCATTGTAAATGCCACCTAGTTGCCAAGTTCCTTTATTGTGACCACGTAGCTGTGGGGATGACTGCAACTTCAAGGACAGGTGGTAAGTCATTTTTTCCAAGGTCAACATTGAAACTATGCTAAATCTATGTTAAATGAACAATCATAAATCAAAGACTTTTTGTACATTGCAAGTGCAGTCTATACATTGTGTCATGGTTCTGATAGATGAGACCAGTAAAAAGAACTCCAAGGCAAAATATTTCCTTAAGGAACATATTTATTTGGCTACATAATATTGGCGTGAACAAAGGTGAACCCAAGACTGATTTTTCCCCCAAAGGTTACAGTGTTAGAAAGTTGAACTTCCTACCCCAGTAATGTATCATAAATCACAGTCCCCAATTAACTACTTTCACGGGCTTTCTAACGGAAGCTTTAGCGTGCCAAAATGCAACCCGCAATGAATTGTATTTGTTCAAATACCTCTATCTTGCTTAAAACAAATGAAAGTATATTTTCTTCACATTAATCTGGAAATAGACTGGTTTATATGAGCTATTTCTAATCAGTCCCACATATGGAAAATTTACTATACCTGACTAGTGTTTTTACACAGAATTTTCTTTTCCCGAATCAACTGGTCATCATCTTCTGATCTGTTAATTTATCTGGTTTCTGCATCTTATCTTTACTACTACAAAACAGAATAGGAGTAAGACTTCTAAATTTCCTAGCCAATGCTGAGTACTGATACTTGATTCAAAATTGCAGCAATACCATATTCAAGAAAGAAACCATCAAAGTAGCAGCAGTATGCTGGCAGGGAATTGAAAATGCATTGGCTTGGCTAAGGGGCAGTTGGACTGAAGGACTGATAAATGGGAATAAGGATTTCAAGTGGTTTGCTAGTTTGATTAAAATTTTGATTGAAGAATAGGAATCAGATTTTTTGAGCTATATTCTGAGCCAAGCAATCCCAAAGCTAACTGACACTTCCATTTATACATATATAGGTGCATTAATGTTATGTCTCCCTGATTCCTGAACATTATTTGAACAGTCATAACTTGAAATAATTAGGTAACAGTGATTCTTTCTTCAGAATAATTAAGAGGTTTTCAGGCATAGATATGAGACAGCTTTTTTCTTCTTCTGTTCAATCATACCCAATTCTCAGAGGTTGCCTGGACAAGGCCTGCAATTTTCTTGGCAAGGTAAAGACATGGTTTGCCATTGCCTCTTTCTTAGGGCTGAGAGAAAGTGACTGGTCCAAGGTCATCAGCTGGCTTCCTGTCTAAGACAGTCTAGAATTCACAGACTTATGGTTTCTAGCCCGACACATCAACCACTACACTGAACTGGTTCTCAAGTATGAGATTGATAACTCTGCTCAAATAAGAAATTGAAGATATTGGTTTGGCTAGGGGAGTGTGCCTGTAAACTACTTTTGCAGAAATGGCTAATTTATGTCCTTAAGAATGGACAGCTTTTTCACTAAATAATTCCTTATAAGAAAACATAGTTGCCCTGAGTGCTCCCAACTATTGATACTGATTTTGTGAAGAATAGTTACCTAATTTTAATAGATCTGCTCCTTTTGTAGAGGACCCAGAGGGGAGGGGGGAAAGTGGGGGAGGAAAAAATCTTGAACCTTGCAACCTTATATTTTCTTTGTATTTTCAAATGTGTATGGATTTAACAAATTACTTTAATGAATTATTGTTAACTGGGCACGTAGGTGGATTTTGTAAATACAAGTTTAATAGTATTTTTAAAATGTTCTTGCTCTTGGGCACATCTTAACATGTAATTAAGCAATGTAGGTTATTTGCATCCCTGTTTCCCTAAAACATTTTATTTTAAGAGGGATTACAATTACAAGCTCATCAGATGTACATGGTTATGATTTTTAAATGTAAAAATGTGTTATTTTTTTTTATAAATATTTAGGCGGTGAGCATACCTAATATTCCTTCCTCTTCCTATTTTCCCCACAACAGTCCAATTAAATGGGTTGGGTGGAAACAGAGTGACTGTCTCAAAATCACACAGCTGGCTTTCATGCAAGGGTGGGACTACTACTCACAATCTCCTGGTTTCCAGCCTGATGCCTTAATTCTCATGGATAAATGATCAACTATGTAGGAAGTTGTAAGGAAGATTATAATGAATATGTATAGATAGTGGGATTTTAATAAATGGCAATGATACCATTTTCTCTAAGCAGCGTTACCTGAAAGAGAAAAAATACAGGCACAAAGGTGGCAGATTACATGAACCTTTGCCCTACAGAGTCAAATTCGTATTTCAAGAATCAAGTTCAAGATCATAGTTTGATTCTAAAATTGTAAATGTGAACTGGATTGATTGATTGATTATTAACCACATTTATACACTGCTCCAATCATAACCAACTCTAAGTAGTTGACATATCTTAACATAGCTGTAGGATTTAAAATCTTATATTTCAAAAAAGAGCCCAAGTACAACAAGATGTTGAAAGATGTTTAGTCTTTGTTGTTCACCTTCATATAAGCTTGCACTCATACATTCTGCATTAGATTCTCTATGAAGGTAACTTTAAGTATCAATAGAAGAGTAAATCAGGGTTAACCTAGACAGTCCTTGGTGCTCTTTAAATTTGTTTTATTGAAGACATTTCATTACCCAACTAGTAACATCATCAGTCTCCCTTCGAGCATTGATAATGTTACCTAGTTGGGTAATGAAATGTCTGCAGAAAACAAACAAGCCTCAGAGAGAACCAAATGCCCTACAGTATTTTAATTGTCAGAGGATGCCAGTGACTTAGCAATGGTTGATTCAATTTTGAAAAGTTACACTGTATGTCATTTGTAGTGAAGCATCTGATCTAATTAAAGGTGTTAACTATTATTAGAAACAGAACTGGAGTTTTTCTCCAGGTTTATTTTTCATGGGGATCTGGATATGTCTTATAATATTAAAGAAGCTGAGTTGGCTACTATGAAAAAAATATTAGGCAAAGATTGCTTCTACTGAGACTAGTTCTGTTTCCAAATCTAGGGTTGTATTTCATACATATTTGGCAACATATCAGACATAAAAGGGAACTAGGCTTTTCTACTACATGGATGCAGCAACATTCCAACTTGGTTGTATCCTCAAAGAACAGATGATAATCTTTCAATTTAAACATACTGCAGAACTCCACAAAGTTTAAACTCAGGAATTATCATTTGTTTGAACTATGTTTAGTGAAAACAAAACAGAATCAGAGTTAAGATTGCTTTATTGTCTAAAAATTCTCATATTCAGACATAATTACTACTGATTTTAAATGGTTTATTTAAAATCAAAAGTGAACATTTCTAATTTTTCAATGCAATAAATAGATAAAGGAGATAAAGAGCACCCAATCTCTAAACTGGCACAAATTTCAGTCATTTAGGACAAAAGCATTAATTTGAATTACATTGAAGTTCTGAATAATCCTGTACACATAAGCAAAGAATAGGAATTTCTGTCACCTAAACAAACATGAGTATATATGCAGAAAAGTGCAAAGAGCAAAGTGATTTTTTAAAGCAGCAACTGATTTGTGTAGGCTACTCAGCAGTTAAATTAGTGAAATAAATTGTGGCTACTAACAAATATAATGAAGAAGAAGAATGTACAATGAATTTCTTACTGAAGTGACATTGTCTGTAATTTCTGAATAGACACTTCCGTAATGTGCCTTTTGAAAAAGAAAGACACAGCATCACCCTGATACTAGTTTCAAAAATATTTAATTAAGCAGCTTTCTTACAATAAAATCTATAATCTTAATAATATGCCTAACTTGAAGGAAGTAGATCACCATTTAGAAGAGTAGAGTGAAAGGATATACTCGTAAAATATTTCTCACACAAGAAATCTTTAAAAGAACTTCTAAATGTACATTGCAAATAATTAATATACATGACTAATTTTACATGTCTGTATTTTAGGACATTGGTGTATGGAAAAAACAGAATTATCAGTAGTGGGCTCCTTTAGCATGTCTATAATACAAAATAATTACTTACACATCCCTTAAATCAGCTTATGGCTAATTCCTGTGTATTCTCTCTGTGTGTAGAGATTTAATTGAAACTTCTATGCATTGAGCATATGTGAATTGAACCCACCAAAATAACAGGGTTATTACCAGAGGTACTATTTCTCCCCAGCTCACTTCCCTCATTAAGATGAACGGCAAATAAAATTGTCAAGCCTGGCATTTAAGCAATTTTCTCTATAGTTATTAAAATAATAAACCGTCTCCAAAAATCTGTCACTTTCAGAAAGAGCAATTTGGGAATTGGACTAATTAGATCGACAGTGCAAACTCAAGAGAAATATTAAAACTGGAAATACAATCAGTTGAAAATTTTCTTGTGTCAAAAACTTATTTCCTCATGTGAGCCTGATGATGCGGATAAATTAGTTAAAATCTTTGGAATCATACCCTTCCAAGTAATTAAAAATCTTCCAGGGCTAAGCATACCATCTGGCCCTTAGAGATGGTTAATCAGGGACAGTAAGTTCCAACCACATTTAAAGAAGCTGTAGTTAAACATTTGCTTAAAATATAGAACTCTAAATTATGGATAAATATTACCCAGTATGTTGTGCATCTTTCCCGACTAAGATACTGAAGAAAATTAGCTCTGAACCCCAGGGGGTGCGAAATGATATTGAATTTTTGGATCCATTCCGATCTGGCTTCTGATCTGATCTGGGGGCAGAAAGAGCCTGATGGGGTTTCATTACGGAATTAGAATAGAGAATGATTGGCGAAATCAGCATTCTTGCTTCATCATTTCAGACTGCTTCCATTCAGGCTAGTTTATTATAACATGCATTAAGTGGGCTGCCTTTAGAGACAGTTAGGAAGCTGCTGCAGGACAAAGCTATTCAATTATTGGCAGAGTTTAGGCAATTAGAAGATATAACAGCAATCTTAGATCGGTTGCCAGAGCATTTTAGGGCCCAGTTTAGAATGCTTCTCAGCCCTAAATAATTTGTAATGATACTATTTGTCTATCCATTTATACCTCTCTGAGGTGTATAATTTCCATGGTCAGCCACAAGAGTGCAAGGCCATTCTATTAGATTAGAATGCAGAAATGATAAGCCAGAGGAAGCTCCAGTCTTCTCCACACAATGCTTTATGAGACTCTGTGTCTGTTTTTAATTAGATCTTTAGCGACCAGGGTGTTCTTTCTCTTCTGCCTTTAAATAGGTGAAATCTGTTTATTTTACAAATTTTTGTTCATAAAATACTAGCATGTTTGTTTATTATATTTCCACTGAGAGAAAGAGGGGAATTCCTTTAGGAAGTTTTGCCGTGAAAGATGGTGGGAATAGTATTTTAAAAATCCTCATAGCCTTGTTAATTAGAGAAAATAACCTCAGTAGTCAACTCTTCATATTAAGAGGAAACAGTGCATCAAACCAAATGACAACAGAGGCTTATTAAATATATAGCATCCTAAATCAATCTGTTGCATTTCTCTACGATCCTCAAAATTAGTGTAATTGAATTTGCTCTTGCTAAGTGTACAGAAGTGCCAGCCCAGGGGGCCTTCCAGGGTGACTAACTAGAGCCATTCACATAGAGATCTCTAATCTACATGCAAAGTTTTATTCACACAAGTGTGCATTGATTTTTAGGCAGAAGATACCCATGGAGAAAGTATATGCAGCAGGCTCTTTCCCCATCCAAAGCACACCTCTTTAAAAGCCTTCACTAGGACCAAATGAGCCTTTAAAAATGTGATTGCCGAATCAATGAGATGACTTTTCAATGGGGAGTTATAATGTTTAGAGAAGGGGTGATTAGCTGATTCTTCGAGCAACAGCTCTCAAAAATATCCCTCCATGTGCCAATTAAACTCCATTGGCACCAAAGAGGGCTTTTGAAGATTTGATTGCAATGCAGGAACGGGAAAAGCTCTTGTGTCTAATTTCTTGCTGATTAGTGAAAAAAGCTTTTTGCTATCTTGGAAGGACAGATAGAGTTTGAAGAAAGAAGCTGGTGGTCCGCATGGAAAGCAGGAGGTTTCCAATGCCCGCAAAAAAGCTACTTTATCATTTTCATTTTTTTTAAAAAAAATGTTTCAAATATTATGAAAGTACAGTATTCCACTTTTCAAGTATCTTGAAAATGATCTCTGGATTTATTTGTTGCAGGACCAATGCAAGAGACCATATATGATTTCTGGAGAATGGTCTGGCATGAAAACACAGCAAGTATAGTCATGGTGACAAATCTTGTGGAAGTGGGAAGGGTAAGAATATTTTAGCAACTATATGTGTGTGGAATGTATGTACCAACCACAATAAGCAACATGATCACTATAAAGAGGTTTATATAATCATGTAGTCTATTTTTTAAAAAATGTCCCAGTGATTATATAATCAATGTACTTCAAAAGTGAAGAAATTCCATACCTCCAAATATTGTTGAATGATTATTCCACAAATTCACTACCATTGGCCGTGAAAGTAGGGTACCGTAAGTGAGATTTGCTGCATAGTTCCACATCTGTGACTAACCTCTTGTCATGGAAGGCAAAAAAAAAAGGAGCATAACTCTAAGGATCACACACTTTATTAAGGCAACAGTTGTTGGGTTTCAGCTTGCAGGAGGGCAGTAGAGAACAAAAGAAAACAAGAATTTAATAGTGGGAATCCTTGCGGAGTTGCTTTTAGGTTCCTGTTATTTTCAGGAACAGAGGAGAAATAGATCCAATTGGTTTGGGTTAACATACAATAATTGCCAGGGAGAGTACTGTTGTTGGGAAATTCTAGAAATATTAGAAAAGGATGTGTTTACTCTGGTGGAAATTGATGACATTAGGCATATATTTCCAATCTTTCATGGGATGTTGTGCTTCCTGGCTAGGTTTTTTTGTTACCTGTTGACCTGTCCTGATTAGTTTATATCTAGATAATGGCATGGCACTTACTCCTTGCTGTATCTAGTCAGTTTCACCCTTCCTGCCTTTTCTAAAGTAAGCAAGGAGCAAAGATTTCTTTTTAGATGCAAAAGGACTTCAGGGGTGGAAAGGAGATCTTTTCATTTATAAATGGAGCTCCAGAGGTAGGGAGAAAATCCAATTTCAGACATTGATTATATGAGACTGAAGGTCACAAAGTGGAATTCTCAGCAGTGTGCAGAAATAAATCAAATAATAATTTTTTCTTATTATTTCAGCCATAACACTACATTCTTGTGATAAAATTACTCAGGATTTGACACTTGACATCATAAATGTGCTCAAACACAGTGACATAGTTAAAGGAGCAGATAATTTTCAGGAACATGGAATTCTCAAAGAGGGGCAAAATATTTGTGATTAATCAATTTCTGATTAATTAATCCCTTAATTCTTTCTTTTCCTAAAGAACCTTGAGTGGATTTGGGTGTTTATTATATGTGGTAGGCAGAGTGAATTAATCCACATATTTTGTTTTGCTTATACTGGTGTTTTTTTAAATAAAAGTAACCTAACTTTTCTCAACTCAAAATCTTAGTGAATCTTGATTTCATTAATAATTATTAATTACAATTATTAAATGATATATTGCCATTTTAGAGCATGTGGCTGATCAGTCAGCTTACGTTACATTATTAAATGAACTAAGTAAGATTTATGTCAGCTACTGCAGTTCCTAGAAAAAAAGAGATAAAATTTAATTGAGTTTTTAAACAAACACTCATTACCAAAAGGGCAGAAATGCAAGTCAGGGTATTCCATATTTGAAGGAAAGCCTATTTTCCAGTGACAGATTTTAGTCTCATATATTTGATGAGCTACAGAAAAATTCACCTAAGCATGTTCCAACATCTAGAAAAAGAAGAAAATTAACTTCAAATAAAGAAAATAAAGATTCATTCCCTTATGGGTTCAAAAACATTGTGTAATTAACAAGGAATGATATTCCTGTCTGATATTTCTGTCTGTTAATTAATGTGTGTTATATAATTGCTATATATGATGACCAAGTTGCTTAGCATTACTTTGTGAAGTTATGTTTAGCTTCTTTAGCTATTGAAATAATAAGAAAGGTAATTCGTGCATGTTAGAAGTATGTTAGTTTATGTTCATATTATTTTCAAAAGACAATGAAAAAGCACTTATTTTAAATGATTAATTAGGCTTGGGTCACTAAAACACTTGTGATGCATGTTTTTAATATCTTGGAATCAGAATAGTTTATAATTTCCTCTGAAGGGTAGATGCATGGATGTTAGAGTGATCAATTAATTGCTCAATAATATAAGTATTTCCTGCTTACTTTGTTCTGAATTCAGGTTATATTCTGTGTTTACAAGTGGATATTTCTCATGGTTTATTGTGAGTTTAAATCCTGTTGTTAGGACATCTAACAGCCTGAATCACTCACAAATCATGGTATAAGACCTTATTTTAGGCAAAGCACTACAATTTGTGAGTATAATTAAGGACTGTTATCAAAGCATAAAGACGCAGCCACTTAGAGTGGCAAAAATAGTCTAATTCCCAGTAAATCAATACATGAATTATCCCTTTTAATTCAGAAAATTAAAACAAATTTATTGCTGTGAAACAGTCCATGTTTACTGCATATTTGGTAGCAACATTCCAAAAATGGAACATACTGTATTTAATTGTTAGTCATTCCTTTATTACATTGTAATACAGCCAGAATCTGCAAGGACTTCCTGCAATTAACAGCAATAAAACATCCACCATCACTATAATGTTTAAATGCCCAGAGTAAGAAACTCTAGGACATAGCATTTAAAACAAGACAGTGTCATTCCAGACTGTCTCAGAGCAGTCTCTAAAAGAGCATCATTTGAACCAACTTCCAGAAAACTATTTTTTTAAAAAGTCGTTAAAAATTACAGAAAATACAGAAGAAAGGGTAGCCTAATTTCTAGAGGGAGTCCATAAAAAGAGTGCTAAAGTTTGAAAAGCAAAACCTTTAGGCCATTATCACATTAACTTAATGGATCTAGTGGTTAAGACCCCAGGCTAGAAATGACGAGTTCTAGTCCCACCTTAGGCATGAAAACTGGCTGGGTAACTCTGGGCTAGTCATTCTCTCACAGTCCAAATCCAATAGGGTTTTTGCTGTTGGGAAAGGAAGAGGAGAAAGGAGTAGGTTTGCTCACTACCTTGAGTTACTTACATAAAAATAATAAAGGCAGGATAAAAAAATCTTAAAAATTAAAGGAACCTCAAGTAGCTTCTTAGACAACATTGTCAACATTGGCTGAAGAAGGCAGTTGTCCAAATATCTTGGCACCAAGCCATATTGACTAAAAAGTCTAAGTAAAGAAATCAGTTTAGCCAAACACAATACGTCACAGAAAACCCTCTGAAATTTGTATTTTTACCAAAATAATCTGATTTAATTTCATTATATTGCTTATTTAGGGTTCATCATTCCACAATGAAATAACACTAATTTATTTTCAAATAATATTTTAAACAATTATAAAAGAATTTATTGGTTCAACACCTGTATTTTACCCTTTCAAAATCAACATTTTCCTACATTTATTTTGTCATTCTAGGGCATCAATTGTTTCTATCTTTAATAGTATTACTGCAAACATCAAGATATCTTCTACTGATATTGTAGCATCAACTTTACAAAATATCTTAATTCCCTTGAAAAATGAACACAAGGATTAATCTAGTTTTCCCCAACTTAATGCCCTGGAGATATTTTAGGACTGTAGTTCCCAAAGTTTTCTAGCCAGTTAGGATAAAATCCTAGGAATATTTGTTTAAATAGATATGATGAACACCAGACTCAAAGGCATTCATTGTGTGGTATGAAACTTGAAGCTTGCTGCAGGATTTTCTCCTGTGTAACCCAACACTCCAGCATATTAGAATTAATTGAAAATAACACTTTTTTATTAAGCAAGATCATGTAACTATTTAGAAATACTATGTATGATTTTTTTCCAAATCATTCAAAAGCAAGTATGAATCAGAATTACAGCAAGACAAAAGACACCTTCCAGTGTGGAAACCCAATTCAGATTACCCTTGCTTTTGAAAAACAAAAAAGAACAGAAGCTATTACATGATATGAATTAAATATTATTTTGTCCCTTAATCCCATTTTTCTCTTTTGGAAATGTCAAGATTTTGAAAATAGAATCTATTTATTTTAGATTGGATCTGTCATATTTTGTTTTTATTCAAAGATTCATACAGCTGCACATCTCAGCATACTCTGTAACTCTAGAATGCTAACAAGGGTTCGTAGTGTAGTGTAGTGTAGTGTAGTGTACAGTACAATTCTTGTTTAGCTAGGGTGAATAGCACTTAGACTTGAATACCGCTTTACAGTGCTTTACAGGCCTCTCTAAATAGTTTACAGAGTCAGCATATTGCCCCCAACAAACTGGGTCCTTATTTTACCGACCTCGGAAGAAAGGAAGGCTGAGCCAACCTTGAGCCGGTGCTAGCAGCCGGCAGTCAGCAGAAGTAGCCTGCAGTACTGTTGCTAACCACTGCGCCACCATGGCTCATGACTAACATTATCCAAAACCTATAATTCACATGTAATAACTCTTGCAAATGTTATCTATAACACAAAAAAGAGTAGATTAGAACCTCCTTCTCAACTGATAGTCAAGGAGTCTAGTTTGGAATAGTGTGCCTGTAAATAGCAAAAGTACAAATAAAAAAACCCTTCTCTATGCTATTAGAGAGCCAATTTGGTCTAATGATTAAGGCATCAGGCTGGAAAACAGGAGATTGTGAGTTCTACTCCTACCTTAACTATGAAAGCCAGCTGGGTGACCTTTGGCCAGTCACTTTCTCTCTCACCTCACAGGGTTGTTGTTGTTGTGCAGAAAATAGGCTTACATAGTTGTTATGGGGGAAATGGGAAGTGGAAGTTGTGTTGCATATGTTCACTGCCTTGAGTTATTTTTAAAAATTAAGCCATATGCAAATAAGTAAAAATAATAAATATAATTGCTACTGAATTATATTGTGAAAAACGTTCATCCAAGTTTATGTTCAAGTAAGTACAAATATGAATGCATCCTATTAAAATGAAATATTTTCATAAATCAGAAAAAATAAAAGTTTGGTAAAAGCTCATTATTTATTTATTCATTCTATGGAAGTACGCAGCCCACAAAAAGGTCATGTTATCTGTAAGTTTTGGAATGTACTCTCTTGGTTTTTGCTTTATTACAGTTTTAGTTGTTTTAATTATATTTTAGTGATATTATTTTTAATTGTTTTGATTGCTTGGTTTTTGTTACTTTAATTGTGTGCTGCCGAGAGTGTTTGAGGCAGGCGACTGTATAAATTTAATAAATAAATAAATTCAATTTGTATGACTACCACTTAACATGATTCTGGGCAATAAATGACAAGAGACAAAAAGTAATAAGTCAATTATCTCTGCTAACCCTTAATGGATTTTGCTGACATCAGGACTCAAAAGATGAGGTTTCAGAATTTTTTTTTATAGGTAAGAGTTTGGATATGGACAAAAGGTTATTGTTATTTTTTTAAAAAGGAGATAAGTAAGTTATTAAAATAGTTTGTACTTGTGAGGAAGAGGGAAGTCATTTCATTATATATTTTTCCTTTTCTTTACTATCTTATTTTTTTCTTTTTTAATTTTCTTTTCTGCACTTTCTATTGTTTTCTTTGTTTTTCTTTGCATATTGCAGTTGTAATTTTTAGTAAATTTACTATAAAAAAGGAAAGTGATCTCCATGTATTTATTTCCCAGGGGTTTTGTGTTTTTTTTTGTTAAGCAATTGCCATGAACAGTTGAATTAATGCACAACCCATGTTTTACCTTCTACCACTGCCTTGGTACATAAGGCTGTGCTATTTCTCAGCATCACAACCTAGTAGTTTTAATGGATTTACGTAGCAATTCCACATTTTGAGAATAGGCCCGGCTCCTGCAAAACCAGACTCATTGCTCTTCTTGATTTTGAAGGGTTCTTCTCTTTTTTCTCCCCACCGCTGCTCCTCATAATGCTCCCTGCTACTGTTGTTATTTGACTTTTAGATGTGTTAGGAGACCACCTATCCTATTTGAATCCAAAAGCAAAAGAGGAAAGGAGCAAAATCATATTATTATTTTTTTTCCGGGAGAAAAATAATACCTATTTAACATATTTTCCACATAACTTTTTTTTGGATAATCATTCATGAATTATTTATTTAGGGGTGGATGCGTGTTTGTTTACCCAGCCTGGATAGTCATTAACTCAGCTGCAGCTTTTGCCCTGGAGCTCTCTGCATCAGCGTGGTTTTTAATTGCAGGCAGAAGAGCCACCAAGAGGTTTTCCCTTATGCAGGCTAGAGATGATTCAGCAACGTCCTTCGCCTCTAGCAGAGGCCAGATACATCTGCCAATACCTGTCATTATCTGAGCCAGACTTGTCAAAAACCCAGCGTCCTTTAAGCTCTCCTGGGTGCCAGCAAGGGACCCTTGTCGGTTTTCCTGGCGCTTGTAGGGCTGCCCCGCATCTGCTATTTCAATTGCAGCAAAGTGTGTTTTGATTGTTTTACTCCTTTAATGAACTTACCTAAGGGACATTTAGCTCTTTATCTGGTAGCATGTTACTGAGTTGCTCACATATATCCTGCTGATGCAGAGAGATGGAAAAAGAAAGCAAGTGAACCAAGCCCCTTCCCTACTCTGCCACCCTCATTTCTTGCATTCCTCTGCTATTATACTGATCCATCTGCTTCAGGTCCTGTGACAGAAGTCAGCCAAGGACCCTAGGAATATTTTGCTCTAGTCATTTACACTAATGATTTCTAAACCTATTTAGCCAGTTTTATGACGGCCTCATTAGAATGTGACTGAGTTCTAACAATGCAAACAGTGCAGTTGTAATTTAAGGTAGCTGTGAGTTGCCATGAAACATCATTTAAAGATGATATATGTTAGAGTTGACTCACAGAAACCTCATGCCGTTCTGGCACACGTGAATCTTAAAAGGAAGATGAATGAGCGGGTCTCTAAAGGAAAAGCTGTCTGAAGCAGGGGTCTATACTGTGAATCACGACCCAATCAAATGAAGGAACTTTAACAAGATATAGCAAAGAAGCTCTATTACACCAGAAGATTCCAATCTGACATCCAGAGGATTTTAGTTTGGCCTGATTTATTGGTCTGAGCACCTCAAACCTGAGCTTTACCTGGTGATAGATTGCGCCGCATCTCACTCATCCTTAATTCAGTAGGAGTAGCATCTAAACTTGGCACTGGTCTTAGTATGGATAAGCAGTGTTGTCCTGTTATTTATTCACTTGCCTCTACAGGAATGATTTCAGAAACAATATTAATTGATTGGGCAAGCATAAATTAATTTAGCCTAACTGCATATTATTAGTTGAAGGCAAAAAGAAATTAGTTTTACCTGGAGCCGTCATAATTATTTACACACACGCACACATCTGTGCAGTGAAATATATCCACAGATTTATTTTTTATTTGTTTTGTACTGATCAAGGCAGAGTTCCCCAACCTTTCCAGCTTTGCAGACCAGCGGGGAGGAGGGGATGGTTTTGCGCGAGCAGCCAGCAAGCACACGTGCACCTGCGCAGCTCCATTTGCGTGAGCAGCATGCTCGTGCACCCACCGCTCACGCAAATGGAGCATGCGTCCACGTGCTCACCCACGGTTTGCCCGTTTACAGGCCTGATTGCAAACAGCACTCTAGTGGGCCATGGCCCAGAGGTTGGACACCCCCGGCTTAAGGTATCAGTCTAGAACTGAGGAAATGCAGGTTTGAGTTCAAGCTGAGCCATGGAAACTCCTTAGTGAGTTTCTTTGGGTCAGACACACTTTCTGAATTAATTTCTTAATTCAGGTTACTTTGTTGTGAGGAAAAATTGGAGGAGGTAATGTTTTGTAAACTGTGTTTAACTTTTGGAGGAAAAGGCAGGCTATAAATCTACGAAATATGTATAAATTTCATGTTGGTTACAAATCAAGTTTCATGTTTGTAGTGTTAATTTGATTGTTGGTCTTGGTGTTAATATCTGTTCATATGGGTGTTGATTGCTGGTAAAGAGGTGCTTTGGTCTTTTTGTTTCCTCTTGGGCTTTTCGATTGTCTCTTTTGAGTGGTATGTTTATCTCTGTATGCTGGTTGAGTGCCAGACCTCCAGGAATTCTCTGGTGTGTTTGGACTTGCCATGATGTTCACAGTTTCCGAGTTGAAACTATGGTTGAGTCTGTCCATGTTGTGAAACTAAGGACTTTTCATCATGTCTTCTGACTGACAGTTGATGTTTATGGATGCAATCTGCTAATCTTCTGCCTGTTTTTCCTACATAGTGGCTGTAACAATCTTTACACTATACTATATGCTATAGATGACTCTTGCTTTTCCCAATGTTTTGGAGGGCTTTAGTTGGTTTGTGTACTACTGTAAAAGTTGTTATTGTTCTGAAATCTCACCGATCAATTCTTCCATGGTGTGTATTTCTGCATTCTTCTATCTTTGTATATATAATAATCTCACTTCCCTTAGCATATAAAAGATCAATCATTCACAAGTCTTTTCTAATTGACTAACCCTAAGTCCTAGTAAGAAAAATTCTGGTTTCATCTACATGTTAATCTTTAAAACTCTCTGCATTATCACAGGGATTTGTGTCCATTTCCCCCCTACTTTTCAACAAGTCTGTCATGCATGGTAAAATGTACCTTCATGCGTCGTAATTTCTGTGGTGACATGTACACATACATACATCGGGTACATCATTTTATAAAAATTCTCTCTTGAGTTATAAGACAATGAATTTCAGTCCTTTCAGCCACGTTCTTTCCCATTAATCTATCCATATATGTAAAATTCCTAGTCAATTTTATCATGCACTCTTGCTCTTCTTCCATTTTGAACCTTAACAGAGTTTATACATTTTAGCAGTTACCTGTTCATCATTTATGCAAGTTCATCATTTATACACAATTGCATTTCAAGGCTAAATGTTTACTTTCAAGTAGGCGCACCTAGAATTATGCCATAGATGATTTACCTATTATTCTTCAATTAATTGGTCAGTGTTAAATCTTTGGGACCCAATGGATGTAAGGAACATTGGGAATTGCTTCGTTGAGTTCTTACAAGCTCCTGTTTGTGTCATCAGTGATAGCATCTAACCACCTTGTTTTCAAACTTCAGGGTCTTCTTTACTAACTTGTCTTTGTATAATGTTTTCAAAATAAGACAGAGCTGCATTAAACACAAGGAGATTTTTCTAAATGAATTGGATTATACTGCAAACATTGAACAATGGGAAGGGAGTTCTTGCAAGAAAAATAATTATCAATGTTCAGATTGTAAGCAGAGTTCTCCCTCAGGCATATATATTTCTTTATATGCTGACTGAAGACAATACAATCATTTCACAATAAAACAGTTAAACAGCTGTTTAATTATGCACAAATGGGACAACAAATAATGATAAATATATCCATTTTCTTTATTCATTTATCATAGTGATGATCTTTTTTGAAAACAATATATAAACTGCTTCCCAAAGGAAATTATATGGACATGATAGATTGCCCAAAAGACAATGCTTTATAAAGCTGAACAGTTTAAAATCATCTTTAATCTGGCAGATTAGTAAATAAGATAATATGTTTTATCAGTCAAATAAAATATCTGATTATTAAATATACATCCAGGAAGAAGAAGTTGGCTTTATTCCATCATGCATAGCAAGAAAGATATCCCTTAAAATGAATAATTGGCCATTATTCTCTAGGAAGCTAGGCAGATCTTTTGCAATCATTTAATAAAGATGTTCCCAGATCAACATTAGTTTCCTTGCTGAGCCAGATAGCAGGAAACATGTGCAGACAGTGCCCTTTGTAACACTGAAAAGGTCCTAGTCAGTTTTCTTATAAACTCTTTTCTGTAAGAAGTTGCAGTTTTGGAAAATATAAAATCGGCGTGGAATTGAATCTTGAGTCTTAATATATTGAATAGGAATCCATTTCAAAAGCCAAACATTTAGTTTGAGGATCACATAAACGCTGAAGAAATGTTTTGGTCTTCAGGTAATGAGGGAACCCAGAGTTTACATGTTAGTATCCTTAGGCATACTAAGGACGCGGTGGCTCAGTGGGTTAGGACGCTGAGCTTGTCGATCAGAAGGTTGGCAGTTTGGCGGGTCAAATCCCGAGTGCCGCGTAACAGAGTGAGCGCCTGTTACTCGTCCCAGCTTCTGCCAACCTAGCAGTTCAAAAGCACGTAAAAATGCAAGTAGAAAAATAGGGACCACTATGGTGGGAAGGTAACAGCGTTCCGTGCGCCTTTGGCGTCTAGTCATGCCGGCCACATGACCACGGAGATGTCCTTGGACAAGCGCTGGCTCTTCGGCTTTGAAACGGAGATGAGCCCCTAGAGTCGGAAATGACTAGCACGCATGTGCGGGGGAACCTTTACCTTTACCTTTTATCCTTAGGCAAAGTGGTGTCATTCCCTTTTCTACATTGCTACATTGTGCCTACGCCGCATAAAATAAAAATTTGAATATTTATTTCTAGAAAGGAAAGAAAGTTGCATAGATGGTTGTTCCTAATTATAATGATACCAGAATAATGAAATGTGCATTGTGATATCATTATACAAGTTCTGCTTGTTTGCTAGACTCAGACCTATCTGAAGACTCTCCTGTATACAGCATGGCAAAGCTAGATAAGAATCTTTATTGCTTACAAGAAGTCATAGAAGTATTCTGGCATGTATCTTTCCTATACTTCCCATGGTTTAATTTGATGTTTTGGTCTTAAAGATGGCATAGGCCACTGCAGCTAGTCAAAATTAAGCCAAAATAATTCAGTGTGCATTATGACATCACAATTTGAGTTCTTTTCTTTCATATTTTCATCATAGTTATCATTGCATCTGTCACACACACACATACACACACACAAGGATATTTTAAAGTCATCTTCTTTTAAATAAATGTAGTACATGAGTGATTTTCTATCTTTCTGTTACCTTCATACCAAAGTCTAAAATAGTGCCTTGCCTAAGGCTGCTTCATGAACTCATGATTTCTATTTGCTGATTTTATTTTTAGAAGATATTTTTCTAACCTTCGGCTGAAATCTTTTTTCCTGAAACTTGAAACTATTATTCCTTTACTCTATTTAAGGTTTTGGTGTTCTTTCTACCCATTCAAGAAAGCTATAACATTCTTTGTAATTCATCTTTTCTCAAGGCTACATACAGTATACCTAGTGTCCATGTTTTCTCAGCACTCTGCCTGCAATCCCCTGACCATTCTTGTTGCCCTTCTATGAATTATGCCAGTTAATTTGAATTAAGGTGAACAAATCTGAGCTTTACAAAGCTGTAAGAACTTCTAGATGGCAGCAAAGAGACAAGAAATCTCTTATCTATTTACTTTTATGTAGTGGCTATTTGGCTTTTGCAGCCCAGATCTGATAAGTCAAACCAGTATTGTTTTTGAAGTATTGTACCTAGAATGGTTGACTGTATTTAAGGTTGAATATAACCAATACTGAATAAAATAAAATGGTTATTTCTAAATACGTGGAAATTTTGTTGGTTCTATTAAGGTACCATACTATCACCACTACTGTTATTTATTTTATTTCAACAATAAACTGTTTTGTTTGGTTTCAGTCTTGTTTCAGGTTCTGTATGTCAAGTTGATAATGTTGATCTGTGGTGGTTACCAATTTCCACATTTCCCAGCTATCAAAACCAAAGAGAATTATGAGGCTTACTGTATAATCTACAATATCTAAAGGACACTAGTTGGGAACTGCTGATCTGTCTTAGAATTCAGAGAAAATAGCTGGCTCAATGATCTAGTTGGCTTCTGTGCTTAAGATGGGACTAAAACTCACAGTTTTCCAGCTTCCAACCCAGCACCTTAACCACTAGATCAGAGCAGCTGTTATATATTTGGTCTGACCTGAGAATTGATGGTTCTCTCCTTGTCAATGTGAGCCACCCAGCTGGAAGTGAAATCATCAGTACTTCAACAGATTTGTCCAAAGCGTAGTCCAGTTGTTATATACTTTTAACAGGGGGTAGGAAATTATCTGTCTGGAATGCTTTAACTTGAATTCTTGCAATGAGACTAAATGGCCCACTCAGATCTATGATTCCATGATGCCTAGTATATTCAGCTAATACTGAACTCAGTGATATCAGATAGATTATTATATACTCTTTTATACACTCAGCAGTTTTTTACTGTACAGTCAGCTAGTTTCTTTGGTCACTTTACTGTACCAAAATGTAGTCATTACTCACAGTCACCGTAAAGACAGTTTGGAGAACTGAGATTAAAAATCTAATATACAGTACTGTGACTGTAAATGACTTCTGTTGTAAATCAAATGGCAACTCCCTTTTCTTTCATTGTTCAAAATACTTTTGGATCCAGAATCTTCAAACCTAAAGCAAGTACATTTTTTCTGTAAGCCAACATTCCTATATCATGTAAGAGGAAAAAGATGCAGGTGGTGTGTAATGCTTTAAATATTGTCATATCTTGAATCAATTCACCTTAAAAAGAATTACATACAATAAATCATTTTAACTTTCTAAAAATTAGCACATACAAACATACCCAGACGTTACTTCAAATGAGCTATCAATATCAAGCCTACTACATATAATTAGGAAATAATTTTAATCGCATTATTTACTACAATATTAATTTAGCTACCATTTGGCACACTAATAGTATCACATTTATAGCATATTGAGCTATAAAATATACTAATAGCTTTGCTTGATCATTATTACAAATTTCTTCTATTTATATTATGGTCACTTCCCAATGTATTTATTCAAATCTGGAAATACAGGAAGTCCTCGACTTATGTCCACAATTGAGCCCAAAATTTCCATTGCTAAGCAAAGCAGTTAAGAGAATTGAACCTCATTTTATGTTCTTTTTTTCCACAGTTGTTAAATGAATCACTGCAGTTGTTAAATGAATCATGCAGTTGTTAAGCAAATCTGATTGTGACTGTTGACTTTGCTTGTCAGAAGATAGCTGGGAAGGTTGCAAGTGGTGATGACATGATCTTGAGACAGTGCCACTGTCATAAATACATGCTGGTTGCCAAGCATCGGGTCATGTGAATAGGGGGACGCTGCAACAATTATTAAGCTTGAAAAACAGTCACAAGTAACTTTTTTCAGTGTTGTAACTTTGAAATCGAGAACCACCTGCAGAATGTTTGCTGTCATTATTTCTTCAAAATTAAGAGTTCGTGAAAATGTAGAATTGGAAAAGTATTTTATTAAATCTGACTTGGTAAGAGATAAGGAAGGTACTCAAAAGCAATACTGAATTCATCTGTTTTCTCTACAAACTGAGACTTACCTTGAATCCCCAATAGTCTATTGCTTCATAATAATCAAGCTTAATCTTTTATCAATCCGCATATTTGGGTTCTCATGTAGATTACACACACACACACACACACACACACACACACACACACACACACACACACACATACATATATATATATATATATATATATATATATATATATATATATATATATATATATATATCTCATTTCAAAATCACAAGAGAAACATATTTCACAGATTGCTTTTGGCAATATTACCCTTTATTCCAATCCTCTTATAGTTTATATATTCAAGTATATAGATACCTAAATCAATCGTGCTGCTATTGTGTATATGGTCCTCAAAAACAAGGAGCAAATACTAGAAAATTGGATTTGAATGTGGAAGAGACAGACATTGTAATGAAGATTTCAGCTTGAGTTGAAACAAAATAGCTCATATATAAAAACAAACTCTGTTTTGTTTACCAGCTGGAAACATCAATTTTATTTATTTAGATTGTAGTCCAATATATCATAAACATTGAATTAAATGTTTCGATCCATGATCTCTGATAAAATTTTGAACTTAGATTTTGAAACATCTCTTAAAAAATGGAATCCAATCCTTCCGGACAGAACCAATATCTTCATGCAGTTGCACAGAGGTAATGCTAAGCACTTTTGTTACTGTTGGGGAATCAAAAAACAGACCAAGGTCTGCACAAAAACATGCGGGCCACTGCATTTTGAAGCAAGTGGAGCTTCCGGATGTTTTTCAGGGGCAGCCCATGTGTAAGCTAATATATGTGTATGCTTCTTCAATTAAAAAGGTTGGCGTTCATTATTTTGGACTTTTTATGGTTATACTGTATGTTGTTTCACCTTTATTCTACAATCTTCCTGTAAAACATTCTGAGAGGTGAATGTATGGTGTAATAGCTGTAGTAGAAAAAAAAATATCTATGAGCTATATGTTCCAGAACATCAGGAGGACAACTTGAGAAAGATTGTTTTAGAACATTATCAATGATTATAATCATCCAAAGTGTTGTTCCTCTTATCTCCCCTCATATCATACGTACATTCTTTTTACCATATGTCTATTATTTATTATTTAAAGTTCTAGCGTCGTCATACCTGGTTACAACTGTATTTATGTTATCTTACATGAAAAATGTCTTTAGGATTCAGTTTTTAAGATTAAGTGAATAGCAAGTATTTATTTCAGTGTAGTGCTCTAAAGTAATATACATTCCTGTATCCTAAATTTCTTTATCTACTAATGCCATATATTGCTTAAATTTGAATTAAGTAGCATTGGCAGTGTTTGATACATATCAGTGCCAAGCTCTTCACCAGATTTAATATCATTTTCCTTATCCATCTTACCTGTGAATATAAATTGAAATGAAACTGTTTCCCATCACTTCAGTGAGCATAGTAAATCAATATTTTGCTAACATTTATGTATCAAAATGTAGGTGTGCTGAAGTTGTGTATAAAATGTAAATAGTGCATTACAAATATTTTATTCATTGTATATTTAAATGATTTACAGTATATGGTCAACCAACTCATTGTGACTCTGGCTGATGTACAATAAAGAAAAAAACGAGATGAAAAATCCCAATTAAAATCCAACATTAGTAGGAAACGAGGTTCCAACACTCAAGGAAAACAGTTTTTAGTGCCATCCTGAAAGCAACAAAGTCAGGTCCAACTGTCAGCCTGAGGGAATATCATTCCAGAGGGTCAGCACTGCAACAGAAAAGGCATGTCTTCTGATTCCCATCATGAAGCATTGCTTCAAAGGAGGAACACTAAGTGTCCCATCAAACTAGAACATTTGGGGCAGGCAGATAACATTGGGAAGAGGTAGCTCCACAAATATCCTGGTATCTGCAAGATTTTAAAGGCTGTGGTTGGCATACCCTTAAGACTTGACATAAACACTACTTTTTATTTTTAAAAAAGGCTGAAAGAGTAGGACCAGTTAGATAGAAGGAGTAGATTATCAGATTCACATAGCTATATAGTTCAGTGGAAGCATCAATCATAGCCTGGTCTTCTCATTGAATCTGCTTCACTGTGGCAAAGAACCATAAATCAAGTGGAAAGTGTATTGACCTCTGAAAAATATAGTATAAAGTTAGAAGATAACATCTGTGCCTGTGGTACCTCTTCCCGGTTAGTAACAAACTGCTGAATTCTATTTATCAGACTCTGTTAGCCTTCCAGAAGTTTAATTTCAGGAAATGAGGCCATAAAGGGTGGGACAATCACTCTTGTTCTGTTTACCCACTTCCTCAGGTAATACAGTGGTCCAATTTAAGTAAAGTATATTAAATGTGCAAATTGGATGTGAAAAATCCTAGGGAAGGACACTTGGTTCAAAATTAAAATCTAATTGTTATAATGTCTTTATGTATTATACATCTGAATCTGATCCACTTAAACAAGAGGCAGTGGACATCTTCTCTCCCCTCCCCCTGCCATGTGCCTTGGAGGAAATTGATTCTTTTGATCTGTTTTCTTTGTAGATTACCTGTAGTAAGAGTGAGGTGGGGAGAGGAATTCAACTATCCAGGCCCTACATGATCTCTGAGCTGCCTTCAATACCACTGGTTGTGATATCCTTCTGGGTCTCCTCCAGGGATTGCATGTTGCAGTAGTTCATTCTCCAAAGATACCTTTGGGGATGGGAGCAAAGAGGTCAAGCCTAAGGCCCTCTGTCATAAGTTGGCTCTGCATGAAGCCACTTGGAGAGAATTCATCAGCACAAGTTATGAGTCATCAGGATGCCAACTATATCCATTTGTATATCTCAGTTTTGGGTCAAACGAGATAGTTTGACAGGACAGAAGAAGTGCTGTGCCTAGTTCTCAGACGCCGTGGGAATGGATGGGGAATATTAATTTCCACAAAACTGAATGGCTGTGGGTTCAAAAACCAACTGAAATCAATGATATTCCATCTTTGATTGTGGACAAACTATCATCAGTACGCCGATGATACCCAGCTTTTCATTTCGACCCCAAACCACCCCAGTGATGCCCTCGACATGATGTCCCGTTGCCTGGAGGCAGTTCGGGACTGGATGGGGAGGAACAGACTTCAACTCAACCCCGACAAGACTGAGTGGCTGTGCATACCGGCATCCCGGGATATTCAGAACATTCCATCTCTTTCCATGGGGGGTGAACTATTACCCCCCGTAGATAGGGCTCGCAACTTGGGAGTCCTTCTAGATTCACGGCTCACTTTGGAAGACCACATAGTAGCTGTGACTAGGGGGGCCTTCGCCCAGGTTCGCCTGGTGCGCCAGTTGCGGCCCTATCTAGACCGGGATGCTTTATGTACGGTCACTCACGCGCTCGTGACCTCTCGCCTGGACTACTGCAACGCTCTCTACATGGGGCTGCCCTTGAGGACCACTCGGAGGCTCCAACTGGTACAGAATGCAGCCGCGAGAGTTGTGTTGGGAGTCTCCCAATACTCCCATGTCACACCTCTGCTCCGTGAGCTGCATTGGTTACCAGTTGTCTTCCGGGTGAGATTCAAAGTACTGGTAATGGTGTTTAAGGCCCTACATGGCATGGGTCCGGAGTACCTTAGGGAGCACCTGCTGCCGGCATCAACTTCCCTCCGCCCTGTGCGTTCCCACAGAGAGGGCCTCCTCAGGGTGCCACCGATCAGAGAATGTCAATTGGGCGCCCCGGAGCTATGGAATCGGCTGCCGGTTGAGCTCCGGATGGCGCCTGACCTTCGCTCCTTCCGTCGCGATCTGAAGACACTCTTATTTGAACAAGCCAGCCTGGCCTGATGGGGGATGGGTTGGGTTTTATGGTCATTTTTTAATATTTGTATTTACTGTTTTTAGTCGGACATATGTTTAATTTTCTTTTAACTTTTGTATTTTGGTAGTTTTTATATATTTGCCCTGTTCACCGCCCTAAGTCCTTCGGGAGAAGGGCGGTATATAAATAAAATTATTATTATTATTATTATTATTCTCCCTGGACTAAAGTGGTTCATAATTGGGGTTAGTTAAGTTCCTGCTTGAGGATCAATGGCAGCTATGGCTAAAAAGGTCTTTGCACAACTTGAATCTTGGCACTAAATACAAGTATTCCCCGGATGAAGAGACCCTGCTCACAGTCACTTACATCTTAGTCACTTTTCATTGGACTACAGCAGTCGTGTCAAACTGGCGGCCTGCAGGCCAGATGCATCACGCGCAGGCCACGTCCACCTCAGCTCCACAAAGGCAAAAAAGGTTGCGATACGTCGCAATATGTCATGTGATATGATCGAGTTTGACACCTGTGGACTACAGCAACTCGCTCTACATAAAGTTTCCTTTGAAGGCCATCCCGAAGGCATAATTGGTCCAGAAAACAGCAGCAACTCAAGAAATTAAGGACATCTCTCCATTCAAGCAATAGCATTTCTCCAAGAGTTCCGCTACTTACAAGTGACTTGCAATACAATTCAGGGTGCTGCTTGTTACTTAAAAGCCTCAAATGACTTAGGACTTGGATATCTGGTAATGACTGCTGGTAATGACCTACAAAGCCTTAAATGGCTTGGGTCCGGATTATCTAAGGGAACACCTGCTGCCGGCATCAACTTCCCATCGTCCTGTGCGCTCCCACAGGGAGGGCCTTCTCAGGGTACCGCCGGTTAAGGAATGCCGGCGGGTTATTCCCAGGGGAAGGGCGTTCTCTGTGGGTGCGCCGGCCCTATGGAACCAACTTCCCATGGAACCTAGGACTGCCCCCGATCTTCATTTCACCGGGACCTGAAAACTTGGCTCTTCGAGCTGTCTGGCCCAGACTGAGGGGTTTTAATTTTTAATTGGTTTTTAGTTTTAAATTTCGGGGACTTGAATTAATTAATTGTTTTAACTGATTTAAATTTTTGTATGTTATGCTTTTAATTTTCCCTGTAAACCGCCCTGAGTCCTACGGGAATAAGGCGGTATATAAATTTAATAAAATAAATAAATAAATATCTACTGTTTCTCCTAGTGGCTTCTGCCTGTGCAAAAAAATCTAATAGGGAGGGCACTCCTCAAGTCCTCCCCTTGAAGGATGTGCCTGTTTAGCAGTACTCCAGCACCAGCAATCAGTTTGGTACTTAGAAAAGCCACCTTGTATTTCAGAAAGCCTTCAGGAACTGTGAGAATGGTAGGTGCCCACCCAACAGTGATTTTTACTAAGAATGCTATTCCTCAGCATGATCAATAGGAAGGTATATATTATCTGCTATATGTTATTACTTATTGTTTATATCAGTTGAAGTCCACAATTCATAAAAGGACCAAGTTTGAAGTCCCCTGGTTTATATCTTCCTTGTTTACTATATTGTAACTGTCTACAGCATTGTGTTGCCATCTGGTGGCTAGATGGGAGCCAATACTGTGAATTTTTTAGGATTCAGAGATAATAGGTTAAACCAGGGCAAAATACTAAAAAGGATTTTAATGAATAAATATTAAGAGAGTTACAAAGAAAGAGAAATATCCCAAACTATATCCCTCCTCTCACTGAGAACTCCCAGAATAACAGTGGCTCAGTGCTAAAGCCAGCACCTTTTTTTCTGGGGATTTTAGATCTGCACCAAGATTCAGCAGATTTTTATACTGTTTTTAAGAGACAATAATATAAACAATAACACTTAGAGATGGCTTGATAGCAGATCTTATTGTAGACTTGATCAAATCTCAGACAGTGGACCTACTCTCAGGGGAACGTTAAATATGGCATCTCTAGCAGAACAACACCTGAGGACAGATTGATGACATTTTGTAACTAACTTGGGAATCATTTGATCCTTTGCTAAGAATATTTTTATGGGAAACACCATTTCTACTGTGCAGCTGCTGCTGCTCCTTCTCGCCCCAGGAGGTGTCAGATCATAGAACTCCTGCTGCATTTTTCCTCTTAATTGTTACAAGTAGGAATACACATAAAAGGCTCAAAGGTGAGAGTGATTTGTGCTACAGTGGTGCAGTTTACAAATCTTGCTAGGTAACTTCTAAGCATGCATGCCGAGGAATTCATCAATACAAACTTTGTTAAATTACACCTACTGTCTCTGCTGGCTAAGTAAGCCTTCCTGCCTTTATATGTGCAAAGAGAGAAGGGGGGTCCACGCCATTTTCTGCTCACCAATCTTGTATGATGCCACTCCAAGTACTTAATGTTGTTTGCAATTAAAATGGCCTAAGTAAGTAACTAAATACTTTTTCTCCCAAGCCTTACTCCCATCAGACATGTTTTAGGGACCTTTTTACAAGTCTCTCTATATTCTACCACTGAGCGATAGCTCTTCCTATAACATGATGACGAGGGAGAAACAACTAAATCAGTGGCAGTGCATCTGCTTTGCATGTAGATGACCCCATTATTAATCCCTGGAAGAGCACAGGAGAGACTTTCCTCTAAAAGTCTGGAAAGAGACTGCTGATCATTGTGAATAAGAAATAAATTAGAAGACACACCAAAGGCAGCTAGCTGTCTTCCTATGCCCAATCTGATCCAAAACTATTGGGATTATCCAAATAAATCCGTACATCAACAGGATTTATTGGGAAGCAGATGTAGCACCAACTTTAGAGATAACCCTAACTGCAGTCTTTTTTCTCTGATATATAGGGGAAAATTGTCATTCTGTGGGAAAAATTAAATTACAGGACCTATTGCTATGAGGATAATATCTCTTTAATTCTTGACAATAGGTAGTCTATTGCCAGTAAGGCAGAGATCCCACAGTGAACTAGGAGTCCTGGGAGTTATAATCATAAGACACACAGGGTTGGAAAAGGTTGTTTAAAATTAAATTACCTAATTCAGGGTAGGAATCCAAATTATACTGCCCCAAAAAGAGGGGTTGCTCAGCTTGTAACAAACAGGAAACCACATCCTTTTTGGATAATTGTTTCTACTGTTGAACTGCTCTACTAGAAAGGTAGGAAGTTTTTAACCTTCAGTTAAGCAACCTTGGCTAAGCAGGACTGCACCTGTTGAGCGCTGTGATGGCTGATGTGAACTGCAGCACCATGGAAAGTAGAAAGACATCCTGGGGAAAATCAGCACCAAATCCCTTCCATGTTGCTGCCAAAAAAAAGAGCAGTATATGGTCCCCAAGAGTTAAGCCTGATTTGGAATTTTTATCTTGAGATATTTTTTAATAAATATTCTTTTTACCAAACCACATACTGTATTTACCATTCTGGGTTTGTGCATTTTTTAATTTCTGTTTCAGTAAAAAAAGACTGTTGTGTTTCTCTCCAATTAAATTTTCAGCCCATTTCTCCACCTATTAAGATCTTTTTGAATTTCTTCTAAGGTTTACTTGTTAACTGTTCCACCCAATTTTGTGACCTCAGCAAACCTGATAAGCATTCATATACATCTCTTCCACTAATTTATCACAATAAACCTTCAATTTAATGGATCTTAGTTTTACAGACTTCAGATGCAGTAGACTGAATCTGTCTGTAGTGTATGCTGTATGGTTCTTTCAATGCATAAGATCTCATCTGCCATTTTCCTTAAATGTAAAATATGCAAAGATTGTAATATATACCTATGTAAAAGCTACTCCATCTTTTTGCACGCATGCACAATGTGCAAAAATTTGAATGAAGTCCCTAATATAATATGCTTTTCCACATAGACCACATAAAGGTTTTCCATGCTCCTTGAAATATGAACATTTGCATTAATAATTTATTTAAATTCTGAAATAAGATTTCTTATATTCACTTTCATAATTACCACACAAAAGTGAAGACATTGCAAAAGTAACAAGCGCTTTGCAGATCATTTTTCTTAAAACAATCTATTGTTCCCTTGTATAAGGAAGAAATAATTGCCTCCTGACTTTTTCCAGATTAGACACTGGCTAACCTGCCCATTATATTGTTGGGGGGGGGGAGTTCCACAGTGCACTACAGTATGTATGTATACACACACACACACTGGGAAATCATAGTTCTGCTAGGAATTTAGCCATTTTTAACATTGTTTTGCTAGCACAGTGAAAATTAGCAAGCACCCATCTCAAACCAATTGTGCTACAGGTAGAAACCTGACTAAAGCTTTCTATTGCAGCTGTTTCCTTTTTTTATATGGGTCTTGAATAAACTGATATTAATCAAACTTTACCTATGGAAGAGATAGACCACAATAAATTGGGTCACCAATAGGTTTTGCACCCATCTGATAGTAATGGGAAGTGTAACTTCATCTGAGCAAAGCAGGGGAAAGCATACTGTCAAAACCACTATGAAACCTTAAATCTGGAATGTGATTTAAGGTCTTGATTATCAAGCCGAGCAGACAGCAGAGAAACAGTAAACCTCCACATGAGTTCCTTACGATTCTGGTTTCCTGACAGCAGAGTTGTGTGAAATTCTTTCAAAGGGAGTTTTAGGAAATGTTACAGAACTTTCCATCCAACATTCACATGAGCCGTCACGTACATTTGAGAAGAGAAATGATCAAAGACAAAAGTGCACACCAGCAAAATTCAATACACTACAGCGGTGTTTTTCAACACTGGCAACTTTAAGTTGCGTGGACTTCAACTTCCTGGCTGGGGAATTCTTAAAGCTGTCAAGGTTGAGAAACACTGCCGTACAGGCTCAACTTTCTCACCTGCTAATCCAATTGGGACCAACACTGCCATATTTTTCTCAGTAGCAATAGTGTTGAAAGAGACATACTGCACTAACAGTAACCTCTTTGTGTGTGCACACATGTACACATTTTTCCCATTTTGAAATAAAGAGTACTCCTGTCTTTTTAACTCCCAGAATTATTGTTGGAAGAAGATGCATTTTTTCCAATATTATGGTCTATTCCTTATGTAGATAGTATGATTCTTTTATGCCTTATTAGCTTGTATAGCACAGATCAATACAAAATGCTTAAAGGAATGCTTCAAACCGAAAGATAACAAGCCTTAATTTTCTTTTGTATTTCTGAAAGGTCAAATGCTGTAAATACTGGCCAGATGACACTGAGATATATAAAGACATTAAAGTTACCCTAATAGAGACAGAGCTTCTTGCAGAATATGTGATTCGAACATTTGCAGTAGAAAAGGTGAGCAAAGATACAATTTTTCAATGTTTGTAGCCATGGTCTTGTTAAAATTTAGACACCTTTAAGTTAAATTTTTATTCCAAAAATTGTTTATGGCTAAAGGTTGACTGTCTTTAACTGATTACCCTATTTATTTCTTGCATTGATTTAAAGAATGTCCAGTTCCAGGTTCTGGGTGCTTTATATAATCAAAAAGACAAAACAATAACAGAAAAAACAATGTATGTTTTATCTTGGGCCCGGTATTCTTCAACATCTTCATAAATGACCTAGATGAGGGGTAGAAGGGGGGAATTCATCAGATTTGCAGAAAATAGGAAGCTGATAGATTCAAGATTCAGAAGGATTTTGACAGACTTGAACGCTGGGCTCGATCCAGCAAAATGCGATTCAGCGGTAAGAAAAGTCCTACACATAGACAATAAAAACTAAATGCACAAGTGCAGGACAGATATATAGGCTCAAAGTAACAGTAACTCGTGAAAGGGATTTAGGTGTCCTAGTACACCACCACTTAAGTATAAGCCAGCAGTGTGCTGCAGCTGCCCAAAAGGCCAATGCATTCCTAGGCTGCATCAACAGAGATATAGTTTCAAGATCACAGGAAGTGATATTACCACTTTATATTGCCCTAATGAGACTACACTTTGAATATTGCATGCAGTTCTGATCACCAGGGTTGGCCTATTCTCCAAAGCAGCTGAGGATAGGACAAAATTAGGTGGAAGATCATTAAAAAGAGAACCAACCTAGAACTAAGGGAAAATTTCCTGACAGTGAGAACAATTAATCAGTAGGGTGGCTTACCTCCAGAGGTTGTGGGGTTTTCATCACTGGAGATGTTCAGCCATTTGGACAGCCATTTGTTTGAAATGGTATAGGTCTCCTACCCAACCAGTGGGTTAGACTAAAAGATCTCCAAGGTCCCTTCCAGCCCTAATTTTCTATGTTTTAAGTCCTATGACTAGAAATACTATAAATACAACAGAAAAAAATCATACCAAACAAAAAAAGTACAGAGGTTCACTCACCACCTTATCAATAGTCTCGGAAAATAGCCAGGTTTTCAACATTTTATGTAATATCATGGAGGTGGGGCTCATGGATCTCTGGGGAAATGTTATTCCACCGGGCATGCATCATGCCAATCTCTTTTCTGGTCACCAATAAGGCAGAAAATGGGAGGTCAACTCCAAAAGTCCCCAAATTTTAAAAGAGGGCTGAATAGAATTACGTTCTTTCTATGACATTTGAAAATGCTCACTGCCACTGCTTTTCCTTTTCTCTTGTGGTCTGACAACCCATTAACAGAGAGGCGCCCATGAGATCAGAGAAATCAGACAGTTCCACTTCACTGGCTGGCCAGATCATGGTGTACCATACCATGCTACGGGTCTTCTCGGATTCGTCCGGCAAGTCAAATCAAAAAGCCCGCCTAATGCTGGTCCACTAGTTGTACACTGCAGGTTAGTAGAACCTATTTTGGCTTCTTTACTTGAGAAAGATGTTGGTCACTTTTTATCCTTTTTAAATTTAGCACAGCTGGAACTATCTTAGTTGCTTCAGTTTCTGAAATACCATTCATGAACAGGAAATCATAATGCATAATATTTGTTCTATGAATGTATCTTCCTCAACTGTAACAGACTGAAAAATCTTATTAGATTTAGACCCAGTTTAAATGTTGCAGTATTCTGGAATATGTTTCTCCATGATGACATTTCGCAGCTATTGGCACACCAGCTACTTATTTGAGCCACCATTCATAAAAGGTGCATGCCCAGTACAACAATACAACATGGTCAACCAAGCAAATGTGTTGCTAAATACATTTTAGGTTTAGACATACGGATTTTTAAAAGCAAGTTGCATTGATAATTAACAGGATCGTTCCAGGCCTAGAGAGGAGATTTAATACCGCTACAATCCTGAAGAATCCTTCATTGTTCCTATTTTAAGTGGAAAGGAATTTCCTCATTAATGCCAATTGGGATTTTCCACAAGGCAGATCCAACTTCAGAAGATAATAATTTGGATATTTAAATGTTTTGCAACATAAAGCTGTTCATTTCAAGAAAAGGATGTCTTCAACTATGGTGATTAAAACTGAAATTTTATTCGTTCTCAGTGGATATCTTTTCCTAGATTTGCTGGCCCAAGTTCATCAAGCTGGCTTTGTGCCTAAGGCAGGACATTCTCCTGGTTTCTAGCTTGGTGCTTTCACCAGTACATCAAAGTGTGTGGCTTGCTCCCTCACAATCTTTTTTTGGGGGGGGCATATCACTCAAGAAAGACAAGGGTCCGGAATACCTTAGGGAGCACCTGCGGCCGGCATCAACTTCCCTCCGCCCAGTGCGCTCCCACAGAGAGGGCCTCCTCAGGGTGCCACCGGTCAAAGAATGTCAACTGGTGGCCCCAGGGGGAGGGCGTTCTCTGTGGGCGCGCCAGATTTGTGGAACCGTCTTCCGGTTGAGCTCCGGATGGCGCCCGACCTTCGCTCCTTCCGGTGTGATCTAAAGACCTACTTGTTCGAACAAGCCGGCCTGGCCTGATGGGTGATGGGTTTGGGTTTTACTGATGTAATGTATTTTAACTTATTGCTGTAGTTTTGGGGCATCTTGTTTAATCTCTTTTAATATTTGTATTCTTGTTTTTTAACATGTATTGCCCTGTTCACCGCCCTGAGACCTTTGGGAGAAGGGCGGTATACAAATAAAATTAATAATAATAATAATCTTTCCATTTTGGTGAAAGGAATTGCTAGCATTTTCTGAATGTTAAAATGATAATGTGCTTTTGTATTTACAGTGCAGGTGCTGGCCGAACTGGATGTTTTATTGTCATTGACATTATGTTAGACATGGCAGAAAGAGAAGGAGTTGTAGATATATTCAACTGTGTCAGAGAACTTCGATCTCGGAGAGTTAACATGGTGCAAACAGAGGTATTCTAAGCGTTCCCTTATTTTCACTTTTCATATTGGATAGAATGAAAATGAGTTTTGTTTTGTCACATATTGAAATTTAAATGTCAGGTGGCCTACAACTCTTTTTTGAGCTTCCTCACCCTGATCGTATGGCTATTATGCTCAACAAAGTAGCAGCATATAGCCAACCTCAAAAAGCTAGACCAGGTTGGACCCAATATTTTGAGTTATATGAGTTTTTGCCTCTGAGTCTTGGACCTCAAATCCAGATATTTTTAATTCTTATTTTCTTAGACTTGTAATAAGAAAATCAACAAATGAGCAGTTTTAAAAATTTAGTTGGGATTATGCCGGATATAATGAGTGTGTGTTAGATTTGTCAATGGAATGTTGTTCCAACTGTCTGATTTTTTTTAAAATTTCTCTAGGAACAGTATGTATTCATACATGATGCAATACTGGAAGCCTGTCTCTGTGGAGATACCTCTGTTCTAGCTTCACAAGTTAGATCAGTCTATTATGAAATGAATAAACTTGATCCTCAAACCAATTCAAGTCAGATCAAAGAAGAATTTAGGGTAAGTCAATGATTGAAGCACATTTCAAAAGCCAAATATTTGCAAAATAGCCTTTTATTATAGAGCTACATTTAGCTTAGCTTAATTTTTTAAATATTATTCTATGAAGCATAAATTGTCTTCTAATTTAATTCCCTGGAAATCAGTGTAACACTGAAGACATTCATTCTTGAGTAACTTTCTGTCAAATTCATTTTATCTTATTTTGGTAGACTCTAAACATGGTGACCCCAACCCTTCGGGTAGAAGATTGCAGTATAGCACTTTTACCCCGGAATCATGAGAAGAATCGGTGTATGGATGTTCTTCCTCCAGACAGATGTTTGCCTTTCCTTATCACAATAGATGGAGAAAGCAGTAATTACATTAATGCTGCACTGATGGATGTAAGTGCTTGTCTTGCTTTTCTTAGTTAAAAAACTGTGTTCGTGATATCAAAGAACCTGGAAAGTTGCAAGAAGCTTGGATCCATAAAGTGCTCAAATCTTTCAAATATGCTATCCCGAATTTACTTTAAAAATGTTAAACATTCAGATAGATTCAGATATAAGTTATAGAACTGCTAAGGTATGAAAATATTTGTTGAGCGAGGGTCATACTCTACTAAGCAAGGAAACCAGCCAACTTCATATTGCATAAACTTTTTTTTAAACAAGCATCATACATCAAGTTTCATATATTACATTGGCCAGTTGGATGGCAATACTTAGTTGACCTTGGTTGGTCACAAAAAGCTCAATAGAATCAGACCTCATCCATGCATGCATGAAAGAACAGAAAAATACAAGAGAAAGAAAGGAAAGAAAGAAAGAAAGAAAGAAAGAAAGAAAGAAAGAAAGAAAGAAAGAAAGAAAGAGAAGAAAGAAAGAAAGAAAGAAAGAAAGAAAGAAAGAAAGAAAGAAAGAAAGAAAGAAAGAAAGAAAGAAAGAAAGAAAGAAAAAGAGAGAAGACTGGACTGAACTGAACTGAACTGGAAAGCCAGAAAAAAAAATCTGAAGAAAGGCAATGTCAAAGCACATTTCTATTGTTTGCCAAGAACCATGCAGATGTGTCCCTAAAACCTTTTGGAATTGAAATCAGTTTGAAGGTTAATCTTTATTGTGCTGTACAGTTTACATACCAATGGTTCCATTCATTACAGCAAACCAAAACTGAATAAATAACAGAACAGATTGATGCAATATGAGTGTTTAATCAGTATGCCTCATATCTAATGTATGCATATGAACTGTCAAGTGTAACTCATTATATAACTAAGGCTACAACTATATAGGGACGTGGTGGCTCAGTGGGTTAAGACGCTGAGCTTGTCGATCAGAAGGTCGGCAGTTTGGCAGGTCGAATCCCGAGTGCCGCGTAATAGAGTGAGCGCCTGTTACTTGTCCCAGCTTCTGCCAACCTAGCAGTTCGAAAGCACGTAAAAATGCAAGTAGAAAAATAGGGACCACTACGGTGGGAAGGTAACAGCGTTCCGTGCGCCTTTGGCGTCTAGTCATGCCGGCCACATGACCACGGAGATGTCCTCAGAGAAGCGCTGGCTCTTCGGCTTTGAAACGGAGATGAGCACCGGCCCCTAGAGTCGGAAACGACTAGCACGCATGTGCGGGGGAACCTTTACCTTTTTACAACTATATACATTTTTGTTGGGGCTTATTTCAAAGTGTGTGTGTGTGTGTGTGTGTGTGTGTGTGTGTGTGTGTGAGTCTTTGTATACATACAGTATCATGCGCACTTATAAAATGAGACTTCAAGGTAGCTAGTCGGCATAATAATATAGGGGAAAAAATTAGTTTTCTTTCTCATTTTCATAGTAATGAATAGAGGAGGGGAAAAAGCCTGCTAGCATAGATAATACACAGGCCATTACTTCAGTCAATTGATTCTTTTCTAACTGAATGAACATTTGCTAAGGATACTTTTATCCACATTAAATGCAGATATGGAAATCTTAATACACTAACATCAATTAAATAAAAGGATACTTAAATATGTTTTACACTCTTTAGAGATTTGTGGAGTATCTCTAACATTTTAGAGCGGCAGTAATTAAAGCTGTCACACATATAAATACACACATGCCAAAAAGCAGGCTTCAGAAAAGAACAAAAACATTTTCAGTGATCTTCCATGAAAGCAATCTTTTCTGATATGACTACTAGTTTCATAGTTAGCACTTACATTATTTATAATAAAGATATGTGGAAAGGTTGTATGCTTAAAAGGTGGGAGTATCACATTAGTGATTATGCAAGTGATTGACATTGCCTACACATATCCAACATATACTGTACATTATATATATTGCAGTTAGCAAAGTCCTTGTCTGCAGTACCACTTTTACTGAATCATTCTACCTGCTGCCTTATAGAGCTAGATCTTAAGAAACACAGCTGTTGGATACATCTGGAAGGAACCAGGCTAGGGATGTCAGCTTTATTTCATGACTGTTTCCTCTTCTCCCAGAAGTTGTCAAATAACACACCTCCGGCTACACCAAGTAACATGACAGACACAACAGCATGATTAAAACGCTGCCCCTTTTTTATATCTGTTGACATATCTTGATGGCTTTTTAACCCATCCCCTTTTAAACATTATATATTTCTAAAATAGGCCTTGCTTCCTATTCCTTGTCCCTTGTATTTGATGGCATTCTGCTAATGTATACATTTCACTTGGGACAGGAACATCTGGTGCATATCTATATAACTTCACTATCTCCAAGTTCCGTTGGAAGACTGGGATTTAAAAGCAATTCTGTTCCTAGTCTGCTGTAATTGCTTCCATGCCAGTTCAGCAGAAGCTTTTTCTTCTGTTTCCATAATATATAGAATATCATTTTTTAAAGAAAATATTATTTGTATTCATTTTTTCCTTATATTTACTTTCTTACTGTAGCTTTAATCCTGACTTTAATCCTCCATTAAAATATCCTTCTTATTTTGCAGAGTTATAAACAGCCTTCAGCTTTTATAGTCACTCAGCATCCTTTACCAAATACTGTCAAAGATTTCTGGAGACTGGTTCTAGACTACCATTGCACATCAATAGTGATGCTGAATGATGTGGATCCAGCACAAGTAAGTCAAATACATGAATTTAGTGAAATTACTTGCTTTATAAGTAATGTCTCTTTTAGTACTGTCTCCTTTAAGTTGAGTTTGACGTTAAGGAACTTCTCTTCCATGAATGCTTCCAACTGCTTCTTTTTCAGAATCTCTCTCTCTCTCTCTCTCTCTCTCTCTCTCTCTCTCTCTCTCTCTCTCTCTCTCTCAAAACTTTATTATATACAAGATATTTTAGATATAGATATTATAAATTAAAGAAAGCTAGATTAGAGAGAAAGATGAGCATAGTGTTAAAAAGGGGAAAACATCAATAATCATTCTACACCTGCTGATGATACTATTCTTAACATCTGAAATTGCAAATATTTGCAAGTTCTAACAATGAAAACCCAAGGAATACATGAGAGCTTTGAACTAAGATTAAATATAAAGAAGATTCAACTAATCACAACAGTTACGGCAGCCAAACTTAGAACTGACAATGAAGTGATAGATGGCTTTTGCCTTTTAGATTAGACTATCAACAGTAAAGGAACTGGGAGTCGTGAAATGTTTTGTAGACTAGCACTTAGTAGAGCAGCCATAAAATTTTATTCTTGAGTGGGAATATGAATCCTCAGTTTACTAGTCCAAATCAACCATTATTTACTCTGCTGCATAGACACAAGATCTATTTTTGTGATGCTGAAATCCTGCTCTTTATAACTGCTTCTTTCCTTCAGAAAAAAAAGAGCATCACTGACTGTCAGTCCCTTTGTTTAATAGGAGCAGTGCCATTAATTGCATATCCTCATGGGAACATTTTCCTGGGGATGCTGAATGTCAGTTTAAGAAAATGCGCTAGCTTATGCTACTGGGAAAGAGACAATTATGTCTCCAGACAAAGTGTAACACAGATGGTGGCTTGTCATCAGTGCTGCTCAATAGACATCTGCACTTAGAACTAAAATGGCGCTGGCACGACTTACTGAAACACCATACTTCCTTTTAGCCTTACACATGTTACTTTGCTGTGTTCCTCCTGTCTCTTTCCAGCTGAAGTGGCAGCAAAGTCCACATCAAAAGTAGTCAGCTCCTGGAAACTGAAAGATGAAACTCTTACAAAATACTGATGGAGTTGAAAAATGGGTGCCCATACTAAATTAAAACTGCCCCGTTTTTCTACAATTTCTGGCTTAAGAGTATTTATTGTACTGCTTAATGAACCACTTTGGTTAAAGAGAAGAACACTAACAGCTGAATCTCCTGTACTGTATACTATATTTATGATAAATAAAAGAATTACTTTTTTAACATTTGAAATATTTTTGCCATTATTGTTTTAAAGTTCATAAGTAACACCCCTTCGGCAAGTAATTATAAATTTCAGGGATTCGCTTGCATATTTTTGTATCTCAACCACACTCACTGGTCTCCAGGGAAATGCATAAAAGGCAAAAGAACTTGTGTGCTGGTGAGTTATTTTCAGAATGAACAAGGAAAGGCTTGTAGGATCAAGCTGTTTAGTCAGCTATGTTTTGAATATACAAAAGCAGGAAAACTTTTAAACTTTCCATTGGCTTTGCTTGGTTACCTTTTAAAACTTTGGAGGGCTGCTGTCTGTTGGGAACTACACCTGGTTTCCTACTCTGATGTCTGTTCCAAAGTGTTAATTAGGGTACATAGGGTGAAACAGGAAAAGAAAATGAACACTTTGTTAAAAGAATTTTTTTCACCTGACATTACTTTGTTTTTGTTTGAGAATATTTCCATTGAAGAAATGATTGTCCTTTATTTTTCCATATAACTTATACAGTTACTTATAATGGTTACTTCAAACCCTCCTTGCTCATAACTGTTTACAGCCTTTGGTGGGGCAAAGTAGTTCTGGTGTATAAATTGAAGGAAGGTATCCCATACAGGTCACAACACTGAAACCGTTTTTGGGTTGGCCAGGTAGATTTCTAGAAACTAGAGTTTGAAAAATCACCTTGTCTAGCTTTCTGCAGGAAACCACTACTATTGCATTCCCAACAGGTGGTCATGAAGCCTCTGTTCAACAGCCTTCAATTTAAAAGAGCCGACACCTCCCAAGGTAGTCTGTACCATTGTCGAACAATTCTTACCATTAGGAAAAAAAGAAGTCCATAGAAAATCTACTCCTTTGTATTTAAACCTTGTGAAGTAACTCTGAACTATTCTTTCCTGTCTTCTACACGACAGCTCTTTAAAAACAGCTGTCAGGTCTCCCTGTAGTCTTCCTTAAACATACCCAGTGCCTCCAACTTTTCGTTGTAATTTTTCCTTCCTGGCCACTCATCATCTTGATTACTCTCCTCTGGATGTGCTCCAGTTTATCAACATCCTTTCAAAAACTTGATGCCTAAAACAGGACATATTATTTAATGTGCAGCATTAGAGAAGAACAGTGACTTTTTCTTGACATTCTTTTCTGTTGCTACAGCCAAGGATGATTTTTTTTGCCAATGCATCGTGCTACTAGTGTATGTTTAGCTTGTAAACAACTATGAGACTGGATTCTTTTCACATGTAGTTTTGTTCATTGTGTCCCCTTCCCATTTTATTCTCATCTTTTGATTTTTTTCTAGTACAATGTAGGATTTTACATTTGTTATATCATCTTGCTGATCTCTACCCATTGTCAATGTCCTTGAATTTTGATAGTCCTACAAAAAGTTTGCAATCCTCCTATCTTTGTGTCATCCTAAAATGTGAAAATCTCATTTTTTAATCCATCAGCCAAGTCATCTATGAATTAAGTGAAACAGGGCAGGGCTAGAATAAAACCGTCAACACTACATGACACTCCTTTCTAGTACTTTTCAACATATTTAGAATTGACCTGGAATAAGGTGTGACTAATGGAATAGCTATGGTACCAATGACACTAAATTGTTCATACTGGTAAGAACAATAAGAGTCTGCCAAAAGCTCCAAAGGATTCTCTTACGGGAATAGATGTCAAAATGGCAGATCCAATGTGAGCAAGTATATAGTGATGCACATTGGAGCCAAAACATTTTAACTACTCATACAACTAATGGAATCAGAACTAACATTGACCAACAAAGAACAAGATCTTGGAATAAGGGTAAATTCAATGAAATTTTCAACATAGTTTGCATCCACTATAAAAAAAGGCTAATTGCATGTAGGGATAATAAGAAATGGAATTGAAACTAGAGATGCCAGTATCATAATATATTGTGTGTAGTTCTGATCACCGCATCTCAAAAAGGATAGTAGAGCTGGAGAAGGTTCAGAGGAGGACAGCTAAGATGACAAAGTGGTTAGAAGAGTTCCCAATATGAAAAAAGATTGTAATATTTTTAATCTAGAAAGGAGGCAAACAAGTGGAGACATGTTTGAGGGATACAAGATTATGCCAGCAATTCTTTCCAGAAAGTTTGCATAGTATTAAAATGTTTAAAACCCAAGTACTTTAATTTTCAAGTATCATTTTTACAAATGATCTTCATATAGCTGAAAGCTTTCTCTGTTCTTTTCCCACATTTGATGGCTTTTCAATTTTCTTCCTATTACTAGCTTGAAAATAAAAGACCATAATTTGCATTATGTTTTAAAATTCCAATATGACCTTTCTATTGTGATACTAGCAGACCATGCACATGAAAGAAACTATAAGGTTTTTTTTCATGTGAATGGTTTCTAAGTTTTGCGAAGAAATATTCCATATTAAGAAAAGGATTGTTCCTACCTAGAGCCAATCAGTTTTGATTATTCCAATACATTCCGTATGACAATGCCTTTGAAGAGTGTCAAGAAATTGTAGTGGGTGCAAAATACACCAATTACATTTCTACGCAAAGTAAGATACTGGAATTACATTATGCTGGTATCAGAAGATGTGTGCTGCTTGTTAATTGCTTCTTAGGCAGCATTTAAGATATTGTTACTGACATTTAAAGGCCAAAATGGCTAAGGTCTACATCTTCTGATGCAAACTTCCTCAAGCATTACAGTCTGAAAATATCCCCAGTCTGCCCAGCATGAAATAGAGGGCATTTTCCTGTTAGTCCCAGGGTGAGGAAGGCCTTCCCTTAGGAAATGTAGGTAATGCACATTCTCTTTTCCGCTAGACCATCAGCCACAATATGCATTTTTTACCAGGTTTTTAATTGTTATTTGTTGTTTGCAAGATTTAAAAATACTTCTTTCCATTTTTATTTTTGTAGCGTTCATTATATTGATTGCTAGCCTTGCATGTCCAAATGAATAGAGAGGCAGGATATAAATTAAATCCAAAATACAATCCTTCAGTGGTTCTCTCGGTTTGTTTTGCTTTGTTTTGTTTGGCCTTAACTGTCTGACTGAGCCTATTTGTAAATTGATGTCTGGAATATTGGAAAGTGAAGATTCAGGATGGATTAAGAAGGACTCAGCCTACCTAATATTATCTGCTATTTAAATGGTCCAGAGTATCTCTTTAATCCCCTGTGATTACTATGGTACACTACAAATATACTGTTGAAACAAATTGTCAAAGTGAAAAAGGAGATATTTATATAAAGGGAAGGCAGCTAAGGTTTTGGTGATATCCAGTAGTGTTGAGATTAAAGAAAAATGTTGCCTTGAGAAATGAAAAATGTGTTTCATACCCATGATAACCAGCATAGGAAGGATTTTTTGTGATATCCCCAGAGAAGCAAAATATTTTCCACAGAGAATTCTTTGCATGTGTTTCCCAGTTCTCTTTTTGAAAGAAATTGAAAGTTTCTTTCCATCATACATTTGGAAATAGTTTGAAAATAATGGTTTGGAAAACAATGGTTCTTCTTTCCATTTAGTCTTAAATTATAATTATTAATAGTTAAATTCAATTTATTTATATTTTTGTTTTCTAAATATCTTCTAATCATTTTTGTTAAAACAAGTTTGTTAATAAGTAAATAAAAGTAAAATTATAAACGCTAAGTGTCCTCTATAAAAGTTTTCTCCTGCAATGTAGGTATGAATGTATGTATTACATATTTGTACATAGAAGAAGTGTACTACAAATTTCACTGGATCTATGTAGTAAAGTATATATTCTTAGAGGCTGAGAATTGTTTCTGCATTTTTCTTTCTAAAAAGGTATAATTGCAAAATACATTAAACACAATAAGTCTTTAAAATGTTGGTCTTTTCTTGAAGGACTCCAAAGTTTCATTGATATATAAACCTATATACAAGCATCCTTTCATGTAGATATAAACTTCTGTGATCTTTGGAGCTCATATGGGCACATAAAAAAATCACAGTTGAGTATATGGAGCCATCCTAAATAATACAATTACACATGAATTAATCTCTTTCTTCTACAGCTATGTCCACAATATTGGCCTGAAAATGGTGTTCATCGACATGGTCCTATTCAAGTAGAGTTTGTTTCTGCTGATTTAGAAGAAGATATAATCAGTCGGATATTCCGAATTTATAATGCATCAAGAGTAAGGATCTTATTTAGTTATTTGTTTATTTTTTTATGAGTGGTAGAAATATAGTTTGCATTCACATTTTAGGGAGTCCAGATTTAATTTAATGTTTATTATTTGTTGGAAGCATTCCATATAAAAAATCCACTGTGCTCATAAAATATTTCATCTGTAATGTAGACTATGTAATATTCTATAATTGGTACCAGCCTAGAAGCTTCAGCTGGAACAAAAGTGTTGCCAGGATTTGGATGAATTTATAAAATCTAGACCGTATCTGGTTAGTGTTAAACTGCTTAATAACATACAAGAATGAAGAACACTCACTGAACAACTTTGCGAGGCCTTTTACCTGGTTATTTATTTATTTGCCAGAATTAAGGATACATACATTTATATTTTGAACATTTTTAACATTAGTTACAGAGTCAACAAATCAATAACCCTGAAGATTTTTTTCAAATCACAAGTATCTGTCAATAGAGCTGAGAAATTGGAAAACATTTTTTCTTTTTCCTTTTGTTATAAATTAGTAGAAATTTTCAACAGACAAGTACAGTTTTCCAAAGATGCCAAAGAAGGGAGAGGTTATTCTGAACGAATTAGTCTGTATTTAGCATGTTAACAATCAGTCATCAGAATGAAAGTTCATTTCAGAAATTTGACAATGACAAGCATATTAAAAGAGCAACACTGATGAAATTATATCGCAAATTTCAGCTTGGTAGTTTGTGATTGCTATAATATTAATCATATATTTGGCTCTTGCAGCTGTACCATTGTTTCACTTCAGCATATCTATATTTTTAGCTGTTTAAAATATCATCTTAAATCTGAGATTCTAAGTCATAACTTTGAAATGTAAATTTCTTTCGAACATTTTAAGGAGCAATCTTCTATAACAATGTTAAGGGCAAGGGTGTAATGTGCATATTATTTGAACTCAGAATAAATAACGCTGTCTTTTTTTCTTCCCCTGTTGGTTGGGTCCCCACAGCCCCAGGATGGCTACCGAATGGTGCAGCAATTTCAGTTCCTTGGATGGCCTATGTACAGAGACACACCAGTATCTAAACGGTCTTTTTTGAAACTCATACGTCAAGTGGACAAGTGGCAGGAAGAATACAATGGAGGAGAAGGCCGTACACTTGTCCATTGCTTGTAAGTGAATACAACTGTTAAGGTGATCAACAACAGCAACTCTTATGAAGCTGATGTTTAGAATTCAAATTAGATTTTAATCTAATTCAAATTCTACAACTCTGTACAGAGCTATGATTGTCCCTATAGGATGGGGGTGAGTTTGAGAGCAGATATCTTGCCCCAAAGTCACCTAGTGAAATTATTGCAAAAGCAATATTCAGATTGGAGAGTTCCTAATTTACAGCCCAAAAGCAATGTAACAAACTCATAGACAAACTGTTTGTCAATAATTGTCCAGTATAAACAATATATCTCTGAGCACTGCCACACTGAGAACTAAATCAGAGAGGACTGTGGTCTTTCTGCTCTTTTTATATGTTTCCCGGAGGTAATGTTATTAACCCTGTTTGATGCAAAATGGTGGATTTCACTGTGCTCCTTTGTAAGGAAGAAGATACCATTTCTGCCACTGCTTCATCCCATCTTCCTGCTGCATCATATTTTATACTATTTGTACTGCATGGGAAGGAGGTTCAGAAGGACTGGCTGGCAGGTAACTCATGATATCATGAAATTGGAAGGGACCACTAAAATCATATTGTCAATTTTCTGCAAAGTACAGAAAACGCGATTAAATCATCCCAGAGACGTAGAGAAGAATAGAATTCCAATAATAAATAATTGGAATTCAGGAAGATTTGGATTGCAATAGTGTAATGGCAAAGAAAATAATATGATAAACTTTTGCAAAGAGAATTCTTTATTTATTGCCAAATCTGTTTCAAGCAACATAAATACAGAGTCTACATATGGACATTACTGGATGCACAACACTGCAGTCAAACTGACAACATATCAGGAAATGGAAGAATGAGAAGTGCAATCTATTGAGCCTGGTGGAATACACCATGATTTATTGATGTCAAATATATAGGCTAAACCTGAGAGAATGAAACTGACTGGGTTAACAAGATTTGATACTGGCAGTATGCAGTAAGAATATAAGATCAATGTAAAGAACAGATTCAGACAATGAATCAATTATGCACTAGAGAATCTGATGAGTCGTACAAAGAAATGAGGCACTGTAAAATTGAAGTGAAAATAGTCTAAAAATGTCAAAGATGAGAAGAACATGAATAGGGGCTTTTAGGACTAGTAAGAAAGAACAAAGAAAAATACCTTATTTGAGAATGTCAGCAAAAAGAGAAAAACAGTAAAAAGAAGGTGAAGTGTTCTCTGTGTTCAGAAAAATCATATAAAAAACTACAGTGGAATTAGAAATGCTCAGAAGTAATCAGGAAGGAGATCTAATAGACACAAAAGAGATTAAAGGAAGATAGAAAGGTTGGGCTAGATGGCAGCCAAGACAAACCAAAAGCTCTAACTCTTTGCTACTATCTAGTGGTCAGGCAAGCAATAGGTTGGTAATCCTTGGTGAAAAATAAGGGAGAAAAATACTGTACTGAATGGAGAACCTGAAGCATAAAGGCATCATAGAATCATTGTTCTGTATGGTGATAGAAGGTTGCTTTTTACATAGCTGGTAATATTAGATTGAAATTTCAGCTGAAAAAAACATCAGTTTTGTTCTTGTAGTGTCACTTGGTAGCACTAAATGGACATCAGCATTAGTTAACAAAGATGCAAACAAGATTGCTTAGCTTACATCTGATTAACTGTAGATGAATGATAGATAATTTGATTTTCTTAGGTTTAAGAATAAAGGGGGACAGTATGCTAAAGAAGTAAAGCTGAGATTAATTTTAAGGAGAACGGCTGTGACAGACAAGATTACACCGGATAAGGACATTTCTGTGACAATAAAGTTGAGAACAGTTGAAGTTAAAACAATGTTTGGGGCAAGAAGAAATTTATCTACTTTGGGAATGTGATACAAGTGGACGAAGGACTAGGAAAAAAATAACTACATTTGGCCAGTTGAGAGATGAAGAAGAAAACAATAAATAAGAGGGATAGATGGGGCCGAGATTAAAAGAATTTCTTTAGAAGAATTATGGTTGTTGCTAAAGATAGGTCACGATAGAGAATACTTTTGTTTGCCTGCGCAGTCACCAGGGATTGAGCCTAACCAAAAAAATGCCTGAGTACAAAAAAAATTGACGCACAATGGGAAATTATTTGTTTGAAATATTGTGAAGTTTGGACCACCACTTATAAAACCATTTTCCATGACAACCAGACCATGGCTAAACTGAACCAATATTTCAATTGCTCTTTTTTATATCTTCCTCCTTTTCTTACTAACCTTAGTCTAAGACAAATCAGAATAAATGGTAATTTTGTTTGGCAAATTTTGTTAACCCACCCATTTGATTTTTGAGGGTAATCATTGTGAGAACCTAACCATTTGTGGATTATTCAGTAAATGGTGATCAAAACATGGCTTGGCATATGTTAACTTATGTGTTTCTTCACTTTGTGTCTCTCCATCTTTCTCTCACACACACTTATGTACATGCAATCAGATCACAGCCTGACTGAAATATAAGGTTTTTTTAAAAAAAATTAAAGATTACCTAGATTTTGTTAAAATTACCCCACTTTTCAGCTGATCATGGTCCGGTAGTTTTATCACACTGTTTTGTAGTTTTCTCACCTGTTGAATAAAAATTATAATATTTTATTTTGGGAGGTTTAGCTCATTAGTGCTTTGAGATGCACATCTGGGAGGTTTTTTTCAAATGCAAATTGATATTATCTCTCTTGATTACTCATGATATTAAATGATTGTACCACCTCTTGTGTGTGTGCACACGTGCATGGCACTTTGAGGTAGAATAGGAAGGGGAAAAAACTTCCAACATAATCCTTTTAAATGACTTTAGTTTAATTAGATGCTGAAAGTATAGCACAATATTATCCGGTATTTTGGCAGCAGGGAGCATTCTTTTCATAATGTCTGGATGTGACAGATGTGCCATATTGTAGTTCTTTTGAAAATCAGCCATTTGTGAATGTTGTCTTTAAAGAGTTGCAAGCTAACTAGTCTGCACTCTGGTAATTATTAAGGTTTATTATTTTCAATGAAGTGCCGTCTAAAAGATGCTGATTAGAATAGCTGTGGAAATGACAGGGTTTCTAGAATGGGAGTGAGTCTCTAGAAAACTAAAAATAACCAAAGATAAAGCATGCTGAATTTAATCATGCATCTAAACTCATGCAACACATGTTTGCAATAAACTGTTCTGGGTTCTGATATTCTTGGGATAAATACAGTTTCTCCAATTGAGTAATCTATAGTATTAATTATTAGTATATATAAGGAATGTGCCATTGAAGATCCTAATATACAGTATATTCACTTTTCCCAAAGGTGCTTTCTCCAAAAACATTGGATGTTTTTGCTCTGACAATATAAGAGGCAGCCTTTAGCTTTAAACTGCTTCGCTTTGAATCACTGAAGGGGGGGGGAATGTTTTGATAAGATAAGAAAGGAAGTGAAACTTCATATGTTAAACTAATTGGATAATGTGATTTATGACGTGAAATTAAGGGAGGGAATTGTGTATGATACGATGTGCTTAGGGGAGGAGATTTCAGATTCTGGCATCCCTCCATGAGTGCCAGTGCTTCATTCTTATTATTATAGACTTTTAGAAAAACAATGCCTGAATGTTGTTTGAACTGTCTCATTAATCGGAACCGTGACAGGCAACTAGACTTTTTTCGTTGAAAATGTTTCACTTCTCATTCAAGAAGCTTTTTCAGTTCTAACCAGCTAGTGGGGAATGGAAGGATTTATATTCTTTGCAGTTATCTGGTCATTAGCACTCTGAGGGTTGGTGTCTCTCAGACAGTTGTTAAGGCCACTTGGGGTTTTATCTGTATCCTCAGAGTCATCTGAATCAGAGTGTAGATGGGTGTGGAACCGTCTTGGGACTGTTGAAAGGTCAGCATTGTAAACAGGAGATAGTTGCTGTTGTATCCCTCCCCCTCTGTTGAGGGAGTGCTGTTCAGTTTTAACATAGATATGAATCTATACCTGAGGATACAGATATAGGGTCTAATGGTCAAGTTGTCAAGACTCTTCTGAATGTTGAATCTATCCTCCAAAGTGTTGGCAATTCCCCATAGCTTGATGTTGTCTGCAAATTTGTTAAGTTCTCCTTCTATTTCTTACCTAGATAACTTATGAAGATGTTGATGAGCACTGGGCTCAAGACAGAACCTTGAGGCATCCCACTGTATGCTCCCCTCCATGTAGACATAGTTCCATTGAGGACTACATGCTGAATACAATCAGTCAGGCAACTTAGAATCCATCTGCACAATTTTTGCTCCTTCTGTCGCTAATGTACCTAAAAGCGTTTTTAGGTACATTGGCAACAGAAGGAGAAAAAACTGTGCAATCACTAAAATAAAAAATGCAAACAATTCTTATCTTAAGGGATACTTGGCTATAGCAAACCATCTAAACCAGACATGTCAACCACAAGGCCCGGGGGCCGGATCCGGCCCGTGAAGTGGTTTCATGTGGCCCGCGAAGCCATCCTGGAAACAGTGAGGGAACGGCCCCCATTGCCTTGGCCCTGGTCCAGAGACCCTCCTTCTGCCAGAGACCCTCAGAACTGTCCCACTCCTGACCAGGCCCCCATAGGCACCCTTGATGCGAATGATGTAGAGCTGGCCACACCCACCCAGTAGGCCATACTCACTCTAGCCACGCCCACCCAGTAGGCCACGCCCACCCTGGCCATACCCACCTGGCCCCCTGAGGGCAACCGCAATGCTGATGTGGCCCTCAGTGAAATTGAGTTTGACACCCCTGATCTAAACAAATGCTTCTGCTCAGTTTTCTCAGAAATAGAAGCCAGTAACAAAATAGGTTGGAGGATCAACCAAGGCAGGTTTCTTCCAGGGATTTTAGCGGTTCAGGTGAGCTAGTCCTTTTAAAGCTTAATAAAGCAATGGGTCTGGATAGTATTCATCACAGAGATCTGAGGGAACTTCTTGTTGTACAATAGAGTTGATGTTCCTGGGGGTATTTGTAATATGGAAAAATGATTTGGCATTGCTAGAAAATTAACCAAAACTGTGGAAACTGCAGCCCAGTGTTTCTAAATGTAAGATCATGCACTTAGGGAAAAGGAATTCTCTAGCAGGGTACACTATTGTGGGGGTATGGTGTTAGAGCAATAGAAGAAAAGGATTTAGGTGTGCTAAAAGTGTATGACTGCAAAATGTGACCAGGCAGCTATGAAGGCGAACAAAATTCTGGGATGCATCATTAAAGGATCACCAGGAAGAAAAAGGAGGTCTTAATCCTGCTATATAGGTTTTTAGTCAGACCCCATTTGAAATACTGTGTCCAGTTCTGGAGATCACACTTAAAAAAAACTATCAATGAGACTAAGCAACAAAAATGGTCCAAGGAACAAAACATATCAGGAAGGATTGTACAGCTGAAGGACAGAAGGGAAAGGAAAGACATGTTTGAAACCCTTAAATATGTTAAGGGTGTGAATAAGGTTCTAGAAGGCAGTATTTTCAATATTCAGCAAAAGTCAAGGATACAGGGGTATAACCTCAAACTGATGGGAGGGAAGTTCAAAAGTAATCTTAGAAAGTATTACTTCACAGTAAGAGTAGTGGAAGTTTAGGCTAAATTTAATAAATTTAATAAAATAAAATAAAATAATGAATAAAATGAAATAATAAAACAAAATAAAATATAAATGTCAGAACCAACTTGCAGTGAAGGTCAGTCATCAGTTTAAACATGCTTCGGATAAACATGTATCTATCATCCAACAAAAATGAAAAAATAAAAAATAATAAGTAAATAAATTTTAAAGAAAACAAAAAACTAAAAGGACAGACTCAGTGGACCACTAGGGCCATCAATTTTCTTTCTTACCCTGTTTCCATCTGGTAGAGGTACTATCTATCCCACGTGGTTGCCAAGAAGTAAGCTTTGTCAAATGCCTTACTGAAGTCAGAGTAAACTATATCCACAACTCTTCCCTGATCCACCAATTTAGTCACTTTATCAAAGAAGATAATAAGGTTTGTCTGGAATGATCTGTTTTTAACAAACCCATGCTAAACTTCAACAGATCACCTTGTTCATTTCTAGGTGCTCAGAAATCCACTGTTTGATTATCTTTGTTCTGTACCAGCCTGCTACCGGCCCTGCAGAAAAGGCAGGGACAACCCCTTTACAAACGGCAAGAGGCTGGAATTAAGCCTGCCAAATTTATTAACATAAAACAGAGCAAAACAAGACACCAACCATGAAACAGGAGCTATGAAACAGGAACTATTCAAGCGGTTGCCTTCAGCAAACCAGCCCTCCCATGCATTCCCCTTTTATACAGTTCAGGGCGTGGCTTCTCTCTGCCTCCTTCCGAGGTGCCCCATTGCCTTCCTCTGTTTACTCCTGATTGACTGCCTCCTGCGTCGGGTGTCCTTGAACAGGGCCAGCTGTGGGTCATCTTCATCCACGCTGTCAGGCTCACACAGCTGGGTCTCCGTCGTGACCAGGTGGGAGGGGCCTGGCTGAGGGCTCTCATCAGCAAGCTCTTCAACACCCCCCTCCTCCTCTGAGTCGTCCAACCCAACTGCCGAACCCACAGGCTGACCCTGAATCACAACAATCTTTTCCAGGGTTTTCCCAAGTATTGATACCAAGCTGATTGGTCTATAGTTTCCTGGATCCACTTTTTTCTCCTTTCTTGAAGCTTGCAATCACATCAGCTCTATTTATCCTCTGATAGTTCCCCTGGGTTCCAGGAGCTCTGAAAGATTTTGTTCAGTGATTCCAAGATCACATCTGTCAGTTCTTTCAGTACCCTGGAATAGAAATCATCTCGTCCTAGTGGTTTGAACTTGTCTAAAATGAACAGGTGTTACCAATTCCTTATCTATTTTGATCTGCATTTCTATTGTGTCTCCCATAGTGCTGCTTTTGATAGGTTGTGTTATTTTTTTCCTCTTGTGTGAAAATAGATGCAAATAAGGAATTAAGAAGTTCCCCTTTCTCCCTGTGCCCATCATCTTCTTGCTGTCTTTTCCCATTATTGATCTGATCATTTTATTGACTTTCTTCTTGTTCCTTATATATTGAAAGAAGCTTTTTTGTTATTTCTGCCATTTGTTGCAAATTGTTGTAAGTTAGACTCTTTCTTCTATCCCCCTCATAGTTTGATGATAGAAATAAGTTTTTCCATCAGATCTTGTATGGGAGAAAGAAGTTTAAAGGTATTGTGTAAAAATCATAACCTTTTAAAAGCTCATCAGTCATTTGAAGTGTGTACAAAAACAAATTGATACCATTCACAATTGCTAAAGGAAAGATATATTGTGGCCCTGATCTCAAAGCTCATTGTCATTTTTTTTTATTGAAAAGTTTTATCATACATTTTATCTTTGACAATCCCCCCTACCCCTCCCCTATCCCTCCCTCCTTACCCCTCCCCCCCTCCCCACCCACCCCCGACTTCCCAGAGCTAAGTACAAGGTATAAAAAACAAAAAAAGAATCATAAACAACCATATGCTAATAACCATAAACTCTAAAATCTATCACTCTCTAGCTCATATTGGATAACTACAAACACTATTAATATAAAATATATTTTAAAAAAAACAGAAAACAAAAAAAAGAAAGAAAGGAAGACTTATTCAAATGCTACATGAAACTTCTTAGTCCCATATTTGTTCTGGATATACTCAATCCATTCCTCTTAACAGTTTAATAGCCTCCTTAGACTTCACATCCTCTGGATTCAAAATCAAAGCCTTTTCTTTTTCCTTTATTTCATTCTCCAATTCTTTCCTCCTAGCTTCCACAGCACATCTATGTTTATTGTTCATATATATCAACACCCCTCTCATATAGGCCTTGCTAGCATCCCAAACCATGTCCATAGAGGTGCCCTTATTCATATTAATTTCAAAAAAATCCTTCCTTCTTAATCCTTGAAAAAAAGTCATTAGTCAACAAAATAAAATCGATCCTGGAAAAAGATTGATATCTGTCAGAAAAAAAGTATAATCCTTTTCATGCGAATGTCTTTCACGCCAAATATCTCGCAGTTCCAAGTCATCCTTCATTTCAAAAAAGGATTTAGGCAATCTAGCATGACTTGGGACATGCTTAAAAGCTCCAGCCTTGTCCATCTGTACATCCAAAACACCATTCCAATCCCCCATAAAAATAAAAGATTTATAATCCAACTGGGTAAGCTTTGTATGAAATAAACTAAAAAAAGTCAGCTTGTTGTTGATTAGGAGCATATAATCCAACTAAAAGCATCTTTTTACCTTCTAGCAGCAACTCTATCATAACGTATCTTCCATGCTTATCTGCCTCAATTAAGTCCGCTGTTAAAGCACTTTTAACATAAACAACCACTCCATTTTTCTTATTCATTGCAGAAGCAACAAATTGCGTGCCCAACCTTAGGTTCGATAAATACTTTTGGTCCACAACCCTAATATGCGTTTCTTGCAAACATATAACATCTATCTTGAATTGTTTTAAATATTGAAAAACTTTCTTCCTCTTCTGTGGTGAATTTAGTCCATTAACGTTCCAAGTTAAAAATTTAATTGCCATGCATATCATCCCAAAGCTCTTGGAGCACTGCTTTAATAGGACTATCTTTTTTAGGCCGTGCTCCTCCCACTGCTTGGCTGTAAGTACGTTTTGGAAATTCCATAGACTTCTGCTGATCTTGTTCTTTTATTTATTTTTTTTGATCGTTTTAAAGCAGCACGCGTCACCCTCTGCTCTCTAGGATCATCCAAAGAAGTTGTAGCTTGGTCTCCTCCAGCACCATTCTCCTCTGTCTGTCCATCTTCAGCCTCTTGATGTTCTCCTTCTCCAAATCCCTTTGCAGCTTCCAGAAGTGATAGTGGGGTTGCTTTTAAAACGTTATTGTAAAAATCACGCGCCTGCATCACAGTGGCCAGACGGTACCTTTTACCTTCATGCATCACCATCAACCCAACTGGAATCTCCCATCTGAACCTTATATCTCGTTGCTTGAGCTCTTGCACTAAAAATGTAAAATCCTTCCTTCTCCTTAAAATCTTTGGAGGAATTTCTTTTAGAACCAAAACTTCTTGATCAGCAATCACAACTTTAGTATCATAGGCAGCTTGAATAACTTCATCTCTAATTTCCCTCTTTACAAAATAAACCACCACATCTCTAGGTAGCTTTCTCTGTCTAGCAATCCATGAATTCACACGAAACACTTTATCCATGCCTCCCTTTATTTCAGATGCTGGCTGAGTCAATACTACTTCCAGAGCCTCAGAAATCAGCTGCTTTAAGTCTTCCTTAAAATTCTCTTTTAAACCTCTGATTCTAACAGCATACTGCATCTGGTAATATTGAGCAAGACTCAGTTCTCTGTCCATTTTGTCTCTTAAATCTTCATTCTCCAATACTTTTGCTTCTAATATGGCATTCTTTTGAGTCAAATCTTCCACTTTTTCATCCAAATCTTCCACATATTCAGCCACTCTATACACTGAAGACAAAATGTCTACCTTCATCACTCTGAACTTCTCTTCCATCCTCTCTTCTATTCTCTCCTCCAATTTCTCCTCCATCTTTGCAAATTTATCACCCATTGTTTCCAGAATTACCTGGGCATATTTTTCAAGAGCATCTTGTAAATCCTTCGGTGTCAATACATCAGAAGGAAGCAACACCTGCAATGATGACTGTTGCACCGGAGAAGTTCCAGCACTCCGAAGAGTTTTTGGGGGAGATTTAGCCGCCATCTTTACTTTCACTTACTACGCACTTTCACTTTTAAATTTATAAAGTCCATTAAGCTAGAAAGCAGCAATAAAAGTCCTCTTCACCTTTTCCTCCTGTACCGCTCTGCCTGCTCCTTTTATTCCATGGTCTTTCCTTCTGGCAGGGGTGGTCGCAAACGCCTGGCTCCGCTCCAGAAATCACGGAGCAGAGACGCTGACCAGCTGGGAGCGACCCAGGCTACGGGGGAGTTCGATCCTTCAGCCGCCCAAGCTTTAAGCTCAGGCGGCCCCGGAGAACTCAACCCCTACCTGGGGCCTCACCCCCTCCTCTTCTCCCGAGGAGGGGGCTTCGAATCCACCCGAACAGCTGATCGGCGCTGTTTCGGGTGGAAACAACACAGCTGAGCCGCGGGCAGCCCGAAAGGGCTGTCTCCGGCGCCGCGCCGCCACCGGAAGTCAAAGCTCATTGTCATTTTTATAACAACATATGAAGGTTCTTTAAAAGCTATAAGATAGATTCATTTAAGAGGGTGTTGCAATAGTCTAGATCAGAGGTGGCGAACCTATGGCACGGGTGCCAAAGGCGGCACCCAGAGCCCTCTCTGTGGGCACTTGTGCCATGCCTCGGAAGTGGCAACTGTCCCTCTTCAACCAGCCGCCTGCTAATTTGTCGAGGTCCCACATGGCTGAATGCATCCTGGCACGGCTGGTTTCCCTCCCCCACATCCTGTCCCTCCTGGCCTCGCATGCTCTCCTTTTCCCAGGCATGACCCACTGCATCACCTCTTCAGCTGTTGGCTGACCATCCATTTCTGAGGTGGCTTCTTTGAACTGCTGGTGATGGGCTGCGGAGCCCCAGAGTGCGCCTGTCGAGGGGCCGGCAGGCTGTGGCTACTGACGGACACCGTTGGCCCCCATGCGTTCACTGGCCTCTGCGTGCAGGGGCCGATTGTGTCAGGCAGCAGCTCCCCCAGCCCTTGCCCTGCCCCATGGCAATGGCACCCCCATCCTGCCTCGCTTCACCCCACAGGATGAGTCTCCTGCCTACTGCCCCACCTGCCAGAGACTTCCTGGAGCTCCTCCAACCCTGCCCACCCCCCACAGGTATCCCCCCCATGAGCAACATTGAGGCGACCACACCCACCTTGGCCACACCCACCCAATCTTCCATAACCACCACAGCCACCCAGTGGGCCACGCCCACCTGGCACCCAGCGATAAATAAGTGGGTTTTGGGTTGCAGTTTGGGCACTCAGTCTCTAAAAGGTTTGCCACCACTGGTCTAGATGTCTAAGGCAGGTGCCCTCTTGGTTAGGTCTGAGCAAATAATCATAATAGTTCCACTTAATTTAGAAAACAGGGTATTTTTTCTGAAATAATTATTTTTGATTAATAACATTTGATAATTTAATAAATAATGTAATAAAAATTGGGAACTCTCAAAAATCCTCAGTAGCAAATGGATGAAATATTGTAGATTTCAGTATCAACACAAACATTCAAGATTGAAGTAAACCCCGATTTATTTTAATATGGCTTTTTGAACAGGCCACAGTTGTCAATTTTATATAGTCCAGTAGACCAAAACCAAAGTGTTAACTGTTATATAAAGTTAATCATTAATTGTTATGAGGTATTTTGAGAGTGGAAAGACGAAGATGCTAAACCACCCCAACCCATGTAAGAACAGTTGAAGACATTATGCCAATCAATCTCTCTCAGTTCAGACCACTTGACAGGGTTGTTTGGTAGAGAGAAATAAGAAGTAGGAGTACTGCATATTTTGCTTTGATCTCTTGAATGACAGGTAAAATTCAAATCAAATATATTATATATCTATATATCACCAATGCATTGGTTCAACTCAAGTTGCATTGTCAACACGATTCCTAATATAATTTTTAACTTAGCCTAACAAGTGTGGATAAAGTAATTTTGTGCATAAGCTTAAAAGAGCCAGGAAGATGACAATTCTAGGATCCCAAAGGCAATAGCAAGACTCGTCACAAGCAGTAAATATTTATTCTGTTTAGTGTATGGTACAGCAAATCCAGTCTGTGGATGGACTATTTAGATAACATGAACACTCATTGGTTGTATAATGAAATAAAATAAGCTTATTTTAGGAGAATAAGGTGAAAAAATCCTTAACTACTGTAATAACAAAATCTAAAACATAATCAAGTGATTTTGCTGTTTTTCTTATAGAAATGGTGGTGGCCGCAGTGGGACGTTTTGTGCAATCAGTATTGTTTGTGAAATGTTACAACACCAGAGGGCCGTTGATGTATTCCATGCTGTGAAGACTCTGAGGAATAATAAGCCGAATATGGTGGATCTTCTGGTAGGAGCTCTTTAAACTGTACCACTAAGTAGAAAATTATTTCTGTTCTCATAAGACATAGTGACATTTTTGTGATTTATGTGGAGTAAAAGCAAGCCTGTTGTTTTCTAAAGGGGATAATGAAATCACTTGACTTATAAAAGTATTTTTATGCTACTTCTTGAGTCTTGTTCAAGGTGTGTTAGACTTTTTGTGCAAATGTAACAACTTTAAACAGAACACCCTTATTAATTTTCTTTTTCTGGCAGGGCAATCCAAAAAGAGAGCAGACTTTGTATGGCAGAAATAATAGTCATGTAAAATGAAGTGTCAGATTTTCAAATTATATATTTTATAAATAGCTTAATCTAATATTTATCAAGACTGTGAATTTCAGTTTGACATTTAGTGTATCGCATTTAATTATGGTTCTTCTATCTTGAAGAAAGATTAAAAGAGTTCAGAAACAAAGGGCCAGGAGCAATTATTTTCTTGTGTTGTGCTGTATGAAACTACTTCAAGTGTAGAAAGGCTGAAAGGCCATTGGTGTTTTATGTGTGTGTAAGTATGCACATGCTTATATGACAATTGAGTATGTCAAGATACAGTCTATTTTGTTCACAATTACTATAAGAAGTTGTGTTGGTCCTTTAGTCATGAAGAAATTCCAGTGGCATTATTTGACGATTTACTAAAAAGTCGCCTTATGTAGTGAAATAAAGTATTTAGTTTATGCTGTATAATCACTATTTGTAATTTTATGTATTTATTTATATTCTTGCAAGACACACGCAGAGATCTTTTTTATCTAGATTTCCAAGTATTCCACTTATGGCAGACTACATTGTATATCTCTATTATCTTATTACCAATCCATGTGTGTTTTCCAGACTGAGTCACAGTGGCCCTGTCTAAAAGATAGAAAAAAATCTACAGAGAAAACTTTTTCATAAAATATTTGTAATTAATTCATTATACAACTTGGTTTTCTTTAACTTCTTGCTACAACTAACTTCCTTCCTTTTCTTGTTTTGACTCTCCAGGATCAATATAAATTCTGCTATGAAGTGGCTTTGGAGTACTTGAATTCTGGCTGATACTGCAAGTAACAGGGGAGACAAAATGTTTCATTAGCACAGTCCAAGCGTGTTGCTTTATGATATCTGTGTGTATGAGATGAGAACTTCTCAGTGTTACACTTTAATTGCTTTGTATCGGCTCTTTTTAAGAGCCCAAGAGAGTCTTTCCAAAAATGCTTGCACTGCCCATTTCCCACAGTATGGCTGTTGCTTGAGTCACAGTCTCACACTAACACACTCTGGGACTGGACACCACTATCATGCAAACCCATTGAAGAGCCCTACTATACCTGCCTAGTCATCTGATCAATCCAAGAGCACAATTCTAGTCTCAATGACAATGTTTGTACCTTTCTGTTGTACTATTTTTTTTTGTTGCCAGTGATCCTTGTTATTGTTAAAGCCTAGTGTACATTTTTGTTCTGTGGAGAATGCTGCCTAACATTTTGATACTGTACTTTAGTTATATTTGTATTGTATTTGCTCCTAATAAACAAAGCACCCGTAGCTTGAATTGAACTAAAAGCTACGCCCACAGACCATATTAATCTTGCTGACTTCAATTTTCTGTCCAACTTGTATTGTTTCAGAAGAAGTGATTTGATATACATCCATTAAGTAAATGGAAAAAATACAGGAGGATCAGATTACTATATCCAAAGCTTTTCTCGTTGTTTATATTGTAAATATTTTTTATTTCATCAAATTATTTATTCATTAAAAAGAAATCTTTTGTGAAGCACAATGACTGACAATCATTTTTATTAAATCTTGGAAATGCTTATTGTATTGTAAACATTTGCTTATCCCGTCTGGATTTTCAGCTTAATAAATAAGTACATATTTTATAAAATCGCATTTAATATATAGCATCTTATGGCCCACATTTACCTTCAGGAAAAGCTAAGGGTTTCCAAATTTTTTATTCAATATAGCATACAGTAAATAGAACTTCTTTCTCTTTATGTTTACAACTCAGCATTAGAGCAAATTCTTTGCATACATGAATCTCCCAAACCTATTCTGCTCTCCAATTACAGAACTTGATAGTACTAAAGGTAAAGGTAAAGGTTCCCCCGCACACGCGTGCTAGTCGTTTCCGACTCTAGGGGCCGGTGCTCATCTCCGTTTCAAAGCCGAAGAGCCAGCGCTTGTCCAAGGACGTCTCCGTAGTCATGTGGCCAGCATGACTAGATGCCAAAGGCGCACGGAACGCTGTTACCTTCCCACCGTAGTGGTCCCTATTTTTCTACTTGCATTTTTTTTACGTGCTTTCGAACTGCTAGGTTGGCAGAACCTGGGACGAGTAACAGGCGCTCACTCTGCTACGCCGCACTCAGGATTCGACCCGCCAAACTGCCGACCTTCTGATCGACAAGCTCAGCGTCCTAACCCAGTCTGAAACAAAGAAAACAACTGATCATTAGGATTGGCTGCACTGGATACCAACTTATTTTTTTTTCTTCCAAGTATTTTCCTGCAAATTTAGGGACCACTTCTCTCTCTCTCCCTCTCTCTTTTTTTAGGTCAACCGAGTGTTGATTCGGAGTTTGTGACATGTATTGACTGACTGGCTTGTTGGCCAAACCTGACACGGGTTGAGAAAGAGTGCCTGGCCCCAAATCACTCAGCAGGCAGGGCTAGAACTCAGTTTCCTGGTTTCTAACTGGGTGCCTTAACCACCAAAGGCAACTGGCTTTCTAAAGCAGACAAACAGCTGTCTTCCATTTTTACTCCTTTACCTTACCACAGTTTTCTCCCCCCCCCCATTTTTTAATTTATTACTAAATATATATGTCACCTATCTCACTATCTTAAGCTGCTTAAAATATGACTGTTTCTGGACCGGCATTAGTGGCCACCCTAAAGGAGTCTACAATCCACAAAGAACCAGACTTACTACATTTTAATGTCAGTGACAGCAACAGCAGAATCAAAGACAAGACAAGGTGTAGTAAAGGAGGGAGAGAAAAATTCTGGGCATTCACAGTCAGCCCAAAACAAATCAATGGGCATGTATAATATATAATGGTTTGTTATTCTTTGGGAGCCATTCACATGAAATTTGGGGATCCCTTGAGTGGTGCTTTCTCACACTGCAAGATCCTACATTATCTGAAGGATACACACCAGAGCTGTTCCAACATGGTTCTAACCATGTCTAAATGAGAACAATTCTCTTTGAACCTCTGTTTATTTTTCTATCCTGTATGTGTAACTCACTGAAATTGGTTCACAGAATGCTGATAATATGTTCTCCGATTGCCAACTGGTCAGTGCCCTTGACTGCTATCTTGTTCCCTGAATACATAATTCTTGATGGCCTACACACCTACTGTATATATTAAATTCCACACCAGTCCTCTCCTAGCTAAATCATGGTGTCACATTTACATTATCTTAAAGGTGCTTCTGTGCAGAATCTCAGTTTTCCCTGTTGTGTATGCTGGGGACTGTCAATCACAGCAAGGCACTAGGACCAACAGGTGGCGCCAGTCAAGGCTCGGATTGGCAGGCCAGCATTCGGTGGGAATTCCAGATGTGGGGATTGGTTTTGGGAATGTACCTGGCTAGGTATTTAAGGGGGCTCCGGAGGCTCCATTGTCCTTTTTTTTTATTGAAAAGTTTTAAAATACAATTTTCCTTTAAAAATCCCCCCTTCCCCCTCCCTCCTCCCCCCCTACCTCCCCCCCTCCCCCCCTCCCCCCCCAGACTTCCCAGAGCTAAATACAAGGTATATATATAAAAAACAATCATAAACAATCATATACTAACAACTATAAAGTCTAAAATCCATCACTCTCTAGCTCTCCATTGTCCTTTTTGTTCCTGCCTACCCACAATAAAGACTGTTGCTGTGAATCCTGTCTGTTACTTCCATGTGGTCCTGATAATATACAACACTGGCAACGAGGATGGGATACTTTGTTGCACTCTGAGCGTTACAGAGTTAATTTCTTCACTGCAAATGATTGTCAAGGACTGAGGCAGCATGTCTAAGCTCGGAAACATCCATGAATTCGATGTTCGTTACCCAGAAGAATGGGAAGCACACCTGGGCCAGGTGGAAGGCTATTTGCTGGTAAATCGCATCACTGAAGACCGCATGAAAGCTGCAGTGTTGTTGTGCATCAGCAGTCCAGACGTCTATAAGATCGCCATTGGGTTGTGCACGCCAACTCAGGTTGTGTCCGTTTCCTACGACCTTACAGCCAAATTGAACAGACATTTTTTGCCCAAGTGGTCTGAGCTGTATTGGTGGGTACAGTTTTACCAAAGGAAACAGTTACTGGGAGAGTTGTTGACTGAATACATTGCTGCGGTACGTCAAGCCTCCCATTTGTGCAAATTTTCCGATCTAGAAAACTGCGTGTGGGACCAGATCGTCATTGGTCTGCGGGATGAACAGCTGCAGGAAAAGATAATGGCAAAACTGACCATGAGTCTACAAGATGTAATAGACAATATAATGGCTCATGAGGCTACCAGCAGGAAAAATGCTTCCAAACCCAGCAGCGGCTCTAGTGGGTCCGTTCACCACGAGAGCGTTGTGGACGGCGGAAGCAAAGACACCAGGGAGGAAGGAGAGATCGATGCGATACTTCAAAAATTGGAAAGGTCACAGCTTCGGCACGGGAACAGCAACGGAAGACAGAGTGGACCCCAAGGAAGCAGCAAACAGCAGCACTACAGTCAAAGCTCCAGAGAGTGAGTTCAAATGTGCCAGCTGCGGGGGTAAACATCAGAGAACAGCGTGCAGGTTCAGAAAAGCAAAATGTCATTTTTGCGGAAAAACTGGACACATTGTATCCGTCTGCCGAAACCGGAAAAGGGAAAGTCTGAACGAGTTAGAAGGTACAAAAAATCTACCACCTCGGACTTCCGGTGGCGACGCGACGCCGAAGACAGCCGTTTTCGGGCTGCCCGCTCCGCAGCTGTGTTTTTCCATCGTAAACAGCGCCGATCAGCTGTTTAGATGGATTTGAAGCCCCCTCCTCGGGAGAAGAGGAGGGGGTGAGGCCCCAGGTAGGGGTTGAGCTCTCCGGGGCCGCCTGAGCTGAGAGCTTGGGCGGCTGAAGGATGAGCCCCCCCGAAGCCTGGGTTGCTCCGAGCTGCGCAGCGCCTCTGCTCTGGGATTATTGGAGCAGAGCCAGGCGTTAGCAACCACCCCTGCCAAAAGGAAATACTTTTGATTATCAAGATGGAGGCAGAGCGGTACAGGAGGTCAAGGTGAAGTGGACTCTTTATTTTTACTCTCTAGCTCAATGGATTTTATAGCTTTAAAGTGAAAGTGTGTAATAAGTGAAAGTGGGGGAAGATGGCGGCTAAAACTTCTAAAGCTCTCCGGAATGCGGGGTCTTCCCTGGTGCAAGAGACCTCATTGCAAGCTTTGCTTCCTCCTGCATCTCCCCCGGCATTGACACTTAAGGATTTACAAGACGCTCTTGGAAAGCATGCACAATTGATGTCTGATATGATGGATGAAAAGTTGAAAAAGCTGGAGGAGAAAATGGAGGAGAAAATGGAGAAATTGGAGAAGAAGATGGAAGAGAAGCTGAGAGCAATGAGGGTGGACATCTTGTCTAAGGTTGAATCCATAGCTGAATGTGTGCTACAGCTGGATATAAAAGTGGAGGATCTCAGTCAAAAGAACTCTATATTAGAAGCAAAGGTATTAGAAAATGAAAATATAAGGGATAAAATGGACGAAGAATTGAGCCTTGTTCAGTATAATCAGATGCAGTATGCTATTAGAATTAGGGGTTTAAAGGAGAATGGTAAAGAAGATTTAAAGCAGCTGATTTCTGAGGCTCTGGAAGGAGTACTGGGCCAGTCAGCATCTGAAATTGAGGGAAATATGGACAAAGTTTTTCGTGTAAATTCATGGATTGCAAGACAGAGGAAGTTACCCAGAGATGTGGTGGTCTATTTTACAAAGAGAGTAATTAGAGATGAAGTCGTTCAAGCTGCTTATGATACTAATTTGGTAGTGGCTGAGCAAGAAGTTTTGGTTTTAAAAGAGATCCCTCCGAAGATCCTAAGGAGAAGGAAAGATTTTGCATTTCTAGTACAGGAACTTAAGAAACGTGATATTAAGTTTAGATGGGAGATTCCAGTTGGATTGGTGGCGACGCATGAAGGTAAAAGACATCGTTTGGTTACTGTGGCTCAGGCACGTGATTTTTATAGTAATGTGTTAAAAGCAACCCCCCTATCATTTTTGGAAGCTGCAAAAGGATACGGTGTGGGAAAGCTTCAAGACGTTGCAGATAGACAGACAGAGGACAATGGTGTTGGAGGGTATCAAGTCACAGTCTCATCGGTTGCTGCAGGAGGCCAGAAGATGACACGTGCCGCCCTAAGAAAAGCGAGACGAGAGCAAGAGCAAGACCAGCAGAAAGTTATGGAATCTTCAAAGTGTGCTTACAGTGAAGATGTGGGAGGAGAGCGGTCTAAAGAAGTTTTGGGGGTCATGACAGAGGTGCTCCAAAAGTTTTGGGGCGTTAAGATTGCTGATTAATTTTTAGATTAGAATGTCAATGGAGTAAAATTATTATAGAGGAGAAAGAAAGTTTTTTTTTAATATTTTACACAATTTAAGATTGATGTTATTTGCTTGCTAGAAAAGTATATTAGGGTTATGGACTTAAAGTATGTGTTGAACTAAGAATGGGTATGTAAGCTCCTAATTAACAACAAGTTGTCTTAGAGATTGCCTAAATCTTTTTTTATATATACTCTTTTTATTTGAACTTTTATTTGAACTTAAGGATGATTTGGAACTGCGAGACATTTGGTGTGATACATGCAAGAACTATTTTTGATCATAGTTTAGTTTGGTCGGAGATTATTAAGATTAACAGAGATAGGCGCTTTTGGCGTGTAACTGAGAATTTGTTTGGAAATTAGAGAAAGGTGGGAGAATGCAAATAGCAGGTGAAAGTTTTTTTTTTTTTGAAATTAATATGAATAAGGACTGGGATTAAGAAAATTTATTTTGAGTAAAGCTCTTTTTTTGTTTTCCTCTTTTTTTTCTACTTTATTTGTAATATTAATATTGTTTGTATTCATTTTATATGAGCTAGAGAGAGATAGAATTTATAGTTTATTGTTGATAACATAGGGGTGTTTATGTTTGTTTTTTGATTTTATGCCCTGTATTTAGCTCTGGGAAGTCGGGGGGGAGGAGGGAGAGGGGGAGAGGGATAGGGAGGGTTGGATAGGGGTGGGGGAGGGGGGGATTAAAGTCAAAATGTATTGTAAAACTTTTTAAATAAAAAAAAATCTACCACCTCCAGGCACAGAGCCCCCTAGGGTTCCACCCAAAGGTGGGAGGGGTGATGGGGTGGTGGTGTCACACTCGGCAATCTACCAACTGCTGAAGCCAAAAATCAAAATTAATGTCCAGCTGCAGGATGGAAATTGATTCAGGTTCGTCGGTCTCAATAATCTCTTTTGAGACATTCAAATCAATTTGTGGCAAGAGCAGGTGGCGGATTCCTTTAAAGTCCACACCCATACGTTTAACAGATTTTCAATGGGCCCCAATTAAAATGAAGGGAAGGCTACCTTATTAGTGGAGTACAAACACTTTAGGGGACCATTAGATGTACTGGTTACTAAAGGCAGGAGAACTAGTTTAGTGGGGCTGGGTTGGTTTGATGCTCTGGGAGTTTGGTTGGGAGGAGTTAACAACACAGAGATCACAAGCCTCGAAGCCGTCTGCAAGAAGTTTGCAGACGTCTTTGATGACAAGCTGGGCAAGTATACAGGACCCCCTATTAAGTTTAAGTTTAAGCCCGATGTACTGCCAGTGCGGATTAAGGCTAGAAGAGTTCCGTTCGCTCTCAAGCATAAGATTGAGAGCAAATTGGAAAAATTAGTGGAACAGGGAGTTCTGGAACCAGTGGAAGTGGGAGAGTGGGAAACTCCCATTGTAACTCCGCTTAAGGCGAACGGTGAGGTTAGAATTTGCACAGATTATAAGTCTACTGTCAATCGAGCATTAAACCCACATGCATACCCAGTTCCGTCAGTTAAGCACGTTCTCTCTGCTATTCAGTCTGGTGCACTTTTTGCTAAATTGGATTTAGCTCAAGCTTACCAACAGCTGCCGGTTACCCGGGAAACGGCAGACGCTCAAACGATAGTCACTCACAAGGGGGCTTTCAGAGTAAATCACCTACAATTTGGCGTTTCTGTAGCCCCAGGAATTTTCTAGGTGGTGATGGAACAGATGCTGAAGGGTATTCCTGGGGTATGCCCTTATTTTGATGACGTCCTAATTGCAGGGGAGTCAGAAGAGGAGTTAGCTGACAGGCTGCAGGAGGTGTTACGTAGATTCCATTCTGCTGGGCTTAAATTGAAGAGAGAAAAGTGCAGTATTGGAGTGGCTTCCACAGAGTTCTTAGGGTTTAGGATTGATGCACAAGGTATTCACCCCACAGACTCTAAGGTAAAAGCCATTAAAATGGCTCCTACCCCTAAGAACAAGGCAGAGCTGCAAGCCTTTTGGGGGCTGCTGAATTTTTATCATGCATTCTTGCCTCATAAGGCAGCAATTGCAGAGCCTTTACGTAGGTTGTTGGACAATAAAACTCCATGGCATTGGTCCGCAGTCCATGATAAGAGTTTCAGGCCCCGTCCGACGAGTCACCAAAAGAATGAAACCGGAACGGGAGCTGGTTCTCCTAAGTCACGTTTATTAGCCGCATAAACAGTTGCTCGAAGACAAACGAAGTCAGCGTTGACTTCACAGCACAGTCAACGCTGTTAAGTAACCGGCAAAGCCGACACCCACCACCACACCCTTAATTGCACCACCACGCCCCCACCCTACTTAATCACCGCCTCCCAAGGTTCCCTCCTTTTGGCTCCCGTCCCACCACCATTGCAGCCGGTAAGTTACCCCCAAGCCCAAACCTCCCTCCTTTCCCCCAGAGCTCTGCCTAGGCTCTTCTTTCCCCTCACCTCCCCAGACCGCCGCGAATTGTGCTCTGAACCCCTCACCGGCCCACCGGTAGTCTCCGCCACCCCCTGGACCACCCAGGCAGCCGTTCCTGTTCTGCTGCTCGGGCGCTGGGCAGCCACCGGCTGCTCCATCGTACGGCCCCTTCCCGGCTTCCTGGTTAGTCCCAGAGGCTGCTGGGCCGTGTCGACGTCCCCGTCCCTCTTTCCGGTCCCTGGAGGCCAGCAGAGAGCTCCGTGGCCGTGCTCGGCGGCTGCACTCCTTCCCAGCTTGTCGGCAGCTTCTGGGGGCCGGCTGGCTGGTCCGCGGCCTCCCCAGCTGACAGGTGGGCCGCCGCTGCGCCGTTCTCCCAGCTGCACCTTTCCCCGATCCGTCGGGATGGCGTGGGCGTGGCCGGCCGTTTCTGGAGCCCAGCAGCTCAGCAGAGAGGCGAGGAAACCGGCGAACGTCCCTGGAGGCTGGTAGGTTGCTCTGAAGCGGGCGGGCGGTTGCTGGGGTGCTGGGGAGGGCCGTATGCTTTCCCGGCCCTCCGGGAGACCACGGGCGCCGGTGGGAGGCTTCGGGGCCTGGCGGGTTACTCTGTGGGCGTCGGCGGTGGGCTTCGGGGCCTGACGGGGTGCTCCGCCTGAGCCGGCGGTCTGGAGAGTCACCCCGCGGCCCGTCCAAATGTCGGGCGTGCCAGGCCCGACATGCCGCCCCCCCTACCAAGGGTCCTCCTGCAGACGTAGAGAACAAGGTTATAGCATCATTCACTTTGCATACACCCCCGTGTCCTCTACCCCCCGGCCTGCCAGGGTGGGCTCGGTGGAATGCCCGGATCAAACGTGGAGCATGGACGTCTTCCCGCGACACCCACGTTGCCTCCTCCACCGGGTACCCCTTCCACCGAAGGAGATACTGTAGGGCGCCTCTCCGCACCCTGGAGTCCAACACCTCCTGCACCTCATACTGGTCAGCGTGAACCGGTCCGGGACCCCCCTCCCCTGCCGCTGCGGTAGCCGCTGGAGCAGGTTTCAGCAGGCTACTATGGAACACCGGGTGGATCTTACCCAAAAACGTAGGCAACCGCAGCCGCACCGTCACCGGGTTTACCACCTGCACCACCCGGAACGGCCCGAGGTATTTGGGTCCTAGCTTACGGCACGGGACCTGTAACCGTAAGTACTTGGTGGACAAGTAAACCAGGTCCCCCACCCGCGGTGTAACAAAGAGTTTTTGTTTCTTGTCCGCCTGTGCTTTGGTCGCCACGGCGGACCGATCCAATGCTTCCTTCGCCGCCCCCCAGGCAGCCGTGATTTGACGCATCCAGTCAAGCGGTGAGCACGGAGATCCCTCCTCCTGGAGACATTCAGTGAAGGAAACGAACTCGTGACCGGTGACCATCCGATATGGAGAGAAGCCAGTACTACTATGGACTGCATTATTGTACGCCACTTCAGCAAGCGCTAACAGGTCTACCCAGTCCGTCTGCCGGAAGGAAACATAGCTCCGTAAATAGCGTTCAACAGCAGCGTTGGCTCGTTCTGCGGCCCCATTGGTGCTAGGGTGATAGGCCGTACTCAGTCCCTGGGACGAGCCGATATGACGCAGGAACTCTCTCCAAAACCGGGCCGTGAATTGCACCCCTCTATCTGAAATCACACGCCGCGGCACTCCATGCAGTCAGTATACTTGAGTGAGAAACAACCAAGCTAGTCGACGAGCTGATGGTAACCCCTTACACGGAACAAAGTGTGCCTGTTTGGAAAACAGGTCGACTACTGTCCAGATAACGGTGTGACCCTTACTCTCTGGGAGGTCCACAACGAAGTCCATGGCGATGTCCTGCCATGGCCGAGTTGGGTCAGCTACCTGCTGCAACAGCCCCAAAGGCTTCCCAACTTGGGGTTTTGTAGTGGCACGGACATGGCAACGCCGTACATACTGCTCGATGTCACTCTTCATGCGGGGCCACCAGAATTGACGACGTGCTAGATGTAAGGTTTTCACAAACCCGAAATGTCCCGCCTGTTTGGTGTCGTGACACCCATGCAGAACGCGTGGCCGCACGGTTTCAGGCACATACAATCGTGTTCCATGCCATGCTAGACCGTCCCGCATAGTTAATAGTCCCGGATTACTCAGCAACCAGGCATCCTCCTGCAAGGTCCTTTGGATGGCCTGGTTCAAATTCTCCTCCGACACCTGTCTAGCACTCTCTGAACCAACCCCCTCGTTTGCCAGTGTCGGGATGAGTGCCTGCACCACCTCCTCCCTCTTGCTGTCAAACTGTGGCATGCGTGACAAGGCGTCCGCCAGAAAGTTCCGACCCCCCCGCACATACTTCAGCACAAACCGGAAGCGACGGAAGTATAAGGCCCATCGGACATGCTTAGGCGACAGGCGGCGAGGGGTTTGTAGGGCTTCCAGGTTTTTATGGTCCGTCCATAGTTCGAATGGACAGGAGGCCCCTTCCAAAAGATGTCGCCAGGTCTCCAAAGCCCAACGGACCGCAAAAGCCTCCTTCTCCCACACCGCCCAGGCCCGTTCAGTGGGAGTCAGTTTCTTAGAGGCATAAGCACATGGTTGCAGGACCCCAGCACTGCTCCGCTGAAGGAGGACGGCCCCAAGAGCAACATCGCTCGCATCCGCCTGTACGACATAAGCCAGTTCAGGGTCGGGGTGTCTCAAAACGGGCTCTTTAGCAAAGAGGGACTTCAGTTCCTTGAACGCCCGCTGACACGCTGTGGACCACTCCAATTTAAGCCCCGGACGCGGGCGTGTCTTTAATTGTCGTGTGCGCAGAAGATCTGTTAACGGCAGGGCGATGGCCGCAAAACGTGGGATGAACTGTCTGTAGAAGTTGGCAAAGCCAAGGAAACTTTGCAACTGTCGACGAGTCCGCGGAGCCTGCCACTGTTGAATGGCATGTACCTTTCTAGGATCCATCTCCACCCCCGCCGCCGATATACGATACCCAAGGTAGTCCAGCTGGGCCTTGTGGAACTCACACTTGGACAGTTTAACATAGAGCTGTGCTTCCAGCAGTCTTGACAACACCTGCCGCACAAGAAGTACATGCTCCTCCAATGTGTCCGAGTAAATCAGGATGTCGTCCAAGTACACCAAAACACCCCGATACAGGAACTCATGCAGGACCTGATTGATCAATTGCATGAATACAGCGGGAGCTCCCTGTAGGCCAAATGGCATCACTCGGAACTGGAAACTACCAAGGGGACAATTAAACGCGGTCTTCCACTCGTCCCCAGCTTTGACCCTCACCCGGTAATAGGCTTCTGTTAGGTCCAACTTGGTGAATACCCGGCCTGTTGCCAAATGGGCCAGCATGTCCTTCATCAAAGGAAGGGGATAGAGGTGCTCCACGCACACCGCATTAACCCCCCGGTAGTCTACACACAAGCGCAAGCCCCCATCCTTCTTTTCACGAAAAAGTACTGGCGCCGCCACCCGAGATCGTGCTGGTTGAATAAACCCTCTCTCCAAGTTCTTATCTATGTACCGCCGTAACTCCTGCATCTCCTTTGGGGACATGGCGTACATACGGGGCTTAGGCAGTCTGGCCCCAGGTTCGAACTCAATGGCACAATCCGTCGGCCGGTGGGGTGGTAACGAATTGCACTCCCGCTCATCGAAGACGTCCATTAAATCGGAGTAAACCCGGGGTACACGCACCTTCGAGTCATCCATGACCCCGCAAACCTTCTCCTGCGTCCCCGTGTCCCCCGGCCCCAGAAAGAAATGGTGGAGAAGGGGCTCGGGGCCCAGACCCACCTGAAGATGACGACAACCCCCCTCCCACCAAATCGTGGGGCCCCATTTATCAAGCCACGTAAGGCCCAGGATAACAGCTTCAGTCATAGAGGGCACCACAACAAAACGCAGAGTCTCCCAGTGGGCCCCCAATTCCAGCCGGACTGGTTCGGTGACATGGGTGATAGGAGCCCCCCCAAGGAGCGACCCATCCACTTGTTGGAAACGAAGAGGGGTTACCAGTCGTTGCAACCGGATACCCACTGCAGCCGCTGTTTTCTGGTTGATTAGACACCGGGTGCTCCCTGAATCGACCAAAGCCCTAACCGCCCGCCTTTGCCCAGACACGGGGCTCACCAACACCACCGGGAACACAAAAGGACACACCGGGGCGCTTACCATCGGATCCTCCTCCAACTCCAGATCCTCAAGGTCTTCCGTCGGCACGGTCTGGGTGGTTACGGGCCCGGTTGTCAAGGGAGGAGTCGTCACCCGACGGTTGTCGTCAGCTGCCTGATAAGCAGTTCGGGACCGCTCCGAGGTCTTCCTAGCAGGCAAAGCCCGTGTCGAGGTTGCTGGGGGAACCATTCGGGCTGGCGGGAGCAGGCATTCAGCCGCCCGATGACCCGGCTGGTCACACCGGAAACACCTAATACCAGGACGTGGTGGCTGTACAGGGTTGGCTTTGGCCACCGGCAAGCCAGGCCGCTCCTCCACCTTCACTCTTTAGGCCGGCCGGCCGCCGGGCTCCGGTCACCCCCTCAGACTTTCCTTGAGTATCCTGCAAGCCAATGTCCAACTCAACAGCCACCCGGAACCAGTCCTGCAGACGGGCCAGCACCCCTCTTACCACACAAGCTCGCCGCAAGGCACTGTCTAGTCCAGCCTTGAAGTGATGCACAAGAAGGCGTTCAGGCCATGACCGTAGCCTCCCGGCCACCTTCCGGAACTCCCCAACATAACGCACCGCCGGTTTTCCTTGCTGGCGCAGATCCAACACTTCGGCCTCGGCACGGAGCACCCGTGAGATATCTTCAAAACGGGCCCGTAGAGCCTCCAGGAAAAGACCAAGGTCCCCGAGCTCACGGGCATGATCGCCGTACAGGTCGGCCGCCCAGGCCGCGGCCTCTCCTTGTAGACATGCCATTACGGCCACTACCATCGCCCACTGGGACGTATAGGCCGGGCCGTACTGGTCCATATGATTAATCACCTGCCCCAAAAACATTGCCAGGCGGTCTGGATGACCATCATAGACCGCGGTCAGGGGTGGAGGGCCCCACGCCAGCCCTTGACCCCAAGGACCCAGCGGCATCCCCTGGGCTGGAACCCCCCCATCTGGTCGTGACGGCTGTTGTCTTGGTCTTCCGGCCACACTTTCCCAGGGAGCCGTGCCGCTTGGTGCTGCCGTTGCGGGAGCCGGAACCCCGGGACCTCTATGAACCTCAGGCTGGCGGACTGATCCCTGGTACCTCGGGCTGTCCATACGGAAGCGGGGCGGGCTAGACCGCCGAGCAGGGCCACCTGGGAGGGACCACTGCCCCTGGTCAGACTCATCTGGAACAGACCAAAACCCAGGCTCCCGACCCCTCACTTCCCCGAACCGCTCTCTGAGAATCTCCATAGTACGGTTGCCCGGAACGGTGGAGTAGCTCCATTCTTCACCGCTGTCCTCCATGAAACACCGCTCCCTCCACTCAGTAGACGCACCTTTAGGCCGGTTCATCAGGCCTTGGCCGAGCCCTCGATGATCCCCATCAGAGTGCGTCCACCGATCGCTGCTGCGACTCCGCACTCCAGCCTCCTGAGGCCCCGGACCAGGGCCGTCGAGTGGGGGAGGCCTTTCCTTCCGCCGCACCGAGGGCAATGCCTCCTCCCCCACCTCCACCGACTCCAAGAGCCCAGCCGCAGCTCCAGCTTCCTCCTGCTCCTCAGCCAGTGGTGCAGAATCCTCCGTACCTTCTGCCATAGCAAACTCCCGAGAAAAGAGCTCTCCACAAAGAGTAAAGGAACGCTGACTTACTTTCAGGCCCCGTCCGACGAGTCACCAAAAGAATGAAACCGGAACGGGAGCTGGTTCTCCTAAGCCACGTTTATTAGCCGCATAAACAGTTGCTCGAAGACAAACGAAGTCAGCGTTGACTTCACAGCACAGTCAACGCTGTTAAGTAACCGGCAAAGCCGACACCCACCACCACACCCTTAATTGCACCACCACGCCCCCACCCTACTTAATCACCGCCTCCCAAGGTTCCCTCCTTTTGGCTCCCGTCCCACCACCATTGCAGCCGGTAAGTTACCCCCCAGCCCAAACCTCCCTCCTTTCCCCCAGAGCTCTGCCTAGGCTCTTCTTTCCGCTCACCTCCCCAGACCGCCGCGAATTGTGCTCTGAACCCCTCCCCGGCCCACCGGTAGTCTCCGCCACCCCCTGGACCACCCAGGCAGCCGTTCCTGTTCTGCTGCTCGGGCGCTGGGCAGCCACCGGCTGCTCCATCGTACGGCCCCTTCCCGGCTTCCTGGTTAGTCCCAGAGGCTGCTGGGCCGTGTCGACGTCCCCGTCCCTCTTTCCGGTCCCTGGAGGCCAGCAGAGAGCTCCGTGGCCACGCACTCCTTCCCGGCTTGTCGGCAGCTTCTGGGGGCCGGCTGGCTGGTCCGCAGCCTCCCCAGCTGACAGGTGGGCCGCCGCTGCGCCGTTCTCCCATCTGCACCTTTCCCCAATCCGTCGGGATGGCGTGGGCGTGGCCGGCCATTTCCGGAGCCCGGCAGCTCAGCGGAGAGGCGAGGAAACCGGCGAACGTCCCTGGAGGCTGGTAGGTTGCTCTGAAGCGGGCGGGCGGTTGCCGGGGTGCTGGGGAGGGCCGTATGCTGTCCCGGCCCTCCGGGAGACCACAGGCGCCGGCGGGAGGCTTCGGGGCCTGGCGGGTTGCTCCGTGGGCGTCGGCGGTGGGCTTCGGGGCCTGACGGGGTGCTCCGCGGGAGCCGGCAGTCTGGAGAGTCACCCCGCGGCCCGTCCAAATGTCGGGCGTGCCAGGCCCGACATGCCGCCCCCCCTACCAAGGGTCCTCCTGCAGACGTAGAGAACAAGGTTATAGCATCATTCACTTTGCATACACCCCCGTGTCCCCTACCCCCCGGCCTGCCAGGGTGGGCTCGGTGGAATGCCCGGATCAAACGTGGACAAAGAGTTTTAAAACCCTCAAACAATTACTGTCCAGCAGTTCAACAATCACACATTTCATTGAGAACAAGCCCCTATGCATAGCCTGTGATGCATCTCCTTACGGGGTGGGCGCTGTGCTAAGTCATTTGGAAGAGAATGGTGAACAGAGGCCAATTGCTTATTACTCTAGAACGTTGTCAAGAGCAGAAAGGAATTACGCTCAGATTGACAAAGAGGCATTGGCAATAGTCTGGGGTGAAGAAGTTCCATGACTACTTGTATGGTAGAGAATTCACCATTTTCACTGACCATAAGCCCCTGCTGGGGCTTTTCACAACTGATAAACAAACACCACAAATACTGTCACCCAGAATGCTAAGGTGGTCCATATTTCTTTCTGCATATACGTGCAAATTGGTATACAAACCAGGTAAAGAGATGGGCCATGCTGATGGATTAAGTAGATTACCCCTTGCGGTGGCTGAACCAGATCCAGCACCGGCAGGCCAAATCTTATCCATACAAGAACTCCCTGAATGCCCTCTACAAGCCAGAGACGTTGCTGCTGGCACATCAGCAGACAAAATATTGAGCAGAGTATTGGCATGGGTAGTTTCGGGTTGGCAAGATAGGAGTCTGGCATATTTCACAAGAAGACACGAGTTGTCTTCGCACAAAGGGTATCTGTTGTGGGGTAGCCGGGTTGTGATTCCTGAGAAGTTTAGGAATAAGATTTTGCAGGCTCTGCACGAAGGACACCCGGGGGTTGTGAGGATGAAGGCTTTAGCGCGGAGTTATGTGTGGTGGCCCGGCCTGGATAAAGCAATAGAAGAATAAGTAGCGGGTTGCTACCAATGTCAAAGGTCTAGGCCCAAACAACAACACGCTCCAGTGCACAAGTGGGAGGTGACACACACCCCGTGGTCGAGGATTCATGTGGATTATGTGGGACCATTTCAGGGGCAACTTTTCCTAGTGGTGGTAGACAGTTATTCGAAATGGTTAGAGGTAGTCCCTGTTACAAGCATGACCACAGCAAAAACTGTGCAGGTGCTGAGGGGGCTCTTTGCCACACATGGTCTACCTGATGTCATAGTCTCTGATGTTGTTGTTAGTTGCGAAGTCGTGTCCGACCCATCGCGACCCTATGGACAATGTTCCTCCAGGCCTTCCTGTCCTCTACCATCTTCTGGAGTCCATCTAGGCTCATGCCTACTGCTTCAGTGACTCCATCCAGCCACCTCATTCTCTGTCGTCCCCTTCTTCTATTGCCCTCAATCTTTCCCAGCATGAGGCTCTTCTCCAGTGAGTCCTTCCTTCTCATTAGGTGGCCAAAGTATTTGAGTTTTAGCTTCAGGATCTGGCCTTCTAAAGAGCAGTCAGGGTTGATCTCCTCTAGGACTGACCGGTTGGATCGCCTTGCAGTCCAAGGGACTCGCAGGAGTCTTCTCCAGCACCATAGTTCAAAGGCCTCAATTCTTTGGCGTTCAGCCTTTCTTATGGTCCAGCTTTCACTGCCATACATTGCAACTGGGAAGACCATAGCTTTGACTATATGCACTTTTGTTGACAGGGTGATGTCTCTGCTTTTTAGTGTGCTGTCTAGATTTGCCATGGCTTTCCTCCCAAGGAGCAAGCATCTTTTAATTTCTTGGCTACAGTCCCCATCTGCAGTGATCTTGGAGCCCAGGAAAATAAAATCTGTCACTACCTCCATTTCCTCCCCATCTATTTGCCAGGAATTGAGAGGGCCAGATGCCATGATCTTGGTTTTCTTAATAGAACAAGATCTATTAATAGACTATTTTCTTAATAGTCTCTGATAATGGCCCACAATTCACATCTGCTGATTTTCAGGTTTTCACCAAGGCCAACTTGATTAGGCACACCATGTCCGCTCCTTTCCACCTGGCTACCAATGGCCTTGCAGAACGAAACATAAGGACGACCAAAGAAGCATTGAGATGCATCATCTGTGGGGACTGGCACCAAAGGTTGGCACAATTCTTACTGGCACAACACACTACACCCTGCACGACAACTGGCAAGAGTCCGGCGGAGCTTCGTTGGGGCAGGCGGCTCATCACAAAATTGGACAGATTGCACCCAGATAGAGTGGCTGCAGAGGTGGTTCAACCCACCCCCATGAGGGAAATTAATTTGGGAGAGCCGGTTTGGGCAGGAACTATGGGACTGGAGACTTGTGGGTTCAGGGGGTGGTAGTTGACAAAACTGGGCCCGTATCATACATTGTGGAAGGGGAAGGGGGCCAGCAGGTCAGAAGGCACATTGTCCAATTGAGGAAGAGGGCCCCTGAGGAACAGCAATGTGATCAGGCCCTTCAAACACCACCCACGGGCTCTGCTGGCTCTACCACGGTCGGTCAAGAGAGACAGGTAGTACTTTCAGACGCCATCACAGAACAAGAACCAGGGACTATGGACCGGACCAACCAGCAGTTTAGCCAGGCCAACGATGACCATGCAGGAGAGGAGTTTCAAGGCCAACTGTCATCCCAGGAGTCGGTCCAGGCAGATGATCAACCAGTGAGAAGTTCTGTGAGGACCCATAAGTCACCAATATATCTTGAGGATTATGTGAGGCCATGAATGTCGACACAGCATAGAAGCTGGAATTACCATTATTAGTGTTGTAGAGTGTATATTGTTCTTATTATGGGGGAAGGGGTGTTGTGTATGCTGGGGACTGTCAATCACAGCAAGCCACTAGGACCAACAGGTGGTGCCAGTCAAGGCTCAAATTGGCTGGCCAGCATTCGGTGGGAATTCCAGATGTGGGGATTGGTTTTGGGAATGTACCTGGCTAGGTATTTAAGGGGGCTCCGGAGGCTCCATTGTCCTTTTTGTTCCTGCCTACCCGCAATAAAGACTGTTGCTGTGAATCCTGTCTGTTACTTCCATGTGGTCCTGATAATATACAACATTCCCTGACTTAAAATGATGTTTGCTTGTTTAGATGCAAGTTCCACCCTTCAGAAGCTTAAATCTAATGCTCCTAGTATTAATTGTGTTTGTGGGATAGAGGCAACTGTGGGGTGTGTCCCAAAAAGTCAAGATGGTGTCCACAACCATGTGAACAAAACTCTGCTCTTTTTTAAAGTGCATTGGATACACAGTGCAAATAAAAACAGGCAGGGCTGCAGGTGGCAAGACAAGAATTTATAATAATTCCATAAATAGGCAGTACCAAGTTCTCCTTTTTTCAACTTTTTCTTTCAACAGGTGTTATTCCTGTGGTTTTTCCAAAAACAAAATAAATCCTTCAGCCCTAGTGTTAGCAAAATGCCAACCAAAATGCAAAGCCCCCAAACACACTTCAAAAATGCCAACATAGCTTTGAGCATTTCTGGAATGCTTATCGAGGACATTCCTCTGTTGGAAATAGTGCTTGTTTGATGGCCTGCCCAATCAAAAATTTAGTTAAAAAAATAAGAATCATAAAGAATGAACTCATGAAATTAGAAACTGCTTATTAAGAATACTTGGCCAGCAATCTCAAAATCACTATTGGAAAAAAATGAATGCTTGCAGAGAAATACTAAATGTATTTCATCTAAATAAACCCAGAGTGCAGTTTTGATGAGAAAAGTGCATTTTTATTTCCTAAATAGCATTCACAGACATATATAATAGAATGTAGTAGTACAAGTTCATTGGGATGTGCCCTTTATTCATTGCCTATGAGTGATGATAACTAAAGAACCAAAATCTTAAAACCCAGTCTTCTTCACCTAATATAATTATAATAATCCTGAAGCAGTGCTATTATCTAAATGGATTCTCTTCACAATTCATGGAAAACAGAATAATGTACTTTATTAAACTGGTTCTTTATTACATCCCATGGCAATCTTGATTTGTAAAGCTGTAGCAATGAATATAAAATATAGATCTATCTGGGCTTGAAATTATTGGAGATACAAGGCAGGTGTTGCTTTTCCACCTGAGAAGAGGAAGAAACTCCTTGAAGGCTTAATTATCCAAGTTCTAACTTTGTGTCCTTTAGTCCTTGTAGGTGTTGCATCAAATGCCTGCAAAGTACCTGCCAAGTTACACTTAAAGGGAATTGACCTTTGCTGAGAACAGCTTTAATTTGTATCAAAGGCACAGGATGCTTAATGCCAAAGCCATCTATTGTCTTTCTTGTGGTTGAGTGCTAAGGAGAAACAGTTTTCCTCTCCTTCCCCCCCCCCCCACTCCACCTGAATGCAGCTTTGTTCATAGAACCTGGATCAGACTCTGATACTGGGCACAGTTTTATTGGATGGTACTTTGGAGAAGACATCTTGCTAGACTTTAGCAGGAAAGTTGACATGTTAGAAACAACCATGAAAAACCTGCTGCTCCTTTTTTAATAGTGTGGAAAAAGAATTTCATAAGCCTTCCCTAATTTCCAGGAAAGTTTCTAATGAAGGAATTCAAGAGTGTTCACAGGTAGTCCTCAATTTGCAGCCGTAATTAAGCCCACAGTCTCAGCCGTAAGTCTCAACAATCGTAAAAGGGGTCACCATGTGACAGCCCACAATTTTACAATCTTTTTTGAAGTGGCCATTAAGCAAACCCAGCAGTCGTAAAGCAAACACTGCAGTCATTAAATGAAACCACCATTCACTATGGGGTGCTCGGAAACTGGAAATAGATCAGTTTCCAGCAAACACATTGTAAATCATAGTCATGTGACAGCAAGGTGCTACAAATGGCTGTAAATGTGGGCTGGTTGCCAAATGCCAAAAATGGGGTCATGTGACTGTGTGCGGGGTGGGGGGGATGTTGGTATTTTGAAAATGAGTCCCCATGTTCAGGGTCTGCCATAACTTTGAACAGTTACTTAATAATGGTTGTAAATTCCAAGAGTACCTGTATGGTAGCATGACCCAGAACATGTAATAATGCAGAGGTGGAGAAGCACTGTTCCTTCTTTTCCCCTTTGGACACACATGCACACCCAAACTGCTCTTAACCAGAAAGCTGACAAAAAGGAGAACTTGGTCCTGCCCATTTATGAAACTACTGTAAATTCTTGCCTTTCTACCTGCTGCCCTGCCTGTTTTTTACTCACCATGCTTCCAATGCACATGAAAAAGGAATAGAGTTTTGATCATATGGTTATGGACGCCATCTTAACTTTTTGGAACATACTCCACAATTGCCACTATCCCACCCATACAAATAATACTCCCTCAGAAATTAATGCTCCCAGGGAAGAAATTCAAGCTGACCAAATATAATCTGAGATGTTTCATGACTTTCAGATGATTCCTTTATTGCCTTAAACAGAACTAGCACTGACGTCTCTTTGAGGTAGGAGTTTTCTTGACACACAATTGCTCTAGCGTGTTTAAAAAAGAAACATACAATCCAATATCACGTGTGTTTATAATCTAGAAGAGAGCTGTGTGAATTCATAATGGCAAAAAAAATGCAAGCCTGTCAGCACCTTTCTTAAAAAACAGTATTAAAAGGCACAAGCGCTTGCAAGCCGCAACTCACTTTGTCAGATGCATCTATAAATGAATTTATTCACATATAAGTATATTTGAATTTATTAACTTTACAATGCTATACAGCATCCTACATTAGAAGATAGGGTAACAGTAAAAGAAGGAGATGGAGTTTGAAAACTCAACAGCTTTTTATCATTTGCATTTATAATTAGAACACAAGCCTTTAGTATTGTGCTTCACTTAAAAAACTGAATGATTATGTGGCTCATTTCAGCAACCTTTTCTTTAAAAATAAATAAGTCAGGCGCACAGGTTTTAAAACAAGTCTGATGAAGCAGGTCTTTTGTTGAAGAGGAAACCCTACACTTCCCAGCTGCAAATATGTTTGCCCCATCTGGGTGAAGAGTGAAACGGATAACAAAAAATGTTGCATGCTGGTTCTACAATAAGAACTGTATAAAACTGTGCTTCTCAACTTCAGCAGCTTTCAGATGTGTGGATTCCAACTCCCAGAATTTCCCAGCTAGCAAGGGAATTGGCTGGGGAATTCTGGGAATTGGAATTCACACATCTGAAAATTGTCAAGGTTGAAAAATGCTGGTATAGAATATTCCTAATTCCATTAACAATAAGGGTTATAAATGAAATATTGGAGAAGAAAATATATACCATATTGTATATATTAAGTAAAGGCTTAATCCATATTTAGCTGTCCTATAAAATATAGATGAGCCATTAGGGGCAGGCAAAGGCAAGATTCAACTATTAATTATGTAGAGTTCAGTCCCTCCAGACGTGTGAGTCTGTACTTCTTTCACAAATGTGTTCTGTCCAGGGAAGGAATGAAGGCTGGCTTATCACAGACGTATATTTCAAAATCAATTCAAAATCTACTAATGTAGATGAATATATTTCAACTTAATAAACAGGGTCTTCTGCTTTTTCTCTGGAGATACAATATTGTGGCCTGAAACACAGAGGCCCCTTTGTTGAATGAGAATTGTACAAGTTTTTTACTGAGTCATTGGATGTCATCTTGGTTATTCATATGGTATTATGCCTTTTGTTTGCTTCCTGTTTGATAGCCTAAGCCCATGGTGGCAAACCTATGGTAAGTGTGCCACAGGTGGCACGCAGAGCCCTCTCTGTGGGCACATGCGCCATCGCTCCAGTCCTAGGCCTTCAGCTGGGTTTTATAAAACCTTTTTGCTTTAGGCCCTACGCAAAAAAAAAGGTTCAATCAATCTTGCGGGGGAAAAAAAAGATCTTGCAAAGTTGGAATTGAGTGATTGAACTTTTTAGTCTCACCCAGTCTGCCATTACCACCGTAGCCACGCCCCCCCAATTGGCCACACTCACCCAATGGGCCACGCCCCCTGGCACCCGATGATACATGTGAGTTTTGGGTTGCACTTTGGGCACTCGGTCTATGAAACGTTCGCCATCATGGCCTAAACCATCCAATCATTTTGGCGGTTGGTGCCATCTAAAGCAAATGAAATGCAGAAATTCACACCCACAAAAACACACAGAGAGAAGGATATTGAAGTTCTAATGTCCCTGAACTTCTATGATCCCATGAGGTTGACTCTCCTTCATAGCTCAGCCAATTTATTTAAAACTAGTAAAACTAATAGAGGAAGGGAGGAGGGGAGGACTGCATCTCTGAGGAATTTGCAGAAAGGTCGTTTTCCTAATTCAGTAAACATTCCATCCAAGAGACTAAACAAGAGTTTGGGAGGAAATCGTTGCAAACAAATGTATTCAACATGGACTAAGGGCATAGAGGGAGAGATATAAACGGTTTCATCTTTTTTTCTTTTTTTTTCTGCACTGGGGTGCAAAAAGATATAGTATTTTCTTTTCTCTATAGAATATACAACAACAGGTCAGGGCAGTTATTGTTGCTTTTCTTTTAGTGCTTGGAAGCTGGCAATTCTGAGAATTGGAAACTATGGTCCCTATCAGTTCTGAAAAGAAAATTGCACAGAATTGCACTGTTAATGGAGGTAAGGATGTTTTTTATTCATTCGTTCTCAGACTCTGGGTGTCTCTTTGAAGAACATGGCAGGCATTCAAAAGAAAAGCAAAACAGAAGCTTGGGGGAAAAAATCAAAGATAAAAATAAGTAACTTGATTTCAGCATCAGCATTGAGATTGAGCTGGATATTTGTGGGTAAACATGCCTTCCAGGGAACAGAACTGACCAGATATATAATTTTACTTAATCTTACTTGGCCTCTGCAGCACTATTTCTCAACATATAGGAAAATGGTCTAGTATAGCTAGCCATGCAGCATTATATACTGTAAGTTTCAGAACTCATGTTTTAATATGCAAATATAGGCTCATTAAAGTAAGTGCCTCTGTTTTCAGAATTGTGTGACAGAAGCTGGGTCATCCCAGAAAAAGTATTAATAATCAAATTTAAACATTGTACAGCGCTAATAGTACAATACTATTACAATAGTTATAGTACACACTATAGATATAGTGAAAAGAGAAACAATAGCATGAGCATGGATCCAAATTTATAGAGAGCTGAGAATCTTGACTTTTGTTCTCTCAACACTTTTGTAGGAATTGTAGTTTGAAACTTGGCTAAACATTCCAGATGGCAGCAGGTGACAACTTTGTGAGCATATTGCCATGCTATTACCTTCATTTCTAATATGCTTATTGCATGAAAGCACCTACCTGCTGCCTGTATTCCTTTTCTCCAGTAGAGAAGTTTTTGACAGTAGTTATCATGAAAGCTGCCACACATGCTGCTTGTGTGTCATTTTTCACAGCTATGCATTCATTACAAGAAAAGTTGTTCTGTGTATGCAGTTCCCTTCACTGGTATTCATTCCAAACTATAATGAAATTACACCAAAATGACAACGTGTGTCAGGATATCGCAACACAAGCTCAATCCTTTTGTACTTGTATCATGATATCATAAAGGGAAGTCTGCCTCACAACATCACAATGTTTTACCACTCATTTGCCCTTACAATGTTTCCCTGAATTTCGTTTTTTGTATATGTGTGGATATATCTGTAAAATATTCCCTATCTAGGAGATGCTTGCAGCTTGCAGCTGAATTCAGATGAATTAAACTGCCATTAACTCCTACTTGTTATGAGGAGATACTAGTGAGATCCAAAACTTTTGTTATCATATGCATGAGTTGACTTGGTTTTTATTAAGGAAGCTGTTCCCCCCCCTGCCTTCCTGGATTCTACTGGTGCCTTACTTTTTTGTATGCAGAACTGGCAGCATTTGTTCCACACATGACACCTGCTTTAAATATATCTGCCAACATTTAAACAACAGAACATAGTTCAATGTGATGGGCTTCATATGCAACATCATTTTTCCCCACTCCTGCTCCTGCACATATTTTGTCTTTCAAGACCTTCAGACATAGTCATTGTTTAGATACAACAAAAGAAATAATTAAGAAGACCTAATTAGGAACACAACCTGTTACTTTACAACAGATTTTCTCTAAGCATAACTTTTATGCCTGACATAACATTACAAATGAAATATAACTTATACTCATGGAATTATCCAGAATAGTGGCAGATCTTCCATCTAAAACAATTTTTCAACAAATTCTAGTTATGTGTTTTATAATTTACTAAGCCAATGGCACAGCTAGGTCATGCCCATCATGATACCATTTTGTGAAGAGAGAGGCCCCCTGTTAATAGCTCCCATTTTGTAAGGGCACAAATAACTTGTCCCTAGTCTAATGAACCTCTTGGTTCAAAAAGCCTGCTATTAGTAGAACGAGGTTTTCCTCTCAGTAAGCAACATCAACAAGACTTTGAAATCAGAACCTGAATAAAACTATTGTTTTCTTTTTAAATGCCCCCTTTAACAATTTGTATGAATTGAATTGAACTAACAAATTGGATAACTTTGCATACGAAAGCCAGATTAGTCTAGTGCCGTGGGGGCGAACCTATACAACGCTTCCCACAGGTGGCACGCAGAGCCCGCTCAGTTCGGACATGCGCAATCAACCCACTCCTAGGTTGATTGCGCGTTGATTCAGCTGGGTTTTATAAAAACTTTCCTCTTTACACTTCCGCTACCATGTGCAAAAAAAAATGGTGATGTCCATTTTCCTCTATGAGTTCATGGTGACATAACCCTAACCCTAAGTGGAATTTTTCTCCAATCAGATTTTCCCATGTATTTTACCAGGAAAGATAGGTAGGGCAGGTTAGAAACATTAGTGCGCTCCTAACCATACCCAAGTATTCAGAGTTGGTTGGTGAAGTCCATTTTGCACTATGAGTTCATGGTGACCTAACCCTAACCCTAAGTGGAATTTTCCAACAATACAATTTTTCCATATATTTTACCAGGAAACATAGATAGGGCAGCTGAGAAATGTCAGTTCCCTCCTAACCATAGCCAAGCACTCCGAATTTGTTGGTAATGTCCATTTTGCTCTATGAGTTCATGGTGACCTAACCCTAACCCTAAGTGGAATTTTCTGCCAATGGGATATTTCCATATATTTTACTAGGAAACATAGATAGGGCAGGCTACAAAAGCCCATGCCCAACTAATTACACCCAAGTACTACAAATTTGTTGGCGATGTCCATTTTGCTGTATGAGTTCATGGTGAGATAACCCTAACCCTAAATGGATTTTACCGCCAATGGGATTTTCCCATATATTTTACCAGGAAACATAGATAGGGCAGGCTACAAAAGTCAGTACCCTCCTAACCATACCAACGTATTTTCCTCTATGAGTTCATGGTGACCTAACCCTAAGTGGAATTTTCCTCCAAAGGGATGTTCCCATATATTTTACCATGAAACATAGATGGGCAGGCTACAAAAGTCAGTGTCCCCCTAACCATAACCAAGCACTACAAATTTGTTGGCAATGTCCATTTTGCTCTATGAGTTCATGGTGACCTAACCCTAACCCTAACTGGAATTCCAGTTCTAGGCCTTCAGCTTGCTTTTATAAAACCTTTTCGCTTTAGGGTTTCACCACTGTGTGAAAAAAAAAAGTTCAATCAATCAATCAATTTCAACTTCTTGCAGGAAAAAAAAATCTCGCAAAATTGGAATTAATTGATTGAACTTTTTAGTCCCACCCAATCTGCTGTTACCACCACAGCCACACCCACCTAATGGGCCACTCCCACTCAATGGGCCACCCCCACCCAATGGGCCACCCCCACCTGGCACTCGATGAGTAGATAAGTAGATTTTGGGTCGCAGTTTGGGCACTCAATCTCTAAAAGGTTTGCTATCATTGGTCTAGTGATTAAGGCACCTAAATAGAAACCAGGAGACTGTGATTTTTAGTCCCACTTTAGATATGAAAGCTGGCTGAATGACTTTGGGCCATTTATTCTCTCTCAGCCCAACCCACTGCACAGGGGAAGTGGGGAAAATAGGAAAAAGGAATATTAGATATGTTCACCACCTTGAATTATTTATAAAACTAATAAAGGTAGGATAATTTTTTTTAAAATGATCCATTTGTATGCAGCATGTACTGCAACATTTGACAAATGAAATTTACTATTTACTATAATTTATGTGCTGTATTTTTCAAATATATTTTCATGTGAATTAAGTGTTAAAATTTACAATTTCCAACCCTGATCTAGTAAACCCATTTAAAATAAGCAGATCATAATTAGGAAAGAGGGAACAAAGACGTAGGAGTCCTGGGGAATTCGACTGATAATTTAATTTTTAGATTATAATCCTTACTATGCTAATTTTATAGTAAAATTTACTCAGGAACAAACTGAGTAAGAATTTGGGTTATTAAATCTGGCCAGAAAAATCTATATAAGTTTTCTTGGCTGTTATCTTTAGAGTATTTGGATTTTTGTTCTTAGATCTGATAGCCCTAATAAAAAATATGTATCTCTAAGAGTGTACCAGTAACTTTGGGGAAAGAATTTGCTATCAAAGCCTAGAAGATCCAAGTAAGTGAGGAAAGGACTGTGTTGTTGGTGGCAGGAAAGAGGGACTAACTAAAAAAGTATGTTTCCTCTTTTCCTTGGCAGGGAGAGATATTTTTCCTTTGTAAAGAGGCAGCTTTCCTTCCAAGAAATTTGGACTGACCTTGCCATCAAAATAATTCCCAACAAGAACTGGCATCATTCTTTTGGCTGTTCTTGCCTGCCACAAATAACTGTGAGGAAATCTCATCTACTGAGAAAATGAATGGGACCAGAGCCCACCCTCTCAGTGTCACATCAAAGTTCATCTGTCAAAAAAAAAGATTTTCTTTGTATTCTAAAAAAAACACCCCAGTATCCTTAATCTTTGCAGTCAGAGGAAATTAGTCCCATCTTGTGCCAAGGCTCTCCTTGTCACAGGGAGGGAGCTTCATTTTCTGTTTTGATCTATAAACATCTTGAAATGTTCCAAGACCTACCAAATAGGAAATTGCTTTAGCAGCTACAAGAATATGAATGGCATTTTCCAAATCTGCAAATCATTATAGCCCACAAAATTGCAGGTTGTATACGGGGGGAGGGGTGTGTACCCCAGATTCTATTGCATAAGTAATTTTTTTAGAACATACAAGAAAAGATGGACTAATATTAGAACAGACCACACTGGCTGGCAAAGATGGTATTTATTTCTACACATTTGGAAAAGACCAGATTGGAAACAATTATACATAAATGGTGAAAAAAACAGAGCAAGAGAAGGAATTTGTGCACTTGCTAGAATGTTTATGAAGATGATAAACTGGAGACATTTTAAGATGTGCAAATGGTGTTGCAAAAATAAATGTTTATTGAAAGAAGAAAAATGGCTGAATATAAGATCATTTTGTTGTTAGTTGCGAAGTCGTGTCCGACCCATCGCGACCCTATGGACAATGTTCCTCCAGGCCTTCCTGTCCTCTACCATCTTCTGGAGTCCATCTAAGCTCACGCCTACTGCTTCAATGACTCCATCCAGCCACCTCATTCTCTGTCGTCCCCTTCTTCTCTTGCCCTCAATCTTTCCCAGCATTAGGCTCTTCTCCAGTGAGTCCTTCCTTCTCATTAGGTGGCCAAAGTATTTGAGTTTTAGCTTCAGGATCTGGCCTTCTAAAGAGCAGTTAGGGTTGATCTCCTCTAGGACTGACTGGTTTGATCGCCTTGCAGTCCAAGGGACTCGCAGGAGTCTTCTCCAGCACCATAGTTCAAAGGCTTCAATTCTTTGGCGCTCAGCCTTTCTTATGGTCCAGCTTTCACTGCCATACATTGCAACTGGGAAGACCATAGCCTTGACTATACGCACTTTTGTTGACAGGGTGATGTCTCTGCTTTTTAGCGTGCTGTCTAGATTTGCCATGGCTTTCCTCCCAAGGAGCAAGCGTCTTTTAATTTCTTGGCTACAGTCCCCATCTGCAGTGATCTTGGAGCCCAGGAAAATAAAATCTGTCACTACCTCCATTTCCTCCCCATCTATTTGCCAGGAATTGAGAGGGCCGGATGCCATGATCTTGGTTTTCTTAATGTTAAGTTTCAACCCAACTTTTGCACTCTCCTTCTTCACCCGCAACACAAGGCTCTTTAGTTCTTCTTCACTTTCTGCCATTAGAGTGGTATCATCTGCATATCTTAGGTTGTTGATGTTTCTTCCGGCAATCTTAATTCCTATTTTTGATTCATCTAGCCCTGCATTTCTCATGATGTGCTCTGCATATAAGTTAAATAGGCAAGGCGACAGTATACAGCCTTGCCGGACTCCTTTCCCAATTTTGAACCAGTCAGTGGTTCCGTGTCCAGTTCTCACTGTTGCTTCTTGGCCCGCATATAGGTTTCTCAAGAGACAAATAAGATGGTCTGGTATGCCCATCTCTTTAAGGACTTGCCAGAGTTTGTTATGATCCACACAATCAAAGGCTTTAGCATAGTCAATGAAGCAGAAGTAGATGTTTTTCTGGAACTCTCTAGCTTTCTCCATGATCCAGCGTATGTTAGCAATTTGATCTCTAGTTCCTCTGCCTCTTCGAAATCCTGCCTGTACTTCTGGTAGTTCTCGATCCACATATTGCTGGAGTCTAGCTTGTAGAATTTTAAGCATAACTTTACTAGCATGAGAAATGAGTGCAATGGTGCGATAGTTTGAACATTCTTTGGCACTGCCTTTCTTTGGAATTGGAATGTAAACTGATCTTTTCCAATCCTGTGGCCACTGTTGAGTTTTCCAAATTTGCTGGCAAATTGAGTGTAGCACTTTTACTGCATCGTCTTTTAAGATTTTGAATAGCTCAGCTGGAATACTGTCACCTCCACTAGCTTTGTTGTTGCTCAGCTTTTCTAAGGCCCACTTCACTTCACATTCTAGGATGTCTGGCTCGAGGTCAGTGACCACCTCATTGTGATTATCAGGGACGTTAAGCTCATTCTTGTATAGTTCTTCTGTGTAATTTTGCCACCTGTTCTTAATCTCTTCTGCCTCTGTTAGGTCCCTGCCATTTTGGTCCTTTATCATGCCCATTTTTGCATGAAACGTTCCTTTCATCTCTCCAATTTTCTTGAAAAGATCTCTGGTCCTCCCTATTCTATTGTTTTCTTCTATTTCTTTGCATTGTTCATTTAAGAAGGCATTCTTATCTCTTCTAGCTATTCTTTGGAATTCTGCATTTAATTGGGCGTATCTTTCTTTTTCTCCCTTGCCTTTCGCTTCCCTCCTTTCCTCAGCTATTTGCAAAGCTTTCTCAGACAGCCATTTTGCTTTCTTGCATTTCTTTTTCTTTGGGATGGTTTTGGTTGCTACCTGTTGTACAATGTTGAGAACCTCTGTCCATAGTTCTTCAGGCACTCTGTCTATCAGATCTAATTCCTTAAATCTATTTGTCACCTCTACTGTATATTCAACAGGGATATGATTTAATTCATACCTGACTGGCCTAGCGCTTTTCCCTACTTTCTTTAATTTAAGCCTAAACTTTGCAACAAGAAGCTCATGGTCTGAGCCACAGTCAGCTCCTGGTCTTGTTTTTACTGACTGTATAGAGCTTCTCCATCTTTGGCTGCAGAGCATATAGTCAATCTGATTTCTGTGTTGACCGTCTGGTGATGTCCATGTGTAGAGCCGTCTCTTGGGTTGTTGGAAAAGAGTGTTTGCTATCACCATCGTATTCTCTTGACAAAATTCTATCAGCCTGTGCCCTGCTTCATTTTGTACTCCAAGGCCAAACTTGCCTGTTATTCCCGTTATCTTTTGGCTTCCTACTTTAGCATTCCAATCCCCCATGATGATAAGGACATCATTTTTGGGTGTTAGTTCTATAAGGTGCTGTAGGGCTTCATAGAACCGGTCAATTTCATCCTCTTCAGCACCGGTGGTTGGGGCATAGACTTGGACTACTGTGATATTGAATGGTTTGCCTTGGATTCGAACTGAGATCATTCTGTCATTTTGAGGATTGTATCCCAGTATTGCTTTTCCTACTTTTTTATTGACTATGAAGGCTACTCCATTTCTTCTGAGGGATTCTTGCCCGCAGTAGTATACCTGATGGTCATCTGAATTAAATTCACCCATTCCTGTCCATTTTAGTTCGCTGATACCTAAGATGCCGATGTTTAGTCTTGTCATCTCTTGTTTGACCACGTCCAGCTTTCCTTGATTCATGGATCTTACATTCCAGGTTCCTATGGAGAAAAAATCTTTACAGCATCGGACTTTCCTTTCACCACCAGACATATCCACAGCTGAGCGTCCTTTCGGCTTTGGCCCAGTCGCTTCATTCTTTCTGGCGCTACTAGTACTAGCCCTCTGCTCTTCCCCAGTAGCATATTGGACGCCTTCCGACCTGAGGGGCTCATCTTCCAGCGTCATATCGTTTTGCCTTTTGGTACTGTCCATAGGGTTTTCATGGCAAAGATACTGGAGTGGGTTGCCATTTCCTTCTCCAGTGGATCACGTTTTGTCAGAACTCTCTGCTATGACCTTTCCGTCTTGGGTGGCCCTGCACGGCATAGCTCATAGCTTCATTGAATTACGCAAGCCCCTTCGCCACGACAAGGCAGTAATCCATGAAGGGGTATAAGATCATAGTTCTGTTCTTTTTGTTAAATGGTAGTAAGCGTAGGTTATGTTCAAGAATCTTAGAAGTGACTTCAATGCAGCGGGAATGGTTACTTAAGAAGTAAAACTGGAGGTTAGGCAGTCAGGAATAAACTGATGGTGAATGAATGTGAATTGAATGCTAAAGTGAGTGATCAGTATGAAATATGTAATATGAGGTGGTTTGGTCGTATTAAGAGAATGAAAGAAAACTGAACAGCACAATAAATGTAGGAAAGAAAAATGAATGGATTGACGAAAAGAAGAAGACAAAGAAACATATGGTTAGATGTTAATGAAATCCTCCAAAACAGAAGGGCGAGAAGCTTAAAGAACAGACAATGTATGAAGCTGTGCACAGATGTGATGGAAGTAAAGGAGTTTGCAAGGATAGAAAATAAGGAATAATGAGGAACAACAAATGGTTCTGGTATAAACTAGTTTGAACTATTTCTCTTCCCCCTTTCGTCTCATGACTATAATTTCTTCAGTTTACTATTTTTTGTTCCTTTTCCGCACTGCATTATGTTATTTACCCAGAAAAGGAATACATGTATGTACTTAAGGAAAAATCCATTGCTGATTGTTAAATAGATAAATAGAATAGCCTCCAGTTTGTGTTCTATAATTTATGTTTTGCCAACTGGAGAAGCAAATTCCCCATGGTTCTATAAGTCTAGACCAGGGGTAAGCAACCTTGGCTCTTTTATGACTCGTGGACTTCAACTCCCAGAATTCCTGAGCCAGCATGGCTCAGCTTGGAAACCTCTCCCTTTCCCCTCAGCATGGCTGGCTCAGGATTTCTGGGAATTGAAGTCCACGTGTCATAAAAGAGCCAAGGTTGCCTACCCCTGGTCTAGACTTACCATGCTTTACATCTATTCCACTTGTTTATCAGAAATGAAAGCTATCTACTTTTAGATTAAAGTTGCGAAAAGAATTTTAAAGAAAATTTATGACATTAATCTGAATTATTCGGAAAATTGAACTTCAAAAATAAATTCCTCCAAATGAACAAGGTTCCTATGTGCTTGATAAAAATAGGAAAAGAATTTTGAATCTTGATCAAGTAAGACAAAGTAACTGAAAACAATGTCAATGGCTAAGATTGTTGTGGTGGGGAAAAGAGGAGGAAAGAATATTAGTATATTTGCCACCTTGAGTTGTATATGAAAAAAGGTGATACAAACATCTGAAAAATTAGTCAGACCCACTGAAAGCATCTTCTGTAAGAATCTACAGACGACTGTCTAGAATCAGTCCTCTGTAGAGATATGGCCTAGTGCAGTGGTGGCGAACCTATGGCATGCGTGTCAGAGGGGGTACTCAGAGCCCTCTCTGTGGGCACGCGCACCATCACCCCAGCCCTGCCTACCCATTGGCCCCCTCCTCACCAGCAGCCCCCCCAGAGAGTTGCCCCCAGGTGTGGGGGCATGCGTGGTTTTGGAGCACTTGGTCTCTAAAAGGTTCACCATCACTGGCCTAGTGATTGCAATTCTTACCTTACTACTGCCTACAGTTGATGGTAAATTCAATTCATTATCTGAATGTAGCATGCCACCTCTTGTGAAAAGGATATATTCATCTGGCAAAACTATAAAGTAACAGCCACTCCCTGATTCTAAGAATATGATCGTGTTGTAAATTATTGTGTAACTATATAGGTATAAAATTCTGTAGCCCAAAAGGACCGTTTTATTCAATTGCACTTATATTAGAAATGTATATACTGTAATTGCAGGTGTTTGAGGATAACAAATCAAACTTTACTTTTCAGTGCAGCACAATATGCATGTTAGTTTACTGTCAGCTGTTACAACCCAATCTTTGACTAAGGATAAAGACAGTGTAGGCTTATAGAAACTAAGAAGCTTATTTTCTCTGAACAGGAATCCATGCAACATTACCCCAGACACCACAAGACTAGCTAAAGAAAAGGGGCTCATGAAGTAGCAGAATCAAGGAGGTAGAAGTGGAGTTTAGCCAAAAGAAAGTTATTTCAGGAAGGGAACCAATGTACTTTCTGGAATGTAATAAAAAAAAATATCTCATGGAAAAGGAACCAATGTGCTGCAATGGAAGAAGAAAGGAACTGGAAACAAGGCAACTACTGAGGCTTTCCAAGTGATATTTTGCAGGTTTTTCTCTGTGACCTAATAGTTAGCAGGAAACTTCCCCCCCCACACTCTCTCATGCAATGAAATCTGGGCTAAATGTAGCCAAATCTGAAACAGCTACAAGAGTACATGAGATATCTGCTGGTGGTGAAAAATGTTATTTTTTTTAACTGATACACTAAATTGGAAAGACAGGAAATACGGGGTTGTATCTTGAAAGAAAAAGTCCTTTATAGATACTATTGAAGCATCTTACAAAGCACCGCTGCTGGGAAATTCACTGATACCGAGGGTGGGATTAATTACTCCGAAAGTTAAGAACTTGCAAATCATTTCCACACAGCAGACACAGAGCTCAACTAGAACTGCAGGGAGCTGTGATCTGTGACATATGGCTGATCTCCGCACTTCCTCCTCTTCATCTGCCTTGTGTCTGAACTAAACTCAATCCATTCAGTTATCCTGTGATTATTTCTTTGGTCTCAGAATAAAACTAGAGGCTAGATAGCAGAAAACTTCTACATACAAAGATTCCCTCTGAGATTTTTGCCTGTACCTAAGAGTTTTTCTATGGGAATAGTTAGAGCAGGGATCCCCAACCCCCGGTCTATGGATCGGCACCGGGCCGTGGCATACCAGCAACCGGGCCACACAAACAAGTGAAGCCCCATCCGCTGGATGCAGGCAGCACATGAAACCACGCCCCCTCTGGTCCACAGAAAAAATCTTTCTCCACGGAACCAGTCCCTGGCGCCCAAAAGGTTGGGGGCCTCTGATTTAGAGCATCCTTCCATTGAGCTGATACTCTCCAAACAATGTGAGCCTGAAGTGCAGATCTTGGCAGTTGCTGTGTCTACCCATCCAAAGCCTGGTTTGGAATGACTATTTTAACATTCCCAGATTTTTTTAAGAATGTCTGTCAGTAGATCAGCTTTTATAAAGTGCATCTCTAATCCACTCTCTGAGAAACAGTTATAACCTTACAAATGCACAAAATATGGCAACTGCAAAGAGGTTTCCACAAGAATTAAGGTATGGAGATGCTAGGACCACTTACTGAAAATTACCACTATATATAAGGATGCTTTCATTAACGAAAATTGATTTATTATTAAAAATCCAGGCCATGTAAATAATTTTCACAAAACTGTGTGTAATAAATATAATGGCTAATGTATAATTTTTAAAATGCAATCTCCATAATCTACTCATTTTTCTGTAACCTATATGACCCCACCAATGTGTTTGTGCATGTGTTTGTATTTACATACTGAATTGGCTCAGGCAATGACGAGTGAGATGACAGCTTCAGCTCAAGGTTTATTGACTCAGCCCGGACGGGGCAAAACGGTACAAACAGCCTTTATATAGGCAACTGTCAAACGGGTTAACAAATCAGGGACGGGTGTTTTCCCGCCAAGGGGTCGTGCCCAATAATCAGCTGGCAGCTTTTGACATTTCCCCAGTGATAGCGCATGCGCCCCTGGGCTGGGGAATCCTGTCAGCTGGCTGCCATTTCAGCTGGGACCTCGGGTAAGCCTGGCCGGCATTTTGACAGCTTGCGGCTGCTACTGCGCATGCGCGGCTTTTGACAGCTGTCAGTGCAGCCACGTGGAACGGCCCTTTGACAGCTTGTGGTTGTTACCGCGTGTGCGCGGCTTCCTTTTGACAGCTGTCAGTGCGGCCGCGTGGAGCGGCCTTTGACAGCTGTCATTCGTGTGTGGATATATTACACATACTGTATACTGTTTTTTATCCTGATGTTTACAAAATTGTTAGCCAATATAATCCTCATTCAATACCTTATTTACAGCCCCCAGAACTCTACACTCCTGCCATTAAAGAGTCCAGCAACATATTTTTCCCCTCTTTTTCCAAAATAAGGGTAATGACAATACAAGGTAAACTGAACTCATTCATAGTCTTAATTTCCCTACAGACGATGAAAAAAGTCAACATTGTGGGCTCTAGTTCAGTTATTTTACTTGCACATTTCATCAGCATAATTTTGGCCTATTTTTTCTCATCTGGAAAATGTTAAGAAGACTTCAGAATGTAAACCTGTCCTATTCTCAGCCAGCCATGCCCACCCCAAAGCACTCCTCAGTCTGGGCTCTTCTGAGCATGAACCCACTAATACAGTAGTCCTCAACTTACAACAGTTCATTTGGTGACTGTTCAAAGTTACAACAGCACTGAAAAAATGTCTTATGACCATTTTTTACACTTACAACTACTGCAACATCCCCATGGTCACATGATCAAATTTCAGATGCTTGGTAGTATTTATGACGGTTGCAGTGTCCCAGAGTCATGTGATCATCTTTTGCGAGCCTCTAACAAGCAAAGTCAATGGGGAAACCAGATTCACTTAGCAACCATGTTACTAACTTAACTGCAGTGATTCACTTAACAACTGTACCAAGAAATGTCATAAAATGGGGCAAAATTCATTTAAGAAATGCCTCAGTTAGGAACAGAATTTGGGGCTCAGTTGTGGTTGTAAATTGAGGACTACCTGTAGCATATTCCAGGGAATGGTTCTGTGTACTAAAAGCTTTTGTGAAGGCTGTAAAAGTAGCTGTTATTGGCCTTTTTAAAAAAAGCAGCATGTGGATTTTTTTTCTTTACTTTCCAAGCTTGGAAAGGCTTGGAAATTATCCAGCTGCTATTAGGCTGCCTCTAGTTAAAGCATTTACTGTAGGCCCTTCAGCTGGGTGCCACGTGATTTCATTTCATAGAAACAAAACAAAGATTTTCAGGAGTTAGAATGGGGTGCTGATTTATATTTATTTGAGAAATAAAAACTGAAGCAGATAAAATTCCATTGTGGGTGAGTGACAGATTTTTATATAAGAGGTTTAGCACTTTTATTCATTCCTGAGAAATGTATTTGTCGCTGCTAAACTGTTCCAAATAACTGGGATGTCTTAAAATATGCTTTTTCCTGAAACAGAAGGAACGTGTTAATAGAAGCCTTGACTGAATGTAAAATATTTTGGGTGCCTTTCAGGGACATTAACTACAATTTTCTGAGCAAGAATGCTAATATTGTTCTGATTTGGTATTTACAGCTATTACGAATCCCTTATCTCACTTTTTGGGTGGGAGGAGAGATTGACAGAAACAAAAAGTCATAAAATTGGATTTGAATGGTTATAGTTCTCATTTCAGCCAAAGTATTTTGAATTGTACAGCCATTAAAAATGGGGAGCAGCTTTCCAGACCTCAAGATCATGTTTCCTAGGCATCTATAAATGAATCTGGAATATTTCTGAATTTTCTTTTTTCCAAACTCTTGTCAGTTTTCATGCTGCTATAATCAAGGGTTTGTCTATATTTTTGCTAGTCTAAAATTTGCCATCAGTGTCAATTAATCAATGTTCAGAGTAGTTGTTGCAAGTTCCTCGATGCATATTGATTTCATTGCTTTTATTTTTAACTGTTGCTTAATTTTTGTTAAAATTTTTGATAATGGTTGAACCATGCTATGGGGGAGGCATGTTATATTTTTTTTCTTGCTTGTATTGATCACAAAAGAATGGGAGAGAATAGTCATAGCCATAGAAGCTCCATAGCCGTGGTTATATAGCATGGAGAAGGCCTTCTGAGTGGCTGAATTACAGGGCAGGGGATAGCAGCTGAGCAACAAACCTTTATCAAAGCTAATTCAAATGACTTCAAAATTTCTGATACGATGCTAGGTGTGCAATGCAGAATCTTTTCTACGAGCTGAGAAAGTTGAGGAAGATCAATTCAAACAATGCTTTACTCAAACTACTGAATATTTTCACAGGGAGGAAAAAGACAACTGCAGATGCTGTACGTGAAATGGAAATGAAATAGTTAAGCTGAGCATAGAATTTGGAAGTATGGCATAAATTCCCTCCAATGGAAAAAAAATCACTTCCATGTGAAGACAGCACAGGTTCCCAGCATTATGCACACATTGTTCAAAGGAAAATCTGGTTTGCATTGTTAGGAAAATGATGGAAGGAAGACAAGTACATCAGATTTGAAATGCATAATGAAAACTGCCAGTAGGTGGGGCATTTATTGGCAAATTAAGAGAAGGATTAAATGCTTCTAAAACACAAGTGGGTCTTGCAAGGACAGCATTCTTCCAAGATGTCCTGATAGGGGTTTTTTTATCATGAAGAGATTAATTTGTACAAAAGTTCAAACCTAACAGTATCAATGCATTTAAAAATTGGAAGTTTGCTACATCAGGCTATAATAACATTTGTTCAGGGCCGAAGGAGACATTAGATTTCCCTTACGATACGGTTCGCCAAAGTGGTCTATATTGACCCCAAGGATCAATGGGACTATCCAAGTGGTTGTTTTTATTATATTAGCCAGATATTTAGAACAGATTTGGAGTTTTTATCCATCTAGTCCTGATCCTCCATTTAGGTGATGCACTGGTTGACTTTTTTTCTTCTTTGCTGATTTTGCACCCAACTTCAGTCATGCCGTACGTCAGTTGGTTTCTTTCTTGCAGTGAGCTGGTGCTTCTATTTGATATGATAATATTGGCATCTTTTAATAATTGTGCTCGCTCTTTATTTGGAGCAAGCTTCAATGCAGGCAACCTTATTTTGTTGTATTTGTGCTGCTCTAGGTGCTCAGTAACTCTTTGTTTCCATTCTTTTGTTTCTGAGGAGAAGGTACAGGTACCTGGTTTGGGAATGAAAGTAATTCAATAGTTATGCTGGTTTCCTTTACTGCCAACTCTCCCTGGTTTGCCTCTACAGTCTGAACTACTGACTGCCAGATTTTTTGCCTGCACTCTTTGTCACACAATTTCACAATGTGACATTGTTGCTAGTCAGATGCATTAGCTGAGCTGTATAACAGCAGCTAATACGTCAGAGCAATTCACTAGTTCCTGGCACACAAGCATTCCATTTGCTTTCACCTCTTCTATGTCATCCAAACCTACTCATGTTGGATTGAAAATAGTAAGTTTTGAATACAGATTGCAAGTATTGCAATCTGTATCCTTTGAATACAGATTGCAAGTATTGTGTTGTGGAAGAAACCTGGACTCATCTACAGAACTTTTTTTTGCTGTGCTGTCTCCCTATTATGAAGCCATTAAGCTTGTCACTTTAAATTTTGTTGCCCCCAGAGCTGCAACCTTACCAAGTATCTACATTTTTATCCATATGTCTGCAGTTGTAACTCTCTAAGACATTGGTGGTTTTTCCTAGCTGAAATTGAAATTGAAATGCGCCAACAAAAGCTGCCACCTACTACCACACATAATGCATGTTGGGAAAGTACTTGTATTTCTGGGTGCTTTGTTCAATCTCTTTATTTTCCCCACGAGGACTATCTACTATTGACCTGTTGACTACCAGATGGCAGCAAACAGTTAATCTCTCCTGACTGCAGTGTGGTGATCATCCAGAGTCATGTTGCCCAGATTCAGATGCTGCCTGACTGTTCTTGTTTCCACTGACTTTAGCTGAGTAAAACACATTCTGTGCTATCCTTAGATGATGTTTATCAGTCTTCTAGTAATGAATTTACCATTAAACTGAGAAAAAGGGTACTATAAGTAGTTGGAGTCTGATATATGAATGAATTTATATATGTACCGGTATATGTGGGCTGGAAAAATCTGTATTCAGGAAAAAATTCCAGCAACTGAGATTGGTTATGTGAAAAAAAAATCTAATGTCAAATATTTAGTATTTTATTGCTGTACAGTACATTTGTTACAAATATTAAAGTTGTCATTGATAAAAATTGCAATAATGATAATATTTTGCATTTTTGGTGTCAGAATGAATAATCACTGATATGTTTCCAAACAGCTGTAGAATTCATTTTAGGTTCTATATTTGTAGTTAGGGGGCCATCTTGTGGTGTAATAATAGTGATTTTTTTTAAAAAAAAAAAGCCTTCAAAATGTATAACCAAACCCTGTTTCATCATAAAGATATTTATGCATGATTGGTCACCCATGCAATTCTTTGTTGCTTAGAAAATAATAAAAAGAGGATGGATTAGCATGTTAATGAACAGAGGGTAAGAAATATTTCAAACAGTTTCATTCAAAATGATATATTCAATGAAATTTACAGGCTGATGAATGTCATCAGAAAACAGCACATGATGTGTTTGGCCCAGCTAAAGTCAATGAGAACAAAGCCATGCTCAAATAAAAATGGTATATTAATGTTCCTCTCCATCATTTTTTCATATGATGTGATCTGGCAATTAGATTCTCTGCCCTGCTGTTTAAGCTCTTTGCTATTAATACATTCAATTTCAATAGGTTGAATTCAGGCCTAGATAAGAATGTCATTCCAAGTTTAATTAAATTCAAAGTAAATGCATCATAGGCTTCGATGCATAATTAGTGGATGTGATTATTTCAAAAGAGAAAAGTGTTGGATTTCTCTGTCCTGTTTTCCAACAGAGTGTTAATTAAATGGCAGCTGTGCGCAATAACACCAGGAAGTACCATTTGCAGAATGTTGTGCTGCCCTTGGTCATTCAGTCCACTATAGCTTATACTACTCCATCTACAGGTTAATAACTCTGTGCATTAATAATTTGTATCATTAATATGGTAGCTTTGCAAGCTTAGTTCTCTCTAGCTACATGGATTTCATTTTTCAGAATTGTCTAAAAACAATGCTGATTTTGGAACTTTGGGCAATGAAGTCCATACCTCTGGAGGGAGCCTGTATTGTAAATTCTAGTTTATGGCAGTGCTGACCCAATGTAAGATTGTAACTCTGTCATGAGGATTGGCATACCTATCTTTGTATGTAGATAATACTGAATTTTTGGCTGAGAAAATGAAAAATTTGTAGCATACATTAAATTATATGATGCATTAAGGAGTAATTAATCCAAGATTAATATAATGAAGACCAAGGCAGTTTTATTTTATAGAGAAGAATGGAACGAACAATTGTAAATTATGTAATATTCACTAAAGTGGGGAAATGGATATGTAGAAATTTAAAGGTGTGCCAGTGTTGGAAGAAAGGCAGTGAGCTGTATATGATCTGTTACAAGAATGGAATGTCAATGCAGTAGTTTATTGGAAACAAGTGTTGGTTACGTCAGGAGTACATAAATAAGTATTTTGGTAAAGCAAGAGAATGGGTCAAGTACAATTGGATGCTGAATAATGTGCACTGAATACAAGAATGAGCAGTATGAAAGAAGGTAGTTTGAGATCATACTGTACAGAGAAAACAAATATATGAAGGAAGTGTGAATACACCAAGAGAAGAAATATTGTAAACATAAGAGGTGGGGTTTTTTGCTTCCTAGTAAGCTCAGACAAAATACATATTACCTCATACAAGCTGTAGATCAGACAGAAAATTCATATTCCCATTGCAGATTACGACTTCATCTGCTGAGATAAAAAAATCAGCCCTTTTTAAAACTAAGGGCAGAATTCAAGGAAACTGTAGATAAAATTTTCCAGTCAGCAGCCTCAGAATTAATATAGTGGAATCTTTAAGAACCGGGAGGTGCCCCAATAATTAAACATTTATTAAAAAGTCTTCTATTTCTGACAAAATAGGTAAAATATAGCCAAGAATTACACTAGCTTTTTCTTATCTAACTCTGTGCTCAAGTCTTTGTTTTTCTGTACAGATTAAGGAATTATGTGGAACACCATTGTTCAAGAATGCTAAAGATGTGTGAAAAGATCCTTTTTTAAAATGCTCTTGAGAACTGTAATATTTTATACTGCAATCTTGTGATCTGGCATAGTCTAGGCAGAGAATGCTTGCTTCATTTTGTGGTCTGCCCAAAACCTTGCTGCTTAGAAAATATTTTTTTTAAGAATTTTTCTTGTTTTTTGTTTACAGTTGCTGTTTTCCAAGATACAAACAGCATTGTAATTTGTCATCTCCAACAATGAGTGCTTTCATTTTTAAAAAAAATAAAAAAGAGGTTTGTTTAAATGTATCATATTTTCTTTTCTTTGTTTTAATTTCTTCGACTGTGAGCTACCTAGAGTCATTGAGAGTCAAACAATATTCAACTTTAATAAATTATGGTTTGTTGCACAGTCAGGCAGATCTTTAGACTGGATTTGGCATTTTTATTTACCTATTGATTCCTTCCCAAGGACCGGGGATAGGTAGATATGGACATTTGATGGTGTTTGAAGGTATAAGTACCTTTTGCAGTTGACTGAGGGTGAATTTGCCAATGCCGATGGTGTTCAAGTGGTGCTCAGGTTGGAACTGCACCCAAGGTGCCTATTACTATTGGAACTGTCTTTGCTTTCTTTTGCCACAGTATTTCTATTTCTGTTTGCAGGTCTTTGTATTTTGTTATCTTTTCCAATTCTTTCTCTTCTATTCTGCTGTCTCTGGACACTGCCATTTCCAATATCCAGACTTTTTTGTATTATTATTTAAGATTTAATCTTCAATTCGATTCACAGTCTGGGACTGGTAAAAACTTAATAATTCAAGCATACAACTAACAAACCTCTTCTGCCCAATCCAACCCAACCAGAAACATCCCCTTGAAAGATAAAAAGGACAAGTATAGAAAGTGGAAAGAGGGGCACATAACTAAGTCAGAATATCAGCAAATAGCCCGAGCCTGCAAAGATGAAGTGAGGAAAGCTAAGGCTCAAAATGAACTAAGGCTTGCGACCAAAGTCAACAATAACAAAAAAAAGTTTCTTTTAACATATAAAAAACAAGAAAAAAGTAAAGGAAATTATTGGTCCATTAGTGGGTGAAAGTGGGAAGAAGGTGACAAGCAACAAGGAGAAAGCAGAACTATTTAACTCATTTTTTGCATCTGTCTTTACACAAAGGGAAAAAACAGACCAACCTATCAAAAATAGTGCCATAAAAAACAGAATAGAAACACAAATTAAGATAGGCAAGAAAATGATAAGTGAGCACCTGTCCAGTCTAGATGAGTTCAAATCACCAGGACCAGATGGATTACACCCCAAGGTTCTCAAGGAACTTGCAGATGTGATCTCAGAACCACTGAACTATATTTTTCAAAGATCCTGGAGCACTGGGGAACTACCAGAGGATTGGAAAAGAGCTGATGTAGTTCCCATTTTCAAAAAAGGAAAAAAAATGGATCCAGGAAATTACAGACCTATCAGCCTGACCTCAATACCTGGGAAGATTCTGGAAAAGATATTTAAACAACGAATCAGCGAGCACTAGAGGCAAACAAAGTCATTACTAAAAGCCAACATGGGTTTGTCAAAAACAGATCATGCCAGACAAATCTTATTTCATTCTTTGACCAAGTGACAAAATTAGTGGATCAGAGGAATGCTGTGGATATAATTTACTTGGACTTTAGTAAGGCATTTGATAAAGTAAATCACAACCTTCTACTTGATAAGATAGAAAAATGTGGGTTAGATAGAATCACCACCAGATGGATTCGTAGCTGGCTGACCGGCTGTACTCAGCGTGTGGCTCTCAATGGAACTGCATCTACATGGAGGGAATTATGTAGTGGGGTGCCTAAGGGCTCTATTCTGGGCCCAGTGCTCTTCAATATCTTCATCAATGATTCGGACGAAGGGATAAATGGGGAACTCATCAAATTTGCAGATGACACCAAGCTGGCAGGAATAGCCAGCACTCCAGAAGACAGGCTTAAGATACAGGACGATCTGGACAGACTTGAACACTGGGCACTATCTAACAAAATGAAATTCAATGGTAAAAAAGGTAAGGTTCTACATTTAGGTAAGAAAACCGAAATGTACAGGTATAGTATAGGGGGTACCTTGCTCAATAGTAGTAACTGTGAGAGGGATCTCAGAGTCCTAGTGCACAATCACTTAAATATGAGCCAGCAGTTTGCTGCAGCTGCCAAAAAAGCCAACACAGTGCTAGGCTGCATTAACAGAGGAATAGAATCAAGATCACGTGAAGTATTAATATCACTTTACAATGCCTTGGTAAGGCCACACTTGGAATACTGCATCCAGTTTTGGTCACCATGATGTAAAAAAGATGTTGAGACTCTGGAAAGAGTACAGAGAAGAGCAACAAAGATGATTAGGGGACTGGAGACTAAAACATATAAGGAATGGCTGCTGGAATTGGGTATGTCTAGTTTAATGAAGAGAAGGACGAGGCGGGACAAGATAGCAGTGTTCCAATATCTCAGGGGCTGCCACAAAGAAGAGGCAGTCAAGCTATTCTCCAAAGTGCCCAAAGGCAGGACAAAAAGTAAAGGATGGAAACTAATCAAGGACAGAAGCAACCTAGAACTAAGGAGAAACTTCCTGACAGTTAGAAAAATTAACCAGTAGAGCAACCTGCCTCCAGAAGCTGTGAATGCTCCAACACCGGAAGTTTTTAAGAAGAGACTGGACAGCCATTTGTCCGAAATGGTATAGGGTTTCCTGCCTGAGCAGGGGGTTGGACTAGATGACCTCCAAGGTCCCTTCCAACTGTATTATTATTATTATTATTATTATTATTATTATTATTATTATTATTATTATTATTATTATTACTACTACTACTACTACTATTATTTTCTCCCCCTATATGGAAACACACAGACCCACAACCTTCCCCTCAAAAAAAAACATGCAGACACCTAGCAAGGAAATAACTTTAAATATCCCTTAAAAATCACTTCAAAGATCCATGAAAAAGTCACATCAACAAACACACCAGAGATAAATAGAAAAGCACCCCAGACTGCAGCCCCCCCCAAAAGAAGGCAAGTGTTGATAATAGGGGATTCTATCCTCAAAGAAACAGAATCATCCATCTGCAGACTGGACATACAATCCCGGGAGGTATGTTGTCTCCCTGATTGGTCTGTAGTTTCCTGGGTCTGTTTTTTTTCCTTTCTTGAAGATGGGAACCACATCATCCCTTTTCCAATCCTCAGGTATTTCCTCGGTGCTCCATGTTTTTTGAAAGATATGGTACAATAGTTCTGAGATAAAATCTGCCATCTCCTTCAGAACTCTGGGATATAATCTGTCAGGTCCCGGTGATTTATATTCATCAAGGTCGGATAGGTGTTCTCTTACCATTTTCTTGCTTATTTTAATTTTTGTTTCTAGTTTGTCTTTTACAGTGGTTTTTTTGGGGGGTATGTTGGGCTATGGTTTCTTTTTGTGTGAAGACTGGTGCAAAGTATGAGTTAAGCAGTTCTGCTTTTCCCTCAATAGGTGTTGGCCTTTCGTTGGGAGTACTAATGAGAACACTACTTGTGCTCCTAGCTTCTTATTGCTTACTTGTTTGTAGTCTCTCACTATTGTACTCAGGTTCTTTGTTGTGTCATTTGTCCCAATATGGAGGAGGAAGGGGTAGTAATCTGTAGGCCTAATTATTTTTGTTTGCTTCACTTTTTTCTTGTTTTTTATATGTTGAAAGAAACTTTTTTTGTTATTGTTGACTTTGGTCGCAAGCCTTAGTTCATTTTGAGCCTTAGCTTTCCTCACTTCATCTTTGCAGGGTCGGGCTATTTGCTGATATTCTGACTTAGTTATGTGCCCCTCTTTCCACTTTCTATACTTGTTCTTTTTATCTTCAGCACTTCTGATCTCAACCAGCTCCATGGTAGCTTTATATTTACCTTTCCTTCAATGTTCTTCATGTATTGACTGTGCATAGGCTGCTTTTTCCAGTTAGAAACTCGATGCTCAATTGTTTCCTTTCAATATTCTGCTTTCAATCTTGTTTTCAAGAGGTTTCCCTTGTTCACTTCCTTCAGCAGAGACTCTTTTGCTTTTTTATGTAGCAATTTAAGCCATGTTTTTCCTCTTCCACAGTTTGTTTCACCTGTAAGAGACCTCTGCAACCCTGAGATCTTGGTAATTAATCTTCCATTTGATTCATAATCTTGGACTGTGTCCTAGTTAGGACCTACTTCAGATCCTAACCAAGGACCTAAGAGGTGTTGTTGTTTTTGTTGTTGTTATTTGGTTTCATTTATATACTGTGAAATTGGTCTACCTCCCAGGAAGAACTGAGAATTCTAGCCCATAACTCAGTACTCTCAGGTCTAGAGTTTGCATTGTAGAAATTATTTCATCAAGAAAGACAACATGGGTTGTGAGAACCCTATCTCTCACCCAATGCTGGAATTAGGGGTGGATGCTAGGTGAGGTAGCTTCTGGAAATATAGAGGCAGCTTTGAACCATGACTTCAAAGCTGGAGATAGGGCTAGGTTGTAAGAACTCTATCCTGAAAAGCTTACAAGGGAGAAGAACAAGAAGCTGTTGTTTTTCCATGCTTTCAGTGGAACTGATACAATCCTCAGAGAAAGGGAGGTGAGAAATTTACAGAACAAAAGGCAGTGTATAAAATGATGCGTGGACATGGTAGAAAGAATGTTTTCAAGATCACTGTGAAGAGGTAAAGTGAACGGTGTTGCTGTAAACTACCTTTGGTTGTTTATTATTTATCAGATTTATTTTATATAAATTAACCATTTACATGGGAATATTTCTTTTCTTACCTCCTGCTCCTGATGGCACCACAAGAAGCTGCTAAAAGTTCCTCAAAAGAAAAAAGTTTATATAAGTCATTTATGATACCATGAGAGCGCTAGGGAAATCACTCAGCCCAGAGAGAGAGAAAGCCCACCAAAGTTATGGAGCATGGTGAGGTAAATGTCAGCCAATCAGAATTGATGATGTAATGTATGACCTATACAAATACCTGTTATGAGGGGATCCAGGGACGTGCTTGCTTTGAGACACTAGCCCTGAGCATAAGTTCTTCACCACTACACAGAAATAAAGTTCTTAACATGTTCCCACCCATGTTTTGTGTGATCATTGGCTAGCTAACACCAGGTGAAATGAACCACCCAGCTTTGGGATGGGCTAACACTTCTAATATCTTTCGCATTCACTTTCTTTTTTCTGCACTTGGCATAAGGTTGCTTTACACAAAAAGGCACAGTGTAGTGGATATTCAGTGCATTCAAAAAGTATTACACACATTTCTAAAATTCTGTTTTTACTTTGTCATTGTGGGATACTGAGCATAGATTAATGAGAAAAAATGTAGAACTGTAGAATCAGGCTGCAGCATAACAAAACTGACAAGAGTGAAAGGGGTCTGAATACTTTCTGAATTCACTGTGTGTGTGTGTGTGTGTGTGTGTGTGTGTGTGTATACATATATATTCTCTCTCTGTGTATAGCACAAGCATCAAATCTTTTCCATTTTAAACCCTCCAGTGAAACAATGAACACAGTATAATCATAAAAGAACAATTCAGCAGTAAGAACATAAAAATATAAGAGCAACAAAAAAACAGCAAGCCAATATAAAATATTAGGCAGTAATTAAAGGCCTTAGGAAAAAGAAAAGTTCAAAGATCTGGTGCCAGAGAAGAGGCGCCATACAGTAATTGGAAAGGACTTCTCTCCAATATCGTCACATGTTCTCTGATGAGTAAACAAGGGCCCCTGAAGAAAATTACTGACTGGTATAAAGGCCCATTCACTTTCAAACAGAGCACAACCCAAATCTTTATCTGTTCAGCTCCTTCATGACCTTTCCAGAATAAATGTTTTGCATTAAATTTTGTGAAAGTGGATCCAATATATGTTTACTGATAATACCCCAAATCATGGGATATTTTTAGTTATAAAGATCCATAAACCTTTGCAGCTACAGTAGTGATATACATTGGGAATTAGCAGAACTGTACTGAAGAGGCTAAAAGGGGGGGGGAGAAGAGGAGGAATTTCTAATGACTATTAGCCAGAAAGATATTCTCTAAAGAGAACTATGTAGTTAGAATACTGTTAGAAATTGAGACTATGCCATGCATTCAAACAAGATCTTTAGCAGTAGGTGGGAACATGAATTAAGCGCATCTCTTCAAATCAATGTACAGTATGTGTTCATGTATAATCACTTTACCAGGAAGACAGCAAATCAGATGTATATGTATACACAGAGAGAGAGAGAGAGAGAGAGAGAGAGACAGCCAGGAATTATGTACAAAGCCACTGTGCAAGCCTTGCATAAGGCTCATCTGCTTTAATGATCCAGAGAAAGGGACTTTATTTCATGCTCCCTAAGTACATCTTTCAAATGCTTTGCATCGCTGTACTACAAACTGCTGTGTTCAAATAATTAGAAATTGGTGCTGCCAACTTGTGCTGCTCATTAACATCCCTGGGACAGCTGGTTGAAATGCATCAAAGATAGTGGACCAAGCTACTTGACCAAGCAGAGCAATTATTTTCTTCTAACGTCCTAGAACACAGCAAGCACACTGGGCTCTAATTCATATTTTATTTATGTCCATATATATTAGTTAAAGATCAGGCTGTAAAACATTAAAAATTGTAAACTTTTGCTACAATTATATGAATGTATTGTTACCGCTGGAATACTGAAACCTAAATTTTAACTATTGTACATTACAAATTTGGACCGACAAAAGATACTAAAGAAAGAGTTTCCAGTGATATCCATAGAATTGAAATGTAATACTAGGAAAGAACTAACCATTACCAAAACAAAGTTGAAAATATAAAGAACATTTTTTCCTTTTGTATTATTGTCTTTTTCCAGACAAATAAAATATTCTTTCTATGTTCTTTGTAATCAAATAGCATTTTGTCGGAAGGCTGTTTGTGCAGGGAAGAGGATGGGATTGGCTAAAGTATTTTAATAATTTTAATAATTTTAAAAATCAGCTCTATAATTTTAGAATTAAAAGCTGTCGTATATTATTAGCCTTAGATTGGCAACAGACATGTTTAAAAGTATCCTGCTTCTGGGAGGACAACAGGATTTAATTAGAAATAAAGTTGTACATTCATAAATAATGTATATTGATAAACTTGGGGAGAGAGAGAGAGAGAGAGAGAGAGAGAGAGAGAGAGAGAGAGAGAGAGAGAGAGAGAGAGAGATTTGTAAAATCACCAAGATAGAATTTTATGCAAATGTTAAACTTTATTAAAATAATTTTCAATAACTTTTGAGGAAAGTATTTTGTTTTTTGAATCTCATTGAAAAGTACACTGGTGTGATCTGAACCAAAGTGGCAAAATGCAATGTGTTGTGTCAACAGGAGGATGCATGTACTAGTCCAATGCTGCAGCTAATATCTGAATATTTCATAATTCATGAATAATACAAAACGTTCATGAAGTTGTACCAAGTGTCTACATTTATCAACTTTCAATTATCTGCCTGATTTAATTCTTGTTGCAGTTGTTCCACAAAACAGAACTCTTCCTATTGACCAGAACCCACCATTTCTGGCATTTTCCACAGGACAGTAAAGAGCATTTCATTCTAACTTACATAAATGAACTTACAATAGCTTCCCTCTGCCTTTGCTCATCCTTCCACCCTGTTTCTCATTCTCTGTCTCTATATAAATGAAAGTAAAGTTTACCCATTTAATTTGGACTCCTGCTCATTCCCTACAGCAAGACTGAAATCCATAATATACCATTTTCTCAGTCAAATTGGGTTTTAACAAAGCAACACAATATAGTATTGTGTATACTCCATTAATTAAATACTATTTAACTTCCTTTTCTTCAAAGAAGCTCTACAGCAGAATGTAAGGTTAAACTGAGAAAGAATAGTTAGGTCAAGATCACTTTATAAGTTTGAATCACTTTAGTTTTTCAACCACAACAATATGTTAAACAACAGTGTTATCTAGTATACTTTCCAAAAAAAGAGAAGAAAACCTCACAATTTAAGCACCGTGCTCTATGGGCATTGTAAATTTATGAAACAAGATTGTTTCATAACTTTATGACTATTCACTGTAAAGACTTAATTTGTGTATATGTGTGGTTGCTTAAAAACAGTTTTAAAAAACCATAATTAGTGTAAATTGGATGAATGAATTCTGATGTTTTTCATACTTGTGACCTTTGCAGCGTCTCCATGGTCATGTGATCAAAATTAAGACACTGGACAGCTGGCATGTGCTTATGACTGTTGCAGTGTCCCAGAGTCATGTGATCACCCATTTGCAAACTGACAAGCAAAGTCAATGGGGAAGCCAAATTCACTGAACAACCATGTTACTAACTTGACAACTGCAGCCATTCACTTAACAAATGTGGCAAGAAAGGTTCTGAAATGTGACAAAATTCACTTAACAACTGTCTTGCTTAACAATGGAAATTTTGGGCTCAGCTGTGATTCTAAGTCAAGAACTACCTGTGTATACAGTGTTGTGAAAAGTTGAGCTTATCTACTGCAATCGTTAGGAAGCTCTAGCTATCCAGATATTCTTAAGCTACAGCTCCCCCATCCAGTATATCCTGTTCTGAAGAATTGTGGGAGCCTATAAATATCTGCCCTAATTTAGTGAATCTTAACCATCATATAAACAGGCTAAGAAGGCTTCAAAGAAGCAGCTTTGTTGATACTTAAGCTAGTTCCATAATAGTTTCAAACAAACTCAAAAACAAGTTGTTATTATTACAATGTAAATTTAGCAAAACAAGGTAATTTTGAAAGACAGATGGATCTGGAAGGAATCAAATTAAAAGCAAGGCCATATGCTCTTTGTCTATACTCCATTGATGAAATATAATATTTTTGTAAAGGATGTAATTTGAAATCTGTGATGGACATATACAATATTGTACTAGAAAGTATTTATATTGTTCCCTCAGAAACTTCATTTATAACTGCTAATGAAAACAAAGAACTTACCTCTGGGCAGACAAAGGAGCACAACTCTACTGTCATTTCTGAATCCTATTTACATGATGTCATTTTAAAAGTTCAAATGGTTTCACCCTTAATCTTATAACTGCAGATCTTCTGTCAGCTTTTGTCACCAGGTCCTCAGTACTGTCAAAATGTGGTTTAATTTATCACAAAAAATGGCAATACTTGGATTTTTTTTAACCTATTGATTTTTAAATTGTTTTTTCCCAATAAAATAATCACAGACATTATCCCAACTCTGTGTCTGGTAGACATAAAGTTCTTAGAAGAAGGCATATGGAGCTTTTCTTCAGCTATTTTTTCCTTAAGGAAAGCAGCTAGAGCTATGGTTGAAAATTAAAGTTTTAAAGGATGTTTGAGCATTTTTGTGATTTCAATAGTGGCTTCATGTTAAGGAAACAGACTATAATCCTTTCACCACTTTACAATAAAAATTATCATATATTACTGTCTTTGTAGGGTGCTGTTCTTAAAGGCACACTTAGAGCAATTAATTGAAAAATTAGCATTTCTCTCTGGGACTCATGTAATGCAACCATCCATTAAATGATGTTATATTTCTTATTTTTATATGTTTACATTTATGAGCTTCCTTTTTGTCCCAGAGGAACTATAGTGATTTGCAGTATAAAATGTAAGGTAGTATCAATACACCTATTTAGAAAAAAATCTTTAAAAAATAGAGAGTGTAAAGTATGTAAAGTATGTGAGTGAGGGGTTTGAAATGAAAAAGTTTTTATCATCCATTCAAAGCTAGGGTTATTAGATACCTGAACAAGTAAAGCAAGACAAGGAACATTGGAAAGGAGGAGGACACATTGTTTAACTTTCTTGGCATCAGCAAAATTACACTGAAATAGTGCAAAAAAAGGGTGGGCTATATGTATATGAAATCATTTTTTGCAGCTTCATAAAGACTGGCTTTTCAATTGTATGAATGTGTTAGAGCTGGTTAGACAGCAAAAGCCTTCAGCTTGTAATTGGTTCAGATCTTGTCAATTTCAGGCAGCAGTGGAGAGTATTACAGGTAATCCTTATTTAACCACCACAATTGGGAAGGCAACTCCCTTGCTAAGCAAAGCAAGTGGGAAATCATGTGGCCATGACTTACTTTTCTTTTTCCTACTCCCCTGCCCTTTGGAATGCTCAGTCTAGTAGTGCAGGGATACCTGACTGACAAGACTAATCACTTTCACACTTTCTGGCTTTTGTTTTCGCTTAGCAAGTCCCCCACCTTCTGAAATGTTTACCTGGTGCTGAGATAATTAGCAAGAGGAGAAATATTGTTTGTATTTACATTCATTGAAAAAGAAGGGAGTACAAGAGAGTAAGCAGGCACATACTGGCAAGTACATATCAAAAACAATGCCACCGGTTGTGAATGCAGTTGGCAAACAGTCGCTGTATTCCCCATTGTGTGCCTGTTTATTCTCTTGTAATCCCTTCCTCTCCAATCTGTCTGCTTTGCAAGGGAGATTGGGGAGAAAAACAACATCTCAGACAAGGGGTCAATGTATAGTGAATGTAAAGGCAATCATGTGACTGAGAGACCCTGTAAAGGTCATAAATGCAGGCATTGGTCATAGAGTTATTTTTTGCAGCACCATCATAACTTTGTACAATTGCTGAATAAGATAGTCAATAAGCAAGGAATGTAGTATGGCTGTAATATAATTTATTGTCCAGAAAAGGAAAGACAACAGTGCAATCCACTCTTTTGGCTTTTATCGTTTATTCAATAAATTAAATAGTTAAATAGGATACACATGAGCCAGAAGTTTGATTCAGCAACTAAAAAGGCAAATGCTATATCAGGATGCAATAATTGCAACATAGAATTTAAATCAGAAGTAGTAGTTTTTCCAATCTACTCTGCCATGGTTAGACACCTTTGGAAGTATTGTGCCCAATTTGGGAAAACTATAATTGAAAAGAAACAATGTCAAATTGGACCAAGTTTAGTGGAAGGCTACCAAAGTAAAGGATACAAAAACCAATCCCTATGAGGAAACATTAAAAGATCTGGATATGTCTACACAAAAGACTACTAAGGATGAAAAAGTAACACCCACAAATGGGGATTTAGTCCCCATTACCCCAGAAAGCAAGATTGCAACCAGAGATCTAAAACTACAGGAATGGGGTTCGAGTTAGATATCAGAAGGATCTTCCTGATTATATATGCTATTAACCAGTGGAATGGGCTGCTACATGAGGAGTTTGAACAGAGGCTGTCAGATTCTCTGATAGATCTTCCACTACTAGGTGCCTCCTTCAATGCTACAGTTTTATGACTATAGAATAAGACCATTATATTTATTTATTTATTTATTTATTTATTTTATTGGATTTGTATACCGCCCTATTCCCGTAGGACTCAGGGTGGTTTACAGGGCAGTTAAAACCATGAATACAAAAAATTAAAAACAATTAAAACAATTAAAACAATTAAATTAAATTCAAGCCCCAAGAGTAAGTCTAAAACCCAGTTAAATTAACAACCCCACAGTCTGGACCAAACAGATCGAAGAGCCAGGTTTTCAGGTCCCGGCGAAATAAGCGAAGGACATATTGTGAACATCCAATTTATTACTAGATGATAACAAAGAATTAAATGCTTTTGAATTGAAAAATTATTCCCTGCAACCAAGGCCCTAACCTCCATTAGGATTTCTATTTGGAATGGTTCTCAGCCACAAATTGCTTTGATAAACTTTTTGAAATGAACATGATTACCTCAGTGAACTATGTCTTCCTACTTACCCCCCCAAAATATCATAACTAAGCAAACTGCCCTGTTGCAGAGGCTTCCACAATAGGTTTCAAACAAATCAAGATGGCAGCTCTGATTGTATAATCACGTCTTGCCTTTTTGTAGTACAGATATAAAAAGGGGATACAGCTGGCATTCCCTAGTTGCACCTGCCACCTTGACTTGCTTGCTATCCCTGCAAAGATTAGGAACTGTGTTCTAGACCACCACTTTGATTTTGGCATTGCAAACTCTTTCCCAGCGTAGGAAGCCCAGATGATAATTAACATTAATTATTAACATGCAGCAACGACTGAAAAGTTGACAAGTCTTCCATACCAGCTTTGCCATTAGTAATGGGCAGCGGTGCTTGAAGATAAAGGCTACTTTAGAGTAATTTAAAAGGCACAGCTCGGACAGAGATTTTAAAAACACACTCCCTGTAAGAACTATATCCCCAGCCATGGGATACGGGAAGCTTGAGGGGTACATGACCTGCCCATTCTTCCAGACCAGGGGTCTTCAAACTTGGCCCTTTTATGACTTGTGGACTTCAACTCCCAGAATTCCTCAGCCAGCTTTGCTGGCTGAGGAATTCTGGGAGTTGAAGTCCACAAGTCATAAAAGGGCCAAGTTTGAAGACCCCTGTTCCAGACCAATAGACGGTTCGCGTTTCCCACCTGCAGTCCTCCTAGCCGCAAGGGGGCGCATCTTGCCATCCACCGTCTAGGGCCGCCTCTGGCTTCACTTCCGGGCGGTTGCACCCACTGGCTGGACCTCGGTTTTCTATTTTCTGTTTCTTCTCCTCTTCTCAGGCCGGGCCAAGGTGTCGCGCGCGGCGGGCGAGGGCAGCCGGTCTCGGCCGGGCCCTGACTGAGGTGGCGGGGAGTGGGCCGCGCGAGCCGCATGAGTGGATGGAGCCGGGCTCTGGGCTGCAGCGGAGGGGGCCGGGGCTCGGCGGGGGCGGGCTGGGCTCGGCCGGGGTCTCTCCCGCGCTGTCGGGGCCTCAGGCCCGCCGCAGGAAACAGCCGCCGCGCCCGGCCGACTTCAAGCTGCAGGTGATCATCATCGGCTCGCGAGGCGTCGGCAAGACCAGCCTGATGGAGCGCTTCACGGACGACACTTTCTGCGAGGCCTGCAAGTCCACCGTAGGTACGAGAGGGCCGTTCAGGGCTGGGCAGGCGTTGGATTTGCCCTTTGAACTCTTCCGCTTTTTCTTTCCTGGGGACGCTGCTTCCCACTTATTTATTTTTATTTATTTTAATCCCATTTATATCCCGCCCTTCTCCGAAGACTCAGGGCGGCTTACAATCTAAGCACAAATCAATGTGCTTAGCAATAGCCTTCATTCTACGTATATGCCTGCTTATTAGGGCTTTCGGCCCCCACCAAGCGGCATTATTACAAAGTCAGCTTATTGCCCCCAACAATCTGGGTCCTCATTTTACCTACCTCGGAAGGATGGAAGGCTGAGTCAACTTATGCCGGGTCGCATCCCGAACGACTGGCCTGAAATCCTCTCCCCTCCTTCCCTGGCTTCCACGCGCTCCGTGCCCCGATCTGAAAAGTGAGGATAACTCGCAGGATGTATGTCAGGGAAACACACACTTTTAGAAATAAATGTGGTTTTTTTTCCCCACCTTTCAGATGTGTAACTTCCAACTCCCAGAATTCCCCAGCTATAGAATTCTGGGAGTTGAACGTCCTAAATCTTAAAAACTGCCCAGAAAGAGAAACGCTGATATATTGCATTGTTTTAGAACAGGATGGAGAGGCAGGATTTCTTGGTTCATCTGGGAAGAAATGAAAAATAAGACTGCCAATACATCGGTCCTTTTATAGGCTTTTCTGTACGCTTACATCTGGGATATTGTGAACACCTCTCGTCCGTAATATTCTTTTGCTTCAGAAAGTGTAAACTGTAAGAACCTACAATCCTCAATTAAAATGATTAGAATTATTCTTTCATTAGGAAATGTTACAAGCTCTCACAGAATTTGTTTCTGTAATTAGGTTAGGCTATTTAGAAGATTAACAAGGGACTGGGTGGCTCAGTGGGTTAGGACGCTGAGCTTGTCGATCAGAAGATTGGCAGTTTGGCGGGTCGAATCCCGAGTGCCGCGTAGCAGAGTGAGCGCCTGTTACTCGTCCCAGCTTCTGCCAACCTAGCAGTTCGAAAGCTCATAAAAATGCAAGTAGAAAAATAGGGACCAGTATGGTGGGAAGGTAACAGCATTACGTGCGCCTTTGGCGTCTAGTCATGCCGGCCACATGACCATGGAGACGTCCTCGGACAAGTGCTGGCTCTTCGGCTTTGAAATGGAGATGAGCACCGGCCCCTAGAGTCGGAAACGACTAGCACGCATGTGCTGGGGAACCTTTACCTTTATTTAGAAGATTAAAGTGCCAGTTGCATAAAGGGGTTAAGGCATCAGGTGAGAAAGAGGAGACCATGAGTTTTAGTCCCATTTGAGGCACAAAGCCAGCTGGGTGACCTTGGGCCAGTCACTCACACTCAGCCCTAGGAAGAAGGCAATTGCAAGCTACTTCCGAAATCTTGCCAAGAAAACTGCAGCAATTTGTCCAGGATGTTGCTGGCTCAAAGGCTCCCTCAAAAAAGATGATATTTGTCGTGGCTACTAAAGTGTTTTTTTTTAACCAAGCATCAATGGGCCTTCAATAATCACAATACAGTATTTGTCCACTGCTACTGCAGGCACATTCTGAGGCTCATTCTGACTATTTGGATATGGCCGTGGTCAATTGTGATCTAGCTGCAAATATTTACAAGGTTGTTTTTTTTTAAAGGCATGTGGCTGTAGATTTCTATTGTTTTGTTTCTAGAGTGTCATATTTTAACTCCAGCGTGATAGCTTTTTCTCATTGGAAGAAGCCAGAGAGGGAAACTTTAAAGTATAAGATAGTTTTGGTATCCAGAAAAACCTGAACAGTACTACATTTATGCCATTTGACAACATAGAAACAGATCAGAGAAAGATTTGGTTTTAAAATTATCAACCATTTGAAATACTCCTCCATGGTTTATACATTTTTCCTAAGGAAAAATGGGTTGTCATGGGGCAGTGCTATGCATATTTTTTCAGAAGTAAATTTCACTGTTTGCAATAGGATTTATTCCAAGGTGAAGTTAGGACTTAGTATTTTAATACAATTCTTTTGAGTGAAACCTTTATGGATTACTTTTAGTAATCTATAGAATTCCTGCTTCTAATAATACCACGCATTTCTTTTGTCTCTTGGGAAACCTCTGGATTTGTATGCTTAATTTGAATTGGAAAGATAATTAAGTTAATGAAATGCATTAGCTACATCTGTTTCCTGATCAACACATGAAGATTGATGTTGATGAGCAAGTTGCTTTCCATAAAAATTATACTGGCAGTAGTGACCTCTTAAAAGAAATATACACTGAACTTCATTTACTAGGTTCCCTAATATGTCTTGAAAACCACTATCCTAAAATACACTTCAGAAATCAGTTAGGTAATTCTAGCAGTTCATTGTACCTATAAATAGATATGTTATTCTTACTGGAATAGACAAATTAAGAAATTAATTTCCTTGATCAGAGCAGACCAGATTTACCTTTCCTAAAATATTTGTTAAATAAACATCTTTATTGTTTATTTGTTTCACAAGCTAAAATTTTATAGTTGTGAAATAAATGTAGCTGGAACTTGACAGTAGAGGCAGTTGGATTTTAAGGTGGTTGATACATTGTTTTAATAGTCTGCTTTCTTTATTCCTATTTATTTATTGTAATAGAATCTTACAGCAGTCTTATAATATTTAACTCAAGACCAGTGATGTTTGCATACTAGTGAGACTTTATAGGACCGTCCACTATATAAAATTGCAGGGAATATTTCTGTATGCTTTTCTTTTTACTCAGGTTAATGATAGGTTGATATACATTTAAATGTATTTATATAAGCCTCACTGAAATACATTTTAATACATATAATTTGCATATACTACATTTGATTTTTAAACTTAATAGTTCACTCTTGATTTTTTTTCTTTTATCATGATTAAAAGATGGGATTTCTCTTTATTTAATGTTGGATTAATTGCTATAAATGTAACAAATCAGAATGTAGTTATATTATAGGTATAATAACATTACTTTGGCTTCAGTCCTATACTTTGGAGCATATCTCATTGCAATCAGGAGCACTTACTTCTGTGTAAACATGTACCAGGTTGCAATACACGTTACTTTTAATAGTAACTTACCAACACTCATATGTACACTAACTTTAGAAACTGGAAACATGGATTGCAGAAGTTAATGAACAGTTCTGACTCATTTTGGGGGGGGTTAGTAGCTGGTATTTCCTACATAATGTACAAAATGCCTCTTAACATCTGGAAAATCCATTTCCCATCTTCCTATCTTGTGCTTTACAATATGAGAATAGTTATGCCACACACCCTGCCAAAACTATTTCTGTAAACCTCTTCTCACATATCCACACTTTGGTTGGGTTACTTGGTTTGTTGGTTGATTACTTGGTTAGTTTGTATTATGTAGCTTGATTACTATATAATACTAAGTATTATACACATACATAATATTACACATTTCCACACTTTGGTTACTTGTTTACTTAGTATTATGTAGCTTGGTTACTGCATAATACTAACCCGCTATATGAATATATAGATCACACGTGTAAGTTTTGGGACAAATTTAAATTGTCTCCTTTCTGGGTTGAAGCGTAATTTAGAAGTTAATTGTAAATAACATGTTTATTTGATCTACTTCATTTATCTTTTTCAAGAATAGATGTAGGAGTAGTGTCAAACCAGAAACTATTCAAAGCTGCAAACTGCAACCTTCTCAAGTAGTCCTACACTATCCTGAATAGTGGATTTCTACTTCCCAGGGCACTTTGTCCATTAATCATCAGTGGTTTGTCTTGACCAGTCTACTGCTACAGCCAGGCGGAAGTATAATATTGCCACCAAGATTTTAGCATTTGGCACCAGTTGAAAGGAGGGGGAATATATTGGTAACATTTAATGACAGAATTCCGAATGCCCTTTCCAGTAGTAGAACTTTACTTAAGTTCTACTGAGCCTTTATAACAGGGATCCCCAATCCCTGGGTTGCAGCCCATCGGGAAGTGGGCCACAGAAGTGGTGGGTGAGCACTCACATGCACATGAAGTTTCATTGTAAAAGCGGTGTACGCATGTGCAAAACCATCCCTTCCTCCTCCTGCCTCCACCAGTCTGCCAAGCCAGAAAGGTTGTGGACTGCTGCTGTATAACGTATAAAGTAAAATCATCACAACAGTCCCATGCACCAATTTTCCTTAGATCATATGATCATGATCTAGGTCAGGGGTGTCAAACGGCTGGCCCATGAGCCGGTTTCATCATACTAAAGCCATGCCTGCCCCATTGCCGGCAATGCAAAAAGAGTCGCAATACATCGCTACACATAACGTGGCGAGTTGGACACCCGTGATCTAGGTGCTTGGATTGTTTGCCAAACAATAATGTAATCACCATTTGTAATCTTTGCTGACTTCTCCAGAAAGTCAGTGGGAAAGCTGGCAAGGAAAGTTACAACCTGCTGAATAACCATTTGTTCTGGATTGGACTATCTGTGAGAGCTAACAAAATTAAAATTGAATTAATGTGTAGTAAATAAATGCTGGTTTTGAAATAAGAATCAAAATTCATGTTGAGTTATAAACATCTGAAGTAATATAAGAAGAAACAAAACAGGCATGATTTTATTTTATGATTAACTTCACTTTTAGTTTTGGGTAATAAACTATTTGAGATTCTTATTATTTTCAATTACATGAAAATGATTACATGACTTGCAGGACTTTATCCACTAGGGCTAGGCTGTGTGGAAATGGCTGTGAAAATCTCACACCAATGATATTTATGGTTTTATCTTAGCATTTTTCAGAATACACTGTACTCTATGCTAATGGTGTGAGTTGTAGAGTAGCACAGGCTGCACAGCTGTAAACAGCACTGATAAAACAATGTTTTCATTTTACAGTCTTGCAGCATTATGAAGGCCATCTTTCTAACCTGTGATTTGGTCATGGAGGGCCAAGTCTAATTCTGTATTTGCTTTTTTGCCCTTTGGCCTACTTGTTTCCCAATTGACATAGCTTACATAGACTGCAATTCTGTGCACTGTTATCTGGGAGTTTATTTATTTATTTATTTATTGATGGGATTTATATCCCGCCCTATCTCCTGAAGGACTCAGGGCGGCTCACAATAAAACATATAATAAGTACATAAATCAAGATAAAATGAAATTGAGAACATCAGTGCAATAAAAAATTAGAGAATTTAAAAATGAATTAAAAATACTAAATATAAATTAATTAAAATGCCTGTCAGTCTAGGTCAGCTTGGTGGAACAGGTGTGTTTTGAGGCCGCGGCGAAAGGATTGGAGGTTTTGGGCTATCCGAAGCTCAGGGGGGAGCTGATTCCATAGGGTTGGTGCTCCCACAGAGAAGGCCCTCCCCCTGGGGGTCGCCAGCCGACATTGCCTAGCTGACGGTACCCTGAGGAGGCCTTCTCTGTGTGAGCATACTGGACGATGGGAATTTGTTCCCGGCAGCAGATGGTCCTGCAAGTATCCCGGACCTAAGCCATGTAGGGCTTTAAAGGTAAGTACCAGCATCTTAAATCTCACCCGGAGGGCAACTGGTAGCCAATGCAGCTCACGCAGGAGGGGTGTAATATGGGAGTATCGGAAAGCTCCCATCACAACCCGTGCAGCTGCATTCTGCACCAGCTGAAGCCTCCGGGTGGTCTTCAAGGGCAGCCCCATGTAGAGAGCATTACAGTAATCAATACGGGAGGTAACGAGTGTGTGGGTGACTGTACGTAGGGCATCTCGGTCCAAAAAGGGGCGCAATTGGTATATAAGACGAATCTGGGCAAATGCCCCCCTAGCCACGGTTCCAATGTGATCTTCAAAACTGAGTCGTGAATCTAGGAGGACGCCCAGATTGCGTGCTTTATCAATGGGAGGTAACATCTCTCCTCCTATAGTCAGAGATGGAACCTCTTGGACTAAACGAGATGACGGTATGTACAGCCACTCAGTCTTGGCCGGGTTGAGTCGAAGCCTGTTTTCTCCCATCCAAATCTGTACCGCTTCCAGACAACGGGACATCACATCAAGGGCATCACTGGGTTGGTTCGGGGTGGAGATGAATAGCTGGGTATCATCAGCATATTGATGATATTTCACCCCGAAGCTACGGATGATCTCTCCCAGCGGCTTCATATAGATGTTGAACAGGAGGGGCGAGAGCACCGAACCCTGAGGCACTCCACAATTAAGAGGCCTAGGGCTTGACCTCTGCCCTCCTGCCAACACCGTCTGCGAACGGTCCGAGAGGTAGGAGGAGAACCAACACAGAACGGTGCCTCCCACTCCCAGCCCCTCAAGACGACGCAGTAAGATACCATGGTCGATGGTATCAAAAGCCGCTGATAGATCTAATAGGACCAGGACAGAAGAATAACCTCTATCTCGGGCCCGCCAGAGATCATTCACCAGCGCGACCAATGCCGTCTCCGTGCTGTGCCCTGGTCTGAAACCCGATTGGTACGGATCTAGATATTCAGCTTCCTCCAGGTTCAAAGGGAGCTGTCGTGCCACCACGCTCTCAACGACCTTCGCAAGGAAGCGAAGGTTGGAGACAGGACGGAAGTTGTTTAAAACAGCTGGGTCCAGTGCCGGTTTCTTGAGGAGGGGCCTTACCACCGCCTCTTTCAAGGCAGCAGGGAAGTACCCTTCACTCAGTGAGGCATTGATAACTGCTAGGAGCCAGCCTCGTGTAACCTCCCGAGAAGCATAGAGTAGCCAGGAGGGACACGGGTCCAACAAACATGTGGCGGCACTTAGTTTCCCCATGATCTTGTCCACTTCATCCGGAGTCACAGGATCGAACTCTTCCCAAATGTACTTGGCCAACTTCATCGTTTTCCTCTCGTTAGATACTGCCCAGTCAGAGTCCAGACCAGCCCGAATCTGAGCAATTTTGTCCACCAGATATTTACTAAATTCCTCAGCCCGTCCATGTAGGGGGTCCTCTCCCGTCTCTTGACTTAAAAGGGAGCGGACCACTCTAAATAGGGCGGCCGGGCGATTATCTGCGGACGCAATGAGGGTGGTGAAGTAGGCGCGCTTTGCCACCCTCATTGCCACAAGATAGGATCTAGAAAAGGATCTTAACTGTGTTCGGTCAGACTCAGACCGACTGGCTCTCCAAATGCTCTCTAGGCCCCTTCTCTGGCGCTTCATCTCCCGCAGGTCCTTGGAGAACCAAGGAGCGAGTCGGGACTTGCGCCGGGTCAGAGGCCGCAAAGGGACAACGCGGTCGAGCGCCTCCGAAGCAGCCTGTTGCCAGGCATTAACTAAGGACTCGACCGGGTTGTGGGCGAGGGAGGTGGGAATCGGTCCAAGCGCCATCTGGAATTTATCTGGGTCCATCAGGCGCCTGGGGCGGAACCACCTGGTCGGTTCCGCCTCCTGACATCGGGGGGTGACGTGACGGAGGCCCAACCGCAGGAGGTAGTGGTCTGTCCATGAAAGGGGTTGTGATGTTGGAGTAACCCCACCCAGCCCATTTGCAGTTTACTCGAAGGATGCAAAGAGATCACTTCTGAATGTGACTTTTGGCATGCCACTGAAAAGGATGGTCTTTAACCCCTCTTCCAGTTTTGCAATGATAGTCTGAAGTCAATTTGTGAAGAAACATAACCTTCTGTCATGAGTAGTAAATAAATAGGAATTGCCAACCCCTTTAATTGCTTTCCTGTGCATTTTTTCCTCTGCCTACCATAATTCTCACCTGTCTTCTTCAAGAACACAAAGTGCTGCTATTATCATTTTGTAAGCAATCCTTGGGGTTCCTGTCCTAATACATAAACAGTGCCAAAGAGTACCTGCTAATAATTGTGTCTAAAAGAGTACACGTAATTTTCCTTCCTGTAACTTAGAGATAAAACCTCTAGATGGTGGGAGAATGTAAGTACCTCAGACTGTGTTAGTCTTTCATAAACACTTCATGTTCAAATGGAAAGAAAAACAAAGGTGGCCAGTGACAATAATAATAATAAGGCAAATGAGTATTTTGGAAGTACTATAAGGAGTAGTTTCTCCTTCCAACTCAGCAAGGTGAGAGACAGGCAGTTATGTAACTCTTAAATCAGATAATCTACATCTAGAGATGATATGACTTAAAATCCAAAAGAGCAACTGAACACATTTCAGGCTTTCACAAATTTGGGGAAATTTGATCTGTTTTTTTCACTGATCCATTTTTTAGAGAGTTATATTATTATGATAACACCTATTAGAAAAGTAAAGGCCCTGTATTCCTTCAGGTATATAAAACAAGTTGAAAATATTTAAATGTCTAAAAATGTTTTTGTCATATTTTATGTACATTAGAAAATATTGTCTGTGTATGTAGTATATCTTTATATTGTCAATGAATAATGTTTCTGTGAGTTTAATGTATTTTTAATAAATATTGTTTGAAGCCGGTGATTCTGCACTCATGGCTGACCGACCATTTATCTCATCCATTTATAGTGTATTCTCAAGATCAGATTTCAGTATACTGTGGTGTAAGTTATAATACTTAGGGAATATAAATGAAACATGGATATAATGGAGGGTCATTTTTTGAAGTTTGGGGGTTTATTGGCAATAGTGAAACAAGCATATCACAGAATGCCACATAAATTCCATGTGCACACTAAAGTTGAACAAAATCAACCCTTGATTTTTCTAGCATGATCTTTCCTTCCACTGAGTTTGATCAAACTAGAAGTTTTTTTAATATAAAGTTTCAGATGGTTCCTATAAAACTGGTCAAGGTATGAGACGCATCTAGTTTGATTTGAGTAAATTATAATATCGAAATCTTTTTATTTATTGAAAGCATTTTCAGTTTTGCAGTTAAGATCCAGATGCAATATCTGTCTTTTATCTCTTCAGCTTATATATGAACAGGCACAAAATTATCATACTTGTATTTGCATTTGCTACTTATTCCTCCTCTTTTATTTACTGTATTTTGTTTATAGGTGTTGATTTTAAAATCAAAACAGTAGAGCTAAGAGGAAAGAAAATTAGATTACAAATCTGGTAAGTAAAAAATAATGCAACCAGCAGAATGTTCTTTTAAGTTTTGTGTTCTTGCATGGTTGTGGTATGATGCCTAATATAATTAACTTTTAACTCACTTGCTGCTGGATTTTTCTCTCACACACAGCATATAACTATAGGAACAAGCAATTTGTGAAGTAGTGATCAGAAAGTAGAAATACCAGTTTAAAATAACGATATATTATTTATTGAACTGTAGTGTTCCTGTCTTTAAACCAAATCATTTTACAATAATAAATAATAGTTCATTAAATTATTTTTTAAGTTACGTAAAAATTTATTATATTTATTTATATTCTGCCTAACTTCCAGGAACTTCAAAAAGATCAGTTAAATAAGGAGAATATATTTTAATGATTTCATACTTGAACAATTATCAATTGTTTTTTGGCTTTAAAAAAGCTGAGTTGGGTTTATTTATTTATTTATTTATTTATTTATTTGATTTGATTTGATTTGATTTGATTTGTATACCGCCCTTCTCCCTAAGGACTCAGGGCGGTTAACAGTGACATAAATAACAGAATGCACAAATACAGATATTGAAAACAAATTAAACCCTAATTTTGCCCAAATGCAGAAGATAGTTACCTTAAAACAATGATTACAACAGAACCTGTCAGACCAGACCGGATTGCTCAAAGAGATATGTTTTTAGGTCGCGTCGGAAGGAGCGAAGGTCAGGAGCCATCCAGAGCTCAACCGGTAAACTGTTCCATAGGTCAGGCGCGCCCACAGAGAACGCCCTCCCTCTGGGAGCCATCAGACGGCATTCTCCGAATGGCGGAACCCTTAGGAGGCCCTCTCTGTGGGAGCACACTGGACGGAGGGACGTTGACGCTGTCAGCAGGTGATTCCTAAGGTACTCCGGACCCATGCCATGTAGGGCTTTGAAAACCATTACCAGTACCTTGAATCTTACCCGGCGGACAACTGGGAGCCAATGCAGCTCACGGAGTAGAGGTGTAACATGGGAGTATCGGGAGACTCCCAACACAACTCTTGCGGCTACATTCTGTACCAGTTGGAGCCTCCGAGTGCTCCTCAAGGGCAGCCCCATGTAAAGAGCATTGCAGTAGTCTAAACGAGAGGTCACGAGTGCATGAGTGACCGTACATAGGGCATCTCGGTCTAGATAGGGCCGTAATTGGCGCACCAGGCGAACCTGGGCAAAGGCTCCCCTAGTCACAGCTGTTATGTGGTCTTCCAAGGAGAGCTGTGAATCTAGGAGGACTCCCAAGTTACGAGCCCTATCTGTGGGGGGTAATAACTCACCCCCTATAGAAAGAGATGGGTTGTCTAGCTTTCTTCTTACAAAAAAACAAATTCTAAAGGGAAAATAATAGTGCAGCTATAGTGCCTCCTTCTCAGTTCCAGCATCATTTTTTGAATCTAAATATTTAATTGGTAGTTTATTCACAGTATTAAACTTGGATAGGTTAGGAAAGTCTCTCCCATCTATGATATTGGCACCCATGAAAAAAATGAAATGAAAAAAATACTGTTCTGTGATTGGTGATCTCTAATAAGAAATATATATATAGTTTTAACTCCTTATGGCCAAAATATGAGTGATGATTGTCATATGCAATTTCTATGTTATTTAATTTCTGATAAAATTTTAAACTAGCACATTACATATTGCAAAATTATTCACTCTGCTGTGGTGAAAAAAAGCTGTTGTGAGAGATTAATCCAGCTTTATTAGGACAATCTTCTTTAAGCTAGCTAATGTTATTAGCCCAGTGTATTAATAGTACATCTTGCATAATTAATAGTAGTAATAACTACTAGATATGTTAACAGCCTAGCAGGGATGAGGGGGGATTCAGTGGTTGTTTGGATAATACCGTAGAAACAGTTTAGTGATTCTTCTCTTGCACAGATGCAGTCAATTCAGTTTACTAACTCCTCTTGGCAGGTCACCATCAAGTCTGTTTGTCGCACCTTGTGTTTGTCTTGCTTCCATCTGAGTTAATTGCTGTTGCATCTTTCGTATCATCCGTTACTCTAATACTTGAAAATTATTGGCATGACTTCATTCCTCATCTGTGTTCCCATCCGGAATCCTAAGGCCACAGAATTGGTACTTGAGCCAGAATGATGGTTAGCCATGATGGTTTGTACTGAAGCTAATAATGAGGTAATGTAGATTTTTTAATGTGCCACTGTGTTTTAGAGTAAAGTTAAACAATTTTTGTGGCTTGGTTAGATGATACTCAGAACAGTCTAGCTTTTGAAAAGCTGCTGGGTGTTCAGTCCTTACTAACACATGATTGACACTTTTTTAGTTCTGAAATGCATAATATTTCTTTAAATATTTCAGTGAAGTTTTTAAAAATACATTAAATTTAGGGCTTAAATAAATGGAGTAGTATTTCATTGCAAATAAAGCTCATATAAGATTTCCTACACTAATATATAATAACATTCGCTAATGATGTTTGCCTAATTAGTTGTTTAATACTCAAGACTATGTATGTAAAGCTTTTCCTTGAAGGTATGGAAAGGAAATCAAACAGTCCCTGTTATTCAATCTTCTCTGTATTCCATGTCATTCAAATCTCTCCACCCTTTCCAGGGGAAAAAGGTTAGAAATTACATTAGAAACAAAGACTGAGAAGATGCAACAGACTTGAGTCAAAGTTTCAAAATAGCAAAAGGTGAGCATTCTTTTCAGAATGCCAAAGATCTTAAATAATAAAAGATCCTTTCCCCAGACAGATTGCCATGACTATCTGCAATGCTAAACAAGCAAAAAACCGGAAGAAAACAGGGTGTCTGACTCCAGAGCGTCCCCTTTGGGGATTCCAGTTAAACACACTTTTTGAAATTCCTAGAGGGTGGGTAAATCTTTTGTGAGCTTTTGAGGAGCAAGGCAAGGGCTTGTTAGGGAGTGCTCAGTGTGGCCACTTCTGACCAGCAGATCCTGTACTGTGCTCTCGGAATAAATTTCTCCTCTACTTCAAATTGCCCTTGTTCTACATTCTTTAGTCCTACTTTGGAAATGGCCGTACAGTAGTTTCCTTCTAACTATTGTAAGGCTTTTTTCGATTCAGTGGAGTTGAGTAAAGCACACAAGGATTTTTCTCATCCATTTGAATTAATGAAGATGCACTTTAGATGAAAGACTTTCACAATACAAATGTGACTAACACTATATTTTAATATTTGGACATATTTCTCATTCAAGCTGTAGGATTTTCCTTTCTCCACCATTTCCCAATTCATTTTCTAAAAACTGGGAATCTTATTCTCTGTCACTGTTGCATAATTTTCTTAAGAACTGACTTCAGCTGTAGAATTAAGCAGAAAGAATGTTAAAGAATCTGGGCTTCAAGCTTGACAAATGTTTCTGGATATCTTTTATTTCCTGTAAAAATAAATCTGATTAGTAATGGATGGGACAGCACCAAGAGATTCCAGGTTGGAAGGAGGGAGAAGGCAGTTATGAACCATTTCTGTTTCGTTGTGTTTAAGAATCCAGTTTATAGGACACTTTAGTTTTGATTACACAGTTAAATAAGTATTGTTCCTTTACTTGTTCTTCTGTTCTGTTTAGCACAAAACAATGATTTAATCAAAGCTAGAGTTCAGGTATATGCTTTTTATTTTAAGTATGCCTTTATATTTAAGCCTTCTAGCCTTTGGTAAAGCTAATTTTCTGGTGAACAGGTGTAATTAAGACTTACATTTTCAGCAAAAGCAATACATCAAGAGATGCTGATTATTATATTAGAAATGGTAGCATTATCATTATGTTAGGAATAGTAGTACATACTTATCACACCTTATTTTCATTTTATTTAGAAGTGCTTACATAGGCTACTTGGTCAATATTCTTTCCTTTTGTTTGTCCAGTTGTGATAGGATCCCCAATTTGATAGGATTACTTGCTTAAATTAAATAGAAATGGGAGTGTCTTGGCAGCAGTGAGTAGAAAACTGACTGTGATAAAATGTCACCAAATACCAAATGTAGCATTGTTGTTACTGTTAAGGCTGAAGAACAAATTGGAACAACTTCATAAACATATGGCACAACATAGGAGAACAAACCCATCAGGACAAGATTCAGCAGTCCATATGGATTTAAAAGACAAAGGCCACTCTTTCGAAGACAGCAAAGTCCACATTTTGGACAGAGAGCGCTGTCTGTCTGAAAGAAGGGTCAAAGAGATCATCTATGTCAAAATTGAATAGCCCTCTCAACAGAAGGAGAGGGATACAACATCATATATCTCCAGTCTACAACACCGTCCTTTCAGCAGTTCCAAGAAGCTCCACACACATTTGCACTACTCAGGTGACCCTGAAGACACAGATAAGCCTCCAGGTATCACTAACAACTCACTAATAGAATGCAAATGACCAGCTATCTGCAAGGAATATAAATCTTTCCATTCCTCACCATCCAGTCAGAGCTGAAGAAGCTTCTTGGATAAGAAGCTAAATGTCTTCAAAGAAAAACAAGAAAGTCCAGTTGCCTCATGAAAAAGCATCTTTGGGATAACAAATTGGAATCTTTCTTGGGCAGGCTACCTTTTCATTATCCAAAAAGACTAAATGGATAGGGTGAATATAATTGCAAAAAATCAGTGGCATGAAAATGATTATCCAGCTTGGGCCTCCTTGTAAAAATTGTTAGTGTAATGATAAATATACATGATAAGATCAGTGATAATGATGGATACTGATAATAATGAAATCTAGACAGAAACATTTGTTTCTGTCTAATGTGGGAGAGCAGCTGTTGTTTTTACATAGATATTTCCTTATTCTGCACTCTTGAATAGAAAGACTGGACAACCATTTGTCTGAAATGGTATAGGGTTTCCTGCTTGAGCAGGAGGTTGGACTAGTAGACCTCCAAGGTCCCTCCCAACTCTATTATTATTATTATTATTAGTAGTAGTAGTAGTAGTAGTATTTGACTTATGGATTCAATAGATTTATATCTGCCCTTAGAAACTGCTAGAGTTTGTAAATGGAGAACTCAGGGAATGCATACATGTTTTGCAATGAATATATCTGAGATGTAGCATTGTCTTCTATATGATTTTCTATATAATAATGCTGTTTTTGTTCATTGATAGTATTAAGTCTTCAGTATATGCATACTGAAGGGTTTGTGGCTAGTCTTCCCACTGTAGCTATTTTGTCTCTGTAAATATTTATCCCGTTGATTGGAAAAACCTTCAAACCAAGCTTGTTAAGAAAGAGATTTTTGAGATAAAATAGAGTGCACACAGAAACATTTTTGTATGTGCATTGAGCTTAATGAATCTCAGTCAGAATGTTCATTTACTCTGTCTACATATGTATTGAACTGTCATAATGTATGAGAACTGAAACTGGTCTTAAGAATTGATAGAAGGCGGGATTAGATGATTATTGGTAGCATAATTAACATGGAAGGAGTGCTGATAACAAGATGGGTAGGACCATATATAGGGGTGGGCCTGGATTTGAGAAAAATACGAGTTCTTTATGCCTATTTTAGAACGTACTTTATGGTTATTGTGTATTCTTCCCAACTCAGTTTTCAGCACTCATGCCATGAGGCCCCAAAAAAGGGTCTTGGGGAAACACTGCAATTCAGAGTCACGTGTCCATTTCTGACTGAAAGAGTACTTTAGGCCTGCTTTGCCCCTCCCTCACGTTTCCAGGCCAGTAAAATTGATTCCCTTAAATAGCTGTTTTAATGTTAATATCAAGAATAATTTCTCTTTGGGGAGTTTCAGCCAGTTAATCCCTTCCTCTAAATTTCCAAGCCTTCAACCATTTATATGTTTTCTGTAAATGTCTGGCGCCATTTAATGGATTGTTGTGACCTAAGAATGTGATTTGGCATGTTTTGCATTCTGTCTTGGATAAGAAAATGCAATATTTGGGGAAACTTGGATCAAGTCTATTGTCTTAGAACAGGGGTTCCCAGCCAGGGGTGCTTGGGTTTTCAAAATTATAGTGTATATGCATAATTTGTGGCCATTATTTTGAATTTTTGTAAGCGGTGTGAGAATATATCAGAAGTGTTCTAGGGGTGCGAGGTATAGAAAAGGTTGGGAACCCCTGTCTTAGAAGAACATACCTTGAAGGTATTCCTGATGCTGAAGCTGTGTAAATCCTTTTCTAATCATATCAAAGCAAAAGCTGTTCACATCATGGCCAAATCAACCTTCTGACATCTAGAAAATATAAATAAAGGCAGCTTCTCTGTTCTGCACACCAGGCTGCCCTACACTGCCTCTTTCTCTGTCAATTTGTTAGAGTCATATTCTTCCTTATATAACAAAAATGAAAATTTTAATTTGCGTGTTAGAAAAGGTACTAATAAGATTGTATTTGCTTTTTCTGGTCAGGATCTTAGAAAAAAGTACTGGAATTGTAAGTTCTCATCAAAAAAATTATGTTGGTAAATGAGAATGCCACTTGAAAGACTAGTATTGTAAATAGATCTAACTTTCCTCATACAAGAGAAAGAGGTTCATAAAGGCATAACATTTTGTAAAGATAATATAGCAGTTTAATTATTTCAATATTCATAAAATATGCACCCTAAATCTATTAAGTGCCCTGTTCGAAAGGTACTATGGTACATTGATATTTGAGTTTATTAATGTAAGGCAGACAAACTCACGATGTCACGTGACATCACGCAACGTATCGGGACAGTTTTGCCATTGCCAGCAATGGGGTGGGCGCAGCTTCCAGATGACATGTCCGGCCCGTGGGCCAGCAGTTTGATACTCCTGATGTAAGGTATATCTATACATAGTATAGGTGTGTGTATTTATAGGAAATGCTTGTGCTTTGTTTAAGGCAGCTGATTGTCTGGAACAGATTAGAACCTAATTTCTCTAAGAACTCAAAGTATGCATATTTTATATAAGGAATGTTCTAAAAACTCACAGCTTATAGGCTAACTTCAACTTTATTTTATCTATTTATTCAATTTATATCACCCCCCATGATACCCATGTGACTCTGTGATGCTTACATAATGAAAAAACCCAATTAGAAATAAAAAGAAAATAAAGGCTATTTATTCACAGTTACTCCATCTGGAGTAATTTAGAGTGATGATGTTATAGTAAAGTTAGCAATTATAGCAATGTTGACAAAACTAGAAGAATAACCTTAATAAGTATTCATCTCTTCCTAGTAAACCCAAAAATAGTATGACAAACTGAAAGGATTTCCTCTTCTACATGAATAAAACCTGTAACTGGGTTCCTAAATACATTTATTAAAAATTTAAAATTGTAGTTGTACCTTGATGAAAATTAATAGTTATTCTCAACTCAAATAGGATTGAAATTCTAAAAACAAAATCTCTTATAACATACAACATCTTTGAATCTCATTGGAACAAGGAAGATTTAATTATGAGAAAATGTGTTTGTTTTGAGATAAGTGATTTGAATATGAAGGAACATGAAACATATGCTCAAGTCTTATCTCTTGCCATCAATGCTGCCCGTGAGCAAATGGAACAGCTCTGGACGTTTTCTCTGCCTTGTACTATCAGAGGAAGCAATAAAGTGATGTCCATATCTAACTAAAACCCTGAGATTATGTAAATCCATGTCTCATTTCTCTGAACTTTCACTGCTTATGCTCTTGTGTTGTTGTTGTTTTTAACATACCACAATATATGCCTAGCCATAACTGGTAAGATTCTAAAGTAGAAGCTAGGTCACTAATAAAAGATTTATGATCATCATATTGCATGCTTGAATCCAGTCACATAGTTGTCTTGTATGAATTTACCACTGCAATCACTCACTGAATACATACAGAGAAACAAGATAGCGTCTGCATGCACATTCCTTTCCAAGAAATTATTTTCTTTGGGGGAGGTTTCTTTTTTTTTCTTTAGCCCTCACCTGTTTAGTAGGAAAAATGAAGACTTTAAGGCATAAAATTTATTATAGAAATTTGAGACGCTCTGTAAAGTAGTTAAATATTTGTATCTATATTTGCTGCTGCTTCTTAGGGACACAGCAGGTCAAGAAAGATTCAACAGCATTACCTCAGCTTATTACAGAAGTGCCAAGGGAATAATATTGGTATATGACATCACAAAGAAGGAGACGTTTGATGATTTGCCAAAATGGATGAAAATGATTGATAAGGTAAGTTTCAATTTCCCAAAATGAACAAGGTTGATTTTGGTCCTTAAAATAGGTTTTATGTCTGTGCTAAATGTGGCAATTCAGCTCTGAAGAGTTCTCCTATTGCAGTGTGACCATTATCTAGATCAGGGGTGTCAAACTGCCGGCCTGCGGGCTGGAGTGTCACGGAGAAACCGCGCCCATCCCATTTTCGGCAATAGGAAAAAGGTCCAATAAGTTGCGCGACGTCACATGACGTCGCAAATTTGACATGCCTGATCTAGATCACAGGTTGTCAAACTTGCTGTGTCATGTGACGTGTCACAACGTATTGCGACTTTTTTTGCATTGCCGGAGCTGGATTTGGCGCAGCCTGCGTATGATGCAACCGGCCTGCAGGCCAGCAGTTTGACATCCCTGATTGAGATCTTTTGAGTGTTAGCTATCAGTTCTCTAATATTGCATAATCAGGTATTTCCACATGGTTAATTGTTAAAATTGAACAGGGTATAAGATTAAATTTCACAAATAAGCGATATGACTTTTTAAAAATAGGAAATCTTATGATTTTTACCTTTCATTGATTGATATTTAAGCATTAAGTGGTAGCACAAAAAAGCATTATGTAGTTATATGCCGTAAGCATTGAGACAAAGCTTTCCCTATCTAATATTATTTAGTACATTATTTTTCTGTTTTTCATTATTTTATAGTTACATAACAATATACAGGGACGCAGTGGCTCAGTGGGTTAGGACGCTGAGCTTGTCGATCAGAAGGTTGGCAGTTTGGCGGGTTGAATCCCGAGTGCCGCGTAACAGAGTGAGTGCCTGTTACTCGTCCCAGCTTCTGCCAACAGCAGTTCGAAAGCATGTAAAAATGCAAGTAGAAAAATAGGGACCACTACGGTGGGAAGGTAACAGTGTTCCGTGCGCCTTTGGCGTCTAGTCATGCCGGCCACATGACCACGGAGACGTCCTCGGACAAGCGCTGGCTCTTTGGCTTTGAAATGGAGATGAGCACCGGCCCCTAGAGTCGGAAACGACTAGCACGCATGTGCGGGGGAACCTTTACCTTTACCTTTAACAATAGTAAATTTGTATTAGAAACAATATACATCAAAAAGCCACCAAAATAAAGCACAATCATTCATGATAATATGTGCACAGATCCATAGTGTGATTTATAAAGAACATACTGGTCAAATATCTTCACTCTCTTATATGACAACTAAAGCCTCATCTGGAAACAGACCATTGTATGATTTTGTGTTTTTTTTTCTTTTTTCTTTCCAGTATGCCTCAGAAGATGCAGAGCTACTGTTGGTTGGAAATAAGTTAGACTGTGAAGTAGACAGAGAGATTAGTCGGCAACAAGGAGAAAAAGTAGGTCAAGATAAAAGTCAACATTCATTCTTGTGGAAATGTGAAGATCACAGAAGTTAAACATTGAATATATTTGTAATATCAAAACTATTTCCATTTGTTTGCCCTTAAGCACTTCTTAAGGCTAAGGTCTTACAAGTGATGTACAGAATAATCCAATAAGGTGATCACTGAGGATTTCTGATTAATTTATATCAGGATTCTATATCTCTTATGTTAGTTTCCAAATCTTGATACTTAAAAAATAGTGTCATTTATTCAGAGGAATTCTGCCACTGAGATATTTGCAAGGAAATAAAGATTTACTAGGATTAGAAATCACCATAACAGTAAAAATAAAATTTTGAAAGACTAGTTCAATTATTTTCAATGTTAACTATTTTTAAAAATTTTTAAAATATTACTCATTTATAATTAAAATTATCTAATGTTATTGTAGTATATAGTAAGTTTTAGGAAATTGTTTCTCAATTCAGTGCAAGATTTTTGTGATTGAACTGACCCAGTAATATAAAACTTTATTTTTTTCCCCTAATAGTTTGCTCAGCAGATAACTGGGATGCGTTTTTGTGAAGCTAGTGCCAAGGATAATTTTAATGTGGATGAAATATTTTTAAAACTAGTTGATGACATTTTAAAAAAGGTAAATGATCTTTATACTGTAAGAAGTTAACTTCCTGTGAAATTTAATATAAGTAATCCCTAGAAATCAGTGGGATTTAGTCAGAGATAACTCTATATAAGTTAATATGTTGACTTTAATATGTTGATGTTTATGAAACAATTTTAGCAGCTTTTAATTGCTGAATTATTTCTGCTTGCTTCAGTTGGCAGATAAAACTATTTCATAGGATAATTGATTAATGTGGTTGAATGTTAATGTATATAACAAATAGGAAATTGTATGGATACTCCATTAATTTCTTTGATAAGAAATTTTAACGTAATCTTAATTTAAGGTACAAATGTAGACTAGATTGTGAAAGCAATACTATGCTTGCATTCTAGATTAGGTGTCTCATACTTATAGCCTAGGTACTATATACATTTTGTGTGACTTGACTCTCAAACACAGTAGAAGAGAATTCAGTTCAGTCTGTTTTGATGTCAAGGTGGTCTGATGAATGTTTGTAAGTTATACAGAAGTTGTCTGTGTCTCTGGATATAAAATGAAAATCTGGTGTTCTGAAGAATGAAAAATGCTGTCAGATAGTGGCCAAAGTGACTTGATCAAGAAAATAACCCTGTTGCACAGTAAAATTGTTTTTCTATTTAATTAATTTATATATAAAGGTATACAGTGATATTTTTTGTTTTCTTCACTTTTTATTTAAAAGTGACTTGTAGCAATCTATGAAATACTAAAATGCTGCATTCTCAGACTAATTAACTGGTCTCTGCATGGCATTCATGACCACTTGAACTTGAAAATAGGTGTAGAGCAATATCACCCTTGGCCACTTGAAGATCTGTGATTTCAACTCCCAGATTTCCCCAGCCACACATCTTCATGTGGTCATGGTTGAGAAACATTGATATAGAGAGAATATACAGGTAGACTTTGATTTACGACCACAATTGAGCCCCAAATTTCTGTTGCTAAACGAGATAGTTGATAAGTGAGTTTTGCCCCATTTTACTAAATTTCTTGCCACATTTGTTAAGTGAATCACTGCCATCGCTAAGTTAGTAACACGGTTGTTAAGTGAATTTGGCTTCTCTATTTGACTTTGCTTGTGGGAAGGTCGCAAAAGGTGATCACATGACCCTGGGACACTGCAACTGTCATAAATACCTGTCAGTTGCTAAGTGTCTGAATTTTGATCATGTAACCCCGGGGATATTTCAGAGGTCATAAGTGTGAAAAACAGTCATAAGTCACTTTTTTCAGTGCTGTTGTAACTTCAGTCTGTCACTAAATGAACCGTTGTAAGTCAAGGACTACCTTTACTTATAGATGTATGTATATTGGCTCCAGTAGAATTCTGTGTAAGATGCTGCTGACGTGTATTTTTGGTGTTCATTTAAGATGCCTTTGGATGTAATAAGAAATGAATTGTCCAACAGCATCCTGTCCCTACAGCCAGAACCAGAGATTCCACCAGAACTGCCTCCTCCAAGACCTCATGTCCGTTGTTGCTGACTTGCTATTGCTTCCCCCAGAGTGGAAAAGATGACAAACAAAAAGAAAAGGGAAAGCGGCTTCATTCTGTACTACAATCACATGGCAGTTGTTTGTTGCACTTTGATTCAGAGTCAAAACTACACACTAATTTTGTAAATATGCAGATATGTAAACCTAGATAGGATAAGGCTGTAACTGGTTAAATATTGCTCTTTCCACACCTTTTTTTCACTTCTCTTTTCTCAGCCCTATAAATATTGTACAATTTGGTGGGAAAACAGTACTCCCAAACCTAGGATGTAAGAAATTAAATGCATACTTAATTATTCTCAACATAAATGTTGTAATAGTCCTCAATATAAACAGAATCTCTTAGTATATGGTGCTTTGATAGCTTTTTTAAAAGAAAATATTTTAAATTTCAACTCGACATATATAAAGCTTTCTGAAGCAGCATTATCCCTTATAAATTCAAAATTTCAACTCGACATATATAAAGCTTTCTGAAGCAGCATTATCCCTTATAAATTCAAATAAATTGCTGGTAAAACACTTCTGTGTATGGTTATTCAGAAGTAAGTTCTTGGTCACTGGGCTTACAGGTTTGTTCTAGGGTAGGGATTGATAGCCTTGAAGCCTTTGAGTGCAGTCCATCAAGTATCATAGTAGGCCTCCAGTCACTTCAACAGGTGATTTCAGGCAGGTACTACTGAAGTGAAGGGGGATTGTATAGCAGCGGGATTTTTTGAACACACAGGCAAATAGTGTCACCAGTTCTTCTTTATTTATTAACTTTCACCTTAGGCCATTTGTATGTGTGTACCAAGGCACTGTGTTCTGTATAGTTTTTAAAGGATGAATTGGCACCTTGAACTAATTAGTGTCCTCAAACATAAATTAATTAGCAGTCAGATACTGTATAAAGCAAAGAAATATTTGCAAATTATTTTTTAAAAAAAGGTTTAAGAGTTATTTCTTCTGTCATAGACAAATTCTTTTAAAGTTATTTTTAAACCATTTCCTATGTTATAAGGAATAATGTATGTTTATTTGTCTGAAATAAATTGGATATATATATATATATATATATATATATATATATATATATATATATATACACAAAAATTCTAAGCTAAAGAATTGGATTTTTTTATTTTTATTTTGGTCATAATGAATTTGGTATATCTTTTATTAAATCTGCGCTGTATACCTTAGTTGTGGTAAACCAGTAGTTTTGTATTTGAATAACTTGATAAGTCTTTAATGTTGTGGTATTGAAAAGCATTGTCATTCTATATTAATGACGTGCCAATAAACTTTTGTATTTATGAATGACAGTGGAACTGCATCTCTTACTGGAATGCCAAATCTCAAAATACTCTTCTCCTGAGGATCCAATTTTGAGAGAAATTGATAAAATTATCTCTATAGTTGGTTAAACCTGTATATGTGGATGTATTGACTTGCAACAAAATCTTACGCATGCTTTCTCAGTTGTGAATTCCATCAAATTCAATGCAATTCAATCCATTATCAGTGTTTAAGACTAAAAACCTAATCAAGCTGCTATCCTGTGGCTTGTTACAGTACTTCAAGATACTGTAGCAAAAGTAATGATGATTTATCAATGCATGAACTTCAGTTATATGTACTAAGCAATTAGTCTGAATTCTGACTTTTCTGAATTATTTTCTTCAGATTTCTGAGACAAAAAACCTACAGTTTAAGTATACAAAATAGTTTTTATTGAACTTGGTACACTTTATTTAAATCATTTAGGTCCAAATAATTAAAAAATGCACAATTGAAATGTATTTCTTCTACCACAATGTGCCTATACAAGTGTCATTCTTCATACAGATACTTTAAGGCTTTCTACCATAATTGATTAGATGAGGTTTGCCATTTTTGTACCACTGTAAACTTGTATTATAGATGATAACAATGAAAACAGACTTATGGACAATACATTTAAACTTGATAAACATTTAGGTGATTTTTTTCCCCTGTATTTAAAATGTGTTGTTTGCTTTCAATTCTTGAATAAAAGTATAAGAAAACAGATCTACATACATGTTTATATCTTACCAGCACTGTTTCTTCTAATATATGGATGAATTTATATATTTTGGATGCCTAGTAGGCTTTCAGGTGATAATTAAATATCCATATATACATAACATTTAAAAAGGCCTTGGCTAAAACCTGTGGTAACAGGGAAAGCCCATTAGGGGTCACTGGTTCACTTTATATAAAATATTTTGCATATTGCACAACATTTCTTAACTGATGTGTCTTGAACTGCAGTTTCTTCTTTACTACAGTTTTAATACAAAAAACAATCGCCCCAAATAAATACAAAAAGGCAAGCTTGCACCTCCAGACATGGGCATTAGGGTAAACATAATTAAAGAAATTCCATTAATGTGAAACTACTTGGAAACAAAAAGTGAGTAATGATTCAAGCTGAGGCTTAGGGTCTAGACTAGGGCCAGCCAGTGGTGGGATTCAGCCAGTTCGCACCACTTCGGCAGAACCGGTAACTAATTTTTTGTTGCCCAGGCCCAGAATGGATTTCCAGAAGCAGCATCCACACAAAGAATCCCACCACTGTCTAGGGCCCTTTTCAATAGTGGTTCTGAAGAATTAGAAACCTATCATTGATTTGCACATGAGAAAAAATCAAGGCAGAGTTATTACATCACAGAATTGAAAAGCCATTAAAGTGCACTTGCTGAATGTGTGATCTCCACCATCTATCCTACCTTGTTTGAAGATTCCCAGTGATGGGAATTACCATTTCTCTACACAAGTCTACTGCTCAATTACTCTTAATGACAGGATTTTATCCTAACATCATCAGATTCTACATTCTTGTAATTTAAGATAGAGGTGTCCAACCCCCAGTCCATGGACCAGTACCGGACTGCGGCATGAGAGCAACTGGGCCGCACAAACAAGCAAAGCCCCATCCGCAAGATGCAGGCAGCACACAAAACAATGCACTCTCCGATCTGTCAAAAAACCTCTCCACAGAACCAGCCCCTGGTGCTCAAAAGGTTGGGGACCTCTGATTTAAGACCATTTCCATATTTGTATTCTGTAACAATGAAAAATTAAGTTGTGGCCTTCTATGTGACATCTTTTTAGAAGAATACTATCATCCCAATTTGGTAACTTCTCATTGCAAACATACGCATTATGTTTTTCTCCAAAGGATTTTACGGCTTTCTGATTTTCTTCATTGTCCTTTAGAACTAGCAGTGTCTCTATGCTATTCACCTCAGTAGCTCTGAGAATTTCATATATTTTAGTTTCTCCAGGTGTATTCGCTATAAAAGTTATTCCTGGGAGAAATTCCTGGATAACACAGAAGGTATCTGAAAGGGAACAGAATGCTGCTTTGGCCCAGAATTGTATAGCTGCTAATGCTTTCTTGCCAATACTTCACTAGGTTTCCTAACTCTCACCATCACCATTTAATCTCTATTCTTAGAGGTTTTAAATTTGTGCCCGTTACTTGCTTCTGGTCTATCTGCTCTACTGCTTTCTTAAATCAGGAAATGGTGAGTTTTACTTCTGTCTTAGGCAGGAAAGCCAGTTGGGTGACTTTGGGCCAATCACTCTTAGCCCAACTCATAAGATTGCAGTTGTGGAGAAAATAGGAAGAAGATGTCATTTATAAACATAAAGGCGGGATTTAAAAAGTTGTTCAAAAAAATGTAAAAAAAAAGTTTTTCCAAAACAGTGTAGAATTTAACAATTGGCATCTACACACAGAAAACCAGCTATGTCATAAGGTAACACACTGAAGAGGCATTCTGATGTTCTGCAGTTATTTTTAATTATAATTTCCACAGTCTGTTAGTCATGCTAGTTGGGTCTGATAGAATTGACCAACTTTGAGATTAAGTTGGTTGCCTTCTTTGCTCTAACATGTAAGCCGTTTAATAATGTAAAGCAGTCACGCACAGCATGCATTCAGTTTGGTAACTAAAGTATAAATCACACATCATGTTTAAGAGTTACTGATCCCATCCATACAAAAAGCCTTTAAGGTAGCTCAAATCACAATAACATAGAAGATCAGTGACTTAAATGGATCCTCCAAGTCTGTGTCACAGCTACGTAATATTTCTAAACACATTTCAGCTGGATAATAAATTTCATTAAAAACAAACCAATGGCATTAGCTTTTATAATGGATTTCTATCTACCCATTTAAATGGTGGGTGGGGTGGCACCTTCAGTAGAAACAATTTTGAAATATGTTCATGCTCAGTCTTTGCTTATATTCAAGAAGTTGGACAAATTCTCAATAACCTTTGCGTGGTACAATACACTGTGACAGAACATTAGAGAAAGTGGAATTCTTAAAACTGTTGGGATACAGAATTGTGGCATCAGGTACAGCTTGCACTAATAAAGAAGTGTTGTCATTTGAAAACGAAAGTGGGAGGGGATAGTATGATTATTTGATCGATGCATATGTTTGGAACAGGCAAAACTCCTGAAAAAAGTGGGGGGGGGGAATGCGCAGAGGAATCCTGAAATAGGACCATGGGAGGCACTTTAGCAATTACGATCAATAGCTCTGCCAGAAACTTGTTTTCAAAAGATGAACCATAGCATTTAAGCCAGTCTGAGATATTTCAGCATGGTCAGCCATCTCTGAAATGGACTTCTATTTTTGGAAGATAAAGTAGATAACATTTCTAGAATATTTGATTAAGAAAAACTTTTAAAAGCAGCATGTCCTTAGCTTCAGTTTTCCTGCTGTCAAAATGTATTAATGCCACAGTTTTATCTGTACCTAGAGTTGAGCAGGGTGTAACAAATTATTTATTACATTAAAAGACTTTGGTGCAATAAAACAGAACCTGTGCTATTTGGCTTTTATCTCTATAACATCCCCTATCAAAAATAAAAAAGTCATGCTCCATAGAATACAGTTCTGAAAAATTGGTTGTCAAATGATATGTTTGTACAAGTTTAACATGCCCATGAGCAGGAAAATACATAACGAGAGCAAAAAGCAACGATTTTACATCATTTTCCAGAGTAAGCACATTTTCATGATCTGCTTTTAGATCCTTGAATGGTGAGAACTTCCCTATAATAAGACTAGCCATTATCTGTGAGATTTATGCAAAACAGGGCTGGTCCAAAGAGTCCAGACTGTTCAATGACCTATTCACGCAACTGCCCTTTATTATTTCTTTGACACGTTAACAAACCTTGTTTTTGAAAATCAACAAAAGAATCACCAAACTTTAGCCCCAAAGGACATCTTTGCCTTGGAATATTTTAAGTGCAGAAGCTGTAGTTGCCCTCCTTTAGAAATAGAACAGTTCAGAATAGTGCTTTCTGTATGGTGGGCAGTTGCTAAGATAGTAGTTAAATGTGTTTTCTATAAAAGGGACGTAGGAAAGATGTTACCTAGGCATTTAAAAGAGAGGTATTGCACTATTTATTGGGCATTGTCTATCTGTGTTCAGTATTACTTTTGCCAAAGACTACTACGTTTTATTATAATTTATCTTCAGGTTTTTTTCCTTCCACAGTAAATATTTAATCTGGCTAATAATGTACTGTACAGGAAATAAAAACCATGACATTGGCATACATTAACATAGAAATTTTCTGTCCATTAAATGAGGGGCAGAAAAAATATTATGCCTTAATGGACACTGCAATATCATTAAGATATAAGTTAAATAATAAGGGAGTAAGTAAACACTGTTTAACTCCTCTTCAATAAAACAGGGTCTGACAAGGGCACTTGTGGGCTTATTCTTAACTCTGGCTATAATGTTAGTATGTAGTTATTAGTTTGAGAAAGTGCTTGTAGATATCTGTCCTTAACTAGTTTCTCCCCAAAATGAGACCTGTCAAGTGAATTAAAGCACAGATAAGATTAATAAAAGTGACTTATTGCTGTTTTGTATGCCTACTGGTATGTTTAAATAAGGGATTTCAAAGTGGCACTAAAAGGAAGAAGGTTTTTCTTTCCTTCCATTCAATTATATCTGATTCTTGGGCACTGCCAGGCCCCAAGAATCAAAAGCAACATGTAGAGTTATTTCTGTGCAGTTTCCTTTATTGTTCCTCACTTATAGACAAAATATTGTCAAATTAAAGCAATTATTTGCCTCACTATAGATACACTCTGGGAAGAGCCATTTTCACACTCTTTCTTCCAGCTATGCTTTTCTGTCGTTTTCCCCTCCCTTCTGGGAATTCAGATTTACAATCTTCTAGTTTCTAACCTGGTGCCTTAACCACTGGACCAAATTGGCTCTTACTGAACTACGTATATTTCTCAAAGTAAAAGTGTTTTATGTACGTCCTGAAGAAGAACCGCTACCACAACAAAAGCCACTGATGTTCAAATGGTGGCAAAAATCTCTTTTTGAGTGAAGTAATAAAAGAAGTATATTTATGACAGAATAAACAAATACTTGGATATCATTCTTCCAGCTTGTGTAGACGTACATACCTGGATAAAAGCAAATAATTTCTTTCTAGGCTAAATTCTATGTCTTTTGCATGAGCAAGAAGAGGCTCATTCAGCTCATGTATAATAGAAAGACATCCATTTAATCCAGCTGCTTTGTTATTTTGTGCAGCATGACTCACAAGAACAAAGCACAAGATTAGTGGGTGGAACTGATTATATAGGATCTTTATTTACCTGTTATGCAGCTGCCTAGGAAAGGAGCAAAAGACCCAGATTACAGAAAATCACTAAAAGTCTCTTTAAGGGCAAAGGACCTAGTGATAGGAAAAGCTCGGTCTTTTAAAATGCTCCATATTTTCAAATGCTGCTCCTTTTAATTCTTACTGAAGAGAAGGAAATGGGAAAACATAATATTGAGAATGTCAATAAGTGAAGGTATGTTTAGGTTCAGTTTGAGCTGTTTTCCGTGCTCATTTTGGTAATCTTGCTCAATCCATGAATAGTGTAAACCAAGAAGATTTTACATCACCACACCTTATTTATGCTTTTTCCTTATGTCAGACATGTCAAACACAAGGCCCGGGGCCCAGATCTGGCCCACAAAGTGGTTTCATGTGGCCCGCAAAGCCATCCTGGAAACAGTGAGGGAATGGCCCCCGCTGCCTTGGCCCCGGCCCAGGCCAGCCGGGAGCCAATGTACAATTTCGTGGTGGTCATCTATGCTGAAATATATTCAGTCTTAGCTCCACAAGGCCGTCTGGAAACAGCGAGGGACTGGTCCGTGCCATGTCGGCACTGCCCCCTTGGCGCAGGCTGGGGAGGTATCACCCTTTGTGCCATATGCACTCCAGCCACGCCCACCCAGTAGGCTGCGCCCACCCTGGCCACACACAGACACACACACAGACCGCACTGCTGATGCGGCCCTCAATGAAATTGAGTTTGACACCCCTGCCTTAGGTAAACTTAAGAAAAATCAGTGAACTAATTGCCATCTCTCTCTCTCTCTCTCTCTCTCTCTCTCTCTCTCTCTCTGTGTGTGTGTGTGTGTGTGTGTGTGTGTGTGTGTGTAAAAGGAAGCATTGCATTTCTGGAGCTGAATAAATGTGTTGTCTACCATGCTATATATACTATATCCATGTACATATAGACTTCTGTATTCTGGAATAAATAACAGGAGTGGTTGAATTCAAAAATCAAGATGGCAACTGCAGCCACATAATTGAAGTTCTGCTGCTTATTATGTCACATAAGATACCTTTTTGGACACATAGACTACCATGGAAAAGACAGCAGCAACTATAATTCCTAGGCCACATTTTTTTATATATAAAATGGTATTTACTGCTATACAAGACAGGCTACAAAATCATTATTTAGATCAATCAATTTATCACCTCTAAATTAGTTTCATTAAATGGTTATTCTGGTAGCAAAAGAAAGCGAAGAAGAGCAAAATAGAAAGAAATGAAGAAACTGGGATATATAATCCAACAAATTATAACATGAGGAAGTGAAGGTGTTGCTTACCTATAAGAAACTGTGCTAAAGAGGAATTATTAAAGAGAAATAGCTGACACTGTCTCTCTTTTTTTAGTTTAGAAGCTAGGACAAATTTGACCTTGAATGATAATTGAATAAGGTAGAGTGATATTGTCAAAGGAAATAAGCTAATGTAGATAATTTTGCTAAAGTGTAAGCAGAGCATACATCAAACTCACTTCTTCTCCATAATTTAATTTTCCCTTAAAGACAACTTGTTGCTAATTACATTTGTTTGAAAATTTTGATCCTGCCATCCTCTCCTTTAAGTGTATGGTGATGCTCATTTAAAACAGAGTATAAAGGAAACTCGTTTACTAAATGCAGTCTTGAAGGTTTACTTTAGGTGAAGCACAGCAACCATGGAAGAACCAATTAAGCAATTAACTTCGTAATCCCACATCTACTCAAAGTGGACTCCTGTGAGATGAATGGATGTTCAGACAAAATCAAAGAACTGGATTTCAAACTTTGACAAGGACAAAACTGTGGCTTCTGCAGGCAGTAAAATTGTGCATGTAAAAATGTAACTGGAAAATACAATAACTTCTTTAGCTAGAAGAAGCAGAAAGTGGGGAAATACAAATTAATTCTATGTCATAAAAAATTAAAGCATGAGAAAAATTGCAGAGATATATATGATAGATTGTCAATTTCTATGTAACCACCTTTAAAAGTGTGTTGTTTACCAATTTTTAATATTTGTATTTATATTCCAACATATCCTTCATGTGCAGAGAGTTTTCGACCTAGGACCAAAATTGACCCCAAAAATTCCATCATTAAGCAAGGCAGTTGTTAAGTAAGCTTTGCCCCATTTTCAACCTTTTTCTGCCATAGTTGTTAAGCAAGTCACTGCATTTGTTAAGCAAATCATGCAGTCCTTAAGCAAATTTGGCTTTCCTCATTGGCTTTGCTTCAGCTGGAAAGGTTACAAAAGATGATTATATGATTCTGGGACAGTGCAACTGTCATAAATACATGACAGTTGACAAGCACCTGAATTCTTATCATGTGTTCATGGGGATACTACAACGATCGTAAGCGTGAAAACAGTCATAAATCAGTGTCATTTTTTCAGTGTCATTGTAATTTTGGTCACTAAACAGATGGTTGTAAGTCAAAGACTTACTGTAATGGCTAGACTACACATTGAGTAGAGGTTTCAAAATTCAGGCCTCCCACATTGCCAATGGACATGAAGTATTGATGTGATTTTCTGGACACTTTGTTTCTTTATTTCACTTGGCTTGCAGATTGTTCATTTTTATCTTAGCAATTACATACATTGCATACTAGAGAGACCAATTCTTGCTTTTCTGTTAGATAGGCTGTATTTAATATTAGTACAATCTTCTCCAGAATTTATTAACATTTTATAACACAGGCATGTCAAACTGCCGGCCCACGGGCCGGATGCATCATACTGAAACCGTGCCCACCCCATTGCTGGCAAGTCACGATACGTGGTGCGACGTCATGTGACATCGCGAGTTTGACATGCCTAATGTAACACCATGGCAACTATCTGCATTCTGAGGCAATATGGGGAGGTATTTAACCAACTTTCTTTTACTGGTTAATATTTTTGCTTGTTTTGTTTTCTTTTTAGAAAAGGAGTCAACATCCTTTGACAAGTGGAGAAAAAGGAACCTTTGTGAAATTGTCTGTGCTGAATATTTTTTTTTCCAAAATAAAGTGCAAATAGTGATTTGCCATTGTCTTACAGATAGTTAGAGGCATACATTGGTGGAATTACCTACCGCACTAAGACATATTGAGTTTTTATTGTGTTTTTACAGCATATAATAATAATAATAATAATAATAATAATAATAATAATAATAATAATAATAAGTTGGAAGGGACCTTGGAGGTCATCTAGTCCAACCCCCTGCTCAGGCAGGAAACCTTATACCATTTCAGACAAATGGCTGTCCAGTCTCTTCTTAAAAACCTCCAGTGTTGGAGCATTCACCACCTCTGGAGGCAGGTTGTTCCACTGGTTAATTGTTCTAACTGTCAGGAAGTTTCTCCTTAGTTCTAGGTTGCTTCTATTGAACTAGCATGGCACATTTGATTGGTGTCATAATAATATGTGTGAACCGAGGACTTAATCAAAACACCCACAGCTTGGCACAGCACTGGATACTGATACTTCTTCCATGCTCTTAATATTGTAACATAAAAATAATTTGAAACAGTAGTTTTAAAAAAGAACTTTTGAAGCTCCTATGGCTAGAGTGGAAAAAAAAACTTTGAAAGTCTTCCTTCTGACAGATGTAATGCAGTTACTACATCAGGCTCCACTAGTAGTGTGGCTTTCTTGCAGGGCAAGGAATTGCATAGCAAACCAGGCATGGTAAAGGCAATTCCTAGGCTTATGACTCCAAAAACCTCTTGCCAGCAAAGACAGATAATACCTAGTAGAATGGGATATTGATTTTTCTTATGGCAGCTTTCCAAGATTAAATCTGTTAATAAATCTGATATCTATTACATATGAGGAATCATAAATAAAATTTGATTCACTTCAATCTGCTATTGCAATGTAGCTCTTGTTAATGGAGTTCAGTGAAAGATAAACAATTATATTCTAGAAAATCTCCGTTCAAATGGATTGAATGTCCAGAAGTATCTTTTGCTATAAGGAAAGCAAGACAGGGCTATTTAACAATTTGTTTTTCTTTATAAGATTGTGAGTCATCAACAGACTTTATTGATAACAATTGATTGTTATACTAATTGATATAATAATGTTAATTGCTTCAGCTTTGACATCTGGAGAGTTTTCTGAACTTACATCAATTTTTAGATAAGATACAATACTGAAATGGCTTTGTATCAAAGTTTCATTATAAAATACAACAATAAGACTTTTCCTAAGCAAACTTAAGAATATTAACTAAGTATATTCATTGCTGAAAATTAGAATCTGTTATAGTGATACCATAAAGGGACGTGGTGGTTCAGTGGGTTAGGACGCTGAGCTTGTCAATCAGAAGGTCGGCAGTTTGGCGGGTCAAATCCCGAGTGCCGCGTAGCAGAGTGAGCGCCTGTTACTCGTCCCAGCTTCTGCCAACCTAGCAGTTCAAAAGCACCTAAAAACGCAAGTAGAAAAATAGGGACCACTACGGTGGGAAGGTAACAGTGTTTCGTGCGCCTTTGGCATCTAGTCATGCCGGCCACATGACCACGGAGACGTCCTCGGACAAGCGCTGGCTCTTCAGCTTTGAAACGGAGATGAGCACCGGCCCCTAGAGTCGGAAATGACTAGCACGCACGTGCGGGGGAATCTTTACCTTTACCTTTATAGTGATACCATATATTCAGTCCACATTCCTTTAAGCTGAGAGGGGAAGAGGGGGGAGAGAGAGATACAGATTACAAAATGTGGTTGCCTTAATAAATTCATTCATTCATTCATTCAATGGCTGCCAATCTTAAAAAACAACTCTGAGTAGTGATTTTTATTGGAAAGTGATTGTGCAGCAGTGCCCATGCTAATTCTAAGTTTCTTAGCAACTTTCCATATGACGGTTCATGGTATCCTTCTGGACCATCTAGCAAGACTGAGTCTTGGGAACACTGTTTTCCACTGGTCTGACCTAGCAGTCTGTATCTAGAAGGTGATATTGTGAGACCACTGGTTGATATCTAGGCCTATCACCTAAGGTGATAAACAGGTTTCCATTCTGAATCCCATGGTCAGCCCTCAAAGGTTAGCAGGATCAAGAAACAGGTACAGAAGGGATTCCAGCAATGTATTTTATTGTTGTAAAATAGAATAACAGAATCTTGAAAGTGTTGCATACTGGGTTCTTTGCTTGAGCGAAGAGATGAGGCGAGTGAGTTCAGTCAGAAACATTCTTTATTCGCTTGCGAATAAAGGGCTGCGAATGCAGCTATTTATACCCAAGCCTCTAGGTGGCGGCCAATAGGTTTAAAGCAACCTATTGCCGCCCTAGAAGCAGCCAATGGCGGCGCTGGAGACGGGTTGTCTGAGGAGCTGGGAGCCGTTAGCCAGCTTCCCTGCTTAAGCAACCTTCCAGCAATCAAACACACGCGATACACTTTAGTAGAACAAAGCCCAATATATTACAGAAAGCATATCAAAGTTTATCTCTAGTTTGCTCTAAACCAAACAAATCAAAACAAGATTATTTTGATTTTCTTTCTCATGCTTTTCTTTTTCTCAAGATTAAGTAGCCTCTTCTGAATCTCACTTTTTAACAGTTGACTCATCTCTTACTCATCCCCAACATCTACTTGCCTTCACATTTACACTTCTCAACTACAAGAAATTAATGGGGGAAATTGTCTGGGGTTCTATTACTTATTACAACCCAACACCAAAAGAAAATGAATTTGCTCCACTGAATCTGATTATTGCTTTCATTCATGAACATAGATGATGGATGATAACAATTATGCCCAAATTTCCAGTAAGAACAGTCCAAATTTCTTTTTTGATAACCAGTTTAACTGACCACAAAAATTCAATTAACATAGGATACCTTATCTTAAACAAAGCCTTCCATGAGATTCTACTTAGTAAGATTGCAAAATGTGGGCTGGATCTCACTACCATCAGATGGATACAGAGCTACTTGAACAATTATACCTAGGAAATATATGCCAATGGCTTTGGGTCTAGGTGGAAGGAACTGTGGACACCATTCTAGTTCCTGTACTGCACAACATGTATAAATGATTTGCAGAAAGTAGGGATTAGAAAATGTGATGATCAAAAATAGGGGAATAGGAAACCTTCTAAGAGGCATTAGCATTCAGAAGAATCTTGACAAGCTGCAACAATGAGCAGAATCAGCAAGATTAATTTCAACATGAACAATTGTGAAGCCTATATTTGGATAGGACAATCATTCTAAGGCATGAGAGAACCATTCTGAGAGAAAACCATTCAGCAAGTTTCTGAGTGTTGGTGCACCATAAATGAATATGAGGCTCAAGTGTTGGGTAGCTACAAAAAAGTACATGCAATCCTAGATTGTATTAACAGAAATACAAACAGTTATTTGGAAACACTGGATATGTTTCACTTCCAGAAGAGAAGATTGAAGGAAAATATAAGACTGTCTTCCATTAGTTGAAAGGTTGTTATTTATATAGAACAGGGGATAGAATTGGTTAGCATTCTTCCAGAACACAGGATAATAATGGGTTTAAATTGTAAGACAGCAAATTTTGGTTGAACAACAGGTAAAATTTTGTAACAATGAGAGCTGTTCAACAATGGAATATACTGTCCTTGGATGGTCCTCTATCAAGTGAGGCTGTAGTAGATTCCTGTATTGAACTAGATTTCTCCAATTACCTTTTATTTCTTATATTCTATTATCAAATAAATCAATAGAATTATCTGTTTAATTTTTTTTAGCAGAAGTCATAAATGTCTATGTTCTTTCAGCACTGAGCAGCTGTTTCCTATACTCCACTAAGGGTTTTTTTAGGATTGGAAACAAAGAGGGTTCTGCCACTAAAGTCAGTCACTCTGTTCTAAAAGAAAAAATCAAAAGAACTTTAAGCTGTTAACACCCGTGCTAATTTTATGAGGCATAGACTGTCAGCAAAGTTTATATCAAGGATAAGTGGGTAGAATCCAGATCCTATTTCACTTCACATAAATCCACAAATATGTCCATGTAGACCAACAACAACAGCAACAATTGGGCTCAGAGATATTCTGCTATGTATCAAGAGTCACTGTTTTCTCTTTGCGCTTTTTATATTTATCATCTGGAAATAGAATGACAAGTAACTTGAAAGTATTCAGCCTTTGATCTGATCCAAGGCTTTATTCCAAATGAATCAGGTGCTTAAGCCATGGTCTTTTATTATAAAAATGACAAAAAATAAATAAATCGGAAGATGTTCAAATAGGAGTGCATTCATCAAAGAAGCAAGGTGAACTATTTTTTTTCTCTGCAGAACATAAGATGGCTTCTTCACTACAAACACAACAGTCCTTGACTTTATTCATCAATAAATATGTAAAACTCAACTGCTTCTAAAAAGATAGCTTATGACCTTAAGGTTTACTTAAATATAGATTGGAACACCAAAGGAATGGATTTGTTTTCATCTGGGAAAAAGGAAGAACTTTTTAAATTTTACAAGGCTTGAGAACAGAAAAGGTGCATTAAGCCTTGCATAGCCTAATACATTATTTCAGTCTTGATGTTGAAGAAATGTGTAAAACACCACATTGCCAAAAATAGCAACTTTGCTGCTAAAGCTTTTTGTGGCTCTGGAAACTGCAAAATGGATTTTGGGATTGCAGGCTGACCATCCCAGTTCTATTGATTCTACAGCTCTATTGACCCCTACTTAACAGAGGGCAACTGTCAACAGACACAAGAGATGGGCAACTGATCTGTTGCATCTTCCCAAGCTCTTTCCAATCTAGTGCACATTTACTTCACAAATGAATGCTAACTGTGGAATACTTAATCTGAACTACTGAATGGGCAATCTGTTTTAGCTCTTAAACTAAAAAGACCACGTCAGAAGATCTTCCAGGAGTGTTACTCCTGGCTTAAGGATTCAGTAAATATTGTAATATCAACTATTAATTTTTTCTAGATGTACCGATATAAAGCCAAAGCAAAGTTGCTGTTGGTTGGTAAACACAGTTTTCTTCAAACTAATCTTACTGTACTTCCTAAGACAGATTTTAGGGTTTGTTTTTTTTAAAAAAATCCCTCTATTTATTTACACTGAATACAGATAGGCCTCGACTTACAACAGTTTGTTTAGTGACCTTCAAAGTTACAATGGCATGAAAAAATTGACTTATGCCCATTTTTCACACACATGACCATTGCATCATCCTCATGGTCATGTGATCAAAATTCAGACATTTGGCAACTGACTCTATTTATGATGGCTTGCAGTGTCCCACGGTCACCTTTTGCAACCTTCTGACAAAAAAAGTCAAAGGGAAAGCCAGATTCACTTAACAACCATGTTACTAACTTAATAACTGCAGTGATTCACTTAACCACTCTGGCAAGAAAGATAGTAAAATAAGAGCAAAATTTTCTTAGCAACCGTCTCACGTAGCAACAAAAATGTTGGACTAAGTTGTGGTCATAAGCTGAGGACTACCTGTAGTTGATTTCTGATGGGAAAATACTTCAAAACTGATCAGAAAGTGAATATCCAAATATCTTGTGGAAATTACATGAGGAAGCATGAAAATAAGCACCTAATTTTCTAAAAACAAACTATATCACAGTTACCACGTAAAAACCTCTCGGCTCCAACATCTCAGTTCCTGGGAATGTGCAAATGTACAGCGCACACTTCACTCACAGTCTATTCACTCTGCATATCTTGGCACCTTCTTTATAAACCCTCAACTGCCAGAAAGTTCTCAATTTCTATAATGTTCAAAACTAAAGAATCTGTTTCACCTTTAATCCATATATTTGAAGCACCTTCCAATGCTAAACACCAAACAAAATCCAATACACACACACCTGAAATGCCATTTCTTCACCCCTACCTACAGTATATATGATGGCTTATTATGACCTTGGTAATATAAAATGCTGAAGTACAAAGCATAATTTAGCTACTCTTCTTATACAAACCCAACTGAGATTATAAAATATATAGTTTCTTTAATTTTATGTCATTCCTGTTTATAGTGATCCTAGGTTACACTGAAATGCAGTGGTTCACAAAGTGGCTAATGCTGATGTCGCAACAGATATATAGGAAACAATAGTATCTCCTTACAAATATTATCCTGCACATTCTTATTTTCTGGTGGTGCAGTGATTAAAGTGCAGTATTGCAAGCAAACTCTGCCAACATTATGGAGTTCAACCCTGCTCAAGGTTGACTCATTCTTCCTTCCTTCTGAGGTCAATAAAATGAGAAATGAGATTGTTGGGGGCAATATTCAAATTATGCTTATATGGTAAACTGCCCAGAGAGTGCTGTAAAGAGCTATTGGGCAGTATATAAGACTAATTGCTATTGCTATTACTGTTTCTTATAAGAGTATCCTTGATCTGTACAATGTTCAGAGATCTGGCTTCAGATCTGATGAGGGAAGTTTAAAATATTTGATATATGCACTAGCAGAACTAGCCATTCTTATCAAAATCTCAAAGATTTCCACCTGTGTACAACTAGCACAGGAGCTTTTCATCATACTGTATGACAGTTATCATGTGGAATCAAGAGGAAGGATAAACTTGTAGCCTATGAGAAATGGCTTCCCCTTCATGAGAAGAGACTCTGGAGCCAAATAGTTGTGGAATTTCATAAATCCATAGTCCTTTTTAGATTTTCTGAATGCAGGAACCCGATATATTCCATGGGAGAGTCCATTACATGCTCTCAAATTCTAAATGTACACAATGATCCAGAGTAATTTGAGACATATGATGAAAGAAAAAGAATTAAAGTGCAACTTGTTTAGCCCAAGTCTTGGAGTGGACTATAAGTTCAAAATTACTTTATAGGGATTTCTTCATGACTTACTCAGATAATATTAGATTAAACTGCTTAATCTAAAGTTTTAAATTCGAATGTTTTATGTTAGAAAAAATAGATACTGGTGAAGTTCCTTTTCAATTCCCTTGAAACAGCTCCCCCCCACCCCAACTGAGATATCAAACATCTGGCATTGTGTTATGAGCAAACATGAATGTTATGTTACATGAGAATAATTGTTGTTAGCATCAGTAAATTATAATAGGTTTTTTTTATTTATTTTGTTGACCACAGGTATGTTAATTTCTTAGCTACAATCAGTTATATGTTTTATTTCAGGTTTATGTTTCTTTGAAAAGCCAACCTGAGATGATGTTGCTTGCAAGCAAAACAAGAATAAGAATTTTTTAATATAAAAGTTTTCATGCACTATTTGATATAGAGCCAGTTTTGCCTAGTGGTTATGGCACCAGGCTAGAAAGCAGGAGATCATGAGTTCAAATCCCACCTTAGCTACGAAAGCCAATTGAATGACATTAGGCCAGTCACTGTCTTTTGTAGGATACAAATAAATAAATAAAATTATATTGATTTATAGCTATAGTTAATTGATTGGAACATGTTTGAATTGTGGGATGTTGAATGGATATAAAATTCATTAATTCATAACACCACTAGATTTTGGAATAAAAATTGTCAAGGATATTTGTGTTTAAGCAAAGTATCATAATATGCTCAGATTTAATTGATTCATCAAATTCATTTATTTAAATCAAGGCAATCAAGAGAATTATCAATTGGCAAAAATATCTAGTAAACATTATAGGATTATTTTCTTCAAATTACACATAGTAGGAATTAAAGACTTGGTAAGTCATGCAAGTTACATTTCTATTTTTTCCTGATTATTAATTATTTACAGCACAATCATTCTTAGATGCCATGGTGCAAAATATTGAATAAAACTTCAATGATTCAAAGTTTTAAATCTTGTATGAAAGCATCATAAAGCAATCAATCACCCTGACCATGTACCTAGCCATTTTTTAACCCCAGAAATAATATTGACTCATTGAAAGGCCCAGACTTTGAATCACAGATTAACTTGTGTTTGAGAAATCTAAAAATGCAATTTAAAATCAGTTTCACTTTTTTCTTATTTATGTAGCTTTGTCACTATTTGTAGTTTAGTTCTTTGTAACTGTGTACATATTTTAGGAGAAAATTCAGATCTTGAATGGAATGAAGCATATTTAAGTATCGTGGATACTGATAACATTTTTCTTCAAACTTTACTAATGTCCATCCATATACAGGCAAGCAGTGTTCATGTTTCTGATTAACTCAAAAGATTTCAGCAAGAATTGCTTGCAACTGACTTCATCCCATGAGATTATGTGGAAAATCAATTTGATTTTCTGATTGAAACAATCAATTCAGTTCAGTTTTTTTGAAACAATAAAAGATTATTTGCATTTGATTACTTAATTGGAAGGCATCTGATTTGTTTGGCTAATTCAATGTAACTTTTCATTCACAAAGTGAGTTGAATAAAATGCCTTCTAATTAAATCTACAAACTTAATGTGTATGGCCCTGATGGTAGCATCTGCAGACTGGGGAGGCGGGGAAGGGGACATTTCATGCCAAGGCTAAAGACTGACCTGAAAAATGATCTTCCCTCAACTCTTTGCCCATCTTGAATTGGGATTAGGGTTAGGGTGAAAGTATATACAATGATCTTTCCCAGAAATTATGCTGTGTGCTCACAGTGGCTGCAGTACTCCTGGAGTGATTCATAAATTATCACAGATAAATAGAGCCAAATTATGAACACAGAGAGCATTTTTACAATAAAAAAACAAATTTTGCAAATATACTAGTTACTCATAAATACGGTAGTTAAAATTAAGCTTGTTTTGTTTTTCCAAGAGAAAAACAAATGCATTTTATTTTTGCGACCATTTTTTTTTAAAAATAGGAATAAAATTCTATGTATGATAGGTACCACATCTGAGGTTTGGGTTCTTGTAAATAAGAGTTTCGATCTTTTTAATTATATAATTATTATTCTTAGTTTGTTGCACAGTCAGATTTTTAGACTGAATTTGTAGGAAGATGTTTGATGTTTGATGGTTTTAATAGTATCATAATAGGATTTAAGCTGCTCCAAATAAAGCTGCCATTTGCAATTGACTGATGGTGATTTTGTCAATGGTGCTCCAATTGTTTTGGGATTGCACCCAAGGTACTACTTTTGCTTTCTTTTGTCATAGTTGTTCTATTTGCATTTGCAAGTCTTTGTATTACCTTCTCCAGTTCTTTCTCTTCTATTCTGCTGTCTCTAGGTATCACCTGCCACATCATCTATCCAGACTTTTTTTCTCTTTCTTATTGACAATTGTCTGAATGTTATGTGGTAAATGCTTGTCTGTTTAAATTCTAAAGTCCCAGAGTACTTTAGCTTCTTTGTTTTCAATTACTTTCTCTATTTTATGGTACCACTAATTCTTCTTTGCAGGCAAATGACATTTCTTGCAGATCTTCCAATGCACCATTGTTGCTACTTTGTCATACTGTTGTTTGTAGTCAGTCTGTGTGATTTTCTTACAGTGGCTAACTAGATGGTCCACTGTTTCTTCAGCATCTTTGTAATTGTAATCATTATTATTAAGATGTCACAGCTAAATTCATCCTTTATGAGATGTAATTTCTCTTGCCTTGAAAAAGGTAGTGTATCCCTGTCAGGAAGTCACCATTGGCTCAGTGGTTTGACAATATTCACCTTTTATGGTAAGGTTGTTGAGAAATAGTACGCAGGGCTGTCAAACTTGCAATGTCACGTGACGTGTCGCGACATATCGCAACTTTTTTTCCATTGCCAGCAATGTGGTAGGCGCAGTTTCGGTATGACACATCCAGCCTGCGGGCTGGCAGTTTGACACCCTGATCTAGAGTTTCAGAGATTCCTGAAGGCAGCGGATTATCTGCCTTCTTTTGGCCTGGCTGGGGTGTTTTAGGAGTGTGAGAAATTTTATTGTAGTGGTTCTTTTCCTTTCTCCTTGGCTTGTTGCAGAATGTTGACGGGTGGGAAAAGATTGAACTTAAAGCCCCGGTTGGTGGGTTGCCTCAGTGATTGGTTACACCTACATGAAACAATGAGTTCATCTGCCAGTTGGAGGAGGGGTGTCAGATATTATCAGTATATTTATGATACACACATACTGATGCTGTCAAGAGCTTGTCCTAATGCCTGGAACTATTTGAGTCTGCTGGCAAGGAACAGGCTTAAACTGAACCATGAGAAGATCCAGTAGCTATGGGTGGTATGATTCTTCCCATGCTGGAGATTTTCTATATTTGACTCTGAATGGAGTGAGCCTTCCCCATATAGAATTGGTACACAATTTTGGGGACTTCCTAGGCTCATAGCTCCTACTCAAAGACAGCAGATGTGGCTAAGAATGATTTATTTGGTGTGCCAACTGCATTATTTCCTGGATCACGAGTTTCTTTCCACAATCATTCGTTGCTTAATCACCTGGCACGTGGTTTATTACAACCTATCTATGTGGGATTTCCTCAGAAGACTCTTTAAAAGCTACAGATGGTTGAGATGGCAGCAGCATGAGCAATTATGCATGCACCTTGGTAACATGTAGAACATCCGCTATGCAAGTTGCACTGGGTACTGCTAAGCTTCAAAGTGCAATTCAAGATGCTAGTTATTACCTATTAAATTATCTCTTCATGACATAGGACCTGTCTGCCTGAGGGACTGCTATTACTCCATTATTTTGCATTTGCCATATAAAATCCAACAAAGGTGCATTTGAATTGAATTGAATTGAATACTTTATTTGGCAAAGTGTGATTAAACAAACAAGGAATTTTTCTGCAGTGCAGAAGCTCTCAGTGTGCTGCCACCACGTGGTTGTTTGGGAAAATTATAATATGCTATCTTATCTGGGTCAGCTAACTCCTCCTTCCCTATGACATATTTCCTCCTTCTCCTGACCATGTGTCCTACACCCCTCCCCTTTCTGGGATGGACTTCCTCCTTCTTGCTCCCTGGGGACTCTCCTCCTCCATAGCCGGCAGACACACGTGCTCCTACATAACCAGCAGATACGCGTGCAGACACTGGGAGTCGTAACTGTCTTTTGACCTTGAATTACTGTCCATTTCATCATCTACCACACCTTGTCTGCTGTAATCTCATCTGCATGCAAATAAAGGTATTTCTGGATGATCAAGGTATTTCATGAGTTCTGCTATCTGGAACAGAGCTGTTAACAGTGATAACATCTGCTTATATAGACCAGCACAGGGGTCTTAACAAAGGGATCAATCACAATACAGCAGCTTGATCCAGAATACTCAGTATTTCTACAATTTATCCATTAAGCCAGAGGTTTTTTTAAATCTTTTTCAGGCTGTGAGATCTGTTTGTTAAAAAAAAAGATCCTGGAAACTCTGATCAAGAATTAAAGCTCAAGTAATAGAAAATTGGCTGTGTTTAAGTAAACATTTTTTTTAACAATAGTGTAAGACCCTGCACTAAAGCAGTGCAATCTGATAAGATATAGGACCACACCTTTTTTGTCACGACACCTGCCGTTTGGAATATCTCCTTAGACATTCAGAAGGGGATGCGGTGGCTCAGTGGGTTAGGATGCTGAGCTTGTCGATCAGAAGGTCAGCAGTTTGACGGGTCAAATCCCGAGTGTCGCGTAACAGAGTGAGCGCCTGTTACTTGTCCCAGCTTCTGCCAACCTAGCAGTTCGAAAGCATGTAAAAATGCAAGTAGAAAAATAGGGACCACTATGGTGGGAAGGTAACAGCATTACGTGTGCCTTTGGCGTCTAGTCATGCCGGTCACATGACCACAGAGACATCCTCGGACAAGCGCTGACTCTTCAGCTTTGAAACAGAGATGAGCACCGGCCCCTAGAGTTGGAAACGACTAGGACGCATGTGCAGGGGAACTTTTACCTTTACCTTTAGACATTCAGATTGCCCTACCCCTACCCTACCCTTACAATCCTTTGAACAATCTCTAAAGAACTGTTTTTCCCCCCAAGTTCTGGGATACATTAGTTGTTCCCACCTTTTTAATTACAGTAGATTTTATATCCTAGTTATGATTATGTTTAGCTTTTGTTTTAAATATTTTACCTGTTTTTAATTTGTACACTGCCTACAACCTTGTTAGGCAGCCTTATAAACCATAAAGGTGATGACCTATAAAGCCCTAAAAGGCTTGGGTCCGGGATATTTGAGGGAACACCTGCTGCCAGCATCAAGTTCCCTTTGTCCTGTGCGCTCCCACAGGGAGGGCCTTCTCAGGGTGCCGCCGGTAAAAGACTGCGGGCGGATAACACCCAGGGGGAGGGCCTTCTCTGTGGGTGCGCCTGCCCTTTGGAACCAGCTGCCCGTGGAGCTTAGGACTGCCCCCGACCTTCGCTCATTTTGCCGGGACCTGAAGACCTGGCTCTTTGAGCTTTCCGGCCCAGACTGAGAGTTTTAATTGGGGTTTTTATATTTCTACTTCAGGGACTGAATTTAATCATTTTTAATTGATTTTTAATTTTTGTATTGATGTTTTAAACACCTTGTAAACCGCCCTGAGTCCTACGGGAAAAGGGCGGTATATAAATGTAATAAAATCTAAATCTAAATAAATGCTAAAAAGTCATATATACTTCTCAACTACATATATTATACATGCTTACTTTTATGCTGCAGTTATAAAGCAGTTTTTCTGTATACAACTCCCTAAAAAAGTCAAGGTACTCCCAAGAGAATGGCTTGCTATTGGTGATACTGCATTGTCTTTCTCTTAGCTCATTCTCCTAGATAGAAAGCTATAAAATTATACCGATAGGCCACCAATTGAGATAATAGCTTTAGTTAAATCATATTGTTATTTTCAGGTTAAGCTATTTATAGTGCTTTAGGTCAGATAAGAATTCTTAATATTTGTCTTTGCTTTTATTATTATTATTATTATTATTATTATTATTATTATTGCTAGCACTGAGGCTCCCTTACTGAGACAGAAAGAATGAGTTATATCACTTACACAATAAGGAAATCATGTTAAAATGTATTTATTTTTACAAATCACAAGGCACATATAATTGTATTCTTTTCAAGCAGCCAAGACATCACACAAGGCAAGTCTTATTTAAATTTCTTTGTTTTTCATCAGAGTGCTACTTTATTATCTCATATAACATAGTGGTAGAAATATCTACCTTTCATTTTATTTCATTTCCATTATGAGGCCCTTTCTTGCCTTCTTTTATTTGTTAAAAAAGCCCAAAGCTATCACCAACTCTATTCTACCATTTTCTGTAAAAGTTTAATGTGAAATTTTCTCAACGTTTGAATTCTTCATTGGCTGCCCTACTTCTGATTATTTTAAAAAAAAACATGTTAATAAATAGTTATGTAAAAAAATAGAAGAGTGGATGTTCAGATTTTGAATTATAAAATGCATCAAATAGTGTTGATAAAATGTGTTCAGTTCTTATCTTTATCCTCCAAATATTGTAGTTACATTGACTTACTTGACTTACGCCGAAATGCAACTTTACTACCACAGGCAACATATTTCATTGTCGACATTAGAGAAAAATGTTCTTTGGACCTAATATCATAGAAATAACATCAGGAATAGGAAAATGGATAATTTCAAAAGAGTTCTAAAAGTCACAACAGAAAACAATAATCGGATGGATACGTAAGTAAAAAAAATAATCATTTCTAGCAACCCGCTACACAAAAATAAAATACTGAGGCAAGTCTGAGCGTAAGAACACCAGTGTGCAGTGGGGGGTGCAGGGGGGGCCGGCCGCACCGGGCGCAACATCTGGGGGGGCGCCCATTAAGCTCGCCGGAGGGGGACGATTCTGCTTCGCCGAGGGTTGGAGGAGCGAGCGAGTGGGCGGAGCGTAGAAAGCAACCGCATTCGCTGCACCCAGCCAGAGCGGGATCCCGTCCTCTCGCGGCTGCGGATCGCCTCCTTTCTCGGGTGGGGGTGGGGAGGCTTGGCGGCGTCTCGCCTCCCTCTCTTTCTCCCGCCGCGGCTCTCCTCCGCTTGGCTCTCAACCTGCAAGCCCGGGCCCCCCCGACCCAGCTCCCGCCCCCGTCTCCTCCTTTCCCGGAGGTAAAGGTAACAACTGCAGCCGCCGCACCTGCGGCTGCTTGCTGCTCCTCCTCCTCCTTCTCCTCCTCCTCCTGCCGTATTGACTCTCTGTGGCCACTCGGTTCCCCCTGCAGGAGGCGATCAGGACGCCCCCCCCGACACACGTCGCCAGCAGCGAGAGTTTCCAGCCAGTCCGGCGAATCTTTGGGGTGAGGTGCCAAAGAGAAGGAGGCGGCTTGGCTTGGATAAGCAGCGTCTGGGCAGAAAATAGGTCAGGCGCCACAGCAAGTATGAACTCCTGGGGTTCAGCCTAAGCAGGCAAAGCTGCAGGGTGGGTTGGTTGGCTTTTCCGGCTTTGGAATAACCTTGGGAAGCTGAGGCATTGTAAGTTGGAAGTCATTGTTTGTCGCCTAACATGTTGGGTCAACCCCACGCCACATGCTAAGCCATAAACCGTGGTTGGTATCCAGGGTTTAGGACAAGATGGAGAAAACTAGCCAATTGTGGGATCATAAATCTTGATGAAACCCATCATCGCTCCATGTGATGTATGCACTCAATCTACAAATGTAGTCCAAGCCTATTCACATCTGTTGTAAGGTCATTCTCTCGTGGGGTTTATCTTGACATCCACTAAGAGTGGAACAAACATGCCCCATTAACCATTTTCAACGCCATGTCCTCTCTTTGTCTCATCCTAAATCACAGCTGAGGCACCTTAAAGTTGCCTTGTTTCAGTTTTAAACTAGCATTTTCCCTCTTCTCCAGAGACCCTTTTTTGCCTTGAACCTAACTCAAGGGTAGGCAACCTTGGCTCTTTTGTGACTCATGGACTTCAACTCCCAGAATTCCTGAGCTAGTGGAAGAGACTCGAGTGCTAAAATCCATGGGTTAGGGGGCGCAAATTACTTGCCTTGCCCCGGGTGCTGACAACCCACGCTACGCCACTGCCAGTGTGGACATCAGCGTATCTGTGCAGCACAACGGTGATGGGTCAGTAATGTTACCTGATTGCCCTCCATCCAAAGATAAAACTTGTTATTGTGTCAGCATGTGTTGCAGTAGCTAGATCACAGGTCTGCAACCCACGGCTCCAGAGCCGCATGCGGCTCTTTCAGCCGTCTCCTGCAGCTCCCGGTCCTCTGCCATGTGCAGTCCAAAAAAAAAAGTGGGACTAAAAAAGTTCAACCAATCAATTCAAATGTGCAAGGTAGGTGCATATCTCGCCTTGGCTCCACTCTTCAGTCAAACCCTGTTCTGCGCATGTGCGCATGTATGTGCATGTGCACATATTTTTTGCGGCTCCCAGTTTTTCCTTTTGTGAGGGAACCGGTTCTGAGTGGCTCTTTCACTGTTTCAGGTTGCTGACCCCTGAGCTGGATAGAGCGACATGGATGCTGCTGATCCCGTAAAGGGCTTGTTTTTGCCAAGCAGCAATCGTCAAGAAAAGGATTTAATTCTTTTAATTAACACCCCTCCCCATTTACAATAGACTTAATTGGCACAGGAGCCCGAATAATAAAAGCAGGCAAGATCCCTAGGGCGAAAAAAGTGGCTCGCGCCGAGAGCAATTTGGCTGCGTGTCAGAAGGGGAGGATCATGCGCACAGAAGGGGCAGCGTCAATACGGGAGACAGCGGCGCTTGCAGTTTTTTTTCCTATTTCAGGAGCGAAAGCAAGAAGGAAGAAGCCTGGAAAGATCGGAAGATACGAGAGAAGGAGGAGGAGGAGGAGGAGGGCTCCAGGGGCGATGAATGAGCGACGGTCTGGGAGCTAGCGAAGCGGAGGAGATATCCGGAAAACGGTTGCCTTCACGGGAAGAGGACGAGAAAGGGAGTCGGTGTTGCAGGCTGCAACGTTTTGTAGATCCAGAGCATCCAGGGAACTGGGAGAGGAGACAAAAAAAAAACAGAAGAAGAAGTAAGCTTTGCTACCGATCGTGGTTCGTGTTTCTCGCGGGAAGGGGGAGAAGGGCACAGTGAGGATGAGAAGCGTGGTTGAATCCCAATAGAGCCGAGGGAAAAAGTGAGAGCTTTCTGGTGAGAAAGGAAGTAGGAGTGATGAGAGAGCAAGGGGGAAAACCCGAGGAAGCCGCCGCCGCCGCCGTCGCTGCTGGGCTTCACCAGGAGTACCGTCGTCTCCGCTCCGCTTATTCCTGCTCTTGGAAAAGATTGGAGGAGCCTCAAGTGTCCGCCACTCCCTGGCTGTTCCTCCACCAGCCGGGACTATGGAGACTTTAAACGAGACCAGCCTCGTGGAGCCGCTCAAGTCGCTTCCGCCCTCGCCGCAGAGTCCCCACCATTCTTTCGCCGAGAAGAAAAGGCTCCATCGAGCTCCCTCCCCTGCCAGACCTTTCCTCAAGGATCTTCACGCCCGGGCATCTTCGGCCAAGCCTCCGCCGGTGCCTCCCAAATCGCCCAGCCTGTCGGGCAAGCCGCAGCCCCAGCAGGGGGGACCCCGTCCGCAGTCGCCGGGGCTCTTGGCACCCCAGTGCCGCCTCTCCCGCCGCAGCTGCGCCCAAGGCGCAAAGGCAACGTCGGCGCCTTTAGGGGCCGGCGCGCCGGGCAAAATCAGTACCGCCAAATCCGTCCTCTCCGGCAAGAAAGCAGCCCGGGCCCAGGACCAGGCGGCCGGAAAGGCCACCGCGAGACAGGTCGGGGGTGAGGCCAGCCACCCGTCTGGCAAGAACAAGAAGGGGAGGCGGTGCGTTCCCTTGGCTCAGCCAGGTGCCTTGTCCCCCGCCTCGGCCGCAAGGATCAGCCACACGGACAGCAGCTCGGACCTCTCCGACTGCCCCTCCGAGGCGTTCTCCGACGAACAGAGATTGGCTCAGGCCGCCAACAGCGATGCCGAGTCCGGCACCGGCTCTAGCGATCGGGAGCGCGAGCCGCCGCCGCCGCCTCCTCCCCCCTCTCTTCCCTCAGGGCCAGGCGGCGGCCCCCAGCACTCCTTGCCTTCGCCGGAGCCACCGAGCAAAGGGACGGCCAAGGCGCCGGCCCCCTCGGGGGTCCAAGACGAGGAGGTGATCTGGGGGAGAGGTCCGGAGAAAGCGTCCGCCAAAAGTGCGCAGCCTGCTGGGAGCCAGCGCCTGGGCGGCAAAATCCCAATGGTGGTGCCCTCCTATGAAAGGCAGCTAGAGGCAGACCAAGAAGAGCTGCTGAGAGAGATAGAAGAGCTGCGCTCAGAAAACGATTACCTCAAGGTAAATGGCGGGAGGCTGGAGGGAGCGGGAAGACTGGGCCTCAACGGGAGGACCGAAGGGCCGGGAGGGACGTTAAATGAAGGAAGACCATTTGCTGAGACAAGGCCACCTGTTTTTTTTTAAAAAATGAAGGCACTCCCTAGGCCAGGGGTCGGCAACCTCGGCTCTTTTATGACTCGTGGACTTCAACTCCCAGAATTCCTGAGCCAGCACAGCTGGCTCAGGAATTCTGGGAGTTGAAGTCCACGAGTCATAAAAGAGCCGAGGTTGCCGACCCCTGCCCTAGGCCAATTGTTAGTCATGCAATTGTATTTGGGTACCAGAAGTTCCAGTATTCCCCCCCCACCCCCTGCTCATAGGACATTGCCCTTTGCTTTGAAATCAACAGTCCTGTGCCAATCCTTTGCTTTGTGGAAAATAAGATTTGTGCGTTCCTACAGAGCCATGATTTGGACATGGGTGCATCATGCATCACCCATGCTTTCACCTTATTTATTCTACAGAGGAAAGACATTTGAAGCTGGTAGATCCACAATGTTTTCCTATTGCACATATTGTATTTAATTGCTTATAAAGTTAGATACTCACTTTCATCCAGGAGTTCAGGGTGATATGCATAGAGCTCCTTTCTTCTGTTTTTCCTTGCAACACTCCTGAAAAGCAGGTTGAACTGAGAGTTGCCCAAACCTCTGGTTGTGTTTTTGTTGTCTGAGGTGGATTAGGACCTTGCTGCTAATCTGGTACTTTAATTAATAACCATCCTGATATTATTTGGTTTGGTGCAACTGAAATGGGTCACATCAAACTTTTTTTACATACAGAAATGCAAAGTTCTTTAAAGTGTAGCTTAAATATGTTGAATTCTGTAACAGCTTTGCACTTCCCAACCAGTGCATTCCAGAGTTGTTAGATTTCATAGTAGCTGAGAATTATTGGAGTTGAAATTATATATATCTGAAGATACCAGTTTGGAGAAACCTTTAGAATCATGCAGGTGGATAGAATGACTTAGATTTTCTTTATGAAGCATTTTAATTCCAAAAACATATTGTAAATAAGAATTTGAAGAAATAGAATTGTTGATGATTATATTTTTGTAGGCAAAGGAAAATGGCTTTTTGAGAAGTAAGATGTGCTGTCAATCCATCTCAGTGATAGGGTTAGGCTTTGGCACTTGGATTTTGTAAGAGGGATTGAGAGTATAGGATTAAATATAGGAGAGGTCAGTTTCTTCAAATCCTGCTTTGAAGTCTTATAAGAGTTTAGACAGAGTTATTTAAGAAAACAGACATCTGAGTACTGTACAGTTTCATGATTTATCATTTATGGAAAATTATATTTTTGATATTTATAAGAAAGCGTCAGGAAAGAAATTGGGAACATTAGCCTATGCATGTTACTTAAGAGAAACTCCAGTTAAATTCATTGATATGCTTAGGATTGCCACCTAATTCAAGTTTCTTATGTACAGATTAAGTCTCAAATGGTTCATAATTACATTAAAGCAGGGGTCCTCAACCCCCGGTCTATGGACCGGTATTGGGCTGCTGCATGCCAGCATCCACTCCGCACAAACAAGCAAAGCTCCATCTGTGGAATGTAGGCAGCACACAAAACCACACACTCTCTGGTCCAGGTGGAAAAACCTTTCTCCATGGAACTGGCCCCTGAGGCCCAAAAGATTGTGGACCTCTGCATTAAAGTATTTTTACTAGAAGTGAGTTATCAGTTATGCCAATATAAAGAAACCCCTTGTTCTGTTTTTAAATTGAAGTTGTATATTCCAAACTTATCTTGTCCTGCACTTCTACAGTAATACAATTTATCCATCAGCATACAGTATAAGTAAGGCCTGTTGACTTCAGTAAAATAAAAATGAGACTGCATATAATTGTACTGAGGTTTTAAACTTTTGTATTTATTACTGGTTTTAATTATTTATCAGCATGGTATCTTAGTCATTTTTGCCAGGTGATTCAGTATAGTGGCATAATAGAAATGACAGTTAAAGGCATTACTATACTAAGACTCTTGGCCTTCCACAAAAGGGTCATAACTGTGTAGCTTTGTGTGGGGGACAAAGGGGCCCAGCCATGGGGACTGTGTTAATAACTCCTAGTTTCCCCATCTTGGAAGTCTCTATTTTTTGTATTTTTATAATGTTGTTTTATATTTTTTTAAAAATTAATCTTAAATTATTCAGTTTTTATTAATTAAAATGTACAACACCCAGAGCCCCTCTGTGAGGGAAATGGGCAGTTAAGAATTCTGATAAATAAATAAATAAATACTTGATTTATATGGGTTGGGAGAGAGAGTATAGTATAGTCATTGATCATTATATAAACTATAAAGACAAAAATAGAATCAGAAAAGTTGATTATGATGTTACAACAGCCGGGTTTGATATACACATAAAGCATTATTTATGAAAGAAATGACAGCTGAGAGCTGACACATAACTGAAAAACTTTCTGAATGTAGAATTGTTAACATTTTTATATTATGCCATATAACAGCTGCTTGGCAGCAAACAGCAGAGGCTTTTCCTGTTATGGATATTAAACGATAGGAAATTTGCCTCAGCTAAACATCTGCCTTCCAGGCAGCTGATAAAGAGACAGAAATTCCAACAGAAAAAGGGTGATAATCCTGCCTCAATGTTTGTTGTTTTTTGCAAACCTTTTTCAGTGCTGGTGTTATGATAGCCTATCCAGAAATAATAGGATGGGATAAATGCAGTACTTGTGCAGCCCTCTAAAAGGGTTAAATATTTGCTCTAGATTAGGAAGTTAGAAAGGCAAATTCTCAGTTTTTTAAAAAGAAAACCCATGAAATCATACATATACATTTGTTTTAGTGTGCCCATGTAGACTGGTTATGGTTAGTATATTTTAAAAAATGGTAAATGAATGGTTCTTGGACACTGAGAAGCCAATAAATAAATAAATACACGAATGAATGAATGAATGAATGAATGAATGAATGAGGCCCAAAGCCAGCAAACAAACAAATAACTTTTAAAAATAAATAAAATAATATGAGCATAATTTTATTTATTTTATTTATTTTAATTCCATTTATATCCCGCCCTTCTCCGAAGACTCAGGGCGGCTTACAAGCTTAGCAGTAGCCTTCATTCTATGTATATGCCTGCTTATTAGGGCTTTCACACACACCCCCAAGTGGCATTATTACAAAGTCAGCTTAATTGCCCCCAACAATCTGGGTCCTCATTTTACCTACCTCGGAAGGATGGAAGGCTGAGTCAACCTTGAGCCTGGTGGGATGCGAACCTGCACTAATTGCAGGCAGCCCATATCACATGCTGATCACAAATGATAGAAGCAATAATTATTCAAGCTATAAAAATAAATAATCCAGGTGAAAATATATAGACTTTTGTTTCACAAAAAAAATACACAGTTTGAATCCTGAGATAAGGGTTTGTTTTTTTAAAAAAAGTTTTGTTAAAGGTGAGGGCTGCGCACCATAATGAGAGATACAACAATTATTGAACACAAATTGATTGGCAAGATAATCCAGTTGGGAAGATCTTTACAAATAGAACAAATTAGTTAAAGTGCTGGATTAAGAATTCCAGAATTAAGGAGTATGTCAAATACATGTGACTTTGTTTAGAAGTAGTTTTATAAACTATGTATTATATAAATCAGTCTATGATTTGGTTATGCATCATGCTAAGCCAAAACTAGGCAACTGAGCAACAACATAAGCATATTCAATGGGGGAATGATTAAATGTGTGCTATGACACAAATTCTACTTCTTATTTATTTGTAGTGTACTGATGCAAGTAGAAAATGGCAGAGCTTGTGTTGTTACTTCATTACACATTTTTCATCATTTTGATTAGAATACCTATGAACAACATGTAGACAAATCTATCTTAAAAGGTTAAAACATGGCAACTGGACTAAAGTTGTCATGATTTAACCTTTTAAGATACTTTTGGCCTGGATGATTTAATCTTCATTTACATGTAGACAAATCATCTTTCTGCAGCCTTTGGAGACAATTATAAGGTTATGCTATCAAAATCACTGTTTTAATGGGACAGTTTTTCACTTTAAAAATGAGCACAAAAGTAAAATTCAGGTGGAGTTAATAAGCATATTCATTAGACGAAAAAAATCCCTTTGAAAAGGACAAAATCCTGTCTCCCTTGGCCATACAGAGATTGAAAAAATACTGTACTTTTGCTGCCCCATTTCAAAAAGATTGTTTGCCTCTGAACTAAAATTCAACTTCTCTGTTTAACCACTGGTGATGCGGTGGTTAAAGTGCAGTACTGCAGGAAAACTGCCCATAGCGCAGAGTTCAGACAGGGCTCAAGATTGACTCAGCCTTCCATCCTTCCAAGGTCAATAAAATGAGGACACAGATTGTTGGGGGCAATATGCAAATTATGCTTACATTGTAAATCAACTAGCGTGTGCTGCAAAGCGCTGTGGGATGGTATATAAACCTAAATGCCGTTTCTCATTTTTAAGTTGAAAATGTACCACTGGCACAACTCTGTCTTATTTGCATATTAATTCCATAACAAAATCGTCAGCAGGCTCTCAGAAGCTAAGCTGGGCTTGACCTGGTTAATACTTGAAGGAAAACCCATGAAGTAATAATCTCAGGGCTGCAGGGCTAAACAAGGAAATTGAAACCATTTATGTATTTCTATCAAGAAAATCCAGGGATCTTATTCATCCAATCTCAAAGAGTTAAGCTTGACTTGAGGGAGACTTTACTTTTAGAACAAAACTCATTAGTAATTTATTAAGGGTCATAGGTGCAAGAACCTATGATAACATGGATAAAAATATCGAAAAGGTATTGCTCATTTCTCTTATTAAAATTTTGCATCCATATATAGAAACTACTATTTAAAATGCTCCTGGATGGTTTTTATGAGTTGGAACTTCAGCAAAGTCTGATCCTCTGGCACAGCAGTGAAGTTATGCTCAGAAAGATCTATAAATAAAAGAAACTGAGCTGATTTGGTAACCACAAACACTATGCCACTTGACTCGCCCCTTTATGAATATTGTATTTCGAGTCTGCATTAAGAAAACGTTCTCTCTGTGGCCTCACACTAACATAATTTTATGGGAGTTCTGATGATTGAAGGCTCATGTCAGAATTGAGGCCAAACTAATGGATTATAAACAGTAAAGGTTGTAAGGAAAGGCTAAATAATAACAAAAAGGGCTGTGGTTATTTACAGAAGGTGTCTGATAGTGTCATCCTGATCATCATTCTTTGGATACTTTACAAGGCTGGATTAGTTTATGGCCAGACAAGACATGAAACAGTAGCTTCATTTGCTCTATTTTTATCCAGATTTAAGAGATTCAGTGTATGCTACAAAATTAAATAAAACTATAGTGAAAAACAGCAACAAACTACTAATCGTATACATGGTTAGAAACATAAATATTCTTCCTCTAGTTCTTTGCTGCATTATATTATTTAAAGATCTTTTGTGGCTGAATAGCTTCTGTTTGCATTCTTCAGATCGGGAGGAAAGAGTTCAGCTTCTAACCAATATTCACCTTTTCTTATAGAAAGTAGTAGACAGAGGTCAGGCTTATGAACACTAAATGAAATTGCTGGGAAATATCTACATTAAGTTGTCTCCAAATGGCTGTCCAGTCCTCTCATGCCCTGGTCATCCTCTGACTGGACTATTGCAACATGCTCTACATGGGAATATTCTGGAAGCTTCAGCTGGTGCAGAATGTGGCCACGCGAGCCCTGTTGAGTACCCAAAGAAAGGCACCTATAAGAGCTTTCCTCTGTGAACACACCGAATGCCAGTTTGCTTCTGGGTCCAATTCAAGGTGTTGGTCATCACCTATAAAGCTCTGCTTGGCACAGGGCCAGGTTATCCACAAAACCATTGTCACCCCATCACATTGTGGAACATCCTGCCCAGTCTCTTGGCCTTTTGAAATTTCATGGTATTTTTATAATTTTAAAACTTTTTAATCTTAAATTTATTCTGATTTTAATGTTAATTTTATTGATTAAATTGTACACTACCCAGAACCCCTCTCTGAGGGTGATGAATGGTTAAGAAATAGAATGAATGAATGAATGAATGAATGAATGAATGAATGAATGAATGAACAAACAAACAAAAACAAACAAATGCTGGTGCAATATTTTGTTTAAAGCATAGTGAATTTTATCATGTTGTATTTCCAAGTGCACCATTGTACAAGGTATTTAAATGATATTTGTTATTTGAAAGATTTGAAAGGCACATGATTAAATAGTTTAACATCACTTCCTTGACTCATGACTGAGGTTTATGTTATTTTAAAGTATATAACTCTAAAATCTAGGCTATTTTTAGTCAAAATGAAGTCACCAAATGCTACATAGTAAAAATACATTTGTGTTACGTATTGTAAAAGTTACCTAGGATAAGACTCATCAGGATTGACTGAACAAGTTTTTTGTAAAAAAAAAAAACAACCTAAGAAATGAGTATTTCACTATTCTGGCCCTATAATCTATTTTATTGTGAGGAAGATTTAATCTAACCTAACAAACTGTTTGCAGATGCTAGGGCAGTCAGCTGCTAGAGGGAAAGTTCAGGTTGATGAACAATGCATGGGGTCTACATGTCCTGTTAGTCACAGCTGTGGCTCTACTTAAACATGGCATTGGCCATAGGAAGCTGAGTGGATTATTTGTTTAACGTGACAGTGATTGCCATCTGTAGTTCTCAGTAGATCATATTAATATACAATCTGCCAGATGACTATTGGGGACCACTAAAACTATTTTAAGTGTAGGAAATCTGAAAAAAATGCATTTACTCAGTGAATAATCATAATTGTTTTACATTTTAAATGTATAACATTTGATAACTTTTCATTGTTCTAAAAACAATAGATTCATAATAAATATATTTTGATACAAGTGTATTAGATTACTCAAATATTAATTTATGTATTTCAAATAGATTAAATAGATAAAGTATAGAATTTAGAGATGTTTTCTAAGATTTTTGATTGTTTTTTAAATGATCGATTTAAGTGAGACTGTCCCTTAAGCTTAGTCTTTTGAAGCCATTTAAATCACAAGAACAACTAAAGTTGCCTCACTCTAGATGTTATATGCAGTTTATAAAATTTATAAACATAAATTTATAAAACTTATAAACATGAGCTAGCAGAATTTACTTGGGATAACAGTCTCGAAAATAGTCAGACGCAAACCATATAAGGCTTTGTAGATAATAACAGCTCCTTGAGTTGCATTCAGATGTACAATATCCGTCAAAGAGCAATACAGATAGTCCTCAACCATTCATTGAGCAACAAGTTGAAACTATAGCAGCACTTACAACTGCTCCTCAAAGTTATGGCCTCTGTAGTAACCCATGATCATGTGATCAGAATTTGGATTCTTGGCAACCCACTCACATTTATGACCATTAGGGCACTTCAACTCCTCAAACTGCCTATCTCCCCCATCTATGCCCTTTTGGTCCCCCCTTCTGGGGCCTAAACTACCCTAGTTGACCTTTGCTGCTGACCAATCATGTGTGATCTTGCCCTTAGGGAGGCAGCTGCTGGCCACACAAACCTGGCATGCCACATATTTAAAACCTGGCCCTTTTCTACCTTCTCCCAATTTCTTTTCCTACAATCTCCTGCTGTCACCCAAGGATTTGCTGGACCTGTCAGGGTTTGTTATGATGCTACCATTTGTGGAGTGAGAACTGTGCTGCATCTGTCTAGAACAGGGGTGTCAAACTGCTGGCCCAGGGGCTAGATGCATCATATGGAGGCCGCACCCACCCCAGCTCCAACAGTGCAAAAAAAGTCGCGATACATCGTGACACATCATGTGACGCAGCGAGTTTGACACCCATGATCTAGAGGGTCCTGGGAGGGTGGGGTGGGGAATCAGGAGGGGGAGTGAATGGGTTGGTTTCTGGCATGCTGTATATTTATGTAGCTTGTCAAAAGCTGCCCTTTCCTGCTGTTAGACACAAAGATAGTCACAAATTGAAATCCACTCTGTTTGAGTTACAAATAGAAAAGAAGTTTATTAGACTTCACAACAAAGTCTAAAAAAATAACGGTTTGCAAAGCGTGGTGGATTCAGGAAGGCAAACAATGCAGCCAAGCACTGAACCACACCCCAAATTCCAAAATCACATATTATTATACATCCTATCGCGACGCCCCATTCCCTCCCCCATGGCCCCATTGGCTTAGGAGGTTACAATCTATCAGAAGCGCCTAAACAGAATACATTATCTCTGCCCCTGTTTGCTTACATTATACTAATAAGATCCCTCCCCTACTATCCTGTTTCTAGAGGAGAGATGTCTCCCATCTTCTACTACACCTGCCAGGAGTACCAGGCACCAGAAGGTACTTAAAAACAATTCCTAGATGGTGACTCACACTGGGCCCCATGTTAACTCCTGTTCTCCCCCTCCCTCCACTTGAGGCCTGTATTTTTCCCCATATATAAATTTCCTCACTACTTCCAGTTATTTTCCACACTGCCTTACCCAACTTCTGGTTGCAGACAGGTGTTTGTAGCAGCAAATGTTTTACAATGTTTTACAACTTGAGTTTCATGAAGAACAACTTCAAGGAAAGCAAGTTGTGTTTAGAGCATGGCAGCACTTTCAGTTGCTTTAATATTAAGCTTTTTGCTGACCATTGTTTATACATTGCTTTTTCTTATTCTGCCAAACTGCTAGACTTTTCATTTAAATAAAATAAAATGAGTTCATAAGGGAAACAAAGCAAAGAAGCTACCAGTTGCTGCAGTTTTACAGCTACCATTTACTACTGCAAAGCTTAACATGTAGCACCATGTATATCTGATTAAATGGAACAGTAATTTATCTTTATGATTGCCTTCTATATCTACCAAGACTAAAAGAGTAAGCTTAATTGAATTTAATGGGATTTTAAGACAACATAGAATAGAACTGCACCTGTATGCACCAAAATATGTGAAATTTCAAGTCATAATTTTTATTTTACTCTCTTTGTACAGTGTCAGGGGCCTCAATGCCATAACAGCCATACTATGTAAAACATGCTTATGATGGAAAAAAGCAGCTAAAGATATTTCTAAACATGGATCCCGAAAGTTAGTTGCCTGCTGTAAAATTATAAATAAAAGTGACCTAATTTCACTTACAGTTTATTTGTGAAGCTAGCAACCATATTTACTTACTGCCTAACTAATAATTTCTCTTATATTTAAATTTTTAACACCAGTACCTAGTAGATTTTAAGACTTTACATTTGAAGCTGCTTAGTAGAGAAATATTTAATAGCTTTAAGGTAAGGTTTCAATTGTTCTCAACATGTTTAATTAAATACTATTTCCATAATGTTGCATAGAAACAGGTAAAATGATAAATTATTGTGGCTAAATGTATGCAGTAGCCTAAAAAAACCAAATCACATTATTGACTACCATTAATGAGGTGAAGCAATTCCTCAAAATGTTTGGAATCTGAGGTAATAAGTGTAGGTACAGTAACAATTGCAGAATGGAAGAGAAAAAACTGGAGAACAACACAAAATACAAAAACCCGCAAAATAGATTTAGAACAAATGTGATAAAAGATGCAATACCAAAACATCTGGAGCACCACCTGAGCATTACAGGCACTGAAAAAATCACCACCAGTCAAAAGGCAGCTTTATTTGGGACAGTTTGCATCCTGTAACAATGCCATTAACCTCAATACACAGCAACACTTGCCTATCCCAGACTCTTGGGAAGGATTCGATAGGTGGATAAAATGGCAGATCCAAGCTGAACATCTAGCTCAGAGGTCCCCAACCTTTTGGACATCACGGACCAGTTACGTGGAGAGAGGTTTTTCCGTGGACCAGAGGGGACATGGTTTTGTGTGCTGCTTGCATCCTGCAGATGGGGCTTTGCTTGTTTGTGTGGACCGGTTGCTGGCATGCTGCAGCCTGGTACTGGACCACAAACCAGGGTTGGGGACCCCTGATTTAGTTTATTGCAATCAACTATAATTATCCATAGCTAGTTTATGCATGTCTATGTCTATGACCAAGGGAGAACAAATTATCCCCAAACAATTTTCTGGCCATCTAACTAAGCTCTCTCTCTTCTCAGAGCTAAAGATATCCACAATCAACCAGGCCTGGCTCTCAATACAGGTTAGAGAACTACCTGTTCCAAAGCAGTTTTACTGGTGTTAATAAACAAGTTATTTGAAGAATCAGCAGTGCAAGGGATCCACAGCTTACACCACAGTTGAGCCCAAAACGTCTGTTGCTAAGCAAGGCAGTTAACTGTTTAGTGAATTTTGCTCTATTTTACAACCTTTCTTGCCATGGCTGTTAAGTGAATTACTGCAGTTATTAAGTTAGTAACACAGTTGTTAATTGAATCTGTCTTCCTCATTGGTTTTGCTTGTCAGATAGACGCAAAAGGTGATCACATGACCGTGGGACACTCCATAAATATTTAATTTAATTTAATTTTAATTTAATAATATTTATATACCGCCCTTCTCCCTGAGGACTCAGGGCGGTTCACAGGGCAGAATAAAATACTAAATACAAATGTTAAAACAAGATTAAATAATTGCCCATATTAAAACAGTTGGAATAAAATTCTAAAACACCAAGTTAAAATTAAAGCACAAAATTAAAAAACCCCACCAATCCCCATCAGGCTAGGCCGGCTTGAACAAACAGAAACGTCTTGAGATCGCGACGAAAGGAGCGAAGATCGGGCGCCATCCGGAGCTCTACCGGTAGCTGGTTCCACAGCTCCGGAGCGCCCACAGAGAAGGATCTCCCCCTGGGGGCCACCAATCGACATTCTCTGATCGGTGGCACCCTGAGGAGGCCCTCTCTGTGGGAACGCACAGGGCACAGGGAGCTTGATGCTGGCAGCAGATGTTCCCTAAGGTACTCCGGCCCCATGCCATGAAGGGCTTTAAACACTGTTACCAGTACCTTGAATCTCACCCGGAAGACAACTGGCAACCAATGCAGCTCACGGAGCAGCGGTGTAACGTGGGAGTATCGGGAGACTCCCAACACAACTCTCGCGGCTGCATTCTGTACCAGTTGGAGCTTCCGGGTGGTCCTCAAGGGCAGCCCCATGTAGAGAGCGTTGCAGTAGTCCAGACGAGAGGACACGAGCGCATGAGTGACCGTGCACAAATCATCCCGGCTAAGATAGGGCCGCAACTGGCGCACCAGGCGAACCTGGGCGAAGGCCCCCCTAGTCACAGCTCCTATATGGTCTTCCAAGGTGAGCCGTGAATCTAGGAGGACTCCCAAGTTGCGAGCCCTATCTACGGGGGGTAATAGTTCACCCCCCATAGCCAGAGGTGGAACATCCGAATAAACCCGGGATGAAGGTATGCAAAGCCACTCAGTCTTGTCGGGGTTGAGCTGGAGTCTGTTCCTCCCCATCCAGACCCGAACCGCCTCCAGGCACCGGGACATCACGTTGAGGGCATCACTGGGGTGGTTTGGGGTCGAAAGGAAAAGTTGGGTATCATCAGCGTACTGATGATACCCAACTCCAAAGCCACGAATGATCTCACCCAGCGGTTTCATGTAGATGTTGAACAGGAGAGGCGAGAGGACCGACCCCTGAGGAACTCCACAAATGAGAGACCTCGCGGTCGACCTCTGTCCCCCTGCCAACACCGACTGCGAACGTCCCTGGAGATAGGAGGAGAACCACTGTAAAACTGTGCCTCCCACTCCCAATCCCCTGAGACGCCGCAGCAAGATACCATGGTCGATGGTATCGAAAGCCGCCGAGAGGTCTAATAGGACTAGAACAGAGGAATATCCCCTGTCCCGAGCCCTCCAGAGATCATTCACCAGCGCGACCAATGCCGTCTCCGTGCTGTGCCCGGGCCTGAAACCCGATTGGTACGGGTCTAGATAATCCGCTTCATCCAGGACCAGAGGGAGCTGATGCGCCACCACACTCTCAACAACCTTCGCAAGAAAGCGAAGGTTGGAGACAGGACGAAAGTTGTTTAATACAGCTGGGTCCAAGGCAGGCTTCTTGAGGAGAGGCCTCACCACCGCCTCTTTCAAGACGGCGGGGAAGCTACCCTCACTCAGAGAAGCCGATATAACTGCCTGGAACCAGCTGCGTGTCCTCTCCCGGGCTGCATAAACCAGCCAGGAAGGGCACGGGTCCAATAAACACGTGGTGGTGCTCAGCCTCCCCATGATCCTGTCCACTTCCTCTGGAGTCACAGAATCAAACTCCTCCCAGATGATATCGACAAGACTGCCAGTGTCCTGATCGTCAGACTCTGCCCAGTCAGAGTCCAGACCGGTCCGAATCCGAGCGATTTTGTCCGACAGATGTTGGTTAAACTCCTCGGCACGACCCTGCAAGGGATCCTCCCTCACCTCCTGATTTAGGAGGGAGCGAGTCACCCTAAACAGGGCGGCCGGGCGACTATCTGCGGACGCGATAAGGGTGGCGAAGTGGTTAGACCTCGCCTCCCTTATCGCAGCGAGATAAGACCTAATGTAGGCTCTTAGTCGCAATCGGTCGGATTCAGATCGGCTGGACCTCCAACCGCTCTCTAGGCCCCGTCTCCGACGCTTCATCTCCCGAAGCTCCGCAGAGAACCATGGAGCTCGACGGGATCTGCACCGTGTCAGGGGCCGCAGGGGTACAACTCGGTCAAGAGCCTCAGTGGCCGTCCTTTCCCAGGCTTCCACTAAGGCATCTGCCGAGCTGTGAGCAAGGGAGGCAGGTGGGGACCCCAGCGCTGCCTGGAACCTCTGGGGATCCATTAAGCGTCTGGGGCGGTACCATTTAATTGGTGCCAAACACCAACGGCGGGAGGTGGCAAAACGGAAGACCAGCCGCAGGAGATGATGATCGGTCCATGACAGGGGCATAATAATTGGAGAGCCCCCACCAAGATCATCTAACCACCGTCCAGATAAAAAACCTAGGTCAAGGGTGTGGCCTCCCTCATGAGTCGGTCCCGAAATTACTTGCGTCAGGTCCATGGCCGTCATGGAAGCCATGAACTCCCGAGCCAACTCAGATGATCCTCCCAGCGATGGTAGATTGAAGTCCCCCAAAACTATAAGTTTCGGGAACTCAACCACCAGCCCAGAGAGGACATCGAGCAGCTCAGGCAGGGCTGCTGCTGCGTGACTAGGCGAAAGGTACACCAGCAGCAAGCCCAACTGCGCACCAGGGCCGCATCTCAAAAAGAGAGACTCACACCCGACTATCTGAGGAACAGTGGCCTCCCGCGGACACAAGGTCTCCCTCATAACAACAGCCCCACCCCTACCCTGAGCCCGAGGCCGGTGCAGCACCCGGAAACCTGGTGGGCAAAGGTCAACCAGAGGAATCCCGCCCTCTGGGCCCAACCAAGTCTCCGTGATGCAAGCCAGGTCCGCCTGCTCACCCTCGACCAGATCACGAACGAGAGGAGCCTTATTAGAGACGGACCTGGCGTTCAAATACACCAGCCGGAGCTCAGGGGGCTGCACACCCTCACTCCCGGGACCTTGGGGTAGAGCCAGAGGGTCGGAGTGCCCCACCGCTTGTAAGCAGCGGAGAGGCCTTCCCTGAGATCGATACGGCCCTCTGCTCCTACATCTGCTGCCATTCCCTGATGTCGTGGGAATAGGTAACCCCACGACCAGCCCTGGAGCCCCGGAGGTGACTGACCCCCGCTCCTCCCCCCTGCGATCTCCATCGGCCCTAGCCAGAACAGCGGTAGTTGGATAGTCCCCCTTATCCAAACAACCAAAAGAACCGTCCCGCCTCCCTAACCCCCTAAAAAATTTTGAAAGAAAAATAATCAGGGGCCTCTTATTAGGTCTACGTCGAAGGCCCCTACCCGTGCCCAGCCAACTCTCAGGGTCCCAATAAATGGGCCCTTCCTCGAGGTTATAATCGGCTGGCAAGGCGGGTCGCACCCAGGAGGGGGGAGCACCCCTGAGGGCGCACAAGTCCGTGGAAGAATATTTAAAGGAAGGCATAAATAGCAGTCCGGATCGAATCGCAGGCAGTCCATAGATAATAGTCCATGAGGAGGATCTATTCGGAGAGGGAGTCCCAGGCCTCCGTCCAGCCGCTGCCACTCAGCTGGATAAACCCCCCGGGCAGGCCTACCACCGTCCTCTCACTACGGCCACAGAGCCAATTCTCGGGGGGGATGGAAGTCTGGAGCAACCGCACTGGGTATGGCCTGCCCCATAGAGCTCTCACCTCTAGGGGCAGCAGATGTAAATTCGGCCATCCTCTCACAATGGCTAATACCCAGAGTTCTCTGTCCTTTGGGGTATAAGGGGCAACGCGCAGTCGATTGTAAGAGCAAAAACAAGCCATCATAGTCAGTTCTGATAACAGCCAAGTCCCCCGTTGTCCCGTCATTCCTAGAGGTTGTAACTGACCACCAGTCCATAGGCCCTCAGTTCCATAATTATTGGGGCCTTCCAGACTGTGGTCAACAAAGATTGGCTCCCCCAGGTCCATTAAATTCCCCGCCGGTCTTCCAAAGTCCTTCGAAATGACCCAAGTCCACAAGGCTCCACTGGGCTCCACCGGGATCCACCGGCTAGCCCAGGAACCTTCAGGGCCATCAGAAGCAGTGGGGGTGCCAACCCATCTGGGATATGCAGAACCAACCGGGGGGCCGGCAAACCGGCCATAACGCCATTGCTGAATCATCGGAGCCGCTGCCGCTGGGCCGCTATGGACACCGCCGCCATCACCGTAGCCACCGGAACGCCACCAAGGCCGCACACAATCCGGGGAGAGCCACCGCCACCGCCGATGAAAAACGGGCCAAAAAGGCCCAGGCGGCAGCGGGACAAACGGTTCGGTAAAAGCAGGCCAGACCACAATAGTCGATGGTAAAGTGGCCCGAAAACGGCCCGGGAACAACGCCGCCGCCGTCGCCATTAGGATAACCCAAAGCGTCATCGATGCAGGCAAAAAGCAGGCAGAAAGCAGAGGCAGGCCGGTCGAAAAGAAAACGATAGAAAAGGCGGGCCAAGCAGCTCGCAAACAGCTCCGTCGCCGCCGCTGCAGCACCGCCGCCGCCAGCCGCCGGGAACTCCAAACGCCGCCGAAGAAGCCAAGACCGCCCGACATAGCCGGAAACTCCCGACGACCAGCTGAGCAGCTGAGCAGATAGCAAACAGTTGCCAAGCATCTGTTTCGATCACATGACTATGGGGATGCTGCAGTTAAGTGTGAAAAATGGTCATAGGTCATTTTTTTTCAGTGCCATTGTAACTTTGAATGGTGACTGAATGGTTGTTAGCTGAGGACTACCTGTAATGGAGTCAATATGATAGACAGAGGAAAAGGTATTGCCAGTACACTAAACCGAAAAGATGTCTCTAAGAGTGTAGCTGAATATCAACCATCTGAAATGTATGAATAGTTATGTTAACATACATTACCATTTAGAAGAAATTCAAGGTAACGCCCATAGTAGAGATCTCCCTCAAGAATTATAGAACACTGTGAGGAGCAATGTTAAGTTCGGAGAAGGTATAATAATTGAAGACAGGACTAAACCTAAGTCTCCCAATCTATGTGGTAAGAGTAGTAGAAATTGCTACTAAACTTTTCACAAAGTGGCAAAGGATATGGTTACAAAATGCCACATAGCCTGGCACAGAACTGTTCCAAAAATACCGTAATTATGAAACAGTTAAGAGGTTAATAAATAAATGAGACTATGGATGAATTATTATTAAAGGGCCCAGCTACTATCTCAAAGATAGTAAGAGTCAGAGACATGACTAAGAGAAATTTTTCAGGGGGCCAAGACTGAAAAATTATAGTCATTCTTTTCCACATGATAGAATACATGAACACAGGTATAATTTGCTGTTCCTAAAGTATCAAGAACAAGTTACTCCTTTTTACAAAACCAGGTTTTGGTCATAAATGCAAAAGAAATAGTATACATAAGTATATAATCAAAGAATCTGTTTTCATGACCAGTAAAGTAGTGCAGGTAGTCCTTGACTTATGACCACAATTGAGCACAAAATTTATGTTGCTAAATGAGACATTTGTTAAGTGAGTTTTGCCCCATTTTATGACCTTTCTTGCCATAATTGTTAAGGGAATCATTAAGTAAGTAACATGCTTGTTAAGTGAACCTGGCTTACCCATTAATTTTGCTTGTCAGAAGTTTGCAAAAGCTGATCACATGACCCTGGGACACTGCAATCGTCATAAATAAGAACCAGTTGCCAAGCATCCAAATTTTAATTATGTGATCATGGGGACACTGCAATGGTCATAAGTGTGAAAAATGGTCATCTTTTTCAGTGCTATTGTAACTTTCAACAGTCACTAAGTAAGTCAGGGACTACCTGTGTTTCATACCAGATATTTTATATGTGGCTGTATGACTGAACAGATATTTTAACAATCAAGTATCTGACTAAAAAAAAAGGAAGAGATTGCTTCCAAATGGAGTTCCTAACAAGGGTAGACAGTGTCATGGAGCAAGTTGTGTGATAACCCTATTGCAACTTGCTTCAATCTTGTCATAGCTATAGTATTTCTTTTATTGCCTTGGTCTTCAAGGTACTATCTTTTACAGTCTCTGATTTTACTATTACTACAGAAAACCACCAGTCCATAAGTTCTTAATCACTACTGCTCTGTTTTAAAGATAAACTTGAATAGTATGTATGCAGGTATGTGTATCAATGTATGTATGTATGTATGTATGTACGTATGTATGTATGTGTTATTTCATTTAGAAACTACCCATATCCCTCACAGAGTTAGGGAGTTATGTTAGAGAGTTAGGGAGTTAAGTTAGTATTTTTACTCAGTTACTGAACTATCATAATATAATTGCTAGGACTAGAGAAAAAGGTTTCAATTTGGAGAGACAGTAAGTGGTTATTCATAAGATGGAACATCAGAGAAAATAGCTGAGAAAGGAATTGGGCAAAGTTTTGAGCCTATTTAAAACAAAGTACTGGTAAAAGAAATGCATTGATTATTTATTGTACCTAAAAACTTGTACGTGATTATTTTTGTTTTCTAGGATATTTGAAGATTCACATTCCTCCATTTGGAATGGGTTTTTAGATTTTTCTTCCTTAGTTACCTCTGCTCCCAAGGAGACTCAGAGAACAAAGACCATGTATGTTAGCAAATTCCTCCCTGGCTTTCTAACTTCAAGAGGAAGAAAATTGTGCGGGCAAGAGTTTTAATAATCTGTCCCTTCAAGGCTTTTATACTATAGTTAGAAGATATTAGGTTATGGCCCCTTGTGTTTGTTTACTAATCCAGCAGAAGTGTCTGGACACTTGCTTGGCTTATGCCACCTATTATAGTTTGTTTGGTTTTTGTTTTTTTACATGTTTACTGCATTAATATAAAATCTGATCCTCAGAATAACACCATGCTATTTTCTTCTGACAGCCATTTTACCAAGCTGTTAATTTGAACCCAATTCCTGAAAAAAAAAGACATACGGTATGTCTTTCTTTTTCAGTTATTCAACCTTATAAGTAATGAGACAAAATAATATTAATCCTTATCAATATGACTCATAAAGAAGACATATTTACTAAAATGAAAGTAAACAGACTTCAGGCTTATAGGACCTATTGTTTGCAAGAACCTGGCTCAGACATGCTTATTTTCCTGAATCATGGCTGTCTCTTTCAAGCAGCCTAATGAATATTGTTCTACTTACTCAATCTATCTGCATGTGCAGAAGGATCTCTTCCTGCTCAGTCTCTGAAATAGTTGATTCAGCCTGCTACTGTGCTTTTGTAATGGTAGCTGGTTATCTGACTGCTCCAAAATGCCAGGCTCATCCTCCAGCATGTTTTTCTATTTCTGAGCCTCATCTGAGCCTCATCTGAGCCTTGGTGGAGCAGTGGGCTAATGCCTCCTTAAGTAACACCAGCTGCCTGCAATTAGTGCATGTTCACATCCCACCAGGCTCAAGGTTGACTCAGCCTTCCATCCTTCCGAGATAGGTAAAATGAGGACCCAGATTGTTGGGGGCAATAAGCTGACTTTGTAATAATGCCGCTTGGGAGGCCCAAAAGCCCTAATAAGCAGGCATATACATAGAATGAAGGCTACTGCTAAGCTTGTAAGCCGCCCTGAGTCTTTGGAGAAGGGCGGGATATAAATGGAATTAAAATAAATAAATAAAAAAAATCTACAGATAACTGAGATCCCAGTGGCAATGCAATTAGTGCAGACATGTCAAACACAAGGCCCGGGGGCCGGATCCGGCCCGCGAAGTGGTTTCATGCAGCCCGCGAAGCCATCCTGGAAACAGTGAGGAAACGGCCCCCGCTGCCTTGGCCCTGGCCCAGAGACCCTCCTTCTGCCAGATGTTTTTGTACCTCCCCCCTGTATGCTGTTTCATCTCCACCTGTAATAAGACCAACTATGGTGGTATCATCTGTGAACTTAATTATCACAACAGATGGGTCGGACGATACACAACACATGTGTACAATAAGTACAGGTAGGGGCTAAGCACGCAGCCCTGTGGTGAACCGGTGCAAATCTTCAGGGGAGTGGATAAAACAGACCAGACCCTCACTGTTTGTAGTCAGTTCCTGAGAAAGTCTTTAATCCAATCGCAGATGGAGGGGGGAAAATTCAAGTCAGTCAGCTTTTCAATGAGAGTGCTCGGCAAAATGGTGTTGAAAGCCGAGCTGTAATCAATGAAAAGCATCCTGACATAACTTCCAGGTTTCTCTAGATGGCTTGCTACAGAGTCTAGAGCAGTAGCTATGGCATCGTCTGTCGACCTGTTCCCCCTGTAGGCAAATTGATGTTTATCGAAGTCCAGTGGGAGGCATGTCCTAAGATGTTGGAGAACCAGTCTTTCGAAGCATTTCATCACTACAGACATTAATGCAACAGGTCTGTAGTCATTCAGGCACTCAACTGCTGTTTTCTTTGGGACTGGGACAATGGTAGCTGCTTTCAAGCATAATGGTACACAGGCTGTTGTTGTTTTTTAATCCCATTTATATCCCGCCCTTCTCCGAAGACTCAGGGTGGCTTACAATCTAAGAAGCACAAATCAATGTGCTTAGGAATAGCCTTCATTCTATGTATATGCCTGCTTATTAGGGCTTCCCCCCCCCCCAGCGGCATTTTTACAAAGTCAGCTTATTGCCCCTGACAATCCTCATTTTGCCTACCTTGGAAGGATGGATGGCTGAGTCAACCTTGAGCCTGGTGGGACTCGAACCTGCACTAATTGCAAGCAGCTGGTGTTACTTAAGGAGGTGTTACTTAAGGAGGCATTAGCCCACTGCTCCACCAAGGCTCTTGCAAGGAGATGTTAAAGATCCTTGTCAGGACCCCTGCTAATTGGTCGACACAATTCTTAACCACTATCCCCAGCACCCCATCTGGGCTTGCAGCTTTGCTGGGATTCACAGCCTTCAGTACAGCTCTCACTTGGTGTTCACACAGGGTGAGTGGCTGAGAATCAGAAGGCCGGCCAGCAGAAGCTACGGGGTCTGGTCTTTTCACCTCGTAGTGAGCGAAGAAGATATTCAGCTCCTCTGCCAACAAGGCATTGGTATTAACCATGTTCCTCGTATTGCCCTCGTGGTTGGTTAGGTGCTGCAGTCCCTGCCACATTGTTGTCTGCTAGGTGGTTCTCCACCTTGTGTTTATATTGTTGTTTTGCCATCCTAATGCCTCTTCTGAGATTTGCCCTGCCCTCTCTGTATGTGTTCGTGTCCCCTGCCTTAAAGGCAGAATCCCGGGCTCTCAGGAGTGTTCGTACCTCTGCAGTCATCCAGGGTTTGCAATTCCCATAAACTCTAATGCACTTTTCTGTCAGTGCATGTTTTGATATAAGAGAGTACGGCATCCGTGTATACATTCAGGTCTTGATCTTCGAATACACTCCAGTCAGTGGTTTCAAAGCAGTCCTGCAACTGACTGAGAGCACCCACTGGCCAGGTTTTAACCCTTTTCGTGATTGTCTGAGTTCTTTTCCTGAGAGGGACATGCTTTGGGCACAACAGGAGTGAAAGATGGCCGGATGTACCCAGGTGGGGGAGAGGGAATGCTCTGTATGCAAAACGCACTTGAATCACCGTTCTCTTTCATTTTTCCCTATTTGTTCCTTCTTCTCTGGATGTATTCTGAACTTCATTAACTTTTAATTATTATTAATTTAAAATTTGAAATTTTGATCACGAATGTCATGCAGCCTGAACAGATATTAATTCAACCTTTTTTGAAGGGAGTAGAGAAATTACTTCAATCTGCTTTTTTATGCCCTGGGGGCTGTCAGGTCCAGAGCGGGTCAGCCACTAGTTCAAGACCAATTGGCTACTTTCTGTCCAGGGAAAAGCACGAGCTTGCTGCCTCAGCTTAACTGCAGCAGCCCAGGGTGCCTAAGGTTTCTGCAGAGCAGAGGGAACTCCTGTCATGGTGCTCTTTCTCAGCCTCCACTATGGCAACAATCTTTGCTGCGGCTACGGTATTAAGCTGAGGCAGGGAGGCGGTGCAGGACTCCTTGACAAGTTTCAAGCCCAGAGTTTTGGTGATTGGTCACTAAATTAATTATTTAGTTTTAAAATGTAATGTTTATATATTGCTATATTTTATTGTATTTTCTTAAATGTTACCCAGCTGCATTTTAATCCAATTCAGCCCACACTCAGGACTTTTGTGGGCCACATTCAGGCTGCATGTTTGACACTTCTGCTCTGGTCTATAGAGTTGTTTTCATTATTTCTTAAGAGGGAAATTAAAAATTGTTTCAACATGCTTTTAATATAATTTAAACAGGAATTTTCCTGTAATCCCCACAGTAAATAGAGATAGAGCAGCAGCTATAAATAATATTATGCTACAGATCCAACAAAAAGCACATGTCTTTCAGTGGGGACTAAGCAACCCTTTGGATTTCTCTCACTGTTTTGGGTTATGACAGGATGAACTGGATGAACTCCGGGCTGAAATGGAAGAGATGCGTGACAGCTATCTTGAAGAAGATGTTTACCAACTACAGGAACTTCGACGAGAGCTGGATCGTGCAAACAAGAACTGTCGTATCTTGCAGTATCGTCTCAGGAAAGCTGAACAGAAAAGCTTGAAAGTTGCACAGACAGGTCAGGTGGATGGAGAACTAATCAGAAGCTTAGAACAAGATCTAAAGGTGGGTGAAGAACTTAGATCTAGTGGTATTTAGGCAGAATAAAGTTTTCTGCCTAATTGCAAAATGTATGTTATCTTGACATTTCAGAACTAGAACGAGAATTACATTTTATATATGGGAATCAAAGAGTTCTTTGTATTGTAAATGTCAATTTATTTATTAACTTGATTTCTATACTACCCCAATCTCATAACTCTGAAAGAATACATAGATATCCAAGTGACCCCTATGACAAAAATGTCTTACTTATAGTAGGTATACTATTTCATGTATAGGACAACCAAGCTACAATTGTTTATGTATTGGTCATCTCACATTTTGATAACTATAATGTGTTCTATATGGGAAACTTGGGTCTCTTTTGGAACCAGTACCTTGTCTAGAATACAACAGTGAAGTAGCTGACTGAAGCACCTGTCCATACACATTGTTCAACTTGTTTTGAAACAACTGCACTTGATAACTTTGTTACCAAGCCAGGTTTAATCTAGGTTTTCATATATTGATATAACTTAATTTATGTATTCATTTATTAGAATTATATTCTGCCTTTGGTTTGTGCAATTCAAGGCAGGATTCATAATGCTGTTCTCTCCTGTTTTCCCATACTGTAACAACAACCCCATTGAGACCACCATAATTAACGGGTCTGGCCTATCATTACATGGCATGGGTCCGGAATACCTCGGGGACCACCTGCTGCCGGCGTCGACTCCCCTCCGCCCTGTGCGTTCCCACAGAGAGGGCCTCCTCAGGGTGCCTCCGGTCAGAGAATGCCGGCTGGTGGCCCCCAGGGGGAGGGCCTTCTCTGTGGGTGCCCCGGCCCTGTGGAATCAACTGCCGGTTGAGCTCCGGATGGCACCGGATCTCCGCTCCTTCCAGCGTGGGTTAAAGACCCATTTGTTCGAACAAGCTGGCCTGGCCTGATGGGGAGTTAACTAGGGTTTTAATATTTGTATATTTTTTACTGTTTTATTTTGGGCAATAATTTAATTCTTTTTTAACTTTTGTACTTTTGTAGTTTTATTATATGCCCTGTTCACCGCCCTGAGTCCTTCGGGAGAAGGGCGGTATAAAAAATTAATAATAAACTATTAACTAACTATTAAATTTATCAGAGGAAACCCTTCTACATGTTCTCAGACACACTGCAGTTACTCACAGGCTTTTTCTGTGGTGGTGTCTATACTCTTCAATATTCTCATCAAAGCTTTGTAAGGCAACAAATATTACATATTTATATTCAGTTGAAGATCAGTCTCTTTGCCTAGATTTTCCTTTTAATTTAATTTAATTTAATTTAATTTATTGAGATTTTTATACCGCCCTTCTCCCAAAGGGACTCAGGGCGGTTCACAGGGCATAAATATAAACACCAATACAAACATTAAAAAATAATTAAATTAATGCCCAAGTTAAAACCAGAATACTAAAACAAACCAATAAAAAACCCAAGTACCCCCATCAGGCCAGACCCGCTAGTTCAAATAAATGGGTCTTCAACCCGCGACGGAAGGATCGGAGGTCTGATGCCATCCGGAGCTCGACCGGCAGTTGATTCCATAACGCCGGAGCACCCACAGAGAAGGCCCTCCCCCTGGGGGCCACCAGTCGACATTCCTTGACAGGAGGCACCCTGAGGAGGCCCTCTCTGTGGGCGCGCACAGGGCGGAGGGGAGTCGACGCCGGCAGCAGGTGGTCCTCGAGGTATCGCGGACCCATGCCATGTAGGGACTTAAAGATCATAACCAAAACCTTTTATAAATGTTGGATAAATAGTTCTGTGCTATTTCTTTCCTTTTTGTTCAATTTTTTAATAAATATTTTAAATCCGTTTTTAAAAACATATATTTAATAATTTTATGATACTGTTTTGAGATACTTAAAGAGATATGGAGATATATAAAATTAATGCAAAAGGGCATGTTTTAATACTGTATAATTGTACTTTAAAACTTAGAAACACTTCTTAAATGAGGTGCTACCTTTCTAATTTTAGGGAAATGTTCCTGTGAAGTAGCATTGAAATATCCCTTCCATTATGTGCAGTTTGAAGGGCTGTGTTATAAAATGGTTCAGAACTGGGCCTAGTTTTTCACTGCTTGAATAAATACTTTTTCATTGCTCCAAATTGTGCTGAATAAGCATTATTAGAAGAACAAAAGACTACATATATATAGCAAGGTTCTTTTCTACTATATTGTGATAGGTACTTTCTCTGTAATAATAAAGATATTTTTTTAATTGAAAAAAATGGAAACCAAATTTTATACGACTTATTATGTCATACTAATTATGATATTAATTGGTTTTTAATACTTCAAGAACTTAACCTTGTAGTTTACATTAACTTAAGAATATTGTGGGATAACTAATTTAAGAATATTGTGGATAATACTGATCTTCAAGTGTTTAAATTTGTTTAACGCTAATATATTACTACTACTACTACTATTACTACTAGTAATGTGTGATTATTTGCACATAACTGTATTTTTAGTTAGCATTTTTCAGTTTTCATTTCAGAATGAAACAAGAATTTAAAGAATTGAGGTATTAAAGAAAAAAACATGTAAATCATGTGGATAATGGACGGCTTTATTTAAAAGTTTTTATGGGACATTTTGGAGAAAGAAATGTATATATAATATTTGGCCATATTTGTTATGATCTCTGTTTCCTTATATTGGATTTGGAAGACTTTTTTCTTTACCAGGAAGAGCACTGTTCCTTTCATAGCACTTCAACCAGTCGAAAAGAGAAAAACACTTATTTGTTGATATTTTGCCATGACTATGTACTAATTCCACACTGCTTTGTAGATTCAAACCAACATTTATCTATTCTTTATTTAGGTAATGAAAAGTCTTTTTAAGTTATTAAGTATGATTGTGTGCTTTTTAAAAAAAAATAGGTAGCCAAAGATGTATCTGTCAGGCTGCACCACGAACTGGAAAATGTGGAGGAAAAGCGCGCTAAAGCAGAGGATGAAAATGAAGTTCTTCGTCAACAAATCATTGAGGTGGAAATATCCAAACAGGCATTGCAAAATGAGCTAGATAAATTGAAAGAGGTAAGTGGCAACAACGTTGCTTTGGGGATTAGAAATAAAGTGAAAAGCTGTCATAGCATTTGTCAATGTTCACAGTGTGAGGGATATGGGCAGTTTTTGAATCTGATAAATAAACAGCAAATTGGATCCTATATTAAAACATACATCAAAATGACAAACTACAGGCATGGATCATTTAAAGAACAAATTAGTATAGAACATTTACATTTGATGACTATGGATCAGGCCACCAACTACTAATCACAGAAACACACATCAGGCTGATATTTGTAGCTCAGGGTTGAAATGCATGGCCCTTGGTGCTCTCTGAGCTTGCTTGTGTTCTTGCAGACATTTCATTACCCAAACTAGGTAGCATCATCAGTGCTAATAAGGAATGGGGTTTGCTCTCAGCTTATATTCCGGTGACTTGCCTTGTCAGTGTTGGTGGGAGTGGTCTTGGAGGGTTGTTTACTGTTAGCTTAACTGGCAGTTCCTTGATTGGAGTATTGTTTACTTGTTGATTGTTGGTTTGATGTTAATCTTGGTGTTGATTGCTGGGGAGGTGTTTTTGGTCTTTTTGTTCATTTTTGTGACTTATCGATTGTCTCTTTTGTACAGTGTGTAAATGTTATTTATGTCTATCAATCACCAAATAGGAAATCCCCATACACCCCTTGAAGTAAAAAAAAACACTGTAATAGTCTTCTGCCAATAAATAGAAAAACTGCATGGCTCATAGATTGGAAAAGGTGTATCTACAGTGGAAAAGTCTACATACCAGGTTTTGGAGATGTAAAAAAAATCAGACCAAGATAAATGATTCCAGAATTTCTTTTCTACCTTTAATATAACATATAAATTATGCAACTCAACTGAAAAACAAATTGATATATTTTAGAGGAAAAACTAAAAACTTAAAATAATGTGGTTGCATAAGTGTGCACACCCTCTTATAAGTAGGAATGTAGATCTAGGCAATCTCACCAAAGACAAAGATGAAAGTCAAACTGTGCAACCCAATAGTATTACCTTATGATGTACAGATGAGAGGGATATGCAAAAGAAAAAGGTAGTAGACTGGCTCCCTTGAGCTATGGTGCTGGACAAGATCGTTTTGCATTCCTTTCACGGCCAAGAGAACCAACCAATACTAAAGGAAGCAAGATCATGAAATAAAAGCTATCATATTTTGGACGTTTCATAAAAGCTGATGCATCTATGCTGGGCAAAGTGGACAAAATAAGAAGAGACTAACAGTGCGTGAGAGCATAGGCAGAATACCAGAAGCTACAGAAATGCACCTGCGAGAATTGCATAATGTGTGAGACACAGAATGGCTTGGGAAGCTTTTATCCATGGGGTCACCAGGAGTTGGCTAAAACTCAACAGAACATGACAACAACATATTCCTCTGTAATCTTAGCGCAATCCATTTTTATGTAACATCTGTATATATTTAGTTACAAGAAAATCTGGATTTTCAATTGATCTGAAAATGCAGCATTTTGAAAGATTAGCTGATATACTCCACTTTTTCCTAACATGATGCTTTCCAGATGTTCAAGTTATTGTATGCTGGAAAGAAAAATGATGGCAAGAATATGTTCCTTACATTTTATAATTAAGCCATGGTTATATAGTTCTGCACCACTAAAACTATTCCAACCATTAGTTTTTAACAAGATACTATAGCATTTTTGTATGTTAAATGCTTTTCAGATCTCATTCATTTCTTGCTAACTTGTTTTACAGCATTATGACAAGTCATTCTGCAGCTGCCACTCTATTTTTAATCCTCCTTACATTTTGTCTGTACAACAATATTGCCCTCGATAAGAAAGCAGGATTTATTTTCTGGGCAACAACCATAGTGAACAGCTGATGGTAGTCTTTTATTTTGTGGGCCTTATGAAAATAAAAGGATCATTAAGCAAGTAACATAAGAGCTAGATTTATTTCTGTAGTTAGAAATGCCACAACCACTTTTCTGCATGTTTTACATACTGCACATACAGAAGTGGGAAAACTAGTTATATAATTCAAAACATTTATTATAATGAATTGTTACTTAAAATGCATACCCATGTTAAGAAACTTAAAACTGTGCTCATCTTTGCCCTAATAATACTAAACATGTGAAGAAAACACAAATACAAAACAGCAAAAGCAATCTTTAGCATCACAAAGCCCTGATTGTGGTTTTCTTGTAGAACTATCTGTGATATTGTAGTGTTGCTACAAAAGAAGGGTGATTATACCATGGTACCAATCAGTTAATGAAGATTTATGACAGCTGTGTGCAACATGGTCCCATCACTTGATATTTTCTGAGCTATTATTTGAAACAAATAAGGGAATAACAAATTTTTGAACCAAGACATTCATTCTTTCCATTGATTCACAAGCATCAAATAAATGTTAAATTAAATAGTTAACAACTTTTTCAAGTACCTTACTTAAGAATATAGTTATAAAGAAAGATGAAGCTGTAAAGCATAATAGTTATAAAGAATGTCACAATCACAGCAATGAGCACATGCTATCTCCTAAAAGGCAAATGTATCTGCTATTCCTACCAGTTCTGTGTTCTACAAGTAATCCTTGAATTACAATGGTGGTTGGGAGCAGAATTTCTATCATTAAGCAATGCAATTGTAAAGTGTAACCATGTTGTTTATTGACAGCAATCCATGCAGTCTAGGTTGCTGTCATTAACTGAATCCCACTATCATTAGATGAGGAAATTTCCTGTTGCCTTCCCACAGCCAAAGTCATCGGTGAAGGCTCATAGGCAAGATAGTGGCTTCTGTTAACTGGGAAGGGAACAAGGAATGGGCAGGGGTGTTGGGAATAGTGCACAAGAGACACCCTGCACATTAGGAAGGATGCAAGAGGCACTGCATGGGTCAAGGAGAGTTTGTGAGAAGTGTTGCATGGGTTGGGAAGTGTACATGGGGCTGATCGGGGGATGCGCAAGTGGCTAGTGCAGCATAAACACAGAGGTACTTGGGAAGATTGCATGATTGGGGGAGATTTACTGCAGTAATTTGTAATCTTCCCTGCTGACTTTCCCTTCAATTTTTGAGGAATCCAGCATGGAAGATTATGTGATTGCAGGACACTTGACAACTGGTCATAAGTGTGAACAGGTTGTTAAATATCCAGTCAAAAACGCGTGACCACAAAAGTGCTGGGATGGCTGGAATTCCAAGGACCAGTCATAACCACCGTTCATTAAGTTCCATAGTAGGTTCAAACAGTTGCTGAACAAATGGTCATAACGTGAGCCGTACCTGTATAGGTGGAGTCATAAATAACAATTATTAGGCCAAATATCAAGAACATATTCATCTGTTTGCACTACTTCAAGTAACCAGAGTTTCAAAGGAATTGATGTAAGGAGGATATGTATGCATAAAGTTGAATAGTTTTATTTCTAAAGTGCTTTTCAGGTAAGTCAGAATAGTTATCTGAAGGCTTCAATTCTTTATTTATTCCAATAGGTATTAAAAGTCTTTAAACCATACAATACTATTCCACTGGCTATTCAAGGATGCTGTGCCTTCTTGCTACCTTTATTGCTATATGAACAGTAAAAGAATGAGTTCTAAGCTACGTTCACTTTTCTTATTTGCACCGAGTTTCCTGAGATCTACTATTTAAACTCTTTGTTTTACTCTAACAATTTCTTCAAAAATGTTCTAAAAAAGAGGGAACAATCTGTGAGCTGCAGATTGGAAGACTGGCCTGACTGACCTGGAATTCCCCAATCAGACTAATTGGCCAGCTTCCAAATCTTATTGGCAAATAGTCTGATCACAACAATGTGATAAATGACCTTCCTCCAAAACTGATGAATCTGATGAAGCAGATTCAATGTGAATTGTGAAGTTTCCAAAACGTCCCGTAGGCTTTCTGGCACTGCCCCTGAATCATTCTACTAGCTCAGGAAGATGACTGACGATTTGGGCAATAAGGTAAACTATATACCATCAAACTCTTCATTTTTTCTCTATGACTTAATATTAGGTACATATCCTAAAATTTTAACATCATAGACTGGCTTTGTGAGGACAATGGAATGTTTATTGACCATGGTCATACCTTCCACTTACCTCTTCAGTCCATTCTTATGCTACACTGAGAACTGATAGGCACAGCAGGGTTAACCTTGTAGCCAACTAACCACTAGAAGCTAACCACCAGATTACAAGAACACAAGGGCATACATTCAGTTTTGCAGCTATTAAGATTGTTGGCTGAGCAGTACAAAAATAGCCAAGGAAATTAATGAAGCCTGGGAAAGTGACCCCTTGTCAATCAACAGGAGTGCCGATTTACCACTAGCTTTTCAGGTATTTAAGAGGCAAGGACTTGGCAGCACAAGGAAACAACAGCCAACGACTTAATAACTGGCTATCAACACTCCAAACAATGATAAAAAAGCCACATACAACCAGGCACCATGTAAATATTACACATAGAATAGCCCAAAGCACACATTCTGGTGAGAGAGAAGTTCCCTCAGGATGGGCTTCAGCACAAGTCCAAAGGCTCGGAAGACTAAACCTCTGGTCCCAGGACTGACCCAGATTGAATCCTGCAACATTATCCTGGGACACGCATATTTGCCTTCATTCATTGTAGCCAACTTTCCAGGTCTCTTGTCTTATTACAAGTTCATTATCCTCATTCATACACCATAAATGTTTTATTTTGATCAATTTAGCATTAATAACAATAAGATGGAGGATAGAGTTATAGAGAAATGTGGATTCTGATCACTTGGTCAATGTTTAGCAATTTTCCCTTTCTTGTGCCAGTCCACTTCACTGCTATATTTTCATTTGAGAGGGGTTTTTTATTTAAAATTTATTGCAATAGTTTTTATGACAGCCCCCCACCCAATATATATTTATCTTTTCATCCCTTCCCAATATTTATGAAACTTGTGACCATTCCAATAGTTATTCTGAAATTTGTAGGATCAGTGTTTATTACATCCCAATTAGTAGGCTAATACTTAGGGATTCAAAACATAATATTCTCTCTTTATAATATGCTATCTTGCTACAGATTAGTAGATAAGAAAAAGTCTTCTGGCAAACTGATGGGCTGCTCCAGGTAGTTGCCTCTGGCATTATTTGTAAATAATGTAGCCTGGAGCTTAATCATCAATATGACTAACTCCTCCAGGTTGTAATGGAGAAAATCATAGAGTATAATCCTAAACATTTACCTTGGAGCAATTTCCATTGAATTTACATCACAGTAGATCTATATCAAGTAGATACCGTAAGTCAATTATTTATAAAACATGTTTTAAACTGGTGTCTTTATAGTAATGCAGCAGAAGACTGCCCCTTATTTCATTACCACTTCTATCACTGACAGGACAATAAAAAAGGTAAAGGTTCCCCTGCACATGCGTGCTAGTCGTTTCCAACTCTAGGGGCCGGTGCTCACATGACCACGGAGATGTCCTCGGACAACCACTGGCTCTTCAGTTTTGAAACGGAGACAGGACAATAGTACAAAGCCAATAAACTTTTTTATTTTTTAAAGAAAGTTGAATTACTTCATCTCATAATTAACCAAGCTCAGTGGTGAGATTCAGCCAGTTAACACCAGTTCAGCAGAACCGGAAGCTAATTTTTTGTTGCCCAGGCCCAGAATGGACTTCCGGAAGCAACATCCACACAGAGAACTAGTTGTTCACATAATTGAATCCCACACTGACCAAGCTAAAAACTGTTCGATGCAGCAATGCTTTATATAACAATCCATCATGTGTTATAAGAAGGGAGTCAGAGGTCGACAGAATTTAACATAATTTATCTGTAGTTTAGTAAGACCAAATTATTTACATAAGTTTGGTGTATTGTTTAAGAAAATCTTCTTGAATTATCTTAAAAGAATGTTACCCTGCATGTAAAACATTCATAAAATCCTGAAAAACTATGGGATTATTTAAAATAATAAATCTATGAGTTTTAGTGTCTAAAAGATAATTAGAAGTATAATATATAATGTTATAAAGTTTTATTGTTTTTTTTATATGTATGTATTTTTTTGCCCTGATGTAGACAAAAAGAACTTAACATTTATGTAACAGGTTTCAAATACATAATCTTAGAGTGAGTACAGCATGGGAATCATTTTATAAAACATATTGCTTTCCAGAACTGATGCAGATTTATCCATCACACATTAATATAATCCTTCAAATAATCCTCTAAATCAGCCTTACTCAACCTTTTCACCCTAGAAGAACATTTGAAATAATTTTGAAGTCTCGGGGAGCCCCTACATAAAAATAGAAAACATTCGAAAGCTCATTATATATAATCCACATTTTACAATATTTACAACAACAGCAAAGTGGCAGGCCAGCAACTTAGTTGCAGTGCATAAAAATTGCCAGCACTGTAACTGCTATCACAGTGCAATTGCTATCAATGCTAGAAGCTAGAACAATGACAGTGCTTTGCCTTTTGGGAGAAATTTCAAAATATTACAGATTAAGCTATTTGATCTGATAGCCTCTATGACCATAAGATATGCAACCTAAGTTCAGGTAGTCCTTCTTTAATGACCACAATTGAGATCATCAGTTCTGTTGTTAAGTAAAGCAGTCGCCAAGTGGGAAATCATATGAATGCAACTATGCTTTCCTTTTCGCATTTCCCTGTCCTTTGCAGTGGTCACCAGGTGCTGATAGCCAGATAACAGCTCCTGTCTGTTTTTTTACCTTTGGCTTTTATTTGCTTCCTGACCATTTCCCCCCCCCCCCCCTTTTTGGAATGTTCACCCTAGCACTGAATAATTTGCCAGAAGGGAATCTATGTTTATATTTACATTCATTGGAGGGGAAAGGATTATAAGGCAATAAAGAGGCACCTAAATGCAAATACACATTAAAAGGAATACAATGACACTGGCAACCTAAAGCCCATTATGCATACAGACACTGAATTCCCCATTGTGTGTCTGCTTACTTCCCCCTTGTGTGTCTTGTAATCCCTCTTCTCTCCGAGGGGAGAGAAGAGGGGAAAAAACTAAATCAGGCACAGGAGAAGTTGCCTATATAGATGGTTTGGGTTTTTTCCCCTTTTCCCCCATGCTTGTTTATTTAAGCAATCACTTGGCTCTGTGGGGAGAGGAAAAAGCAAAAACTAGTGACTTCTGTAGGCAATCTCATGACCTATTTTTTTCTCCTCCCCCCCCAACTTGCACAGAGGAGAAATTGGAGAGGAAGGGATTACAAGAGAGTCAGCAGGCATACAGTGAAGAACTAATCAGTCTATTTGTGTTACATGCCCATGGCTCCTAGTCCTGAGCATGCTCAGGGCTGCCAGCATTACTGAATTGCATTCCTTTCAATGTGACTTCACCATTGTATACTTTCTTGTAATCCCTTCCTCTCCAATCTTGTACATTCTACAAAAGAAAAAGAAAACAGGTCAGACACAGGATATATTCTGACTGTAATGGTGATCACATGACTATGTGATGCTGTAAAGATGGTAAATATGAGCATTGGTTGTAATATTTTTTCAGCATCATCATAATTTTAATCAGTCACTGAAGAAGGCAGTCAGTAAGCAAGGCCTATCTGTATCCCTGATGTGTCAAATAGCAAATCAGAATATAGTCTCAGCATAAGCATAGTTTCTTTCTTTTCTAGTTCCATTGTGCTTTAATTTTTATTTTGCCTTTGGCCAAATTGGCCGGAAATTATGAGATTTGATATCTAATATTTATGAAAGCACTGAATTGGGAAAAGCTATGCAAAAGAAATGGCCTTTGCTTTAGGTTCTTCGTCTAGTTTGATAGAAATTGAAGAATAAATAAATTTGGAAGGTTTCCCAAATTGTTAAAATGATAAATATTGCATACTTCATAACAATTTATCATGTAAAAGCTAGCATCTTTGTGATTATAAATATTAGTAATTTTAAATTAGAATTGAGATGAACAATTTAACATTTATGTTAGATTTTAATTTTTGAACATTTTTAAAACCTAGGATACAACATTGGTGGTATTAACTAATGGACTCCTATTTAATTTCATATTAAAGTATGAAAACAAATAAAAACAAATCCACAGTATTTTTTAACTAAAATATATTACTTCGTTGTTCATTTGTTACAAATGTATTACTTTCATAAAGTAATCAGTTCATTTGATCAGTTCATTGATACCTATTCATACTTTCCTTCCTTAATTAGAGATTTACCTACTATTCTGCTACCTCTGATTGTATGTTCCCTAATCTAAACTAATGAGTGGTCATCAGGCCCAAAAGCATTAAGCAGCAGGTCTAGGTAATGGCTTCAGCAGCAGGGTAACATGATGGGGGACTTCCAGTTTGCCAAGGTGGCCACCATGGACGCTGGAAGGTGAGCTCTGTCTTCTGCGTCCAGTTTCACTTCCCTGGGGGACCCTGGAAAGGGTCGAAAGTTGCCCTGTGGGGCAACCAGGTAGCCCTTCTGCTTGATCCAGGGCAGCCCTCCAAACTGGCGGACGAAAGACCGGCCATAGCAATATGGCTCGTCACTAGGCTACAGACAGCCAAAGTCACTCTTACCACCCGGCAATTTTAAAGCAGCGCGGATGAGACTGGGTGAGATCTACCTCTGTTAAATCCTAACTATTTTCTTTACCTGCATAAGCTGCCTAAAGTACTTTCCCCCCTGTGGAGAGGGAAGGAGGATTTTTATCCCTCCCTCCAGAAACAGCAGCGACTGACTATCCAGGGGAGTTTAAAACGTTGAAAGAATTAACTTGATCCTAATTGGAATTCTATTTTTTAAACTTTGTGGACTAAAAGATTTTCCCTGCTTACTGAAGATTGGGGTTTTTACTTATAAGAAACAAGCAAAACTGAAAAGATTATAAAAACTTTGGATTTAAAAGAAAACTTTTAAGTGGTAGGGGCAACATCTTGTGGCTAAACCTGATACTACAATTCGTTATTGCTAAAAAGAGACTTGGCCAGCAGCCCAGACAATAGATAAGATTTATGTAACCTTGAGACATCAGCTGAGAGAAGCCCAGCTGTGTTTCTCAGTCAGTGACAAATATTTTTTTTTGCATTCTCTGATTGTAAAGCTCTTAACTTAATACTCTACTAACAGAATATGGATGAAGACCAGGAACAGATTCTCTCTATGTTGAAAGCAATTCATCAAACTATTCTTACAGCCACTGATGAAATAAGAGGTTATAGAAAAGAACAAGATGTCAGCCCAGATACACTAACTCAAGCTTTGACTACAACTAAAAAATCAACCATACAGAATATAACAGAAAAGGTGGAACAATTATAGATTATGACAGAAGATTCAACTGATCAACAAATACAGTCAATGGAAAACCCAGAAAAAGGACTGACAATATGGAAAAAGGAAAAGACTTTCTACATAAATCAGAAGGAAACTGAGGGTAAAGAAGAAGAACAGATTGAAGAGAAGATAAACAGTTCAGGACAACTACGTTGAGATGGAAAAATAGAGAGACCATTTGTTGGTCCTTTCAAAAAAATGGCGACCGGATGGTTTTTTCTACGTCAAATAATCTATGCAGCACAGGGAGATTTGTTTGGTGACTGAAAAGCGTGGACATGGAAGATGATTTTTCTTCAGAAAATGGAGGACTTGGACTGCCGGACTGGATGCTATATTACCAAGCAACCATATTAACAAGGATAAAAGACAGAATTTGACCAGATGAAAAATTGATTTAAAAACTTTATAAATATAGTTTGGCAGAACTAGAAGAAAAGCTTTGTAGGGTAGAGGAAAAAAGATGGAGGCAAACAGAACTGCCTGACTTTAGAAACAGGGCTTGGCAAAGTTAGCAGGATGAAATAGAAACTAAACATGAGAGGGCAGGGTTTAGCAACAAGGTTTGGCATGGCAGGAAAAAAAAGCAAAGTGAGATTTCCTTTGTGTTGAGCTTGACTACAGGTTGATAGTTTTCTTACAACAACAAAATGTTTTGCTAGTGCTTCCATCCAGGGATGAATGAGTGTGTGTGTGTGTGTGTGTGTGTGTGTGTGTTTGTGTGTGTGTGTGTGTAGATAGATAGATAGATAGATAGATAGATAGATAGATAGATAGATGATAGATAGATAGATGATTGATAGATAGATAGATAGATAGATAGATAGATAGATAGATAGATAGATATTCATTTTTTGCAGTTTTAGCCTGCAGGGCTTTGATTAGCTGGCAAAGTCCCATATTAAATAGGTCCTGTTCTGCTTTTCAAGATTATGTAGATGTCTGATAGATGCTGTCACTTCTTTGGGTAGTGAAGAAGCAAATGAGAAAATATAGTTTTATTTTGATTAATATTAATACTTGTGGGGTGGTTGATAACATAAAGCCAAGCTTAGAAGAGTCTGAAAATAGTCTGCGTAATAAAAAAAAATATGGGGAGAGAGTAGGAAAAAAATGGGTCAAAGCAAGCAACTTAAAAACAAAATATGCAGGGTTTTTTTTCTCCCTGATGATCTGGAAGTAGTTTTCTACATTTGATACAGAGCTCAGATGTTGATCTTAGCCTTGAAAGCCATTTAGGTGTTTTTGAGCCAGTCACTCTCTCTCAGTCCAACCCACCTCACAAGGCTGCTATTGTGCGGAAAATAGGAGGAGGAAGGTCTGTTGGATGTGTTCGCCACCTTGAGTTATTTATAAAAATAATAAAGGCGGAATACAAATAAATAAATCAAAGATTGTTATTTGTAGTCTTCATTTATTTTCATTTTTCACATTTCATTTTCATGGAAGATATATCTCCGAGATCCTAGACATTATAACATGTTTATTATCAGAAGATTTGAAAGGATGTTTTTCTGAGAGAATATTATTTCATATTTTATCTGTAATTTTCACATAAGAAATGCTATATGTTAGATCACAAAATTGTGTCTTCTAATTGATAAGAAGAAATAATAACTTTAAATTAATCTTGGGAGTGAATAAGAATGTTGAAAATGTAGATCTGTTGGAAATTCCAGCAAACCTTACTGCCTAAAGCTTAATATATTCCTTGTAGATAAAACAGAGAGAGAGAGAGAGAACACTGCAGCAAGTAAATATCATGCATTCTCTTAACAGCTCATCTCTACTTCTATTGTGTTCTCTATTTCACACTGCAAATTTTTTAGAAAAAAAACTGAAATCCCCATGGCTCACGCTATTAAGAGAGCATCCAAGCATTCAAGGTCGAAGGGAGTTTGCCCATAATAACTTCACTTATGTGTGCTGTAATAACATCCTCATCTGAAAAATATGAGGTGTGTCTTGATTATAATACTATTAGATCATAATAGTTACAGTACTGGTCAAAAGTATTTACTGTTAGAAGTTGTACACATCCCAGAGAAAAATCAAATCTGAAATTACTTGAAGTAGAAAACATGCAGAGCAAAGATGAAAGAAATTTTATACAGCTAAAGAACTTGCAGAAAAAAGTAACAGAAAGTTATTTAATAAAAAAATACTTGGCAGAAACTTTCAGAAACCACTTGATTTCAAGACAAAAGGTGTACTCTAGATCAGGGGTCCCCAACTCCTGGGCCACAGATTGCTACTGGTCTGTGGCCTGTGAGGAACTAGACCGCAGAGCTGAAGGTGAGCGGCAGATGAACGAGAGAAACCAAAATCATTCTCTCCCCCCCTGAATCCATGGAAAAATCATCTTCCACGAAAAGGTTGGGGGCTGCTGATCTAGATCTCCTGTAGAAGGCTGTTCAAAACACAAGTTCCTTCAACAATCCTACTAAGACAAGATTATTTAATGATATAGCCACCTTGAAGTAGTCAAAACCTGCACTTTGAATTTTATCTAGAGGCCTTTTGTCAAGTAATGCAGAGTCTGTAGTAACAGAGATATGTGTATGAAGCAGACTACTGTGCTTTCTACTAAATACAGCTTCTGAGTAATCTTCAAAGTCATAACATGCAGAGCACATTACAATCTATATAAAAAGTAATTCCTTGAATAAAATTCTAACCAAAGTCCATACCTTCCATAACTTTAAACAAAAAAAGCAGGTTTCAAATTATCAAAAACTTTCTCTGCATCTAAGAAGATTAAGATGACTTGTTTTTCATTATGTTGTTTTAAATATTCTATCATATTTGGAACTGTTCTCATATTATTCCTTTAGGTAAAAATCCATGTTGATCTTCATGAATAAACTCTTATAAAATCTTTTTAATCTACTGTACCATATGTATACTTTATAATCATTATTCAAATAAGAAAATTTGTCTGTACCATGATTAAGTATGAGAGAAGTAATTCAAACTTTGTTTTTATGTATAACAGTGGCAAAACCTCTGTTTGCATAAAAGTAGATTTTTTTTATTTTAATCCCATTTATATCCCGCCCTTCTCCGAAGACTCAGGGCGGCTTACAATTTAAGCACAAACCAATGTGCTTAGCAATAGATGGACTTACAAGTCTATAATTAAATGGATAGTGAAGTTAATGGAATTGTCAAAGATGGCAAAATTGACAGCTTTGATTAAAGACTTTGGCCAATTTTATTTCTACATATACACTAGTTTTGGAGTTTTGCAAGAAACTGAACGAAAATTTTATTTGGGGATTTGATTACATCCCAATTTATATGGGATTCTGGAATTAACGTTGACTATTGTGAACTTTGGAGTAAGAATTTGATGTATTTTTAACTATATCTCTACCAACGAAATTATTATTTTTCTATTCGGTTTATTCTTTCTTTGAACTTTTATCTTGATTTTTTTTCTGACATTTCTTTTTTCCTTTTTTTTTGCTCATGTATTTATTCATTCATGTATATATACTCATTCATTTATCTTTTGTTTTTTTAAAAAAAATTAAATTAAGAATTTAAAAAGAAAGAAGCAGAATAGAAACAGTACTAATGCTTTTGAACTTTTATTTGGAAAACACTTCTGGGAATATCATGAATAGCCAAGGAAACAAAACAAAATAAAAGAAAACAAAAAGATCCATCATGCAAATCGCCCAGTGTTCTCATTTGAGCCACAATACCAGATTCAAATTATCATACTTTGAACATATTGTGCAAAGACCTAACTTTCAGGAGAAGTCTATAATGCTTGCAAAGGTGAAAGACAAGAGGAAAAACAAGATGACCAGTAAGGATGACCACTATAAATGTTCTATTATAGTTAAGTAATTATGTGTACAGCATTAGAAAACCTGAAGGACCAGGTTGGGGACAGGTGAAGCAAATCTATTTAAGTGGTCACTAAGTCAAGAAAAATTTGATGGCATCTAATCACAAAATCAATCAATTAAAATTTGCCATTCCAGATTGAACACAAGCAATTGTGTAATTTAGTCTTTCTCTCTGGATATAGGAAACTTAAAAAAATGTTTTTAACGTAGTATATAACTAAATATTTTTACAGGGTATTAGCATTAGATCCAGTGTTCATAAATCATTTTTAAAAATAATATAGGTATTTCTGTTATTACAGCATTGAAAACAATTGCTTCAGTAGTAACTTGAAAATTGTACTAATTATCAACCAAATGTAATTATAACCTATAGCTACCTGCATATTGCCTTACATATATTACTTTAAATCTTTTAAACATTTTCCTTCATTTTCCTTCATATTTTCTTGAATATCTGATAAAATTCCTGATAAAAGAAATGATTTACTTAAATGTGTAATTTAAGTAAAGAATATCATAAAGTGTAAGATTCACCATTGTAGATTTAATATATGGAGCTTCATTTTTTAAGGTAGATAAATTCTAAATTATCTTGAGCATTCATTAATTGTTGTGGGACAAGAGAATATTAATGGAAATATATGCTTGGCTATTAAGAGGAACAATCTGCCCCCAATTCGCTACTATGATGCTTATATTTGCCACTTCATGGTATTTTCTGGTGTTGTCTGCATGCTCTGATACATTTTTTAAAAATGATATATTAATTTGTATGGCTGTCCATCTCACCAAAGTGACTACATTCTTCTGTGCATTGACTCACATGCTAATATACTCACATATAGAATATGTGGCTGCTGGAAAACTGACAAATCTTGTAATAGTGCAAGATCTTAAATATATATTGAAATAAATTAGTGAGCATTAGTGTTAGTGATGAAAAATAGTAAAATAACAAGTATGATACCTCTCTCCTCAAAATGTGCTCTTGCTTCATTCTACTTAATGTTATGATCAGTCTTGTTAGTCAGGGTTATATATAGATGTGCCTTTGCTTGTTCAACTATATCTATGGGAATGTAATGTTTCAGAAATGGAGCAGTAGGGCTGCTAATTGAATAAAGAAAATGCTCTTACAGAGATTATGGATAGGCTTCTTTTCATAGTGTCACAGAAGGACATGGAAATAGGCAAGATTTAATCCTGCTCATTTCTTCCATGTGGCTGTTAGAATGACTGAAAGGGTTAGGATTAGATTTGGAAGCTTTCTCTAGCTTTCGGGTTAAATCAGAAGTCATAACAGATCGTGTATCTTAGTCAAAATAGCAAAGCATTTACCATTGATAATTTAATCCATATATAAGACTATATTTGTTTATGCATTTTAGCTACATATGATGGCAGATATTTCTAGCACTTATTGGTTGCTAGAAGAGACAGTCAAACTAGATAATAAATGAAGCACCTGTGATTAGATCCCTGATTCAATTAAAATATAACCATAGGAGTTGTTATTTCTCTAGTCTTAAAATAAAAAGGTAAAGGTTCCCCCGCACATGCGTGCTAGTCGTTTCCAACTCTAGGGGCCGGTGCTCATCTCCGTTTCAAAGCCGAAGAGCCAGCGCTTGTCCGAGGACGTCTCCGTGGTCATGTGGCCGGCATGACTAGACGCCAAAGGCGCACGGAACGCTGTTACCTTCCCACCATAGTGGTCCCTATTTTTCTACTTGCATTTTTACGTGCTTTTGAACTGCTAGGTTGGCAGAAGCTGGGACGAGTAACAGGCGCTCACTCTGCTACGCGGCACTTGGGATTCGACCCACCAAACTGCCGACCTTCTGATCAACAAGCTCAGCGTCCTAACCCACTGAGCCACCGCGTCCCTTAGTCTTAAAATACTTTTACTCTATTTGCCTGTTTCTTTGTAAAATGAAATGTTGTGCTAGTTTTAGCATTAGGGACTACTCTTAAAAGATTTTCATGCTTGAGTTTCTTCAGCTGTTTATCTTTTATAATTGCTAAAGCAGAAATAAATATACATGAGTGACATTTAAGATGCAAAGGATCATTCTGCCATTTGCATTTCAAAGCCATTGCAGCAAGAACTGCTTCAAGCACTGAGTGAAATACCTCCTTTTTCTATTGCTTCTTCTAATCTAGATAGAATACAAAAAGCAGCAGATAGAAGTCTAAGACATCTAAGACTACCTATTGAGCTGATTGTTTCTCACCTAAATCTCTCTCATCCTATATACTCTACTTCTCCAATCACTACACTTCACTGGCTGTCTTGCAAAACAATTCAGGCCTTTTCCAGCATGTTAAATAACTTATCCAATGCTTCATGTTGGTTGAACTTTAGCCCAGATCAGTGGCAGCATCTGGATAACCTGGGCTGATCTAGAAAAACTATGTAGATCAGAAGGATAGGAGATTACCTGAAAATATTAGTGTAGGGATAAAGTTCCTGGACGAATGGAATAGGAATTTGCTGTCCAGCTGTTGCCAAAATTCCCAATATATTGTTCATACAGTCAACAGGAACTAAGCTTGAGTCAAAGGAAACTTTATTTTACTTTAATTTGCTTGAAGTATTTTTGGTTGCCAAAATATACATTAGCTTAAGTTTGTATATCTTGAGCACATTTTTGTTCATGTTGTTTTCCCACTTTCCAAGATAAGAGTGCTTAATCTTTCTTTCCCCTACTCTAATCTTTGACCCACTGAATATAGTGTGACTATTTATATTGCCAAAAAAGAGCCAACCGAAATAATTAAATCCTTTTCTGCCAATAGAGTATGAGACCAAAATGCAAGTTATAGTGAAGGAAAACTATAAAACTATCTTTGTCCCATGTTGTGCTCCAGTATGAATCCCACCCTCATCTGGTAATCTCTCTTGGGCAGGGAAATTCATTCATGGTCAGAACTGTGCAATTTTAAGTAGTTAATTATCAATATACACTTTTACATAATTAAAGGCTATCAAAACTCTTGCTAGATCAGAAAATATATAAGTTTTAACTATAATATGCAGGTAGTCCTCGAGTTTTGACCATAAGCCTGGCCATTAGGGTTGGAAGTCAGGACAAACATTAAGTGAAATGCCTCAAGTAACAAACTCCTCCCCCCCACCATCCCAGCTCTTCCCAATGCATTTGTTAAACAAACGTGCAGGTCGTTAAGCAGAGCATGGGATGCCTCAGGGGTGGGCGAGATGGTGGGAGGCCGAGTGCAGGCACAGCCCCAGCCCCACCTGCATTGGGCCTCCCAAGGCTTCTATCCTCTGAAATACCACATGCTTTGCTCCCTGCCCTTTGGGGTCCCCACAAGTTTAGGTACCTCCTCCTTACACCACCTTGTCACAATTGCACACTTGCCTTTCGAAGAACCTCAGAGCTCAGGATAGGGAAGGAGGACAGGCCGCTCTGTTGCTGGGCCATGTGGTACAATGGAGGAGAAGGACCTATGCTGGTTTTCCTTTCATTGCATCTCCCCCAACATTAGCTACACTAGTGCTGCTAATGCTGGGGAGACTAAGGCTAGTGCTCGGCAGGAGAGGTCCTGCCGGGTTTTTTTAAATTCTAGCTCTCCCAGCATAAGCTGCTAGCATTGGGGGAGCTAAAACTAGCAATGAAAGGAAAACCGGCAGGACTTCGCCTTGATTGTGCCATGTGTCCTGTCCTCCTTTCTTACCCCAAGTCCCTGAGTTCTGGCTATCTTCAAAAGATAAATGAGCAAATGGCAACTGGGGGTGGGGAGGAGTTTGTGGAACGCGGATGGCAAAGCTGGCCCAATGCCTGTAGGAACCTGGCAGGACAGGATAGGGGAAAAGTAGGTGGACTCTGGGTGCTTGAGTGCCTCTGCCCTCAATCATAAGGAAGAACTGCAGGGGTACTGCAGCGGATGTAACTTCAGGACTGGATCATAAGTACCTGTTGGAGTGTCTGTTATAATTTCGAATGGTTGCTAAGTGATTTGTCATAAATTGAGGACTACCTGTAATATTAATTAATACTAATTTGGTAGAAAGTGGAAGCTATTTTTGGCTCATTTGTGCTATGAGATTTGGACAAAATTAATATAACCAAGCAAGGTAGTGCAAGTACATTTGCAATAAACAATATTCTTCCTGCTGCAAGCAGTACATGGATAGATGAATAAAGTAGATTATAAAGATTATCCGAGACATGCCTTTTCTGTTTTTATGATACATTGTCTTGGAATTAACAATATATTGTTTTGTCTTCTGGTGGATTTAACGTGCCAGCACAGCTAGAAGTGTTTGCTTTCTTTGAATAAAAGAAACTATATATACTGGAACATTAATGAGCAGGGGGTTGGACTAGAAAATCTCCAAGGTCCCTTCCAACTCTAACAACAACAACAACAACAATAAAAAGAATAATAGAACTGCAATATTTTATGACTATATGTAGACAAAGTTACAGTCTATAACATTAAAATAAACAATGTTTCTGAATAAACACTTACGCATCCGGTCTGCAATTTGATTCTTGAAAGTGTTATTAGAGAAGAATGGCAAATTAGTGCCCAAATAATGTTTGAAGATAAGGAATATATGTACTGTGCTCAAATCTCTGTTCAGCTGTGAAACTCATTGGCTGATTTTCTACAGAATTGTGAGGGCAAAAAAGGTTATTTTATTGAAATAATGTTAACAATTTTAAATAATTGTACCTAGATTGTTCTGAATTTCATGACCAATTTCTTTAATTAGTTATAGTTATTGAGAAAATCAATACAAAGTATGTATAAATCAGTTGACCAGAACAGCTAATAGTACTAGTAAATGTTATCAAATCTATAAAATTATTAATCAAGAATAATTATAAAATATTGAATATATATTAAGGACTACTCAAATTACTAAGCTAGGTCATCATATTATATGCTGAAATACTTTCTGAACTCTCATACACTCTTCCTTACTCCCAAATTTCATTGATGTTGGTGGGATTTCTGGCCTCCCCTCCAAAATTATGAAAGATGCTTCTGTTAATAATATTTGTAATATCACTAGTGTTGACTTCCTTGATATGAGCCAACTCATTCTTAGGTAAAGATTTTATTAGATGTTGTTGTAATTATTTCCAATTTTTGTATTTGCTACAATCTGTTTTACATATAAGCATGGTGGATTTGGATTTCAGCCTTCTCTTGTTATTTCCCTGCACTGAATTGTCAGTAGGCAGTTGGGTCTTTTTTTTAAGGGTATTAAGGGTCAGTTGAAGGTCACAGGCTCATATGATTGTCTTTAATGAAATTGTAGCTCTGCTTTGGGAAATAGCAAAGGAGTAGAAGCATCAAGGAGGTTAACTTAATTGTGCAGATACACCAAGTATTGGAACCAGACAATTCTTTGAAAGCTAATTAATGATCCACAATAGTCTGTGGATTTTGTTATTTTCCTTTAATATATAAAGTTAAAGCAAAGGCATAAAATAGGAAGCCATAGCAAGAATGCCTAAAAAAATTAGAATGAAAAGAACAGGCCCTGTGTAGAGGAGTTATGTGTTAACAAATGCTTCATCTGACAAGAGAGCATTACTCAGTATGACACATTTCCTATCTATACCAATACTGAGACATAATTTTGTCCTTGAAAAAAATTGGCTGTAGCTCTGTTTCTTGTGCTCGTTTCAATGGTTCACCGGCTGCTTATATAGATTATTAAAAGAATAACATTTATAGACTAGTAATGCAGACATTGAGCCAACATGGCTTGGTGATTAAGGTGATTAAGGATGACAAACAGGGATATCTAAGTTCTAGTTCTCCTTTAGACAGTTGGGTGTGCTTTTTTTCAGCCCAGCTGGCAAATCAAAAACCATACATCTACCAATCTGTGTTATATCAATGTGGTAGATTAAGGCCCATAGCCTTCAGTGAAGAGGACTCTAACTACAATGGATTAGTGTGGGCTTAATAATAACAATGCAGACATTGGACAAGAATAAGTAGAGATATGTGCTATGTGATACGTAATGGACTTTATCAGAAATCATTATTATACTAATGCATTTTCCATCTTTTAGGCCAAAAGAAAATGGATGAGTATTTTATTACTGCTTTTGCTATTAAAATCTGCACAAAAATCTAGTCTATTATACTGATCACAAATATGAGGAGACTAATAATTTCATTTTCAGACAGTCTGCATGGTCCTTGTGAGAGTTGGAAATAAACAGTTCAATGTGGAATCCATTGAATTCCACTTGCTGGGAAAATGAAAGTTTAATAAAAGTCTGTATAGGTATGTAGGCGTCCATAGGCATTTCATTATTTACAAAAATGAAGAGTTGAAGTCCAAGGACTGTATGCAAGCCCACAGAGTTACCTCTGGGTATGACTGCTAAGAACTGCTAGCATGGGTGCCTTCAGGTGGGAAACAGTATAAAACTGTTAAAATTGCAGTGGAAGCTCTGAAATAAGTATAATACAGTTTTAGAAAACAATCTCCAAACTCTCAAAAGAAGTTTTACTAATAAATATAAAGGTCCCACCCAAAACAAGCTGTTTTCCCAGGAGGGAAACAAAGGTGTGGCTCTTTGACGGCAATTATTTTTCCACCCTAGTTGATTATGAAAATGAAATAAAGTTTTGATAACTCTTGATAGTTAGATATTAGGTCTTTGAACTCCTCTAGTCCCATGACCACATTGCTTAGCAATGGCAGTCCCTGCAGTCCCCATTGCATCATTAAATGAGGATTGTGGGTCATTAAGCAAACATCTCCTCTCACAACGTCCTACTGGTTTCTGACAGTCAAAGTCACTAAGGAAGCCAGCAGAAAGATGAAAGTTCTAGGCGGGTCATCAACAGGCAAGTAAGTGAAGCATAGTGGTGCTCAGGGAGGGTGTGTGGGTGAGGAAGATTACCTAAGCAACTTGCAACCTTCCCTGCTGGCTTCCCATTGACTTTGTTTGTGGGAAGTCAGTGGGGAAGGTTGGGAATCGTGATCACATGACCACAAGATGCTACAACCATCGTAAGTAAGAGCTGATTGCTGAGCACCCATAGCACAATCATGTGACGGCAAGTTTTTAAATGGTTGGAACTTCGAGGACACTCAACAACCCTAACTTCAAACATTAACTGAATGAATGGTCATTAACCAAGGAGTAACTGTATAAGCAGTTACAAATCACAATAAGCTTTAAAGCAGATTTCATCTGGAATATGAAGAAACATATAATAAGGCAAATGTATGTTACACTATGTGTGAATAACCAATAAAAAGCTGATTAGAGCTGTTAAAAGCAGATAGATTGTAATCTTCAGCATTCTGAATAATTGAAATGATAATTCTAATTCAATAGGAAATAGCAAAGTTTTAGCTGTGTTGAATTTCCATACATACAACATACACTAGTGAGCATAGTTTCTTTCCTCTAGTCCAGTGATTCCAAAACTATTCAAGGATGAAGGACTCTTTTATATAATATACAGTATACATACATTTCCATGATGGAAATTTTATTGCTAAGATATTGGAAGTATGGTTAAAGCAATGAAAGCAGTGAAGTTCCCAGTCAGCTTTGTTTTGATATTTATGTTTCAATGAAAAAAATGCAGAATATCCACCTTCATATATATGGAGAATAAGTAAGTGGCAGCTACTCAAAGAATTGGACTGAATCTTTCAGAAAACTTACATTATCAACTTGTTTCCTTCATTTCTCTTTAAAAACGAAAGATAAATTACTTATAAATTCATAAACTATGAATTATAAAAGTTGGATACTAGTACATTCATTTTCTCTGTAAGATCTCTAGAAATACTTGGTTTTTCATATAGCCAGCTACATTTCTTGTAGGATAATGATTATACCTGTTTTTGTTATTATGACCTAATGCTTCAAGCAAAACCTAAAATGCATACATTTTCTTATTAATGACTGCCACACAGACAATTATTGATATGACAGTGTTAAAAAACTTAACATTATTATTTTTGGACTCTTGTGTGCATTTTAAAATCAGTTTATTATACATTCTCTGTTCTTTCAGAACTCCCTGAAGAGAAGAGGAAGCAGGGATATTCATAAAGAAAAGAAGGCATTTGCTCAGGTATTATTCCTAACAATATATATGTCAATGCTATAACAATGTTATCTAAAGTAACCTTTAGTAATCAAATACATGTAATACATTTTCAGAATAGAATATTTTTATATGAAGTGCTTATTTAAAAAAATCCTCTAAATTTTTGATCTGATAAATCATTTTGTAAATTGAGGTGAAAAAAAAATAATATATATATATATATATATATATATATATATATATATATATATATATATATATATATATATATATATATATATATATATATATATATATATATATAATCAAAAAATAAAATAACCTTGTGTCAGAGTACTTGAAGCAGACAAATTAATCTTTGGTGTCAAGGTTGTGTTCAAATGATTATCTTAACACCAAATGTAGTTAACACATTAAAAACACGTATTCTTTTACAGTTTATGGCATTTTTTCCAGGAGAATACTTGTAATAGAAGGATAATGAGTTTCTCTTGTTCAAATTGGAAAGGTTTGTGAAGCCTGGTATTATTTCTTTCTTCAACTAAATGTAAAGCAATTGTAATTTTTTTCCTCCTCACTCAGTTTTCATAGTAATACTGTTAAAAAACTGGGGCTTAAGAACTGGATTTCTACTTGGTGAGAAAAAATCATTGCAGCTTCCTGGAAAGTTTTTTATTCCTCAACAGTAAAACAATTTCTTGCACTACCAGCTGAAAACATTCTTACTCATACATTCCGTATGAACAGCTTTGTTGAAACTATACTGCCAAGATATACAGCCAATGTACAGTGCTGTAATATTTTAAATGGATTACCATACCATCACATACACATACCATGAGATTTCATGAGATTTGATCAAATAATACATTCCATATAAGGGAGAGGATGCATGAATTCTTACTTTATTGTAATTTTATAAATCTTGATACATTATATAATTTCAATGCAGATTTCAATGCAACAATACTTGTGTAAAAATATAAATTATGAGCATTCTATTATTTAGAAAGCTTAAAGTACTGAAAATGAGTAAAAAACAGAAATGTCTATCACTATAATTTTAGGATATTAGTAATGCAAGCATAAAATCATTTAACTTTTCATCCAACATTGAGTTTAAAAAAAAGGACCATGGAATATCATATCTGAATAGTAGTTAGGTGACAAAAATTTTGGTCTGAAACTAAGTACTTAAGATCCCTTACAGGGATGGGCCGAGGAGTTTAGTCATCATCTGACGGACAAAATCGCTCAGATCCGGGCCGGTCTGGACTCTGACTGGGCGGAGTCTGACATGGAGGAATCGGATGGTCTTGAGCATGTTATCTGGACTGAGTTCGATCCTGTTTCCCCTGATGATGTGGACAGGATCATGGGGAGGCTGAGCTCCACCACCTGTTTGTTGGATCCGTGCCCCTCCTGGCTGGTTTACGCGGCCCGGGAGGAGACACGAGGCTGGTTCCAGGCAGTAATAACTGCTTCTTTGAAGGAAGGTGTCTTCCCCGCTGCCTTGAAGGAGGCGGTGGTGAGACCCCTCCTCAAAAAGCCTGTCCTGGACCCGGCTGTTTTAAATAATTATCGTCCAGTCTCCAACCTTTGCTTTTTGGCGAAGGTTGTTGAGAGTGTGGTGGCGCATCAGCTTCCTCTGTTCCTGGAGGAAACTGATTATCTGGACCCATACCAATCGGGTTTCAGGCCCGGGCACAGCTCGGAGACGGCATTGGTCGTGCTAGTGAATGATCTCTGGTGGGCTCGGGACAGGGGTTGTTCCTCTGTCCTAGTCCTATTAGATCTCTCAGTGGCTTTTGATACCATCGACCATGCGGCGTCTCAGGGGGTTGGGAGTGGGAGGCACCGTTTTACGGTGGTTCTCCTATCTCCTGGGCCGCTCGCAGTCGGTGTTGACGGGAGGGCAGAGGTCCACCCCGAGGCCTCTCATTTGTGGAGTTCCTCGGGTCAGTTCTCTCGCCCCTCCTGTTCAATATGTACATGAAGCCGCTGGGTGAAATCATTCGTGGTTTCGGGGTGGGGTATCATCAGTACGCTGATGATACCCAACTGTTTCTTTCCACCCCGAACCAACCCAGCGATGCCCTCGCCGTGATGTCCCATTGCCTGGAGGCGGTCCAGGTCTGGATGGGGAGAAACAGGCTTCGTCTCAATCCTGCCAAGACTGAGTGGCTGTACATATTGGCATCTCAGGTTAACCAGACCATTCCACCTTTAACGATGGGTGGGTGAGGTGTTACCCCCTGTTGATAGGGCTCGCAACTTGGGCATCCTCCTTGACTCCCGGCTCAATTTTGAAGACCATATAGGAGCTGTGACCAGGGGGGCTTTTGCCCAGGTTCGCCTGGTGCGCCAGTTGCGACCCTACCTGGACCAAGATGCCCTACGCACAGTCACTCATGCGCTCGTGACCTCCCGTCTAGACTACTGCAACGCTCTCTACATGGGGCTGCCCTTGAGGACCATTCGGAGGCTTCAGCTGGTGCGGAATGCGGCCACGCGAGTTGTGATGGGGGTTTCCCGATACTCCCATGTAACACCTGTACTCCCCGAGCTGCATTGGCTCCCGGTTGCCCTCCGGGTGAGATTCAAGGTGCTGGTGATGACCTATAAAGCCCTAAATGGCTTGGGTCCGGGATATCTGAGGGAATACCTGCTGCCAGCATCAAGTTCCCTTCGTCCAGTGCGCTCCCACAGGGAGGGTCTTCTCAGGGTGCCGCCGGTAAAAGATTGCCGGCGGATAACACCCAGGGGGAGAGCCTTCTCAGTGGGTGCGCCTGCCCTCTGGAACCAGCTGCCCGTGGAGCTCAGGACTGAACCCTGACCTCCGTTCATTCCGCTGGGACCTGAAGACCTGGCTCTTCAAGCTCTCTGGCCCAGGCTGAGAATTTTAATTTTAATTTTAATTGGAGTTTTTACTTTTTTTTTCAGGGATTGATGTAATTTTTTAAATTGTTTTTAACTTTTGTATTTCTTGTTTTAAATACCCTGTAAACTGCCCTGAGTCCTTCGGGAAAAGGCGGTATATAAATCTAATAAAATAAATAAATAAATAAATCTCCATGTATTATTTGTGACTGTGTTTGCACTGATTTAATATTTAACAAAAGTTAAAATACCTGAAAAATAAAAACCGAGTGAAAAAATAAATAAGTTAAAAACAATTAATTTCTCTCCTTTTATACAGATTTCTGACTCCCCTTTGTATACAGGTAGTCCTCGAGTTACTATCGTAATGGAACCTGCCCATTATGGTTGTAACTTTAACTGAAACATGATAAATGAATAAGCCCCATCTCTCCTCTCCTCAATGCATTCGTTAATCAAATGCGCAGGTTGTTAAGTGCACATGGGATTCCTCGGGGTGGGGAAGACCATGGGGGGGGGCTAACGAAGTAACAAGACACTTGCCTCTGGCCACCCAAAACCTCCCCCCATTCACTGAGATATTTCATGCTCCGCTTCCCACCCCTTAGGGTTCTCGCTCACTTACCTTTGGAAGATCTTCAGAGCTCAAAATGTAGGGGTAGGAAAGGAGAAAAGTTGGGCCATGTGGCAGAAAAGTATCCATCTTTTTCTCAGACACAAAGTTGTTTTCCTTAGATCGCCCATTCGTACCCATGCTTCTGTCATCTTTGGAAAAGTGTTTTTGCATGGAGGACAGAAGCGTAAGAACATGAGATCTATTGCATCTTGCAGGCTTTGTGTTGTCCCGACCTAGGTGGCACCACGTGTGCCCTCTGCATATTTCCAGTAACAGTTCCTAAACAGCCAGAACAGCAGTGCCATCACCAGAGATGGCTGAGCCCCAGCAGTGGGCCAGGTCAGTGCAGCCACCAGGCGCTATGCCAGGGATCTAAGGAAAACAGCTTTGCATTGAGAAAAAAATGGCCACTTTTTTGCTACATGGCCTGGCCTGTTCTCCTTTCCTACTCCAATATGTTTAGCTCTGGAGATATTCCAAAGGTAAGTACTAAGTGATCGCTGATGGGGTAGGGAGGAGCACCTGGTACCCAGTGGGCTGACAAACAAGGTCCAGTGCCTATGGGGACCCAGCGGGGCGGGATTGGGGGGGAAATAAGCAGGGGGCATGTTGCAGCATCTCTGCGGCCAGACATTAGGACGAACGACCACTGTGGTGATGCAATATATGTAACTTCAGAACCTGGTCATAAGTACTTGGGGGGGTTTCATAACTTTGAACTGTAGCTAAGTGAACTCTCGTAACTCAAGGACTACCTGTAACAATTGTATTTACATTTTCTCAGTTAAAACAAAAGCATCTGATCAAATCCTTAGAGGTTTATTTTTTTTTTGCTGTATTTTTATTACAGTACCCAAGGAATCATTGTCTACAATTAGTATCACAAATAACAGTAAAAAAAATCAGTATAAAATTTAAACATATTCAATCATGTAAATCCTATATCAAACAATAATTCAGCCAATCCCAGTTCTTTTATCAAGGCTCTCCTAAAGCTCAGGATATCACTAATGGAAACCATCTGAAAAACATACACTTTCTCACAACTCTTGGAGAGGAGAAATCTTGAATGGGTAGGATCAGTTTAGTGCAGGCATGTCAAACCTGCGACGTCATGGACATTGCACGACGTATCACGACTTTTTTCCCATTGCCGGCAATGGGGTGGGCACGGTTTTGATGTGACGCATCCAGCCTGGAGGCCGGCAGTTTGACATGCCTTGTTTAGTGGATGATCCTGCACCTGTGTCCCAAGACTTTTAAAGTCAAAACCAGAATATTGAAATTGTACCAAGCAGTCTGTTGGCAACCATGCAGCACCATAACACAGGCAATACGCATGTACAGTAACTCTTGCCCATTAAAACATTGGTTAATGAATTTTGTATCACTTGCAGTTTCCAAGTAGTCATCAGAGGCTTCACCATACAGAATGCATTGCAGTAATTACAATAGTTTAAGTCAAAAATAAGAAGTTCATGAGTTACTGTATTTAGAACTTCCTTCACCAGGAAAAAACATAATTGTCACATCAGCTAAAATGGGGTAAAGTCTCCTGCAGTCTCCACCTGATGTCCAACAGTAGCCATAAGTCTACTTAGAAACTTGAAGTAAAACTTATCCAGAGTAATCACTGGAGTATTTAAGGCGCCTTAACTAGATATTTCACTCTTTTAAAGACAGCAAATTCCACATTCTGGGTAGAGAGACCCTTGGTTTGAAAAAAAAGGTAAAAGAGGCCATTTATGTTAACACTGAGCAGCCCTGTCTCAACAGAGGGGGAGGGATAAGACACCAGCTATCTCCTTTCTACAACACAGTCCTTTCAGCAGTTCCAAGAAGATTCCACCCCCATTTGTACTCTGGATGCCTTCAGGTGACCCTGAGGGCACAGATAAACCCCTAGTATTCTCAAGATCTCTCAAGGAGATATTAACGACCACATGCATAAAAAGAAATATGATCCTTCCAGCCCCCTCCCCTCATCATGTCAGAATTAATCCTTCCATCACCCCCACCATCGTGCCAGAAACGATGAAGCTTCTTGGATGAGAAGCTAAAGTTCTTCTTCCTCCTCAAAGATAAAAACAGTACGGTTGCCTTCTGAAAAAGCGCTCAGAGATAAAAATAAATTATTTGGATATCCTCAAGAAATCTGCACTGGATCCAGCTATTTTAAATAACTTTCGTCCTGTCTCCAACCTTCGCTTTCTTGCAAAGTTTGTTGAGAGTGTGGTGGCACGGCAGCTCCCTTTGGTCCTGGAGGAAACTGAGTATCTGGATCCGTACCAATCGGGTTTCAGGCCTGGGTATAGCACGGAGACGGCATTGGTCGCGCTGGTGGATGATCTCTGGCAGGCCCGAGATAGGGGTTATTCCTCTGTCCTGGTCCTATTAGATCTCTCAGCAGCTTTTGATACCATCGACCATGGTATCTTGATGCGACGTCTTGAGGGTTTGGGAGTGGGAGGCACCGTTTTACGGTGGTTCTCCTACCTCTCGGGCCGTTCGCAGACGGTGTTGGCAGGGGGGCAGAGGTCAACCCCTAGGCCCCTTAGTTGTGGGGTGCCTCAGGGGTCAGTACTCTCGCCTCTCCTGTTCAACATCTATATGAAGCCACTGGGTGAGATCATCTGTGGCTTCGGGGTGAGGTATCATCAATATGCTGATGATACCCAGCTTTTCATCTCCACCCCGAACCAACCCAGTGATGCCCTCGATGTGATGTCCCGTTGCCTGGAAGCGGTACAGATTTGGATGGGGAAGAACAGGCTCTGGCTCAACCCGGCCAAGACTGAGTGGCTTTACGTACCGGCATCTCGTTTAGTCCAAGAGGTTCCATCTTTGGTTATGGGAGGAGAGATGTTACCTCCCGTTGATAGGGCACGCAATCTAGGCATCCTGCTGGATTCACGACTCAGTTTTGAAGATCATATTGGAGTCGTGGCCAGGGGGGCATTTGCCCAGGTTCACCTGGTACACCAGTTGCGGCCCTTTCTGGACCGAGATGCCCTACGTACAGTCACCCACGCACTTGTTACCTCCCGTATAGATTACTGCAATGCTCTCTACATGGGGCTGCCCTTGAAGACCACCCGGAGGCTTCAGCTGGTGCAAAATGCGGCCGCGTGGGTAGTGATGGGAACACCCCGATACTCCCGTATTACACCCCTCCTGCGTGAGCTGCATTGGTTACCGGTTGTCCGGGTGAGATTTAAGGTGCTGGTACTTACCTTTAAAGCCCTACATGGCTTAGGCCCGGGATACTTGCAGGACCATCTGCTGCCGGGAACGACTTCCCATCGCCCAGTGCACTCACACAGAGAGGGCCTCCTCAGGGTACCGTCGGCTATACAATGTCGGCTGGCGACCCCCAGGGGGAGGGCCTTCTCTGTGGGAGCACCAGCCCTATGGAACCAGCTCCCCCCTGAGCTTCAGATGGCCCCAGATCTCCGGTCCTTTCGCCGCGGCCTCAAAACACTTCTTTTCCATCAGGCTGACCTGGACTGACAGGGATTTTAATTATGTTTTTAATTTTTAACTTATTTTAATTTTAATTTTAAATTTATTCTACAGGGGCCATTAATTTAATTTTCTTTTAACTTCTGTATTATTGTATTTTATTGTTGTTAGCCGCCCTGAGTCCTTCAGGAGATAGGGCGGCATATAAGTCCCAATAATAAATAAATAAATAAATAAATATTGATGATCCTGGATTATTAGATAGTTTCACCAAACAACATCACATAGATGTTGAACAGCAAGAGAAACAGGAGAATTGTGTGGCATACCACACTGGAATCTCCAACAGATCTTTCTTCCCCACTATCACGAACTGGAACCACACATTCAGGAAAAAGTAGAACCTCTCTCTGTACACAGTATTTCCAACTCCTAACTCTTAACAGGCAGCCCAGACATTGATAATATTGAATGTTGCTGGGATAAATCATCCAACAGTGCAATCAACGTGATTCTATTTCAAACCTAGGCCTGATTCCAGGATTTGGAAAGAATCCAGATAAATCCAAACACACTCTACTGTATATCTTCCATAAAAAGGAGTATTGGAGGCTGGTTTCTAACATAGCCAGATATAAGGATGGCTTCGTCAGGAGAGGCATACTACCATCTCTTTCAAAGTCAGTGGTACCATCCCTCCCCTAACAGCATTGAACACTTTCTAATCCAAGCAGTTTGAAAAAGCATGGGTTATAATTCATATGTAGAAGAGTTCATTCTGCCTGCTACCACATTTACTTACAGGATAGAATGAGTTCCAGATCACATCATAAGACTCTGCCTCTGCCAACTCTATTGTTTCTACCCATGTGGAATCAAGACTTGAGTCAGTTTATTGGCAAATGTTGCCTGAAACTTTCACTTCAGCCTGCTAACTCTTACTTCAACCTTGCTGAGACTCAGTCCTCAAATGAAAATGAGTCATCCTAAAGAAGTCTGCTGGGATATGATCCACTGATGCAATAATGATGGAAAGATAAGAAGTTTGCAACTTTGCACATGAATATGCTCCTACTATGTTAGGTTTGCTATACAACTCAGAATTATGCTGGATTATTCCAGGGTCTACTACAAGAACATGTAGAACAGAGAAAATAGAACTGCACTTTTCCTGCATTTAGTTTTATTGAAAAAAAAAGTTCTGTTCAGCAGAGTTGCAGAATGGAAGTTCTTGGAAAATGCCAAGCAGCGGTCAGAACACAAAGGAAACTGTTTCTTCAGCATAAGGTCCTTAGGAATGTTGGCACTGGCCCAGTTTCCTGGGCGACAGCTATGTTGCCATTCCATTTTGCTGACATTCCAGTAAGTGCCTGGAGAAAACCATTGAGGAGATTGTAATGGAACATTATTTCTTTTTGTTTGTGTCACCCGACTAATCAAATATATAAAATATATACATATTTTATGTATGGTATTGTGATTAAGCCTCAGCCTCATCACAGCTTTAGCACCGCAGCCCTAATTTGTTCATATTGAGTGTTACTCATCATGTATGCATCTAATTTATATTTCAAGCTATTTTGTAGTCAAGCTGTGTCTATGCACATGCACTCTTCCTATACTGGTGTCTGTCTTGAGAGCCTTTTGTATAGTAAGGCAGAAATAATTTAATACATTTTATACATATACACCCATACACTATATAAAATGCTAAAAGAACAGTTTATATGAGCAAACAAACCAATCAAAGTATATAAATAAGGGCCTGGGGCTAATGGCTCTGCCACCCTCTATTATGATGATTATTCATTCATATTTACAGAACTAATAAAAACCAAGCCTATTTTTCTCAAATAATTTACCCTTGAAATTGGAGGATCATATTAGCTTCATTAAGAATATGACTTTTTTCTGTCTCATATTTAAAGTGGTTCATCTTAAAATTTAAGCTTACATACGGTAATTCTGACAGGAAAATGAAATAACAGAAGACAAGATTAGTCCTCAACTTACAACCACAACTGAGCCCAAAATTTCTGTTGCTAAATAAGACAAAGTGAATTTTATCTCAGTTTACGACCTTTCTTGCCACAGTTGTTAAGTGAATCACTGTAGTTGTTAAGTTAGTAACACGGTTGTTAAATGAATCTGGCTTCCCCACTGACTTCGCTTATTAGAAGGTTGCAAAAGGTGATCACACGTGACACCGGGACACAGCAACGGTCATAAATATGAGTCAGTTGCCAAGGTACCAAACTTTAATCAAATGGTCATGTAACTTTGAATGATCACTAAACAAATTGTTGTAAGTCCAAAACTACCTATATAGGAAAGCTTTAAAAGAAACCTGATTCCGTTATTATGAGTTTCACAATCAGATAGACAAATTTTAAAAAATGGAACACCCTTATTGTTTGGGTCATTTTCGCATTATGGGTTTATCTAATAACAAATAATCTCACCTGAATTCCAATGCATGGGGCTTTCATTTGCATCTTTTACAATATTAGTTTGATATTGTCATGCTGCATAACATTTAAGAGACTTTCTCCCTACCATGCAAACCTATTTAGCATGCAGTTTGGCAATTACTGTATACTTACGTAATGTTTATTTGTATATCCACGCAATACAGGAGACTGGGGGCATTAAAAGATGGGAAATTAAACTTACCTAGATTTAATGTAAGCTATCAATAGCAGTCATATTTGTTGTAATTAAAATGTTTGCTGTGGAATTTGTTTCATATCCATTTACAAATGTTTGTTGAGATTTCACTCTTTGCCTCTCTGTCTGTCAGGTATTGATAAACAAGCACAAATTAAGAAATGCCAGAAATTGTTTTTAGACTGCAGTCTTATACTGGTTATATGAGAATAAATCTTATTGAATCCAAAAAACATTTTTCTAAATAGACAAATATAATTTATGTGCTGTAAAAATATAATCTTGGAATTGGATTTGGAATGACATTTTAAACTCAGTGATGTCTGTTGGGAGAGTCAAACCAGTCAATCTCATGAAATCATAATTATCTCACTCCATATGTACATATATTGAAACATTGCATTGTTTCAATCAAAGGTATGGCACAACACTGTTTTCATCATTTTATTGAAAGCAGCAGGAACTGTAGGTGCCCATAATTAAGCTCTTGATATGTCTCAGTTCATAGTCAATCTGTAAACAAGGTTTAAAACTTTTTTTAAAGTTTTGTTGGTAGAAATGGAACAATTTATCAAATGGTTTATTAACACTACAGTATAATTTTAAAATTAATTAAGAGGCTATTATTGCACATGGCTATTTTCTATTATCTGAGTTTTAAATTTATGAACACAATTTTCTATTTTATTAAGCACTTTTTTCCTTTTGAATTTTTATTTCTGTGAATATCCAAATTGAAAAAAAAAATCTTAACAAATATATTATGGATACAACACTGGAAATGACAATAATTCATAATAGAGACTGATTTTATGCACATATAAAATCTACAATTTGAGAATTTCACAAGGTAAATAGTGAACTAAACAGTTAAATAATAGCTAAATTATTTCATAGCAATAGAAAAAAAATAAAGTACAACACAGGATATAAAGTCAAAAACTATTTAAAATTTAATTTCTTCCATTCTTTTGATACACACATGATTTGTAACTTTTATCCCAGAATTTTAAGGAAACTGAATTTATGAGATGTTATTCTAAACAAAATCTGTTTTTAATACTTAGGCATTTTATTGGACTGAGCTTTTATTATATTTCTTATTTAACTTCAGTGCTACTGGATTTGCAATTTTTTTTATATATTTCCATTTGGCATACTATTATTTATTTATTTTTATTTATTTATTTATTGAATTTATTCTTTCTCCCCCCCCCCCATTTTACCCAATCATAGGGTAATTCTGGGTGGCTTACAGTTACATCTAAGTTCAAACATAAAAAGTTAAAATCAAACCTTAAAATCAAAGACACATGGGGAGGGCAGGGGCAGAGTGGGGGGGAGGTGGGATCTGTTATTAGTCAGTGAACCACCTCTGTTGCGCTGTTCCCCCACTGGGGCCCCAAGCTGACTGGCAAAGCCATGTCTTTAGGCCCTTACAAAAAGACAGGAGGGTTGGGGCTGACCTCACACCAGGGGCAAGATTTAATACCCACATTTTTTTCTTGAGAGTAACATGCAGCCTCTTGAAGAAGCTTTTTTTTCCCCACTTTGGGGTTGGATTTAAAATAAAGTTTAAAAAAATATTTTAACTGAAGCATTACTATTTGAGACTTCATGACGTATCCATGCAATTTTCTTGGCAACAATTTACAAGTATTTCGCAGATGCCACCTTCTCAGTGTTTTCTTTAATATCCCAGACCAGGGGTGTCAAACTCAATTTCATTGAGGGCCGCATCAGCATTGCGGTTGCCCTCAGGGGGCCGGGTGGGTGTGGCCAGGGTGGGCGTGACCTACTGGGTGGGCGTGGCTAGAGTGCGTATGGCCTACTGGGTGGGCGTGGCCAGCTCTACATCGTTCACATCAAGGGTGCCTATGGGGGCCTGGGCAGGAGTGGGACAGATCTGAGAGTCTCTGGCAGAAGGAGGGTCTCTGGGTCAGGGCCAAGGCAGTGGGGGCCGTTCCCTCACTGTTTCCAGGATGGCTTCGCGGGCCACATGAAACCACTTCGTGGGCCGGATCTGGCCCCCGGGCCTTGTGTTTGACATGTCTGCCCCAGACTATCTTACTGTCTTGGAATTCTTTGGTATCAGGCATTCCAAGTACTAACCAGTCTAACCCAACATAGCTTCCAGTCCTGGCAAAATGAAACAAATGCTGCCATCTGTTGAGACTGCCAAAAGATAGCTGATAACTTTATATAATATTACAGTAGTTTATATTATTAACAATTCCAGAGGGATATTTGACGTGCATTATAAGTAACAGTTTGACTTTGTTGTGCCTATATGAATATTGCATTATATTCATAATGTATCTATACAGAGTGAAGCAATTTGGTTGTCCCTGTTTTGAAAAATGAACATCTGACATAGGATATCTGTGCATGCCTGATAAACTATGAAGCGTTGAGTCCTTGGTGCTCTCTGGGCTTAGTTGTTTGAGTACATATGTTTCATTACCCAGCTAGGTAATGGGTGTGGGTGAGTATAGGGTTTGTTTGTTGTCTAGATACAGTAGCTTGCCCTGCCCATTTTTTCTTTGATAGTTTCTTCACTGGGGTATCAAAAACTTAGAAACAACCAAACAGACTGTTACAACCACATGGCATTATTGTAGCACAGTAATCAACTACAGACCTCCAAAACATCTTAAATAAACTAAAAGACTCAGTACCCAAGAAGAAAAAAACAGGAGTCATTTACAACATAGAGTGTAAGGGTTGCAACAACTACTATGTAGAACAGGGAGGCAGAAGACTAGCAGAGTACATCCACAACACTAGTATTCGGAAGACACGATGAAAACTCCTTAATTTCACAACACATGGAAAAGACCAACCATAGTTTCAATGGGAAACTGGTAATCCTAGACCAAGTTAAGCTTCACACTTGCTCACACTGGTTTCCTAATTGGGTAATGAAAAGTCTGCAAGTAAAAAGCATAAAGAGCTCCAAGGACTCTTAGCTCAACTCTGAGTTACATATATTCTGTTCTATTGGAAATTATGAAGTTCCACATAGGTTTTTTTAAAAGGACATAATTTCGTTTTTCACTTAATCTGTAACTTGTTTTTGCTGGAATAGGTACTTATTTTGTGGAAAGGAATCTAAAAGTTTATATATTCTGAATAATCTAATGTAAAAAAAAATTCAATTTTTACATTATACATTATTGGTTGTTTCCTCATTTAAAAGTGTGCAACATTTGTATTATAACTATCAGTTTCTGAAAGTTTATTGCAAGGTATTTTTTACTAGTAATTCCTTAACTCAATTTTGTAGAGTGCATATGCACACATGCACCCACACACACCCTCCTAATTTTATATCCTCGTATACCCATGGTGGAGTTGAAACCCAACATAACAAGAAGCTACTAGGTTAGAAAAAGTCACTTTGCAGAGTTATAGCCAGAACATGTTTGTCTTTTTCTTCCTTTTGTCTTCATATTTGTTGCTTTTATTGGCAGGAAGACAGTGCTGATTTGAAGTGCCAGCTTCAGTTTGCCAAAGAGGAAGCAGTACTGATGCGTAAGAAGATGGCCAAGTTAAGCAGAGAGAAAGACGAATTGGAGCAAGAGCTTCAAAAGTACAAATCCATCTATGGGGATGTGGAAAGTCCTCTCCCCATTGGAGAGGCTGGAGGACCACCCAGCACAAGAGAAGCTGAACTGAAGCTTCGTTTAAAATTAGTGGAAGAAGAAGCTAACATATTAGGCAGAAAGTTAGTAGAACTAGAGGTGGAAAATAGAGGAATTAAGGCTGAGATGGAGGACATGAGATGCCAGTATGAAAGAGTATGTCTTAACCAGGAACGTGTTTCAAGCATTCCTACCTCACCTTATGGTGACCCTGTGGAATCAGCTGCAGAGTTACGTCATCATTTGCAATTTGTAGAAGAAGAAGCAGAACTTCTTAGGAGATCTATCTCTGAAATTGAAGATCACAATAAGCAACTAACAAATGAATTAAATAAATTCAAGTTTGACCCTGGACAAGAATCTGATTGGTTTCATGAAAATGCATCCAAATGCAGTAGATCCTTACAAGAAGAACTGAAGTCAGCCCGGATGCAAATCAATGAACTGAATGGAAAAGTGATGAAACTCCAGTATGAAAATCGTGTGCTATTATCTAATGTGCAGCGCTATGATCTTGCCTCTCATCTAGGATTGCGAACATGCAGTCCCAGGGATAGTGATGCTGAGAGTGAAATAGGGAAGAAAGAGTGTGACAGTGAAGAAAGTCATCTACCTCAACCAAGGAGAGAAGGACCCATTGGGGGTGAAAGTGATTCTGAAGATTTATATGAAAAGACATCAGGTTTTGGGAGTGGGAAACACTCAGAAGTTAGTAACTTGTGTTCCACTGATTTAACACGGGCCAAAGAGAACTCAGAATCATTTATCAGTATCAAATATGAGGCCGAAAGGCTTGAAAGAGCTATGGAACGCCTTGTCATTGATACAGACAATTTAATATACGAAACAAAAGTCCACATAAATAGCAGTGCTGCCTCTGAGCAAATTTTTAAAAAAGATGAGGGGAAAAAGGGGAACAAGAACGAATCAGAACTTTTAAGCACTATTAATTTAAGGATGAAACATTTTCAGAAAGAACTGCAAACCTTCTTGGAGAAGGTTGATAACATTGGGGCTGACTTCAAAGAACAACTGGAAGATCTTTCCCCTCTTCCTCATCTTACAGAGTCCTCTAGTTTTCTGTCCACAATGACATCCATCTCTCGAGATTCACCCATTGGAAACCAAGGAAAGGAATTAATTACAGATTTCCAGGTAAGTGGACCACTTGCTTCTTTTACGGTTTTGTCAGTCTTTCTTGCTGCATTCTGGTGCTAATTTTACCTATCTTTATTTTGTTACGATTTTGAAATTAATTTGTAAAATATTTGTAAATTCTTTTTTTTAACTGCTATTTTCACACAGAGGCTGTTCCTCATGACAAAAAGGCTAATAGAAACAAATAGCTTCTGAATTTTTTGTTTACTATATTGGATGCTGCATTTCATTAATTACTGTTTTGTTGATATTTAACAAAACACATATGCACATACTTTCTCTTACACTTTTAATATGAAATGTATTTCAAAAGGTCTTGTCAAAATAAAAATCCAAAATGAAATGCCGGATATTAGTTCTTTTACATAAGGAAAGGGGCAAATAAAAAGGCCCTGAAGCCAGTAAATGACTGCCTTTCATAATGCATTTCCCTGTCACAGCTGCCATACTGAATAGGGATTTTTCTGCACAGCACAAATAAGGCTGGAAGACTTGTATCCCCATATACTCCATAACTTATAAGCTTGCTGTTGGTTTGACTCATGCATCCCCATTGCATGCGCCTCATAACCAGTATTTGCATTCTTTCCCCTCTCTCTTTTTTGCTTTTCAGATGTTTCAGCCCATTATTTTGCTCATCCTTATTTTAATTCTATTCTCGTCACTTGCTTATGACACTGCATTTAAGTTGATTTTTCTGTTCACGCTTTTTTTTGTCTTGTAGTTTTTTCAATCGCCTACCTTAGCCACTTTTGTTTGTTCTTTTAATCTTTCCCTGTCCTGATTTCTTTTATGTTACAATCCCCACCCATGCACTTAACAGTCCAAACAAAAGGATCAGTTGGAATGGCAGCGCAGCCCAGACCATGGAGATGAGAAAGAGATTCATCAACAACAAGGCACCACAGAACCACATGGCAGAACTGATGGAGACCTTAAATTCTACAGGCCAGAAAACAAGAATTGTTTCAGTCTAGAGGTTAGCACAGCTGAATAAAAATTCCTTGAAAGGGAACAGTAATTGTCATAGAAGCCAGGGCAAAATAGAGGGAATAATTCCTTTTAAGCCCTACAATTTGTATTTAACTCCACCTAATATTTAATGAAATGGAAATCTGACAATTTTTAGCATTTTTCTCATGACAGCCAATACAGATAGCCCTCGTTTAGCAGTTTACTCATTTAACAATCATTTGCACTATAATGGTAATGGAAAAATAACTGTATGACCAGTCCTTGCATTCATGATTTTCTGGGGACAGAAGGTTCTACAACAAGGGGGCAGCAGCAGAGAAGGCTCTCTTCCTTGACACTGCCAGTTGAAATCTTTGACTACCTTTCCTGCTTGATTGAGTGAGATGAGATACGCTGATGAGATGGGGAAAACCTAACTTGGCCCTATGCCGTGTAGAGCTTTATAGGTGGCTAACAGCTTGAATCTGACTACCATCTTTCCATGATCAACGGGGGCCCTCCTTTTTCACCTCTCCGGGGCGACTTTAGACCCATTTAGGGTCCCCTGGCAGGGTGAATTCAGCCATGGGGTGCGGAGCTCTGCAATTCCTCGGCCTAAAATAACAGGAGGTGTTATTTTAGTCATATATTGAGAGTTGCCATAATAATTAGAAGAAACTGCTTACTTGACTGTCTGGTTGATAATGTGACCTACAACTCTCCAGATTTGATTGTGGAATAGCACTTATCTCATTTTGTCAATTGTACAGTCCTATAATCTGGATTTAAGTGTTTGTTTATCTTTACATCAAAATCCAGCAATGAATAACTAGAAAAGATTGACTGGAAAGCAATGATTTTATTAATTCAGGTGTTTCCTAAAATACGTTTTCAATACTCCAATCATTTTAATGAATTAATATACGCTTAATTTCTTGAATTTTGAAACAGCATTTTAAATAAAAAGTTTATCTGAAGGAAGGCAAATTTGTGAATTCAATGTTTGATTTGCTGGCCATTAAGTATATTATAAATTGACTTTTTATATTGAAGATGGGTAGATTAGAGGTGTAGGGAGTGAAAAATGTAGCGTTGTGATGTGCAAGTCTTGGATTGATTGATTTAATTGTGATTTAGCTATGCTCAAAAAGAATGAAAAAGGTATATCTTCAAGAAAGAAAGAACTTTGATATTAGCAGAAATATACTTTAGAATTATGTTAATAAATTAAATAGCCTATGTTGTTAAAAAGCACGATCTCTTAAAAATTTTCAAAGGTCCATGATTGCCAACTTGGTACTAGATTCCCTCTTCATGGAGAAAAAAATGTACACTGTTCCAAAACCAGAAAAGGTCAGGAAAAGCAGATGTGAGGGAAGATAATGCTACTACAAGAAGTAATTTTAAAATTAAACTCAAAGGAAAACAGTGGCAAAAATGATTCCTGCATAGTTCCAAGAAAACTCTATGGACATGGCTGGAACACTGAGACAGGTTTATGTGGTAGGTGAAGAGATTCCAAGTAGAAAAACATTCATTTTCAAAATAGAACTGGAGATGATAATGTAGTCAGATCAAACCTGCAAAGAAATCTGGTCAGTAATGAAAGAGAATTTTCTCATTTTACAAGGAGAGATGTAACTGGAATACATGGAATCTGAGAAGAACGAACAAAGAAAAACAACTTTTTTGAAATGAAAATATTTTTTGAAATCAATGAATAGGACCTCTTTAACTCAGTTAATATAATATGTATCAGGGCATGAAGCCAGCCAAAAAATGGTAATGTTATTTCAAAAGGATGTTGCAAGTATGTGTTTAGTTATAACATAAAAAGTGTCATTCAACATTAATGTTGTACAAGAATGTGCACTTCTTAAGGGGGCAGTGATGAAAAACACTAAAAAATTACTAAACTCAAAATTGAGAAGGGCTAAATGCAATATTAGGAAAAAGCACAGTACTACAAATTGGTGACTGGAATGTAAACATTGGAGAAATTGAGAAATCTGGAATTAGAGGAGAACTGGATTAGGTAAAATGTAATAATGGAGAAGGTTAACAAAGCTTTGCAAAGATATTATTTATTATTATTTATTGAGAGAATCAACTTCAAGCCATATATATGTATACTTTACACATGGGCATTATGGGATATACAACATTAAAATAAAATTTAATACGTAATAGGAAAGAGAACATAGAGAATTGCAATCCCAGTGAGCCATTGCATTCTGAAATATAGATTATAAAACAGACCATGTATACAGATGTCATACAGGTGGACTATAGAGTAAGGATGCCAACAAGATTTGACTTGAGAAAAATCATTTAGAATATAACATCACTGAAAGAAACAGATTCAGTATGCCATGCAGAAAAGAAACTAAGCAGTTATATATAAGAGACATCATGAAAACTAAGTGAAAAAAGTATTCTCAAAATTCCGAAGAAAAGATTCAGCTGATTTTCAAAACAAATTAAGAGCCAAAGTAAGACATAAAATTATGCATGACAATTGAACACATCTACATCACATCAAGCAAAAAGCAAATAAAGAAATAAAGACTTTCAACAAACAGAAGAGATTAAAGAAAAAAATTAAGATCAGAGTACAGTATTCATGGGGGGGGAATCACAAGATAGATCTAGTACTCATGGAAGAAAGGTAATAGAAGTAAATGAAATTAAAGGAAGATGGAAAGGCCATATTGAAGCTCTTTACAAATTAGGTTATGGAATCATAGAATAATTTGTTCAGACATAATGTGTGAATTAACCTTCTTTCATAGAAAATGTGATATGACAGGCAATGGACCAGCTGTCAAATAAGAAAGCACCAGGATCAGATAAGATGCCCATTGAACTATTTAAAGCTGCAAGAGAACAAGCAGTTAAAGTGCTAACAGCTGAGAGAGTAAATTCTCACACTGTCAGAAGCAAATAGCCTTAGACCAGATAAGCTAATGTAGAAAGTGCAAACTGGAGTATTTGGATTCATTGAAAGCAATAACCAGACATAGTCATCTTTGCCAATTCTGTTTGCAATACACACAGAAGCCTGGGAGTCCTAATATGCCTTCCAATTTTCCCAGAGCCCCTATTGGTTTTTTCAGACTCTGAGGTAATGGGAACCAAGTTGGACAATAGGAAAACAATGGATTTATTGCTTAGATATAAATCAGCATTCACAGAATACTTACGGACCACAATGACTAAATTGTGCCAGAAATTTCCTTTCCCTATAGTTTTTGATCCTCCTGGTGGATAATACTAATTTCAGGTGTATTACTGATTACAAAGTCAGAACCTCCCCCAATATACATCTTTCTGGAAGAGATGGAGATTTCTCCCCCACTACCCTCTCTGGGCATTTTGAACAGGAGAAAAGGGTGGTTAGAGTAGAAATTGTTTTCCTTCCAGAGGAGAAAAGGGAAAGGAGCTCTTCGGCCTCAATAGAGATTTTGAGCAAATAAATACCGTATTTATTGGCGTATAACACGCACTTTTTCTTCCTGAAAATAGGGGGCAAATGATGTGTGCGTGTTATACGCCGATATAATTTAAGGTTTTTTTCCTGAAATTTCCTTTTTAAAATGAGGTGCGTGTTATACGCCGGTGTGTGTTATGTAATAGTCATGAGATATGTTGTGACAGAAAATTCTTAAATAGTTACAAGCAAACAAATCAAACCAACCAACTATCAAACGAGAGAGAGAGATGGAAACTATTCCTTCTTCCTGAGAGTGGCTTTTAGCCTGTTTGCTACATACCTTAATGCATCAGGAAAAAGAGGCATAAGAATTTGAATCTCACTTTCCCTGCAAATAGGATTTGCATTAGATATACTTAGTTTCAGTAAATCTACTTAACCCCAGCCTTGGTGTTCTTGGAAGTCTATATTTTTTTTAAAATTTCTGTGACCATTGCTTTATGACAACAAATACAGAATAAAGATTCTTGTCTGGAGATTGGAAAAGATTAGTGTACATTATCATACTAAGAATAGCAATGAAAAAATATGGACATCATTAAAACATTGCAGTAATTGCTTACATAAAGTTTTACCTAACATTTTACGAATGAATGAATGAATGAATGAATGAATAAATAAATAAATAAATAAATAAGTGTATAGTTAATGATAATGGAAGAAAATACAGGAAGTGAAGTTGATAGTTTTATTTTCTTAAGATCAAGAACATGGAGAGTATGCTGGGAGAGAGAGGTTAATTCTGGAGAAGGTAACGACAAACTTAGATCATAAAATATAAGGATGTTGCTGTGGCAACAAATGATCAAGCAGCAGTCTTTTCAATTGAAATACAGTGCTGCAAAACGATATGGAATAAAAGGGGAAGAGAGGATCAGATTATAAATCTGAGGAAGAGCTCTACAAGTTTCGAGAAGAATCAGTCAGTCTTAAAAAATATGTCATTCAGATAATGATTAGCAAGAAGAAACACAAATTTTGTGTATCTGATGCAAAAAAAATTAAAGCAGGAAGAAACTACTCATGATAAGGTTGAGGGAAGCTGAAGAAGGAGATAATGGATAAATCAGATGGACAGGATCAAGATGATGATAAGAATGTCTTTGGAAAAACTACAATTTTATTACCACAGACAATTACAATTTTGGTGACATTTAACAACATAATTCCAGTGATTATAACAACAATCCACCACAGTTTCCTGGTGATAAGCTCATCAAACACAATAGAATACATTTCTGACTTAAACATGTGGAGGATCACACTACAGGTAACTAAAATGCTTTTTTATAAAGAGGTCAATATGCATGCAGTTTGTTCATATATCAGCATAATAAAATTAACTATAACCTTTCAAGAGAAAGAGAAAGGTTCAGTTATGCTGTGCAGTTCAGCAAAGGTCAGATAACATCTTTATCTAAGATGTTCCAATTAATTAATCATTATTGAAGCATAAACCAGACTCCTCTGCCTAAAAAAATAGATACTGTTTCTAATACAGTACCCTTTGCTATTCAAGCCCTCTGGCTAGATGCCAGAAAAATAAATAATCAGGTTTTAAAATGTGACTATTATTTAATGTATTTCCCTCTTTAATTTTGTTTTAGCATTAGCTTCTGAAATTCAGAAGCTTTGGCTGCCTGACTCTGTCTAAACTTTTCTGCTTTAAGATTAAGGAATTAAAAATGACAGAGAACAAAAAGAGCAGAATTATGCAAAACATTTTAATTTATGAATTAACTTATATACTGCCATGTAGGACTTTTTTCATCTATTTATTTCTAATCAAATTAATTCTTCTATAGTAGGCATTGGCTTCATTTTTTATTTCTTTTAAAATAAGCATTTGTCTCTGTTCCCTTTTGGGGACTGCTGTATCTTCCCTGTACTCTATAGAACATGTCTTAATATTTCAGCAGAGGATACATCACTAGCTGTATTTTTTTTCCCTTTTACTTTGAGTAGATATATAGCACTCAGACCTGCTTTTGCATTCCCCAGAGCAATATTTGTTAATTTTGGCAATTCTAGTGAAGTCCACACTTCTTAAAATGGCCAAGGTTGAGAAACATTACCCCAAACCTACAAAGTATGCTGTTGAATTTCAGTGGCAAATTGTAAAAAGCATGGTGTGAAAACATTTTTTTTGGGGGGGGAAACAACCACAGTCCAGAAATCTCAAAGTTCCTCTTACTTGCATGTTCAGATATGAGAATAAAAAAAGAAGCATGGGGAAGTAAAAAATTTAACCATCCCCATGTATAGGGTTCCACTACAAGCTAAGGGCCTTCGTATTTGCTTTAAAGCCATATTTAAGTGTTCTATGAGCATTCTATAGAATTTCAGTAGCACACATTATTTGCTGAAATTTCACAATTTATAAGAAAAATAAATAGCTTTTTAATGTAATCCTGGAGCTCCGTGAGAAGCCAGTTAGGCATACTACAAGTGTTCTGAAGCTACTGATGATCACTAAAGGACAAAGTAAAATTACAGTGCAAACACAATATAATATGAAGCCTAACTATAATACCTTTGCAGATCATTTTAGTTGTTCCATTGAATCAGATCAGAATGTCAGAAAGTAACATTTAGCTGTTATTTTGGATAGAAATGTTTTGTTGTTGATTTCTTAAGGATTTTTTTAGCTTTACTTATTGTTGAAAAGACTGTTGGTCAGTTTTGGCTACAATGTGGAACATTTTTTTGTGGATTAATGCAGTCCCAGTTAAAAATTCAAGGAAAAAAATCCTATTCAAATTCTATTTTCTTTTGTAGACTGTTTTTAAATTGAATGTGACAAATTAATTATAGACAACCTAAGTCTACTATCTTGCATTCTATTAGTCTCATTCCTTTAAATTGCTACTATTGTTCAAATAGCATTAGCATTTATTAGTACAAAGTATTATTAGAATGTATTTATGTTGGGTTAAGTACATGCTGAGGGAAAACTGCTAATTTTAAAATGCTTCAAGTAAAATGTACGTCTTAAAAACAATAATTCAACCACTTTGATAATGAGAGAAACACAGGTGAAGATTCTTGTGCAGTTAATTATTCATGAGTGCCATATATTTCATCTATCAGGTGGAAGAACAACCTTTCTGGGGGATGGGTTGGGTTTTTATTGTCATTTTTAATATATGTATTTACTGTTTTTAGCTTGGGCATATGTTTAATTCTTTTTAACTTTTGTATTTTTGTATTTTTTATATGTCTGCCCTGTTCACCGCCTTGAGTCCTTCGGGAGAAGGGCGGTATATAAATAAAATTATTATTATTATTATTATTATTATTATTATTATTATTATTATTATTATTATTATTTCTGAATCTGTAATAGGAACAGATTGTCAGAATTTCATTTTCTTCCCCTCGTGCTTCGCACTCTTATTCCAAACTAGAATCCTGCACACTTTCTTTATAGCAAATAAACACACATTTAGTAATTAATGTAACTAGTTTCTTTATCCATAGTAGTACTTCACTCAATTCAGTATCTTGTAAACAGCACAGAATATTCTGTAATCTCTATTTATTTATCTGTTCTTTAAAAGCATGATTAAAAGAAAAGATGGATTAAAATATCTGTATTTGGGCTAATAAACTAGAACTATTTCTCAGGCTACCCCTAAATTTTGTATGTGTAAAAGAAAATTCTCATAGTTCTCAAAGAATGTGATAATTAATGAGCCCAAATGAGAACTTTATTTTTTTACATTTGAGTATTCCTCGCTTAATATATATTCATATCTACATCTTCTATAGAATAAGAAAACAGACCAGAGATATCATGTCGGTAAATTGAAGTTAAAAATTTGTGAGGAATTTTAGCAAAAAAAAAAGTGGAATTTTTTTTCCTTAGTTTATATTTTGTCTAGATGGTTATCTTAAATAAGTTAGTGTATAAAGTCCACTCCAGGAACTTTAAATACAACAGCATTTTCATCTGACTGATTAGAGCTAAGTAACAGAAAGCATGGAAAGGAAGGAAGGAAGGAAGGAAGGAAGGAAGGAAGGAAGGAAGGAAGGAAGGAAGGAAGGAAGGAAGGAAGGAAGGAAGGAAGGTTATATTTCTATGAAAATAAAAAGAAGGGAAAATATGTCATAAATACAAATGCACATGATCTGATCATATAAAAGTATGGTCATCTACATTGTTGATAACTATATGGTTGTGGATATATGTTAAAATAGGAGTCCAGAGGTAGATAATAATTACTGCACTTCGATAAATGGTGATAATAGAAGTGAAGAGTTTTATGGAAATTATGCAGCATTCTGTTGATGCTGAAAATGAGAGAATACAGAAAAAAATAAGTGGGCCATTTAGAGAAGTTCTAGAAGGAATGAGAATGGCAATGAGCTGTTTCAAATATATATTTTAAGCAAAAGTATATACATATTTGACATAAGAATACATATCTAAAACTATAATTGATTTGTTTATGATGAAATACTCAAATAGTTAAGGATAAAAAGGATTTGGTACACTGTTATTTGGCAGCATCAATAGTAGTTTACTGTAGTGGGAGGCAAATGGACAAGAAAGTAATAAAGATTGCCAAAGAGAAAATACAAATCCTGTATGAAAAAGCATTAGAGAGTACCCTTTCCAGAATGAATTCGAAGTAAATTTGTAATTTTGAGCACCATTAAATTTGAAATATGGATGCTTGGGTAATGGAGTGAAAGAGGTTGTGGATGAGAAAAATGCATATAAGTGAATGATTGCTTTAAAAATTAAATCGGAAAAATACTGTATGAATATAGAGAAAAGATATCATGAATCTTGTCAAATAGAGCAAGAAATATTAAAATTAAAAGTAAATCAAATGGAGGACTGTTTTGATGATCACAAATTTCGGAAATAGACTAAGAGCTAAAAAAGGAGTTGCCAGAAGAGCGAAAAGAATTAAAAATAAAAGTAATGACATGATTTGGGAAAGATGAAGTGAAAGAAAGCCTGAAGAAACATGCTGCAAGTTTGTATGGGAACATAGCAGTGTGGAAATGAAAAAAATGCTGCAAATATTTGTGTCTGAGAAAGTTTAAAAAATGTGGTGAGAATGATACCAAATAATAAGACTACAAATGTTGATGGTGCAACTGGAGAAATGTGACAATATAGGAGTAGCTATGTGACTAGTTTGGTAAAGAATACACTAGATTTGTAGCTCATCATCTTTTTCGCTTCTTTTCAACTAAGAAAGCAAGCACCATATCTGGAGTCTTTCAAACTGATTTAGCTGAAATACTATTTCTTCTCTTTTCCTTTTATTTCCTATTTTCAGTTGGTATAACTCTATGATCCAGGGTGTCCAAGATAGTACTCCATAATTTGGCAACTTTGGCCATGAAACTACTCTTAACAGTGAACATTCATTCTCAGAACTATATCATCACTAGATAATTCACCCAGTGGCTTTCCTTCAGCATATTACAGAGCCTTGGTGGAGCAGTGGGCTAATGCCTCCTTAAGTAACACCAGCTGCCTGCAATTAGTGCAGGTTCGCATCCCACCAGGCTCAAGGTTGACTCAGCCTTCCATCCTTCCGAGGTAGGTAAAATGAGAACCCAGATTGTTGGGGGCAATTAAGCTGACTTTGTAATAATGCCACTTGGGGTGTGTGTGAAAGCCCTAATAAGCAGGCATATACATAGAATGAAGGCTACTGCTAAGCTTGTAAGCCGCCCTGAGTCTTCGAAGAAGGGCGGGATATAAATGGAATTAAAATAAAAAAACAATATTTAATAAGATACCAGGTTAAAAATACCAGGACTGATTTATAAGAAAGAAAAAGATTCATTCCAAATTCTCTAGATCCCCATTATGGATATCAGATTATTATTCTTTGCCCAATGATCCTTGAGATCATTACTGTAATCCCTACATACAATATGATGAAAAAATACTGTTTTTACAAATACTGCTGTATTATAATAGATTGAAATACATATATATGATAACCAAGCTACCTGATATTGAACCTTCAGTGGTGATCTACCATGGTGCCATGCTTACTACAAGTCAACAAATATCTGCCTTTTCCATACCAACAGACATGTACAGCAGATGACATTTCAGTTTCATTTCAAAACCCTAGAGCATAACTGATAGGGTCGTCAGATACAGCTCTGCTGATCTGTCTTCTCAGAGACAAAGACTTCCATTCAGAGTCAGAAGTAGATGCAGTAAATCAGCAAGCACAAAGCGTATCGTGTATTCATATTGCCAGACACCAGCTCAGTGAGATATCAGCTCTTCTTCCAGGACAAAAAATATTTATTAAATTTAATTCACTATTTGCCAACGTTTTAATTTGCAGGTACTTACTTCAGTAGGTACTCAGATTCCAGGAGTGTTGTGTTAATGAGACTGAAACCAAAATAAATTTTAAATCCAAAGTTTCAGATATGATAACTTTCTGATAGTGCTTCTGTGCAGTTCAGAAACCCATATGTATATCTGCACAGGTAACTGGTTACAAATAACCTAGCTGTCCATACCACAGCTAAAGCAGATCCTTATATGGATCTTAAATATATTGACTCAAAGTATGCATCAACAGATTCAGCAAGAGAAAAATTTTGTGCAGGTTTTTAACTAATTATGAACAGAGCATGTGTTTGAATACTATCTTGATTGTATAGTTTTAGGTATACATCCTAAAGTTTTGTTACCTTTGTAAGAACTGTTATACTCCTAATCAACTCAGGGACTGCCATATTTTACCTGTACAGAATGTATCAATACAGGAGCTTCAGGCTCAGCTAGAGCAGGAGATGAAACTTCGAGAAGAAGAACAAGAAACCTTTTCAGAAAGGATAATTCAGGTAAATACATTAAATAGATACTAGAAGAAAATTTCATCTGCTTTGATTACTATTTAGAAGCACCATATGTTTGTGAAAAAGAGTTCAAATGTTATATATGTTTGGTTATGGATAGTTAAGAATTATTGAAACAGCTTTAAGGGACAATTGATTTTTTTTATCTATATAATTTTCATGTATAAATATAAATCATATTCTGGCCACCAGTCATTATTTGGAAAATGGATTACATGATTACAGGAATGGAATATAATATAGGAATATAATGTGGTATAAAGTTTTGTCATTCCTACTTTGATTTTTTTTGTACATCCAGTTCTATATATTGTAAGCTGCCATTATAAAACTGTAATTAGAATTTACTGAAAATAATTAGCATGTGGAAATTATTTTTCTAATAATTTTTATAAAAGAATTTTGCATAAAGAATCTAGAAATTGCTATCTTTTAAAATTATTTTATTAATATGATTTATTATAGGTAAAGCAGATATGAAATTATAAATATGATTGCATAATATTATTTTTTTAGAAATAGCATCAGTTGATTGATGGATTACAGAACTGTAAACCTTTAGTAGGAACAGTTAATTGACTATACAATATGTATATGTGTTTGTCTATGTGTATATATATGTATGCTTTGCAAATAGCTGAGGAAAGGAGGGAAACGAAAGGCAAGGGAGAAAAAGAAAGATACACCCAATTTAATGCAGAATTCCAGAGAATTGCTAGAAGAGATAAGAATGCCTTCTTAAATGAACAGTGCAAAGAAATAGAAGAAAACAATAGAATAGGGAGGACCAGAGATCTCTTCAAGAAAATTGGAGAGATGAAGGGAACGTTTCATGCAAAAATGGACATGATGAAGGACCAAAATGGCAGGGACCTAAACAGAGGCAGAAGAGATTAAGAAGAGATGGCAAAATTACACAGAAGAACTATACAAGAACAAGCTTAATGTCCCTGATAACCAAAATGAGGTGGTCACTGACCTTGAGCCAGACATCCCAGAATGTGAAGTGAAGTGGGCCTTAGGAAAGCTGAGCAACAACAAAGCTAGTGGAGGTGACAGTATTCCAGCTGAGCTATTCAAAATCTTAAAAGACAATGCAGTAAAAGTGCTACACTCAATTTGCCAGCAAATTTGGAAAACTCAACAGTGGCCACAGGATTGGAAAAGATCAGTTTACATTCCAATTCCAAAGAAAGGCAGTGCCAAAAAATGTTCAAACTATCGCACCATTGCACTCATTTCACATGCTAGTAAAGTTATGCTTAAAATCCTACAAGCTAGACTCCAGTATGTGGATCGAGAACTACCAGAAGTACAGGCAGGATTTCGAAGAGGCAGAGGAACTAGAGATCAAATTGCCAACATATGCTGGATCATGGAGAAAGCTAGGGAATTCCAGAAAAAATCTACTTCTGCTTCATTGACTATGCTAAAGCCTTTGATTGTGTGGATCACAACAAACTGTGGCAAGTTCTTAAAGAGATGGGAGTACCAGACCATCTTATTTGTCTCTTGAGAAACCTGTATGCGGGTCAAGAAGCAACAGTGAGAACTGGACATGGAACCACTGATTGGTTCAAAATTGAGAAAGGAGTCCGGCAAGGCTGTATACTGTCGCCCTGCCTGTTTAACTTATATGCAGAGCACATCAGGAGAAAGGCAGGGCTAGATGAATCAAAAGTTGGAATTAAGATTGCCGGGAGAAATATCAACAGCCTAAGATATGCAGATGATACTACTCTAATGGCAGAAAGTGAACAAGAACTAAAGAGCCTCTTGTTGCAGTTGAAGAAGGAGAGTGCAAAAATTAGCTTAAAATTAAGAAAACCAAGATCATGACATCCAGCCCTCTCAATTCCTGGGAAATAGATGGGGAAGAAATGGAGGTAGTGACAGATTTTATTTCCCTGGGCTCCAAGATCACTGCAGATGGGGACTGCAGCCAAGAAATTAAAAGACGCTTGCTCTTGGGGAGGAAAGCCATGGCAAATCTAGACAGCACACTAAAAAGCAGAGACATCACCCTGCCAACAAAAGTGCGTATAGTCAAGGCTATGGTCTTTCCAGTTGCAATGTATGGCTGTGAAAGTTGGACCATAAGAAAGGCTGAGCGCCAAAGAATTCAGGCCTTTGAACTATGGAGTTGGAGAAGACTCCTGTGAGTCCCTTGGACTGCAAGGCGATCAAACCGGTCAGTCCTAGAAGAGATCAACTCTGACTGCTCTTTAGATGGCCAGATCCTGAAGTGGAAACTCAAATACTTTGGCTACCTAATGAGAAGGAAGGAATCACTGGAGAAGAGCCTAATGCTGGGAAAGATTGAGGGCAATAAAAGAAGAGGACGACAGAGAATGAGGTGGCTGGATGGAGTCACTGAAGCAGTAGGCGTGAGCTTAAATGGACTCCAGAAGATGGTAGAGGACAGGAAGGCCGGGAGGAACATTGTCCATGGGGTCGCAATGGGTCGGACACTACTTCGCAACTAACAACAACAACAACAAATATGTATGTATGCATAGTATGTTTTTTCGTTTAAAAACTCAACATTGACATCTTAAAGGAGGTAAAAAACATTTGCTGGATCTCTGAACATTTGAGTTGAGAGAGATTCTTCATATTCTATGCCTGGATGGTTCATAATCATAGACATATTTTATGGATAGTTTGTTCTACCAAAATGTTCAAGGACGATTCATTACTAAGGCCCTGTCAACAAGAATCTCTCCTCATAAGACATAAAAATAGAACTGTACTCCTCAAAAAAAAAGTCCTCATCCATAGGGAAAATAAATAATTTAGAATCAATAAACCCTATTGTTTTTTCTAATTATTAGTTGAAAATGAAGTTAGGAGTTGCAGTCCCACATATAGCAATATCAAGTACAGGATCATGTCAGCAACACATTGAAAGAATTAAGTGAAGAGACAGTGTTTATACGCAGAGAATACAAATGCTTACACTACAGAAATCTGATCCAGGTTGTTACACTAAATGAGCTGTATAATTTTTTTTCCCCAGCAGGCTATTATGGTTAATTAAATTAAGTCTTCAACCTGAGATCTTTGGGTTTCTTAAAAGATGGATCCCTTGATAAAATCAGATGATAATAATTAGAATTGGCAACCTTGGTTTTTTGTTCAAATGGATATGAGGATGGGGGCAGATTTCAGTAACACGTGCTTAAGGACAATATTCTATTAATGTGGATATTTGTTCTATTTAAAGTTGGAAAAAGACCATCTGCAAAACTTACAAAGAAAAGATTTAGAAGTACAAAGCTTGACTTTGCAGAACAAACTGGAAGAGAAAACTTGGAGTCAGGAGAAAATTCTGATGGGTCAAGAGCTCAGACATTTCAAGCAGAACATTTTTATCCTATATGTCAAATTGAAATGGTTGCTAAAACATTGGCGACATGGCAGGCAAATACAGAAGCAAGAAGACATACTTGAGGTAACTGTCTCATATTATTTAATGGAGTAAAGCTAAAATGTGATAATAATTTTATTATAGGCAAAATACATTTTAAGAAATAACATTACTTCAAGTTCAGATGCCGTAAGATTAAGGGATAAAACTAACTTTACAAACCCAACACTTTTCTGCTTCTCCTGCAGTTTAAGTTATCTTTCTTCAGAAGAACCAAATGATACTTTACATTAGAATTTAAAAGTATTGTATGAGGAAATAGAATTATAATTTATTCTGTTGTTCATTATAAGTGACTTCAGGGCAGTCACTCCTTCTAGTATTGATGTATTTATCATATTTGCCATGTCTTTTACCATTTGTTAATTTTGTATTAATTAAAAGCAGGAGCAATAAAAAGAATAATTATATAGCTGCATATTCTCTTTTTAAATTTATTTATATACTAATAATTTTATATACTATAAATTTTTGCCCAGTATGTGATTTGATCTATGATTTTAGAAATCCCAGAATCTCAGAAATGAAAGGATTTGTTCAATAAGATTAAAATAATGGTTTCTTTATATATACTGATTTTTAATATTGAAGTTTATTATTAAGTCTTTTTTGCAAACTACAGTCCTCTAACTGTTAGCAGCATAATTCCCAATTTCCTCTCAAAGAATTCTGAGGGTATTAATGTCAATATATCTTGAAGGTACTAAATTTGGGAAGCCTAATTAATACAACTCATGAACAAAGTAGGGAGTAACTTTTTTCTAGGATGTAACAAATTTTTATCCACTTCATCAATTTGATTTCATAAACAATTAAGTATCCATAAGCTTATAGAAAGAAATAAGGAAAATCTACAAAATAGGTAGTTATTTCATGTAGGAATTTATTTCTTTCATATAAGATTGTGTTTATTTTAATTCATTTGCATTTTTAGATGGAACACCTTGATCCCGTGCTAGAATTCACCTTTCAGTCTGAACAAAAAGGTGACGAAGAGGGGGAGGAAGAGGAGGAAGAAGTTTTTGCAATGACAAATTACTCCCTTCATTCCACAGTGGAAACAAGCAACCATGGACCACAACTACAGACAGCAGAGTTGTTGCAGCTACAAAAGCAGGTATCAAGGCAAATGTGCAGGTGCTTATTCTGTCATGAGAGTTATCTCTGTGATTTGTTATTTTATCCATTCTGTCTATTCTAGTTTGTATTGTAAAAGATTATCCCAAATAGAAAGCACTGCTGAGAAAGGTATATCATTGAATGGTGGTAACCAAAATATACCTGTTTATTTCATCTAAACATTTCCATAGCAGTTTACTTCCCAATCGTTACTGTAAGAGTTAATTCATTTTAACCTTTTTCTCACAAAAGTATTGAGAGAGTTTCCAATTTGGGGCATGACCTACATGCAGATGCAGTGTTTAGACATCAAAATATACCAAGATATTAATTAGCATCTCCTTTCCAAATACTTGACTTGCAGTCCAATCCAATTTCTGCAAAACTATTGACAATTTAGCCCAGAAATCCTCAACTCCCAGGCCTCAGGCCAGTACTGGTCCACAGACTGTTGAGAACCGGGCTCTGCAAGCAACGGGCGAGCACATGAATGCTTTAATTGTCGATGTGCATGATTAGGTTGTACACATGAAACCATCCCCTCTCCCCATAGTGCTGCTGGTGCCAATCTGTGGAGCCAGAAAGGTTGGGGACTGCTGATTTAGCTAATATCTTTTGATCTAAAGTATGATAACTACTGGTTTTATACAGGAAAATAGTATCATTCAATAAAATATTACTAAATCAATGAACAATATAAATAACAAAATATAAGAATTAATGACTGAAGCAAATAAAAGTAACCAAATAACAGTTTAAAAATTCTGTGTTGAGCATTGTTGCTACATTTAAAAGTCCAAAGCTAACCTAAATGCAAAGGTTTTTATAATTATTTAAATAAATCATGCTCTCTGTTCTAATGGAGTTACATGACATTTCACAGTCTTGGGGTTAAAATTGAAAAGGCTTTCTGTTGCATCAGTGTTGATTCTACTAATAGTTACAAGTAAAAAGCTATATAATTAAATTGATATGTGTAGAGTAATTATGTTGAAAATGAAAATTGGCATGGATAGTAAGAAAGAACTGGTAAAAGATGATACGGATAAAAATATTTCAGTTTGTTTATCGGCAGCTACCAATAACACTTACCGGTAATGTTTCCAGACAAATAATATAACTAGATTTAAACTATTTATAACAGGGCAGTTGAATTTACAAAATATTACCGTAATAGAAATGACATTCCACATTTTTTAACCTTGTATGATATCTGCGCATTTTCTTGAGATAACAGTTTAAATTGTTCTGTGATAGATAAATGGTATAGTATCAAGTCAAGGATATATTTTACAATGACAAATGGCTCTATGAAATTCTTTGTTTAGTTCCTTCACAAAGGAACTTTGTGCTTGTTCTGTGCAAACACAAAAATATCTACTTGCAAGGAGTCTTTTTTCTATATGTATCAAGGATTCAACTTCCTTGCCATGGCATTCACTTGCCCCCAAAAGACTTTTGTAATTAAAAATACATCAAAATCACTCTAGTATTTTATATTTACCTGGCCCATGGTAAAGTGGCATGTAGATTCAATACATCATTCTTGTAAAACGTGTATGTTTACTATTCTATGGGTTGATATTCTTAGTATTTTCTACATATTCAGCCTCTCTTCTTGTCCACCTTTAAAATTACTTTAGAAATTGGGGGTGAGGGGAGGCCCTTGTGCAAGGACATACCTAGTTTATTTGGAAAATCTACTTGTAGTTTTTGGTGTGCCTATGCCCTTAACCCAGCCATCTAGCCCAGGCCAAACATTCTCATACTAAAAAGTAGAGACCTTTTGTTACTGCCACTCCTCTCAGTTTCCACTAGAATTACACTGGAGTCTGACCCATCACAATTTAAAACAGTGTCGAAATATTTTGTGGTCTCTTTTGTTAATTTAAGTATTTTAAGTAGAAATGTATGTATGTTTAAATACATACAAACAGGTTTTGATGATCATTCTAAATGTTATGAGCCATTCAGGTTACCGAGCCTCTATATTTTAGTTGTGATTTTAAAATGTGTTTTACGGAGATATTGTATTGATTTCTAATGTTATACTTTGTGTTGCTTTTGGTGATAGACACATGAAAAATAAAACCAATACTGTTTGAGAATGAGGCAAAAAAAGAGTTGCCTCAACAACTGATTGTCTTAACATTCACATTTGAAATACAGGTAATCCTTGAGAAACAACAGGCCATTTAACGACCATTCAAAAGAACGACCAACACCCCAAAATTATAGATGAACCTGTTTCAAAGTTATGACAGCTGCAGCCCCCCCCCTGTCATTCGCACTTACAACACTCCGCAGGGATGGTGTAGAGCCTTCCGCTGCCTGTCTCCCCCCAGGCACTTAGGCCTGTTCCCCATGCCTCCTGGGAGAAGCCACCTTTTTCAGCACCCCTAAAATGGCAGCTGCTTTCTGAGCTTTTTGCACCTATTTGCTGGTCCAGATCATCTGGAAAGCAAGAAAGCTGCAAAGCTCTCCTGCTTCTCTAGGCTTTCAGCCTTGCATAAAAGGCAGCTTCAGAATGAGTTTCCCAAAACCTTTCCCTAGCTTAATCTTCTCCCTCCCTCCAAGCCATTTTTCTTCAATAGAAAAAAAAACAAAAGCTGATTTGTCAATCTCTCTCACACACATACACCCACGTTAGGTGCTAAAACTATGTAAAGTGTCTCTCTGCCCTACATCCAATATGCCTTTTGAAAACCTTACCTTGATTCCAGGCTAAAGAGTAGAGAAACAAACTAGCAAGGAGAGGAAAATCTTCCTGCAGCTTTTTTTCCTCTGAAGTAAAGTCATGTCTAAAAGTTGTGCCAGAAAATGGAGGATGTTGAGTCTTTGCAAGCTTTAGCTGTCCGCCTGAGTGCCTGTAGAATCCAGCTAGGATGACTTTGTGTGATGTATTGGAGCTTTTTCCTATTGCCGGTAATGGGGTGGGCGCAGTTTCCTTGTGAGGTGTCCGGCCCACAGGCCAGCAGTTTGACACCCCTGCTGTAGACTGTCCTTTCTGTTGTTTTGTGTGTTAGGGACCAATATATTATACACTCTTTTTACATAACTGTCCTGATTGTTCTAAAAAGTTCAATTATGTTGTTAAAACTTATTATTAATTAGGAGAGGTACCATGGGCAAGTCTTTTGTGGACTTGCTGAATATTTCTTTTTCCCAGATCATCATCTTTGTTGAAGCCCACAAATATATTAAGGAAGAGAAAGGTTTTTATCCCATAGATTGTAAAGTGGTGGTTGAATTACAATATTTCAGATAGCTGAAATATAGCTGCAGATAGCTTTGCTTTCTTTTTTTTTTTCAGGCAAAGGATAATAGCCGACTCTTGCATGCCCTGAAAATATTGTTGGATAACTTCCAATCAGAACTCCAAGATGATGAGCAAGAGCGTCATGATTTGCAACAACAATATGCCACTGACAAAGCTGCGTGGGAAATGGAATGGACTAAACTTAAGTGTCAACTGGAGCAGGTACGCTTTTTCCCATATTAGAGTCAGAGAGCATGATGCTCTAAGTGAGGTACAGGTCCCTACAGAGACATGTGCAGGATCTGATGATTTCGTCAACATTTTGGAAACATGAAAGCCAGTTTGGTGTAGTGATTAAAGCATCAGGCTAGAAACCGTGAAACCTTGACTTCTACTTCTCTCTTAGGCATGAAGTAAAACGGTGATTTGGGGCCAGTTAGTTTTCTCATCCCTAGGAAAGACCCAATTTTTCTTCAAAAAATAGAAAACTGCAAGGATTTGTCCAGGCAGTCACTGACTTGAAAACATAAAATTAAAAATGAATTCATGGTACTAGTTCTACTCCTTGGGATATGTTATTGTATGTTTACTCTGTAGGGTCTCTGTTGCTTTTGAATGAGCGCACTTTCAGGTGGTATTTTTGCGGTTCTCCTGGACTGGGACTGTGCTTCTTGTGAGCCTGTGCTATCACTGGCATTGAGTAACTGAGATTATCTGTTTTCACATAGTTCATATAGCATAACAGATTTGGGAAGTGAGACAGTAGTGCCCCAAAATGTTTGCCTCAGGCTTCAGACTTGCTTGCAGTTAATAACTGTTATAAAAACCCTTTATCACTATACAACAAGCATGCTATGAAGATAGGAATAGGGTTCTTGTTGGAGCTGAAGATCTTGTTTCCTTTTTGGTCAGCTGTATAGTCTGCTGCCTCATCTTGGATTCTCACAAAGGCTGCAGTCAAAGCAGTTGAAAAGTAGCTCTGAGTATTTGGAAAATGTTTAAGTTGGCTGTATGGGAATGTCTTAATATAGAAATTCCTCTGGGAATATTAGAAATTGAGAGTGTACCAAATGTAAGCAATTTAAATTGTGGGTTTCAGTCAAGAAATAATACATTTCTATTCTTGAAAGTAGTATTTACAACTTATAAAATGAAGAGACTATCACATAAGGACCCAGATTGTTGGGGGCAATTAAGCTGACTTTGTAATAATGCCGCTTGGGGGTGTGTGTGAAAGCCCTAACAAGCAGGCATATACATAGAATGAAGGCTACTGCTAAGCTTGTAAGCCACCCTGAGTCTTCGGAGAAGGGCGGGATATAAATGGAATTAAAATAAAATAAAAAATAAATAAATAAAACAATTTTTTTCAATCCAATTTTCTTATTGAGCTGAAGTTGTAATAGCCATATTCTTTTTATATTCTTCATTTATAATTATGTATATTATTCATTTAATATGTTCTTACATTATATAAATATAATTACATATTATTGTATTATTTTTCATAACATGCTGTAACCAGTCAGGTAAAGAAGGTTGGGACTGGAAATAGGTTTACATTTGAATTGTAGTTCAGACAATACCCCAAAAGAATTATAAGTTGTAGTACTTTCTTTGTACTATAAAGCAGCAGAGTTGATGTACTTTCTGAGCCATGAGATTTTTAATTGAATTGCAATCTTAAGCTACAAGTTAAACATTGTTGTCATTTTATAGTTGTTTTTTTCAAATCAAAATATTTTAAATGTCGAAACTTATGTCAAATCCTGTTAATTTCTATGGAAAACTATTGTGCCATTGGGACGCTTTGTTTTAATTTGCAGCTGGAAGGGAAGACTGAAAAAGCACAGAGTCAAACTGGCCTTGATGCCACAACAACTTTCAAAAGAGAAAGAGAGGAACACAAGAAACTCTTAGCGGAGAGTCATCGATTAGTAATGGACTTGCAATGGCAATTTCAGCACAATGAGAAAAACTGGAAAAGAGAAAAAGTAGAGCTGCTAGAAAAACTTGACAAAGACCGGCGAGAGTGGGAGAGGCAAAAAATGGATCTGCTCAGGAAAGTAGAACAGGTAAATTATCATGTGTGATCCAAAGGAGTATTAGGTTTATGCCTTTAATAAAATGTGTTAATCAGAAAAGATGCTACCAGACTTCTTTTTGTTTGTTGCCATAGAAGTCTAAGGCAGCTCTCTTTCTACAAATGAAAAGCACCCTTACTAGTACCTGGGAAATTTGCTGAAGATTAAAGTTCTTTTCTTTTTTATTTCATTTCTGTCAAAAATACTGTTTTGTTTCTCTCATCACAAGTAAAAAATTTAACAGGAACTTAATTGTAAACTCCAGCATAAGTACTTACAGATGTTCAGCTATAAGAGATGACAAATGTATTTTGAAGTTTCTATGGCTCTGTATATGGAACCAGGAGAAATAGGATTTTGCAATCATGATAGTCTTTTTGCAACAAAAGTTGTAATCTGTTCTGCCATGTTAAAAATTAACCAGTGGGATGAGCTTTCGTGAACTAGCCTTCACTTTATTAGATACTTTTCCCCTTCATTTTATAGATGCATACTTTAGTCTCAGAAATGTTTGCTTTAAATATTTTTGTAATGAGTCCTTATCTTAGGCAATGTTTCCTTTCTTCCCAAATATAGTTATGTGTAATGTTGCTGTAGATCTGCTTAAGATATTCATATTCATCAAAGAAAATCTTTTTATGCATTTCCCAGCATTTATAACAAAAAGTCAAAGAAATATTAGAATGTTTAATTCTCATTAAAGTGCTTATAATCTAAGTACTTATTTATTTCAGTGATGAAACTTGCTAAATAACTGAGCCATCTTATATCTGATAGCCAGTTTCAAAAATATATGAAAGAATGAATTATCCTGCCTACAGATATACTATATTGCTCTTCAATATATTGCTATTTTACACAAATAGATGTTTTCACTTAGAGGATAGTTCTGTCCTGAATTTCTGCCCATAAATTATTTAAACTAGATTTTGTGCTCCTGATTTTCATAATGAATGTTAAAGAAGGCTTGAAAGATTCATGTGCCTAATCACTACTCTTTTATTTTATAAACAAACTGTACTTATAAATGTTATATAGATTTCTAGACCAATAATATAACAGTTAAAATTAATATATCTTCTTAACTCCAGTAAAAATACTACAAAATCAATTTATATCTTATTGGCTTTTAAAATCATAATAAAAATGCTTTTCTGCCACTAGCTCACTTTTCCTATCTCCAAAATGTAATACTTTGCTTATCTTCCAATAACATGTAAGAAAACTGTATAAAGAAAACTAGACTATGGATGGATCAGTTACAGAATAGCAGTTGGAAATCTGGAATTTTCCTCATATATTAACACTAGCACATATATTAACAATGAAACAACATTTGTAGGGCTGGGTGTTTCAGATATATTATTTCCTGCAATTCAGCATCTTTTTAACAACCAAATGACACTTACGGAGTTCATTTGTGAATTCAGTGTGTGGCTATGAACAAGGGGAAAAAAGAGGATAATAGAACAGAATAGAGCTGGAAGGGACCTTGGAGGTCTTCTAGTCCAGCCCTCTGCTCAAGCAGGAGCACCTATATCATCTCAGACAAGTGACTGTCTAGCATCTTAGAAACCTCCAGTGATGGAGCACCCATGATTTCTGGAGGCAAGCTGTTCCACTGGTTAGTTGTCCTCACTGTCAGGAAGTTTCTCCTTAATTCCAGGTTGCTTCTCTCTTTGATCAGTTTCCAACCATTGCTTCTTGTCCTGCCCTCTGGTGCTTTGGTGAATAATGTGACCCCCCTCTTCTTGGTGGCAGCCCCTCAAATATTGGAATACTGCTAGCATGTCTCCCCTATTTCTTCTTTTCTTTTTTTTTAATTGAAAAGTTTTAAAATACATTTTATCTTTAACAATCCCCCCTCCCCCCTACCTATCCCTCCCTTCCCCTCCCCCCCTTTCCCCCCTCCCCCCCCCGACTTCCCAGAGCTAAGTACAGGGTATAAAAACAAAGAACAATCATAAACATCCATATGCTACCAACAATAAATTCTTAAATCTATCACTCTCTAGCTCATATAAGATAACTACAAACAATACTAATATTACATATAAAGAAGAAGAAAAAGAAATAGAAAGGAAGACTTATTCAAATGCTAAATGAAACTTTTTAGTCCCATATTTGTTCTGGATATATTCAATCCATTTTCTCCACTCCATAATATAACGTTCTTGCGAATGATCTTTCAAATAAGCCGAGATCTTTGCCATCTCTGCCAGGTCAGAAACCTTTAAAGTCCATTCTTCTATAGTCGGCAATTCCTCCTTCTTCCAATATTGACCTATTAAAAGTCTTGCTGCTGTAATTAAATTCAACATCAACTTAGTGTCCACAACTGTAGCATCTGTAATTATACCCAACAAAAAGAGTTGCGGACAAAACTTTATCCTTTGCTTAAAAATCTTCTGCATATTCCACCAAATTTTTATCCAAAAAGCCTTGACCTTTTTACAGGTCCACCATATGTGAAAATATGTTGCATCTTTGCCACCACACCTCTTCTTCTTCTTTTCTTTAGACTAGCCAAACCCAAGTCCTGCAGCCATTCTTCATATTCAAAACAAATGGGAGGCAACATGAGGTAGTGATTAAGGTGTTGATCCAGGATAGTCATTCACTTTCAGACCACTCTACTTCACATGATTGTAAGTGTAAGAATAAAATGAAGTAAGAGTCCCATGAGCTTCTAGAGAAAAGGCCGAATGTAGCAAATCTAACAGATAATGACCCTGACAACAACAACAACAACAACAGATTCCAAGAGCATAACTGGTATGTTAAGGGACCCATTACTTGGCTTTACTATTGGTTGATTAATTATCACAGCTGTTATTCTGTCCTTATTTATTTTGTTGAGGTTTTTAATTGTTTTAGTGTTTTTTAAATTGTATTGATTTTTTTATAATTTTTTGTAAACCTCACAGAGTCACTTGGTTGAGTTGGGCAGCTATAGAAATTGAATAAACAAATTCATAATCATTAATCATTTTACTTCTAACAATTTAAGTCAGGTTACTGAAAAAAAGAAACGTTTCTAAAAATACAAAGTGTAACTCATTTGCGGTAGTAGTATTAGCTTATGGGTTGTTGACCTACATTTTAAAGGAATAAAACTATTCTCTTTCTTTCAAATGTATGGTTATAGTGTCTCCTGAGACACATCAAATCTAATTTTATCCTACCTGTGACTGCAAGGTATTACACATTTTGCAGATCATTTTTGTTATTCTCCAATTATGAAGAGGTGCTTTTTCTTATTCCAGGTTGTCGTATATAAACATAAAACTCAATGCCAAATAATAAATGCTTACATGGGTCTTAAATTCAGTGAATTCAGTGTATTTAATTCAGACTAGTCAGACGACTCACCCTATGTCAGTGTCCATCTAGAAAGAGTTTGACTTTCCTAACATGGTGGTACAAACTCCAAGTGGAATGATGTCCAATATCCAGTCAATATGGTATACATGGCATTTGTTCCTGCATACTATGAATAGAAAACATAACAGTCTAAATGGAATACTTTTGCCAGGATTAATTTTCCATCCAAACTGCGATAGTAGTGCCTGCAAAAAGGAATTCATTGTTAGGCTTTTTAACCACATTATTTTTACCCCCCCTCCCAATTTTTATCCTAAATAAACTATAGGAAAGTGACATTTTAATACAATAATAGTCGTGCAATTCTTTCTAGTTTTTATTCAAGTACTTTAATTTAGACACTGTATAATTTTATTCTCTATCTTTATTTAGACTGGGTACAATAAGTTTCATATAAATAATGCTAATATAAAAAAGATAAAAGTAGCCTGAAATATTGAGGAAGACCTTGCATACTTTCTGTCTCTCTCTCAAGAATTCTTAAGACTCTATATTAATATTTTTTCCATTATTAATTTCTTTCTCAGCCTCCGAAAGTAAATCTACCAAGGGGGGACAGCATCCTTTCTGATTCAAAAGACACTGCCTTTCATTCATTTTCACATCAAGGGAACCATCATTTGCCTCATCCATTGGGATCAAGGTCCTATTCTGATTCAGAAACCATGCAATTTGAAGATCGATCACTGTCTAAACTGAAGGAAAGTGACAGATGCACTGCCACAGAAAACTTATTTCTAGACACCTTGTCACTCGATTCTCCAGATGATTCTGATGAACCACAATCTCACAAAGTGGAACAAGAGAGGTTCTTAACTTGTGTAAATGAGGTAATGTGGCTTGATTTTTATGCTATCAATTACATGGTAATTAATACTGCTATTGACAAATATTTTCATCAAATGCCTATAGTTTATAAACCAGTGGCATCTTCATCCTGATCTTTATTACTTACTGTGAACTGAAATCAAAATTAAGAGTGTGTAAAGCATAAGCACTATACAAAAACAAAGTAGTAACATAGTCAAATAATATTTCTAAAACACAGTAGCGAAACTATGCAAATAATGGGAAATTTAGTGTAATATTAACATAACATTACACCTTCTTAATATTGTTCTCTCAGCAGCCTGTTCTTGTGGATATCCTTAATGTATATTAATGTTTGAATATTTATTTTATTTATTTGGGTATTTGCACCTATAGGCAAATAACCTAAATTAGAGTAAAGGGTTTCCCAATAGAGATGTGTGTGTGTGTGTGTGTGTATTTGTACAAACACATGCACATATCACAAACAAAAACAAATGTTAAAATGTGAAGAATTTCTTGAATCATTTTAAGGCAAATTTCAGCATACCAAGAGAAATTAGGGGAAGGGAATTCTAATTTGGAGAAAATTAGATGGATCTTTCTTTAGAGGAACTTGCCATTCTATGGGAAATATAAGCCCTTCCATGGACTTGAAAATCTTACCTATCAAAGTACCAGGACAAAATGTTCTTCACAAGATAGGAAAGTTCTCCATGAGGAACACTGAAAGGGTGATCCAGTTCTTTTCTTATATTTCCATTCCTGGCTTGTAGTGAATTCCACTGGAAGAGAAAAAGAACATTCAATGGGATATATACGTATGCTATATTTTTGTAGATCACCAGTTTTGGAGTAGAAATATAGATGTTGACATAATTTTAAAAATTGCCCACAAGAAAATTGTTATTTTGCATTTTTGCATGATCTATAGGAGTCCATGCTGGCATCTATATACCATTACTTGTCAATTTCACTGTCATATTCTCAAGGTCCCAAAATAAATAGTACTTAAGTGGTGGGAAATTCCAGTACTAGCCATACACAGTAAACCGAACAGTAAGGCTATCAGCCTAAACTTCCTGGTAGAATGGTGACCTTGTATTGGGTACTGTGTCTTGAGCTGCCTTTCATTAAAGCTATCTCTCCTGGCTAAAATGAATGTAAAGAAGCTGACTTTGTTTTTGAACTAAACAACCTTTTTGTCACAAATGTAATTATTCTTCTGTTGACCTTCTGCGTGCTCTTACAGATCTTTTCAGACTGTTTTCTATAAGGCAGTGCATCTTATTGGTCTAGTCCAGTAGTCCTCAAGGGATCTCCAGGACTCTTTCAATGGGTTGGCAAGGTTAAATAAATGAATATTTTAAAATTTCTCAATTTTAAAACAGTAAACATTGATAGATATAACCTGCACACTTTGCGGTCCTCAGTCATTTTTAAGAAAATAAAAGGGTCCTGGGACCAAAATATGTGAGAACCATTAGGCTAGTCCTTCTGTCCACTGACAAAAAAATGGTCAGATTGTCTGTATGTGTGAAGCTTTACAGAGGTTGGCAGTTTGTAATTCAGTTTGGTTCATTAGGCTTCAGAACTTGTAATTGATTAATTATAAGCATAAAAATCATTGCTGACTTGGTTATATCTCCAACCATATTAAAGTTGTCAGTCAGCTAGATTTTACTTGGAATCTAGTCATGCCATCCAGTAAACCTTTTCAAAAAAGTGCTATATTTTCTACCCAAATTTAAGATTAAATATCCAAGAATTATTCTGACCAATTATTTTACAGCACCAGAAGAAGTCCTACTTTCAGTGTAGGGTGTTTTGCTGAAAGAGAAATGTGGGATTTTTTTAATTTGGGGAAAGGGCATGCTTTATTCATAGAGAATGTATTATTGTCACTCATAGTATTGCTGTGATAGTGTGTTATTGAATTTCCTTTGAAACAAAAGATAGAAAAAAGATGCTGTTCTTACATCATGCATTTTTTAAAAGAGGCATTATGTTATTAATACTAATGAAGCCCCAGATGTGTTTTGATGGGTTATTTCAAATTTGTGGTGTCATGATCCCTTAAAATAATGAAGTCTTTTGCATCCTCCCCCCTCCCTGATGATATTGAATTAAAGAATTACAAATTCTGTAATTGTCTAGAATTCTTTACATTTTTCTATGTGAACTATTAGGGCTTCAAAATCCTCTCAGAAGCCATTATGTAGAAAGAATTTTGATACATTCTTCAAAGGATTTTCATATATTCAAACAATTAAAAAAACTAATGCAAACACAGCCACTGACATACATATATGCAAGATCCAAAATTAATTCTTAATTTTACTTCCAGGAAGAAGAAATGCAGAAGGGAAATCTGCAAAGGTGAGTAAAGATGAAAGAAAGAAATCCCAAATAAACTCTGTAATGTATTAACACATTTACCTTTGTATGCAGAGACTTCAGATCTATTTGAAAATTACTTTTAGAATCTTTCCACGGCAGTTGTTTGATAGCTGTGTATTTTTGTTGTGCACAAACATTCAGTGCTTAAAATGAAATTGCAGTTTAAAGTAGGAATGAACCAGTATCTTTTAAAGGATTTTAATATGATTTCTTTCCTTCCTTTCCATCTTCCTTCCTTCCTTCCTTCCTTCCTTCCTTCCTTCCTTCCTTCCTTCCTTCCTTCCTTCCTTCCTTCAGGGCAATGTCAGTTTCCTCCATGTCAGAGTTCAAGCGTTTGATGGACATTTCTCCCTTTCTTCCTGAAAAGACTATACCATCCCCTAACACCAAAGAAGATACAACCCCTCCATTATCTCCTGATGATTTGAAATACATAGAGGAATTTAACAAAAATTGGGATTACAACACTACCAGAAGCCAGAGTGGAGCTTTAGAAAGGCCTTCAGATACATGGGCAGAAAGGACAGAGATGGGAAAGGCAGGAAATAATTCTGTTCCAGATCCATTCCAGCCATCTTCATGGTACCTTACCACAAGTGTTACTATGACAACTAGCACAATGACGAGTCCTGAACATTGCCAGAAACAGTCACCAAGAAGTCACATTGTCACAGAAAAAATAGGAGTTAGAGTCTTCCATAGTCCACCATTGGTTCGCAGGTTTGATAACTCACTTGTCCCTGGCAGTGAAGGGAAAAATCAGCCTGAGGCAGACTTTTTGTTTCCCGTGACCAAAGCTAAAGGAAATGTGGGTGAGATAAAAAGTGCTTCATCAGAAGTGCTTGGAAGATGGTCCTGTGACCTCTCCAAACATCATAATGATTTCCTAGAAACTGGCCTTCATCCTATTGAACGTCCTATCTGTACTACAGTGGGTTTTGCCTCATCCTTGCACAATCTGGAGCTGTCCAAAAACATGAGTGATGATATGAAAGAGGTAGCTTTTTCTGTCAGAAATGCAATACATTCGAGCTCAACAGATCTTCAATTCAGAGACACAGCTTGTCAAACTAATGGAATGAGAACAATGGGGACCCAGACTACTCAAACTATCAATGTGGGCTTACAGACAGATACTTTGCGTGCGATCACTAGTAGTCCACATAAATGTCTGACACCAAAGGGGGGCTCTACACCTGTTTCATCACCATCAAGAAGTTTAAGAAGCAGGCAAGTAGTTACTCCTATTGAAAAGGTCCAGGGAAAATATGAACGGACATGTTGCTCTCCAAAATATGGCTCTCCAAAATTACAGAAAAAAGTTTGTTCCAAAACAGATCAGCCAATTAACCGGATATTACCAAGCACACCTCAGAAAGGATTTAGTGAATCTGCTTGGGCCAGATCTACCACTACAAGAGAGAGTCCAGTTCATACTACAATAAATGATGGCCTCTCAAGTCTGTTCAATATCATTGACCATACCCCTATAACTTATGATACTTTCCAAAGATGCTCCAGTTCCAGCAGCCGGTCAAGATCAGCAGAACCCAGGCCAGAACTTGGGTCTATGCAAGATATGTGCACAAGTATGCGTGGCAGGTCACCCAGTCCTCTTCGTTTGAGTACAGAACCACAAAAAGATGAAACGGGTGAAATTACAAGTACCAGGCAAGATTTATCTACTCCTCCAGGATACATGCTAACAGAAAACGCTGCCAGAATCCTGAACAAGAAATTTATAGAGAATGCCTTAGCTTCATCTACCCCTCCAAGTCTTAGCAATGAAAATCAACACACAAAAGAAATAGTCAAAGTTGAACCAGGATCCATTGAGGTAATATGTTTTATCCTTATAATAATAAAACAAATTAGAAATGTTCATGTAGTTTGTAAGTGCTGTTTAATACATATACTTACATTATTTTGACTCAAAAATAGATTGCTTGCTATTATGTATATTGTGAATTTTTGAAGAACTTGATAACATCATTACTTTTCAAATGGAGTTTTGAAGACATAGTATTTCTATATGATAAGTTGCAGTACAGTTGAAGTTGGATTTCTAAAATGAATGTAATTCTGTGATAAAAATATTTTAGAATTTTCGCATTTCTTTGCCATTGAATATTATCAGAGCTTTGTGTGGGCCCTAATGAAGCACAAAATAACTGTTACTGAACAGATAACGCTAAAGGTTGGTGCTTGTTTCATTTATTTAATAAAAAAGGAATTCATCAATACAGAAAATAATTATTCTTTGATTTAATCAGTTCAATTACAGGGCTAACTAGGGTAATTATTATTAGCTCATTGAACAATTAGGAGTGATTTTATAAATCTAATATCTTTGATTTTCATTATTGTGATAATGAAGCCCTCACTATACAGTTTGAAACCATGCTCTGCTGAAAATAAATTTTGTAAAACTTACTATCTGGTGGTGTTTTTCATCAGGCTTTTCTGCATAAAGCTCTGAAAACAATCAATTGCAATGATACATAAAAAAAATTAGCAAATTAGAAAAACAAATGAATACCTTTTCACAAGACTATATATGCTGGTAATCGTTATATCGGGAAGATAGCAAATAAATCAATGGATGGATGGATAGATAGACACACACACACACACACACACACACACACACATACATACATACATACATGGATGGATATATATTGCCACTATTGCAATTTCAGTTTCTATTAGTCCAACTTCAAACATCTTTCACAGAAAAATGATATGTCTGGTTGGTATGGTTAGAGTTCAGTTAGAATAACAGAATAACTGAAGGTTGCGTATTAATATCTATATAGTTTAAACATTTAATTCTTGCAGAGTTTCCTACCTAATAATATCCTTTACGTGCTTTATATTTTAATTCCCCATTTTTATTATTAACACTCATTATGAATAGGAGAGGGCAAATAGGATGATGAGAAATGAGGAGAAGATTATGGGAAGTGAAGTTTAACATATCTAGAAGATCCGAAGTTCAGGAAAGTTTAATATAGCATTCAAGAAATGTTTTTTAGATATCACACTGCCGCTATTTTACTTCATCCTAAGATAACAGCTACAAGGAATCACTGCCTAAAATGTAGAAGAATTTAACATGATGTTACATACTGTATATTTGCTAATTTAGTTTTCCAAACCATTAATATTTCTATAGTGCAGAATTCAAACAGTAGTATACTGAAACTGGTTTAGGTAATATAGACAAATGTAGAGAAAGAAAATGCAAATGAACTGCTTCCAGGTCACATAATTAAGAGGTACTCAACAAAATTGGCATATTCTGGCAGAGTAAAATGTCCTTTTCCAGATAAAAATGTTTAGATTTAGGAATGGAGGAAGAGGAGCTTCACTACTGTATATAGGATACATGGCTCTCAGTTTATTATATTTATTTTTGAAGTGTATAAAGCTAGTCTTTAATGAATAATAATAGAAAATACCTCTAATTTGCACTATTAGATTAATGTATATTTAATTTTGTTTTAGAAGTATTTAATGTTTCTGTGCACTAAAGGCTGACTACCTTTATCAACTTCAAAAATAAATCCTTATAAAAACAAAATGCTTTTATATTTACAAATTCCCTGAACATTTATCAAATTGTCATAAATAGAGGGAAAAGCACAGCTGATTATTTTTAATGCAGTTATAATTCTTGTTATAATGGTTTTTGAGTGGACCCTGTCAAGATGACAGCAGCTTCCCACAAATTGATTTATAGTACAATTCTATGGATATTTTCTTAGAAGAATCATGGGTTCCAATTGGTCTTTCTCTTAAGTGTGTATTATTTTTCTTCTATGTGCATTTTATTTTTTATATATGCTCCATTTCTGTTTATTCCAACACTGCTAATTTACAACACTAAAGTTGTACAAAACATAAAGTTAATATAATTAAAAGCAAAATGAAAATTTAACATTACCTCAGAAAACCAGACTTTAAACTTTGGGTTTTAGAAAGCTATACTAGCACCTTGAAATGTACCTATCAGTAAATTGATAACTAGTGCAAAATTCTTTTAGAAATGTCATCACTGACCTCTGCATCTTGTAGCAGCCTGTAACCTGGCAGCCACCACATTTTGCACCAGATACAATATCTAAACACTTCTCAAGGTTGAGCCTCATATAAAGCACATTTTAGTAATAAATACAAGTTGTGGCCAAGGTGTTGATAACTATAATTAAACAGGACTAGTTTAGAAAGGTTGGTAGTTGGGGTATTAATTGCAACAGTGTAAATGTGTTCCTGATCACAGCCATCAAATGTAAATCCAGTGATAACTGTATATCAAGAAGCCCACCCAAACTTTGAACATGCACAGTGCAAATCCATTCAGAACAGTATTACCTTCAATTTATTAGATTGAGTAATATAATGACTAATTGTATTAATAAGCCTATTTACAAGTCTTGTTAATGCCAATGTCCTACTCGTTTCATTTGTTTATTCCCATATACTCTCGCTGTAGTAACTTACATTTTCTACAAACCTGTAAATTTTTAAATGCAAACGTTGAAAAATACAGCGTCAAAATGCATATTTTCAAAAAGTGCTATTTGTGATTAAATTTATAATCAGAATTCGCTTACTGCAAAAGTTTAACAGCTGTGGCTTCCATTGAGAATTTCTAGGCTGCAATCTTGTAAAATAAAGCCATGCTTTGTTAGTCATACATTCTGTAATACTTGATAAATCATAGGCATGTCTGAGAAATGCAGATATGTAGTGTGTGTGTGTGTGTGTGTGTGTGTGTGTGTGTGTACATAGATCTAGATCTGCGGAAGAGGCCTTCATCCTGCAGTAGGTAGACAATGACTAAAATGATATGATGATGATGATGATGATGATAGATATACTGTAGACATATAAAATGCTTAGGAGTGAGTATTCTTTAATGTGCCAAGAGTTAGATACTAAATTGCAGTTTTAAAAGTAGCCGGACAATCCTTTCATTACATTTAAATTCTAAGTATTAAGCTAAGTATTAAGTTGCAATACTGATAACACTGAATCTCTTATTCTTAGGTTAAATAAAAACATTTTTCCAGTTTCAGCTAGAAAGAATCAGTCATCAGAATTTATTTTGAAGAATCTGAAGGAAGTTGAAGAAAGTCATATTATCTGACAAAAAGACTAGCTGATGTAGTGTTCTTTTTCTCCCTCGTTTTCTTCTTCCTAATAACGTGATTTGGCTGTTTTAACCTCTGGCATAATTTGTAGAGGGATAGCATATGGTAGTATATTGTTTTCTCTTTACTAAATAGAACTCAGATGCCAAAATAAAATGGTAAATTCATGTCTGCTAGACATAGTACCATGCAATACACTATTCCTTATTTTGGGGGGAGGGGCAGATGGGTGGGGGAGAAGAAAAGAAACTTTCCCGTTTGGAATGAATTCTGATTTAAATGAAAGTTGTAACAGTTTCTAAAAATTAAATGTACTGTTTACAATCATACTCTCCAGTTACAGTGTGTCTACATTTGTTTTCTAAATGTAAAGTTACCAATAACAGTTTGCCTCTTCTATATTCTAGCCTTGCTCATTTTTAAACAGGTACTAATATATTAAATTTGGAGAGTGCTTCAATGCTGATTTAAAGTTTCTTGTTTAAATATTCATTCCAATCTGCTTGCTTTTTTTCCCCTGTCTTGTCTGTGTCCAGAACCAAACTGTCTTACTAACTGCCCCTTGGGGACCCTAACCTTGCCTGCCTCAGTACTGTAAGTCTTTCCTACCTTTGTTTCCAAAAGTCTTTGTTTTAAAAGAAGAAGAAAAAAAACAACTTTTACTCGATGGAAAAGTATAAAGTGCATAAGCAACAGCATTCCTGATATAAGCAAGAAGCGGCATTGGATTTGAAATGGCCAGCAAACATTTGAGTCCTGAATTGTCTTCAAAATAGTTCTTATCGATCATTATTTATATGATTGCTCTAAAATCACTAAATCTGAGTGTTTCATCTTAAACCAGATTCATTCCATGGAACATGATTTTCACAGATATGCTAGATTTAGGGTTCTGCCCATAATAGCCATATTAAATGTTCAAAGGAATATATTTTATCTTTGCTGTTTTGTATTTCACAATCATTTTTGCACCCACTAAGCTGATTTGCAGTTTCAAATCACTGCAAATCACCAGCTATAGACACAATGCTATAGTTTACTATTTACTAAATTCATTTTATAGGATCAAACTCTAAAAGTCAGTTCTAGAAGTCAAAAGGTTAGAAGTAAAATGGCAAGAATCAGAGGTTCTGTATATTTAATATTTAAGGACCAAAAAGACATTCAACTTTCCATTTTGTTTACGGGATTATTTCCATTACATCATGTTAATTTCATCATTGCAACTTGCTTTCAATAGATAGACTTAACGTATTTATGTTAAATAGAAATAAAGCAAGTCATATAACAAAAATGGATGACATCATTATCTCATTACCTTATTTCATTATAAGAATATTCACAAACATATGGAATCCAAGAGCTGAGACCTGGAAACTTTTCCAGAGTTCCAGTTCACAGAAGAAACCAATCCCAAATGTTTCTAGTAAATCCAGTTATGCATGTTATTAATACATTGAAAGAAGCATAGTTTCTAATCTGCTTGAAAATGTAAATGGGGAAGACCGAATGAATAGCCTACACATGCTTTTACTCACAGTCAGTCATATAGTCTTATATTTACGTCACAGAGTTCAGTTGAAACTTTCTCTAATTAAAAGCGTGAAGGATAGAAGAACTTTATAATACTTAAAATGTATAACATACTGTATCTAAAGTAGACAGAAGGCACAAAAGCACATTCAAATTACAGGCCAGTATGCCTGTCAACTTCCCCTGAAGTCCCTCTGTGCTGTCTCATGGTGGAGCAGGGAAGGTGTTCCTGGGAGGTATGAGACAAGAACACCAGGACCATATGCAAAGAGTATACATTCCCAGTAGGGTCCTCCAAAGGGTGAAGGCCCTCCCAGCTGCCCAGTTAAAGCAGCAAGCACCTATACTGAACAACAGCAATATAGGAAGATGCAGACGGCAGATGATCACTTTGGTGACAACAGCAAAGGAATTAATTCATATTGCATGGGAAAAGGCAATGGTAAATCACGTCTGTACTTTTATCGATAAACCTACATGGACAGAAAATATTAAACGAGTGCCTCTCAGGTCAGGTGGTAGTCCAGCCTTTAATATTACAGTTAACCAATTTTATAATCCAACCACTGATACAGAAGAAGAAGAGGTTGTTGAAGTTTATGATGAATTCAGTTTAAAATAAACATAATACGGAAGCAAGATGCCCTCTTTATGATTAAAGTCTGAATACCAAAATTGAAAATATTAAGGGGGGAAATGTAGTTGTATGGCTTAGGAAACGTAAGTGAAGGAAGAGGAGAATGTACAGATTTCTTCCAATCTAATGTGCACAGTATAATTATTAACCTTAATTTCATGCGCTAATAAAATAATACTTAAGATCAACCAACAAAGGTTAGAAAACCACATGAGAAAGGAGATGCCAAATATTCAAGCTGGCTTTAGAAAAAACTGAGGAAACAAGACATTATTGCTGAGATATACTGGATAACTGAAAAAGCCAAGAATATCAAAAACAAGTCAGTGCTGTATATGCCTCATTGATTACAGAAAGGCCTTGTGTTGATCACATTAAGCTATGGAATACGCTCAGAAAAATGGTAATCCCAGAATATCTCATTGTCCTCTTTTGAAACCTATACACCCCCCCAAAACCATAGTACAGATAGAAAATGGCAAAATATACTGGTTCCAGATTGATAAAGAAGTGAGACAAAATTATATATTTGCTCCATATTTATTCAACCTATATGTTGGGAAACTGAATTGGAAGCTTAGCATGTTTTAAAAACTGGAGGAAGAAACATCATTGACCTAAACTATGCTAATGGCCCTGCTCTAAAGGCTGAAAATGCAAGGGATCTGCCACTCCTAGTACTAAAGATCAAGGAACAAAAGTAAAGAATACCCACAACCAACCTTAAAATTAACAACAAAAACATTGAACTGGTAGATAGCCTCTGAGAGTCAATTTTGTGTAGTGAGAGCCAGTTTTGTGTAGTGGTTAAAGCAATGGGCTAGAAATCAGACTGCGGGTTCTAGTCCTGACTTACGCGCAAAATCAGCTGGGTGATCTTGGGCCAGGAACACGTTCTCACTTCCAGGAAGGAGGCACTGGCAAATGGTTTCTGAAATCTGAAAACTGCAGTGACTAGCCCAGGCAATCACCCATCAATATTGTCTCAAAAATACCTCCACCCACCCCAAGATATGGTAGCTTCAGCATTTTAGGATCAATTATCAAGAATAAAGGAAGAAGCAGTCAGGAAATGAGCCACAGAATAGCACTTGATACAGCAACCATGAATGCCTTAGAAATGCGTAGGTGGCTGTATTCTTATCTTCATTGTTTCTTGGAAAGCTTCTAAACAAAAGGTCTATCGATTTGTTAAAAAAAACTGGCTCCATTTCTTTCCTGCTATTCCTACTTTTAGATATTGGTGAAGAGATCTTGACTGATTATTATATTTTTAGCTCTTGTTGAAAGTTTGACTCTCCCAACACTAACAGCTTCAGGGAAATATAGCATACATGTCAGAATTATATACCATCTTTCCTGCTCATTTTCAGACATTGTTCACAAAGTGTTTGAATGTTTTTTGTCTCTGTAAAAACACCTGATCCTTGAAGTAGCTTAAAGACAGCAGCATAAGTACAACAGTTTTCACTTACTTCATTTCTTAACATCTTTTGCTTCCGTATGGGCTTTCTCCTGTGTACCATTCTGTATGGAGCTGCATGAACATGTTGAATGAATGAGTTAGGATAGCATTTGGTCTCTTTCAAATCACATTATCAACTACCATTTCTTGTAATCTTTGTTCCTTCTTTGTTCCATATTTATAGCATAGTAGAAAAGATCCATTGCTTTATTTAACTTGTGTTTTTGGCACTTGCCATTCCATAATCCTACCTGTATGTTAAAAGATTCTATTTTATATGTTGCTGTGTACATTTTTATCTTACTGAGTATACTGTACATGTCACTCTCACCTGCAAAACAACTAGAACTTTGTGAACACCTCTTTATCTCAGCAAATCCAACACTTTTTTCCTTTTAGATTTTTAAGGGAGAAGCTCAAGGGCTTTGAAATTCTGCTTTTATAATTTTACACCTCTGAACTTTTTTTACATTGCAGCACACTGTGCGCAACACAGTCTATTCTGTGTGAAAACTTAATCCTTGTTAACAATCATTATCAGCTCTAAAATATAAATAAACTGCCACTGTAAAATATTGCATTTTTAAAACAAAAGTAGGTCTTAATATTGTGCTAATATAATTTAATAATTGAATAACCTTCATTACATTTAATTTTCCTGTTTCATCCTTTAATAGACTCATGTTGCAGAGCAAATTTATACAGCTAAGAATCCAACTTGAAGCAGTCTGGAGCTGTTTAGTTAAAAAATCCAAAAATGGCACCAAATTCTATTAGTAGTACGTGTTGATTAGCAGTGGTTTATTTAAGAGCATTTTAAATTAGTGATGATGACCAGTGATACAGATAGTCTTCAACGTATGACCACAATTGAGCCCAAAATGTATGTTGCTAAGTGAAAAATTTGTTAAGCGAGTTTTGCCCCATTTTACAATTTTTTCTAACCACATTTGTTAACTAAGTCACTGCAGTTGTTAAATTAGTAACCCGGTTGTTAAGTGAATCTGGTTTCCCCATTGACTTTGTCAGAAGGTTGAAAAAAGTGATCACATGACCTTGGGACACTGCGACGGTCATAAATATTGAGTCATATGTCAAGCATCTGAATATAAATCACATGACTATGGGGATGCTGTGACGGTCATAAGTGTGAAAAATGGTCATACACTTTTTTCAGTGTTGTCGTAACTTCGAACAGTCACTTAATGAACTGTTGTAAGTTGAGGACTACCTGTATATCAGAGCTTGTTGCTCTTTTAAATTCTGTGTCTGTTCTTCAACAAAATATTATATTTTAATTTGAAAGATTGTAATTCTTAAATAACCTAACTCTCTCTCTCTCTATATATATATATAGGGAGCATCATTTTCCAGGATATTTGTTTGTTGGTTTATAAAATTTATGTGCCATCCATCTCATTAGAGACCACTCTGGGGAGCTTACTAACATTAAAACTAGTACAAATTTAAATAAAAACAAAAATAAAAAGCATTAAAAGATGGAGAGGAAGGGAACAGCAAATACATGGAGAGAGGTGGGATCTTTTCTAATCAAATAGCCATCTCCAGAATGGGACCCCAGGCCAACTGGCAGAAGGTGAAAAGGGTTGGTGTGGCTCATACCTTAGGTGCTACGATGTTCCAAAGGAGAGGAAACATGGCAGAAAAGGCTCTTCTCCTGGACTCCATCAGCCAAAAATCCTTGACTGATGGGGTTTACAGAATTGGTGACATATACAGCAGCAGCCCCCAACCAGGGAGAAAGGTTTTTCCATGGACCAGAGGGGACTTGGTTTTGCATGCTGTCGGCATCCCGTGAGCTTCACTGCTTACATGACCCAGTTGCTGCCATGCTGCAATCCAGTGCTGGTCCCCAGGTGTTGGGGATCCCTGCTGTACAACTATGACACTGTTCTTCAATCTTGTGGACAGGACTGGATTTTACCATTGTCTTGTCTTGTTTATGTGGTTATAGAATGTAAATGAATGATTATCAAATCATTTAAGACCATGTAAGCTATGGTAACAGAGTGAGCGCCTGTTACTCGTCCCAGCTTCTGCCAACCTAGCAGTTCGAAAGCACATAAAAATGCAAGTAGAAAAATAGGGACCACTACAGTGGGAAGGTAACAGCGTTCCGTGCGCCTTTGGCATCTAGTCATGCCGGCCACATGACCACAGAGACGTCCTTGGACAAGCGCTGGCTCTTTGGCTTTGAAACGGAGATGAGCACCGGCCCCTAGAGTTGGAAACGACTAGCACGCATGTGCAGGGGAACCTTTACCTTTTTACCTTTAAGCTATGGTCATCTAGAGATTGCTGATGTACAGCACCCAGCATCTTATTAACATTATTTCTGCTAACTGGGACTGTTAAGAGTTGAAGATTATAACAATTTAAAGGGATTCCTTTACTACATACAACTCTTCATTCATTTTATTCTTATTGACTCTAAGTGGAAGAGACTGAACATTTCAAAACAATATCCAAAAAATGCTTCTTTTCTCAAATTATACATGTACATATTTAAATACTGTTTTCCTCCCTTGTGTGCTGTATGAATTAGTAAAATTGTTCTTTTTCATTTTTCTCACAATAAAGGAACTACCTTGTTCTGCACTGGCTCCATCCTTAGAATCCTGCTTCTCCAGACCTGAAAGACCAGCAAATCAGCGCCCACCTTCCCGATGGGCCTTACATTCTCCTACTGCCTCACTTCAGAAGACTATGTAAACCAGGAACTGCTATTAGAGAATTCAAACCAATGACACAAACCTGCATGAATTATCACATCATAATTTGCTATCTTTTGTATGATGGATCCATTATCATGGCCAGTCTCTGTCAGTGAGAAGCTCCAGTGTTCAAAGAATGTTCTAGAATGCAGCTTCTTAGTATACAACTAGAGAAACCCTGATGTTTCTAGAATGAAACAGTTAATGTGCCTGTTAATAACTTATTTTTTCATAGCTCAGAAAACTATTTTTGCCACCATCTTTTCTACACACAGTATATTAACTAAAAGAATCTAAAAATTATACAGATAAAGGTACGATTTTAAATAAATAAATTTTGTTTCAAAGAGACAGTGAATCTGTTCTCTTTCTTGCTCTCTTAACTGCTGACTGCCTTGTAATATGTTTGCACTGTTCAGATTTAGGTTATTTGGCTATTTTTCTGCCTCCTTGGTTTAATATCAGATTCTTAATTTTATTCATTTTGGTTTCATTTTTAAAAAAAAAAATCATAAAGGTGCTTTAGCATAACTGAAGCAGAAAATGTTGTTAGTGAAGGAAACCCTTGAACTGGTTGACTAAAGTTATCTTAAATTAGAAGGGAATATAGAGAATATAAAATGTTTAGAAATAGGAGGAGGAAGAGTGGAAGTGAGCTGTACAGTAAACACACACTCAAGATCTGCATGTCTTTAGATTGTTAGCACTTTAGTGCATGTACACGATGCTTCAGTACTCTCACTGTCTAGATCTCAATCTCTTTCACTGATATATGATTGTGAATTTATCTGTACTGTACTTTTAATGTTGGTATTCTTGCATTGATTGTACAAAAGAGTTTTTAAATGGCTGTCAAATAGTTCAACTGAATATGTACAGTGTCTGTTAAAAAATCCCTTCTTTGGGGAAAAGCACTTGAGAACTTGGGGCATACTAAATTGTAACTGGTCTTGTTTTAAGAGTTTCTTGAGACCATGTGGTGTGGAAATAAACTCCTCAGCATTTACAGAACCCCAGTGTTTCTTGAAGTTTGTTATAATGATGCACATATTCAAGCAAATTATCAGGTTTTCTCAAGACATTAAAAAGAAATGAATAAGAACAATGCTATTAATAATGTGTATGTAAAAGACAAGTATTAGTTATTAGGATGACAGATGTTTTCTTCATATTTCTTTTGATAATTATTGTGTATACATGAATAGCATTTGATAATGGGAACATGCTAATAACACCTATCAAACAGAATAAATTAAAAGTCAAGGTTAAAACAGATTTGTATCTTTTCACACGTCTGTTGTAAGAAATAACACGAGCAAAGAAACTTGTTAAGTAAATTCTGCTGACACTTGATATCGTTAACACATAAAAACTAAGAATGGCAACATTTTTTTTAATTACAAGAACATTGCAGTTAAGACTGCAAAGCAGATTAGAACCATATGATCTTGGGACTATTTTTTCCACTCCCTCTAATCCCATATTCTCACATTTGCCTCCTGAATGCTGGCCTCATTCCTAACTGTCCTTTTGACACTGTTTCAGTAGCCTTTGAACCCCAGCTCAGACTGGTATGTTGAATATACATAGAAAAAGGTGAAAGATTAGTAGAAAATGGGATTTCAGGAAGTCAAATCTGAAAATGAGCACAAATAACCCTCTAGATGTGTTTCATTTATTTACATACATGCATACATACACATACAGGTACGCAGGGCTTTTTTTCTAAAACAAAAGGTGCCGGAACTCTCATCTTGGCGGGCGGGGGGGTGGGGGGGTGGCGCTGCTGCGGTCACGGGCGTGAGGGGTGTTGGCAGCGGGCTGTCCCCTGGGTCTGGAGCTGGTGCAGTGGGAGCAGCGGGGCCCGCTCTATACGGCGGGGCTGTGCGGGACAGGCGGCGGAGGCGGTGCGGGCCAGGCAATGCAGGGCGGCCACTTAGCCACACAGGGCGAGGCGATGGTGACGCAGGTCCAGCACCAGGTAGGCCACCAGCCTGGCTGACACGGGTGAGCACAAGGAAGGAGTGCACATGGACTCCGCAGAACCCACCTCCCACTCCTTACTTACCTAGTTGAGATGGTGTAGTTGGGCAGCAGGGAGGGATGCAAACTTCTTGCCAACTCACCTTTGCTGCAGACAACTTTCCAGTGCAACGTTTGCCAGCCGGGTCTTTTGGCGCTCTCAACAGCAATTCCTATTGGCTTTCGAGTAGCATAGCTTGTGGGAGGGAGGGAGTAGCATAGGTTGTGCAAAAGCTCTTTTTTTCTGTGCAAAAAAAGGTGCCGGAACGCCATTCAGAGCGTTCAATGAGAAAAAAAGCCCTGCTTTTATGTTTTAATCTTATGATTTTAAAAATATATTTTTTTCTATTGTAAGTTGCCCCAAACCTCACCATGTGGATTGCATACAAATATTATATAATCGGTAAATAAAGGTAGAACATATGTTAAATATACATCAAATGATAATATGCTTCCCTACAAAGTCAATTCTTGCTCAATGACAGACCAAGGAGTTAACTCGAAAGGCAAGAGGAAAATCTTGAAGAGGTCTGTGCAACTTATAGAAGAGAAAGGCCCACACTGATAAATTAAAAATCTTTGTGGTCTGCAAAGGAATGCTGGTGGGCTAATCAATGATTTGGTGACTAGAGGAGCATCTACAGTGTTGGAGCTCATGGTCATGGTAAGCCATGGAGACACTAGGCAACATGACTTTTAGGGCAGTGGTGGTGATTTTATTACTTTTTTTAAAAAAAAGTCTGTGCTCTGTCCAAGGGTGCTTGGCAGGCTGCATGTACACGCCTGGTCTAGAATTTATTTTGGAGCATTCAACTATCTAGAGCAGGCATGTCAAACTCATTTTGTTTGAGGCAACTTCTTATAAAAGAATTGCCATTAATTTGTTTTAATAAAATAATTTAAATCAATTTTTCACTTGATTTCAAATTAAATGAATTATATTGGTTGACAATGAGATATTTTTTTAGTACAATTGCCAAATGCAATAAACTGGTTTTAGGTATATGTTACTGGAAGGAAAAAGCAAACCCTGCTGCGTTACTGATCCCAGAGAAGCATTTGCATGTATGCAGGTATCCTTAGGGTGCCATAGTTATGGATGAGAAATATTGGTTGCAAAGTTGGCATTTCTGGATGTAATACAGATATTTTGGACTTATTTTTGTTTCTTTTTTAAAAAGGCATATGCTACTGACTACGCTTATGCACATATGTAACATCTTTTGCTAGAATACATGACCACTGCTTTTCCAGAATGTGAAAAGTGAAAGACTGTGACTAGACAAAATTTTAATGTACAGATAATGCCACCAGAAATTATTTTAGCCTTTTTAATAAATGTTGTTATTGATGTTAAGCTCACCATGGAAAACATCATATATTGTTATGTATATACTAGGTTAATTATTTAAAGACTGAAGTGCAACATAACTAGATTCTAAATAATCTATTTTTCAAAACACACAGCAGTCCAAACAGTAAAAGTCCAAATTAAGAATATTTCATTCTTAAGAATTGTTTAATTTAAAGTGGTTTAGTTGTAATAGATGGTTAGATTCAAAATAGTTTTCAAGAGTACAAAATAGTACAAATGATACTATTTTTTTCTAGCATCAGCTAAATTAGATGTATCACATAGAGAAAAATGTTTCTCATTTCTGTCCTGTTACCTTTATGAAATCATCATTGCAGAGATGTTAACATAGGAAATAGATTATTTTGTTATCTAATTTTACCTTCCAAAAGACAGAAGCAGATTAAAAATCTGAGGTTCTTTCCTGTTGGCTTTTTTGAATTAACTGCTTTAGATTCTAAAAGTTTAGTTCCTAAAGAAGTAACCCTGTAAATAATTTTAATGTCCTCCTCTAGTGCAGGGATAGGCAACCTTGGCTCTTTTATGACTCATGGACTTCAACTCCCAGAATTCCTGAGCCAGCCTGGCTCAGCTTGGAAACCTCTCCCTTTCCCCTCAGCGTGGCTGGCTCAGGATTTCTGGGAGTTGAAGTCCACGAGTCATAAAAAAGAGCCAAGGTTGCCTAACCCTGCAATAGGCTTAGGAAAGCCAATAGAGAGAACTGCTTCTTTTTTTTTTTTTTTTTTCAAAAAAAAGGTGCCGGAACGCCGTTCTGAGCGTTCTATGAGAAAAAAGCCCTGCAGGTACGCATACATAGACGTGTGGGGAGGGTGTTGGTGGGGTGGGGAGTGTCTTTCAGAAAGCTGTGAAAGTTATAGCATAATCTTACAATGCCTGAACTGCAAAAAATCAGGGATGGCAACAACATTTCTTGATTTTCCTGTTGTCATCTAGTGTCTGGCTATGGTAAGCCACTAGAGATGGGCAGAAAAATTGTCAAAAATTGTTTATGCACCTAAGATTCTGCAGTACCAAGAAGTTTCCCTGAATGGAATGAATCCATTGAATACAAATACCTAAACTTCCATAAGCCATTTTTTAACCCTCTTATGAGGAATAGTCATATTGTTAACCTATACTTGCAGTCCAACGCAGACCTAGGGACTTTCACTGCACCATCACATTGTGCTATTGAAATTTGACTGCCTTTCGTATGTTTCTTACAAACTGAAAATGCAATCCAATATTTCAGAATAAATATTTAGCTTTGAGTAAAAAATGTACTATTAATAATTTGAAGTATGTGAGTCTTAGTTGTACTTTCAAATATTGTACAGTATAGCAAGGCTATATAAACAATGTATATGAACCAAATCTTAAAGCGTTAGAAAATGTTACTTTATTAGACTCTCCTGTTTTTTAAACATAGGCTTAAGTATGGAAAATATATTTCCCATCAACAATAAAAGATTTAAAAATAATATTTTATTTAATCTTAGAACCAGAAATACCTCATGGGTTTAGGTAATTGATATATTTTATTAGATTTTCATTAGTTCATTTCAGACTCAGTTTTAACAGTATCAGCTTGAATCATTTTGATAATTTCAGTAAGAAAGCCAACTGGATTATAATGTTCATTGTATTTTCAAAAGTGGTGAAACAAACATCTAGGCCAGTGCAGTTTGTTAACAGTAATGACATTGTTTTCAGACTAAAGCAGTAATTTTTAAGATAAAAGATACAGAGAAAGAATCTTATATTAACGCAGACCAACCTTTGGATGATATTGGGTTTGGGAAGGCAATGCTGTATGACAAGCAATCATAGAAAGTAAACAGGAATTTGGCAGTGGAGTTAAATGCGAAGAGGTTCATTCCTTTGCAAGTTCATTCAGTATGTCTTTACCAGCAGTAAAGAAAGGGAAAAGAGCAGAGTGATCAGAAAGTTATATATTTAGCTGTGAGGGATGAAACGGGTCCCCCCCCGAATAGGTTCTAATTGCAAACAATATTTCCAGAGAGCTCTTGATTATCCATTGTGAGTGCTGGCACAATTGTTTCTTATTGAATCAGCAGAAATAAAAGAAAATATAAAATAGATAGGTTTTAGGGACTGGACTTACTGAGTGAATTAACAGGAAGAGCTACTGGAAGTCTGCCAGTTGAGTTCAATACTGAATTTTCTTTTTAAGTGAATATTGTTGTTGTTGTGTTGTTAGCTGCAAAGTCGTGTCCGACCCATCGCGACCCTATGGACAACGTTCCTCCATACCTAAGATGTCGATGTTCAGTCTTGTCATCTCTTGTTTGACCACGTCAAGCTTTCCTTGATTCATGGATCTTACATTCCAGGTTCCTATGGAGAAAAAATCTTTACAGCATTGGACTTTCCTTTCACCACCAGACACATCCACAGCTGAGCGTCCTTTCGGCTTTGGCCCAGTCGCTTCATTCTTTCTGGCGCTACTAGTACTAGCCCTCTGCTCTTCCCCAGTAGCATATTGGACGCCTTCCGACCTGAGGGGCTCATCTTCCAGCATCATATCTTTTTGCCTTTTGGTACTGTCCATAGGGTTTTCATGGCAAAAATACTGGAGTGGGTTGCCATTTCCTTCTCCAGTGGATCACGTTTTGTCAGAACTCTCTGCTATGACCTTTCCGTCTTGGGTGGCCCTGCACGGCATAGCTCATAGCTTCATTTAGCAAATTCAAAGTAATCGCAGTGTCTTAACATAAACAAAAGACTAAAATTTAACATTTAAAAAGGGACAATTTCTTCTTTAAAAAGAACAAGTTCACAAAATTCCCTTACTTTAAGTAAAAAGACAGATACAGAGCTAGTTTAAATGCTGTCTCCTTAATTCTAGGTAGAATCTCTCTTTAACGAGCTTTTACCAATTGCTTCTTGTCCTACTCTCAGGTGCTTTGGAGAATAAGTTGACCTCTCTTCTCTGTGACAGCCTTCCAGTGTTGGAAGATAGCTATCATCTCACTCCTAAACCTTATCTTCGTTAGACTAGACACACTTAGTTCCCTTAACTATTCATCATACAATTTACCCCCCAACCCCTTATCATCATTGTTGCTGTTCTCTGCACTCTTTCTAGAGTCTCAACATCTTTGTATTGTGGTGACCTGACTGGATGCAGTTTCCAGGTCTGGCCTCACTAGTCCAGATGCTCTCATTTCTCATAATCTTGATGATATCCCTCTGTTAATGCAGCCTAGGATTGCATTGGCCTTTTTGGTAGCTGCAGCATACTGCTGACTAATAATAAACTGGTGGTCTACTTAAATATTATGTGGTCCATTTTAAATTCTTAAAGGTTATAAACATGCATGTTCATTTTCTTATTTTAAGGATTGAAGGCACTTATCTGATATTTGCAGTCTTGTCTCTATAAAAGTGCCCAATTTCTTTGAAGCAGTTAATAGGCCATTTCTGAAAATAGTTAGCAAGGGAAATGCAAAATTAGTGTCCTTGTTGAAGATGAAAGAAAAGAGTACCAAAACTAGATTGCTGCTCAATATTTTGTTAAAAAATATGTTAATAGGTAATGATGGCCCAATGCAAAGGTGGAGGATAACTTGAAATAGTTACAGACGTTATCTTCCTAGGCTCAGACAATAGGAGATGATGAGTATATGGAATACCAAGACTTGTGTTGCCATAAAACTAGACAAAATAGATGGTCAGGTAAAATCACAAGTTCACATCTCCATGGCTTAATGACCTGCATCCCAGGGTATTCAATTCACTGGTATTCTGACCAAATCTTGAGAAATGCCTGTCAGAGAACAATGTATTTTGAAATTATTTAACATGGTGAAAAAGAAAGATCCAGAGAATAACAGATCACACAAAAAAAAAGCTAACAATAAACAACAGCCCAATCAAGGAGCCATCAGGACCACTCCTATCAACACTGAGAGAGCAAGCTGCTAGAATATAAAATGAGAACAAACGCCACTCCCTTCTAGCACTGATGACGTTACCTAGTTTGGTAATGAAACATCTACAAGAAAACACTAAGCTCAGAGAGCACCAAGGACTCCACAATTACAGATCAGCCTGACATCAATATTTGAGAAGAGGGTAGAGTAGGTCATAAAAAGATTTTTCTGTAAGCTCTTTGAAAAAGCTGGTGGCCATTAGACATCAAATTAAATTTGACAAAAGCAAGTCTCAGCAGACTAAACTTATCTTGTGTTTTTTTTTAAAAAGATATTTTTAATGCAGGGTGAGAGTACTGCAGATACAATATACTTTAATTTCAGTACAACGTTTGACAAAGTAGCACATAATGTTCTTCACAGTTAGTTAAGTGCAAACTGCCTGGGATCACAAGTGGATACCTTGTGGACTTGAAACAAGATCATCACCAATAGTTTTATCAAACCAGGAGGTTTCTAGTGGGTTGCCACAAGGGCTTTCTATTCAATGTTTAAAAAAAGATTTAGATAAAATTGTCAAGTTTGCTGATGACACAAAGCTGGGGGGGGTGGAATAGGATGCTTAGTATGTACCAAAAATCTTAGAATAGAAGATTGCAAACTGAATATAAAACTGTAGTGGATATGATTCCTCCCACGTCCCCCCCAAATACTCCAAGTGCAGCTTTCAGTGCAGCTTTTCTCATCATGTGACATTTTTTTACAATTAAGATAAAAACTGCATCACGTAATTATAAAAAGTATATGTGAAATATATTCCTGCAGATGTTCTGTGAGATATAAAGAATTCTATTACAAATTAATTCTATACTAATATTCATCAGAAGCAATGATTTCTTCCCTCTGCCTGTCCTTTTCTGCTAAAAAAAATGGTATTTTTTTCCTCCATCTGAAATAGAAAAATGAGAAAACAGATTACCATCACCACCACCCAAAAACAAAATGCAGCCTAGGGGATGTCTGAATATTCATGATCCATCTTTTTTAAAAGAAAAGAGAACAGAGGCAGACTTTACAATATACAAAGCTGGTTAATGACTGAGAAGTAAAGTTGTTCTCTAGAATCCCTGAAAACAGCTGAGCCCTCGGATTAATTGTCAGTCATCCTGAAATAATAAAGTGTGATAAGATGAGCAGCTTGCTGTAGTCTGTCAAAGAAACTGCAGGAGTTCCCATCAGTAATTGCAGGAATTACTTAGTCAAGAGGCAGACTGACCATAAGGAGGAAGAAAAGGAAAAAAGAAACAAGAATAGAAAAGGTCAAATATGAAAGCTTCTGTCATGATCTGAAATTAACAATTCAGTGTTATTTTCCCTGTTGCCAAGTTAACACACCTGACAACATCAAAGGCATTGCCCATAGATTATAAAAGCCCGGAGGTGTTCATGGTTAGCCAGTATGATAGCTTTCTCTCTAGATACTACACAGCTACATTTTTCTATTATGAGCAGTCTTAATCTGAAATATTAAACCTGCAAGAAATTTACAATGTAATCTTATATGGAACTTCTAAGAAGTTAATTCTGCTGAATTCAGTGACACTTATTCCCCTCTAAATATAAAAACCAGTTATAAGGTATAATCTAAAACAGAGGTCCCCCACCTTTTGGGCACCAGGGACTGGTTCCGTGGAGAGAGGTTTTTCTGCAGACCGGAGGGTGCGTGGTTTTGTGTGCTGCCTGCATCCCGCAGATGGGCCGTTGCTTGTTTGTGCAGACTGGTTGCTGGCATGCCACGGCCCAGTACCACTCCACGGACTGGGGGTTGGGGACCCCTGATCTAAAATACAGGTGGCAAACCATTCAGATACTGCCAAACTGTAACTCCAGTCAGCCTAATCAAAGATGAGGAATGATGGGAAATACAGTTCAATCACTTTTGGAGCTCTTCAAGGTCCCATCCCAAAAGTGTCAAGTATAAAGGCACAATGACTGTGTACGTGCCATAATGATAATCACACAGATATCATGAATCATGTAATTTGAATTAGTTGCATTGTAATATAATGAGTGTCATTTGTGCAATGACATAACACAATGTCATTTGGTCCCCTTTGCAGATGCCCAAATTCCAACCCTATCCTAAAGAAGACAACTTCTGCTTTCTAAATACTTGAGTCTCCTGGTGCTATTGCATTAATCATTTACGCCAGACTTTCCCAAACCTGCCACTCAGGGATGTATTGGAATTTCTGGGCAATTCCACAAGAAATATAAATGCTGGAGGGTACCAGGTTGAAAAAGACTAAGTTCAACCAACAAGCTAAAGAATTAAGCAAAGGGTCAGAATTATATGAACACATTTCTGAAGCTGGGCATATCCATCTCCACTTTGGTAATAGTGGTTCAATGAACTCCTGCCACTGTATTTATAATTTTCATGGTTTTCGTATGCAGAGGCCTTTAAACATGGAAACAAAATATGTGCATGTCTTCTTCTACCTGATGTAGGGCTGAAAGAAGAGAACCGGAAATGAAGCAGCCAACACACAAAGGACCTAGCAATCCCTGATGGAAATGCAATTCTATATATGCATCATCATCATTTTCAAAACCTTGATGTGAATAACTGGACTGCTGCTGGTTGTCAGGTCAAAGATATCAGCCTGTAATAGGAAAATAATGTTTCATGATTTCTGAATGCTCAAACCTGAGGGCAGAGAAACTCATTTTACACCAACTGAGGTTTTCCGGCACAATAGCTCAGCATTAATCATCTAGCCATTTAGGCAGCTCACCTTTTAAGTGGGATATAATTAGAGCTTCTTTCTAAAACTGTTAAATTATTTAGAATCCTTTCTTGGAAAAGTCTGGACAAAGGGATATAGCAAATAAAGTTTCCAAGCAAATACCTAAAAGGCTTTAAGAACAAGGGAAAAGATAAGCTCGATCCCCTGTAGTGATTGGGTCAAATGATTGCTATTTTTAAGAAATAGCCAGAGAGTCCTCAGGGAAGAATTTAAAAAAAAAGTCAAGATGGCAGCCACATTATATGATCAAAACACTCTTTTTATGAGCATTCTGCACATCTTGTTTCTTTTTGTAGTTATGTTAAACAATTAAAAAGAAACATATATGTTGATCGCATTGTTCCTTTCCAGGATAAGCAAGGTTATGTAAAGTGCAGAAATGGAGCAAGAAATAGTGAAGAAAGTAAAGGCCTGAGATAAGAATAAAAGAAGAAAGATAGCTAAAATTTGTTTGTATCAACACTGTTCCTCATACCTTTCCATAGCTACCTTTTTTCAAGATGATATATAGGGAAAATAATTTACATCACCAAAGGAAAAAAAAATACTGATTATATAGTGAAAATGAACCTAAATGTTTTAGAGTGAATAAACATGACAAAAAAAAGAAAAAAAAGCAAACAATTATATAAAATTATTTCACTTCCTCAGTTGACATTAAATCTAGACCATCTAGTGCATATCGTGTCATTTATTTTTTCCATTTTCAGTACTGAGAAACTGCAAGAATAAATAAGAAACTCATATCCTACATTCGTTCCTTTAAAATCAAAGGAGTAGGTTTTCTTTCCAACTATGCAGAATTATCCTTTTTGCCTTATGCAAGCTCTTCATGAGATGGCAAAATCCATATTTTAGGAATGCAGTTCAACATCATATCGAGATCCCTAACTTGGTTTCCCCCCCCCAAAATTGTATCAATACATGTACTAATTTGAAATCAAAACAACACCATAATAGAACAAAAGTTTTATGAATTAAAATTTTTCACATTTCTCACATCAGCAGCATTTTTAAAAAGTGCTTTTTTTCCTTTTGAACATTCTTTGAGAGTCCAATAAACATAATATTTTCAGATGAACTAATTTTGTTTGTAAATCATAAGAAGACTATTTCATATTTTTAACACTTGGAATCATTGTGTCTTCAAAACTGGACATTCCAATTCTCCATTTCACAATTCTTATACATAGCTATTGCTAGCTTTCATTCCACTTTCTAATGCCTTAAAAATGTAATCGTTGGTTTCTCTTGAAGTGCTGCATCACTCAAACTAAAAAATCCGGTTCCTCAGAGGCTACTAAAGCATCAGACCATACTGTTGAATTAATCTATATTTCATATGTATATTGTATATATTGTAGTCCTTGACTGACAATGGTTCATTTAGTAACCATTCAAAGTTACAATGGCACTGGAAAAAATGACCGTTTTTCACACTTACGACTGTTGCAGCATCTCCATGGTTATGTGATCAAAATTTAGATACTTGGCAACTGGTTCATATTTATGATGGTTGCAGTGTCCTGGAGTCATGTGACCCTCTTGTATGACCTTATGACAAACAAAGTCAATGGGGAAGCCAGATTCATTTAACAACCATGTTGTTAACAACTGCAGTGATTTACTTAACAACTATTGCATGAAAGCTTGCAAATTTCATTTAACAACTGTCTCAGCAACAAAACATTTGGCTCAGTTGTGTTCATACATCAAGGACTCCCTGTATTGTAGATGTCAAATTCAAGATGCAGTCTCTCAAGAGCTTTAAAAGAGCTCTTAGAAACATTCCAATAGAACATTTTCCACACTATTTTCATATTTGAGTTAGTTCGCAATATCAATTTCTCATGTAATTTGAAATCAAAACAGAAGGAAAATCGGGAGTTAGTACATGTGGATCCTAAAACTTGCCCAAAGTTCAAAATACGTCCTCTTTAATAAAGTGAACTTGAATAGAGCAAAATTCAGAAGACTGAGCAATTACTGCGTTAAAACACTTTTTAACCTGAACAAAGTTATCAACTTATAAAACAGGCCAACTTCAATGCGACACATCACAAGTACATTACTGGGCCGATTTTTCTTTTTGGAAACCAGTCTGCCATTGAAAATGTCAATATATATCTGCTACATCTGTTGCACTGGCAGGACTCCAAACAGTTGCCTCTTCCTGCTCTGATATCATCATCAAGGTCAAAAAAGATCATAAGCAAGAGAAGAGCCTGAAGATTGCTTTGAAATATAGGAGCTGTTGCAGATCATGTCGCTATCACTTCCCATTTGAACTGTATACGCCATTACTAACTCAGTGCTTTCAGGCTGGGAACTTTCTGATGATGCGGGTGATCTGAAGCAGGTGGAGGGTGTTTTTTTCTCTTGTTAAAACCCCCATGCATTTTGTATACAAGTAGCTAAGGGAAAGCCAACTCTTCTTCTCCTGCCCCCCATTCTTATATATAGGAGTTTCAGTCTGGGTGCCCTGGGTGCTCACACCAAAGAAAGGGGTTTATTCCAGGGCGCTTGCTTCGTGTTAATTGTTGTGGCTTTCTGGAGTCAGAAGTAAACAAAGTTCTCCATTTAAGGAAAGGACAAGGTTATGCTGAGATTTCATGCAATTGCAAGTCTTGATTGCTCGTGATGTCACCAGTGGAATCATTTTATATTCGAACAGAAGACATAAATCCTTAAAATTATAGTCAATAATTAATAATATTTACATTTGAGAATAAAATCCCACAGTAAGTAATTAAATTATGGAAAATGCAGAATATGAGAACAGACTGGGGGGGGTAGAGTATGCCATCTTAGTAAATCTAACTAAATCAATGACACCTATTTAAATCACTTAAGATTTAAGATTTGCAGATGATGTTGTTCTCTTCTTATAATGGATACAAAAGCTAAGATTGGCACAAAGAGCCTTGGAAAGATGCATGCTCGACATTACAAGACAAGATAGAAAGACCTGCATATGGATTAGAGAACAAACAATATCATCAAGAGAGTAAAAGAATTGAAATGGAAACGGGCTGGTCACATAGCAAGAAGAACTAATGGCAGGTGGACCAAGGCAGTCATAGAATGGACCCCACTTGATAAAAAGTGTCCACGAAAGAGACATAAAACAAGACGGACCGACAACATCAGCAAGTATTTTGGGCCCAGTTGGCAAAAGAAAGCTCAGGACTGTATTGGTTGGAAATATGCGGAAGAGGCCTTCATCAGTGGATAGACAATGGCAAAAATGATGATGATGATGAAGAGCATTACTAGAGTTGTATTCCTAAGGTCTAGGTTCCCACAGCCTGAAATCTCCCAATTTAAAGGAACATAGTTGTTCTTTTTTTAAAAAAATGCATGTTCTGTACCAGCCTGCTACCAGCCTTGCAGAAAAGGCAACCCCTTTACAGACGGCAAGAGGCTGGAATACGTCTGCCAAATTTATTACAAAAACAAACAAAACACGAACCAAGATACCGGAGCTTTGAAACACTATCTGAGCGGTTGCTTTCAGCAAACCAGCCCTCCCCACACAAGTCCTTTATAAAGAGTTCAGGGCGTGGCTTCTCTCTCCCTCCTTCCGAGAAGCCCCATTGCCTTCCTCTGTTTACTCCTACTTGACTGCCTCCTGTGTCGGGTGTCCTTGAACAGGGCCAGCTGTGGGTCATCTTCATCCACGCTGTCAGGCTCACACAGCTGGGTCTCCACCAGGTGGGAGGGGCCTGGCTGGGGGCTCTGCGGAGCCTCAAAGCCATCATCAGCAAGTTCTTCAACACCCCCCTCCTCCCCCTCATCTGAGTCATCCGACCCAACTGCCGAACCCACAGGCTGACTCTGAATCACAACAATGCAAGATTTTTTTTTCTGTTTGAGGGGAGTGAAGAACTGAGCTTAGAGAGAGCTATATTGGTGCATGCAGCAGCTTATTGCTTTCATCAGAATGACATAAGCAGTGTTGTGGCATCACATTGCAAATTCTGCCCATATGTACATGTTGCAATATCAGGATGCATGTACAAAACAGGTAGAGATTGAGTTGCAACACCACAATGCTAACTTTGTGGTGCCTCTCCTTCTCCCACCTATGGATACCATTGGAAAGCTACTTGGAAACTGGAAATGGGATGGTCAGAAATAAATGCAGAGTTTCCTAATTATATTTATAATGGTTTAAAGTTGATTGTAATTATTTTGCATGATAATGAATCTATACTGAGTTCTCTACAGGCATGGGTCATCTGGATATATTGGACAATAGCAGTAGAAATGATGCAGTAGTAGCTCTATTACTCTCCAGAGCATCAGGTCTGTGATGGTCCTTCAGGTGATAAGACAAGGACTTTCAGAAGGAGCAAATACTCTTTCAACACAGGTAAAGTTTCCTCTGCTGCCTCTAAGGTAGGCATGTCAGACTGCCGGCCCACGGGCTGGATGCATCACACCAAAACTGTGTGAAAAAGTCCCGATACGTCACGCGACATCAGGTGACATCGCGAGTTTAACATGCCTGCTCTAAGGACTCTTAATTCACACACACAGTAGGAAAACATACAAGAGGAAGGCAGCAAAGAAAACATCAAGACAGTAGTACAAAATTGTGAGGGTTTTCAAGGAATGTTTAGGCTTCACTAGTAATTCCACCTCTTATTCTGAGAATTTTTGACAGTATGTATATAAATCAATTTCCTTCACTTAGGAGACTAGTATAAACTCCCACAGCAAAACAGGAATTAAAGATTTATCAGCATCATGGTTGTTCTCAGGAAATAAATACTGTTTGATGTAATGAAATTTAGATGTAACTTTTATCCTCCTCATTCTGAGGAGATGCGTCTATGATGTATGTATTAATAATTCCTTTCCACTGTGCTCCAAATGCTTCTCCAGACACATTAGAAAACAGCACAGCAAATTATCCAACAGTAATAAATAATGCAGAATTTATTTCATGTGTGCGGACAGTCCATCCATAAGGTTTGTGCACTCCTGTGCATATTGAAAATCTTTTTATTGATTCCCCACCTTTTATTCAGTTAGTAACATGGATGTTATGAGTCCATTTTGCTTTCAGTGTACAAAAAGGGTCTGGATATGACTGTCTGGCATGTTTATGTGTAACCAGTTCAGCATCAAGATCTTCTTGAAGAATCATGTCTCATTTAAATTATCAATTCTGCTTCCTAGTGCCTGAGTTAAGAGTTTTTGGTTTATATGTATTCTTCAAACAAGTACCGGTATATTATTTAAAGCCTTGTAAAACAACAGTTAGAATCAGATATGGAAAATTCTAAATGAGAAAATATTTCATTGAATCTGAGCACAAAAAGCTAAGGAATGTCAGGCTTGGTTAGTACTCAGACAGGCAACTCAACCTTAGCAGCTGAAGAACATCCCAGTGGCAAATCTCAGCTAATTATTGCTTAAGCAACACATCATGAAATCATCAAAAGTGAGCTTGCAGAGAAGGCTTTATTGTATATTAAAAGAGAAGGAAACAATCTTTTTCAGTCAGGTTAGTACTTTTGTTCTTGGAAATCTTTTGGAGCCTGTAAAAGTGGGCAATAATGGTGGATGGAGACATAACATATACAGAAGGATATACATTCTCACATAGCAAACAGATCTGTGCAAACCCACACACCACATACATTGAAACCTTGACTTTCCAGCAGGGAAAATAAATATTTAGCTGGATTATTGGGCAAAAGAAAGGAAGCTTTCCCCTTTGCAACCCACAGTAAAGCCACTAAAGGGAAGTCCAGTTTAAATCCTCTCCCTGGGATTCACAAATCTTGAGAAAAATCCTTTGTGTCTAGTAGCCATGCTCTGTAAGAAAACTGCAAAAGGAGGGGGGGGGTTGCCTGTCTTTGCTGAAGCCACACTACCAATCTCATTTTCTTTATTACATTGTAATCAGTGCTTTTTTTCTTAAAAAAAAAGGTGCCGGAACTCTCATCTTGGCGGGCACAGGAGGTGGGAGGTGGCACTGCTGCGGTCATGGGTGTGAGGGGTGTTGGTGGCGGGCTGCCCCCCAGGGCCAGAGCTGGCATGGCTGGTGCTGTGGGAGCAGTGGGGCCCGTTCTATATGGCAGGGCTGTGCAGGGCAGGTGGCGGAAGCGGTGCGGGCCAGGCGATACAGGGCGGTGCGGGCCAGGCGATGCAGGGTGGCCACTTAGGCACGCAGGGCGAGGTGACAGTGGCACATGTCCAGCACCAGGTAGGCCACCAGCATGGCTGACACAGCCCTCTCCACAAGGAAGGAGTGCACATGTACTCCGCAGAACCCACCTCCCACTCCTTGTCCTCTCTTACTTACCTAGTTGAGATGGTGTAGTTGGGCAGCAGAGAGGGATGCAAAGTTCCTGCCAACTCGCCTTCGCTGCAAACTTGCCGGTGCAACGTTTGCCGGCCAGGTCTTTTGGCACGCTCAGCAGCAATTCCTATTGGCTTTCGAAAGCCAATAGGCTTTCGAAAGCCAATAGAAGGAGTAGCATAGCTTGTGCAAAAGCTTTTTTTTTTGTACAAAAAAGGGTGCCAGAACGCCATTCTGAGCATTCTATGAGAAAAATAGCCCTGCTTTTATGTTTTAATCTTATGATTTTAAAAATATTGCCATGGAGGCACTAGCAACATGACTTTCATGACAGTGGTGGTGATTTTATTACTTTTTTAAAAAAAAAGTCTGTGCTCTGTCCAAGGGTGCTTGGTAGGCTGCATATACAGGCCTGTTCTAGAATTTATTTTGGAGCATTCAACTATCTAGAGCAGGCATGTCAAACTCATTTTGTTTGAGGCAACGTCTTATAAAAGAATTGCCATTAATTTGTTTTAATAAAATAATTTAAATCAATTTTTCACTTGATTTCAAATTAAATGAATTATATTAGTTGACAATGAATTTTTTTTTAGTACAATTGCCAAATGCAATAAACTGGTTTTAGGTATATGTGTGCACTAATTATTTCAACACCAATACATTTTAACAACATATTCTATTTGTAAATGAATGCAAATGCAAATTATACAATTTTTTGTGCAAAAATAAAAGAAAATAACAGATTTAAGAGCTGTTATCATTAGTTATCCTTAGATAAAAAATAATTCCATCATCCAAAATTTTGTTATACTGTATTTAACGAACAGATGCTTTGGGATTAAAAAAAAAAGACTGACTACATTTGATTGTGTATGGCATTAAAACAAAATTCGAACAGTGTATGAAAAATAAAGGTTCCCTAAACATCTGCTGGCTATATCTATACATTTTCCTTGATAGCACTCTATTGCCTTCTTTTTAGCCTTTTTTTCAACTTCCCAGCTTAAAAAAGGCAAGGCACCAGGAGCTGAAAGTTACAGAGACTGTTTAAGCAGGTTGCTAAGCAACCTGTTCACACTCGGCCCTTCTTAACCTCCCACTTTTAAATTAGCCTGTACGGATTGCATTTCCGTCTATTTGAGCCATCTGAAGGCCTGTCGCTGAGATGCATTCTGCTGCTCTGCAACCTGGCTGCCTGAAGAGAATTTGGCTCTCCGGAACAGTTTCCTTCAGCTTTTTGTTTTGTGTGTGTGCATAAAAAGGTGCTGGAACGCCGTTCTGAGCATTCTATGAGAAAAAAAGCCCTGCATGTAATACTAATTGACACAAGATATTTTTGCCAGTTTTCTTCTCTATAGTGTGGAAGTCAGGGGATCAATAACTATTAGCTTTGTGACTGCCTCTGAAGGCCATTTGCTGGGGGATTAGTGGTTGGCCACAATGTGGTTGGTGGCTACTGTGAGAACAGTTTCTGGAATAGATAGCCCAGAGCCCTATCCAGCAGGGCACTATAGCACTTAGACTTATACACTGATTCATAGTGCTTTACAGCCCTCTCCAAGCGGTTTACAAAGTCAGCATATTGACCCCGACAATATGGGTCCTCATTTTACCGACCTTGGAAGGATTGAAGGCTGAGTCAACCTTGAGGCATTCAAAATCAAACTCCTTGCAGCCAGCAGAGTTAGCCTGCAAAACTGCATTCTAACCACTGTGCCACCACGGGTCTTTTTATATAATTAAAGTTATTATAATTCAGTTATATGAATTACTAACCCCATATATAGTGAACCAAGTGTTGTTTCAAAATGCTCAGAGAATGTTATTATGTTTATATTTTAGTTCTAATAAAAATAGAATCAAAGATACTATGGTAATCAAATTAGTCTTTCTAGTTAAAAGGGCAATGGATCTTTCAGTAAACATTTATATTGTTTCACGGTTGTAATTAATCTTATTTTTTACATACCTTAGACCAACTTTGCTCCATTTGGTGGTTTATGATTTCAGATAAACATTCCTCTGTCTCAATAACTTCAAATGCCATCTTCTATTCCACAATGGTATTTAGAAAATGCATAAAACCCATGTTTGTCTGATATGCTTGTTTGTAATATGCTCCCAAAGAAAGGATGAGAAAAAAATTAGTCAATGCCAGAAAATCATAGCATAAGAACACACTAGAATCCTGTCTGAAAGCTTATCATCACCCTTCAAAATTACATCAGATGTAGAAACACCCTTCCCACATCCAAACCATAGAAGAGATTTAGAAGTACAAAATTACATTATTTCATGTGTTTTTCTCTATTTCTTTTTGTTTTAATTTAGCAAGTGACAGAAAAGTCCTAATGAATTCAAGCAAAGAAGACAATGTAATGTTATGGCTTTTAGATTCCTTGATCTAATTTTATGAGGTCCTCCATTTATTTCCAGGAGTTTTCTGCAACCTCTCAATTCAGTTTTCTGGAACTATCTTTTGTTCCCTCAACAGATAATTGAGAAAGGTGGGGAGAAAGAGGAGGAAATGAAAGTCAGAGGGAAAATGGGGTCAGGACAAGAGTGTTCACAGGACATGACCAAAAAATCAAGATGGTGGCATAACAATGTGAATGAAGGCTTTTTTTTAATGTGTGGTGAAAGAGGAAAGGATTAATTCCATTTTTTTACTATGATATCAGCTATCCCAGCTAGGTACTCCTCAAAAACTGGTGGAATGAAAGCACTTGATTTCTGCTCCTGATTGTCAGTCGTTATCAGGTGGACAAGTCTAAGATTCCATGTGGACCTAAAGCTATTTTTATCAGAACAACTATAGTAATAGAATCTTCGAAGTCTGAGTGTAGGTGCTTCCTTTTCTCCTTTTTTTTTATCTTCATGAGAATTGGGGGTAGGTGGGGGTAGGGTGTTTGCTGTCTGCAACTTTTTGCAAACTACTTTCTTGGCCAGGGCACAAGTTTTGTTTATCTACTTGTTGCCTTGGTAGCTGATATTCTCTTTGTCCTTGAAGACCATTCTCTTTATTCCCTGCATTGGTAGCAGGAAGCTAGCCTGAACAAACATTAGCGAGGCAGGCTTATAATTCTGACAAAGATTAATTTAAAGAAGTATATGATTTGACAAACCTTGGATTTAGCTAACCTCTTTGCACATCTGCCTAGGAAGAAAGGAACAAGGAAGGGAATTTAACTAGCAGGTTTGTAGACAACAAGCAGGCAGAGGAATAAACAAAAAGGAGAGCCCAAATAAATTCTTAGCTTTCTTTTTATACTTTGCTACCCCCTGTAAACAATAGATTGTGAGATACCAAAAACAATGCCACTGAAACTGTTAGATACTGGGTTCTTTGCTTCAATGACGAGACAAGGCGAGTGAGTTCAGCAAAGATCATTGTTTATTGCTTGCAGGATCTGAACTGAGAAACAGGGCTGCGAATGCAGCAATTTATACCCAGAGCTCTAGGCGGCGGCCAATAGGTTTAAAGCAACCTATTGCCGCCCTAGAGGCAGCCAATGGCAGCGCTGGAGACGGGTTGTCTGAGGAGCTGGGAGCTGTTAGCTAGCTTCCCTGCTTAAGCAACCTTCCAGCAATTAACCCATGTGGTGTTCCCTTAACAAGACAAAGCCCAATACATTACAGAAACCATGCTTCCCAACAAAAGTTACTCTTGTGAGTACTTCCATCTTAAAGGTAGCCCAGTGACAATATTTATTCATCATTTTGTCCCTCTTGTCAGTCATTAAGTTTTGGATAATGGTATGTGTTTTTACAAATTGTCTAAGTTGGTCTTGAAAATATCTCAGTCTAACTCTGAAGTGGCTGTTAATTTTCTTTAAGGAGCTATTGCAGAGTCAAAAGGTTTTAGCAATAGAAATAGAAATATCATTTTTCAGAGTAAAAGAAAAATGCTCCTATTGATACTTTTTACAGTAGAAGAAATTCAGCAGGCAAAATTAACTCACTGAACAATTATTAAAAATATATCTTCCAATCTTAGCCTTCTGTGTGCCTGACTGCACATCCAGTACAAACTGTACTGACAAAGTTACATGGGGGTGGGTATCCACCAGCATTCATGCAATGTGATCATCTCCTGTTAAACTTATGATGACACCATAATTCTTCCATATGATAGTATTACACTAGTGGCTAAAGAACAACTATCCAAGACAGGAATGTGCTGCAGATGCCTCAGTTATCACTTTATATTAGGTTCTAAATTTACAAAGCAAATTCCACTTGTCAAGAAGTCTTTATAAAAAGGAAAAGCTTAGAACCCAAGGGCAAAATAACTTCAACGGACCAGACACGAGAAAGCTGGAATCTTCTGAGTGTTTTCAAACTCTGACCTACATCAATTACAGCCAGCATGGCCAATGATCAGAATTAATGGGAGCTGAAGTCAAAAAACATCTAATGGCCACAAGTTCCCCACCCCTAAAATGTTTATAGCAACACATAGTAAGTAATATGCCATTCTGTTCAAGTGGTTTGTCCATTTGATAGCCACCATGATGATATCATTGGAGTGCTTCACTTAAGCAGGTAGAACCATAAGAGATTTTTGATAAGAAGGTCAAGATAAGAATAATGAGAAAAAATGATGAGCCTTCCATTAACCATCCTTCTCAGCTCATATTGATGGAAAATAGTTTTCTCATCAGAAAGAGTCATTTTAGGTGAAAAAAATACTTGGGGAGGACAGTTATTTGAGGAAAAAGATTTACAGACAATTCCTCAAGTTAAGATGGCAATTGGAATTGGGATAGTAGTCACTAAGTATTAAGGTCATAAAGGGCAATGACCTGTGACTGCAGCATTAATTGGTGGCAATCCAGGCAGTCTTGGTTGTTGCTGTAACTCCAAGACATGTGGGTTGTTAAGCAGGAAGCAGAGGAAGATCCCAGTAAGCAACTGCAAGCAAATTGGGGGAGGAGTACCACAGTGTATGCAAGCAAGCAAAGGTGGAAGGAGAGTGAACTGCATGCAAGCAAACAAGCAAAGGGTGCATGATGTGGACAAGTGAGCAAAGGCAAAAGGAGGGTTTGGTGCCTGTGAGTGAGTGAAGGAGGGAAGTAGGACATGCAAGCTAGCAAGTGAAGGAGGAAGGCAGTGGGGTGAACTGTATGTGAGTGAAGGGGTAAAGGGGGTGCAGCGTGTTCAACTAAGTGAAGGAGGGCATGGTGCACATGGAATGGGACAACATTCCGGAGCCAACTCGCCATGGTCAACTCACCATGGTCAATTCGCCATGGGGACTACTCATTGTGGGACCATTCAATGGTTCAATTTAATTATTTAAAATAATTTAAACATTATTTTACTTTTTGTAATTCACATTTCATTTTGTCTCTCCTTTGGCATCTTTTCTTTAACGATTCTATTCCACTATTTCTTCAATATTGGTGTAACTCTTGTCCCGTGGTAAGTTGTCCTGTGGTGAGTTGGTCATAGCAAGTTGTCCTGTGGCGAGTTGACGGTGGCGAGTTGACCACAGTGAGTTGTCGTAGACCAGGGGTCTTCAAACTTGGCCCTTTTATTACTTGTGGACTTCAACTCCCAGAATTCCTCAGCCAGTGTACTTGCTGCATGCAAGTGAAGAAAGAAAGTTCAGGGTCGGTAGGGCAGGCATATTCAAGTAATTTGTGATCTCCCCTGCTAGCTTCCACATTGACCTTGCTTGTGGGAAACTGAAGGGAAAGTTCCCAACCGTGTTTATATGATCGCAGGATGCTTAGCAACCAGTCATAAGTGCAAATAGGTTGCCAAGTGCTCAGATCACAATCATGTGACTACAGGATTGCTGCAATGGTTGTAACTTCAGAGTCCAGTCGTAAGCCTCTTCATTTAGTATCACATAACTTTGAACAATCACTGAATGAGTGATTGTAACTGGAGGGCCACCTATAAACCATAATAAGGCGGCTCACATTACATAAGACTGAGATATACTGCAAATAATAACTTGTGACTGAAAGATGGGCATAATGAGAAATTTTTTGAAGAAGAGTAGCCCAAATTTCTTAGCATGCAAAAAGTAGAGAAAGGAAATATAACAATAAAAAGTCAGAATATAAGAGCAATAATATGTTATAAAACAAATACAGTGTTGAATATCTTGGCGATCTAGAATAGGAAGTTTTCTTCCCTCACAGCAGAGATGTCTATTTGTCCCAATAATGTAAACATTTCTAAAGAAAGACAGCATAAATAAATTCTGGTTCCCCGAGTCAAATACTGCTGAATTCTAGTAGTTTCCATCCAGCAAAGCCAATGTTAGGGGATGGTTGGAGTTTTAATTCAGTAATAACAGGAAACCCACAGGCTGCCTAACACAAAATAGACTATCATGATTCCATATATGTATTTATTTGAAATATTACATTTTTTATATGCCTGCATAGAGAGTTTCTGAAAAAATAAGTAGAAACCATTTCCTTATTATTCCCATAATCACTATACCCCTTGTGCCTATCTAATCAACAGAAGTTAAACTTGACTCAAGGTATTCTTTACCCAGGTCTAGGCACTCATGCAGTAATAATTTTAATAGAGGTTTCCTTTAAAAATTACTCACTGGAGAAATAACCAAGAAAGGTACTAATCTCTTGCAAAAAAAATTGTTTGTTATTTCCATTTTCGTGTACTAATCCAAGTAAGAAAGGATCATCTCAAAGGAGCAGAAAATATATCTGTGTATCTAACAGCAGCACTGATAAACCTTTTGCGTTACTTTCTCTAGAATCCTCTCTGAAATAAACTTTGTGATGGGATGCTCTTCTGTTATTCTAAATATCATATGAATGTTTGCCCAGTGCTGAAAAGAACCACCAATGAAAGGCTTTATATAAGCTAAGCCAAATACCATCTCTAAAGTTCATTCAGGTATCAATAGATAGAAGACAAATCCAAAAAGTTAATAACTAGGTTTTTATGCACTAATGATGGTAGATCAGATTGATGCTATTCTTACACATATATCCAAATCTCTTTGACTTTTCTTTCAAATGTCAATCCTTTCTCATCAGGTTTTACCCAGCATGAAATTCCATTTTCATCAAATAAATGTTCTTTTAGGGAACATGCTGTCATCTTAGCTATCAGCTGAACATTAATGGAAATATCATGATTTTGTATAAATAAAATATGATATAAGTGATAATAAGGCAGCGTCTCAATATGGAAAACACAGTTAATTCTGCATTTTTCAAAATCCCCCTTTTAAACAAAGCTTTATATTTAAATACAAATGGGAAGGGAACAAAAACCATTTATCTAAACAAATCACTTGGAATAAGCTAAAAATTCATTACTTATACTTACTTATTCCATGTATCGATGAACATTTATTTTATTAGTTATATAAAGCATCCTTTTGCCAGTTGCACAAGAAAAACAAATGTGGAACATTTATATGGTCAGTAAAATAAAAAATGCAAATATTAAATTTTGTACTTAAATAAGAATTTAAGTAATATTTAGAGTCATGTTATCCTACTCAGAACTGACCTCCTTTTTTAATCTAGTCTTCAGATGATGAAACAATAATGATGAGAGAGGAAAGAAAAGAGTTATTCCCTTTCTTAAGGAAAATATAATTTCAGTTTTTTTATGAAATGAAGGATGGGCCTTTTTATAAACGGCATATGTTTCAGTTTTCAAAATAAACATAGACTAACATCCAATATAACCCAGCACAGAGGAAGTGTTAAAAAGCTGCAACATTGTTGGAGAGATGATGAGACATTTTGCATAATCTAGTTGGCAAGTCTAATACATCATCTTCCTGACACTGTTTATAACCATCAGGACAATCCCTATTTAATGCAGCTGCCTTCCCCCTCCCCCATTTATTCCTAACTACCATCTGTTTGCATTGGCTCTCCATCTCCGTGTTTGAAGCTACTATTTCTTGGAGTGACAAATGAACAATCTATGGTAAAACTAATTCACTTGCATAAAAAAGAGCATAAGATCCAGATGGGCACCCTTAGCAAGAAACAGGAGCTCTGGAATAGAATACCCTGTTTGCAGAATGAATCACCATAACAACAGCAAATTCGCTTCACTGTAGCACAAATGGTTACGGTCATTTTGGCCTTTTGGTGATGTACGATCAGGAAATGAACAGCCAGCAGATACTATTTTATGGTCCATTTTGGAGAGAATGAAAAGATGACAAGCTTCACACCTTGACTAGAATCTTGGGAGGGAGGGAGAGAGGGAGGGAGACATATGGTAGTTTGTTTTAGGAAAATGAAAACTAAATGATGGATCTCTATATTTTCTCCTCTTCATATTGCATATATGTATTGAGTTCATGTCAAGATGAAATTTGGCTTCCTAATATTTAATTAGACTAGCGCTAAATTACAGTATGTAACTCTTTGCTATGTTAAGGCTATTTCATGCAAGTATTGATACTATATAAAGAAGGGTTCTAATTTGCTGCTACTAAATTCTGATTACGATAAAAAGAACAACTGCACGAAGCATTGAAAAGAGGCATTCCAGCATGAACAAAGCACCTCTTTCAAAATTACAGAGAAGCCATATCCATTGCTCAGCCTGCACAGCTGTCTTTAAAGCTCTCCCTGGCTGCGTCTACAAACTAACTTCCCTTGCACACTATAAGGCTGGTTTGCCTGTTCAAAGAGAGATGTTTTGTTCATGCTAACATAGTTGAAAGCACCTTTTTCAAATGCATTGTGATTCCTTGAAAATGAGTCATTTGATTCAGGAGTGTCCAAGATAGCACTGCAATGGTGTGATCAAAGCTCCACCTGTTTTTGTTTTTTTATATATATCTGCCACAGTTGATTAAATTGGATGCAAATAAATTTCATAAATACAAATGGGTGAACAATTGAAATAGACTTTCTCAAAATCCACCATTTCATAATTTTACAGGCATGTTTTCTTTATGTTTTGAAATAAATGGCTCATTCAAAGGAAGCATCTTATACTATTATTGTATGGAAGGAACTGAAGAAAAAGAGAGGGGAAATCCTGGGTGAAACAGAGGCCACAATACTAATAAAACAAGATATAGGCAGATTACAAATCACTGAATCTGAGAACCAGTGCTGTGTACAAATTACCTTATTGAACCGGACCTGGAGAAACCCAAAACCAAACCCACTTTCAGCCATGAATTGTCTTAGGTGACTTTAGAGCAGCCATTCAGCCAAAATGGTAGTTTCTGTGTAAGCTGATGTAATTATGGTTTATTATTAAAATAGTAAGAACAATTACAGATGGAAAATCTTCACAAAATGGGTGTTCTTCACCAGGAGTAGGACTATCTCTATGAAAATGCCCAGCTGCATGTTTGGACTATATGCAACGCCAGCATATTCAGATACTTTGCTGAGGAAAGTGGATTAGAGCGTGATATAACACCTGAAATTACTCTTGCCCTTGGCTTCAACCTTCTTGATGTTTCTCAGGTTTGGATTAAGTTATACGGTATAACAAGAGAGGCCTCCAAAGTTATATAAGATCAGGCTTCCAATGGGATCAAGCTCTAGGCATTTAAGGTGAATCAGAAAAATTGTTGTCAATCCAAGCTGTCAGGACCCACCTCAATCCACATCTTAGGAAATAAGAACTCTTGGATGCAAGTTTAGTCCAAAAGGAAAATGTTTACTAGGATGGAATCGATTGTGGCAATACAAGACGGAATCTAACAAAGTTACATTTCAATCCTATATAAAGTATTCCCATTTCAGCCCCTCCCCTCATCCATTTGGTCAGGCTCTCATCATTTGCTTAGGTGTCAGGGCCTTCCATGGGAAAGGGAACTCTACTTGGTTTTATGGTTATTGCTTTCCTTTTTCAGTTGTAAATGAAGATGCAATCCAGATCTGTCTCTCCCCCTCCCTCCCCCAGTTCAAATGTTCCCTGTTGTTTGAAGATCACCTTAAGTCTATCCTCTCCCCCCCCCTTCGGAGAGATGGCAGAATCCCCAGAATAAGCTCATTGTTCTACCTATACATTTATGAAATGTGATATAAATGGATTCTGACACAAGCCAAAAGTAGGAGATAATCCAGAATAAGGAGTCATTCCTTCCAAGATATCTAATATCAGAATATTTGTGTGGGGATGGGTGTGCGTTGGAGGTGTATTCAGTTACTTTATTAAATGATGATGATACTGATGTAGACTCTTAGCAGTAAAGGAAATTCTCACTCTGATATCTCCTTCACTTTAAGACTGAAATAGTGATGTTCCTTCGCAAGACACTTCTGAATCCGTAGGTTTGTTACAAATCTCAAATGTAATGAGATTATTTCTACACCCTCCACAAAGTAACTAATTTGTCATTCTCCAGTTCCTCAGCATTCTTGGCTGGGAATTATGGGAGTTAAAATTCAACAGGTATAGGTGGCACCAGACTAAGAAAAGTGGCCTGTAATTTCTATAGCTGTCCTGCATCCTTAGCGTTTCCCAATACTTCTTCCATCTTCTTTCTTTTCCCCAAGAACACCCTAGGAATACAAATGCTGATTAGTAGGGGAAAAGAACCGTTGTCTGGAAACATGTGGAAATTCTTAGCTAGGAACAAATAAAACTGAAGAAATTTATCCCCAAAGCTGAAAATAGTTAAGGCTATTCTGTCTTTAAAGACTGTTGAAAAAAACAACAACCATGTTCTCTGTCCCTTCATTTCTGAGGGTGGTTAATTGAAGCCTTTACATTAAAGTCTTCTTTAAAAATTTCATAAACAAAATCTCCAAATTGTCATTGGGTGTTCCCTCTCATATTGTCCTCTTTCAAAGAAGATCCAGCCATTTGCAAGAAAGCTGTCCTAGTGACCAATAATACTTGCGGATGGGCTATATCTTGCTGCCATTCCCACATGAACTCCATCAATAACATTTGACTCTAAATACCCGATACACAGCTCATTTTCTCTTCAAGAAGGTAGAGCACCATCTAGTGGAAATGAAGATTCTAATAATCTAGGATGAGAAAGCAAAGTACAAAGTTAAAACCAGGATTTGTTTTTTCAGTTTTCAGAAGGAAATAGCACTCCTTCTGGGTATCCTATACGAGGCCTTTTCCATTACATTACTAGAAATGTGGCTACCAATCCAGGCCCTTTTCTTTCAGTTGATGGGAAAATTCAATTCAATTCATTGACTGACGGCGCTGATTGGCGGTGTGAGGATCAACAGAGGCCTGGCCTCCCTGTCCTTTACTTTTTTGTTGCCAGGCAGGCGTTATGACTGGCTCCGTACCTGATGGGAATTAAGATCTCCCTATTGATAGTCCAGTGTGGACGGGACCGAACCGTGGTGGGAGGACGGTTTTGGACCGGTCAGTGTCCACCTCACTGGTGTGAGAGACCAGTTGGGGTGGGCCTGGCTCAGGATCCCCTTTTTCTCTCTCTGCTCCAGTCAGATGCCTCAGCCGGAGTGAGAGGACGGCTGAGGTTGTCTTTTGGATTTCCATCTCAGGTGAGAGCTGAGATGGCTTTGGCTTTGCAGATTGAGAGATACGCCCACTGGACTTTTTCTTTCTCCATCTATGTACCATCAACGAGCGATCCTCTGGATATATTTGCAACATCGGCCCTGAGAGACTATTCGAGCGCAATATGATCTATCGTTATTCCGAAGCGGACTTGTATGCCCTTAGGGCGGTTCCTGCCTCATGGGCGCGACCTGTCGCCTGTTTCCATACTCCCCTTAATGACGGGTCCAAGCTTTGGGACTCCGAGAGGTGGTTGGGCTTGGACAGGGGCCTCGAGTTAAGACGCGCTAAGAGGCCCCTGATAAGATTCTTAGCCGGTTATTTTAAGAGGTTAGGGAGGGGGAGGAAGGGGAGGGTGGGGAAGGAATTTGTAACCGGCACTCAGTCTGGACCTGTTAGAGGTCCCGACGGGACGGGGTCGGGGGAGGTGGCTGCTGGCGCTGGGAATGTGGGGGTGGGGCATCGAATCCCCACGGTAATAGGGTATGGCAGCAGGTGTTTGCGCGGAGGGCCATATCAACATCTGGGATCACGCCCCCGCTATCTCCGAGCGGTGGCGCGCTCCGACCCTCCGGTTAGCACCCTCCTACCCGGGGATGAGGGTGATCAGGCCCCTGAGCTCAGGTTGGTCTATTTTAACGCTAGATCCGTAGTTAACAAAGCTCCCCTCATCCGTGATCTGATCGAGGAGGAATGTGCGGACCTAGCGTGCATCACGGAAACTTGGTTGGGTTCGGAGGGAGGGGTGCCTCTCACCGAGTTATGCCCGCCAGGTTTCCGGGTGCTGCACCAGCCACGGGCTCAGGGCAGGGGTGGTGGGGTGGCAGTGGTTATTCGGGAGACTTTGTGTCCCCGGGAGGCCACCATTGTCCAGATGGCCGGGAGTGAATCCCTCCTCTTGAGATGTGGTCCTCGGGTTCAGTTGGGCTTGTTGCTCACATACCTGGCGCCCAGCTGTGTGGCAACAGCCCTGCCTGAGCTGCTCGACACCCTCTCAGGGTTGGCGGTGGAGTTCCCCAGGCTTATTGTCCTGGGTGACTTCAACCTGCCATCACTGGGGGGGTCGTCGGAGTTAGCTCGGGAGTTCATGGCTTCCATGACAGCCATGGGCCTGACCCAGGTTATTGAGGGCCCTACTCACGAGGGGGATCATACTCTCGACCTGGTGTTCCTGTCTGGACAGTGGTTGGATGATCTGGGAGGGGGTTCTCCGTCCATCACCCCTCTGTCGTGGTCAGATCATCACCTCCTGAGGCTGGTTTTCCGTCATGCCATCCCCCGCCGCTGGGCGGTGGAACCGACCAGGTGGTTCCGCCCCAGGCGCCTAATGGACCCAGACCGGTTCCAGAGGGCGCTTGGGCCGATACCTATCACCCTTACCCACAGCCCAGTCGATGCTCTGGTGGAGGCCTGGGAAACGGCTGCCACCAGGGCACTCGACTGTGTTGTACCCATGCGACCTCTGACTCGGCGCAGATCCCGTTGGGCTCCATGGTTCTCTGTGGAGCTCCGGGAGATGAAGCGTCGGAGACGAGGTCTAGAGAGCGGTTGGAGATCCAGCCGATCCGAATCCGACCGATTGCAGTTAAGAACCTTCATAAGGTCTTATCTTGCGGCGATAAGGACGGCGAAGTCTAACTACTTTGCCGCCCTTGTCGCGTCCGCAGATAATCGCCCGGCCGCCCTGTTTAGGGTGACTCGCTCCCTCCTTAACCAGGAGGTGAGGGAGGATCCCTTGCAGGGACGAGCCGAGGAGTTTAGTCATCATCTGACGGACAAAATCGCTCGGATCCGGACCGGCTTGGACTCTGACTGGGCAGAGTCTGATGTGGAGGAATCAGGCGGTCTTGAGCACGTTATCTGGACTGAGTTCGACCCTGTTTCCCCTGATGATGTGGACAGGATCATGGGGAGACTGAGCTCCACCACCTGTTTGTTGGATCCGTGCCCCTCCTGGCTAGCTTATGCGGCTCGGGAGGGAACACGAGGCTGGTTCCATGCAGTAATAACTGCTTCTTTGAAGGAGGGTGTCTTCCCTGCCGCCTTGAAGGAGGCGGTGGTGAGACCCCTCCTCAAGAAGCCTGCTTTGGACCCGGCTGTTTTAAACAACTATCGTCCAGTCTCCAACCTTCGCTTCCTGGCAAAGGTTGTTGAGAGTGTGGTGGCGCATCAGCTCCCTCTGTTCCTGGAGGAAACTGATTATCTGGACCCGTACCAATCGGGCTTCAGGCCCGGACACAGCACGGAGACGGCATTGGTTGCGCTGGTGAATGATCTCTGGAGGGCTAGGGACAGGGGTTGCTCCTCTGTCCTGGTCCTATTAGATCTCTCAGCGGCCTTCGATACCATCGACCATGGTATCCTGCTGCGGCGTCTCAGGGGGTTGGGAGTGGGAGGCACCGTCCTACGGTGGTTCTCCTCCTACCTCCAGGGCCGCTCGCAGTCGGTGTTGACAGGAGGGCAGAGATCCGCCCCGAGGTCTCTCATTTGTGGAGTCCCTCAGGGGTCGGTTCTCTCGCCCCTCCTGTTCAACATCTACATGAAGCCGCTGGGCGAGATCATTCGTGGTTTTGGGGTGGGGTATCACCAGTACGCTGATGATACCCAACTTTTTCTTTCCACCCCGAACCAACCCAGTGATGCCCTCTCTGTGATGTCCCGGTGCCTGGAGGCGGTTCAGGTCTGGATGGGGAGAAACAGGCTTCGTCTCAATCCCGCCAAGACTGAGTGGCTGTGCATATCGGCGTCTCGGGTTAACCAAGTTATTCCACCTTTAACGATGGGGGGTGAGGTGTTACCCCCCGTTGATAGGGCTCGCAACTTGGGCGTCCTCCTGGACTCACGGCTCAATTTTGAAGATCACATAGGAGCCGTGACCAGGGGGGCTTTTGCACAGGTTCGCCTGGTGCGCCAGTTGCGTCCCTATCTGGACCGAGACGCCCTACGCACAGTCACTCATGCGCTTGTGACCTCCCGTTTGGACTACTGTAACGCTCTCTACATGGGGCTGCCCTTGAAGACCACTCGGAGGCTTCAACTGGTGCAGAATGCGGCCGCGCGAGTTGTAATGGGGGTCTCCCGATACTCCCATGTAACACCTCTACTCCGCGAGCTGCATTGGCTTCCGGTTGCCCTCCGGGTGAAATTCAAGGTGCTGGTTATCACCTATAAAGCCCTACATGGCCTGGGTCCGGGTTATTTGAGGGAACACCTGCTGCCGGCATCAAACGCCCTTCGCCCAGTGCGCTCTCACAGGGAGGGTCTGCTCAGGGTTCCGCCGGTGAGAGATTGCCGGCGGGTGACACCCAGGGATAGGGCCTTCTCAGTGGGAGCGCCTGCCCTCTGGAACCAGCTGCCGGTAGAGTTGAGGACTGCTCCCGACCTCCGATCATTCCGCCGGGGCCTGAAGACCTGGCTCTTTGAGCTCTCGGGCCCAGGCTGAGGAGAAAATTTTAACTGGGGTTTTAATGTACAGGGTGATTTAATGCTTTTTAATTGGTTTTAACTTTTGTATGTTTTGATTTTTAATTCCCTGTAAACCGCCCTGAGTCCTCAGGGAAAGGGCGGTATACAAATGCAAATATTAAATTAAATTAAATTAAATTAAATTGCATAAATTTGCATGTTTTGTAATGGCAATTTAAAGCTGAAAGAAGGAAAACTATTGACCACCAGTCCCCTTAGCGTTGCTGTCTCAGTCAAGAGATGAGTTGTATTGACTAAAAGAACGCACTTTGAAAAACCCACTGAGGAAGCTGTTGTGCTTTATGGGGTTGAGTACAGTGAACAATCCCCATTTATAGCCGTATCTGCCCCTGTAAGGAAGGATGGGAAGCTTTGTTCGGTTTATGGTATTCCTATACGGATAATCTGTGTTGGTAGTTTATGTAGGTAGGAATTGCCAGAACCGGTGGAGAAAACCATTTTTTCTCTGTGGTGTCTTTCTTTTCATACTGAAAAGTTTCATGTCTTAAAGAAGAGAAAGAGACAAATTCTTAAATATATTTCATTTATATTGAGAAGCATAATGGCTACTTAGTACCTTTCTTCAGAAATAGGAAAAGCTGACAAATGAGTTCTAAGATCAGATATGCTGGTGTGTGTGTGTGGGGGGGTGTATTTGTAGAATGTCATCCTGAAATAGTATTAAGTGTTCCAGTGAGCACTGCAACAGGAATAAGATGCACTTTGGGATATGTTTTGATGGTACTTTAATTCTCTGATCCATTCCATTTCCTGTCTCCTAATGGTGCCAATAATAATCCAAGACATCGAAGAACACTGAGTTAGCCAGTTAGTCAGACAGTGCTCAGACAGTGGTTATTTAATAGGATAATGGCTATGACATGTACATCCCTTGACTCCTGAAAAAGATATTGTTCTTAGTAATGCATAGATAGCATGTCTATAAGGAAAAAGCCTAAAACTAAATCATAATTTAGGAAGAAAATTCAGATTTACATGCTGGATAAATCTGTAATTCCTTCCTAAATTTGTAGGTACCGGTATTTGTAATTACCTGCTGATTCCTGGACATTCAAGAAAGCAATACTCCTCAGTAAGCAATGTTTTATCCTAAATGTGTACAAACTGAATTGAAAAACCATTCTCATTATTACAAATATAGAACATCAGTTTCTTTCAGTTGAATTTCACACATTAGAGAATTTATATGCACAAAAACACATGCAAAGTAAAACCAGAATCAACATAAGACTTGATTTTAGAAACTTACACAATTGCTTAAAATTCCCTTGCCTGAGCTCTGCATGAAGAATAGATAATATATAATAATATAGAAACCAAAATACATCTCTCTCTCTCTCTCTCTCTCTCTCTCTCTCTCTCTCTCTCTCTCTCTCTCTCTCTCTCTGTGTGTGTGTGTGTGTGTGTGTGTGTGTGTGTATGTATTAGTCTCTCCTCTCTTTTCTTTCTCTCTGTCGTTTATGTGCTTGATCCTGTACTTCCTAGCTTGTGTAATGTGTTAGTGGGAGATGAGGAATTCGTTTCGCTGATCAATCCTAAGGAGCAAAAGAAACATTGTAAGATGCTACACAAACCTGGGTGAAAGCTATTGACTCTAGAGAGGACCTATATTAACCGACATGTTCAAATAAATTTTGCCAGCTGGCAAAATGTTGTTTTTGCAGAAGTCCTCTTGAATGAATAAAGCATTTTAATAGCTGCTTCCTTGACAGCAGAAGGTCAAAATTTGATCTCTCTAATTAGAAAAAAGTGCTGGTGCAACACTGAGAGACTGACGCCTTGTTTTCCACCATGGAAAAATTTGCCTAGAGCTCCTCTGTCAATGAATGTGAGATCGTTCTAGTCCCCATGCAAAATAAAGAATGTTAAACTGAAAAAGTTTGTTCTTTTCTGTAATATAGACTTTAAATTTTCACACAAAAATGATAATTTTATTTAGTAATTACTGGACACTGCAATATTTAAATATCAATGAAATTACATTCTATCAGTATTCAAATTGCAGCCATTTTTTTCTGCATTTGAATGTGTTTCAGTTGACATGCTAGGACTCCTATCAGCTAATGCCCCTTCTTCCCATCTATTGTTTGGGTCATTTTATGAACATAGAGAAAAATGTTCCAGCTTCATTATTAGTTCCTTAATAAACATCCATCATTTATTATTTCTGTACAAAAATATGGATATACTAAAAAAGGAAGTGAATAAATGAGAGCATGCCAACAAGACTCCATTCTCCTTTGCAGAAATTCCTAAGCCTTTGAGAAATATATCTAATTTCATTTAATATTTACATCCAGGTGGAACGTTCTCTTCCCCTCTTCTTTGTTTGATCATTATAAAGCATAAGCAAAAGGTACAGCATATCGACCCTCAATATAACAAGACATCCATCAATTACAAACAGGGTTACTAAAGAAAAATGTCTAAAAATAACCAGTAGTGTAGCTTCTCTTAGACATTACTGAGTCTTTCACCAGTCCCATGATGATGGGCTAAACTTTAGTTCTATAACTTGAATCTCACTTCTTACCTTAAGTGGTAAAATATAATTGTTGTTCTATAGGGCGTATATAAACTTGCTCTTCTTCTTCTTCTTCTTCTTCTTCTTCTTCTTCTTCTTCTTCTTCTTCTTCTTCTTCTTCTTCTTCTTCTTCTTCTTCTTCTTCTTCTTCTTCTTCCTCCTCCTCCTCCTCCTCCTCCTCCTCCTCCTCCCTAAAAAATAATAGGAAGGATTCCTCTGAAGCCCTGTACCAATTTCATGTTTTTCTGTAAACATGCCTATCAGAGAAAAATTAACACTCCCTCTGTCCAGTCCAGTAAAAAAATCCAGAGATCAGCATATTTTTGAAGAGATCTTTGTATGATGTTTAACAATTCAACTCTGCAGTGACAGAGTGCTTCCCCAGGTGCAACTAACAAATCAAAATTGTTGACATGCACATTTCTTGAAAACTACTTTGTTTTTCCAAATACTAGAACTTTTGATTCACGAAAAGGAAGTAGAACTTGTCAAGATCTGATTATGTTTTCAGTATAAAAAATGAAAACTATGACCCAGATCTAAGAAGCCATGGAAAACTAGGTATTATTAACTCCTGAAATATTTATTACTCAGCTGTGATTTATTTTCCTATTGCAAGACTGTGCTTCTTTAACCTGCGCTAGTAAAAAAAATAGAAAAAAAATCTTATTTAGAACATCTTATGAAAAGATGCAACAATCCAACCTTTAGATACATAGATATTCTTTATTATATGATGTTTTTAATTTTATTTTATTGTAAACTACCAAAATTGCTGTGGAATCAGATGACCTCCAATTTAAAATATTAAATTAAACCAAACATGACTTAGCATGACATTTGAACTTATCATCTCAAAAAATGGATAACATTCACATTTTTATGACACAACAATAGTCATTCTTTACATGAGAGCCTACTGCAAGGGTTATGGATGCCTTAAATGCTTCCTCCAACTGGATGTTCCTCAGATGGGTTGCTCCCATCATTCCAAGCCACCATGGCCATGTAAAGTACAATCTGGACACTCTGATCCCTGTCCTCTCCAGGAGCTACAGCTATGAACAAAATGTAGGTGCCCTCATTACCCCTGGGCAAAAAAGGTGCTGTCAGTTAGAAAAGTGTTCACTTTTGACCAAGATGTTGATGGTACATATTGACATTGTTTGTTTATTTATTTATTTATTTTATTTAATTCAATTTATATACCGCCCTTTTCCCGAAGGACTCAGGGCGGTTTACAGGGCAAAATTAAAACTTCGCCGTCATCATCGCCACGAGATAAGACCTCGTAGAGGTTCCTAACTGCAATCGGTCAGATTCAGACCAGCTGGATCTCCAATAGCTCTCTAGATCCTGTCTCCTACGCTTCATTTCCCGGAGCTCCACGGAAAACCATGGAGCCCACCGGGATCTGCACTGGGTCAGGGGTCGCAAGGGTACAACACGGTCGAGCGCCTCGGTGGCAGCCCTTTCCCATCCACCAAGGCGTCGGCCGGGCTGTGAGTGAGGGAGATAGGTATAGACCCAAGCGCCGTCTGGAACCATTCCGGATCCATTAGGTGCCTGGGGCGGAACCACCTGGTCGGTTCCGCAGCCCAGCAGCAAGGGGTGGCATAGCGGAAGACCAACCACAGCAGATAATGACCGGACCATGACAGGGGCACAATAGTTGCCAAGCCCCCTCCCAGATCATCCAACCACTGTCCAGATAAAAAAACTAGGTCGAGAGTGTGAGGTCCATGAGTCGGACCCTGAATTACTTGGGTCAGGTCAGGTTACTTGTTGGCCTCAGGGCTGGATAGGACAATGTAACTGATGTTCAGAATTACTAAAAATGCCATGAAAAGAAACAGGAAAGACACTGGACAGAAGTTTCTAAAAGCTTTTCCATCTTTCTCAGCCATTACCAGAAGTAGGACTTCCTTTTTCTTTCTGGTGAGTGGGGATCTCCATTACGGAGAAGCCATAATGAGCACAAATGGCTGCATTCCAGTTATCCATGTCCTATGAAATTCACAGTCAACTACTATTCAGTTCCTGCTAATATATGCAGTATTTCCTTCATAAAGGGACTTCTAAGAACCCCCTTTTTAAAAACTGTGGCCCAAAATATCACAATCCATTGTTACTTTTTTAAAAATTCCCACCTCTGATTCTGCTCTATTCAGCAGGTATCCCTCCATGTCACCTAAATAGTTTCTGCATACAATATTATCAGATTGATAATATTGATAGTATTACCATGTTTATTTGGAGAGGTTGCACTTGAGTCCCATGCACCAGAATCACATACTGGCTCCTGCCCCCCGCCCCCCCGGAAATCAGCACTAATGAACATTCAAATCAGCCTGTTCATGGGCATTAAGAAATGTGCTGTCTAATTGCTCAGGAAAATCTATACAAGTGCTGATGGCAGGATTGAAAAGTCACTAATGGCTACAACAGGATCTGAACTGCTGTGCCAACCATTAAACAAGATAACAATCAAATACCACAGCAACAAATATATATGTTTGCAGGGGTGAAGAAACTCCTTAAGGACTTGTTTGCAAGGACAACTCTCCTTGGCTTACAACTCTGTTCATTTAAATCTAGGAAGAAAGAAAAGATTTTTTAAGGACTCAGGAAATATCTATTTTATAGATCTGGGAGAGTTGCAAACTAAAGTATGCAATGAAGAGATATTAATCTTTTGTTAAATAATTAAAATTTCATAAACTACATAGCAGAAGATTACCATATTTCAACTTCATTTTTTTAAAAATAACCCAGTGCAGGAGAATCTAATTGATATGGCCCCCTTGTGGCTCCCCTCTGTATTAGGAATACTTTTATATTATGTCTTCCAAGCTTCTCTTTTGCAAATTCCTTGACATAAATGTACATATATCATGGAATGTGGAAGAGATGCCTGTGAGATATAATTTAATGGCCAGTTTAGGGCAACTTGAATATATACGAGAGGCCAAATTCTGATATATTCTGATAATTTTTGCTATGAATTTCCATTTATACCTGGAAATAGTGTTGGATTTAAGTCATAAACATTTGCCTCTAGAAACTTCAGCATTGACTTTGGGACATTTTATATGAAGTAATATTTCTTGTACTGAAAAAATGCCAGATTCATTTCCAGGCACTCAAATTGCACCCTGGTGAAAATCTGGCAGGAGAGTCAGAGGATTTTAAATGATACTAGACATTGGCTCATCATTCAGAGATAGTGCCTTATCAGATTGTCAATGTCTTCAAAAATATCAGTTCTTACAAATTCAGAGAGACAGAGATGTATCTGCCTTGAAATTTGAACTGCATAGTATAGACAAATATCAAAGGTTGACCACAGGAAGTGTTTTATGACATTTTATATTATGTCATTAAATGTTCATAAAATGTTTTATAACATTTTCCAAATTTCAATTTCATGGGAATCATGGGTCCTGTATTTTGAACACATTCATGAGTTAGCCCACTGTGTTGAAACAGTTTCCCCCTGAGATTCACTGTTTCACCCAGTTAAAAATTACAGACACAAGAGTTTTAGTGTTATATAGACTAAATAGATATCAAAGAAACTGCCTTAATCACAGTGGAATTATTTAAAAATAAAGGACCTTTTGTTATTTCCTCTGAAAAATAAAAGTCTTTATGATATGTGTTTTTTTAATTAAATGATAACTGTAGTTTTTGGAGGGAAAAAAAGTATATTTGTCTGCATGACCATAGAGGTTAAAGAAATAAATTAATTAGCTCAATCGTTGCCTCTTTTGTATTATGTTTAATTATTGAGCTTTGTTTCTGAAATAACCTGGGTAAGAAGGGCTATTAAGAAGCAATCTCGTTAGTTTGATTTTTGAAAATGAGTCTTTGTAATTGGCCATACACAACATTGCAATTGCTATAAACAGGCCAAAGCACAGGAGAGCTCATTTCATGAAACACTAATAGCATCCTTTAAAATTCCAAAAATGCTCCCTGACTCAGAAAGATAAAATATAAATCTACTATCTTTTGAAGTATGGTATATTCATTTTTAGAAGGGACGCGGTGGCTCAGTGGGTTAGGACGCTGAACTTGTCGATCGGAAGGTCGGCAGTTTGGCGGGTCGAATCCCGAGTGCCGCGTAGCAGAGTGAGCGCCTGTTACTCTTCCCAGCTTCTGCCCACCTAGCAGTTCGAAAGCACGTAAAAATGCAAGTAGAAAAATAGGGACCACTCCGGTGGGAAGGTAACAGCGTTCCGTGCGCCTTTGGTGTCTAGTCATGCCGGCCACATGACCACGGAGACGTCCTCGGACAAGCGCTGGCTCTTCGGCTATGAAACGGAGATGAGCACCGGTCCCTAGAGTCGGAAACGACTAGCATGCATGTGCGAGGGAACCCTTTACCTTTTACCTATATTCATTTTTAACTATCTCTGATAGTCATTTTAAATTTGGAGACATCATTCATCTCTCTAAAACTCTGAGACTGAGCACATGTACCAACAACATACTTCTAGAGTGGATTAGTAACTTTATTGTTGATCTGGAGCAGGGGTACACAATCAGCCAAGCCGGAGCCGAAAGGTGCTTTTCCTTCCACCCACCCTTTGGAATAGATGCAAGAGCTCCCGGGGTCTGGCATTTGCAAGGGGGAGGGGAAGGGGCTGAGAGGCTCCTGGGGGTGGGAAGGGAGAGTCACGTTGGAGGGGGGACTGGACTAAGGAGGCTTGAAGTTGCTTTGCAAGAACGGGGGCGCTGGATTGATTTATGTACTGTTTTCCGGCGTAGGCGTATAAGACGACCCCCCAACTTTTGATATGATTTTCATGGGTTAAAAAGCCGGAAAATACGGTAATTCAAAAAACATAGAGACAGTGTGTAGGATCTACTTAGGGCTAACTCTATACTCACACAGTGTTAATTACCCACCATCACAAAGTCAAATTGATATATCTCTATTGATTAAATAGCATGCTTATAGCTAATGCCTCTGAAGAAAATTACTATGCTGTGAAATGGTCCTAACAACTTTTGATTCAGTTCCATAATTCCATGCAGGATATAAGCAAAACTGCTATTTTCTGATATGCTATTAAAATATTTCTAATATTATGCAAAATAATACAATTAGTTAATTAAAGATGTTTTGCATTAAATGCATATTTTTCCAAAGTTCAACAAATCAAAAAAGGGAGAATGGGGTGGGAGAAAAATAGAATTTGGCTCAAAAGCTTCAGTGGAACATTTTCTCAGTTTCCTCACAGTTAAAACAATAAAAATAGAAACCAGGGAGCTCAACAAAGTTTGTGACATTAATTCGTCTTCTGGGCAGAAATGATTTATTTGAAGTATAGCCTTCTATAATTAAGAATAGCATAATGGTGCACAAGAGAGCTGTAGACCAGCAGTCAGAATTATTTGATTGGTTATATACTGAGAATCTGCCACTAATAACTACTGCCTTTTTTTCTACTGATCAAATAAAATACACTAAGGCTAGGTGTTGGGTTTTCTGGTGCTTAATTTATTGACAGAAAAACTAAAACCAGTGAGTTAAAAATTAAAATATATACAGGCGATCGAAGGTAATCAAGTAACAATACAAAGTCACAGGTACGTTTAATCATAATTAGTATCAATCATAATCCTCAGTTATGGGGCTGGAGCTACTACAAATTAATTGGAATACAAATGGGGAAGCCAGAATTAAATATTTACTGATATTATTTTTAGGAACATTTTTCTTTTTCTTCTTTTTTAATATTTATAAATAATAATATAGTGAAGATTTTGGCACTTTCAAAATTTATACTTATTTTTTATATTAAAAAACCCATTTAATACACTTTGCTTGGTATTTTTACTAATCTTTTATTGAGCAATAACTGTATAGTTTCATTAATTATTATTCATTGATTTTTTTTGAAAATACAATTTTGTTTTAAATAAAATTAAGTAAGTTTAAAGACTATAAATAATAATCAAACAAGCACAGAGTACTGTTGATATACCTTTTAAAAGGAAAAAAATAAAATATATCTCTAAATCTGTATATGCTCTTTTTTTCCTTCCTAGCATTTTCCTGCAGATCAACTAAATGTTGATCCATTGGTTCAGCTTCTCAGCTGAGCACAACATCCTGGGCTAAGAGAGAATGACTGGTTCAAAGTCACCTGCCGGACTTCATGTGTAAGATGGAACTAGAACTCACCATCTCCTCGTTTCTATCCTGGGGCCTTAACACTTAACTTTATTTTTGTTAAATGAAGTAACTGTTAAAAAAGCAATAATAATCACAATAACATAAAATATTATACTAGCTGATAAACACTATACTTGTTTTTTCTGTATTTTAGGACCTTGGTTTAAGCATAGTATAGAACATGAAGCTTACTTTGGGAAAAGATTTATTGGGATTTAAGAAAAAAGACAACAAAGCTAGTGGAGGTGACAGTATTCCAGCTGAGCTATTCAAAATCTTAAAAGACGATGCAGTAAAAGTGCTACACTCAATTTGCCAGCAAATTTGGAAAACTCAACAGTGGCCACAGGATTGGAAAAGATCAGTTTACATTCCAATTCCAAAGAAAGGCAGTGCCAAAGAATGTTCAAACTACCACACCATTGCACTCATTTCTCATGCTAGTAAAGTTATGCTTAAAATCCTACAAGCTAGACTCCAGCAGTATGTGGATTGTGAACTACAAGAAGTACAGGCAGGATTTTGAAGAGGCAGAGGAACTAGAGATCAAATTGCCAACATATGCTGGATCATGGAGAAAGCTAGGAAGTTCCAGAAAAACATCTACTTCTGCTTCATTGACTATGCTAAAGCCTTCGATTGTGTGGATCATAACAAACTGTGGTAAGTTCTTAAAGAGATGAGCGTACCAGACCATCTTATTTGCCTCTTGATAAACCTATATGTGGGCCAAGAAGCAACAGTGAGAACTGGACACGGAACCACTGATTGGTTCAAAATTGGGAAAGGAGTCCGGCAAGGCTGTATACTGTTGCCCTGCCTATTTAACTTATATGCAGAGCACATCATGAGAAAGGCAGGGTTAGAGGAATCAAAAATTGGAATTAAGATTGCCGGAAGAAATATCAACAACCTAAGATATGCAGATGATACCACTCTAATGGCAGAAAGTGAAGAAGAACTAAAGAGCCTCTTGTTGCGAGTGAAGAAGGAGAGTGCAAAAGTTGGGTTGAAACTTAACATTAAGAAAACCAAGATCATGGCATCCGGCCCTCTCAATTCCTGGCAAATAGATGGGGAAGAAATGGAGGTAGTGACAGATTTTATTTTCCTGTGCTCCAAGATCACTGCAGATGGGGACTGGAGCCAAGAAATTAAAAGACGCTTGTTCCTTGGGAGGAAAGCTATGGCAAATCTAGACAGCACACTAAAAAGCAGAGACATCACCCTGTCAACAAAAGTGCGTATAGTCAAGGCTATGGTCTTCCCAGTTGCAGTGTATGGCAGTGAAAGCTGGACCATAAAAAAGGCTGAGTGCCAAAGAATTGAGGCCTTCGAACTATGGTGCTGGAGAAGACTCCTGCGAGTCGCTTGGACTGTAAGGCGATCAAACCAGTCAGTCCTAGAGGAGATCAACCCTAACTGCTCTTTAGAAGGCCAGATCCTGAAGCTAAAACTCAAATACTTTGGCCACCTAATGAGAAGGAAGGACTCACTGGAGAAGAGCCTAATGCTGGGAAAGATTGAGGGCAATAGAAGAAGGGGACGACAGAGAATGAGGTGGCCGGATGGAGTCACTGAAGCAGTAGGCGTGAGCTTAAATGGACTCCAGAAGATGGTAGAGGACAGGAAGGCCTGGAGGAACGTTGTCCATAGGGTCGCGATGAGTCGGACACGACTTCTCAGCTAACAACAAGAAAAAAGACGGACCTTTAGTTTAGACATTTAAGGAAATGTATGTTGTACAGAGAGTTTTTTGAATAATAAAATGAAGAGAATAGAACACAGCTGTGTCTAGTGCATTCCACAATTAAATGTACAAGTCAACTTACCACTTACATTAAAGATTAATAGGTCTCAACTGAGTAGTTAACTCACAATCTAATTAGTTTTGGTAGGGAACTAGTTTTTTTCCCATTTTCTCATTGAAAAGGCATCTGGAGTCTCCCTGCACTTCCCAGCCATCACAGTTTGGTCGTATATTATATCACAAACAGTTTGTTAAAAAAATAAAAAGGAAATAAAATTTAAACTTTCTACATGTCTATGAAGATTCTCAGTCATCCAGATCATAGTTATCCCAAAGATGCTTTTTCATGAGGCAAGTGGATATTTTCTTTGAAGCTGAAGAAGCTTCTTGGGTGAGAAGCGAAATGTCTTCAGAGAAAAATGAGAAAGTCCAGTAGCCTCGTGAAAAACCATCTTTCTACAGGTCACCAATTTAAAGCCCTGTGGCCAGGAAGGCCTTCATGCAGCTTCATTTGGCACCCAGTTTCATCATTTCCTAGAGTGGGAAGCCCTTCAGATTTAATTCATGTCCTAGTCACTTCATGGCTCAGTTTACTGTAATACACTCTACGTGGGACTTTCTTTGAAGGCCACTTGGTAGCTTCAACTAGTCCAGAATGCAGGCTCTAAACTAGAATGATTGGAGCCCATTGCTGGGTGTAAGATATGTTTTGTTATTGCTGACCAGATTCCACATCTTGTTTCAGTCTTTCTATTTGGATTGTATATTTCTTATTCTGTGCTTATAATGTGAACCATCCAGGGTTTAATATTGATCAATCAAATTTATATGCCCACCCATCTCATAGAAAGTGATTCTTGGATTACAATGATGCGTGTGCCCACAGAGAGGGCTACCACCCTCTATACTGAACAAAATAGAAACCTGGTTTTCCTGTTTTATAAATGAATTGTGTAAGATAATTTCTGTATGTCACTATAATTGAAATGTACTTGGTTTCAGGTTTATGGTATCATATCATGACATTGATTTAACTTTTAATGAAGAATTGAAGGAATTATTTGTCCCAATCTTTATTTGTATATGTGTCTGTCTTATGTTTATGGTTGTTGTTTTTTTCCCTTTGTTGATACTGCATGTAACTGTTTAGGGATTATCAAAAGAAAAGAGTGAACTGATACAAGTTCAGATTGATTGACCTCAGTATAAATGTATATGTGTATAAATGTATGGTAAATAAATTTAATAGCAATTATACTTTCCTATTAGTGAGTGTACATTTCAGTGAGTCTCATTCCCTGCAAGGGGATGCAACACTCCCATCTACTGGTTTAATAACCAGTCTTACAAAAAATGCTAATATCGACAGCATATCCTGAAGTTGAATGATAGGGAATATTTATGATGGCTGAATTATAGCTCCCAGAAATTCAAGCCAACTTAACCAATTGGAGGAACATCTGAAGGGCTACAGCTCTCCCACAAACTCATATTCCCCTTCCCCCCATTATGGGTACACAGTGATAAGAGATAAAAATACATTCATCCAGCAGAATATTATGTAAAATCCTATTTACATGTACAGGTCCACATTACTCTTTGTTCACAAAATACACATAGGCTGATCCCATGCCACAGCAACTGCATTATGCTGTCAAATTTCCATGACTATATCCATATGTTAGACAACTGTTAGTCACCCTTAACTGTTTTAGTACTAGTATGTAACCCTTAAGAACTGGCAGCATACTTCAGGAATTCTAAAGTATCTGAAGTCTGATGTACTTTACACCAGAGTTTCTCAATCCTGACAACTTTAAGATTTGTAGACAGAGAAAGAAACAGTGGTTTACAGATTATTCTGTCAGGAATGCAGCCAATTGGCCATCCAAGTGGGAACAATTCAGCACTTATTGGCCACTTGAGGCTGATGTACACCATTATTGTTTATGCCCCTGGGCTCTCTCCTCTGCCATCATTGTTTTCCATCCTCTTGTAACCTGATTTGCTCCCTATTCCTAAATTCAACCCTAATCAGTGCACCACCTCAACACTCCTGTCTCCCCCATGAGGCCAAAAATATCCTTTGTAGCAAGCAGTTCAGTCTTATAAAGAAACCAGTACCCTGGTACTCTAGAATAGGGGTGTCAAACTGCCCGCCTGCAGGCCGGTTGCATCATGCGGAGGCCGCGCCTACCCTAGCTCTGGCAATGCAAAAAAGGTCGCGATACGTCGTGACATGTCACGTGATGCGGCAAGTTTGACACCTGTGCTCTAGAAGGAGGATGGCAAGAAGGCAAGTGGGTCTGCAGAGGTCAAAAAGGTGAAAATGGTGATCATGACCATGGGATCAAAACTACACCTCCCAAAAGCAAGATAGTGATCACAACTGTAGGATCGAAACCTGACCACTGGGAGCAGGGCTTTGATCCCAAAACAATGGGCACCATCTTGACTTTTTGACAATACCAGCAGATGCCTTGCATGCGTGTCTGGCTGACTGGCAGAAAACCTAATTTGGGTTGAACTCAGGGGGCCTTTAGAAAATCCACTTCCATTCCTTCTTTCTGTGGAAAATAACTGGAAGTAGTGAGGAAATTTAAAAATAAAAATATATATGCTTTTAGTATTATCATGTAATCATGTTTTATATTTTATAATAATCATTTTATAATCAATTGCCTGAGTAGATGCTTTGAGTATATGGGGAAAAATACAGGTCTCAAGTGGAGGGAGGGGGAGAACAGGATTTACCATGGGGCCCAGTGTGAGTCACCATCTAGGAATTGGTGCCTGGTACCCCTGGCAGGTGCAGAAGATGGGAGACATCTCTCCTCTAGAAACAGGATAGTAGGGGAGGGATCTTATTAGTATAATGTAAGCAAACAGGGGCAGAGATAATGTATTCTGTTTAGGCGCTTCTGATAGATTGTAACCTCCAAAGCCTAAGCCAATGGGGCCATGGGGGAGGAAATGGGGCGTCGCGATAGGATGTATAATAATATGTGATTTTGGAATTTGGGATGTGGTTCAGTGTTTGGCTACATTGTTTGCCTTCCTGAATCCACCACACTTTGCAAACCGTTACTTTTTAGACTTTTTTGTAAAGTCTAATAAACTTCTTTTCTATTTGTAACTCAAACAGAGTAGATTTCAATTTGTGACTATTTTTGTGTCTAACATTTCTAAACAAAATTCTGCAATAATAAGGAATAAACAGTGGTCCCACAATGAATCTTTTCAGAGAAGCATATGGATGTAAGGTGATATATACAGACATACATGTCCTTACATACCTTGTTGGTAAAATAATGATTGTGGCTCTCTTTTGAAATCCTGTAGGCCTTCTGCACAATATTTATGTAATCAAAAGAAAAGACTGGAGATTTAAACTGGAATTTATATCTATACATAAAAACTTGAAATTCAGAAATATGGTGGCTAATCATCCTAATTCTGTTCACACGCACAAAATTGAGTGCTTCATGCATTTGTCCAGAAGATGGCAGTCGATAAATACTATACCAGTATTTTTACTAGAACAAGTTAATTATTCATTAAACCCTTTAATTAAAGGATGCATTATGATAAAATATTTCTTATTTGTTCATTTGCAAACCAATTTGTTTCTCATCTTACATCAAAAGGTGATATTTACAATATCACCTTCTGGCTCACATTAAAGTCAATCTTAGTTGCCACTTAAATCTGATCAACAGCGTTATCATTTTAATCAAAGCAGGTCTATTTTATTATTCCTATATTTTCAATCAACTACCTTTAAACCGAAAAAGTTTAACCTCCCATAGAGTTGAGTTACAATAACATTAATTGAGAAATGGAATTCTCATATTCTACCAAGTTATCTGCTGTTTGTAATACCTTGCTAATTTGTTTTGTACAGTGGGAATATCAATAATGATTTAAATAATACCATATTTACCTAATGGAAAGGTGAGATTGCTTTTTCTCATAATTAGAATGCATATATTCATGTGCTGATGGTGCAGTCCTATATGTTAAGGGTGGGTGACCTTTGGGTGACTAAGAAACATACTTAATTTTTATAAAAAGTACTTTACAAAAAGCTTCCATATGATACATCCACAAGCAAAGACAGGAACTGGGGGGTATTCTAGTTTTTACAAAAGGGTTAATATATTTTTTTAAGTGATGGGTAAGAAATGTATAGTTCTTGGAACTAAAACATTTCAGAACCCTTGAATTTTTCATTCTTCATTTGTATTACCCCAATCTGAACATTCCAATCATGGTCCAACTGTGAGGACCCACTTCAGCTAACCCCTAATAAAAGTATCCTTTTGAGACAATGCCTGTTTCAAGAGTTCTGCTTTCTTGGGTGGTTTTCTGGAATAATATGCTTTATATAGATATATTTTTAAATGATGCCAAGCATATTTTAGAACTTAAATTACAATAGTTCTGTTCACATCTCAAAATAGGAAGAAAGGATTATGCTGATTTTTGTAACTTTTATCAAAGTTGTCTTCAACAGACCCCCAAATGAGCCTTGGTGAAGCAGTGGGCTAATGCCTCCTTAAGTAACACCAGCTGCCTGCAATTAGTGCAGGTTCGAGTCCCACCAGGCTCAAGGTTGACTCAGCCTTCCATCCTTCCCAGGTAGGTAAAATGAGGACCCAGATTGTTGGGGGCAATAAGCTGACTTTGTAATAATGCCGCTGGGGGGGCGAAAGCCCTAATAAGCAGGCATATACATAGAATGAAGGTTATTGCTAAGCACATGGATTTGTGCTTTAGATTGTAAGCCGCCCTGAGTCTTCGGAGAAGGGCAGGATATAAATGGGATTAAAAATAAATAAATGCGAATCAGAGGCAACATATAGGCATGGGATGCCAAACTGCCTGCCCTGTCTCAAAACCATATGCAGAATACAATAATAATAGAACTGGAAAGGACCTTGATGTCATCTAGTCTAACTCCCTGCTCAAACAGGAGAATCTATATCAGAGTTCCCCAATCTTTTGGGGTTGGCGACCGGAGTGGGGGTGAGGGGGGAAAGAAGGAATGGTTTTGTATGGGGGTGAACGCATGTATGCATAAGTGCGCACGCACAAACACCTGTTGCTCATTCGAGTGGGGCCACGAACGCTGGCGATGTTCATACAAGTGGGGCTGGACACATGCATGCACTAGCCAGCACACATGCATGCACCAGCTAGCACACAAGCACACACACACACACACACACACACACCAGCCAGCCACTCATGTGGCCCTGTGGCTAATAGGCCACAGCCCGGTAGTGGCCCACAGGTTGGGGACCCCTGCTCAATATCATTCCAGGCAAATGGCTCTCCAATTTCTTTTAAAAAATCTCCAGTGATGGAGCATCCACAATTTCTGGAGGCAAAGCTCTTCCACTGGTTAATTGTTCTCGCTGTCAGGAAATTTGTCTTTAATTCTAGGTTAGATCTCTCCTTGTTACTTCATCTTCTGCTTCTTGTCCTGCCCTCATGTGTTTTCCCTCTTCTCTGTGACATCGCCTCAAATATTGGAAGACTGCTATCATGTCATCCTAATCCTCTTAGTTAAACTAGACATACCCAGAATTCCTGCAAATATTTATCATGTTTTAGTCTCCAGTTTCCTAATCATTTTTGCTGCTCTTCTCTGCACGTTTCTAGAGTCTCAACATCTTTTTTATATTGTGATGACCAAAATTAGATGCAGTATTCCAAGTGGAGTTTTCCAAAGCAGTATAAAGCAGTTAACACTTCTGGTAATCTTAATACTATCCCTCTATTGATGCAGCCTAGAACTGTATTATATGTTTTCCTAAATTTCTTTTTAATTTCTTATATTGTTGTTGTTAGTTGTGAAGTCGTGTCTGACCCATTACGACCCCATGGACAACGTTCCTCCAGGCCTCTACCATCTTCTGGAGTCCATTTAAGCTCATGCCTACTGCTTCAGTGACTCCATCCAGCTACCTCATTCTCTGCCATCTCTTTCTTCTATTGCCCTCAATCTTTCCCAGCATTAGGCTCTTCTCCAGTGAGTCCTTCCTTCTCATTAGATGGTCAAAGTATTTGAGTTTCAGCTTTAGGATCTGGCCTTAAGAGCAGTCAGGGTTGATCTCCTTTAGGACTGACCGGTTTGATCACCTTGTGCAGTCCAAGGGACTCACAGGAGTCTTCTCCAGCACCATAGTTCAAAGGCCTCAATTCTTTGGCGCTCAGCCTTTCTTATGGTCCAGCTTTCACAGCCACACATTGCAAATGGAAAAACCATGGCCTTGACTATACACACTTTTGTTGGCAGGGTGGTGTCTCTGTTTTTTAGTATGCTGTCTAGGTTTGCCATAGCTTTCCTCCCCAGGAACTTCTTTTAATTTCTTGGCTGCAGTCCCCAACTGCGGTGATCTTAGAGCCTAGGAAAATAAAACCTCCTAAATTCTTTTTAGATGGATTTACACAGGATTACACTACAATAAGCATGCATCTCTGCTCCAGTTAGCTTCTATATACAACGATGAACCAAAATGTCATATTTGCCAGATTTACTGCTCTCATTGTCTCTTGGCGTCCTCTTTACCGCCCTTATTATTGGCATATAATGAATGGGGAGACATGAAACCGGTCCTTTTCTCGGCTGCTACAAGCTTTAATAAACATCTCAATCGCAGATTCAAAGGGCACAGGAAGACACTCTTGTGGTTTTCCAAGCTGGGACTGTTTTTTAAAAAAGCCAGAAAGCCCTAAAAGTATGCATCATGCATCATGCATCAGGACTCCAGGCTGCAAATGAGACTGCCGGGATCCGCATCTTGATCTCAGCTTCGCTTTTGAAAGGAAAAGCTCGCCTTGTCTGCGCCGCCGCTCCACCCGCTAGCCGCGCGCGCGTTCATAATCACGGTCCTGAAAGAGCGAGCGCGCGCGCGCGCGCGTCGCGCTCCCGAGAGGCCGGTTGTTTTCCGCTGCAGCGGTTGCGCATGCGCTGTCGAGAGCGCCCAGGGGAGCGAGGCTCTTTTGACTCTCGAGAGAGCGGGCGAGCTCGGGTCGAGGTGGCGGTGAGGGCGGCCGCCGCCATGTGGTTCCCTGCTCCTTTTCGGATTGCCTTTCCGCGCTTGGTAAGGAGCGTGGGGGGGGCGGGAAAAGTTGGCGTCCTTAAAGGAGCAAGTCGGGCGCCGTTAGCGATCTCGGGGGAGAGTGAAGAGCGGCCAAGGGCAGAGTGGCCTTCCCTCTCCGGGAAGGGGAGGAGCGTGAGGTTCGGGCTGTTGTGCCTCACTTCCTTGGCGGAGGAGAAGCGAAAAGAGCGGCAGGGCAGGCTGGGCGGGGGTGTCAGAGCAACGCTTGTTTTGCTAGAAGCGGCGGGCCTAAACCGACGAGCGAGGGGAAGATGGATGCGGAGCGAACCATTTGTGCCTTCGCATCGCTCCAAATATCATATCAGTCCGTCTTGATTGCTTCGTTCCGTTTATGCTAATTCGTATGCGTCGAACTAGGTCAGGGGTAGGCAACCTCGGCTCTTTTATGACTCGTGGACTTCAACTCCCAGAATTCCTGAGCCAGCTATGCTGGCTCAGGAATTCTGGGAGTTGAAGTCCACGAGTCATAAAAGAGCCGAGGTTGCCTACCCCTGAACTAGGTGATGGTGGCATAGGACCGAAATTTGCAATCTTCCGTGATTGCAGGAAGCATAGCTGGCTCAGGAATTCTGGGAGTTGAAGTCCACGAGTCATAAAAGAGCCGAGGTTGCCTACCCCTGACCTAGGTGATGGTGGCATAGGGCCGAAATTTGCAATCTTCCGTCATTGCCCGAACAGTTTTTCTACCTCTTGGCTTCCACAAAGGTCCTCCCGCCTTAAAACTATACGGTAGCTGATTAACGGAACACAGGAGCTGAGGTTGTATTAATGTGGGCAGCGTTTTCTACATCAATTTGAGATGGATAGTTACGCATATTTGAAACTGTTATGGTCTGTTATCCTATATATTGTCAGGGGTGGACATTGGTGTGGGAAATATATGAATATTAAATTTCTGAATGAAGCCCGATTCTTACAGATGCAAGAGTTAGAGATACAAAAATCAAAAGGTTTACTGTGCATCTTTCCTTTTATAATGTCCAAGATATTTATTTATTTATTTTATTTTATTACATTTATATACCCCCCTTTCCCGAAGGACTCAGGGTGATTAAAAACAAAAATACAAAAGTTAAAAACAAATTTAAAAAATTATATCCGTCCCTGATTAAGTAAAACCCCCAATTAAAATTAAAATTAAAATTCTCAGCCTATTGAGCACTTCCTGATTCTATCCTTATTTTTTTAAATAAACAGAAAAGAGAATAGTATGCCAAAGAAGTGGACAATATGTTTACGTTTGTACACCATACATCACTTTTGTATTTGTATAACCTGATTATTTTAGATGGATTCTGGTCATTGCATAAAACTTTTGCTACCCAGGATACTGTCAAAATTTCAAATAAGTCCATTAATCTAGCATTTGCAAAAATGTCCATTTTTAAAATTCTTTTCACTCAACTATTTCTGTTGTTAATTCTACCATTTAATTTTTACTAAATCCATTTTCAAATTCATTTATCCCTTCAGCATTTTTATTATAGTTTTCTTTTTAATTTTCCCATAGATCTTTCCAAAACTGGATTGTTTTTGTTTTGTTTGGTTTTCCATTTTCAGAATTTGCCATTTGTACTCTGGTAGAATTGCCTCTGGTCTGATTGAAATAGCTGATTTTGCTTGGATGATTCATGTATCAGTTTTCCCAGTTATTGCGTTTATTGGTTGCTTTATGATTTCCAAAGCTTCTTTAATTTTTCTGATGCTAAGATTTTTTAAACTAGATTTGTCTTTATCTTTACATTTTTACTCTTTCATGTTCTTTAAATTACTTGTATTTGATCTTAATTATTTTATTTTGGTTTCCAATGTGACCTTGTTTGGGATTAAATATGGTTTTGCTTTTGGTTTTCTAGTTTTGATACCCAATTCTTCTGCAACCATCACTGTTTGACTGTAGGCAAGCTGACTGAGATATTACTTTAAACCTTGCAAGACCCTTATTCTTATCCTTCATGATTATTTTGCAGGTGCATCATGCTTTTGGCTTATTGTCACTTGTGATTCACCAAGACATAAGATGTATCTTCAATATATTGCTGCATCTGATCCATACTTAACTTGTTAATTAACTTAATACCGAGTACTTTGTTAAATTTTTGCAAAATTAAGGCTGTAAGATTCTTAGAATCCCGTGGGAAAATCACATGATCAAAAAGAGGTCACGTTAGCCTAGCAAGATTGGTTCTGATTTCTGGCAGTTACTACAGTATTTTCAGGATACTGTATCCTTTTATTATCTGCTCTAGAATTTTAGTAGATATTGAAATTGTACTGACTAGTGGTCTATAGTTTGTTGGAGCTTGGTCTCTTCTCCTCTCTTCTCTAGTTATTGACATTTGCTATCATTCATTCAGCTGTCATTTTATCAGTTGTCCAGAATTCCTCAATACCTATAGCTTTGGCTAGTTCATTTGGTCTGGAGTTTTAAAACTCATTCAAAGAAATACTGTATTCCCTCAGCATGTTTCTATCAAAAGCCTTTATTCATGTAGGCAGATACATAGAAGGAAATGATTATGGTTGGTTATGTCACAAAAGCACTGAAGATTCTGTTGATAGGATGCCTTTTTTAGTTCCTGTAGAAAAGGAGCCTTATCGGGATTTCTAAAGAGCATGCTATCGCAAGACGAAATTCAAGCTGTTTATATCTTTCCTGTTCTAAACTTCCTGCAATTTCTTCTTTTGAATCATGGAGACTTAGGTGCAGGTAAAGGACAAATTTGAAATGTCAATACATATTATTACAGATATTATTACCTACTTTTTCATTTAATATTCTATACTTTTGGTTATATGTAGTGCAGAGAGATTATCAGCAGTACAGTAACTTAAAATAGACCCATCTAATTCAGTAAGGATTTAAGCATAATTTAAGGTTGGTTCGATTTCTTAGCTGTAATTGCAAATACAAACTGTTTGCTTTATATGAAATATTTGTAGATGACAAATCTTCGCTGCCTTCATACATCAGCAGAATGCAGAAGTAGTGGTGGAACTCTGTTTGTGGTAAGTAGTTTGCATAAATGATTATACAAAATGTTTAGTAAAATGGAAAAAATGTGGCTTATTTGTGTGCAATTTAACAGTATTTATAACAACATTACACTTTCTATTAGTAATAATAAAACTGCTATACATAGTCTTGTAGGTGATTGCATATATTATTGCTTTACTTGGCAAATACATCAACCTACTGAGCTATCATGTTTAGAAAAGCTTATTTTGTTAGTGGAATATATTTCCAACAAGCATGTAGGGAATAGCAGCCCCCAAAGTATAAATGCTTGTCTGTTATATACATACACGTCCTATTTAGCAGTCGTGTATAGGCTTCCTGTGTTAGTTTTACATACACAAAATGACATATACAGAATGCATAAGTTTACCTGACCAGATTTCTGTTTTTGTCAACTGAAGTAGGAAAAAGGTTGGAAATAAAAAACATATTTTGTAACTTAAAAAGTGTACTTATTGAACAATTAGTGTGGTGTGGTTACAGTATGTATTGAGGATTAGCAGCATATTTAGTTGTTAAATTAAACTTTATAATAACATTGAATTTCTATAAGTATAAATTGATTGTATATAAACATTGAAATCTTGGGTTTAAAATATTGTGTTAAAAAGCATTTTGGTCATTCCAAAGAGAAGATATTTGATTAGACAACCTTCCCCACTCCCATCAGTGTTCATCTAAAACTTTAAATTTTCTGCTAGTTTTCTCTTCAGAAAAATATGAAAATTTTCTTTTTTTTCACTATTGACATCATCCTGTACATGTCTTACATTTGTGGTACTGTGTATTCTTTATTTCAAACAGTTCTGTGTCCTTTTTCCTTACATTTAATTAGGAAATTAATGTTTACTAATATTTCTCATATAGAACTAGTACCATCTGTTGTCACATTCTTTGTACTTTCACTTTTCTTTAATTTCCTTCCTTTAATCATTTCTTTCTACAAAAACATCTGTCCCATATTCAGAATTTCCTGTCATATTTATTCAGAATTTCCTGTCATATTTATTCCTTTTTGATGTCTACACATGAGTTCTTAACTATATACTCTAAACCAGGGGTGTCAAAGTGCCAGTCCGCGGGCCGGATGTGTCACGCGGAAGCTGTGCCCACCCCATTGCCGGCAATGGCAAAACCGTCCCAATACATTGCACAATGTCATGTGACATCGCGAGTTTGACGTGTCTGCTCTAAACAAATCAATACTTTTCTAAGCAGATATTCACCAGTCACAATTCTCATTCCATCTTGGGTCCCTGGATGGCTGTGTCTTTTAACACAGTGGCCCCCAACCTTTTGGGCATCAGGGACCGGTTCCGTGGAGAGAGGTTTTTCCATGGACCAGAAGGGGCATGGTTTTGCATGCTGCCTGCATCCCGCGGATGGGGCTTTGTTTGTGTGACTCAATTTCTGGCATGCCATGGCCCTGTGCCAGTCCATGGACCGGGAGTTGGGGACCTCTGTTTTAACATAGACTGGCATTAATACTTTTCCATTCATGTTACCTAACCAAGTAATGTTAGATCTTCTTATTCAAAATATTCTGCAGTTTCTCCTGAAATTCACACATGGTTCTTTCACTAGCTCCATTCAGTGGAGTGTAACATGCAACTATCACTAACTACAAATTGCTACTTGTATAGGTTTCCTTAACAGTCTAAATGTTTCCAAGGTGTTTTAAACATATTTCAGCTTTTTTATTCGTAATTAAACCTTCATTTCCCTACATGCCTTCATCAGTTCAGTCCACAAGTTCAAACCATCTTTATTCATATGTTATATCCATCTCCTCCTTGTTCATTCCATTTAAATTTTAAATCAGTGTTCCATATAGCAGTGTTTGCTTTTTGTTTTTGTTTTTTGTTTTTGAAAAAAATGTGGCAGGGGGACAGGGAGGGGAGTAAGTAAGGAAAAGGTTTTGGGAAGCTCATCCTGAAACTGCCTTTTTTTTTTCACAAGGGCTGGTTTCCCAAAACCTAGAGAGTTAGGAGAGCTTTGCAGCCTCCCTGCTTGTCAGCTGATGAGGGACAACAGACAGGCACAGAACTCTTGGAAAGCAGCCACCATTTTAAGGGTAATGAAAATGGCACTGCTTCCAAGAGTCATTGGGAGGCCTAATGCTACAGGGGTTGAGGGGGAACACCTGGCAGGGAAAAGTGCTGCAGAATCCCCGTGGTCTATCGTAAGTGTGAATGACTGCTTTAGCGCTGCATCTGTTGTAACTTTGAAGGGACAGGTTTGTAGGTACATTTGGGGTGTTTGGTTGTTGTTTTGAACACTTGTCATATGGCCTGTCATTTCTTAAGGATTACCTCTACTTTAATATTTGACTGGGTACAATAATTTTTACTTTTAGGTGATCAATTAAATGGCATGCAACTGTATAGGTTATCATAAACTTTTATTTTTCAATTCTGCATCCAGTTACTGCAAAGTTATTTTCATAATGCAATTTGCTTACATAATAAACATACAGTCTGAAACATGCGTAGAAGGTGGCTCCTATAATTCAGCTGCTAGTAGAGCTTTTCATATCTTCATAAGAGGAATCTCTCCTCATGAAGTATCATAATTATTAAGACAAGAGCTATAATTTTTCTATATGTAACTATCTGAAATTTGTTTTCTGTGCATTTTTCATTATTTTATTGTAATTTGTACAGCACAGAGATACTCCTGAAAACAATCCAAGCACCCCATTTGATTTCACTCCTGAAAATTATAAGGTATGTTTTTTTAAATTTTGTTATTAAATTACTTTGGCTTTTATGCCGTTTAGTCCCTTTTTGATGACCTTTCATGTTTTGATGGATGAAATGCTGTATTTCTATTTCAATAAAAATTGGTTATTGTAATATTTATTTTCTTTAATAGAGGATAGATGTAATAGTAAACAACTACCCAGAAGGACATAAATCTTCGGCAGTAATCCCAGTCCTGGATTTAGCTCAAAGACAACATGGATGGTTACCTATATCGGCTATGAATAAGGTACTTCTCTTTAATTTGATAATTTAGCATACATTCAACTGAACAATAACTATATTAACACAAAATAATTTTAATATTCATTAGGTACCTCTGTTAAAACAAGTAATTTAGAGTGTTGTCAGGTGATAAAAGGAAGTTTTTCAGTCTTAAAAATATTCAGATAATAACTTCAGGTTGAACTCTGCAAGAATTCTCTGCGAGTTATAATTTAGGAAAATTAAGACATTGTGAGATTTTTATTGCTTCTGCTAAAAATAGCAATATATGTAAATATATTCAAATAAAAAATGATCTTCTATTTATAGGTTGCTGACATTCTACAAATGCCTCCTATGAGAGTTTATGAAGTAGCAACATTTTATACAATGTTTAATCGCAAGCCTGTTGGGAAGTATCATATTCAAATCTGCACTACCACACCTTGCATGCTTCGAGATTCAGATAGTATATTAGAAGCCATTCAGAAGAAGCTTGGTATGAAACAGCACTTAATTTTCCTGTATCATGAGCCTGTTCTTGTTGTATTGACTTTTTTTACTTAATCCAATTTATATTTGTACTCTGAAAAGCATATTTGCAAAGAAACGTGATCATGACAAAGTTATCCTTGTACCCTTTAGAACTGAACAACAGGATTTTTTTTAGCTGTTGATGGTGGAGCTGCATATCCTGAGAGGCTGGTTTATAGCTAAGAAAAGGGGGAAAAGGAAATAAGAGTCTAAGAAAAGAGAAGCCAGTAATTTGAGAACAGAAGCTATGGGAGGTAATTAAGAATATAGGCAGTCCTTGACTTGTAACAGTATTGGTCATTCAGTGAAGTGGTTGTTGAATGAGACATTACAAGATTGCTCGGGTGACTGTTCAGTGACTGCAGTCTCAGCACTCCCAGTTATTATTGAGCAATCTAGCAGGTTGTTAAGTGATTGGAGTCACAGGTAAGGCACGTGGGATGCCTCAGGGTGTAGGGGAGACCCTGGGAGGACCCACTCAGGTCCCTGCCAAAAAACCAAGCAGCAGGATTTTTAGCCTGAGGAGAAAGACTTTTGCATGCATCTTTCATTGGGCCTTTCAGGCCCTCTCCAACCCCCTTCCCCCCCAGGAATCCTTTGCTCCGTAACTGCACTGCCCACCTGGAAAGGATTACAAGTATCCCAGTAATGCATATCTGCAACTTCCCCACACACTCCATTGTGTGCTCCACCCACCTCCACTTGCCCAGCACCATAGCACACACTCCCCTTTCACTTGGAAAGAATTTAAAGACAGGGTACAGATTAATGAAAACAAAAATCTCTGCTCTTGTAGCTTGAAAGTCAAAACACGTAACACACAACCCCCCATAGGGAATTACAGACCCATCTTATAACACTTTATCTGATTAAATATCCCAGAAATATCCTGATCTCTCTTGTATACGACTACTATTGTCGCATTAGTACAATTTAGTTTCTTTGAATATAGCTAAGTTTTATTACTCTGTCAATAAAATTAGGAAGACCTTGGTCACCCATTGATGATTTCACTATCAATTGTAATATATTACTGTATCTTGTTCTGTTTGGTTCTGTTCAGTTTTGCTTTATTTTAATGTTTAATTTTTTGTGCTGATCTGTGACCATAATAAAAATTGAATTTTTTAAACATAAAATAGAATAGGGAAGAGAAACTAAAATAAGAAACTCAGACACTACCTTCTAATGTTTTTTTTAAAAAATGAGCAGTCATGATGAAATCAGTTCTTTAAAAAAAAGCCAAGATGGTGACCTGATATTTCCATTGAAATGGCTATAATAAAGCTGATTTTATTTGATGATGCTTTTTAAAATGTAGCTGTACTGTCAACATCTTTTTCCAGCTGTTTTCAATTTTTGAGAAGATGAGGCCAACATTTTGGCTTTTTGTGGTGAGACTCCTTAAGGGCAAGATGCATACGTTTATTTTAAGCTTGCTGAAATTTCACATACTATTTCATTCTTCCCCCAACCCACAAAATAGTTTTTCTGAAGTTTATGAAATAAAATTAATACCTTCATTTAAGATAACATTTGGCTCATTATATTATCTAACAGCCAGCTATATACCCATACATTCCTATAAACAGGATTGCAACTCTAGTGGCGACAACAGATTGGGAAACATACAGTGGGACAAAAAAAGTATTTAGTCAGCCACCAATTGTGCAAGTTCTCTCACTTAAAAAGATGAGAGGCGCCTGTAATTTTCAACTATGAGAGACAAAATGGGGGAAAAGAATCCAGGAAATCACATTGTAGGATTTCTAACGAATTTATTTGCAAATTATGGTGGAAAATAAATATTTGGTCAATAACAAAAGTTCATCTCAAAACTTTGTTATATACCCTTTGTTGGCAATGACAGAGGTCAAACGTTTTCTGTAAGCCTTCACAAGGTTTGCACACACTGTTGCTGGTATTTTGGCCCATTCCTCCATGCAGATCTCTAGAGCAGTGATGTTTTGGGGCTGTCACTGGGCAACAAGGACTTTCAACTCCCTCCAAAGGTTTTCTATGGAGTTGAGATCTGGAGACTGGCTAGGCCACTCCAGGACCTTGAAATGCTTCTTACGAAGCCACTCCTTCGTTGCCCGGACGGTGTGTTTGGGATCATTGTCATACTGAAAGACCCAGCCACGTTTCATCTTCAATGCCCTTGCTGATGGAAGAAGGTTTTCACTCAAAATCTCACTATATATGGCCCCATTCATTCTTTCCTTTACACGGATCAGTCGTCCTGGTCCCTTTGCAGAAAAACAGCCCCAAAGCATGATGTTTCCACCCCCATGCTTCACAGTAAGTATGGTGTTCTTTGGATACAACTCAGCATTCTTTCTCCTCCAAACACGAGTTGAGTTTTTACCAAAAAGTTCTACTTTGGTTTCATCTGACCATATGACATTCTCCCAATCCTGTTCTGGATCATCCAAATGCTCTCTAGCAAACTTCAGATGGGCCCGGACATGTACTGGCTTAAGCAGGGGAACACATCTGGCACTGCAGGATTTGAGTCCCTGGCGGCGTAGTGTGTTACTGATGGTAGCCTTTGTTACTTTGGTCCCAGCTCTCTGCAGGTGAATGCACTAGGTCCCCCCGTGTGGTTCTGGGATTTTTGCTCACTGTTCTTGTGATCATTTTGAACCTACGGGGTGAGATCTTGCATGGAGCCCCAGAACGAGGGAGATTATCAGTGGTCTTGTATGTCTTCCATTTTCTAATAATTGCTCCCACAGTTGATTTCTTCACACCAAGCTGCTTGTCTATTGCAAATTCAGTCTTCCCAGCATGGTGCAGGTCTACAATTTTGTTTCTGGTGTCCTTCGACAGCTCTTCTTGGCCATAGTGGAGTTTGGAGTATCTGTTTGAGGTTGTAGACTGGTGTCTTTTATACTGATAACAAGTTCAACCAGGTGCCATTCATACAGGTAACGAGTGGAGGACAGAGGAGCCTCTTGAAGTTGTTACAGGTCTGTGAGAGCCAGAAATCTTGCTTGTTTGAAGGTGACCAAATACTTATTTTACCGAGGAATGTACAAATTAATTCATTAGAAATCCTACAATGTGATTTCCTGGATTCTTTCCCCCCATTTTGTCTCTCATAGTTGAGGTATATGATGAAAATTACAGGCCTCTCTCATCTTTTTAAGTGGGAGAACTTGCACAATTGGTGGCTGACTAAATACTTTTTTGTCCCAGTGTATATGCCAATTTAATGCAGAAAATCCAAACTAAGAATTATACAAACTGCTATAATCTGTTTTGGAACATTGTATTGGGACAAATAGCCATAAAATTTTCATTTTTACAGTTTGCTTTATTATAAATCAAACTAATTTCTCTTGCCTCAGGTATAAAAGTTGGGGAAACTACATCTGATAAACTTTTCACTCTAACTGAAGTTGAATGCTTGGGAGCCTGTGTAAATGCACCAATGGTACAAATAAATGACAACTATTATGTAAGTAGGAATAAGCCTTAGATCTTTCAGTGTATTCATCTTGTATATGCTTGTTGCCTAGAAAAATTAAATTAGCATAAATGACAGGTTTTCATATGATATTCTAATGAACAGAATTGTTTACTGAAATTAATTTTATATGAATTAGATTAGTGCTTCTCAATATTTCATTTGTTGTTCCATCATGATAAAAAGAAAAAGATCAATATGTTTTCAAGAAATATATATATATACACACATACACACACACACACACACACACACACACACACACATATATATATATATATATATACACACACACACACACATACATATACATACATACATACATTATACACACACACACACATACATACATACATACACATACATACATACATCGGAATGTGTCCTTTGGGCTATTCTATACATTGTGTTTATATGGTGCTTTCCTATTGGTTGATTGGCGTGTTGATGTGCTGCCAAGTCCTTGGCTCCTAAGTACCTGGTAAGCTGGTGGTAAATAAGCACTCCTGTTGACTGACAAGGGGCCTGTTTCCCAGATTTCAATCAATTCCCTGGCTATCTTTGTACCTGCACAGCTAACAATCTTAGTAGCTGCAAAGTAGAATATGTTCTTGTTCATTACTATGTGAGACTACCGATGTGTTTGAGTTTACTTGTCTGACCACTTGCTTCTGTTCTTGCAATCTCCCTGTCCATCCTACAGTCATGGGGCAATCCACGCAGGAGATCCGGTAGATTACATTAGAAGTATCTCCCACCTTCAAGTTATCTTTGCAATACATGATTTGTCCTCTTATGGTAGCCTCTAGGCGGTATGCAATGCCCACTTTCAGATGTCAGAAGCTGTGTTTTGCATTTATGGCAGGATGTGCTATATAATTGGTCTTATACCTTGTTTCATTTTTGTTCTTAAGATAATCTTTATTGTCTTTTTTTTACTGTAGGCACAATGGCGCACATCAAAAATGAAATTTAGTTGCCCGCTCTCAAAGTGAGACACATACATGACACACCCAAAACATACTACATACAACATATGTATAGACCCACACCCCTACATATACATAACAGTAAAATATTAAATACTGTCCAACTTGAATATATAACGGAAGGAGGAAGCCTAAGAGTTCACAAGGTTAATGCTGTATGGAATGAAACTATGGCTGAATCTGGATGTTCTGCTAGGGATACCACGAAGCCTCCTCCCAGAAGGTAACCAGGAAAACAGGTTGTGAAGAGGATGAGTAGTGTCCCAGATACAAACCCTGTTCAAACAACACTTCTATGCTATGTCCTGGATGGGAGGGAGGGAACTGTCAATGATCTTTTCTGCCATCCTCACCACTCTCTGCACCGCCTTCCTGTCTGAAGCAGTGATGCTTCCAAACCAGACTGTGATGCTGTATGACAGGAAGGAAAAAGAGCTTTTCTCATGTGATGCAGGAAGTGCAGGCACTGCTGTGCCCGCTTCACCAGTTTCTCACTGTTGAGCGACCAAGCCAGCAAACCCAGGAATTTGATGCTGGTAACCATGTCCACAGGTGTGTGTTCTGCAGGCATCTTATGTTTGTGGGTACCATTCTGCCTGAATTGTTCACCTTTTCTTCAGTTCTCACCCTGCCATATAGTGTTCTGATGCAACTTTTTGTGTGACAGTGGATGGTTACTGTTGAAACTAAGAATATGTGGCGTGTTGGTCCCCTTGTGATAAACTCTGGTTTCTAGGCTTCCATCTTCCTGCCTGTTGACAAATACATCTAAAAATGATAATTGTCTAGCCGTTTCTTCCTCCATTGTGAATTGTATGTCTGGGAAGATGGAGTTCAGTAGGATATGAAAGTCTTTCAGTGCATTTCTTTTGATGATGACAAATGTGTCGCCTACGACTACGTTATGGCACCAAAATTTAGAAGTGTAGTTTTAAAATGCACAATGTTCTAATTCACAGTTTCTACAATGACTTCTGATACTGGGGGTCCCATGGGTGTCCCTTTTATTTGCTCATACATTTCCCTTTTGAATATGAAGATATGCTGGCAGTACTTGAGTAACCTGATTTTTATCCTGGTTAGATTGTTTTGATCTGTGCTGTACTCTTCTTCTAGTTTTCTTATCTATTATTTGTATGCTAAGTGAGGAGGGAGGGATGTAAATAGGGACACTATGTCAGAGGAGACCATGATCTCATCAGGAATCACATTGTAGTTTTGGCAGCACAAGGAAACAGCCAATTGTCAGCCATCAACACACCAATTAGCCAATAGGAAGGCACCACATAAATGCAACTCATAGAATAGCTCAAAGGACTCGTTCTGGTGAGAGAGAATTTTCCTGAGGATGGGCTCCAGCACAAGTCCGAAAGCTCAGAAGACTAAACCTTTGGTCCTGGTGACTGACCCACATTTGAACTTGCAACATTATCTTGGGACAGGCTGGATAATACTTGATATTTTTTTAAAAAATGGATTTTTTAAAATTTAAATTGATTTTTTTTATTTTTATCAAATTTATTTTAATAAAATGCTTTTGGAGTAAACTTATCTAAATATAGTTTTCTATTTAAGATACCGGTACATTAATTTAGTTTATTCAGCATGAAATGGACCTTAGTTATGTAGCATAAGGCTGTATATTCTGCAATATTTACATTTTTTGTAAACTCATTCAATGAATCCAAGCTCTGCTGAGATAACATGCACTGCATTGATGCATTCACACAATTTAACAGTAACCATGAAATAAATCATAAAACAAGTTCAGGAATATTCCTTTATCCCATTGTTTTGCAAACCTATGTACATTACAAACTGTATGATTGAAGAAAAATGCATCTGTACCAGGCGTTTTAGTTTAAAAGAATTTGAGTAGTTTTCCAACTATGTGTTAAACTAATTAACCTAACCTGACAGCTTATTATTGTAAATAGGAAACCTTCATTTTGATTCCAAATATTAAAGATTCTAACTATCAGCAAGAATGAGTCCTTACATTTAAAGAGCACCTGTCATTTCAGATCCATCATGGAAGCCCGTTAGCGGGCATCCACTCACCTGCTGCCCACCACATGCCTCATCTTGTTGTGTCACTGCTGCATCACCAGCTGGTTGAAAAGCCCTGTTAAAGGATTTTATTATGGCAACTTGAAATGTTGTGATCCCTTCATACCAGTGTAAAACTTGCTCCTCATTCAGTTGGCAGTTTTGCTTGTGTATTACCTAGATTGCTTTTGTGCATTAAATCAGGATTTTCAAATTGTATCCTGCAGAACACTAGGGTTTCATGAGGATGGGGTTCCTTCAGATTAAGGGGGGAAAGTTCAAACACAGCAAATTTTTTACTAGAGTTATCTCTTGTCTGGGAATGCAGGAATTTTTTTTAAAAAAAATAAATCGGTTCCATAACTTGAAAAAGCTTGAAAACCCGTGCTAAATCACATGTAGTACTCTAATGAGAGTATGATGCTTTTTATTAAGTATGCAGAATTCAACTTGACACAATAAACATATAGACACATTTTCGAATTTTCCTTTTATAACTTCAGTTGGACAATTAAGAAATTTATCGTTCTCAGATATCTAATTTTGACAGTACTGTATTCTGTTGCTAATATAACTGATTACTAACTGCATTTGATATAGACACAGTAAAAACATTATGTGTATATTTTAAACTTAATATATGGTTTTTAGATTATGTTCCGACTATTACAGAAAGTCACCATTGAAAGATATGCAGCTATATAAATGGAATAAAATATAAAATAGTCTAATAACTTCTGAAGTACAATTTTTATAGTCTGTAGCAAAAAAGTGTTCTATAACATGTTAAATACATTAAACATACTCAGATGAAGAAAATGACATATTTAATATGTGTAATATTGTTTTCATTTAATTTTACAGGAAGATCTGACAACAAAAGACATTGAAAACATAATTGATGAATTGAAAGCTGGAAATATTCCAAAACCTGGACCAAGGTATTTTATTTGCATAATAAAATAAATACCATGAGAAAGCAAGGAAAAAAACTACTAAAGCAATCCTGTAGAACAGCCCACAATCTTTTGGGCACCAGGGACCGGTTCTGTAGAGACATTTTTTCGCAGATTGGAGGAGACATGGTTTCACAGGCTGCCTGTATCGCATGGATGGGGCTTCACTTGTTTGTGTGGCCCAGTTTCTGGGGTGCTGTGGTGCAATGCTAGTCCCTGCTGTAGAAAATTCTCAGGATATATATTTCAATATGAGATTAAATATAGAATCTTATTACCAAGACATTTTCCTTTTTATGTTCCATGCTATGGTGGCCTATAAGAAGCTGCTTCTTAATTTTTAAGAAACAGAAGGTGTTTGTAGGCATTTTTGCAAATTAATATCAAATATTTGCCAAAATTTATTGAAGACTGCTTTTCTTATATATACCGTATATACTTGAGTATAAGCCGAATTTTTCAGCCCACTTTTTGGGCTGAAAAATTCCACTTCGGCTTATACTCCAGTCAACAAAAAAACTTACCGAGGACTTGTGCGCGGCCGAGGCTTTGGTGCTTCCGGGATCGCGCGCACCTCTCCCAAGCCACCGCCGTCCGAGACCTGCCGAAGTTTGGGGAGGTTTGGGGAGGTGCGCGCGCACCTCCCCAAACCTCCCCAAACGTCGGCAGGTCTCCGTTCCTCCGCGCCCTGCCTGCCTGCTTCTTTCCGCAGCGGAAAGAAGCAGGCAGGCAGGGCGCGGAGGAACGGAGACCTGCCGACGTTTGGGGAGGTTTGGGCGCCTCCCCAAACCTCCCCAGGTCTCCGTTCCTCCGCGCAGACCTGCCGACGTTTGGGGAGGTTTGGGCGCCTCCCCAAACCTCCCCAGGTCTCCGTTCCTCCGCGCAGACCTGCCGACGTTTGGGGAGGTTTGGGCGCCTCCCCAAACCTCCCCAAACGTCGGCAGGTCTCCGTTCCTCCTGCCGACGTTTGGGGAGGTTTGGGCACCTCCCCAAACCTCCCCAGGTCTCCGTTCCTCCGCGCAGACCTGCCGACGTTTGGGGAGGTTTGGGCACCTCCCCAAAACTCCCCAGGTCTCCGTTCCTCCGCGCAGACCTGCCAACGTTTGGGGAGGTTTGGGCGCCTCCCCAAACCTCCCCAGGTCTCCGTTCCTCCGCGCAGACCTGCCGACATTTGGGGAGGTTTGGGCGCCTCCCCAAACCTCCCCAAACGTCGGCAGGTCTCCGTTCCTCCTGCGGACGTTTGGGGAGGTTTGGGCACCTCCCCAAACCTCCCCAGGTCTCCGTTCCTCCGCGCACACCTGCCGACGTTTGGGGAGGTTTGGGCGCCTCCCCAAACCTCCCCAGGTCTCCGTTCCTCCGCGCAGACCTGCCGACGTTTGGGGAGGTTTGGGCGCCTCCCCAAACCTCCCCAAACGTCGGCAGGTCTCCGTTCCTCCTGCCGACGTTTGGGGAGGTTTGGGCACCTCCCCAAACCTCCCCAGGTCTCCGTTCCTCCGCGCAGACTTGCCGACGTTTGGGGAGGTTTGGGCGCCTCCCAAAACCTCGGCAGGTCTCCGTTCCTCCGCGCAGACCTGCCGACGTTTGGGGAGGTTTGGGCGCCTCCCCAAACCTCCCCAAACGTCGCGCAGACCTGCCGACGTTTGGGGAGGCGCCCAAACCTCCCCAAACGTCGGCAGGTCTGCGCGGAGGAACGGAGACCTGCCGAGGTTTGGGGAGGCGCCCAAACCTCCCCAAACGTCGGCAGGTCTGCGCGGAGGAACGGAGACCTGCCGAGGTTTGGGGAGGCGCCCAAACCTCCCCAAACTTCGGCAGGAGGAACGGAGACCTGGGGAGGTTTGGGGAGGCGCCCAAACCTCCCCAAACGTTGGCAGGAGGAACGGAGACCTGCCGACGTTTGGGGAGGTTTGGGGAGGCGCCCAAACCTCCCCAAACGTCGGCAGGTCTGCGCGGAGGAACGGAGACCTGGGGAGGTTTGGGGAGGTGCCCAAACCTCCCCAAACGTCGGCAGGAGGAACGGAGACCTGCCGACGTTTGGGGAGGTTTGGGGAGGCGCCCAAACCTCCCCAAACGTCGGCAGGTCTGCGCGGAGGAACGGAGACCTGGGGAGGTTTGGGGAGGCGCCCAAACCTCCCCAAACGTCGGCAGGAGGAACGGAGACCTGGGGAGGTTTGGGGAGGCGCCCAAACCTCCCCAAACGTCGGCAGGAGGAACGGAGACCTGCCGAGGTTTGGGGAGGCGCCCAAACCTCCCCAAACGTCGGCAGGTCTGCGCGGAGGCGTTTGGGGAGGTTTGGGGAGGTGCGCGCGCACCTCCCCAAACCTCCCCAAACTTTGGCAGGTCTCCGGACGGCGGCGGCTTGGGAGAGGTGCGCGCGATCCTGGAAGCACCGAAGCCTCGGCCGCGCGCAAGTCCTCGGTAAGCTCCGGGCGGTCACTTGCTTCGCGTCTCCTGAGGGAAGGGGGGGGCGACTGGAACGGGCGTGTTTCCTCGCCTGCTGGGCGCCGCGATTTGCCCGGGGAACGCGCGGGCCCCGAATGGCAGCGTGGAGCGAGGAAGCGGACAGCCGGGGCTTCCCCGAGAGCCGCGGCCACACAGGGTATTCCTGTGTATTCAGGCTTGCAAAATGGCGGATCGAGCCTCTGCTGGCGGCAGAGGCTTGCAGAGCGCGGATCCAGCCTCCGCCGGTGGCGGAGGCTTACAGAACGGCGGATCGGCTTATACTCGAGTCAACAACTTTTCCCAGTTTTGGGGGGTGAAATTGGGGGTCTCGGCTTATACTCGAGTCGGCTTATACTCAAGTATATACGGTAAAATATTTTTGTTTCTAAATGTGACAAGTTCCTTAGCAACTGTTAAATACTATAATGGACCTTGCCAAGGGTACTTCTGACCCAATTCTAATGGCCAGCCTCCCTTTCTACAGGTTCATATGACCATATTTTGGGCAGTCAACTGGCCTACATTTGTAGCTTCCTGCAGTCACATTTGCTGGAATTTACAACTGGAATTTATTTCTGGTTTTCAACAAACTGGCCCATTGTCAACAGTTGCTTAACAATCACTGCAAAAAGGTTGTAATGTGGTGACCCACTTTACAGCTGTCATGATGGGCAGGCTTCATTACAGTCATTAAGTACAGCATTATTGTAATCAGAATATGTGTACATATGACAACTAGAAATCCCCCAACTCCACATTTTTATTTCTTTCCATCACATTCTATCTTGTATTGAACTAAAAGATGCTTAAAATAAGTCATCAAAAGTTGAAACAGATTTTGTGGATGTTTCAGAATGACTAAAATTATACAGAACAATGTCTAATACTGATTTTTTATTTCTTTTCAGAAGTGGACGTTTCTCTTGTGAGCCATCTGGTAGTCTGACTTCTCTGATAGAACCACCCAAGGGACCTGGTTTTGGAGTTCGGTCAGATCTTTAAAACTATTGTTCTAAGTGTAAAAATCATTAAAAAAATAAATTCTAAAATATGGACGATGGAAATTCAAGTTTAAAGTTATTTTAGGACAGCTGCTAAACATATGTATTTTATTTATTAGAAACAAGAAATGGATGAAATCCAAAAATTCCAGTTATTTAGAAACAACAGTGTTGATCAACTACATTTATAATTATTAATGAACAGTTATATAGATGTTTCACTCCCTATATTATATGTGACACACCAGTGGTGCATAAAATAAATATAATGGAAATGATAGTATATTGCTCACTAATTATCAAGAGGATTTTTGCAAACAAAAGATCTTTGGCATCCCACAATACAGCTAATTAGTACATTGATGAAGTAGCCAGAATGCTATAAAAAGTATTTGGAGATAATGGCACAAAAAGAATTTCTTAAAAGTATAATTCAAGGCAAAGCTAGACAAACTTTAGTCTCCAAAAGAGCAGCTCAATGACTTGGGGATCCTCCTGGACTCACAACTAAATAGCAGGTGGAGGATAGGGCCACGGAAGGCTTTGCCCAGTTCCAAATGCACCAATCCTGCCCCTAACCTGCAGCTAAAGGACCAAAAGAACGTTAACTCATACCCTGATTTCCATGTGCCTAGAGTATTGGAATGTTCTCTATACAGGGCTGCCATTGATGCACATTTGAGAACTTGGTTGGGAACCTGCTAAGGTTGACTCAGCCTTCCATCCTTCCGAGGTAGGTAAAATGAGGACCCAGATTGTTGGGGGCAATAAGCTGACTTTGTAATAATGCCGCTTGGGGGGCGGGGCGAAAGCCCTAATAAGCAGGCATATACATAGAATGAAGGCTATTGCTAAGCACATTGGTTTGTGCTTAAATTGTAAGCCGCCCTGAGTCTTCGGAGAAGGGCGGGATATAAATGGGATTAAAATAAAAATAAAATAAAAAATAATAGAAGCATACTGCATCTGTGCTTTGGGCCTTGCATTGATTCCCTATTACTTTTGAAAGCATTTGCCTTTCCACAAGCTACTAAAAATTGAGTTGGTCTGGAGAGTCTTTCAGAAAAGAACTGACATCATCATAATGACTATTGTGTTACTGTGTCCTTACTGTTTTTATTATTCATTTATTATGGGTGTTTTATTTAATTTCTGATTTTTAATTGTGGCAGCATACAAATCAAGTAGGCAAATAATTATTATATTAAGATGGCATATCTATTAATGCCAACTATAGCTATCTTTGAAGTATCCAGCCAAGCTGATTGCGAAAAATTTTAAAATGTAGACAATCCTCCTTCAGTTTGAGAATTTGTATTTTAAATATAAAATTTAAATTGTGTACATCACCCAGAAACATACATAAAATGGGTAGCTTATAAAGTTAGTAAATAAATGGAAAAACATATTTTTTAAATTTCTGATCGACAGCAAAATGAATTAATCATCAATTTGTCAATAATGATGTGCAGTCTGCAAAAAACCCAAACTGTATATCAGATAAGATAAAATGAAAAAACTAAGCAATAGGTTTTAATGCACATCCTCCCAATAAGATATTTTGGAACTGCTTTGTGGCATTGTTTGGATCAGAACCTTAAATTCTTCAGTTGCTTGCCATGCTTCTGAAGATATCCATATATTCTTGTAGCTTTCTATTGTGGTAATGATTATAATGTAATCTAAATTCATCTATTAGAGTTAATATACCTGTTGTATAGAATTTCAGTATAGTCCTTGCATCTTGCTGGTCTTTGAACTGGTCATCTGTCAAGTGAGATGATCTGGGTTCAAAAATCTTTTGGAAGGCTTTCCCTGTTTTTCCATCATCTGTTTCTATCCTCAATATCTTTACAGATGTCTTTATAATTCTCCTTGTCTTTTCTCTGAAATTTTTTATTAAGTTTCTTTCCATGATCTTAGGTTTTCTTAGTTTTGGCTTATCTCTTGGTAATTTTCCATCATCTGTTCTGACATGTAGTATTCTTTCATCTGCTACTTGATCTTTTCATATTGACCTGTAACAACCTATTTGATTTCAGTTCCTCTAGTTCAATGGTTGCCAGCCTTTTCTATACCCCGCACCCCTAGAATGTTTCTTATATATTCTCGCACCCCTTACAAAAGTTTGAAATAGCGGCAATGAATTATGCGCATACACTATAATTTTGAAAACCCAAAGTTTTCGCATCCCTAGAATATCATCTCGTACCCCCAGTTGGGAACCTCTGCTCTAGTTCCTTATAAATGGTGTTCAAGTCTTGGCTAGTCTAGCGAAGAGAAGGACCAGGGGAGACCTGATAGTAGTGTTCCAATATTTTAAGGGCTGTCTTAAGAGAGGAGCGGGTCAACCTATTTTTCAAAGCACCTGAAGGCCAGACAAGGAATAACAGATGGAAACTGATCAAGGAAAGATTCAAGCTGGAAATAAGGACAAATTTCCTGACAGTGAGAACAACCAATGGAACAGACTGCCTTCACATGTTGGTGCTTCATCACTAGAGGCTTTCAAGAAGAGACTGGACTGCCATCTGTCAGAAACAGTGTAGAGACTCCTACTTGGGCAAGGGGTTGGACTAGATGACCTACAAGATCCCTTCCAACTCTGCTATTTTAGTCTAGCCTAGTCTACTCTACTCTATCTTGAAAGCAGTTCTTGATGTTATCCTTGAAAATGGTGGGTAGATGCTCAGGATCATATTGTAGAAACTTTGACTTTCTTTCAGTTTAGCATGACTTGGAACTTGTACATGAGCAGTTGATCAACCCTGGCCACGTTTTTCTATTATAACAACTTTTCCAATGATTGCCAATAATGCAGTTTAATTTTTGTGTGCTGGACTGCCATCTGTCAGAAATGGTGTAGGGACTCCTACTTGGGCAGGGGGTTGGACTAGATGACCTACAAAGTCCCTTCCAACTATTCTATTTAATTCTATTCTATTCTATTCTTGAAAGCTATTCTTGATGTTATCCTTGAAAATGGTGGGTAGATGCTCAGGATCATATTGTAGAAACTGTTTGGCTTTCTTTCACTTTAGCATGACTTGGAAGTTGTACATGCCCCGGCCACTTTTTTCTATTATAACAACTTTACCAATGATTGCCAATAATGTAGTCCATTTAATTTTGTGTACTGTCTAGAGATGTCCACATATGTAGCAGTTGTTTAGGTTGTTTGAAGAATGTGTTAACAATAAATTATTGGATTGTCAAAAACTAAATTGTTCTGCTTCATTTCTGCTTCCTAGACCAGGGGTCCCCAACCTATGGCCCACGGCCCGCTACTGGGCCGTGGGCTCTTGGCCAGTGGGCCACAGAAATGGCTGGGCAGGGTGCGCACGCATGGGTGCGCATTCCCAACTCACGCTAGCGCCCACAGCCATTTGCGCATGTGTGCAGGCGCAAACAGGAATGCTAGCACAGCGGGCATGCACGCCCCATTTGGGTGTGCGCAAATGGGCCACTAGCACGGGTGTGTGTGCAGCCCAGTTGCGCATGCGTGAATGGGCACTAGCCGTGGCAGGGGCGCAGTTGTTTACGCATGGCACCACTGCATGCACAACCGCTAGTACTGCGCCAGTGGGCATGTCCCCGTTTATGTGCGTGCATGCGCATGCAGTAATTTAGAAGCTGCTCTCTTCTTTGGGCTGCAAGCCCCAAAAGCTTGGAGAACTTTGTCCTAGACCAGGGGTAGGCAACCTCGGCTCTTTTATGACACATGGACTTCAACTCCCAGAATTCCTGAGCCAGCCAAGCTGGCTCAGGAATTCTGGGAGTTGAAGTCCATGTGCCATAAAAGAGCCAAGGTTGCCTACCCCTGTCCTAGACCATATAGTCTAACAGTTTTCCTCCTTTTCCAACTCTGATGTTCCATTCCCCAACCACAAGCAGCATATCTTGTTTGCACATTCTGTTCATTTCAAATTGAACTTGATCATAAAATTCATTAACCTCTATACTGCATCAGTTATTAAAGCAAGGCTGTCCCTTAAGTGGAAGATATATTTTGTCACTGATTAGACTCTACCCCAGTATTGTCTTTGCGATAATCAGTGAAAGAAATGCCATTTTTTAAAATTTCCTTAGTAAAAAAAACCACGAAACTATTCAACTCTAGTTATTTCAATTCAATACCTGAGATGCACTGTGTAATTGATTCATTGTATGTTTCAATGTGTTGAGATTTTCCAAGCCCATGTTTCTTATGTTCTATGTTCCTACTGTAATTTTGTTTTCAGTTTTAGATTTTATTTTCCTACATTGCATCTTCACCGCAACTAGATGCCCAGCACTAGACATGGCTTCAATTTAGCCATGTCATGAAACTATTTGTAATCAAAAACCCTCAACAGTTCTCAATATCATATTTGCTGCCATTTAGTTAAGTGCCATTTGTTCCATGGGGCTCCCATCATCTGGGATTATAATGTCAATCACTTCATTCTGTCTATCCAGGTGGCTTTCATGGTTGAGTACAGGAATGACCTACTATTGCTTTCCCCACACAGTATAAAATGATACATTTGCAGTTGTTGCTGAAACAATTATCCATTTCCTCTTTTCTCTTTGTGACTGCTTCCCTATATAAATCCCTGCTTGCTTTAAAAGGGCACCTAGGATGACCTTCACATCCCAGATGATGTAGCTATATACTGTTGTAAACTCCTGGCATTCATAGCCCATTCTCCCAGACACAACTACACACCCATCATGAGGCAACATAGCTTGACTTGGAGGACACACATACGGATAAATAACCTCTTTGCCTTATTTCAAATGAATTTTCAGTTTGGTATGAATAGCTAGATTCTTAAACTAAATCTAGTTCATCAATTACGCTAAAAATGTTATTGAAAACCTGTGTTTAAGGTCAACAACTTATGGCATTGCAAATTCAAATTCATTTTAAGTATTTCTGAATGTGTGTGTGTAGAATAATATAATCAAGCTAATTCAATATTCAAAAATATATCATTACTTTTCCTTCGTGATTAAAGAAGATTCTCTAGTTTTTTCTTGTTTTGTTTCACTTTTATTTAGTGGTTATATTTCAAAACTAGCTTTAAGAAAATATAATTAATGAAGTCTTTAGGGCCAAACCTAAAGTAGCTTTAAGTCAATAGCACAGCTAGAATACTGATTAAACAATTACTGTCCTGAATAATTACTGTCATGTTCCCATTATATAAATATTAATTGATATAAATGATATATTCATGTTGATTGAAACAGCAGTCACTTTGGCTTCAGCACATAAAATAATTAAAAAGATTTCTGGCACCATTATTGGTTCCTATGAATTTGATATTTTATAAATTGTCTTCCATCTAAAATCTAATCAACCCTAATGCTACAAAATTTAATGCAAGTTGTGCTCATTAATGATAAGAGTGAGGTGTATAGGATAGCCTTTCAAGAATAGATATAAATTTATTGCAATTTTTAAATAAATAAAATATAAATAAGAAAGATTCCAACTTATCGGCCCTATTTCTCTGATGATTGACAAAAAACATTTATGGTACTGGTTTTAGTTACGCATGGGAAGTGAAAGAGCAGAGAGAAATGGGAGAATCGTGGTTATAAGGCACATTTTCAGAAGAGATATTAATATCTAATTTTGTTGCATGTTGACAGATTATTCTTTACTATGTTTGTTATGGTCAAATGTGTATTATGGCAACCTATACTTTTCAATGCATTCTCTACACAACAAAATTAAGAGTACCCTCTGCATGTTGGGTGGAGAACCCCCCCCATGTTATGATTAGAAAAAGGGGGTGACATAAGGATATAATAAAATAATTTTAAAAAATCTATAAACTGATGGATCACACTGTTCAGAATAATAATGTTTGCATTTCTCATTTTCCAAAATAACACTTTACTAAATCTGTTAAAGAAGAAAATAATGCCTTGAATTATATTCAACTACATCTGTGGGACAGATCCTCCCCCTTTTCTCATAATTTTTTTTTTTTGAAAATTGAGGAATCTTATGGAGGAAAATTAAGGAAACTCATGGATCAAATGTAAGTGAAAGTCCTACTGAAAAAAGTTTACATAACACTGAATGAATCATGCTGATATTTAGGTTCTATTGTTTTTTTCTTGAAATTATGGCAATGCATTCTCCTAAGATCACTTTAGCAAACTATAAAATGCAATGTTATATTTAAAAGGAATTATTCAAACCAAGATAACCATTTGATTTTTATTATTGGAGATTTGGTTTTCTCACTGTGACATGGGCAAACATGTTTTATTATTTAAATATCCATACGGTATATGAGAGACAGTTTGGTATAGGAATTAAGGTATCAAGCTAGAAATAGGGAGAGTTTCAATATCCTGTTTTGCCTTAAACACAAAGCCAGCTGTTATCTCAACCCTAGAAAGATGGCAGTGGCAAGCCAACAAAACTACAGGGGCTTGTCCAAGCATCACCAGGAATTAAAACTTATAGAAGGCACACATTTATTATCTTGAGAGCCAAAAAATCAGATCACTAGCTGGCAACAACTTTTTGCTAGCCCAGATCTGTAGCCCTAATTTGTGAACAAAGTCAATTAAACAAGTCAGCTCCTTTACAGGCCAGTTTATAAATAATTATAAAACAAACATACAATTACATTGAAAACAATTGAGGACAATGAAAGGATTCCCAACTTTCTGAATCTCTTATTTCATATTAACTAGCTTAAAATTCAGCTTCATCTTTGCTGCTATAGTATGTAGAATTACATCTACATTGGTAGCTGCCTAAAAACTTACTAATCATTTGCACAGGTCTGGAAGAATTCTGGTGAACTGATTACTTTTTCACTTGTTTTTTTTTGTATCTCACTATAAAGGCCAAATAAAAATTATTAATATTTTCTTGGGAAATTAGTATTAATAGCACGGGGATGGGGATATTATCTATAAAAGTCAGTATGCTGTAATCCTTTATGCTCTGTTCATTCAGTCCTGAAGTTGTAAATAGCTAAAACTATTTTATGTAATTTAAGGAGCCTCAGTTAATACTACAAATAAGATTAGCCAATTATTGTCAATACAGTTAATGCTATGACCATTCCATAAATAATGTCTTACTCTGTTACAGCTAAAAATTTGCTATGTTTAATTCTTTTTTAACTTTTGTATCTTTGTACTTTTATATGTTTGCCCTGTTCACCGCCCTGAGTCCTTCAGGAGAAGGGCGGTATACAAATAAAATTATTATTTATTTATTTATTTTATTTTTGGGACTTATATGCCGCCCTATCTCCCAAAGGACTCAGGGCGGCTTACAACAATAAAAACAACAATACAAAAATTATTATTATTATATTATAATTATTATTATTATCAAATTCAAAGCAGAGGTTCCTAACTATCTGCTATGAGTGTTCATGAATACTGAAACAACTATCTTACAGATCTATTGCCTATAGATCTATTTGTATACAAATAGTGCTGTATACATCACCTTTTCCATATAAAACTTTATGGTCCAAAAAAGGAAAATATGTTTACTGTAGATTCATCCTAAATAGGCAAAAGGCTCTTAATTTAACAGTAAAGATAACTTCATAAATCTTCATTTACAGTTGTTGTAACCTAGGGCCATCACTGAGTATCCACCAGTCATTTTTAACTAAGGCTAAATTTTAATAATATGCTACTTGATAACTTACCAACATACAGTATTTTGATTTAAATCTTAATCTAAAAGCCCATTTTTCTACATTCAAGCAGAGACTGGTACAGTTCGCAATTAAACCACTCGAAGAATGTTCCGAGCAGCCTTTCGAACTTGCAACGTTGCCATCCGCTCAAAAGCTTCCAACACAAACCGGTTGTTCGCGACGCTTATATTACTCAGGTCGAGCAAAAGGATGACATGGAAGTCGGCCTACAATGACATGTCAATAGTGCACTGAAGGCCATTCGTGGATTTCACTCATCCGTGCCCCGAAAAAAAACAACGGGGGGGGGGGGAGAGGAGGTCTGCAACAAGTACAAAGAAAGAAAAAAAAGAAGCCGAATGCGGTTCAACACCTGCTCCCGGACGGCTGTTTTATTAGGATGCAGCAGAGCTCCTCAAACCCAGCCACGCATGCGTGCTCAGTGTTTATTAAAAATTCACTGCGCCACCGTCCCCGAAAAGCCCTTCCCTTGGGAAGGGAGTTTCCTGAATGACTTGACTCCTAAACGTAAGGCGCTCCGGTACCTGTTCGAGTCACCTGGGCCAGCCAAGTCCGTAGGTTCTTCTCTCCCCTCTACGCGTCTTTACAAAACCACCCCAGCCCCCGCCGCCGGTATTTCGAGAAAGTTCTAGCTAGCCGCACCACCCAAGAAGACAAGAGGATCTCGACGCTTGCGCACTGACACTCACTTTCTCCGCCCTCTATTCATAACCGTGCCCGTTATTCTTTTCTCTTTTTTTCCTCCTTCTGGTCGGTGGTTAATGTTAAGAACCGAGTGAAACTACCGCCGCGGAACCCCTAGAAAAGCTAAGAACGGGCAATTATGACGTTGGCCTTTGCCCCGAACTCTCCTCACCTCCCTTCGCCTCGCTAATGCTCACGACCGTACCGCGTGTCTACCCCGTTCCTCTCGCCCGACTCCCGTCACGTGAATGGCGTTTCCACCAATCCGAGAGGCGAGTGGCAAACCGACATACTGACGGGCTTGAGGGGAGGGGGGGAGAGGCGAGGGAAAGGGGAGCGACTGAACTGAGGGGAAGGGGTGTCGTCCAAACCCGACTATTATACCGTAGCTGTTGGAACGGGGTTGGAACTCGGGGCGCCGCTCACAGGCAGCGGGTGGCTGAGCAGCCTGGCTCTCTCGGAAAGGACAAGCCCGCCTTGTCAGGAGTCTTCTCTCTTCCGCTGAGGAAAGGTAAAGAGAGGAAACTGCCAGTGTCGCTACCGCAGATTCGGGTCCCGGGAGGGGGGAAATGAAGGCGGCGGCGGCAATTAGGTGGATGACACCCCGTGTTAATATCGCCCTGAGGTGAGGGGGGAGAGGTGGCGGGAATAAAAACAGCCGCGGGAAGGCTTTAACGCTGCTCCGAGATTTTCTTTTTTTCGCTTCCTTCTGCCATATATAGATATGTGTCTGTCAAACTCGCTCTTTTCTGCAAATGTGGCTGTTTTTTTTTTCTGTGGCAGAGGCGAGCGTGTACGTCCGCCCCTCACAGCCCCAACCCGTCTATATAGATGGATGGACTGACAGATGGACGGACGTCTGTGTGTGTGTGTATTCGTGCCTGCGTGTGTGTGCGCACACACGCGCGCGTGTACGTGTGTAGACCCGAGTCAGTGCACAGTTGACTGTGTTGCACCCCGCGAATCGTCCCTCTTGGGGGCCCGGGTGTCGTGTGGCTGAGCGGGAGTCGTTTTGCTCCCCCGGCGCGTTTGAGAGGAAGAGAGAACCCTCCTCCTGCTTTCCCACCCCCTTTCTCGCATCGCCTTTCCTCGTAATGGAGGGTACTGGAGCCGGTTGGCTTTCCTAGAAACGGGCACGGATCCTTCTCGGCTCTCCCCGACACGCCTTCTTCTCAGCCTCCACGGAAAAGGCTGCCTTCTCTGGAACTGGCGCTCGGGAGGCAAGCAATCCCTGCCTTGCTCGCCCTCTCTCTTCCCAGCCTGTCACCTTTGGCGCGGCTGCAAGCTGGAGCCATGGCTGCCGCCGCTGTCACTTCTTCTTCTTCTTCTTCTTCTTCTCCGCGCTTGTGGGCTGGTCCCCGATAACGCCTTCTCTCCGTGTTTCCCCCGTCGTATTACTAAGGCTTCTGGTTTTTTTTTTTGGTTTTTTTTTTATGGGCCAAAGTAGGGTACATTCAGAGCAAGCCCGGCGCTGCTTAACTCCCGAGTTTTCTGGTCTGCAGCATTGTCAGCCCTTTTTTAAAAGGAAGAGGCGGTGGTTAGCGGGAGCGCGCGCGCGCGCCCCCGCCCGTGAGTGTTTGCGTAGATTTCTACAGGCTGCTTGGCGGGGGGGGGAGGGAGAGCATAAACGGTGTTTTAGAGCAGGGGTCTTCAAACTTGGCCCTTTTATGACTTGTGGACTTCAACTCCCAGAATTCCTCAGCCAGCTTTGCTGGCTGAGGAATTCTGGGAGTTGAAGTCCACAAGTCATAAAAGGGCCAAGTTTGAAGACCCCTGTTTTAGAGCTTACGGAAATAGTTATTGCCAGCATCATTCTGAGGGATGGTGCGTGCTAGGAGTAAAAAGATCATTTAAAAACTGCGCCTGAAGTTCAGGCGAGCCGGTTAGCCTAGGTTGGTGCAAAGACGTGTGTCTCTCTCGGCTGGGTCTTAAAGACTGAATAAAATACTTCTATCAAAAGTCTTTGGCTTTTAAGTAGCTTTCTGTTTCTTGCTTGGCTTTTGCCGGTTCTAAAAATTCGCATTTCACTTTTAAAAGTGAAACGGCTTGAAAATTAAAAAAAATAAAAATAAAAGGACCCAGATTGTTGGGGGGGGCAATTAAGCTGACTTTTGTAATAATGCCGCTTGGGTGTGTGTGTGTGTGAAAGCCCTAACAAGCAGGCATAGACATAGAATGAAGGCTACCGCTAAGCTTGTAAGCCGCCCTGAGTCTTCGGAGAAGGGCGGGATATAAATGGAATTAAAAAAAAAAAGAAGTGCACTCTTTGGCTAAAAAATGGCCAGAGTTTTTAGAATGAGAAAAATCGCATATTGAGAACCATGGTGACATTTGGTGAATGTTGCTAGAGTACTGGTATTAGGTATTTCTATGTGCTTTTAGACAAAACGCTGTCCAAGCTTGCCACAGTGGATATTTAATGCAATTATACTGAAATTATATAGTAATAAATTATGTGATTAATAAATATACCTGCAAGACAGGAAGTGCTGTTGTAGAAAGATTTGATTAGCTCTCATTTGCTTCTGTGCCTCACACAAGCCTTTACTTTTGGATCATACTGCCTGAAAATAATTGCAGATGTCACAGATATGTAATGGTTTTTAACTGGTCTTTGAGGTGGTCCTTTATCTGGTTCCTGAAATTCCAGAGTGAAAGTTGCTGTTTCTTTCTATAGTGAGAATAGGGCAAAGTCATTTCCCCTGAAATACATACATCTCAATATAAGAACCACTTGTTTATCTGTTGTCCTAAATGAAAAGTTTTCCTTCCTTTTGCTCACAAACATTCTGGATTTTTTTTTGTTTCTCATCCTTTTCCTTACTAATCATCTTGGCCTGTATATTAGAGTAAATCACACATAAAAATTAGGTTAGCTGTGGAATAGGGTACAAGGAGATTTTGTAATTCTTTGTATATGATACATACTGGTAATTGTGTGCCACATGGCATGATGTGAAAATATGATACAATGTTGGCAATATTTCATCTGGCAGAAGAAAACAAGATTATAAATGCCATGGTAACTGCCAGATTTGACCAGAAAAGATAGCCCAGGGTTGATGACAGATAAAACTTGCACTTAACCTGCTGTTTCCTTAGTTGAGCTCTTTTCAAGATTATTAGCCAAAGTTCCAATCATAAATGTGTTGGATTATTGCATTATATTTCTATTTGAAATTGTTATTTAGCCATACATAAATGTATTTGGGGGAAATTTGGTAATTTCAGCTTGAGACTAATATTCATATAGAGATGAATGTTTAATAGTTGTAAGTAGGCCAAGAAGGTTTTAGCAGCTGTGTAAATCAACCCACCCACCCACCTACCCGCCCCTGAGATGAATGATCCCTCATTCTGCTGTTCAAAATCAGTAACATGGACTACTGTATCACAACTTAAATATGTGCTGGAATAATGGAAAAATGATTCAGTATTTCTGATAATTGTGTTTGTGGTTAAGAATATTCATTCTTATTTGTTCTGAATACTGTTCATATGTGTTCTAGAAAGTATTCTACACGTACAGGAAAAGTAAAATCAGGTAGATGGTTTGGAAGAATTCTTGGATGCATTAGAGACTCAAAGTCTCAGGGGCTTTTACTGCTATTTATTAAAATGATAGGATAGGATAGGACAGGACAGAACTGAACCTTGGAGGTCTTCTAGTCCAGGCCCCTGCTCAAGCAGGAGGACCTATATACCATCTCAGACAAAGTGATTGTCTAGACTCTAGCCTCTTCTTAAAAATCTCTAGTGATGGAGCACCCATGATTTCTGGAGGCAAGCTGTTCCACTGGTTAATTGTTCTCGCTGTCAGGAAGTTTCTCCTTATTTCCAGGTTGAATCTCTCTTTGATCAGTTTCCAACCATTGTTTCTTGTCCTGCCCTCTGGAGCTTTGGTGAATAACATGACCCCTCTTCTTTGTGGCAGCCCCTCAAATACTGGAATACTGCTATCATGTCTCCTCTATTTCTTCTTTTCTTTAGACTAGCCAAACCCAAGTCGTGCAGTCGTTCTTCGTATGGTTTAGTCTTCAGGCCTTTAATCATCTTAGTTGCTCTTCTCTTATAGCTTGTGACTGGCTTATTTTGTAAAAATTATTCATGTTCTCGTAACTTCCTATGGACAGTTACAATGATTTGTCTGTGTCTTTGGAAATAGTGCAGAAACTACAGTTCATTCAAATCAGCATCTATGCCACAGGTCGGCAACCTGCGGCTCCGGAGCCGCATGCGGCTCTTTGAGCCGTCTCTTGCGGCTCCCAGCCGCCCGGTGCGCGCGCACCTCTTCCAACGGGCAGTGGTGCGCGCGCACCTCTCCAAATGGAGAGTGGCACCGCCCATTTGGAGAGGTGCACGCGCACCTCCCCGAATGGGCGGAGGTGCGCGCGCACCTCCCCAAACCTTTGGAGAGGTGCGCGCGTACCTCCGCGCGAATGGGCAGCGGTGCCGCTCTTTCAGGAAGCCCGCCGTGGCCCGTCTGTGAAGCTGCCGAAAGCGGCAGCTTAGCAGACGGGCCGCGGCAGCTTCCGCAAAGAGCGGCGCCCCTGCCCATTCCGAGAGGTGCGTGCGCACCTCTCCGAACGACCGGAGGTGCGCGTGCACCTCCCCAAACCTTTGGGGAGGTGCGCGCGTACCTCCGCGCGAACGGGCAGCGGTGCCGCTCTTTCAGGAAGCCCGCCGCGGCCCGTCTGTGAAGCTGCCGAAAGCGGCAGCTTAGCAGACGGGCCCGCGGCAGCTTCCGCAAAGAGCGGCGCCCCTGCCCATTCCGAGAGGTGCGTGCGCACCTCTCCGAACGACCGGAGGTGCGCGCGCACCTCCCCAAACCTTTGGGGAGGTGCGCGCGTACCTCCGCGCGAACGGGCAGCGGGCCGCTCTTTCAGGAAGCTGCCGCTTTCGGCAGCTTCCTGAAAGAGCGGCGCCGCTGCCCCTTCGCTTTCGGCAGCTTCCTGAAAGAGCGCGTGCAACTCCGGTCGTTCGGAGAGGTGCGCGCGCACCTCTCGGAATGGGCAGGGGCGCCGCTCTTTGCGGAAGCTGCCGCAGCCCGTTTGCTAAGCTGCCGCTTTCGGCAGCTTCACAGACGGGCCGCGGCGGGCTTCCTGAAAGAGCGGCACCGCTGCCCATTCGCGCGGAGGTACGCGCGCACCTCCGGTCGTTCGGAGAGGTGCGCGCGCACCTCTCGGAATGGGCAGGGGCGCCGCTCTTTGCGGAAGCTGCCACGGCCCGTCTGCAAAGCTGCCGAAAGCGGCAGCTTTGCAGACGGGCCGTCGCCATCGGGCAACCGGGAACCGGTTCCATCTCATTTTTTAAAAAATGGCAGCCGCGTGCGTCCGCGCATGCGCAAAAAACCTTTTTGCGCATGCGCGTGCATGGACACACGCACGCGGCTCCCTCTTTTTTTAATTTGTGATGGAACCGGTTCCCAGTGGCTCTTTTTCTTTTTTAGGTTGCCGACCCCTGATCTATGCCAACTGGACTTAACAGGTGCAAAATATATTATGTTTTTTCTTTGCAGTCTGTCTATAGTCCATTTCCAAACCCAGTTCAAAGTACTAGTGTTCAATTTACAAACTCTAAATGGCTTAGTAACTTAGGAACATCTTTTTCCTAATATTTAGCTATTTGGATTCTAGTGATCTGTGAATAAGGCTTATCTCCAAGTACCTTTGCCAAATTAAGTGAGGCAGATAATCACAGAAAGGGCATTTTTAGGACAGGTGCTTTGTTTATGGAACCTGAAAAAAACCTGGAAAAGTTTAACACATACCTTATTGTGTTTCTTGGATCAATCATTTTATTCCAATTTGTAGTATTGTTATTCTTTATTACTATTCTTGGTTTTTATCTCTACTGAGTGATGTAGAAATGTAGCATACAAAATGAATCTAATAAGATATTGAGATTATTGTATTAACCAATTTAAAATTGTTGCCAGGATGAAAGATAAACTCCATTTATAGGCTATTTGTTTTAAATAAGCTTCAGATTTGTTTTCTTCTCCTCCCATAGTTATATATTTTGATTCATGGACACAATTTCTGCAAGTCTGTGAATGATTGTGAAAGCACCATAAGTATTGACTTTTTGCTTACAAATACATTTTAGTTAGTAAGCAAATCTGCAAATACAGAATCCAGAAATAAGGAGAATTGACTATACCTGTGGTGGCAAATCCATGGCACGCGTGCCACAGGTGGCACACTGAACCCTCTCTGTGGGCACACGCGCCATTTCCCCAGTCCTAGGCCTTCAGTCCCATCCATGAGCAACCTGCATCAATACCTGCCCAGGGTGAGGTTGCTGCACCCGCCCCTGCCTTCCCCAAGTGTTCTTTTTTACTAACCTGCCTTTCAGCTGCATTCCGTTTCTCCGGTTCTCAGCCTTCGCCATGGGTTTCTGGGAGTATCGGTTAAAAAAAAAAGTTCCATCAGACTTTCTAACTTCTCGTGAGCTCTCAAGAAGTTAGAAAGTGATGGAACTTTTTTTTTTACTGATAATCCCACAAACAAGCGGTGAAGTCTGAGAAGCAAACAGAGAAACGGAATGCAGCTGAAAGGCAGGTTACTAAAAAAAAACATTTGAGGCAAGTTCATCTGGGCAGGGGCAGGGGTGGCAACCTTACCCTGCATGGTGGTGTGAAGGTGGGGCGCGTGCCCTTCCCATGCCAGGCCAGCCCCTGCAGCCCCGGGGAGGCCATGCTGGGTGGCAGTGGGCAGGGTGTTGAGGTGGGGGCCGGCAGGCTGACCAAAGCAGCAGGTGGAGCGCTGGAGGCTCGGGGAGGGAGGGCGCTGAAGTGGGTGGTCGGGCCATTTGCAAGAGCAACACGTCTGAGTGGAAAGCAGCCTTGGAACAAGTGGGGCAATTAAGGAAAGAAATCCTCGCTCCCCTCCCCAAAATTGCTTTTCTTTCCTTACCTGACTTCTGGCCCCATGCCATTGCTCCTTCGCAATCTGCCACTACTGCCATGTGCAAGGAAACAATGGAAGGTTTTTTGGGGAAAAAAGGTCAATCAATCCTAACTTCTCTTGAAAGATCGCGTTGCTTTTGCCAATAGCTCGAGAGCCCATTTCAGCGTCCTCCCTCCCCAAGCCTCCGGCACTCCACCTGCTGCTTTGGTGGCTCTGTAGGCAGAGCTGAGAAGTTCTCTTCTCTGTCAGAGAAGAGAACTTTGCAGCTTTGCCTACAGAGCCACCAAAGCTATAGCTGAATGGGTTGGTGAGGGGGAAACCTGCCACACTTGTTCCATGGCCGCTTTTGGCCAAGCTGCATTGCAGCAGCATTGGGCGCAATACGCAAGGTGGCAAACTGCTGCACGATGCCAAAAACAGCCGTTTGCCACCACCTGCACAATGCCGCTGCCATGAGGCCGCGGAAAAAGCCAGGCAGCGGTAAGAAACTGGTATACCAGTTCCTTACCTCTGCCCGACTTATTCAGCGGCATTGGGTGCGACGCACAAGGCGGCAAATAGCTGCAGCCGCAGGTAGACAGCCATGTCGTGCCGAAACCAGCCGTTTGCCGCCTCCTGCCCAATGCTGCCATAAGACCGCAGAACAAGCCAGATGGCAGCAAGAAACTGGTATACTGGTTCCTTACCTCCGCCCAGCTTTTTTCGTGTCCTCATTGGAGCGGCATTGGATGTGACATGCAAGGCGGCAAATGGCCGTAGCTGGAGGTAAACAGCCACATCGCGCCAAAAGCAGCCATTTGCCGCCTCCTGCCCAGTGCCACTACCATGAGGCCGTGGAACAAGCTGGGCGGTGGTAAGAAACCAGTATACCCCACAGGCATCCCTCCTTGTGAGCAACATCGAGGTGGCCATGCCCAACCCAGCCACGCCCACCCAGTCTGCTGTGACCACCTCAGCCATGCCCACCCAATGGGCCATGCCCACCCAATGGGCCATGCCCACCCAATGGGCCACGCCCACCCGGCATCCGACGATACAAAAGTGGGTTTGGGGTTGTAGTTTGGGCACTTGGTCTCTAAAAGGTTCGCCATCACTGAACTATACAAATCAAATATAGACTATTTCATGTCCGTGGGACTCAATAGGTGGATAAAAATGCCAAATCCAGTCTAAACATCTGGATGACTATGACAAGCCATAATAAAAATAACAATTGGCATATTGGTTAAAATACACTGTTTTCAACTAAAAAGAATGCTTAAAACCAGAAGTGTAGAACGGAATTTCTGCTCTACTAAATCACATGCACTACAAATTCATTATAATATTTTTTAAATTTATAAATTTCTGTAGGACTACTGCAGTCAACATACAAAAGATAGTAGACAAAATGATTTGCAAAATAGGTAAATATTTTTAATTGATTTTTACAATGTTTGTACCATTAACATCTTAAATTTATCTGATCTTACTTAAGTGAAGTCCAAATATGATCATATTAAACATAGACCTTTCCATATCACTATGATATTGTGGTATTAGAACCCCAGTTTGCATGCTATCTCCACAGTGTGTATCCAAAAGAAGGGTCACTTATAATTAAGCTTTCTGTTTCTGTAAAAGTTATTTTTTTTCTTCAAAATGTGGCCCTTCTTCTTTTCTTCAGGGAAGGCCAATCTTCTATGAGTTAAAATCCCAGTGAGTGTATATTTTTTTTCAGAGTGAGGCGGATGTTTTTCTCTAATCATCTACCTTTCAGCATACTATTTCAAGTCCTCACCATATCATTTCATCCTCCCTAGAATTAATTTACTGATTCATTGATTCATTAATTCATCTAGCTCAGGGCTTTTCAACCAGTGGTACGGGTACCACCTGTGGTACATTGGCACCTGGCAGGTGGTACGCGACCATCCTAGAGAAGTAGCGGGGGAGGGGAATGACCTGAACCCGTGGCAGCACCGCACAAGCCTGTGCAAGAGATGGCTGGAGCTGCAGGGCTCAGCGAAAGCGCCAGGCTCCAGCTGGAATGTTGCAGCATCTCCAGGGTCTTGTGATTTACATTCAGATGCTTGACAACTGATTTCATATTTATGATGGTCACAGTGTCCCAGGGTCATGTGAAGTGACCAAAACCTGCTGTAACCACCCAGCAGACGGGGGGGGGGATAAAAACCAAATGCCCCCCCACCCCACCTGCCAATCCTCAACAGAAATGCTCACAACAATGAAAACCTTGGATAGGAGGAAGAGCGCTGCCGGGCGGGCAGGCAGGTGTCTTGCTCGGCTGTGGCTTGGGGGGCACTTTTTTCAGTGCCATTGTAACTTCAAAGAGTCACTAAGTGAACTGTTGAGGACTACCTGTACTTCATCACTTTTTTTGGTCAAGTTTTTGACACCTTGCTAGGTGACTGGTGGTACTCAGATGTTGCCATATCCTAAAAGTGGTACAATGGGTGAAAAGGTTGAAAAGCCCTGATCTAGCTATTCTGGTGCCACTGTAAATTTTTCCCCCAAAAGGGTAGTAATTCAATTTTCCCTTCTTTTCTATTAACCTCCTTTCAAAGATCAGACATAAAATACCTATCTAGGCTCTAGAACAGGCTTTTCAACCTTTTCACCCATTGTACCACTTTTAGGATATGGCGACATCCGAGTACCACCAGTCGCCCAAGCTTTCGGATCTTTCCACTGATTAAAAACAGGTAATGTAGTTTACTTGCATAAAATAACCATGCATGTTGAGGTCAAATGTTCTAAATACCTATATGATGTAGTTAAGTCATGCAACCTTTTTTAAAATATTAAGCAGCCAGAAATGATAAAGTATTTTATATAGATGACTGTACTGGAAGAGTATAGTTATCTATACAGTATAGTACATGTAGTCCTTGACTTACAACAGTTCATTTAGTGACCATTCAAAGTTACAACAGCACTGAAAAAAAAGTGATTTAAGTCTGTTTTTTACACTTATGACTGTTACAGCATCCCCATGATCACATGATCAAAATTCAGATGCTTGGCAACTGGTTCGTATTTATGATGATTGTAGTGTCCTGGGATCACATGATCAGCTTTTGCGACCTTCTGACAAGCAACATCATTGGGGAATCTGGATTTACTTAACCATATTATTAACTTGATAAATGCAATGATTCACTTTAACAACTGTGGCAAAAAGAGTTGTAAAATTCTTAATAAATTTTGGGCTCAATTGTATTTATAATTTGAGGACTACCTGTATTGCATTCTTCTCTTCTCTGAACTTAGCATAGAACTACATTAACCATTGACTTATCAGAGAATGTAGATACTAAGCAGAATGAACAAAAATGTTTTTGAAATTAATTTAAATATAATTAGATTGCTGAATGTATTAAGTTTATCTCATCTTGATTAAATCGAAAGTGTACTGTATAGCTTTGAACAAAGTTTAGTCTTTTCTGAGATCTCAGCAAGAAAGAGAGCAGGTGACACAAAATTCATACTATTCAAATCTTTGAACTATACCAATAGCCAAAATCACATATATTTGTTATATCTTGCTTTTTTCAGGAGTTCAAGTGTTTAACCTTTTAACTATGATTTGTTTATCAAATAATAATAACCTGGTTCCCATGGAACTTTCTGGCTAATGGGGATGTCCACAAATTAAGTTAAGCAAAAGCAAAAAAACCCAAAACATCACATTACAACCATTTTGACATTTTAGAATATTTAGAGGGAGGTGCAAAAACATTTTGAGAACCTTGGAACAACATCAGAACAGTGCCAGTAAGATTGAACAACCCATTTCAAATGACAGTTGAAGCAACAACTCTTTTGAGCTCGAAATATTTTGAATTCAAAATATTCTGCTGTATGTACTATTTAAATGTCATTTTTCCTCAAAGACAGTGGTTTTGTTTTTAGATAGAAAAATATACTGGAAGTTAGTCCCTCTCACTGAGATAAACTGAAATATTTGTTTTAAAATATGTATGCTTTCATATATTTATTTGAATTCCAAATATATGTGGAATATAAATTTGCTACAATTTCATTGCTGATTCTAATGAAACTGCTGAATTTTGATGTGAGATACAGTGTTTTAAATTTTTTGGAGACATTTTCAATCAGTATGTTTTTAATTACTTGAAATGTTTGCATCTGAGTATATTGAATTCTGGAATGTGTTATCAATAGTGGTGATGCTAACTCCCATATTTTTTCAACTTGCAATATGTCTGCAAATGCAGATTTTAAAAAAGGAATTTCCAAATGTTGGAGCTGTTTAATTTTTTTTGGGGGGAATGAAACAAAAAGCTTTGCAAAGCATAATTAAATGCAATAATAAGATGTTATTGAAGACTAGCAGTAACTAACTTTCAAAAACTGCAGGACCCTCTATATAATACTTGTCCTCGCTTTGGATTTGGTGGTAGAAATCAGATAACTATAGTTATGTGTTTATTAAACAACCAACAAAAGTAATTTTTCTCCAGTATGTTTTCCCTTGTTTAATGTTCAAAGATACAACACTTATGTTGCTCTCCATATTTGTTGTGTGAGCAATCTGTTGCAAAATGTTCTGGCATTTTCCAGTGTAATGGTAATTGTGTGAGGCTTCCAAAATAATATTGGCTGAACTATTTTTTTCTGTTTACAAACATTGAATTAAACAAGTAATAAAATAAAAATAATTTTAATTCGCATTCTAATTAATTTTAAAATATGTGTAAAACATGTTTTATAACATAAATGTTTTCAAGCCATTTTAAATATAATACCATGGTGATATATATAAAGAATAACTCCCACTTAGGAAAATGAAAAAGGCAATGATAGTTGTAAGAATGTTTAAATAAAAATAGCCAGCTTTTTTTTTAAAAAAACCCTCTCCTTGCATGAATATATACTGCATACTTACACACCTTTGGTATCTCATAAATTTGATAATTTTAATATATGTTCTACCTGTACGACGTTCAATTTAGAACTATGTTTTTTAAAATAAGGACACAGTTCGGTATAACTTACTCCCAAACAATAATTATTCATTTTTTATGACTAGACACTCAAGCCTTAAGTTTAATACGTTCATTGATTGGTCTTATGACCATATCAATAAAATAAAGGTAAAATACATGGTATATTTCCAAGATGAAATAGGTAAAAGAAAATTCAATAATAAAACATATATGTGTTAAATACAAACATCAATGTTCAGATAAATACATCACCTTTACTCAATACACCAATCTGTTTTGTAGAATAGATTCTTAGCTAAACTACCTTGTGTATAAATTTAACAGTTCTTCTAACAGTGCATATGTTAGAGCCCAAGAAGAAATAGGACAATCTTTAGTTCAGGTCCCAGGTGACTGTTCTTTCAAGTAGGGATTTTAGATATCTAAAGCTAAAAGTTGACAAATAAGTATTTCTGATGGATGGAGTTTTACACCACTACACACTTTCAAGTACATGTTTGAATAGAGGGTCTTAATCAGGGGTATGAGTCTGGGTTCCGTTTTTAATGTAGCTAATTTCTTCCAAAGAATGTTTCTATTTATGGAATTAAAAGCTAGACTTGAGATCTATGAAGGAAGTAAATGGTTTCTTGTTTTTAATTACTCATTTTGTTATGACATAGTGTAAAACGAAACATTTATCTATCGTGGAGCACTCTGATCTAAATTGCAGTTTGTTTTTCCAGTAAGAGGTTTTTTCCCCCCATCACCAAGTCTTCTGTTTTACTCAAAAAGTATTTTGCACTCATCTTAGCCATGATTCTAATAAGAGTATAGGTCTACAATTTTGGATCACCCTTGCCTGCTTTTTTATATATGGAGAACCCAGACAAGATGCAACCTGTATTATTTATATGGGAGAACAGCTCAGCTAACAGTGGGGCTCACCTGAAAAGCTCCAAGAGAAGAAAATATCTAGGTGCCTTATTGTGTTTCACAGACTTGATTTCTGATAGTGATAACACTGGCGATGGGTAGGGGAGGTTTTCAAATCCTAATGGGTAAATTATTTTCTTATGTAGATGGCTCTGGTAAGAAATAGCAAATAAAATTGTGTAAAAATCCTCCCCAACTGAAAATGGGCTTAAATTTATATTCCTTCAATAAACTAGATATGATATTCCAAAAAAATGAATTTGTCCTTTCTCTGAAAGTTCATGTTTTGACTCTATTTTAGTCATGTAGCTGGCTTTTTTATAAGGTATCAGTTTCTTATAATCACAGGTAATTTCTGAAACTCAACATAAACTCAGGACAGCAAACAGAAAGTTATACAGGCAGTCCTTCATTTTAAATAGTTCATTTAATGACTGTTCAAAGTTACTATGGCACTGAAAAAAGTGATTTATTACTGCTTTTCACGCTTACAACTGTTGCAGTATCTCTGTCATGTGATCAAAATTCAGATGCTTGGCAACTGACTCATATTTATGACGGTTGTAGTGTCCTGGAGTCATGTGATCACTTTTGCTACCTTCTGATAAAGTCAATGGGGAAGTCAGATTCATTTAACAGCTGTGTTACTAACTTAACAACTGCAGTGATTCACTTAATATCTGTGGCAAGAAAGGTGATAAAATGAGGCACAATTAACTTAATAGCTGTCTTGCTTAGCAACAGAAATGTTGGGTTCAGTTGTGATTGTTTAGTCGAGGATTACCGTATTTTCCGACGTATAAGACAACTTTTTAACCCATGAAAATCTTCTCAAAAGTTGGGGGTCGTCTTATACGCCCAGTTGTTTTATACGCCAGAAAATACGGTACCTGTAAAGAGGAACATCAACAAAAATGAATATGCATCATGCCTTTGGCAGTACACATATCCACAGTTATACAGATAGTCCTTTACTTATGACTACAATTGCATGCCAATTGCCAATTTTGATCATGTATCCATGGGGATGCTGTAGCGTCCTATGAACTATGAAAACTGGTCATAAGTCACTTTTTTGAATGCCATTATAACTTCAAACAGCCATTAAATGAATGGTTGTAAGTCGAGGACCACTAGTATGCATGAATTTGCAGTCAAACTTAAATATCTTAATTTCTGCCCATTGCTTTAGTTTACTAGTTTAGGTGCTTATATTTGTCTGTCAATAACTGTCTACATATCAGTGAGGATAATAAGAATATATTTTGCTTGGAATGGGCTACAAACATAGTGTAAAACTCTATAAATAGAAGTTTATAACTTTCTTGTAGAAGATGTATATATTAACATAAAAATTGTTCATCCCTACTAATAAATTATGATGGAAAAAATCTGTCCATATGACAGATGATGAAAAGCTAATGGCTAGGATGGCACAAATAGAAGTGGCCTCATTTGCTTTTATCAGATTTACCGTAATTGTTTGCAATTTATTAAGCAATGTAAAGGTTTCAAATATTTTCAAACTATAGAAAATATTATTCTGGTTTTTTGCATGATGGAAAATATAATATTTTGAATTTTAAAATATTTGGAATACTGCATATAATTATTAAGTCTAACATTATATATAACTTTTGTAGAGAGATGTATTAAAAAGGAGTTATTCAGCTTGGTGGCCCGGCGGGGGGAAAGGAAAACCAGCCTGTTACTCATGTAAGTTGAGCTGCATGCATACCAGCCTGCCACTTGCACAAGTTGAGCTATGCACACATCTGTGCCAGCCAACCACTCGTGTGGCCTGGTTCTGAACAGACCACAGTCCCTTAGTGGGCCATGACCTGGGGGTTGGGGACCCCTGCTGTAAAAGAAATACTTTTGTATAAAACAGATGTGCATCACAATCAAGCCTAGTCTGTAATTGTAGTTTGTATAAATTACTCCAAGGACTTAAAAATATTAGCTTTTATTTTTGTTTTCTAAGCCTAGCATTTCTAAGCATTGATTTGTAAAATCTTACAAATTAAGGTATTTATTTAGGGATTTCAAAGCCAGTTTAGGATTAATTGATAGAACAAGCTGTGTAGGAAGGGATTTTAAGTAATCCTAAACAACCTTCTAGATAAATGATCCAAAATATGATGGACTGTGGCACAGAACAATGTGGAAAAGTCCATGAATATTACTGAAAACTAAAATAAAAATAAAATCCTCTACCATTTCCTAGTATTAAGTCATCTATCACACAGACCAAGGCAGTTTCTTTTGGAATTCTAACATAACTTATAACCTAATTGGAAGGGAATAAAATACATAATAGCATCCAGAAAATTTGTGAATGCTCCAACGCTGGAAGTTTTTAAGAAGAGACTGGACAACCATTTGTCTGAAATGGTATAGGGTTTTCTGCCTGAGCAGAGGGGTTGGATTAGAAGACCTCCAGGGTCCCTTCCAAATTATTGTTGTTGTTGTTGTTGTTGTTATTATTATTATTATTATTATTAATCACACAGTCAGCCAGATGTTCAGACTGGATTTGGCACTTTTGTCTACCTATCGAGTCCTTACCAAGGACCTGGGATAGGCAGATGTGGAAGTTTGATGGTATTATTGATATCATCGCAGGATGGAAGCAGTTCCTAGTAAGGTCGCCTTTTGCAATTGACTAATGGTGAATTTGTCAATGCCAATGGTGTTCAAGTGGTGCTCCAGTTGTTCTGGGATTGCACCCAAGGCACCTATAACTATTATCGACAATTGTTAAGTCTGGGGTGTTATGTTGCAGGTGCTTGATTGTTTGAATTCTGAAGTCCAGAGCAGTTTAACTTTATCATTTTCTATGACTTTCTCTATTTTATGACCCCACCAGTTCTTGCTTACAGGCAAATGATATTTCTTGCAGATCTTCCAATGCACCATTGTTGCTACTTTGTCATGCTGCTGCTTATAGTCAGTCTGTGTGACCTTGCAGCAGCTTACCAGGTGGTCCACTGTTTCTTCAGCTTCTTTGCATAGGCGGCACTTACTGTCTGTTGCTGTCTTCTCAATTTTGACTTTGTATGCATTTGTCCTTAAGGCTTGGTCATGTGCAGCCAGAATTAGTCCCTCGCTCTCTTTCTTCAACTTTCCTGCTCTTAGCTATTACCAGGTCTTGTTATTATCTGCTTTCCCAGCTATTTGTTTAATGTATTGGCCATGTAGTGCTTTGTCTTCCCATGCCTCTATTCTGTTCTTTATTTTGTCTTTCTTGTAGGCCAGTTTGGTCTCTCCAGTAGTCAGTAAGTCTTCCTGATATACTAATTTCAGTGCATCTTCATCATTGTCCTTCAGATATCCTTCCAAAGCCATTTTTTCTTCTTCAACCATCTGATGTACTTGCAGTATTCCACGTCCACCTATTTGCTTTGGTAGGTAGAGTCTGTCAATGTCACCGGGTGGATGAAGGGCATGATTCATTATCGTTATTTTTCTGGTCTTTCTATCCATTGCTTTTAGGTCTGCTTCAGTCCAATCCACTATTCCAGCTGTGTATCTAATGACTGGAATTGCCCAGGTGTTGATTGCCTTCATGGTATTTCCTCCATTGAGTTTGGACTTTTAGATCTTCTTCACTCTCTTGATGTATTCACCTCTAATCTTTTTTTTTACTTCAATGTGCTTGATGTTGTCAGCTTGAAGGATACCCAAGTATTTGTAGTAATCTTCCTCATTCAGACTCTTAATGTTATTTTCGTGGGGCATCTTTATTCCTTCAGTTTTCACTATTTTTTCTTGTTTGAGAGTAAGTGTGGCACATTTGTCCAAGCCAAACTCCATTGTAATATCTTGGCTATATATATGGACAGTGTTCAGCAGCGATTCTATTTCAGATGATGTTTTTCCATACAGCTTCAGATCATCCATATAAAGGAGGTGGGATAGTCTGGCAGATGTTTTTGATGTTTGATAGCCATGTCCTGAGTTATTCAGTATTGTTGACAGAGGAAACAGTGCAATAACCAGTGCTTTTTTGTAAAAGAAAAAGGTGCCGGAACTCACACATGTCATACAACCCGCCTTGCCTACCATACAAGGTTCCATCCAAAAAAGCTGCCGGAACTCCGTTCTGAGCGTTCTATGACAAAAAAAGCCCTGGCGATAACAAATAGTAGTGGTGATAATGAATCTCCTTGAACTATTCCTCTCTTGATATTAACCTCTCCCAGTCTTTCACCATTGACCTGCAACTGTGTCTTCCATTGTGCCATCGATCTTTGCACAAATTTTCTGTTGTTTCTACTGACTCCTGTTATTTCTAGGCACTTGATTATCCAGTCATGTGGCAAAGAATCAAATGCCTTTTTATAGTCAATCCATGCCACATTCAGGTTGGTCTTCCTTTTCTTGCAGTTTTCCAAGATCATTTTGTCTATTAGGAGTTGATCTTTTGTTCCTCTGCCATTGGGGCGGTTTCCTTTCTGTTTGGGTGGAAAGAGATTGTTTTCAACTAGATGCTTTTGTATTGCATCAGCTACCACACCAGTTGGCAATTTGAAAGTTGTTGGTAAGCAGGTAATTGGCCTGTAGTTGTCTGTTGTTGCCCCTTTTGCTGGATTTTTCATTATTAGGTAGGTTTTCCCAGTTGTTAGCCACTTTTCAATTTCTCCTCCTTGTAATATATTGTTGAACTGCTTGGCAATGAGTGGGTATATAACAGTTAGATGTTTCAACCCAAACCCATGCAGTTCATCTTCACCTGCTGCTGACCAATTTTTTTTATCTTCCTTGCTCTTTTTTCTATCATTTTTGTTGTTATTACTAGTTCTTTTATTTCAGCTTCTGTTTTATTTGTATCCTAGTTGTGTTTCTTTGTGTTATCCCATATCTGCTTCCAGAACTGCACTGTTTCTTCCTTGTCAGGTACTGACTGATTCATTGCAATTTCTCCATTGATGGATTGGTAGAAACGTTTCTGATTGGATTGAAATTGGAGGTTCTGCCTATAATTTGCAATTCAAGCTTCATATCTACTGATTTTCTTGGCTATAGCTGTTATTTGCTGCTTTATTATTTCCAGTGCTTCCTTGATCTTTCTTGTTTCTAAGTGGTATTTCTTGATTAGGTATTCTTTGGTCTTCTTGTTCTTCAGCTTCTTTTCTTTCATCTGTTCTAGCTTGCTTGCATGTGATCTTAACTTGCTGATCTTATTTTCTAGTCTAACCTTCCATTTTTGTGGTGCACTGTTTGTTTTTCTTTGTTGATTTTCCATCCCAGGTATTCAGTTATAACTGCAGCTGTGCTGTACATTAGTTGGTTTGTTTCTTGCAGCGAATTGGTGCTTATACTTGATATTGCAGTATTTGCATCTTTTAATGCTTGTGCTAGCTGTTTCTTTGGAACAAGCTTCAAAGCAGGCAGCCTTATTCTGTTGTTTTTGTGCTGTTCTACATGCTCAGTTATTCTTTCTTTCAATTCTTTTATTTCTTTAGTTAGAGGGCTTTGTTCTTCCTGAGGAAGAGATGCTTGGTTTCCAAATGAGAACAGTTGTATATCTCTGCTGCATTCCTTCACTGCCAATTCCCCTAACTTGCCTCTACATTCTGAATTACTTCTGGCAAGGCTTTGATTTCTTTGCCCTGGGTAACCTTTGCAGTTCGTCCAATTCTGTTTCTGTGAATATTTTATTTCATATTATAAATCAGCGTTGATCTGCTAGTCTCTATTCTGTTATTTCTGATTCTGGATGTTGTTCTTTCCAGAACTGGTGCATTTGTTTTAGATATCCTCTTCTTGTTGGACTTGATCTGTAATAACAGATCATTATTTCTTTGTTTCAATCATTGTGTATTTGCGACGGGTAAACACCTTTTCTTCCAGTAGTTCTGCAGCTGCTGGCCCTGGTTGCTCAGCCAACAGTCCTGAGTCCTGTAACCCATTTTTCACCAGATATCCAGGAACTCCAACATCTAGCATGGACCTTGTTAACCTGGGCAACATCTGAGCTGGTATGGCATTCTGAAATTTATGTCTCACCATATTTTTTATGAGAGAGATAGTCTTTGTCTGACTCCTCTGATGAGACCTATCCTGTATGGTTGAACCTCTGGCATAGCTCTCATCTTCCTTAGAGTACACAAGCCACACAACCACATCAAGATAGTGCCTCATTGGGGGATGATGATGATGATGATGATTGACAACTCTTCATTGGATGGACAGAATAGGCACAGATTATACTTGTCCCAGTGGGATCTAAATGTGTCCTTTCCTGTTTGTTTTTTGATGAACCGATTTCAGGATAAGAGATTTTATAGAGTTATCAACCAGTTAGTATGCTATATATCATTAAATGAAGAACAGCTGTCTATAAAATGGGGAATAATTTGCTCAATTTGTTTAATTCAAAAGTTACAGATTTTTATTTATAATTAACAAAAAATATAGGCATGGATATTAGAAAATAAAATGTAACTGTATTAATATGTCAAAAGCATAGCAGGTAAACTGATATATAATTTCTAATGGTCCATCTCATTTTTCTTCTGTTGGGTGTGGTTCCCATGGTAATGCCATTTGTAATGAACCTTTATTGTGGAAAGACAGGAACTGATTTTGTATAGAGTTTTGATTTACAACTAGATGGGTTACTGTCATTTGCTTTATTTTAAGGAAAACAAAATGAATCTTAAATTACTTTGATTGTCCTTGAATTTGCATTTTCCTTAATCAAAATAACCAATTATTATGAACTTGCTGCAAGACGGGAATAATAAAAAAGAACCCCATATAACTTTATTATTGTGCAGGTAATCATGGGATTTTGTCATATTTTAACAAAGGGGCAAGTCAAATTATGTTGGCTTGAATGAAAGGGTATGACTAAAGTGAACAGCAGTATAAACTTGGAAAAATAGAACATTATCATGAATATTATAGCTGGCAAAGAGAGAGCTGCTTCATGAAGCTTTGGCTGCTTTGTGGATTAGACCTATGACGATGCCTTTCCCTTAAAGGTAAACGTTTCCCCTGTCCAGTCATTTACAACTCTAGGGTGATGCTTATCTCCATTTCTTAGCTGAGAGAGCCAACATTGTCTGAAGATATTTCTGTGGTCATGCGGCCAGTATAATTATTCTCCAAGGTTCAGGGAATGCTGTTATCTCCCCACCAAAGTGGTACCTATTTATCTACTTGCATTTGCAGGCTTTCAGACTGCTAGCTGGAAGGTGCCTTTACCATGATTACATTAAAATTTGTCAGATAGGGTAAGTAAGGAAGATTGGAGACATACCAAAGTTAAAGAGGATTAAGATCTAGTACTACTGGCACAACCTCCATTTTAGTGATGCTGGATGGAAACTGAATGCAGAAAGTCAGATGGCAATTGCAGCTTACTTTATAAGCATTGACTAAGGCAAAGTATAGTTTAGTATAGTGTATGAGACTGTTTTTTCCCCCAAGTGAAAGTGTTCCACCTGTAGAATCCTAAATAATTGGATGAATCAAGAAGCTTCCATGGTTTCTATTACTGTGTCTGCTTGCTATAGCTGTTGATGAAAATACAAAAATGAAAGTTAACTGGTTATATCACTCAATTCAAAGATATATTTGGGCCCATTGGCAGTTTGACATTTATGTCCTTTGGCAGTGTATTAATATGAAGATGTTAATATGTACAAAATGCAGTTGGTTTTCAATACAGGTCTGTATTGAATATATCATTGTCATGTACCCATTCAGTTTCTAAACTTGGATAAATTCCATGAATGTATGATTGCGTGCTCCTCTAGATAAGAAAATGGCTTAGAATTGCGTATCTTTATTAGCTGTGCTAATTTTGCAAATATCCAGAGAGAATTATGTTAGCAGATAATAAATCACAACACAGGTAATAGTATCCTAGATGTGTCCTTCAAAGTGATCTTTTAGTTTAGTGTAATCAATAGATAACTTAAATATTCACAATTCAACCTGTGAAAAGAAGTAAATATTCTTCATGTACATTTAATAAAAATCAGACAATATTGCTGTGTTATATACATTTTAGAAAAATATAATTTAATATGAAACTTTTATTACTCTTACCATCTGTTGCTTAAAATATCTTATGTCATCAGAGCACTTGACTTGTACAAATCCTTGCTGCTACTTTAAGACAAATTTCATAAAAGTCATAACAGTCCATTTTAAATAGTAACTCAAAATATGGTAATTCATGAGTTACCCAAAACAATAAGGGAAGTCCATCAAACAGGCTTTATTCTTTGATGTGCATTAGTAGAGCTTCACTTGAGCACTACTTTCAAAGTAGCAAAATTGATTTAATAAAGATTCTCAGTATGGGGAAAAATTAAGTCTTTAACATAAATTTGAATTTTTTTTCTCTATAATTTGGAAATCAAATTATAATTCAAAATCAGTTATTAGCTTCCTTTTCTCCTGTAGGTGGCAGCAAGATGTTAACTCCTTTTGTTTTCCAATATGAAGAGTACTTTATTCTATTTGTTCAATATGTACAGTCAATATTTTCTCTTTTTTTCCAGAGCAGCCATGTTTATCTAGAAATGTGGAATTAATAAAAATACCTCTTATGTTTAAATTGTCATCCAGAAAAGCCAAATTACTGTCAATATATAAATAAAACTTGTAGATTCTTTTGAGTAATTCTACTGAGTAATGGAAGCAAAAAAGTGCATTTCAGATTTGAGAATATTTTATCAATAGTATTTATTTTTAGAATTCTAATGATTGACATCAGTTGTCTTCCATTTTTATTTAGGTTTAACAGTTTATTAAGATGCTGTAGATCGGGTTTCCAACCTTGGCTTTGCTGGGTGTGGAATTCTGGGAGTTACAAATCCATAAGTTTTAAAGTTGCCAAGGTTAGAGACCCTGGCCACAGATCACCCTTGATTCAGTTGGAGAAAAATGAATAAAAATATGAAACAGGAGTTTGACACTCCTGCTTTAAGCAAAGAAATAAGCCTGATTGATGACAGCTGGTTGCTGCCTATATAAGAATCTGCTCTACCCCTATTCTTTTTAACAACAACAACAGTAATAATAGTAATAGTAATAATAATAATAAAGTTGGAAGGGACCTTAGAGGTCATCTAGTCCAACCTCCTGCTCAGGCAGGAAACCCCATACCATTTCAAACAAATGGCTGTCCAGTCTCTTCTTAAAAACTTCCAGTGTTGGAGCATTCACAGCTTCTGGAGGCAGGTTGCTCCACTGATTAATTGTTCTAACTGTCAGGAAATTTCTCCTTAGTTCTAGGTTGCTTCTCTCTTTGGTTAAGTTTCCATCCATTGCTTCTTGTCTTTCCATCCATTGCTTCTTGTTTTTGATGGAAACAATGTCTGATATATATGGCTTATGTGTGATATTGATGTGTGGATTCTGCTTCTTGGACCTTGGGCAAGAATACATGGGGTATACAGAATCTTTCAGGCAAGGGTGGTGGTAGGTTGAGACTGGTGAAGTGGGCATCCCTACCAACGCACCTTACAAGGTAGACAGAGCCCCTGCACTGTAGACTTGAGGCTGGGCAGCAATGGCAAGCCCAACAAAGAGTCAAAGTGAAGAATTTTGAAAGTCAGTTTGGGCAATGGTGATAGGGGTTTCAGCAGAGAAATGCTCTTCATTTGGGCCATGCTGTAAGGTGCAGCCAAAGGGCAGAGAAGGTCTGGGGAAGTTGAAGCAAAGGCAATTGGCAAGAAAAGCACAAGGTCCTTGCCTGATAATTGCAACTAGGAATGACTGGACAGCAGTTGCTAAGCAGCACAGTCATGTGATATTTCACATAGTTAAATATTCACCTAGTAATGTAAATTCTGGTCCCAATTAGAATTGTAACCAAGGACTACTATAAAGCAATTGATAAACTGCTCCTGGTCCTAACAGTGATACTGTCATTGGTATCAGTATCAGCTTCCATCCATGCCAAAGAGCAACAAATGGAGGGATGTATTTTCACAGACATCATAACATGTTGTATACTCGGATTTTTTTAAAGTTTCTATATGTACTGTAGACCTAACCTTCCATGGTTTTTGAAAATACATATTAAATTGCATATCAGTTTGATCATTCTTTATCCAAGGATAAATATTAACATATAATGCCAATCTTTAACCATACAAAATGTTAATTTAAAATTTTGATCAGTCTGTGGATCCTTTAACCTTTTCTACGCCTACACTGTGTTCCCAAATTTATGTAATATTTTAACTCTAATATTTGGTATTTTTATTTAATATGTACTTATATTTAAGCAGAGTTCAAGACCTATTGTTCTAAAATTAAACTTCTACAAAAGATAGAATATAAAAAAGCAAACAAAAATTATTAAAAATGAAAAAGATAGGGGAAGGAAAGGTGGAAAGGAATAAAGAAAACCTAATAGAAATAAATAACTTCCAACTTTCTCCAATACAGTTAGAAATACAAAATATATAGAACATAGAATCATAGGGCTGGAAGGGATCCAGAGTTTTTCTAGTCCAGGGGTTACCCAACCAGGGGTGCTCACAACCCCTAGGGGTGCAAGATGATATTCCAGTGGGCGCAAAAACGTGGTTTTTCAAAATTATGGTGCATATGCATAATTTGTTGCTGTTATTTTGAACTTTTGTAAGGGGTGTGAGAATATATCAGAAGCGTTCTAGGGGAGTGGGGTCTAGAAAAGGTTGAGAACCATTGTTCTAGTCCAACCCCCTGCTCTATACCATCCCTGTCAAGTGGTTGTCCAGTTTATTTTTGAAAACCTCCAGTGATGGAGCACTCATAACAAGAGGCAAGTTATCCCATTGATTGTTCTCACTGTCAGAAAATTTCTCCTTACTTCTAGGTTAGATCTCTCTTTAACAAGCTTCTCAAGTACTAGAAGACAGTTATCACGTACCCCTGTAATCCTTCTCTTCAATAGGCTAGACATATCTAACTCCTTCAACTGTTCCTCATACGATTTAGCCTCCATAGTAAGTGGTGCTACTTTAACCTCAGTATTTTTTAATAAGCAACTGAAAATTACATTGATTGAGTCTAAGTTGGTAATCTTCATTGCCAGAAAGAATGCCAGCTACCTCACTTCCACTATTACCATAGGGGTTGTTTTTCATTTCATTATGTCTATCAGATGAATATAGATAACAGAATCATATATATCTAGGATATTTATGCTTTTAAGAGCCTCAGTATAATTTAATTATGCTATTACAGGTAAACAATTCTATAAAGACTGAAGTGCATTTCTTATCTGTGTAGCTGAATAATTTCATACATACAGGTGGTTATTTCTATTTCTTTATCTTTTTTTTACTTGGCAGATACATAATGAGCATATTGATGCAAGATAAATTTAGTGAACAACTATAAAATGCCCAGGTTTGGGTCAACAAAGACAGTTCAAGTTCAGAATACTGTCAGCGATAGCACCATGGTGGAGAAACCAACTGGAAGAAAGGTATAAAAAGATACTTAAGATTACATTTTAGCTAATTTATGGAAACGGAATCTTTGTGAGTTAAAAACAATTAGTTGAATAAATGGATTTTATTTGGTACCAAAAGGAATTGTTATAGTCACACGCTAAAAGAAACCGTACTCCTTTGCTATGATATTGTTTATTGTATTTTTTTTTCTTTTTATAAAACTTTTCAGTCATATATAATAATTGGGGAAATTGCTTGAAGGTAAACTCGCTGTTTCATTTAACATACTGAAGATGGTATTTCATAGCATTAATTTTAAGATTTGAAACAGTAGTAAAATGAGGTGAGATGGGAAATTGTATTATATAAACTATCACTTCCTGTTCTATCTCAGCAAACTTCATCCAGTATGAAATATTAGAAGAGGAGAAAACTAATTAAATAGTTCGAAGTTTATCTCAGGAAAGACCACTGGATTTTGTTGAAAGGAGGCATTGCTAATTAGTCATTTCCTGTTTATGGAGGGGAAGTCTTTAGTATCTATAATTTCTGGAATAGTCATTCAGGAACAATAGAATCATAGTTAAAATATGTGATGAGTTGAAATGTTCAAGATTCAACATCTTTTCCAGTGGAATTAATTATATAATACTAATACTTGCATAAGTGAATTTTAATTCAATTTCTTTTCATTAAGGTTTTAAAGACTCATAAATTGGTACAATAATTGTTGTTTTTGTTGTTTCAATATTAAATTAATAAAATTACTGGTGCTTCCACAATGACTTTTGTAATTGAAATTCTTATTTTGTAAATTGGTGTTTCCTGTTGCCATGAATGCATTCTACTTAAAAGTATTCTTGCCATTTGAATTTCCCTGAACTTTTACATATCTTTGCCCCAGAATATTATCAAAGTTTCATGTGGATCCTACTGACAAAGTTACTCAACATACAATCTGCCAATGTGGAAAAGTATTACTGTTTCCCACCTCTATCCCTACTTCAAGCAATTCTGTTAATAGGATACCTATAGCCAGCTATTTGGATACTTCATTAAATAGTGCTGATTTGGGCCAGATTCGGCCTATGTAAATCTCATAATCTTACCTTGTTTCATTACAGTAAGATTCATACCAGCTTATAGATCACATCCTGTTCAAATGAAATTGTAAAGAGTCCTTATGCTTACTAATCTGGCAAAGATTACAAAAAATGTCTAAAGCTCTGGGGCTCAACTGATTCATAAGTGGAGACAATCTTGAAATGGAAACATCAAACAATAATGAATCTTCCCAAAAGGATTGATTCTGACCAAACAATTCCTAGTTGCAGCATAGAATCATACAGGAAAGCATAAAGAATGACAAAACATTAAGATATTTGCACCTCCTCTAGGGTGTGTGTGTGTATATATATTTGCACCTCCTCTAGGGTGTGTGTGTGTGTATATATATATTTGCACCTCCTCTAGGGGGTGTGTGTGTATATATATATATATATATATATATATATATATATATATATATATATATATATATATATATATATATATATATATATATATATATATATATATATATATGTTTAAGTATTTGTCAAGGCTTTTTGAATGGACCTTGCTAATTAACTCTTTCATTCCTGTTTTGGCCCGACTCAGGGCTTATCCACAGGACATAGTCAACTTATGACAGCTCATTATTTGTGCAAATTATTCAAATTGCTAATAAAGAATTTGGAAGGCTAAGATGATCATTTCGAACTCTTTATGTTCTCATCAGTTAGTCATACCCTTTATCTGAGATTCGAACCTGGGCTGATTATATATTAGGCAGTGTTTTAACTTCCTGAGCCACGGGTTCTTTCTCTCTTTTATTAGCTGGAAGGCAAGGCAAATGTATGTTTAAGTATTTGTCAAGGCTTTTTGAATGGACCTTGCTAATTAACTCTTTCATTTCCTGTTTCTGATCCCAACATATATATATGTTGGGATCAGAACGCAGGAGTTTTAGAAAAAGCTTGCTGGGTTTTTTTATCTGAGGAGGTCATGTATGGACTCAGGGTCTTCAGTCTTCCTTTTTGTGACAATAGTAACCAGCAGCAGCAGCAAAGAGTGGCAGCAAAGGAGATGAAAGATCAGGAAGATCTGTTTGATGAACATCCTTGATCTTGGCTAGGACAGGGCTATACAACTATTTGGATTGAATGTGAGCTGGCGGTGGAGCCACAACACGTTGAACCATCATTGATCAGCTGTTCATCTGACTAGAGATTTTGAGTGCTAGGCAGAAGATCTCAAAGAACTGGTTAGAGAGCTGGTGGATGGTTATATCATCAGAATGTGAGTTGAGGCCTTTTGTTTGGGAGGGAGGGACAACATGATAGGATTAGCGTGTTGAGGGTAGGAACAGGCTGTGATATATGCCTATGATGATGGGCAAGGGAGATATAGTGGGAAATGGTTCAAGGTGCTGTCAGAGAAGGCATGCTCAACCTGTTGTACAGATTCTACATTCCAGCCCTTTGTGCTCAGGCCCAGAGTGCCTGTAATGGAATATATAGATGACCTTGGGGCTTCAGAGAAAGAGATGCTGCCTAGGAATCAATCAGTTAAGAGAAGGGGGAAACCCCAAGAATTTAATAGTCAGGAAAAAAAAATTAGGAAGGACCCAACCTAATTAATCAAATGATTAAAAGTGGCAGGGGAAGTTTGTACCCTCAGATTAACAAGATTATACTAATATAGTCTTACAGTAAAGTAGATTTAACTCACTTAGTTATGTTTCCTGTCTGGTTTACCCGGCGATCTGACAATGTCCTGGGCTTTGACTGCTGCTGTTGAATATCAGATCTAACTGGAATAAGTCCTCCTCTTCCATGATCTGATAGAGAATTAGAGGAGTCCTCACTTAGAAACAGGCTGACTTGGGTTTTGAGAGTGGCCCAACCCCAGAGCAAGGACAGGAGGAAGCTGATGCCATGTGAGAGATTCTGGTGGCTTTTAGGCACTGCTCCATAGCTAACTGGGTATGAGTCTGCACTAGTGAGATTGGATCTCATTAGTACAGGCTTCAGATGGGACTGCTGTTACTGTACCAGTCTTCCTGCTGTGTTTCAGGCTCCACATCCAAGCTACCTAAGACCATGGCTGGGTTGGCATTGGAGGTCCCCAAATTCATGTAAATTGAGCAACATTGATTTCTCTGAGCATAGGTTCAGAATCAGCTCAGACATTCCGGGCAACTATGTACCTGGCCTACGTTATGAGTCTAATTCATAGGAAAGATGCCAGTGTTGTACAAGAGTTAAGGCACCAGGCTAGAAACTTAAGAGACTGTGAATTCTAGTCCTGTCTTAGGCACAAAACTAGCAGGGTGACCTTGAGCCAGTCTCTTTTTTAGTCATAGGAACAAGGCAAAGGCAAACCACTTAAAAAAAAACCTTGCCAAGAAAACTGTAGGGACGTCTCCAGGCAATCACAAGGCATCAAGACTTACTCAAAGGCAGGAAAGAGAAGAGAGGAGAGGAAAAGTGAAAGTCACTTTGTGGTGGTTAAGTGGGAAACCATAAGTTCTAGTCCTTAGGCACAAAACCAGCTAAGGGATCTTGGGCAGTTATTTATTTATTTATTTATTTATAATGAGACTTGTATGCCGCCCTATCTCCCGAAGGACTCAGGGCGGCTAACAACAATAAAATACAAATAAATACAAATATTAAAAAAGAATTAAATTGTGTTAAAGTCCCACTAAAACTAATAAAAACATTTAAAATCATAATTAAAAACCCCATTATCATCAGTCCAGGTCGGCCTGTTGGAAAAGATATGTCTTAAGGTCACGGCGAAAGGACCGAAGGTCTGGGGCCATCCGGAGCTCCCGTGGGAGTTGATTCCACCAAGCAGGTGCCCCAACAGAGAAGGCCCTCCCCCTGGGGGTCGCCAGCTGACATTGTCTGGCCGACGGCACCCTGAGGAGGCCCTCTCTGTGTGAGTGCACAGGGCGATGGGAAAACGTTCCTGGCAGCAGACGGTCCTGCAAATATCCCGGGCCTAAGCCATGTTATACTCCCTCAACCTGAGAAATGAAGCAATAGCAAACCATTTCTGGAAAACCTTACCAAGGAAACTATAGGGATTTGTCCAGGCAGTCACCAGAAGTCAACACTGATCTGAAGACACAATTTAAAAAAAAACTTCATAGCAGTGATTATATATTAGACCAGGGGTGTCAAATTCACAACGTCATGTGACGTGTTGGGACGTATTACGACTTTTTTTCCATTGCTGGCAATGGGGTGGGCATGGTTTTGGCATGACGCATTCAGCCTGTGGGACGGCAGTTCGACACCCCTGTACTAGACCTAGTTATCTTGGTGCATTGGTGATGATCTGGAGTTGGGGGCTCTTACCTTCACTTCCTTGTCATGGTCAGGTGTGAAGGACTACAATAACACAGCAGGGGTGGGTGATATGATGGATTACAGTAACACAGCAGGAGGAAGGGAGCACATTCCAAGGAGAGAGCGGGGCAGGGGGAGAGGCAAGACAAGAGAGCTGGATCACAGGAAGAGGAAGTGATTTAGGATAGCCAGTCCCTAGAATCTTCCAGAGTATATCTATTAGGTTAGGATAGGTTTAATCTGGCAAAAAAATCTGTCTATATGACTGTATATTTGACTGTATTCTTATAGATCTGCTTAATGAAAATTGTGCTACAAGAATACGTACCGTATTTTCCGGCGTATAAGACGACTTTTTAACCCATGAAAATCATCTCAAAAGTTGGGGGGTCGTCTTATACGCCGGAAAATAGTACATAAATCAATCGAGCGCCCCCGTTCTTGCAAAGCAACTTCAAGCCTCCTTAGTCCAGTCCCCCCTCCAACATGACTCTCCCTTCCCACCCCAAGAGCCTCTCAGCCCCTTCCCCTCCCCCTTGCAAACGCCAGACCCCGGGAGCTCTTGCGTCTATTCCAAAGGGTGGGTGGAAGGAAAAGCCCCTTTCGGCTCCAGCGTGGCTGCAAGTCAGCGAGCCCGGGAAGGCACGCCCTCCCCTCTCACTGTGGAGGAAGCAGGGCAGGCTGGCGTCTGGCGGGAGCCGGCAGGGCAGTCCTGCGCACATGCGCGCTCCCTGGCTCCTAAGGAGTCCTCGGGGAGCCATGGCAGGCGCCTCACGCTCTTCCCTCTTGAGGCAGCATCGGCGGAGCCGTCCGGCGTCAGGCAGGAGCCGGCAGGGCAGTCCTGCGCACCCGCGCACTCCCCGGCTGCTAAGGAGCGCTCCTTAGCAGCCGGGGAGTGCGCACGTGTGCAGGACTGCCCTGCCGGCTCCCGCCCGACGCTCTTCCCTCTTGAGGCAGCATCCCCGAGGACTCCTTAGGAGCCGGGGAGCGATGCTGCCTCAAGAGGGAAGAGCATCGGGCGGGAGCCGGCAGGGCAGTCCTGCACACACGCGCACTCCCCGGCTGCTAAGGAGCACTCCTTAGCAGCCGGAGAGCGCGCGCGTGTGCAGGACTGCCCTGCTGGCTCCCGCCAGACACCAGTCTGCCCTGCTTCCTCCACAGTGAGAGGGGAGGGCGTGCCTTCCCGGGCTCGCTGATTTTCCGGCGTATAAGACGAAAAATCTTGAAAATCATCTCAAAAGTTGGGGGGTCGTCTTATACACCAGAAAATACGGTAGCTAAAATATTCATATGATTTAGTGGTGGGAATGCTTTAGGATTGGGTTATTTGTCTCATCTTGGCTTTTAATATCTACTGTACAGATTTTTCTCATTGATTAGATAACTGAACAGCAGTCAGTTTTCAGTTTCTGAAAAATGATAATTCTCTGGGGGCATATCTCTTCCCCAATTGAAGATGCACATATATTATCTTACATTTATCAATGTGATACATAATTAGGCTCTTTTTTATTCCTTTGGATAATCATTCTTCCTAGCAATTGCTCGAATAACTAGTATAGCTGTTTTTCCGGAGTAAAATGAACTTTCTTTGAATAGAGTGATCAAGGAACAATACCTGACAACAGTTTAGCATGAATACAGAGCTAATATATTTTATCTTCTGAATTAATGTGTTAAAATGTTATTGTGCATTGTTGCATACTAATATTCCTGTGTTTGCCTATTTTCAAAAGACTAATATATTGTTGTAATAAAACATACATTTATAGCTAGTCTACTGAGTGTAAATAAGAAAAATTTACTTGAGGCTTTTAAGACTGACTGTGCCAAAATTGCAAAAACTTTCTATTTGTAGGTATAGTGTGTTTTATTGGTTCTGCATTGTGCAACTGAGAGATTAAGAGGGAATTGTCTTTTTAAGTCACTTTTTGTCTGAAAAAGACAGGCTTTTTTCCCTCTTGGAAGGCTTGGCTTCAATTTCTGACTACAGTAGTGTTCATCTCTTAGCTATCCTGAAGAATAAAGTAATCTAATAGCAGTTTCCTATAAATGTATACTGAAAGAAAGTTTTAAAGAGTCCGTTTGTGCTTATTCTGTAACATATATGGAGTTTCAGTCAGAATCAGTGAGCACATTTTTAATTGATAAGATTGCAACAAAGACTTATTTCTGAATACAGATAGTGTTTGGTAAACAATGGTAATTGGGACCAGAATTTCCATCACTAAGCAATGCGATCGTAAAGCACAACATAACATGACCACATTGCTTAGCGACAGCAATCCTGGCACTCCCCACTGCCATTGTTAAGGAAGGATTGTGAGTTATTAAGCAAGTCCCAGGCTGTCTGCAAGCAGACCAACAAGCAGTTAAGGTGCAGTGTGAGCATGATGGAACTGGAGGTGGCTGTTACAAGGTGGTGGAGGTTGTTTAAGTGCCCTGTGAGGTGTAGCACAATTACAACAGGGATAGAGGTACCTGTTGTCAAGTGTGGAGGATGGGTGAGTGGCCTGCAAGGTGCAGCACAAGTATGAAAGAACCAAGTGTATGGTGCTGGGCAGGGGAGGATGTGGTGAGTGGCTCACACAGTGTAATAGAGTCGGGGCAGCTGTTGCCATGCAGAATAGAACAACAGGTAGTTGTTAAATGAGGACTGCCTGTTAATAATGTGAATTAGGTATGCAAAGTGCATTTCTCTTAGAAAAAGGTATACAGATAGTAGTATTTTATGCTTTCAAGGAACCCTTCCATTTTCATTGTCAATTATAGAAATAGATTAAATCCAGATTAAAGCAAAAATAAATAAATGCACCTTTAGACATTGTTCTTACAAAATTATTTATAAGACATACATGCAGCCTTACATAGTTAAGCGAAAGATAGAACTGAAACATGAAAAGTTTATCTAATTATAGTTAGGTGTGACCAGTTAATCAGCCAAATCTTCCATTAGATCTAACAAATCAGATTTATAAATGAGTTACTTAAATGTACTGTATGTTACTAGTTTAAATTCTAGATTTATGAATATCTTCTGTGATAATATGCAAACTCAGTAGAGCAGGGGTGTCAAACTGCTGGCCCGTGGGCCAGACACGTCACGACAAAACCGCGCCCACCCCATTGCCAGCAATGGGGAAAAAGTTCCGATATGTCGCGCAACGTCACATGACGTTGCAAGTTTGACATGTCTGCAGTAGAGGAATTCCTTTCATTGTTGCCCCATCTCAGTAGTGATATGTTGTCAGGATCATCTGCAGTACAGTATGTAGGTAAAGCATAATGTCATAGATGGTTGTTTCTAATCTGTACATCAGTGTGAGTTTAGCTATTTTCAACTTTAGACCTTCCAGATGCGTTCCACTACTATAAATCTCAACCAACATATAGTTGTGTGTCATGGTGTGTTATTTATTGTTATTTGGATGAGGCTGTCGGCAGTCCCAGAGGAAGAGAGAGAGGCTTTTGGAGGAGTTGGTGGCGGCGGCAGCAGCGTGCTGCAGGGGCGAAAAGAAGCAAGGCCTCTTTAAGGAAAGGGTGGAAGAGTCAGGATCAGAAAAAGGAAAGAAGGCGAGGTTGTCAGAATACAAGCGAATTTGAGGGCTAATCCACATGGAGCCCCATTTCCATCTATCCTGTTTGCCATCGTTCACTCCCTAGAGACTAAAATGGACAATGTGAAATTTGAGCGGGCCCCGAACAAGGAGTATATATTGGAGGTGGTGACCCTTTGAGAGCTGTATGCAACGAAATTTCATTTTGATGTATGCCAATTGGTGTACATTCAAAGTGACAATAAAGTTATCATCATCATTTATATGCCTATTAATGATCATCCCTTTTAAACCCTGTTTTAAATAGTATAAGTGAATGAGGTTTTCTTGCCATTATTTCCTATAATAATGACTTTTGGACTTTGAGGGATTTATTGAAAGAAATATATTAATCTGTATACTACAAGAATATTTAAAACAACAACAATCTTACTCCAAATAATTTAACTATAACAAAACCATGAAGAATAATTTATAGCAATTTAGTTATGCAGTATTTAACATAATTTGTAAAAAAGGGGGGATGTAAATTGTCTTGATTTATCCTTGACAGAAATTTTTAAATTTAAAATTTTTTTTTAATAATCCCAATGATGATTAAAGAGATGGATGCACTTAAGAACATGATGATGAGATTAAAGAGGAGAAGGAAGATGAAAGCCTATCCTGGATGATGAGGCTTAAATTGTACCTTGAATTGCACTCTGAAGCATACTGGCAACCAATGCCTCTTGTGGAATGGAGGTGTTACATATGTTGAATAAGTGGCACCATTTACTATCTATGCTGTTGCATTCTATACCAGATGAAGCTCCAGAATGCTTTTAAACGGCAGTGCTTCAGACTGGAGATCACAAGGACATGAGTAACAATGAGCAGGGCTTCCTGGTCCAGGACCTGGCACAACTGCTACACAACAGAAAGGTGTGCAAAGGTCTCCTAGCTATGGCTGCCACCTGCTCTTAGGAGCAGGAGCCATAAGTGTAGGAAGACCTCAAGATTGCATTCCACACATGTTTGAACCAGTGTCACCTCATCCAAGGCAAGGGTGAAAAAACCCCAGCACTAGAAGGTTCAAACACAAAAAACCAATCAGTCTTGCTTGTGCTGAGTTGAGTTATTGTGCCCCAGACTCTTCAGTTTATCCTTCAAGCTTTAAACTTTAGGATTGCTTCCCTCAGCAGAATTTATTCCATTCATAGAATAAATATTTGGAACTATTCATGAGGAATAGATATAAAATTATTTAAATTTAATTAAGTAAAATTATAAATTAAATGAAATTATTAAATAATTTAATAGGTAATATTAACAATTTTTAGATAGTAAAACATGGAATGAAATAATATCTTCTCCCTAAGTTTTATTACAAAATATTAGGGAATGCAATATATACAACGGTAATATTGCTTAGAATTAAGTCACATACATGTTGGTTTAAATAGATGCTTGTTTAAAGGCTTTTTTAAAAAAATATAGTATTTATCTTATTTAGACAGTTATACTTCATAGAATCAATTGATTGGTAAATGTTTTACACTACCATATTGAAATGTTTCAGTACTACTATGCACATGTAGCTGTTTTTCCTGTTTTATTCTTATCTTGTGATAAATTTCTCAGACCATTAATTTATTTTGAGCTGATCTTATTAGGTTATTAAAGTACTTTGTGAGGAAGTAGTGGTAGTTTGTGCATACTTCCCAGACAAAAAAACATGAGAATGAACGTTCAGAATTTCATCATAATTTACCTTATGAGCTCTGCATGTGCCTTTACAGGCAAAAAAATGAATTTAATCAGAGTGTATTCCAGGAAAAAGCAGGAAGCCTACTTAATATAACCTTTATTTTAAAAATTCTGGGATTCGGTAATGAATATTCTTAAATATAAACTGAAAATAATGAGAAGAAATCGGCTTAACTTATTTAAAAACAGAACAGTATTACATTAACTGCACACTGAGGTCAAGATTGTTGAATTGGAAACAATTTTAATTATAATACCACAATGTATTGGGTTATTGGTAAGAACTTCTTACATGTTCTATATAATAATGAATTTAAGATTAATCTGTAGCTAGTTGAGGAGGTAGATAATGCTGCCTGTCATCCATGTAATTTTGAGCTGAGTGGTGAATCAGGTTCCATCCCATCCTATACAACTTCTGGATTCTTTGCTGTCTGGCATGGCACTGCTATTACCTAATTTCTTACCTTGCCCCACATATTTATATTTTTTTTAATGTTTACAGCTACAAAAGTAAACACTAATGCAGCTAAAGAAAATATTTAAAAATGCAGGAAAAAATTGAAAACTAGTAAAGAAAAAAGATATATAAAGAAAGCCTTTCCCTTTATCAAGATAAGTACAAACAATTTCAGTAACTCATCACCTGCTGTAATATTACAACAAAAGATGTTTTCTTATATATTGTCTATAAACAAATGTTAAAGCCTCATCATTTAGTCCTAATCAGTAAAAATCCACAGTTATCAGAAATAACAACATACTGTATATTTTACCTTTCATCAAATAAACCAGTGTTGTATTCTTTTCCTTTTAACATAAAAACATCACTTTCTTTTAAATACAAAAAAAATCTCTTCCTATTTTTTATCGTCTCATAAACAAATGTTTAAAACCTTGTCATTTAGTCCTAATTAAAAAAAAAATCAATGCTACCAGAAGCAATCACATATACATGTTAATCTTGATTAAATAAATCAATTTTATACAGGCAGTCCTTTAGTTTCGATACTACTTAGCAATGGTTCGAAGTTATGACCCCCCCCAAATATTTATGACCCAATCCTGAAGTTACGTATGTTGCAGCACCACATTAGTCATTTGCCCTTACAACCAACTGCAGAGAAACTGCAACATGCCTCCTACCTATTTCCACCCCATCCTGCCTCACTGGGTCCCCACAGGCACTGGGCCTGCTTTGCTAGCCCACCTGGTTCTACATGCTCCTTCCCAATCCATCTCTGATGGTTAACTTACCTTTTGAAGCTCTCCAGAGCTCAAAAGATATTGGGGTAGGAAAGGAGAACAGGCTGGGCCACATGACAGTAAAGCGGGGGGGGGGGTGTCTTTAGCTCAGACGCTGGTGAAGCTGTTTTTCTTTCGTCACTAGATGCTCGCCTTCCCTTCCCCCTACCATTAGTCTTACACTAGTGGAGTTCATGGTGGGGGAGGGAAGGTATCAGCCAACAGCAAACCTCTCCTTCCTACAGGCTTCTCACCTCTTTGCAAAAGCATTCAGCAAACAGCAGATCTCGCATTCCTACACATGCTTCTCCTCTTCGCAAAAGCTGTTTTTCTATCTTATTTTGTGTATCACTCTAGTACTTGTTCAAAAGAAATATACATTTAAACCTGTCAGGAAAGACAATCAGCCAAATGTTTCTTGGAATTTAATCATATTGTCATTTGATTCTAAAGTCTGAAGATTAAGTTTGATAGGGTTATGGTTTGTAAAATTAAAATATTTCTATTCATTTTATATAAAACTAAATCATAGGACTTTCAACTGTGGTTGGATGCACCTACATCATGGTTGTGATAAAACAATCACAGAAATCAGCAAAACTTTTGAATGCAACCAACAGGGTATCATTCTGCCAAAACTGAAATATTGATTCGGGTACATCATTTATAAATGAATGGGACATATTAAAATTTTTAAATATGTCCATAGAAGTAGGTCACTTGCATCAATAACAATTCTCTTAAAATTAAATAATTTAACTTCTGGCTAAAGCTGAAATTGATATTTATTTGAGTTAGCACCCTGTACGTTTTCTCAATCCAGAAGACTTAAATTTGCATCCTTTATATTCTAATATTCCCATTTTATGCAGCTCCTTCTGCTTCCATGAAACTACAGAATTTAGAAATATTCTTCTGGACAATGCCATTTGAAGGGCGAATTTGGCACTTTCTCGAAGCAGATTCTCTGAACTGCAAGCAGTTTATGATGTCCTACATATAACATTGCACATAAAATATGTGTGCTTGGGCCTGGGCTCTTCCCAGGACTCTTTAAATCGTTTCCAGCTCAGATGATTTACTTTAGAAAAACTTTGAAGCAGTCCTGGGATGTTATGTTCCAGATGGAAGTCAGCATAATCTGGTGGGAAATAAATTATTTCAGAATCCTCTCTAACATTTCATTCTCAGATAAGCGAGTTTTGCAGATCCTGATAGTACGCTTCAGTGTAAATAGAGGATAACATCTGCATTTATTAAGTATCAGTAGGATATATTTGAATTGGTGAATTGGTGAGATGATTGCATTCAATTCTCTCCACTATCTTGTTAATAATCATATTGTTGATGTTTTTTAATTGGGATTCTTTTTAACATTTGGATTTTATTATTATTTTTATTATAAGGCACCCAGAATTACTTTGTCATGAGATGGCCAGCTATATTAATGTGATTGATTGATTGATTGATTGATTGATAAATATTCTTAATGTTAGAACGTACAAGTTAACAGAGTATATTTATATAAAATGGCTGGAAAAAAGTAAGATCTGTTTTTAAGGTTGTAAGTGAAGAAAGATTAGATTAAGAAGTGTGATTTTCTCTGTTTCATATCAACCTTTCAAAAGAGTTTGCTCTCGTGCATTAATATTGTCTGTTTTATAACAATAGCTCTTTCTGTCTGTTATAGCATATCTTCTTTGATTTATTTCTAATATTCTCTGTATTCATCCTGGTGAATTTTTGAATATATTAACTATTTTAGTATAGGGAGACTGCCAAATGAATGCTAGGCCCTCCCACCATCCATGCATCAATGAAAAATGTTTCATTTCATAGAACAATTGCCAAAATCAGAGTAATTCTGGAGATGCTGGATGCGCACATAAAAATCAGAAAATGCCTGAGAATTTAGTAGGTGACATTGCAGCTTAAGTTGTAGTAATTCCAGTTCTATTAAGTATAACAATCTGTCCTGGCTTTCCTATAAGAGGCCACCAAAATTAATAATGGAGATTTCTATATTATCAGTTTTAAGTGGCATCCCACTTATTGAATTTGAAGTTTTGCTTACAATTATTATTTACTGTGCAAGGTGTAAAGTTTCTAAGCCAATTATAGGGGTGATAGGTAAAGAAAAACCAAATGCATTTTGACTTTTGCTGAAATAGGTTATTCTGTAGATAATTATTTTATTAATTCATTTAAATTGTACTCTGCCACAATTAAACAGTTATCAAAAGTTTTCATGTAAAAAGCTTGTCAACTTAACTTTTTGCTACTCTAAAACAGAATGCTGGAGAGAAGGATAAAATGTAATCCATTGTTTTTCCCTTTGGGTGCATATATACACAGAATATGTATGTGTATTTTATGTTTTGTAAAAAAAAAAAAAAGCACCCCTTGATTATATGCTCAATCAGTTATTCAGATGCCCTCTGTAGTGTATCATGTGTAGTGTATTAGAACACACAAACTGACATACCTGAAAGATTCAGTTGTAGTTTTAGGAATCAGTTTATTATTTCCTTACTGATTTTTCTTTTGACTTTAATAAAATATTTTGATACAAGTTGATCAAATTAATAATTTGTTCTAGAATTTTTCTTGAGAAAGGGAGATTTGGAATAGCTTCTTTATTCCATAATTCTAGTTATTCTAGCTCAGTTTTGCGCAATAACAATTTTATTTTCATCTATAAAAAATAGAAGATATCTGGCTCTTTAGCATTTTGTTTCAACTATGTTTACAAAGGTTTCACAATAAAGTTTAATATACTTACTAGAGTGTTGTAAATTAAGGGAAAGTTTGTAGGGAAAATTGTTGTTGATTAATTGAGTTGAAGCCTTTTCAATGAATGTGCTTATTTTGTTTATTATTGGTCTTATGCAAACATTGTACTCATAACCTAGTATATTTTTGTTTATATTAGAGCAAGGACAAGATTGCCTCCTACAGCAAAACTGCAAAAGTGGATAGGAGTGATATGGGAAAGGACATGAAAGAAAAATCTTCCATGAAACGTAAACTTCAGTTTAATGTTAGTCCATCCAGAAATGAAGATCGAAATTCAGATACAGGTAGAGCCCTTTTTGTTTTATTTTCTCTTTTCATCATGCTTATGATAATTTTGTTAACATTGGTTTGTCACAAAATATGAAAATAGTGAAATAAGAGTGAAATATCCCTTTTGTTAGCTATTAGTCCAGCAAAGTGATTCTCTTAAATTATAAGGGAAACTATTAAAATATTTCATTTTGTACAATTCATAGCAAATCTACCTGCTATGCATCTGTTTTACAGTCAGATTGATGCTTTCCAGCAGTATTTTGTGTGGGAATTCCTATTATGTGTTTAAATAAATTCATACCCATGCGTATCAATGATGAACACAATTGCTAATTGTAAGTGATGTGTGGGCAGAAAAAAAGAATCAAATTGATAAAGAAGAGGATCAGATATTTGTTGTAAATTAATGTATTGAAATGTAAACATGAGGACACAAATCACCTACATTTAAGCATCTTCAGATCCCATTCATTTAAAATATATAATTCAATGCATCTTTAAATCTCTCAGTTAAAGAGGCTTAAAATATTCATTTGGATAGATGAGGTACTCAGAATTGATGCGGATATGCACTCCATTGCTTAAATTACAAATTCCATTGTTTTAAAATATCTAATGACCATGCTGTTTATGATTTTGTATTTTATTTTCAGTGAACTGTAAGTTTAATTTTTAAGATGAGTTTGTGCTTGCCTGATCATTCAGCAATGTTAGTGTCTAAGGGAAAGTAGCAATATTTAAGTTCAGAATATATGTATGCAAAAGCACTTTTAAAGCATGCTTGATTCTTTGTTTACTTAATTAACATGTAAAACAAGTCAAGAGCCTTGGTGGAGCAGTGGGCTAATGCCTGCTTAAGTAACACCAGCTGCCTGCAATTAGTGCAGGTTCGCGTCCCACCAGGCTCAAGGTTGACTCAGCCTTCCATCCTTCCGAGGTAGGTAAAATGAGGACCCAGATTGTTGGGGGCAATTAAGCTGACTTTGTAATAATGCCGCTGGGGGGGGCGCGAAAGCCCTAATAAGCAGGCATATACATAGAATGAAGGCTACTGCTAAGCTTGTAAGCCGCCCTGAGTCTTCGGAGAAGGGCGGGATATAAATGGAATAAAATAAAATAAAATAGTACAGATGAACTGTTCCCAACCTTTTTGGCCCTGTGGACTGGCGGGGGGCAGGAGAGAAGATGGTTTCGTGTGCGCTTCCACTGTTTGCGCAAATGGAGATTCATGTACTCGTGCTTCTACTTGCCACCTGCCCAGCCCCATTCCCAAAAGGCTGCAGACTGAGTCCAGGCCATGGACTGGGGATTGGGGACCCCTGGTATAGATCAAAGGAAACACTCCTCTATGAGATTATAACTCATTACAAAATAATTTGGTTTACGTGGAGCTTCATTGAGATAGTTTCTTTCATTCTTGGTCCATTTCCTCTTCCCCCCCCCCGAATATTCTTATACTGCGTTATATTGCAACATTATATTGCATTCATATTGAAAGGTCTGTTTGATAATTGTTGCTTTTTGTATTGTTCTGGGTTAAATTTTGTTGGAAGATTGCTTCTACATTTCACATGTATAATACAGGGCTCTCACAGTATTTTCCTATTTCCCATGTTAGCATTACATGGACCTAATAAATATGTGAGGATTCATCCTGACTGAGATGATACTCAGCTTCCATTTCCTAATCCTGAAAGTAAGGATATTGAATTAACATGAAAGAAAGTTTAGTTCTTTGTGGGTTTGGTTTGTTTGGCATGGAGACAATAAAAGTAAAGATTATTTAGGCAGTTAAGAATTGATTTGATGATCTAGAGGTATAGATCATGTTGTTTAAGGATTTACATTTTCTTTGTGCAGGGGAATACTTCTAGGTTTTAAAAAATACTGCTAGTGATAGTGTCCAGGAATCTGTTTACCATTTGTGTTGTGCCCTTTCTGGGGGGATGGGTGTAGGTGAAATCATATTCTCTTGTTTTTGTTTTGTTTTTTCATGTCCTTCTACTTGTCTCTTCAACAAGGCTGTTTTTAAGGCACTCTATAAGTTTCAGTTGGTTCAGAATACATGTAGTCCTTGCTTAACAATCATTAGTTCAACAATTGTTCAAAATTAAGATGATGCTGAATGAAAGAACTTATGATCTGTGCCCAAAGTTGTTGCACTCCCACAGTCACATGATGAAAATTCAGGAGTTTAGCTGTCTACCTGCATTTACAACCAAAAGTGTGCTTCAACTATCCCTAGCTATTTATCTCTTCCCCAATCTCATTCACCTACCCAGCCCATCAGCACACATAAAATTGTCTTGGCCCAGGAGGCCTCAGTTGTTCCCCCGCCTATGAGGAGACCTCAGCCAGTTAAAGTGTCCCACTTACCTTTGAAGTTTTCTGCAGCTGCTATCAGGTGTGCCCAGCCACTGATAGGCACAACCTTCCTACTGAGGCCACCTCACACCATTCTGCAAATGGGTGCCATTGTTGCAATCTTTCAAAAGCTTACTTCTACAAATTGCACAATATGGAGAAAGAGGTTTTCGAGGCACTGCAAGAACAGGGTCGTGGTAATGGTGGTGGTGGTGATGATGATGATGTGCCATGAAGTTGGTGTTGATTCTTAACAACCATATAGCTAAATTTTCTCCAGAATGACTTGACTAATTGAGTTCAGCCACCTTGTTCCTGGTCATCCTCTTTTTTCCTTTTCTTCCATCTTGAAGGAAATGCTTAGAACCGATAGGTCAGGTATCAACGTATATTTCCTATTATGCTTCCAAAAATGTAATAATAAGATTAGACAGGTTTTGTGTAGTTTCTTGTTCCTAATTACTATAGTTTTCTGAAACATAGGAACCTATTTTTGCTTTCAAAAAACACTGAAAAGTATCTTTCACATGTATTATGCCCCATCAGGTGTCCTTCAAAAAACTAGGTGATTCAATCTATTAATGGAGAAAATTTTACAAACTGCTATTTTATAGACTTCAGATGTAATAGTCAAAACCTCTGTGTGACTATGCCCTAACATAATAGCTGAAGTTGAAGTTGTCCCTTCAATATACTGACTGCAGCTGAAGTTGTCCAGAACAGAAACTTAAATTTATGTTATATTAAAGAACTACCATAAATCTTCATGAATGCTATAATTTGTGCTATTTGCATAATGATGTCCTTATACAAATTATTATAATTTGATATTTATACTCCCATTTTTATGTATAGCTGAATATTGCGAACAAATCTAGCACCTCATATTTTCCCAACAACAACCCTGTGAAGTTGATTGGGCTGAAAGAAAGTGACTGAATCATGCAGCCAATTTTCATGCCTAAAGGAGGCCAAGAGCATACCATCTCTTGTTTCTGGCTCAGCACTTTAACCATTACACCAAACTAGTTATCTTAATGACCTACATTGTAACAAATAATGTATTTTTAGTTTTAATGGAAATTCAAAAGTACACATAGTCCTCAGCTTATGACCACAACTGAAACCAGAATTTTCTTTGCCAAGCAAGTTGATTGTTAAATGAGTCACACTCCATTTTATGATTCCTCTTGCCACAGTTATCAAGCAAATTATTACAGTTGTTAAATGAATCATTCTGTTGTGAAGTGAATCTGGCTTCCCACATTGGCTTTGCTTGTCAAAAACTGGCTCAGAAGGTTGCAGATAACAATCACATGATCCCAGGATACTGCAAGCATTGAAATACATGACAATTGCCAATCATTTAAATTTTGATCACATGACAGTAGGGATGCTGCAACATTCGTAAGTGCAAGGACTAGTTGAGAGTCACTTTTTTCAGTTCGATTGGACTCAAAACAAATGATTGTAAGTTGAAGTTTATTTATAGCTCAACTCTCCAGCTTCTTAATGATCTGTTAAGATTTTGAAATGGATGTATCTATGTATTCTTTAATCTGAGATTTTCCTCTGTTGTTTAATAGTGTGAGTTCAGTTATGAGAGAAATAAATTAATATTTAACTAGTAAGAATAAACTCTATTTAAAACCAAAAGTAATTTTGAGATGTAATTAAGATTCTCATAGTCATGAATTAAGTTTTTAATAATGTTGGATGCAATTTAAAAAGCACATACATGCATGAATTTTTTTCTCTCAGAAATTTATAATTATTAAGGTTTGTTGCTGCTGATAACGTGCAATATATTCTGACTATTTTAAAACTTCAACTATGTCATAGAACCTCTTTACAGTTCCAAGAAAATCAAAGCAGTAAATGTGAATTTCTCTGTATTACATTTTGAAACAATATTGGTTATAAATTACATTAAGATATGCTTGTTGGCCCTTTGTGCAGGTTATTATTTTACATGTTTTTACTCATTTTAAGATGATTGAAGGCATAATGCAGTGTTCCCATTTAGAGGAGAACCAGAACAACATATTTAGCTTCATATTCTTATTTAGTATCAAATTTTTATTATGCAATATTAATATTTACTCATGGGTTTGCAGAACTTTAATAGATGAATTAATGTAACTTTCCTTTCTTTGAATCTCGATTTAGGCTTAGTTTTCATAAATTATAATTTTCATTTTAGATTTAATAAAATGATATTTTATGAAAACTATAAAGCATATTTTCAAATATGATTAAGCAATTATGTTATAGTGGTTGAAGTGTTGGATTAGAGCCATTGAAATCCAGGTGCAAGTCAGCCTTCAGGTGTGAAAATTCCCTAGAACAATTTAGACCGGTCACGATCATTCAGTCTATTTCATATGGATGTTATGGAGAAAAATATGCATGAGAGAATGATGTATATTCCACCTTTTGCCCTTGATAAAGTAAAGGAAAAATCTAACAAATTGCATTTTGTTATAAAACTATATCAGTCCTCTCTAATGATGCTATTTCATATTGGTGGTTCTTTAGGGCTTTTCTCCAGTTCAGTACATTCAGTTTTTAGAAATGAAAGTAAATATCAGCTATACATACCTTTGTATATTTAGAACTTTATGTGATCTCTTGAAGGAAAAATTTTCACCTGAATATTCTTGTAGAAGTGTGATTTAGCTAAATCTGTGCATGTTGAAAAAAAAACCTTTTCTTTCACCTCATCCTCCATTCTCCCTAATTGGCAAAATATAGTGAATATGCATAGAATCACTGAAAAGCAGTAAAGTCTTTTAGAATAAAGTAGAAGCAGCTAGTTACTGAGCCAATCAACACCTGAAAAAGATGCATCAATTTATAAATCAGAGAAAGCTGGTACTAGTTAGATTATAATAACTTTCATGTATAACAGCATTAAAGTGGAGCACTAAAAGGAAATTACATCATTACTGTTTCCTTGAATTATTATTCAGTATTTCAGTATGACATTATATTTATTTGATGTCACCAGTATGTTTAATACAAGTAGGAATTATTCTAAAGTTTGTTAGGGATTTTTAAACGACACTGTAATTGGTGGTAGATAGATGCTACAAAATAACCGAAATATCATGTGTAGTGTATCTATCTTGTATGCCACACTTCCTTCCTCTTGCTCTTCTCCATCCCTTTCTCCCATGTCTTCTTCATTCTATAGATTCAGATCCAGAACATACAAATGAAAACTGGGGGGAGAGATTAATACCTTCTTACAGGACATATTCAGGTAAATAGATTACCAGGTGTAATTACTATAGTTGCTTTTTAAAAATTGTTAATGTCATCACAGTACTTGTTTATTTTCTGTACTAGTGGACAGCCTGCAAATAACTTATTAATATAAATGTAATATTACTTTTTCATTGGAAAATTAAAAATGCAAATTAAACTTCTATTATAGTATTTTTCCATTTCAGTGAACAACTTTGGAGGAATATGGCTGATGTAACCACTAATTTATTAGCAAAAGCAGTTTTGATTCCATATGCAGTTGCATCATTTATATGTTAAATAGTAAGAGTAATTAATATCTAGAACAATGTATTGATGGGAGTGAAGCAGGAAATCTTATTTTCACATCTAAAACTTTACATGTTAGGCTAACTCTGCCCACAGCCAGGAGTTCAGTCCTGATGGCCCAAGGTTGATTCAGCTTTCCATCCTTCTGAGGTTGATAAAATGAGGACACAGATTGTTGGGAGCAATAGACATTGTAAATCACTTAGAGTGCTGTATATACTGTATGAAGCAGTATATAAGTGTTTCTGTTATATCGACTCAAGCAAAAAGGGATGGGAACAATATTAATTTAGCAAATATTTTTTCTTTAACTTTTTTTCTCATTATATGCATTGATTTGGCTGAGTATTTGTCACACTAACTCCAGAAGAGGTCTAGTTCTAGCACCTAAGGAATGAGGGGTGGGGTGCAGGGGATTTGATGGATTGAGATTAATTGCCCATAGTATACCTTCTTACTGCAACCAGTAGATTTTTGTAGGACAGAAGTAGAGCACTAGGATGGAAAAAGTCACCATGCAATGAAACTCTTCCATTGGCAAAAGAAACTTCTGAGAACTAGGATTCTGAGCTGCATTTAAATATTTGGATTGGTCTGTAAAATAATTGTAAAAGTGTTCTTAATGCTTCTGTTGCTACATATGTTTTCTGCAAAAGTAATATAAACAATGTATTTGTACTAGGGGTATATATTTCTTAGAAAATAGTTTACAAATTATAACTCATGCTAGGCAAGCTTGACCTCCCTGTTTTATTAGATTTATAAAAGCAACATGTGCGTGACATTCAGGCTAATAAACTTGACAGGTCTACTTTTTACCCATAGCTGATGCCAAACTAATATAGTGACAATATTAAAGATGTAAATTATTCTGGCTGGATATTCAATATATAATTTATTTTCAGAAAAAAATAAAATGGAAATGGAAATTCTTTTACTAAATCTAATTTGAAAGGCAATATATAGAAAAAAAATTCTATCCATAGCAAAAACATTTTTCAGGTTGTACATACTTTTGATAACAATACAAAAAGCTCAATAATTAACAGTAAGTTTGTGTTATGTTTTAAAAACTAAAAAAATCAATTTTTATTGAGGAATTTCATTTGGCCTATAGTATGTAATAACAAATGTATCACTAAGTTTTTTCCTATTATATTTTGCTACAAAACTGCAGACAAAATATCTTTTTATTTTTGTGTCTTTTCTGTGTGTTCAGTGAATGGAGGAAGAGATTTCAAGATTTCTTAGATATAATCATTGAGGTTTGAAGGAAAATGTATAGCCCAGCAAAAAAATGAGACTATAAGAAGAATTGCTGATTAAAATAGGGGCAAAAAACGTTGAGAAGTTACTGATTGGTGCATATTAAGCCCCACCTCATTTCACCTTTAGAGTAAACATGTTTTCCCATCAATTCTCTCCTGATTCCATGTACATTCAGTTGATATACCCAATCCCAAAAAATGAAAATTATTTATTATGAAGGTATATCAAGATTGGAACTCAGCTTGCTGTCCTATACATCAGAATAAATCAGAATAAATCCTGTTGATAAATTTGCAAACAGTTATGTATGTAAGTGAATCATAATGCTCTTTAATGTGTGGTCATATTACTAACAATACATTTTTCTTCATGTTATAACGTTGCTTCCAAAAAAAATACCATAAATATAGAAAATATCAGTATGCTTACTTATTTATGAAATGTATTACAAATTATAATAATTATGGCAAAAGTACAGTTAATGACAGTGAAATTCAATTATAAAAATAATTACTTTTATTTATGAATTTCCTGTGAAAATTATATTTATTTAGGATGAGAATATGGAAATTAGTATCCTATATTTCTGAAGATATTTATTTTGTATCACATTATATAAGTCATATGATCAAGCGAAATCCAATTGTTAAATGATCCAACACATCAAGTACAATATTTATAGAGTATGGTATTATGTGTACAATGTTATAGAAAGGGAATGCTGAAGTCTTATTTTTCCATATTCCATCTTCCCTACTTATTTTCCTCCCAGGAGTTTTTGCCAATACAGGGAAATATTATTTCAAGTCATGATGTTCCATCATAAAAAAGTGAAATAGTTAAAAAAAAATATCCTTTTTCACTCTCATGATAGTCTGTTTCTTCCTCAGTATTGAGTCTTCTACCAGAGGCTTCAGAGTTTGAGGATTCTGTGCAGTATCTTAGCTGTTCCTAGAACTGGACTCTTCTGGACAAATTGCTCTGATGTTGTTCTTGGGTTATGCTTGGCACCATTCTCCCAGCTAAGGAGTCACAGCCTAAGTACTCCTACCACCACTGTGAGCACTTTGGCCTTTGGTTCCTACATCCTTGCTATTTCCTTCTTCGGGTCCTGGTACTTCTGCTCCTCATCCTTCTTTCTGATGGTGCTGTCACTTGGCACAATGACATCTATCATCATTGCTGTCTTCTGGTCCTTGTCTATAACCACAATGTCTGGTTATTTAGCCAGTACCTGTCTGTTCATCTGGATCTGGAAGTCCCACAGGATCGTAGCTCTGTTATTCTCCATGACCTTCAGTGGAATCTCCCATGGAGACTTAGGAGGATCTGGGCCATACACTGTGCAGATGTATACAATGCCAACTACTTGGTTTTGTCATTCAGTGTATGCTGTTCCTGCCTGCCTTTTATAGCCTACTGTTATGTGTTGGACTGTCTTTGAGACCTTTCTGCATAGTCTACACCTCAAGTCTTGTCTGGTGTGGTGGACTCCTAACTTCTATGGATTTGGTGCTTAGTACTGTTTGTGTGTGCTGTGATTAGTGCCTCGGTATTATCTTTTGGTCCAGCCCTCTCCAGACACTGGTAGGATTTTCTAATGTCTGCCATCTCAACAATCCATCTATGGTTCATCCCATGCAGGGTCTTGTCTTGCCATGGCACTTCCTTTCTTTGATTTTTCTCTCATGTCTGCTGCTGCCTCTCAGCAGCTCATCTTTGGATGCCATCTTACTGAAGTATTCCTGGATATTCTGGGTTTCATCCAAGACATTTGCTTTGACACTCAGTAGACCTCGCCTGCTCTCTTTCTGGCTGGGGTACAGTCTCTGGGATGACTTTGGATGGAAACCCTTGTACATTGTGAGGAGTTTCCAGATTTTCACACCAGCATCCTCCACATCCTCCTTTGGCCAGTTCACTATGCCAGCATGGTAATCGATGACTGACAAAGCATACGTGTTGATAGCGTGGATCTTGTTCTTCCCATTGAGCTGGTTCTTCAAGACCCGCTTTTGGTGGTATTTAGATACTGTTTTCTTCCTAGCCTCCTCATTGTGATTCTCCCTTGGGTCAGGCCCAGCCCCAAAAATTTATCTCACCCTAATGGATATCCCTGGGATATTCTAGTGAGTCATTATTGTAATTCTCTTCCTCTATCTCCCTCCAGCTCAAGATTAAGCGTTGTCTCTTGTCTCACCTACCCTTCCTGGAAATGTGCTCCACCTTTCCTGAAAAACTGCCATTTCACTGTAATTCATCACACCACCTGCCCCTTCATAAGCACAATCCATACGGTTGGATACCAAGGTACTTGTAGTTGGTCTGTATTTCTGCTATGTGACTTGCTGGCATTTTCATTCCATCAGTATTAACTACCTTTCCTTTCTTTACTATCTTTCAGCCACATTTTTCCAATCCAGTTGACATCCCAGTGTCCTCTCTGTAGATCCATGTCAGTTAGATCAATGAGTCGGTGTCTCAGTCACACTTAGCATACAGCTTGATGCCATTCATGTAGAGGATGTGGCTAATGGTGGTTCCATTCTTGAATTTGTATCCATATCCAGTCTGTGTGATTATCTGACTGAGTGGTTGAAGCCTGTGCAAAACAGCAGCAGGGAAAGTGCATTATCTTGGTATATGCTGCAATTGATGATCACGTGTGAGCTGTCTTGAGTTGACTACCAGTGTAGTTTTCCACAGTCCCATTAAGTTCTTGAGGAAGGTCCTTAGTGTTTTGTTGTCCTTGTATATCTCCAGTCATTCACAGATCCATGGGTGTAGCATTGAATTTCCTGTAATCAATCCAGGCTGTGTTCACATTGATCTTCCTACTTAGATCTTGAGACTTGTGTGACTGATCTATGACCATGTGGTGTCTTGAGTATCTGGTGGTGTTCCCAATGCCCTTCTGAGCTGTGCTTATGTACTGACCCATATGGTCCTGTACCATATGGCTTGATAAGACTTCCCATATTGTGGGAAGTCAGGTTATTGGTTGGTAGTTTGATGGATCTGTTTCCTTGTGGGGGTCTTTCATTATCAGGACTGTCCTTCCTTGTATTAGCCGGCCTGGGTAGGAACCTGCTACTAGCAGTTGGTTCATCTGTGCTGCTAAGCATTCATGTACTGCTGAATTTTTTGTTTAGCCCAGGGGTAGGCAACGTCGGCTCTTTTATGATTCGTGGACTTCAATTCCCAGAATTCCTGAGCCAGCTGTGCTGGCTCAGGAATTCTGGGAGTTGAAGTCCATGAGTCAAAAGAGCTGACATTGCCTACCCCTGGTTTAGCCAATAGGTGTGGTTATTTGTTGGATGTCTGTTACCATGATGGTGACTGATTCCTTTTCTGGGAAATTAATTTTGTCTGCTCTTGGATCCTGCCGCCACTTTGCATTGATGTTATGTGTCTGCTGTTTCTCTTATAGCTTCTTCCAATACTCTTCAGTTTCTGCTGTTGATAGATCTGCTGTTACTGTGTTGTTGCACCACAGTTTTGAATACACTTTCGATGGTACTTTACAGAGCAGGACATTTATCTTCTTGGTCGCTGCTTTTCTAGTGTATCTCCTTATCTGGCAGCCAGTACTTTTGTTTACCTTGTATTTTTGTATTTGTATTTACCTTGTATTTTTTCATTGATCAAATCTTAACTTTAATATTCACATCTTTCTGTAATTCCACCAGCTGACTAATCTCTAAGTTGTCTTGATCTTAGCCATTAACCTCATTTTCTGGGGGTGTGGGGGTGTACTGTTCTTGATCATGTAGCCAAGCATCTCCAGCATTACAGCAGCTGTAGCATATATCAGTTCATTGGTTTGAGTTATAGTGGTCATAGGAATTGTAGTGAAGGCTTTATTAGCCTCTTTTAGCATACTGCTGGATGGTACTTCTGCACTGAGCCTTGGTGACTGGTCTTGAAGGTTGACTGCAGCTACTTTAGCCATGAAAAGACTGGACAACCATTTGTCTAGTATAGGGTTTCCTGCCAGAGCAGGGGGTTGGATTAGAAGACCTCCAAGGTACCTTCCAACTCTATTATTATTGTTGTTATTATTATTATTGTTACTGTTACTATTATTATTATATGCCTCACATTAGTTGCTTTGCTCTGTAAAGGAGGAGGTGAACGTGATGTTCCAACTTCAGTTGTTGGCTGCATATTTAATTGTACTTCCAGGTCTTCTTGTGTATGTGTACTTGATCTTTCTCAAGTTGTGAGAGTAGCTTCTCTTTACAATGTTGAAGAATCAGGTAATTTAGCTGTTTTTCACTTAGTGTGGATGTAGGTCTTTTGTCCATCTGTAGCTCCCTCATACTCTTCATATATCCCCTCATTAAATTTACTGTTGTAATTAGCATTCATCAATTCAAGGTTCTCTTACCTAATCCATTTAGGGTTTGTTCCAGTAGTCCACATTGTCAGATTGTCCTGGTTCCCCAACAGCTGACACAGAACCTGTTGACCCAGGTGAGATGGGTGCTGGCATTACTTTCCTAGTTTGTGTCGCTCTCATATTTGAGGGAGGCAGATGAAGTGTTAAGGGGTCTTGCTCAAGGACACGTATTGGTATGTTTAGGTATCTGCTGAGATTCGAATCCTGGCTTCCCATGTCAAAGGCAGTGCTCTAACCACTATATTATCCATCTGCACACACAGACACACCCTCACAATATAATATACTGTAATATATATGTGTATATGTGTGTTATAAATGATGAGGAAGCAGTTCAGTACCAGTTTTCCAGCTATACATCCATTTTCCGGAGTTTATGCTAATAAAATACAGTGCTTTTACCACTTCCACTTTATAAGCCTTGTATGCATAGTTTAGCTTAGATGTATTGACTAAATCAGTGTCCTAGAGTAAAAAGTGTTGCTTTTCATGTATTTGAATCTAACTCTCCAAAATTTATGACCAGTGCTTTTTGTACATCTCATTTACTCAGGACTCAGACAGAGGGAATATTTAATGTTCTTGGATTTTCATCAACATAAAGAAATCATGTAACAGGTTTAGGGAATTATTTTCCCAGTTTGAATATGTTTGTTTTATTTAGAATCTGTTATAATTGGGAATATTTTGCTGCTCTTATGAGTTTACTGGTATTTCCAGAGAAAGAAGTCCCAGAAAAGAAGAAAATGAAAAAGGAAGCTGGAAATAAAAAAACAGCACCTGTTAGCATTCTTTTTGGTTACCCCTTATCAGAACGTAAACAGATGGCCCTTCTTATGCAGATGACTGCAAGAGACAACAGCCCAGGTAATAGCAGAACTCTTTCCATTGGTAAAAGGTGCTAGTCGTTTCCAACTCTAGGGGCCGGTGCTCATCTCCGTTTCAAAGCTGAAGAGCCAGCGCTTGTCTGAGGACGTCTCCGTGATCATGTGGCCGGCATGACTAAACGCCAAAGGCGCATGGAACGCTATTACATTCCCACCAGAGTGGTCCCTATTTTTCTACTTGCATTTTTACGTGCTTTCGAACTGCTAGGTTGGCAGAAGCTGGGACGAGTAACAGGCACTCACTCTGTTACGCGGCACTCGGGATTTGACCCGCCAAACTGCCGACCTTCTGATCGACAAGCTCAGCGTCCTAACCCACTGAGCCACTGCATCCCTTTCCATTTGTATATAACTCTCTAATCAAAGGCATGTAGAGGGTAAGGTAACATAGCAGGACATTTTGATTTTAATTGGAGCTGTACTGCAATTTACTCCTGATTTTGGATGAATGGGATAATAAGTCAACTTTATTTTAAAAATTGAATTCCTTCGTTTGTAATCTGACAATTAATGTAAATTGATTAATCCTGAGGCACCCTTCATGACAAAAAGCTTTACTAAGTACTGGGACATGTATTCTGAATACACATGCATGGGATTGACTTGTGGATTAACCATCTCTAGTAGTTGAAGAGTAAAGTATTCAAGTCATGGCTTCATATATTTAATTTGGCAATTAAATTATTTTTATTTTTTATTTGGCAATACTATTTTGCAGATTTATTTCCCCTCCAAGTCAGGCTAGGTTAAATATAGTAATCTTGAAAAAAATGGAGCTTTATTTAAAACTAACACTTAAAAATTTAATCCATCGGGTATTAATAAAAATGCAGTTTATTCTGATCAGTCTGTTTACAAATGGTAGATTCTTAATCGTTACACTAAACTGGGGGGGGGGCAGAGAGAGAGAATGTATAGAAAGAATGAGGAGTACAGTATGTGTTTACATATCTGAAGAATGAATTTGTTAACTTTCATTTTTGCAGTTTTTTTTACTGATTACATAGTTTGTTTTTGTTTTTGTAGATCCTAATTTAAATCACCCTTTGCAAACAGTGACAACACAAAAGAAAACTCCAAGCTCCTCATCACGCCAAAAAGATAAAGTTAACAAAAGAAATGAACGAGGGGAAACCCCCTTACATACAGCTGCCATTAGAGGTGATGTTAAACAAGTTAAAGAATTAATTAGTCTTGGTGCAAATGTGAACGTGAAAGATTTTGCAGGTAAGTTTGATGAGTAGTCAGTTTTAAGACTATCTGTATTTTACAGTTAGTAAAATTATTGATCCCTTATCGAATATGAAACTGAATTCCAGATTTACTGTAAGATTCTTTACAATACAGGTTTCTAAAAAACAGTGACTTTGAATATTTAGAATTTCTCAAAAGCAGGGAATTGGGTAATAGTCATCTTCCCACCTCTCACTTGAGTTCTACAGTCTAGATATAACTGGTTATAGAGTTTCACCTGGCAACTGAAAAATACCCTCTTTTCAAATAGAATCTAGATGGGGCAGAATTTTTATCCAGATCCACTAGGTATTAATAGTTTGGGAGTGTGTGACATTAGTACAATCCCAAAAGTGGAGTAACAATGGAAAACATATTTTGTTTTTAATAAATGCAGTGAAATAGGTACAGGTAGTCCTTGAGTTATGACAGCAGTTAGGAATGGAATTTCCTTTGCCATTCATAAAGGTAACATCACATCACTTAGGGACAACAAGTCCTGCATCCCTATTGCTATTGTCAAGCAAGGAGTGTGGTCATTAAGCAAACACCTCCTTGCAACTATAAGCTTTCAACACCCACCTGGGGAATCCAGCAGGAAGTTGCAATCCCGAAGGACTTGCAAGCAGGCTGGGAGGCAGAAAAATGGCAGGTATGTGAGGATGGAGGAGGGTGCCTGGGTTGTCGGAGAAGCGTGATGCAAGGTTTGTGGAGTGTACACGGGTAGGGGAGACTTACCTGAACAATTTGTGACTTTCCCTGCCAGTTTCCCCACTGACTTTGCTTGTGGGAAGCTGGCAGGGAAGGTCACAAATTGCAATCACTACGGGATCCTGCAACTGTTGTAAGTCCGAGCTGGTTGCCAAGTGTCCAGATTACAAACATTACTGCAGGAGTGCTGGGACATTTTAGGTTGTAACTTTAATCATCATTCAATGAGTGGTTGTTAATTGAGGACTACCTATACTAGGCATATAAGAGCACTACATCAAATTATGCAAAATTAATAATTACCCAAATTAGTAATTATTAATCTGTAAACAAACAAACACATAGAAAATGGAAGCAAAAATAAAGCTGCCTGAGTAAAGCAGCACTACAAAGAAAACACCACTGACATTTCTGCCTACATTTTCTGCACTATGTTTACTGTTTTTGATCCAGTTCTCTAGGGTTTTTGAGCATAAGGTCTGAATTCAGGCCAAAATTTGTTTGTATATTACATATTTTTGGACAAGAATTTCAGAAGACATACCTCGTGTTGCTGTTTAGAATAACTGAACATTTTCAAAGAATATTCTTTTGAGACTTAAGTTTCAAAACTTAATTATTAATTATTTTGCATAGAACATCTGGTTCTATCATATTTAGGAACTGCAACCATCCTTGATTCTATCTAATTGCTTTTCATTAGAAAATGATAGTTCCTTTTTAAAACTGGAATTGACAGAATTACCATCTAAACTTCAGGCCCCATAGCTGAAACTAATAAAATAAGACACATCAAAATTAAATAAAAATATAATATTTTCAGTACAATTGTGATCATGCCTAGTTGTAGTTGGATTGGATTTTTTGGGTGGTAGAAACACAGTAATATATAATAAATTCATAATGAAGAGGAATGTGTGCCTCATCTAATTAATAATTTGTGGGGGAGAAATGAGAGAATAAAAATAATTAGGAACTTCATGCAACTTAGAAAATACTTTGAGCATTTTCAGCATTGTTCTATAAAGCAATAGGCATGTATTCTGGAAGTCTTTTCTAAAATACATAATTTAAAAATCAATTGCTTTTTTCCCAAGAACAGTTAAATATAAAGAATTTTACTCTGTGGTATCTTTATTTTCCAGCAAGTTGCATTTGGAAAAACACAATATATTAAATCTGATAAACTGTATTATGTGCAATGTATAAAACAAAACAATATTTTGGCTTTAAAATTACTTGTAGCTTACTTATAAAAATATATTTGTACTATCTGCATTTTGAAAATTTGGTAAAGGCAAAACATTAAAACTAAAATTATGTTCTGCCTTTTGTTATAGGTTGGACCCCACTCCATGAAGCTTGTAATGCTGGTTATTATGATGTTGCTAAGGTTTTGATAGCAGCAGGGGCAGATGTAAATACTCAAGGCTTAGATGATGATACACCACTCCACGATTCTGCAAGCAGTGGACATAGAAAGGTAGGTATCAATCATGGAAAAATTAAATACGTAATATGTGTTTATTTTTTAATAAAGCTGACTAAACAGAATAAAACAAAGAAATCCTATTTTATCAGTTAGACCCTTGGATATGAATAATTTGTAATCAGCATCATGGCAAAGACAATGGCAATTATTTTACTGTGCATTTCAAGGTATCTATTCATAGAGATTCAAAGCATATGCAATCACAACCATAATATATAAGGCAATAAAGGAGAATTACACAATATAGCTCAACAATATTATCTGTGAAAATATATAATAATAAAGCCACTGGAGAAAGAAGCCTGCAAAGGAAACAGAATCTTCATAGGTGTTCTCAGCCATCTAGGTCATAGGTGTCTCAAAGGTGCTTTTAAAAAAACAATTTTCTCATTTTTCTTTAAGACATTTCACTTCTCATCCAAGAAGCTTCTTCAATTCTGAAGAACCAAAGAAGTTTCTTGAATGACAAGTGAAATGCTTTAAAGAAAAATCAGAAAGTCCAGTTACCTTTAAAAAAAAAGAACCTTTGGGACACCCTTGACTTAGATGACTGAGAATCCCCATAGACAATCTTCCTAGGTCAATGTTTCAAGAACCTTTATAGGGGAAAAGTTCTTTTATTAAGTTGTGAAGGGAAAGCATAAGACCCAGACAGTTCGGTATGCAATGTCTGGTATCTCAGTTTATAGGAAAGCAGGGAATGGAAGTTAGTTCTACTAAAGGGAAATTCATTAAGGGTCAAATTGATGTTGACTCTTAGCAACCACATAGATTTTATCCAGGAGAATCTGTCCCCAACCTGTCCTTCAGGTCCTCCAATAATATACCCGTTGCCACTGTATGTAAATCCATCTACTTTGCTGCTTGTTCTTCTTTTTCTTCCATCTATCCCAGTACTGTAGACTTCTCCAGGGTTGGGTTTTCATATAATATGCCAAAATACAATAGTTTGAGCCCATCATTTGTGTCTCAAGTAAAAATTCAGGGTTGATTTGTTCAGTTACTCCTTTTTGCCCCCTAACTATCTATTGTATTTTCCAACACTAAAGTTCAAAAGCATCAATACTACTTCTATCATGTTTTGATAAAATACCTGTCTTGATGACATGTCAATAATAATAGTAATAATAGTAGTAGTAGTGATGATGATGATGATGATGATGATGATGATGATGATGATGATGTTGGAAGGGACTTTGGAGGGACCTTGCTCCAGCAGGAAACCTATACCATTTCAGACAAATAGCTGTCCAGACTCTTCTTAAAAACTTCCAATGTTGGAGCATTCACCACTTCTGCAGGCAGGTTGTTCCACTGATTAATTTTCTAACTGTCAAGAAATTTCTCCTTAATTCTAGGTAGTTTCTCTCTTTGGTTAGTTTCCATCTGTTGCTTCCTGTCCTGCCTTCAGGTGCTTTGGAGAATAGCTTGACTCCCTCTTCTTTGTGGCATCCCCTAAGATACTGGAATCATGTCACCCTTCGCCCTTCTCTTCATTAAACTAGACATTCCCAATTCCAGCAACCATTAGTTATATGTTTTAGCTTCCAGTCCCCAATGTCAAAGCCTTTTATATGTCATGTTTTGATATAATATTTGCTTTGATAGAATATTTAAAGTTCTGCCAATTCCTATATTTATTTAGTTGGCAGAACTTCATTATAAGGTTATTATGTAAAAATCCTTAAACATTGTATGCTGATATTCAGTGGTTTTTTTACAAACTTTTTATATCTACTACAACTTCAAAAACTGCTTTAGAGTAATCACAGATGGCACTTTTCATTTAAGAAGTATCAGGATTTCAACATTTTTGATCATAGCTATCATTCTACCATTATTGATAGAATCAGTATACATGGGGCATTTTCAAGAGTAACAGTGTTAAAAATACAGGTTAGTGTTTTAGGTTTATTTCTTCTTTTTTTATAGATATTTTATTAATTTTTTTGTAGTTACAAATCTTTAATGCTTAATAAACAGTGTGTTGTCTGGGTCCACATATTTAACATAACTTCCATCCCTACTCTCTACTCTGTTTTTCTAGCCATTTGTAAAAATTATCCCATGTTTGAAAATATTCTGTGTCTTCTTTCCCTTTCATTTTCAATGGTTTATTTCTTGATCAAACTTTTTTAAAATGGGGCTTTCAGTTGCAATGAACCTAATATTTCAGATTGTAAAGTTGCTCCTCCGACATGGTGGTAATCCATTCCAAGCCAATAAACATGGAGAAAGACCTGTAGATGTAGCAGAAACAGAAGAACTGGAACTATTACTGAAAAGAGAAGTTCCTATTTCTGATGATGAAGATAGCTGTTCAGGTCAGAAAAAATGATGTTAAATTATCTGTGTTTGTATATACTATGTTTAAATTGTGTAATATTTCAAAATACTAGCACAAGTAGGGGTGTGCGAATGGGTTCTTTGTTGCTAAATTTTGGTATCAAAGGACTTGCAAATTTTAAGTTAACTCGGAATTTGACTTGATAAATTGAAGTATATAAGTAGAATATATTAATACAGTAAACATTGTAAATATGAACTTCAGAAATATTTTGTTAATCCATTAAGTTAATTAAAATGTACATTATGTGTTTAGTAATAGGAATGGATAAAATAGGTTGCTTGATTATTTCAAGTGTCTTCAAAAAGTATCTTTCTTGACAGATACAGAAGTAAGAAGATATATTTTAATTTTGCAAAATACATAATTATTCCAGGATATTAGAGTAAGATATTAGAGTTCTGTTGTTTCAGCTATTTCTGATGTTTGTTTATATTTTTAGTGTATATATAGAATTATCATTGTTATTATTGTATATACCTGTTATTTAAACTTGTGGCCTGAAAAAGCATAAAACACAATAAGACATCCATGGTAAGGGGAAAAAAGAACATAAATGCAACAAATTATGCATGATAAGAAAAAACAACATAACTAGATTAAAATGTTCATAGTAAGTAAAATGAATTGAAAGTCCTAAATAACAATATAATTGGTTTTTTGAATTACAGTTTATCCCTGGAATTCTCTATCAAATTACTATTATTCCATGTTAAATATAACAGTGTTTTATTATAAAGTTAATTTTTCTTAAAGTAGCACATTTCATATTTACTTCTGTCTAATTTATACTACAATAATTTGAGCTAATGAAAACGCATGACAAATATGTAAAATTTTATTGCCATTAATAGCAAAGAAATGAACACAACAGCAACATGTTTTTCTATTCTAGATCTTGATGAAGCACCATCTGTAAATCCTTCCAGCATTGAAGGCAATATAGATTCTGAAACAGAGAAAGAATCTCTAGCTAATGACAACAAACATGTTTCTAATAAGACACCTCTTTCATCTGCTCTTGATGAATATGAATTTAAAGATGATGATGAAGAAGAAGTTAAGAAAATGATAGATGATAGACATATTCCTCGGAAAGATCTGAGAAAAGAAGATATGTCTGAAACAGAACAAAGTAACTTATTTCTTACACAGGAAAAACTATCATTTCCAAAATCAATTAAAAATAAAAAACAGAAACCTTCCAGAGTCCTGTATTCAAGTTCTGAAAGTTCAGATGAAGACATTCTTCAAGACAAAAAAATAGTATCTCCTTCATGTACTGTTACAGAAATTTCAAATTCTGATGCAAAGATTAAAAAAGAATATGTTTATAATGAATATAAGCAAAAAGGAAAAGTTAAAAGAAAACTAAAAAATCAAAGCAAAAACAAAGAGAATCAGCAATTAAAACAGGAAAAAGATCATTCCAGATTGACAAACTTGGGTGTTTCTCTATTAGAATCATTAGACAAAAGCAAAGAAGACGATAATTTCCGAAAAACATTTAGCCCAAAGGAGGATTCTTCTTTATCCTTACTCCATATTACTCCTAGTAGATCCCCTAAACATCCATGTGGCATTAATGAAAAACAGTCTTCAACACTTAAACAAGAAAATGTTAAAATTTGTTTATCTCCAGAAGGGTCAGAAGCAACTTCACAATCTGAATTAATTCGATATGACCATAATACAGATACTGATTTTCTTTTAGAAAATTCTAGTAATAAGTCTTACAAGAACAGAGACAAAAGTAAGCATCAGAAAGAATTTATTTTAGAATTTAGTGAGAAATCCAGTCCTAAACTTAAAGATGAAGATAACAGTCCAATCTTTGAAAATTCTGACACTATGATGAAGAAGAGTGACAAGGAGGGGAAAATGCTTAAAAAGCATAAATTGAAGCATAAAGAAAAGGAGCGGGATAAGCACAAAAAGGAACAGGATGGAGAGAAAGAAAGATACAAGCATAAGGAAAATTCCAAGGATGTCCAGAGGAATATTGAGTTTGATAGAGAATTTTGGAAAGAAAATTTTTTCAAAAGTGATGAGACAGAAGATATGTCAACTGTAGAGCATGACCCTCAAATGTCAGAGAAGAAATCTAAATTGGAAAAGATCTTAATTAAAGAAGACAAGTATGTGAAAGAGAGAAGCTTTCAAAAAGATAAAATTTTTAGAGAAGAAAAAGAAAGAGAAAAAACTAAAAAAGAAAATGACAAGGAAGAGAAAACAAAAGAGCATAGCATGTTTCTTGATAAAGAACCAGATTTATTCTGTTTAGGTGTTAGGGATGCGTCAACAAACATAACTGTCATAGAGAAGGAAGACATTGATAAACAAGAAAAAAAGGATCATAGAGAAAAGAATGAAAAGCGGAACTCTTCTATTGAAAAAACAGAAAGAAAAAATACAGATAAAGAGAAAAAAGTAAAATGTGAACACAAATCAGAAAAGGATAAATTAGATTCTCTTGAAAATAATGAAAAAACAAAAGAAAAGGAAAAGGTATATTTTCAACAGGTAGAAAAAACAAATAAAGAGCATGATAAGTTAAAAAACTTCAATACTATTAAAAAGCTTGAGGACAAAGAAAAAATCAAAGAAAGATTTGAAAAGAAGCATGATAAAGAAAAAAATGATAGATTCTTTTCGGAGTCTAAAGAAAAACCCAGCAGTGATAAGAAATGCAAGAGTTCCGAAAAGGACGGTGAATATGCAAAAATGGAAAAGGGTAGAAACAAAGAAAAAGAAATGGAAAAAAAAGAGAAGTCAAAAGAACGTGATAGTTCAGTAATTACAAACATGAAGCAAACAGCAGAAGAGAAAAAATGCAGTAGTGAAAAAACTTTATTCTTAAAAGAGAAGCCAAAGGATGAATTGCTAAAAACTCCTGATGGAAGAGAGAAGGATAAAAAAGATAAAGACATTGACAGATACAAAGAGCGTGACAAATATAAAGATAAAATGCAGCAAAATAATGTACCTAAATTAAAACCTGAAACTGAAAAACTTAAATCTAAACCATTACCAGTTTCTAAAGAGACTCGACCTAAAGAAAAGAGGTTATTAAATGATGACTTGATGCAGACAAGCTTTGAAAGAATGCTTAGTCTTAAAGATCTGGAAATTGAACAATGGCATAGAAAACACAAAGAAAAAATAAAACAGAAGGAAAAAGAAAGATTAAAGAATCGATCCTGTACTGAACTTAATAAAATAAAAGATAAGGATAAAATAAAATATTCTGAATCAAAGAACAAAGAACTGAGTCGTTCAAAAAGCTCGGAGTTATCAGATGCTTCTGGGAAAGATAAGCAGCTAAAAGATGCTACCAGCAGTAGATCACAGTCAGTTGATATAAAAAATTCTATTGGAAAACCATCTCTAGCATTGGACAGTAGCTTAAGTAGGTCTCCTAGATCAGAAAGTGAAAAAACTGGACTAACCTCCAGATCAATATCCATGATTTCAATTGCTAGCTCAGAGGATTCTTGCCATGCTACAGTAACTCCTCCAAGACCTGTTGTTGAGTATGATTCAGATTTTATGCTTGAAGGATCTGATTCTCAAATGTCTTTTTCACATTCACCATTTCTGCCTAGTGCCAAGTCACCTGCAAACTATGAGAATGATAGTTTGTCAGAGTTGCCAGAGCGCAATAAAGCATCTACTTTAAACAGACTTCCTCCAGCTTATATTAGATCAGCATCAGTTGAAGATGTAAAATTTGTTATAAATGATTGCAGACCAGTTGTAGAAGTGCGAAGATGCAGTATGCCAGCTGTTTATGAAAATACAAAACAGTCCCGAGTATCAGAAGAAAGTAGCCACAGTACTTTGCTCTCAGTTCAAAGTTATAATTCTTTTCCTAAACATGAATGTTGCAATTTGCTTGAAAAGGATTCCCAGAATGGACTGACCAGCTTGTATTCCGGCTCCGCTTTATCCCCGAGTAGATCTGTTCATAAACTTAATGCATTAGATGCAGTTGGTAAAAACGCTGCTCCTTCAAGCTCATCAGGAGAAAGTCATACTTATTTAGAACGTAATAATACAACTCCATCAAGTAAAACATGGGATGTGCCTTTGGATAGATTTATTTCATTAAATAGTGAGTGTTCCTGTTCGAATTATTCAGGCTGTGAGCTTGACGCAACACATGTCTCAACCATAACTAATTTTGAAAATAAAACTATGAAAGAGCAGAAAAGTTCTGAATCTTTTTATCATCATGCTGAAAATGTATCAAATCCTACATCCCAGGAAATGGCAGAATTTTTGTCTGTTCAGTCTTGTTGCCCTTCTCAGATTCAGCCAAGCACAGATACAATTTATATGTCAAAGCATGTAGCTGTGTCAGATACAAACAGCCAAGAACTTCTGATTAAGAACCCACAAAGTTCCATTCAACCTAGCAATTCGATCTTAGACATAGATGCTGCCAGCAAAAAAAAGATAGAAAAAAATGTTTTCTTGTCAAACAACAAAAAAGCAGATATGCTTATCACAGTTTATCCTGAAAATATTACTAAAGATATTCCACAAAATTTTGAAAAGGATTTTGTTGCAAATGATCCTCGTTTACACTCCAGTGCAGGTTCATCTGCAGTAAGCAAGCTTATTTATAAAACGTCACAAGCTGAGGAGCTTGATAATAGTGTAATTGATATTCAGTTCCAAGGTGAAAAACCCCATTCCATTGACATCTGTTCATCCCATATGGCTGGTAATAAAAATGACCTAGATCTTCAAGATCTAAATGGTAGAACGCTGAAAGGAATTACAAATGAGTACAATAGAAATTTTTTTAATATGGACAGTGCAGAAAACAATTCCATGGAAGAAAGGCAACAGTACCTACCACCTAATTTGGAAAGCCATTCACAGTTAACTGGACATGAAGTACATAAATATAGTCCAAGTATTAAATTAGAATTGGAAGAAGCAGTAGAAGATCCTAAAGCACATCACTATGAAATTCCTCAAAGAATTACAAGGAATAGAGCAAATATCCTTGCTAATCAGAGTAAGCAAAATCTTTCTGGTTGCTCCCAGATCTCAGAAAGAGATTTTGACTCATCTGCCTCTTTGAAAGGACGGATAAGATTAACTGAGGAAGATGATGCTCAGCCACATCATCCACGTAAAAGAAAGCTGTCACGTGTCCCTCAGCCTGTTCAAATAAATGCATCTTTAATACAAGCTAAAGAAAAAACTCATCAGTCTCTGGCAGCTGTTGTAGACTCTCTAAAACTAGAAGAGATTCAGCCATACAGTTCAGAGAGAGCAAATCCGTATTTTGAATATTTGCATATAAGAAAGAAAATAGAAGAGAAACGTAAATTACTATGTAGCGTTATTCCTCAAGCACCCCAGTATTATGATGAATATGTAACCTTCAATGGATCATACCTCCTAGATGGCAATCCCCTGAGCAAGATATGCATTCCAACAGTAAGTAACTGGGAATTTGAGTTACTATAGAATTAAATTAATTGTTGGCTCTTGCTTTAAAAGCTCCATTTCATTGTAAGCTAACAATATCAGTGTTTATCTTGCTGATGTGCTGAGTCAGAATATGCAGTCATAATCATGTTACACTCGTACATTCCCTCCAACAACAAATATAAAATGTGTATTATGCAAATTTGGAATTAAAAAAAGATTTCTTGACTGCATCATGAAAAAATTGCATATAGTACAACCACTGATTTATATGTTAGATATCTTGGCTTCTTATCAGACATTTGATACAAGAGAAATGTATTTTCAAAACTGGATAACTTTGGGCCTTTGGCTAAATTATTCCAGGGTAATAATTTACCCTGGTTCTGAATATGGTTGCATTCCTCTGCTCAGAAGTACTCTGCAACTTGGAGATGCTCCTTGGCTGACAGTTCCTGCTCAAGTACATTCCTACGTATTTTTTAGTTATATAAATTCCTATACCTAGATTCCCTCATCAGCATTTATACAGAGAAATGGATGCAAATTAGCTTAGTTATCATGTATTCATGTGGTAGTTTGGTGAAAAATCATCTTAATTATTCTATATCAATTCATAGAAAGACAACTTCCCCCCCATAAATATCTATGAAGACATAGCCTGGTAAAAAGAAATAGAAGAAGCAGAAGTGCAAATAATAGCAAACTTCACTGCTCAAAAGTTGGTTGCCTTTACGGATTAACTAAAGCAGCGTTTTCCAACCTTAGGAACTTGAAGATGCGTGGACTTCAACTTCAGCATAGCTGGCTGGGGAATTCTGGGAGTTGAAGTCCACGCATCTTCAAGTTCCTAAGGTTGGGAAACGCTGAACTAAAGATTAGCAATTGCTTGAGAGTGTTTAATCAAAGAAATTTGGACTCTTTTAAATATATATCTAAATAAGGGTTTACCCTCTTTCCTTGTTCAATTACCTTTCCCCCTTGTCTCTCATCTCCAGTTGGTTTTGTTCCCTTTCTCTTTTCTTTCCTCCTTCCTTGTTCTCTTCAGCTTTTATTTTGTCTTTTTGGTTGTTTCTTGCTGTTATTCAAAAAAATAGGGAAAACATATGTGTTTCCTATTCTTTGAAAAACAGCAAGAAACAACCAAAAAGACAAAATAAAGTACATTATGTGTTTTTATGTACATATGAGTACATATATCTTTTTTCTATGTGACAGTGATTGTGTATGAGAGAAAGAATGGTTGGGATATATAGATATGGGATTTATTTTATAAAAGAATTATTTTACAAGCTATTCTCATTAGTAGTTATTTATTGCATTTAGTAGTTCTTTGTAATATTACTTGTATTTTTATATATGTATATCATTCTTGACCTGGCCCTGACTTTTTTGGAGTGACTGCTGATTATGATTTATTAGAGAAGGAAAATTTCCAGAATTGGTTTGAGCTACAGCAGGCAACTTTAGGCTGACAAAATGAGAAAACTGGAAATTGCATAGACTTTTTTCTGGATTTTCCTATTTATATTTTTCTGGCGAGAGTATTTTAAATGCATGGTAATATTTTTCTGGTGTGTATTTTTGATGACATCCTTGGATTGGTGATGCAAGATTGCAGTGTAAAATATTTAGAACAATCTTATATGAACGATCAATTTTACTAGAACCAAGCCTTACATCAAGTCCAACCTTACGTCCCAATGTATTTTAAAATTAATGTATTTAAAAAAATTCAAGAGAATATAAAGCAAGTGTTTCTTTTTTTATACTCAATTTTGCCTCAATTTTAGCCACCACTTAAATACTGTAATTTTTCACCTCCCATCAAATGTATCTTTTACCTATTCAGAATACATCTTTTGCATATATAGATTTACATCAAAGTGATATTTCTTTCACAGATCACACCACCACCATCACTATGTGATCCACTTAAGGAACTCTTTAGACAGCAAGAACTTGTAAGGATGAAACTTCGTTTACAACACAGTATTGAACGGGTAAGAATGTAATAAAATCTACTGACTGATCACCACTTTTAAGAGGTTTCCATTTTTTTCAAGGGAATTTTAAAATACAATGCATTGTATATTTTTAACAGGATTTCTTTATAAGTATAGGGAAAAGTTGGTTTTTCAGGGAAATAAGATGTATCTTTGAGTTTAAAAAAATGACTATGATTTTGCTAAATTATATGTCTTTTAATTTAATTAGGAAAAGCTTATTGTTTCCAATGAGCAAGAAGTATTACGAGTCCATTATCGAGCAGCAAGAACTTTAGCAAATCAGACTTTGCCTTTCAGTGCATGTACAGTTCTGTTGGATGCTGAAGTATATAACGTGCCTCTTGATACACAGGTAACAAAAGTTGTTTGAAGAAATATAGTAAAAGTAAAATTATTGACTCATTGGAAATATACCGTAAGTTTATGTCCATGCAATTAATTGAAACTAGTAGAAAAGTTGTGTGCTTTTGTATTCTTCCATGAGGTTTCTTTCTCTTGGGATCATTGCTGATACTAGTACTGTCTTTAGATGGGTAGGCAATGCCTATGAAACAAAAGATTTGTGATTTGGGGGTCCTGCTAGAGCAACAGGTGGAGGCCATAGTTAAAAAGGTAGTTTTGCCAGCATATGCCAGTTGCAATCACTGCTGTAGAAGATCACAGTTATAGTATGTATATATGTATGTATACATACATATAACATTTCTATAGCTGTCCTTCTCAAGGCTACTCTGAGTGGCTCACAACCCCAAAATAAAATAATATCTATCTGCAATAAAATAACATTAAAACAAAAAAAGACTGGCACTGTAGCTAATTTTTCTCATTTAGCCCACAACAGTTCATCCCATCAATCTTGCTGTATCCTTTTTGAAAGGTTAAAAGGATGGGGGCCTGCTGAACCTTAGAAAAGGGTGTGTTCCATAGGCATTAGGCTGCCCCAGAAAAGGCACACTTCCTAGGTCCATAAAATGGCAACATTTAACGGGAAAGGACTAGGAGCATGCCCACCTTATTTGATCTGGTAGGACAGGTAGATGGTCTTAGCAAGAAGCAGTCCCACAAATAGCTCAATCTTGTGCCACTTGGACTTTAAAGGTAATAACCAGCATTTTGAATTGTACCTAGAAGTAAACTGGAAGCCAGTATGTAACTTGCACAACAGGATTGTAATACGGATGAACCTAGTAGCATACAGTGTTGTGGAAGCCACCACATTCTGCACTAGTAACTTCCAGACATTCTTCAAGGGCAGCCCTATGTAAACCACAATGCAGTAATCCAAGCAGAAGTGAACCAAGGCATGAATAACCAAGAACAAAGCTTCCCAGATGTTGTGGGAGGTAAAGCAAGTGCAGTGAGTCTAGGAGGACCTCCAAATTGCATATCAGCTCAGTCCAGGGAAGTGCTTCCCCACCCAGAGTCAAAGATAATGTAACACCTGAATCTGAGAGATCCAAAACTTAAAGCCACTCCATCTTGCCAGGATTGGATCGAGGCTAGTTTCTTCCCATGCAGACCCTTACACCTCCAAGCACTCAGCCAGTACCATACCAGCATCATCTGCCCTTCTAGGTATGGATATGTATAGCTATACTGAGGATACTGCATCCCATGTTCAGTGGTTAGGGTTAAAATCTGAGCCCTGGGGTGCCCCACATTGCAGAGACCTGTGCTCAAACTCTCCACTCCCCACCAATACTAACTGGAACCAGCTATGGAGGAAGGAAGGAGAACCATCGCAAAACTGCCACACACTCCCAACTTCAAAAACTGTTGCAGTCATCACCACTCAATTGGACTACTGTAGCTCACTTTACATGAGCCGCCCTTTAATAATTATTTTGAAACTGGCTTGGAATATGTAGCTTGCATACTTGGTGCCTTGGTGGAGCAGTGGGCTAATCCCTCCTTAAGTAACACCAGCTGGCAATGTCATTACTATGGGATGGCCTTTGATTGGAGATCAAATTCACTTGCTTCCCTATTAGCTTTAAGGGTGTTATTGGAAGCTGAATTACTCTGAACAGCTTTTTCACAAAAGAACAGCTTTTTTATTACCATTGTCATATTTTGATTGTTGCCTTGTTATTTTAATTGAGGTTTGATTTTTGTTTTGTAAGCAAGTGAGAATTGGTCAGTTTTGAAACCTTTAAGTCATATACAAACATACCTCTGGGAGAGTATTCAAGAGAAGTTTGGAGAAGAGGTCCAGGAGTAAGCCTTTTTAGTGGTCTCCCCATTTTTGTAAATAGTTTTGCCCCATAAGGCCAGGTTGGACCCCTCTTGCAACTTTTCGAAAGACAATACAGATCTAGTCCTATCCCTCTGAATTTCTGGAGTGTAGATTACTATATTAGGGGGCTGCTATTGTGTTGATCCTCAGTTTTGGGAAGGGACTGTGTTCATGATCTTAATGGACAATGTTTTTATAGTTAATTGTGTTATCTATTCTGTAAAATTAATAAAATACAATGATACAAAACAATATAGTTCTTTGAAATCATGCATGTTTTAAAACACAGTTCCTGGTACTTCAGTTTTATTCAAGAAAAGACAAGATACTTTTAATCTATACATAGTTAAGGAATTTGTTAGTATGAAATATAGTCAGCAATAGTTTCAACACTATAACTTAAGGGGTAAGTTAAAATTTATGAAAAATAGATATTAATAGCTATTAGTTTTAAAAAGATAAAAGGAATATGTCTTTGAATAGTGGGGGTTTTTTTTAATGAGAAGTGGGAGAGGTATTGCTTTTATGTCACCTTAAATTTCATTGAAACTTTGTGGGCTGGGTAGACCTTTTGTTTGATCAACCACACCTCATTAAGTTCTTGTGTGTATGCTCTAAAGATTTTCTCCATTTTATATTTATCTTACAAATGATGACCAGAGATATTTAGAATAATGTTTAAATTTTACCATGATCGCTGTTGATTTTCTAAGCAAATGGTTATAAAGATTGTTATAAAATGGTGAGCATAGGAGCATTGCAATTATGTTAAAATGTGTTATAAATTTTCCAAATACATAAAATTCTATTTATATTAATTCATTCATCCCACAAAGAAGGCATTGTGATACTAATGTAAAATTTCTTTACATTTGTATATGACGTGAAGCCAAGTGGGTGTAGGCAGTAGAAAATAGAGATGTTTTATGAACTATCAGAAGAGCATTAATAGAGCTTACAATGCAGCTGTATTGCTGAATTAAAGCTATATTATCAAAGGCATATAGTCTATGAAGAAAACATACACTGTAGGGGGCTAAAAAAAGATACAGATAGTCCTTGATTAACAACTGCCCTATTTAGGAACTATTCACACTCATGACAGTGCTAAAAAAATAACTTTCTGATGATCCTCAAACACAACAGTTGCAGCATTCCTGCAGTTACATAGTTGCCATTTAGGTGCTTCATAACAGGTGCAGATTTACAACCATGGCAGCATCACATTTGCAAGCTTCACAGCTGGCTTCCAACAAACAAAGCCAATGGAGAAGCCAGCAGTAAAATTGCAAGTTACAACCACATGTTATCTCACTTCATGTTCTTAGGTGATTTGCATAACAAGTGCAGCAGAACTGATATCATAAGTCCAGTGTGGTCAAATGAAGTTTTGCTTAATGACTGCAACACTTAGTGACAGAGTTGACAGTCCCAACTGTGGGAGTTAGGTGAGGAGGACCTATAGTGGAAAAGAGATTTTGCAGTTAAGATCTCTCTCGATTGTCTAGCAAATCCCATTTTTTAATTTTATTTCTTCCATTAAATGGAAATAGGTCTTTCCCTAAGAATATCATCTTTAGAGACAAACTGTAGTTTTCATTTAACACATAGATCCATCAAAGACATTGTATAGCATGGGAATGAATGTACATTGGCCTATAATTAACAGGTATAATTTTTAATATGTTTAATTTACAGACTGATGACAGTAAAGCATCAGTTAGAGACAGATTTAATGCAAGGCAATTTATGTCATGGTTACAGGATGTGGATGACAAATTTGACAAATTAAAGGTACGTATCTTCATTGAACTCCTCCAAAAATATTTTTCTATTAAACATTTCTAGTATCTCATTAGATATGCTGCCCACTATATCTGACTCTTTTGTGTTATTACAAATTGAAGTGGAAATAACATTTTATCTTGCTCTTCTGCTAAAAAAAACCTCCCAAAATGTCTTTAGATCTATTCTAAAAGGACTGTTTGCTGTTAGATTTCAAATGAAAAAGTAATAGTAGCATAGCTGATGTAATAGCATTGGTATCCACATTTCTGTTCTACATTCTAATAAAAACTGTTTTATATGATACTGAGTCAGAAGGAGCCGTTACTACAGTTTCCAACTATTATTCGGAGTTTAGCGCAGTACTGGAAGAATCGTTTGGTCAGAAATTTTTTCCCATTGAATAAATGAGTAAGCCAATGGTGGCCATTATACACTTTAGAGCAGGGGTGTCAAACTGCCGGCCCATGGGCCGGATGCGTCATCCAGAAGCCACGCCCACCCCATTACCGGCAACCGTCCTGATACATTGCATGACGTCACATGAAGTTGCGAGTTCGACATGTCTGCTTTAGAGTATAGCAGAATTCTAATTCAGATATTCTTAATACACTTTTCCAAGTACACAGCCAAGACAAATGCAAATACATTCAACCATTTTTGTTTCAGTGGAAGTTAAAGAGCATATTTCCTCCTAATTTAAACAAGACCCTATTGAATGAAACAATATACAGTAAAATTTTAGGCTATGTATAAGACAAGCTCGTGTGCCAAAAGCACATAGGTGCAGCAGGAAATTAGGGGAAATGTTACTAGCTATAATAGCTAAAATGAATCTGCAAATTGAGCAATTCTTAAGAAGTGAATCTACATCAATGCTATAATTATATTTGCAATTTAAAGATGCACAGAACATTTCATAATCAAAATGTTTTATCTGTGGACTGTCTTGTTTAGACTTTGGAATGTAATTCTGACCCAGTATCCCAGAAGCTATCCAGTTTACAATGTCAAATTTTGAGGTGGGAACAGTTAATTCTATGTCAGATCAGGATGTTCTGAAAATGAAATGCTTCAACCACAGATATTTTGCATATTTCCAGTACAGTTCAGAGAAGACAAAGCAAAGATGAAGTCTATGGGGCACACATAAAAACTTTTATTCCTGTTTTTTGGAATTATACCACTAGAATCTTAATTATATTAAAGAGTAACTTGCATATATACATTTTGAAAAAATGGTACCAAATATATTTCTACAGTTTTTAAAAGAAAACAGTTAATACAAGACTCATCAACTTTATAGAACAGAAAATATGAAGAAATACCCAGTACAAAATAAAACCCACTGAAATTAATACAGGTGGTCCTTGCTTACCAACCACTTGCTCAACCGTTTAAAGTTACTACTGTGCTGAAAAAATAACTTTACAACCATTTATGATTTTCACAGTATCCCTTAGTCACATTGATCATCATTACAGTCAATTCTCATTCTCCTGTATCTAATTTGTTGTTTTCTTCTTTCCTCCTTGCAGAGCAGAGGGATTGAAGAAGAAAGAATTAGAACAGAGTAAGCATGCACACAATGGGAATGCACATCAAAATCAATGTACTGGTACTGACAGTCATGAGTGCTGGTATTTTTCCCATTATGTGCCTGCTTACTCTCTTCTAATCCCTTCATCTCCAGTTGCTCTGCTCTACATGGGGAGTAATGGAATTAACTTCCCCTGTAGATCTTGCCCTGCCCATCAGAAAAAGATGGCCGGCATGACCTAAATTGGTTGGTCAATCCGCTTGTGGGGACCTTCTTTCTGCAAGTAATGCTGAGATAGACTCCAGCTGGGTGCAATTCATAACATCAAAGGGGGGCATGAAAATGCCCTTTGTGTCCCTTCAGATCCTAGCCAGGAAGAGATATGCAAAAGCTAATGGATGCATTTTCAAGGCAGATGCAGATCTCCCCTGTGGCCAAGAAGGAATAAAGATCCTCATCAGGAGCAGCAGACAAGGGAAGCTGCCTCTTTATCTCCTCCACTTGGGTGTTGTGTGTAACCCATTGTTCACCACTCATCTTTCCTCAGTTTCCAGTGCCATATTGGACTAGGGTTAACTCTCTTTGCCATATGCATAACAGTCCTCATTTCTTTCACTGATATCTTCCCATTCAAATGCACTGCCCAGATTTGCAAAGTAAGAAAGAGGGAATACCCACTTATCTCTTTCCTGCCCCGTCAATATCCAAGTCACTCTAGTGCAGACATGTCAAACTCGCAATGTCACGTGACGGTTTTGCCATTGCCGGCAATGGGGTGGGCGTGGCTTCCGGATGATGCATCCGGCCCGTGGGCCAGCAGTTTGACACCCCTGCTCTAGTGCTTCCATGCCATTTCTTCTCTTGTATGTCAGTTGCAGCCCCTCTTCTCCCCTTGGCCCACAAGCAAAGAAGGACCCTGACAAGTGATTTCTCTCTTCTGCTTCCCTTCGCAGAATAGAAAGATGAGGTTAAGGGGTTAGAAGAGAGTAAGGAGGGACATAATGGGAAATATACATTACCATTTGCCAAGCATGCTCACAGCTGTCAACACCAGTGCATTGCTTTTGAGGTGTATTCTCTGTAGTGTGCCTTATTCTCTTCTAATTCCTTCTCTCCAGTGATACAAGCATTTGTTAACTACCCAGTGCTGGGATGAGCATTACAAGGGCAGGGTAATGGTTAGCAGACAAATAAAAGCCAAAAAGTGTGAAATTATTACTTATCAGATTCAACCCAGAAACCACAGTCTTGGTCAGGTGATTTTCCACTTAGCAAACCACTTTACATAGCAACCAAGTTGCTAGCCTCAACTGTAATTGCTAAATTAGGACTACCTGTAAGTGCATGTAGAATTGAAGCCTAAGAGTGCTATTCTTTTACAGGATAGATTGTACTTCTATTTTTTAATTATTTAAACACAAGAGACTATTATTAAATTAATATTCAATACAGTACTTGCATTATAATTAACATTATGGATTAAATTTTTAAAAGAAATCTTAGATAAACCTCGGAATATGAGAATCAGGCCAAACCATTTCACAAGTCTAATTGACCTGTGGATTGCCAGACTAATAGTTTCTGGATTAATAGAAGTACAGTGTGCTTTTTATATGGAAGCTTGCTTCAGATAACTAAAGATTCTTCTATTTATTTTGAAATAGACATGTCTCCTGATGAGGCAGCAACATGAAGCAGCAGCTTTAAATGCTGTTCAGAGACTGGAATGGCAGCTTAAACTACAAGAACTTGATCCTGCAACTTACAAATCAGTCAGCATTTATGAAATCCAGGAATTCTATGTTCCTCTTGTGGATGTTAATGACGACTTTGAATTGACACCTATATGACAGCTAGCATTTCTTGCTGTTACAGCTCAAGACTGTGGGATGCTTAAATTATAGCACTAAAATGGAATACTGCCTTTATCAATATTCCATGTATTCCTTCTGATATGTGCTCCAAATCTCATTCAGAATTGCACATGTAAATACCATTTGTTAATAAATGGTATTATTTTAGCCTTTGGGTTCAAAAAGCATCTACTCAATAAATCTTATCTATGACAGTCTTTCACTCAAGATTTAACAGCGCTGGCAGCTGTTATAAGTCCACCAAAAAGTCTTGCTATTTAAAGTTAACTTCAATGCTTTTTATTATTAAACTTACAAAAACAACAAAAACCTGTGGAAGAACTTTTAAGTTTGTGGAAATGTGCAGAATGAGTCTATTCATCTTACATAATTTATAGGTTAACTGTACAGTTTTCTTTTTGAAAAAGATGTTATATTGTTTTCATTTTTAAAAATAACTTATTTTATACATATTGTGCAAATGTAAATATTCTTATATTTAATGTTCAGCCCTGTACAAAAATAGATATTTTAATTGTAAAACTGTTTTGTCTAATGTTTATTGGACCAAAATTGTTGTTGTTTCTTATGTGTAATGTACAAACGATTTTCTTTTAAAAGCATGGTGTTTGATTTAGCTGCTTGTTCATCACCATTACTGCTAAGATTTGGTACTGAGTGGTATTGCATGCTAGCTCAGTTGAATTTTTCCCTACTACAGGGTACCTAACTGATTGAAATATTTGTTACCAATCCAATATACGGCTTTGTACAGCATTCATTCATTCAGAGAAATTTGCATGAATCCCTTTTCATTGTAGTATGTTGCAGTGCTTATTGGATTATGTCTTAACTCTACAGAGCCATTTGTCGTTTGCTCTGCTGCTATAATGCCATATTTGTGACTTAACTTGAAAAGAGTATTTTGTTTAAAATCTTTACAAGATTAGAAAACCAGCTCTTACATCCTGGTCTGTAAAGGAGTTTTTCAGTGTCCAATTTATTTCCTTTTACATGCCTCTCAGTGAGAAATCTTAAATTGTATATTGTCTATTTTAATATTCCCTGATAGAAACATATGTAAATAACTGTAAATAACTATGTTTAATAAATTCTATTGGTCATGCTAACAGATGTTTGAATCCTTGTGATTGTGAAATTTTCATTTTTGAAGTTTTATACAATTTGACAAATAAATCCTTGAAAGTTCCATGATAAGATTGTACTTGTATATTCCTATTATTTGTGAACATATAATTAATATATTGCTATTATGTTAGCAAAATGCTTGCCACTGTGATGGGGAGTATATACCGGTAGAAGGGTTTTAGAACTTTGGAGTCAGGAGAATCCGCCTTGCCCAAGCTGTGCTTTGGAGCTTTCAAAGAGGTACTGAGTTTGCACACTTTCTTTCTTAATGACTGTCGCGGGAAATGGATTTTAAATTGCTTTAGGAATATAGCATTAAGATCCTTTAGAAAGACAAGTGTTATTGCACGGGGTGATTTTTTTCCCCAATTTTCAGTGAAAGAAGTTTCATCTAAGCTTAAGAACTTAACCAAAAATCTTTGTTGTTTGAAATAAGCAGCAAAAGGATGATTTTATATAGCTTTTAAATTACTAGGATGCCAGCTTGATAGGAAATAACATGGAATATAATAATTATAATACTTCCTTAAAATCTTATTAAAAATATATGAAGATTTTTAATTTAAAAAATCTTTGCCCCAGAAAATGTGGATTAGTGACAAACGTAATAAGAGATTTTGAAGACTGGTCACTAGAAGCAATTAGAAATAACTGAAGATTATAATTAAAAGAGAAGAACTACTAATACTGAATGAATATTTTAACTCTGAAAAAATTGAAGGATATTTACAGAACTTGCTTACAGAGTAAAGGAGTTGGAAGGGTCGTTGTAGATCTAATCCAAGCCCCTGGAGACCTTATACCATTTTAGACAAATTGCTGTCCATTCCCTTCTTTAAAACCTCCAGTGTTGGAGAACACATACCTTCTGGAGGCAAGTCATTGCACTGATTAATTGTTCTGTAAGGCAATTTCTCCTTAGTTCTAGATTTGATCTCTGATACATTTCCATCCATTATTTCTTGTCTTGGTCTCAGGTGCTTGGAGAACAGGCTGTCCCCCTCTTCTTTATAACAGCCCCTCAAAAGTTGGAAGACTGCTATCATGTCACCCTTAGTCCTTCTCTCCATTAGACTAGACTAGGGGTAGGCAACCTTGGCTCTTTTATGACTCGTGGACTTCAACTCCCAGAATTCCTGAGCCAGCCACGTTGGTCCACGAGTCATAAGAAAAAAGTCCACGAGTCATAAAAGAGCCAAGGTTGCCTACCCCTGGACTAGACATACCCAGTTCCTGCAACTGTCCATCATATGTAGCTTCCAGCCCTTCAAACATCTACAGTATGTTGCTCTGCAGTCTATTTGGCAACAATGTACTGAGAAAGACTGTCTCTTACTATAAAAATGGGTTCAAAAGAAGAGAGGATACAATTGAGATTCAGGCTTTTTTCCATATGGATTTAAAATTACAATATAATAAAATAATGATATTGACAAAGATATTAAGCAGGATTTATATCTGAAACTGGTTAACATTTTAATTGTTAAAGGGACACAAATTCCTATAAATCAGAAGACTGACTTAGATGAGTGGATTTCAACTCAGAAGAGTGATTAGATATCTTTCTTATTTTGGACTCACAAGAGAGATGTATTATACCTTTGAAGGAATTTCTGAAAAAAGATGAATTAAAAGAAATCAGCTCCTGGAACGATAATTAAAATGAATGAATGTCAAACTTTTAGAAGGATTTATAAAGTTGGCTTATTCAACCAAGATTAAAATATTTTTTCTTTCCTAGCATATTTTAATGGTTGTTTTTTTTAACTAGGACTGAATGAGGCTTTAAATTTTTGTTTATATACAAAATATGGTAAGAATATATTTTTCTTGTATTTTTAGAGAAAGTGATAAGGTGTGGTATCAAAAGTGAAGGAAAGTGTTAAACTTCCAAAAGAGTTTCTAAGAAGAAATAAGGAGATGATAGGAAATTAATTTGTGGGACCTTATTTGATGGAATTAAATTGTTTCTGATAGCTGTTAATGGAAACTTCTGATTAACTTTGAATGATAAAGCTCTGAATACCGTATTTTCCGGTGTATAAGATGACTCGGCGTATAAGACGACCCCCGACTTTTGAGAAGATTTTCAAGATTTTTCATCTTATACGCCGGAAAATACTTACATGCCAGTTGCCAAGTGTCTGACCCAAGCCCGATTCAGCCCCGTCTGATGCAGATGGTGCAAAGCCTCCCTTTTGAAGCCCAAAGGGGCTTTTCCTTCCACCCACCCATTTGAGAGCACATTTGCAGACGGAGCAGCCGCGCGTCTGGAGCCAAGCCCCGCCCAGGAGGCAGTCAGCCAGGTGGGCTCGGAAGATGCGCTGGAGAGCTGGGCTTGGGGCGGCCATGCCGAGGCCGGCTGCATGGTCTGCGGGCGAGAGGGGCGCCAGGCCCGCCAGAAGTCCCCGAAAGTTCCTAGAACGGCCTGGCAGCGGGCGGGGGCTCCCTCCCCAACCCGCCGGGGAGCGTCTCCCAAAGCGCAGCGTCTGGTGGCCGGGAGTTCGTCGGCCTGGTCGCTGGCGAGCTGGCCTGCGGCTGCGGCCGGGACCCAGGAACCGGTAGCAGGGTGCGGGTGGGGGAAGGAAAGCCGGGCGCAGGCTTCTGCAGCTGGTTGCGAGTACGGATGCGAGCGTCTGCCGGATCGCCGGTGAGTGGTCTCGAGGCCCCGCTGAATGTCGGGCCTGCCGGGCCCAACATGCCGCCCCCTCTACCCAGGGTCCTCCTGCAGGGGTAGAAGACAACTGCCGGGAGAGATAGCGGGTAGCAGGGTGCGCTCTGCTTATGCTCAGATGCCGCTTGGGTGAGGGGGAGGGGCTTCCTGCCGCTCCCGGGATCTGGCATTTGCAAGGGGGAGGGGAAGGGGCTTAGAGGCTCTTGGGGGTGGGAAGGGAGAGTCACGTTGGAGGGGGGACTAGACTAAGGAGGCTTGAAGTTGCTTTGCATGAATGGGTACGCTCGATTGATTTATGTACTATTTTCCGGCGTATAAGACGACTGGGCGTATAAGACGACCCCCCAACTTTTGAGAAGATTTTCATGGGTTTAAAAAGTCGTCTTATACGCCGGAAAATATGGTACTTCTTTATAAGACATAGGAAGATTTTTTGTATTTTTGGAGGAAAAAGATGTTACCGTGTAAAGTGAAAGTATGAAATTTAAATTTCTATTTTGTTATGTGTATATGTATATGTACAGATGTGAAAAAGAAAGTACACCCACTTTAAGTTCTATGGTTTTATTTATCAGGACATAGTAAAAATCATCTGGTCCTTAATAGTTATTAAAAGTAGGTAAATACAACCTGGGATGAACAATAACACATGACATATTACACCATGGGTGTCAAACTCACCGCGTCACATGACATGTCGCGACGTATCGTGACTTTTTCGCATTGCTGGAGCTGGGGTGGGCGTGGCCTCCACATGATGCAACCGGCCTGAGGGCTGGCAGTTTGACACCCCTGTATTACACCATGTCATTTATTTTTCAAAAAGAAAGCCAAAATGGGAAGCCGTGTGTGAAAAACTAAGTACACCTTATGATTGTAGAATCACCTATAGCAGTAATCACTTGAAGTAATCATTTTCTGTATGGCTGTATCAGTGTCTCACATCGTTGTGTAGAATTTTGGCCCACTCTTCTTTACAATATTGCTTTAGTTCATTGAGATTTGTGGGCATTTGTTTATGGATAGCTCTCTTGAGGTTCCACCACAGCATTTCAATCAGGTTGCAGTCTGGACTTTGGGCCATTGCAACACCTTGATTCTTTCTTTTCAGATTCTGTTGTACATTTGTTGGTATGCTTGGGATCATTGTCCTGTTGCATGACTGTCAGCCAAGTTTTAGTGCTTGGACAGATGGCCCCACATTTGACTCTAGAACACTTTGATATACAGAGGAATTAATGGTCGACTCAAAGACTGCAAGGTGTCCAGGTCCTGTGGCTGCAAAACAAGCCCCAATCATCACCCCTTCACCACCATGCTTCACGGTTGGTATGAGATGTTTGTGCTGATATGCTGTGGTTGGTTTTTGCCAAACATGGCAGTGTGCATTATGGCCAAACATCTTTGCTTTGGCCTCATCTGTCTAAAGGACATCATTCCAAAAGTCTTGTGATTTGTTCAGATGCAGCTAAATCCTTGCTTACATGTTCTTTTTAAGAGAGAAGAGGCTTTCTCCTGGCACCCTTGCAAACAAACCATACTTGTTCTGACTTTTTCAATTTGTACTGTCATGAACTTTAAAATTTAACATGCCGAGGCCTGTAGTGCCTGAGATGTAACACTTGGATTTTTTGCAGTTTCTTTGAGCATTACATGGTCTGACCTTGGGGTGAATTTGCTGGGATGCCCACTCTTAGACAGATTGGCAACAGTCTTGAATGTTTTCTGCTTGTGAATAATCTTCCTCACTGTAGAATGAAGGACTTTAAATTGTTTGGAAATGGGCTTATTCCCAGATTGATGGGCAGCATTTGCTTCTCTAAGATCATTGCTGATGTCTTTCCTCTTTGGCCTTGTGTTAATACACACCTCAATGCTGGAGACCAGCAAACTCCTAAAACTAGAGGTAGTCACAGTTGCTGATGATCAATTGATCAGGGCACTTGAAATCATCTACTATATATATACTCTTCATATATAGATGACACCAGTAAGAGTATATGTAGTTTTCCCACATGTGGCTGCTCCATTTTGGCTTTCTTTTTGTAAAATAAATGATGACATGTTAGTCATCACTTATAAAGCCCATCATGTCATATGGGCTGGTTTTTTTAAGGGACCACCTGTCTCCAGTTGCTCTTGTCCATCTCACTCTCTTTGCCTGTTCTTGTGGAATGTAAGAGTTTTGCTCCTTCCTCCTATTTTCCCCACAACAGCAACCCTGTGAGGTGTGTTGGGCTGAGAGAGAATGACTGGCCCAAGGTCACCCAGCTGGTTTCCATACCCAAAATGGGACTAGAACTCAGACTTCTGTTTTCTAGCCCACCACCCGACTGGCTCTGAGTTCCTTGCTGTGGCTCTATCCAGTCAGCTGCCTAGGGCACCTGCTGCACTCAGCTTAAAGTTGCTACCAGGTAGGCCCTGGAACTGAAGACCATTTTTTTCCTCCCAAGGAGGTATGCGGGAGAGAAAGAGGAAAGCAAGTATTGAATTTACAGCTATGGTTTCAATAATACTGAAGCCCTTCATGAAGCTTGGCACTAACTGCAGCAAACAATTATTTTTCCTACTCATTCAACTGCTGGATATGCACACGATAAATCACAATCCAAACAAGATTGAGGAAGTCCAAATTGGCTCCTTTCATGTAACATATTAAGGCACAAACTATGGTTTACACAACAGTTGGATTCACACAGCAGGCAAAAATCAAACAAATCACATTATGACTGAGATATGTGCATGGATTATGATCTCCTAATTATAAGCTGTTTCTTTTTCTTACGTGCTCATTGTACAAATGCCTTATACAAAAGCAGGCATATACATAGAATGAAGGCTATTGCTAAGCACATTGGTTTGTGCTTAAATTGTAAGCCGCCCTGAGTCTTCGGAGAAGGGCGGGATATAAATGGGATTTTTAAAAAAGGCATTTAGAAGGGGAGCGGGTGACACTTCTAGTCAATCCACAAAGAATTACATAATGTGGTGGGCCGGGGAGACCACTATTTTGCATCTAGCAATTGTGGCACAGAGCTTTTAAACTCTTATGCCAATATCGCTTAAGATAACCTTTATTGTCACTTTTTTCTGTGAACTCACTGGCATAGGTTAAAAAATGAAGTTCCTCGTTTTATGCTGTTGCCCTACCCATATGGCAACATGCGGGAAAGAAAGAAAGGCAACAAACTGCTTGCTTAGCTCTGCAAAAAAAAAAACAACAACAACCCCAAAAAACCTATGTGTGTGTGAGAGAGGTAGAACTTATTCTGCTCCCGTTTTGCAGATTTTTCAAAAAACGAATACGTGGACAGCACAATCCAGCAACAGGTCGGGCGGAGGCGCAACTCGTCAGGGTCACAGGAGGAAAAGCCCTTCGCGTCCTCTGGAAAGAGAGAAGCGAACCCCTTTTTTTTCTCCTTCCGCAGGAACTATCCTGGGAGCTGAGCCCAAAGGTGCGCTCCGTGGCGCCAAAGAAGGGGCCGGGTTACCCCCGAGGCCGGTCCTGGATGGGCAGGTCTCCCCCCCTCCTCACCCCCAAGCGGCGCTTTCCCGCCCCAGAGTGCCAAGAGGCCAAATTTCGCGATGCGCTCCCGGACCTTCTGCGAGGAGACAGCGCGTGGGCGAGTCCCTCCGGCGCCTTGAGGTGTGTGCGTGTTTGTTCTGTGCGTACGTATGTTGAGGCCGAGAAGGAGGAGACGCCTTGGCCAAGCTTTTCCCGCCTCCCTTCGCAGCCGAAGCTGCTCGGAAGGCAGCCGCCGCGGCCTGTCCCTTTAAGGTACTTCGACGCTGCCCGCCGTCCGGCCCTGTGCGAAGGCAGCCAAGCGGGGCCGCCGCCAAAGAAAAAAAAAAGGGCTCGACTCTCATCGTCCCGGTCCGCTCCGCAAGCTGGAGCCGGGTGGCGGCGGCGGGGGGGGGGGCGCGGCTCTGCCGGGCGAGGGAAGGAGGCGGTGGTCGGGGAAGAAGCGGGGAGTGAGTAAGGGGCCTCTGAAGGAGGAAAACGGGGCTGAGGTAAAGGAGCCGAGCCGGCGAAGGGTGAGACCGCAGTGGAAACACGCGGGAGCAAGCGAGGGGGGGGGTTGTCGGGGGGGTGTCGGAGGTTTCTCTGTAGAAGGTAGGAGGTGGGCGCGCACGGGCTGATCTCCGCGGCTTCTTTTGTAGGGTCTGGAGCTAGTGGGAGCTTCTGTTTTAGAAAGCGGCGTCGGTTGCGCCCCTTGCGCAGAAGCGAACTTTTCTTTGAAGCCTGGATGGCCGAGTGCTGCTCCATCTCTCCAGTTGTCCTTTGTATTCCCTGACGCCGCCGCCGCCGCCGCCTTTTGCTGGTCCACGCTAAGCAACTGGAGTTTACTTGAGGAGCCTCGCTCTGCTGCCTTTCCATGCCCCCCCCTCGCCCGTTACGTTCTCATTCTGCCCCGAGTTAGCTCGACCCGAGTTAGCCAGGCGAAGCAGACGCGCGGGTGGGGAGGGGAGAGCTTTTTTCTTTTGGCTCGGGATTGTATCTTGGCCGCCGCGTTGGAGGTTTCGTTAAAAGTCCTTTTTTTGAAAAGTGCCTGCAAGAGTTGGGGGCTCACTCGTTTGAGAAAATTTGCCTTTGCCAACTACGGGGAGGGCTCGACTGACGATTTACTTGAGTAAGGTAAAACGGTTTAAAGTGGAATTCAAGTAGAAAAGAGAATAAATACGGTGTGGGTGAACAGGTGTGAATGACTTTCAAACAGCTTTGTTTGCTCTAAAAATGTCTCTGTATACATTTTTTATTATTATTGTCCAGCATAAAAACTTTGAAATCTAGAATCAAATACATGTTCATCTGTCCTTTTTGGTAATAATACATTTTTAATTGTGAAAGCTCATTTTTTTTTCAATGGATAGACTGGTTTACCTGTCGGGAAGAAGGACTGACAACGAAATTGTAAAAACTGGATTCAATCCGACAGGTTTCTGTTGGCTAAAATTTTCAAAGGCTTATCATATAGTTTTCAGATTCTTTCTCCAAAACCAATTTTCCAGTAAACAATCTAAAATTACTGTTCAGATTCTCCTTATTTTGTAACTCTTAAGGTCGTGTTCAGTATATAAAGAACATGCCGTAATTCAAAAAAGAATCCTAGAGATGTTTGTCGTGTCAGGTTTTTTCAAGTTGCTCTGCTAAAGTTCAGGTGTATCTAGTGAAAAGGTGTTAGACCTTGTTCTACAGAAAGGAGACCCCCGTCCCCATCTTTTGTTTGCTTCTTTTTGTTTTGCTGTTTCTCAGCTATATTGTTAAAAGAGTGATAGGGAGATAGTAAGTAGATTTGAGTATGTAATATAACTAACTAGAAGCAGAGATGCAGAGATTAAGTCACCCAGTATATTCTTTGTCGGTATAATATTCTGTTGATTAATGTATGGCACCAATCCAATTTCTTCTTCAGAAGCTTTGTTTGTAAAGTAATACTTCTATATAGCTGGAATTCAAATGAGGTTATGTTAAGACACGTTCTCATTTATCCATCAGAAAGAATTCTACATTAGTTCTAGTAGGCCTCCTTTTCCTGTTCCTTCTGTTATTCCATGAAATAAATATGTTGCAAATAAATACCACAATGGGGTTGTAACTAAAATAATTATATATATTAGCGGTTGAAGGGTCATGCTTTACATAACTTTGAAGTCAATGGAAAAATAATTGTCTTGACTTATAATTACATGAGAATTCTTTTACCAAACAAGCTGCTGATCAGAGCATTAAAAAAACCTAATGGGAAACAAAAACAAACTGCCTTTGAGAATTATGGGATAAGAATGAAAGAAGCTTAATATTGTGCTCAGAAAATGTGGGCTTTTCATACAACTTTTTATTTCAATACAGTTGGAACATTTTTAGAAATCTCCCTCCTGAACGAAAGATGAAGTTGTGGTACTCCCCGGGGTTCCTTATAATCGGTTTCCTGTACTTCTGGATCCCATCGTCCATGTGCTGCAACAAAGCCCTCTGTGCTAGCGATGTCAGCAAATGCCTAATACAGGTATGAGATATGCTTATGCTTGATAAGAATCCAGACATTTTTCTGTAATAATAATTTTGAAAGAAGTGAAATAAAAATTATTTTGAAGAGAAAACTTATTGAAGAATGTGGAAATGTTTTTTTTTGTATTTTCATTCCATTAATCCATGAAGAAATATACAAATGCTTATTAGCATCATCTTATAAATGATAAGATTAGAATTTTGAAATTAATCAGTAAAACTGATTAATGAGGTGATTTGTTTAGGTAATAAAGTTCTGATCTACTGAGACTTAGGTTCTTGGCCAGACAGTGAATCGATAAAAAGCAAAGAATACTATAAGGAAAGTATATAGGGCATATACAATCAAGTATTGTTCAAAAACTGTTCAGACACTTAAAATGATAGAAATGCATAGAAGGAGAAGTTTTGTCTTGCGCTGAGGAGATATTTATGTGGGTATCATTCATGCTTCCCTCAAACATAAGTGGGACATTACAGGTGAAACATTTCACTTGGAGGAAGCACCTGGAAGAAGATGGTTGAAGATGTCTGAAAGCCCTATCACCCTATCCTCCTCCATAATGGAGGAGGCATTCCTTGAAATACTAAATTACAAACTAAAAGATCACTTTGTTTTATCCAGTGTTACTTTGTTTTCATGCTGCACGGGTTTGTCCATGAATTGTAAGTGACTACCTATTTCTCATTTAAACACATCGTAAAACTGGATCTCTGGAACAAAACTTAAAATTGATGTGGAAAACCGTATGTGACAGAGTAGATACAGGAAAAATATATTGATCGAACAAATGTAAAAACAATGACTTGATGATTTTTCTTAATATAGGGCAGGGGTGTCAAAAAAAGTCAATTTCATTGAGGGCCGCATCAGCATTGCAGTTGCCTTCAAGGAGCCGGGTGGGCGTGGCCTACTGGGTGGGCATGGCTAGAGTGCGTATGGCCTACTGGGTGGGCATGGCCAGCTCTACATCGTACTCATGAAGGGTGCCTATGGGGACCTGGGCAGGAGTGGGACAGATCTGAGGGTCTCTGGCAGAAGGAGGGTCTCTGGGCCAGGGCTAAGGCAGTGGGGGCCGTTCCCTCACTGTTTCCAGGATGGCTTCGTGGGCCACATGAAACCACTTCGCGGGCCGGATCTGGCCCCCGGGCCTTGTGTTTGACATGCCTGATATAGGGCTATAAAAATTTACCATTCCATCAAAATTAGAATATTCTGTTTGATTGTAATTAATATTATAAGACATGTTGCTATTATTGTAATTAACTTGGACTTAATTTTTGGAATTTGTTTTATCTACTCATAATTTTTTATATTATTGATGGAGATCAGGCTTATTTATATATACTCTGTGAAAGAAGCATTATATTGTGACCAGAAATGAATATATTTTCTTTATGTAAAGCAATACATACTTTTTGTTTTTTTAGTTTTTAGTTTTTTTGAAGAACATTTAGAACTAAATAACATTAGGGAAAACTGATGGATAACTAAAGCTCTGTGGCTCATTGAATATGGAAAAAGTTACATTTTTATATGAAATAAATGAAATAAGCAACCCACTTTGGTGTTATTTGTTCACTTCAATGCCTCTCTATATCAGGCATGTCAAACTCGCGATGTCATGTGACGTCGCGCGACGTAGCAGAACTTTTTCCCCATTGCTGGCAATGGGGTGCGCGCTGTTTTGGTGTGGCGCATCTGGCCCATGGGCCGGCAGTTTGACATGTCTGCTCTATATAGTATATTAGTAGGATCCCCATGGAAGCTGTGGTAACATTTGTTGGCAAAGATATGCAAAAATACAGAAATCCAAAAGAAGTCAAATCCTTTTTTTTCAGAACTATGTGATACATTTTCTTTGTGTTATGTTTGGGAAGTAACTCTAAAGATAGTATTGGGTATTTCATGTTTACTAAAGCATGTATACAATGCTTGCTGGTTTAATTCGACTAAATTTATAGCCTTTTCCTACAATCGAGTACAGAATTTAAGTGTCCATGCACTGATATTGAAATATTGCTCCTGGTTGTAGAATTCTTGTTACTGGAACATACTCATCATCTCTGTGGCTAGATCGTCACTTAGAAAAAGAAGTCAAAGCAAAAAATATCTCTGTAGGAAATGTGATGAATGACAGATAGCTTTGAAGCATGCAGTAAATAAAATGGCCAGTTTTCCCAGTAACGTATGACCAGAATTGTAAAATCAAAAATGGATTGGAAAGAAATCTAAAAATATATTTTCAAAAGAGATGAATAGTAATAGGATGGCAAACATGAGTCAGCAAGGGCAAATGTTCCAAAATGTGGCAAAAATCATCAGGAAGCAGAAGGTAAATATTATAATTTATCATGGTAGTTGCATATTACCATCCCAATTTACTTTTGTTTTTGTTATTTTCCTGGCAACATGGATGCTTCTGAATAAAGCACTAAGCTACAACCATTTTTTAAAAAAACCCATCTTTATTATTTTTATGAATAACTCAAGGTGGCAGACATACCTAATACTCCTTCCTCCTTCTGTTTTCTACACAATAACAAACCCTGTAAGGTGAGTTGGGCTGAGAGAGAGTGACTGGCCCAAAGTCATCCACCCAGCTTTTATGCCCAAAGTGCAATTAGAACTCACAGCCTCCTGGTTTCTAGCCTGTACCTTAACCACTAGACCAAACCCTGCTCTTTATATCTTTGTATTTGCTTTAAACCTTTTATTTGCTTTCTAAAAATTCTTAGAACCACCTCTTGTAAATACAAATGAAGAGGGTAGTGGACAGTCTGTTTTTTCAAGAGCCAGGTTTCATTTAACCTAAATAAAGAATCGTCAGTATGGGCTTTGATGCTAGTGGATGCCAAGGGAAGTTTCTGCAGGCATACTGGGACTCAGAGTCATCTCATTACCTACCTTTGAATGATGCAATAATTGTCCTGGACCTGGAATAATAACCCCTGAACTGCAGCAGCTTGGTAAATGGATGAATTAGTAGAAATAACTCCAATTCATCAACATGCATACCATACCCTATTTCTAATACATACTTGAGGCTTATTTCTTGGCTGTTTTGTATATTTGTTTTAAGTAAATGTTAAACCACAAAGGTTTTGTTACTAAGCTCAAAAGTTTGTATTTTCCTTTTTTTTAATATTATGAAAACAATTCAATGTACTTCGCTTAGTATTTTTTAACCTTGAGCATCAGTTATATAATTGTAACTATTCAATTATAGACATCATCTTTTTTGAAACTATACCTCTATTTTAAATTAAAAGGAAAAGGGGAAAATATTTTCAAGAATATGAAATTTTACTGTAGTATTTAACATCAATAAGACTTCATTGTAAATATCTTCAGGATTTTTAGAGGGAGAACTGGTATATACATTTTAAATCTATGCATACTTACACGATCAATTATGCCTAATTTGATGGTGATAATAACAACAACAACAACATTGACAGATTGTACCTGCCAAGAAGAATAGGGGGCAGAGGGCTACTGCAAATCCACCAAACTGTAGAAGAAGAAAAACGAAGTTTGAATGTCTGTGTGAATCAAAGTACAGAAAAATTGCTGCAGGCTGTGAAAACAGAGCATTATAAAAATAACAGAAACAAAGGCAGAATATAAGGAAAAACGGCTGGATGATAGATTAAATAGATGTAAAACCAAAGCTTTGCATGGACAACATTTGAAAAACATTGAAGGAAAATGTGATAACAACTTGAAATGGGCATGGCTTAAGATGGGAACCATCAAGAAAGAAACAGAAGGCTTAATACTGGCTGCTCAAGAACAAGCACTACAAACTAATGCCATGAAAGCAAAGATACAAAAATCTAACAATCCAAATTGCCGACTTTGCAACAACAAAGCTGAAACTGTTTCACATTTAATATGTGAGTGCAGCAAAATCGTGCAAACTTATTACAAAGCTAGACAAACTACTGGGCATTGTGTAAAAAATACAACTTGCCTGTGTCCGAAAAGCCGTGGGAACATAGGGTGGAAAAAGTTGTCGAGAATGAGAGGGTGAAGATCTTGTGGGACTTCTGAATACAGACAGATCGCCATTTGGAACACAACACGCCAGATATCACAGTTGTAGAGAACCAAAGCGTACAGCTGATTGATATCGCTGTACTAGGAGATGCCAGAGTCGAAGAAAAAGAACAGGAAAAAATTATGAAATACCGCAACCTGGCTATCGAAACTGCATGATTATGGATAAAACGCATAACAGTGATACCCATTGTCATTGGGGCAGTGGGAACTATGTCCAAAAACTTTACAAAACACATCAAGAAATTGCAACTTCCTGCAATAACTCCAGGAAAGCTACAAAAAACTGCGCTACTTGGAACATCTTACATTTTAGGAGATACCTGGTTGATACCTGGCATGCTGGCAGCAGCCCGTGTCAACCATTAGTGCCAGTCAATTTGAGTGTTCAGTTGACTGAGTTTCATGTTTTATGAATAATAATAATAATAATAATAATAATAATAATAATAATAATAATAATAATAATAATAATAATAAAAAACAAGAACATTGAAAGAGACCTTGGAGGTCACCTAGTTCAATCCCTGCTCAGGCACGAAACCATACCATTGCAGACAAATGGCTGTCCAGTGTCTTCTTAAAAACTTCCAGTGTTGGAACATTCACTGTTTCTGGAGGCAGGTTGTTCCACTGATTAATTGTTCGAACTGTCAGGAAATTTCTCCTTAGTTCTCTCTTTGGCTATTTTCCATCTGTTGCTTCTTGTCCTGCCTTCAGGTGCTTGGATAATAGCTTGACTCCCTCATCCATGTGGCAGCCCCTGAGATATTGGAATACTGCTATCATGTCACCCCTCATCCTTCTCTTCATTAAACTGGACATATAACTGTTCCTTATATGTTTTAGCCTCCAGTCCCCTAATCATCTTTGTTGGTCTTCTCTGTACTGTTTGTAGAGTCTCAACATCTTTTTTACATTGTGGTGACCATATGTTGAAGAGGCACAAATACTTCATGTATGATTAAATATACTTATTAATAGTTCTGTGAGAAATTCTTCTCTTATCAAGATAACAAATTGAATAATTTATTTTTAGAAACTTTTTAACTTTTTTCCCTACTGAACAATTTTGTAATTTTCATAATTTAATTTAATAATGAGCATTTGTTTTAAAAAAAACTAAACAAAAAAACATTTTTGGTGCATTTCATGGTTCATTGACAATTTTAAAAAATTCATGTATTGATAAAACACATTAATTTAATTTATAAATACATTATAAGGGATTATCCCTAAATTAACATTCTTTATCTGAAAAAATTGTATATAAAAGCCCTGCTTAAATATTCAAGTTTTGATGAATTCTGTGTAAGCTAAATTACCCTCTCAGATAAAAGTAATTAGTTTTTAGAAGACATTTGTTTTCCATAAGAGCTTGTATTGAAGAGAGGGGAAGAACAGAGGGAGAATAAGCTGTTATTAATCAATTTCATGTGAAAAGAAGAGATTGTGTGAACTGTACTCCATTTTACAGAATGCAGGGAATGGTCAACATAAATATTTATTTTATCAGCTGTGCAACAGATGTGAATGAAGTTAACAATCTTGTATTGAAACATACTTGATTTGTTTTGTCTTGCTGGATAGTTCTCTTTAAATCTTGTTCAGATAGGATTTCAAGAAAGTATCATAAACTTTCAACAATCTCTTTAACCCAGGGGTCTCCAACCTATTGGGCACCAGAGACAGGTTCTGTGGAGAAAGGTTTTTCCACGGACTGGAGAGTGCGTGGTTTTGTGTGCTGCTTGCATCCCATGGATGGGGCTTTGCTTGTTCGTGCGGACCAGTTGCTGGCATGCCATGGTCCGGTACCAGGGGTTGGGGACCGCTGCTTTAACCTATTTAACTCGTGAAAAAATTGAGTTGTAAGTTAAGAAAAAAAATCTCTAAACTGTAACAACATAAGTAAATATATTGTTTCTAGCAGATCATATTGAAATTTCCAGCAAACAAATTATAGGATTCACCCATGATATGATATATGCTTTTGGCTTAATATGTAATAATAATAATGATGATGATGATGATGATGATAAAGTTGGAAGGGATCTTGAAGGTCATCTAGTCCAACCCCCTGCTCAGGCAGGAAACCCTATACCATTTCGGACAAATGGCTGTCCAGTCTCTTCTTAAAAACTTACAGTGTTGGAGCATTCACAGCTTCTGGAGGCAGGTTGTTCCACTGGTTAATTGTTCTAACTGTCAGGAAGTTTCTCCTTAGTTCTAGGTTGCTTCTCTGCTTGATTAGTTTCCACCCATTGCTTTTTGTCCTGCCTTTGGGTGCTTTGGAGAATAGCTTGAGTCCCTCTTTGTGGCAGCCCCTGAGATATTGGAACACTGCTATCATGTCCCTGCTTGTCCTTCTCTTCGTTAAACTAGACCAGGGGTCAGGAACCTGAAACAGTGAAAGAGCCACTCGGAACCGGTTCCCTCACAAAAGGAAAAACTGGGAGCCGCAAAAAAATGTGTGCACATGCGCATACATGTGCACATGCGCAGAACAGGGTTTGACTGAAGAGTGGAGCCAAGACGAGATATGCACCTACCCTGCATATTTGAATTGATTGGTTGAACTTTTTTAGTCCCACTTTTTTTTTTTTTTTTGGACTGCACATGGCAGAGGACTGGGAGCCGCAGGAGTTGCTTCTCTCCTTGATTAGTTTCCATCCATTGCTTCTTGTCCTGCCTTTGGGCGCTTTGGAGAATAGCTTGAGTCCCTCCTCTTTGTGACAGCCCCTGAGATATTGGAACACTGCTATCATGTCCCCCCTCATCCTTCTCTTCATTAAACTAGACATACCCAATTCCAGCAGCCGTTCCTTATATGTTTTAGTCTCCAGTCCCCTAATCATCTTTGTTGCTCTTCTCTGTACTCTTTCTAGAGTCTCAACATCTTTTTTACATCGTGGTGACCAAAACTGGATGTGGTATTCCAAGTGTGGCCTTACCAAGGCATTGTAAAGTGGTATTAGTAATGCAGCCTAGCACTGTGTTGGCTTTTTTGGCAGCTGCAACACACTGCTGGCTCATATTTAAGTGATTGTCCACTAGGACTCCAAGATCCCTACTACTATTGAGCAAGGTACCCCCTATATTATACCTGTACATTTGGTTTTTCTTGCCTAAATGTAGAGCCTTACTTTTTTCACCATTGTATTTCATTTTGTTAGATAGCGCCCAGTGTTCAAGACTGTCCAGATCCTTCTGTATCTTAAGCCTGTCTTCTGAAGTCTTGTCTGTTCCTGCCAGCTTGGTGTCGTCTGCAAATTCAATGAGTTCCCCATTTTTCCCTTCGTCCAAATCATTGATGAAGATGTTGAAGAGCACTGGGCCCAGAACAGAGCCCTGAGACACCCCACTACATACTTCCTTCTGTGTAGATGCGGTTCCATTGAGGACCACATGCTGAGTATGGCCAGTCAGCCAGCTACGAATCCATCTGGTGGTGATTCTGTCTAACCCACATTTTTCTATCTTATCAAGAAAAAGGTTGTGATCTACTTTGTCAAATGCCTTACTGAGGTCCACGTAAATTATATCCACAGCATTCCTCTGATTTTGTCACTTGGTCAAAGAATGCAATAAGATTTGTCTGGCATGATCTGTTTTTGACAAACCCATGTTGGCTTTTAGTAATGAATTTGTTTGCCTCTAGGTGCTCGCTGATTTGTTGTTTGATTATTTTTTCCAGAATCTTCCCAGGTATTGAGGTCAGCCTGATAGGTCTGCAATTTCCTGGATCCATTTTTTTCGTTTTTTGAAGATGTACATCAGCTCTTTTCCAATCCTCTGGTATTTCCCCAGTGCTCCAGGATCTTTGAAAAATATAGTTCAGTGGTTCTGAGATCACATCTGCCAGTTCCTTGAGAACCTTGAGATGTAATTCATCTGGTCCTGGTGGCTTGCTTCATAATAAAGTGATCAAAATAATCCATGGGTTAACCCATTGTATGAATCCATCTATCATTCAAGACTTGTGGAAGCAAAGTTTACTTAGCACAATTTACTTCCCAATCACTATTTAAGATGGTAATTTTAAATAAATAATTTCCAACACAATGAAGTGTTGCTTTTGTTGACTAGATGGAATTAATGTTCATTATATTTTTTCCAATTTGTTTTCCAAGGCACTGAAATGAAGGTAACTTGGGCTTTTGGAGACTGTACATCCAAAGGCTGGACTAAATTTATAAAGGATCATGGAGGGAAGTGGGAAGTTTATGCATTCAGCCAGGACAGGGGCTTACTTCTGCACCTTTTGATGGTAGGAAACTTCCCATGATTTCCTCATGGAGAGGTTGATTATTTAAGAACCATAAATACAAATCATAATCTTTCATTGACACTGCATATGCAGAAGGACATAATATCATGTGATACATTTTTGTCTGTCTGTCTAACCTTTCTTCTGTCTCTCTCTCTCTCTCTGTGTGTGTGTCTCATTATCCAGGAGCTGTGTCAGTGCCGACCTGGTGAAGGAAACTGTTCTTGCTGTAAGGAGTGCATGCTTTGTCTAGGCACACTTTGGGATGAATGCTGTGACTGTGTTGGTGAGTTTATTTTTTTCCCCACCTATACCAAAAACAGCTACTTTCAGTAGTAATTTTCAATTATTTAGCATTTTTTAAAGTTTATGCCCAAAGTAGCAGCTGGTATAATAATGGGTATTTTATATTTAATTCAGTGTATACATGAGGTTAAGATTAACTATTTGTTAAGGAGGAAGTTGTTCACGAAATAACTCTTGGTGCTTTAAACCAAAATTCATGAAATGTGTACCTCATCCTGTATTGGAGGAAGAAACTTTTATTAGGATTGAGAAAAGATAGTGCATGCTGCAAATCTTTCTGAAAAACATCGTTTTGACCAGTTGTTTTCAAAGTTGGAAAAATTGTGGTTCAAGACATGCAACCCGCTAGATTAGACTAAAATGGGCTTGTGTGGTTTGTGAGTCAGCATGTAAGGAGCCAGTCATTGTATGTTGAATGTTGTTTCAATAATGCAAAAATCTAAAACTTTGTTTTGAAATTTTAACTTAATTTGAAACTTTTTATTTGTTTGAATGTACTATGCAGACAGAGGAATTAATGTTTAGTTAACCCAACCATAACTTGTGTGACATCCCCCCAGCTATCATTATAGTCAGAAGTGCTTAATGCATCTTTCTTCAGTTTTTCATTGCTATTAAATGTTCATGAATGGCACATGCTCACCTATCTGCTTATGGGAATATGCCCATAGCAGTGGGCAGAACAAAGTTGAGGATTTATTAATGTCAATTGATGAGAAGAAACCTCAGCTTGGTACTTTCAGCAGATATTAAATGCTAAATTCCCAACTGTAATGAATTACGTTGAGGCCTTAAGGAAAGCTGAGTCTTCATTTTCTAATGTTGTTTTGGGGAAAGATGATCCATTCCACATATTTTATGGCTGCATCATACTGTGATAGTGTTGATCTGCTGGATGTTGCGAAGGAGCTTATTGTTGCTGCAATCTGCCAAGCCAATCTGAGAGTGAATTGTTTGTTTTATGAAGACTTACTGAGATAGAGTTAGGATTCATCACAAGCTAGATTTGTTTGAAAAGAGAACGAGAAGTCTCTGTTTTTAGGAGTCTGGAGGCCAGTTCATAAATTATGGGAGACCTTAGGTTGCTGTTTCCTATAATTTGAATTATATGCCACTGCATTATCAGTAAAAAGGAGCTATAGAATATAGGAAATTCTTATAATTATTTACTACAAAAAACCCAGCAGCTCCCTAGGAAAGTAATGGACAACACTGTGGAAAAATGTGCTAGCCACCCACTGCTGTGAGTTTTAATTGATGTTACTGTAGGGATTTGGCTGGAGTGAATTATCCTGTTCCAATAATTAAGTGAAATTCTGCTTGGAAGAATTGTTGGATAAGAAAGCTTCCTTTCTTGTAAGGAAGCCAAAGCTTCCCAGTCAAAGAATGGAAGGTGCAAAAAAAGTAGTGCCAGGATTAAACTCCAGTGAGGAATTAAAGGGGGTTGATAGAGGGCAGTCAACTGCACATTAAGCTACTTATGCAGTAACCAATTCTTATCTAGCCTCACTGTCTCAACTGCTAGTGTAGATTCTTCTGAAACTCAAGCAGGGAGCTTTATGTGTCACTGCTGATTTATAATTTCATTTTCAGTAGATATGAACGCAACATTTAGTGTACTTCCCCTTACTTCAGAGTTACAACACAAACTATATTGTGTCATATCCAACACTATTATTTTAGATATCGTTACATTTCTGAGTGCTAGATTTACCCAGGTGTTAATTGTTCTGGCCAACTGTCTCTAAGGACAAGGAATTCTTTTTCTATTCATCTATATTGTCCTATTTTTAAAAAATGCAAAATTGCAGTTCTGAGCCGTCATCGAAAAACAGATTACACATTTATGAACATCAACAAAGTAAAGCTGGTCCAGGTGTACAATTGTGTTCTGCTGTACAAAAATAGAAAAAGGAAAAATATACAACAATGCTGTAGCTATGATTAGCTAAGGACACAATAGAGAACAAGGGATCAGGTGCTTGAATTGCCTCTGACAAATTTTGTATTTGTACTACTTAATGTTTGTACTAAAGTTCATTCAGGGGTGATTATGCTATTTGAATTTTATATTGCTGCTTACATGTTACTAAAGGATATGTGGGAAACCATAGCAAACTGAAGACACATGTTCTTAAGATCTCTTTGAGGAAGAAAACTGAAAAGAAATTACTGTAGATCATGCCCTAATTAAAAAGAAAAAGCAGCTATGAGCACAAACACTATATAACAGGGGTGTCAAACTGCCAGCCCACGAGCCGGATGCATCATAGCGAAACCACGCCTACCCCATTGCTGGCAATGACAAAAAAGTCACGAGATGTCGTGACACGTCACATGACATTGCGAGTTTGACACCTCCTGCTACTGTATATAACGTCAATACTTTTCTATATAATGTTCAGTGTTTCCTTGCAAACATAGTAGACCGTTAGAGAGGCATAATGCAACAAAAACAAAAATATATTTGAACTACATATATAGGTAGTCCTTGAATTACAGTCATTTGTTTAGTGACCATTCAAATTTACAGTGTCACTGAAAAATGTGAGCAAACAAACGTTCCTCGCACTTAAACCACCATCACAGCATCCCCACAATCAGGTGATCAAAATTTGGGCACTTGGCAACCAACATCTATTTATGACAGTTGCAGTGGAGTCAATGGGGGAAGCCAGATTTGCTTAGTTGACCACATGATTTACTTAACTGCAGTGATTCACTTAACCACTATGGCAAAATCATAAAATTGGGCATGAAACACTTAACAACCCCTTGCTTAACAACTGAAATCTTGGTCTCAATTGTGGACATAAGTTGAGGACTACCTTTAAGTGTTTCCCTTTCATATATTGCTAAAATACAATGCTAAACATTTACACATGGTGTAAATTAAATAGTCCATTGTATAACATATGTTACAGCTAGAACAGATTGTTAGATATGTACTAATATTTGTGTAGATACTATCAACAGGCATCTACAAAGTATTTTTCCACTTTAGTTCTTGAAATAATTACTTAAGATGTTCTCTTGAAACTTTATTTTAGTGGAAGGATTGTATTTTTATAGTTAGCAGAATGCATTAAGGATTGTATTGAGTACTTCAGAAATCAAATGCAGCAAAACAGTTTTTCAGACTAATTTCATATTTAATTATTTTTAAATTGTGGTAAAAGTCAATTCATATGCCTTGCTGTCTTCAGGGAAGAGTAAGATTCTGGTGCACTAGCTCATTATTGGTGAATTAACATATTCTTTTTAAAATATGCAACATAAGTTGTGAATGCAATAACTTCCGGGAATGTACTAACATGTCTGAAGATACGAATATGGCAAAGATTTATGGTCCCGATTTTATAAATCTGGTAAAAGGATTGCATTTATTGATTGAAGCAACATGTCTTGATTTGTAATCAAATAAAGTATTATATGAATAGTCTTAATACATTATGCTGTTAAATTCAAATATTATACTACTGGGCCTTAATGTGTGTGTGCATGTACATCCCCACTTGCGTGAGCAATGGGTAAGTGTGTGCATGTGCATTCCATTTGCATGAGCAGCTGCTGTGCATGCCCGCCGCTCGTGTGGAACCATTCCTCCCCCTGCCCTTGCCAGTCCACAAAGCCGAAGAGGTTGGGGAAGTCTGCTCTATGCCATCTCCATCATTTCCCATCCTTTTTTGGAGGGAGGAGATCAGATTACATTGATACTGTGGTATTGTTTGTTGCAATTACTGAGTTAAAAAGCATCTGGATGGAAGATCCAGATAGTTGTAGAAGATAAACAGGATTTATAATCCATGGTCTCTTCTTCTCCAGCCTAAATAGGATGAAAAGTTCTTTTGTTCGCACTGAAAGGCTCTTAATCTTCTAAAATGCAGTTTGTGGTATTTGTATTTTTGTGTATATTACCGTATATTGGGAAATTTTATGACAGGAATAAGAGAGTTTCTGCAGGTAGACCTCAACTTAACAACAATTTGTTTAGTGACCATTCAAAATTACAACAGAGATGAAAAAAGTAATTTATGACCATTTTTCACACTTATGACAATTGTGGCATCTCCATGGTCACGTGATCAGAATTCAGATACTTGGTAACCAACTCATATTTATGATGGTCATATGGTTTTTTGTGACCTTCTGACAAGCAAGATCAATAGGGAAGCCAGAATCACTTAACAACCAGGTTACTAACTTAACAACTGTATTGATTCACTTAAGAATTGTGGCAAAAAGATCATGAATTGGGCAAAACTCAGTTAACAATTGTCTTGCTTAGCCACAGAAATTTTGGGCTCAATTGTAATCGTAATTCGAGGACTACCTGATTTTTTTTAAAAAAAAGAAAACGCTTTTATAAATCCATGTTACAGCAAAATTTAATCTCAGAAGCAGTTTTTGTAAATGCCTATAAGGTTGTTAATATCAACTTTTCTAATGTTATTACTCATATTCTTATGGGCACCTGTTGTTGAACAACTTGTCAACTTGTCTACAGGTATGTGTAACCCTCGGAATTATAGTGACACACCTCCCACTTCGAAAAGTACCGTGGAGGAGCTGCATGAGTCAATCCCTTCCCTTTTCCAAGCACTTACAGAAGGTGATAGTAACCTGAACTGGAAAATTGTGTCCTTTCCTGTTGCAGAGGAACTATCACATCATGAGAATTTAGTCTCAATTTTAGAAACTGTGAACCATCCCCAGCATCAGAATGCTTCCGTTTCAAACAACGTTCATCCTCCATATTCTAGTGAAAAAGGTAAAATATTGTGGTTGAAAGATTGATTTGTTTGTGGCGTTTGCTAAGTTTTAAAAATGTGTGGTTATTTTCATTTTATTTTTAAAAATCGCATAAATATGACCCCTGTTCTAAAATATGGAAAACATATGAAATATGAGCAGTGATCTAATGTATTATTATAGGAAAACAGATGGTACATGAAACCACTAACTTAGGAGTTTAGCAGAAGTTTTACTTGAATGATCTGTGATTTAGACTTTGGTCAAAAAACTAAAATCTATCTTCTGTTTTGGTTACTTAGAACGCATATGTACTGTGGTTTACTTTGATGACTGCCTGTCGATACACCAATGCAAGATTTCTTGTGAATCTATGGGTGCTTCCAAATACCGATGGTTTCACAACGCCTGCTGTGAATGTATTGGACCTGAATGTGTTGACTATGGGAGTAAAATTGTAAGATGCTCAAATTGTATGTTCTGAAACTAAATCATTCAATTTTAATATGGCAGACACCAAAGAATGTGTGTTGGGGGGGGGGGGAAAGGAGGGAGGTATACTTTGCATATATTTGGATGGTATAGCTGCAGCACAGTTGAAAGGAACTAGACATGTATAATATTTTAAATATGTAATTTTACACTTTAAATTGTTGGAACAATTAATTAGTAAAAGTTTAGATTTGGTTTTGATTGGGCAATGTATGAAGTTTCATAATTTGAATTTTATTTCAGGCTATTGATTAATTTGCATGTATGACCTTAAGTAGATTGATCATGAAGTTTGGCCAGAATCATAATTTGGAGTTCTGAATTAAGTTATATTTTTGAGCTTTTCACATGTGCCACTTGTGAACTGTAAATTGCTTTTATAGACTATGCAGATTACCGATTACTTCAGCAATAGCTATTTTTAAGAAAGAAAAGGAATTTAGATTGCTTTTTTGTTTTAAGAATTTACCCTCCTTATAAATAGCCCTTTATAAAAATGTTTTGATATACTTAACGATATCCTTTTCGTTGCACCCTTCTTTTCTTTGCTTCCTTAACTCTTGACTTCAGCTAGTCTGTTTTGAACAAAATGGATGGAATTTGGGATATTATATTACAAATCATAGTAATTCAGAAAATTTAGATTAAAACATTATGGGGTTTAGATTAAATAGGAAATTATTTGCAAAATTATAGTCAGTGCTATCTACTAAAATTTATATGCATTTTCCCATTTCCAATTATAGATTCCCATAATCAGGGCTTTTTTTTCTCATTGAACACTCAGAACGGAGTTCCGGCACCTTTTTTGGATGGAACCTTGTAGGGTAGGCAAGGCGGGTTGTATAACATGTGTGAGTTCTGGCACCTTTTTCTTTTACAAAAAAAGCACTGCCCATAATACACTATTGTTAGTGTTAACAAACTGCTTAATTTATTACTGTTATTTGCTGTTTATGGAAACTATACTTTTATTTGAAAATATGTCTACAAATTGATTCTTTTATGGTTTTTAATAAGTGATTTCATCCAGGTGAAGATTGTAAAGAAATGATTACTATTCTCAAAGATTAGAACAGGATTTTTCAAACTTTTTCAGTGGAACCTATTAAGAAAATTTTCCCCTAGAATCTCTGATCAAAACACAAGGTTTAGGGATAAAAATTGGCTGTGTTCAAGTGTCCACAGAATCATTTTTTTTCTTCAGAACATATTTGAAATAATTCTGGAGGAGAGGAACCGTCTAGTGGCTAAATAGGGTCCTGTAATTCCTGTTCCCATCTCCAACAGATGTTGGCGATTTAGTCAAAGTTGTTTCTACTGCTATGTATTTATCAAGTGAGATAACATCACACAGCATCACAAGGAACAGTTGTTTTCCAGGCATTCAGTGCCCAGAAGAAAGTACCAGTAGTCCTTGATTTATGACCATAATGGAGCCTGGAATTTCTTAAATTATGACCGCTGTAAGCCGAGGCACAAATGGACCTGATCTCATGTATGTTTTTTTGTGATGATCATTAAAGTGAATGCTGCAATTGTTAAGTAAACACTGCAGTTGTTAAGCAAATCCATATATTCCTGTGGGCTTTTTTTTGCTAGATTCTGCCTGAAAAGGTCAAAATATTGTAAACATTGTAAATCATGGTCATGTGACTGTGAAATGCTGCAACCAGCTGTAAAGGTGATCCATTTATCACGCACCTGAAATGTCATGTAACAGAAGGGGGTGTGCAGTCATCAGAACTCCACAACTGGATTGTAAGTAGCTTTTGAATGGGAAGTTTGTCTCCAAACAATCACTTGGTATGGTTAGGACAAAACAGGATTACCTGTATTGTATATTTCTACATGTGAGCTAAGTTAACCCTTGGTATATTTTATCTAATTTAAGACTGTCTCAGTGGTAAACCTCAATGCTTTTCATTGAGAACTATTATACAGTTGTAACACTGGATTTCCATGGAGAAAAGATATATAATTGCTTAAAGAAAGAATCTCTATATACAATGTTTCTCCTTCCTTTGAATATTCTAATTCATTTATTTTGCAAATAAGTGATCTTACATCTTTGCTGGCTGGGGAATTCTGGGAGTTGAAGTCCACACATCTGAAAGTTGCCAAGATTGAGAAACACTGTTGTAGACAATAATTCCATTGTATTATTATTTTTAATTTCTCCAAACATTCAGGGCAACCAATTAAATGTGGGCTGTATCTTACGAATTATAATAAAAGATGATGAAATCAGGAACTTGTGCAAGCACTGCAAGTACCTTCAAATTTGGAAAAGGGGCTGGGTGGGATTTAGTCTTCTCAATTACAGCTTCATTAATACACAGATGACCATATTCAGCAGCTCCGCCAGCTCCTTGTAGATTTCTTTAATTTTATAATGTAGTATTCACAAGGTATATTTTATGGTCTTGCTTCCTGGAGGAAACAGTAACAGTCCTCTGTAATTTAACTTGATTCTATTTATAACAGAAAATTATACCTTAAAATGGAGGACTGGTATAAAAAGTTATGTAATCCAGTAGCATTTAGTCAATTGGCAATGTATTGCAATAGGAAGTCTGTTCTATAAAGTGACAAAGAAAATTGTTCAATTTAATAGTCTCAAGAGTAAAAAAATTATATAATTTTGAATGCTCAGCCTGTAAAATGCATAATTCCAATTATTTTCTTATTCTGTTATGGTAGATTTTTGAGATTATTGTAATAGTTTAAAAAGTATTGCAAGAAATAATTGAATTTGGAATGACTTTGTTGCTTATTGTAGAAATTCTTCAACCTTTAAATATATATTAGAATATTCTGTTAATCTAGAATTCATGATACAATTAAAATCATCTTCCAGATGTATATGCAATTACAGTAACAATTTACAACAATATTAAGTATTTTCTTACTTTTTATATTTTCCAATAACTTTAATAAACACCTTGTTTTATCTATTTTGCTCATTGTTTTCTGCTTTAATCTGTAGAGGAATTAGTATTAGTTTGCTTGTAGGAATTTTTATATTAAAAATGGCAAGCCTACACTATGCCTAAGAAAAGTACATGCAGGTCTCAATGAAATCACCGAGGGTAAGTTTGACTCAAAGGAGAATTCAGCTTTAGCCATTCTGAATGTCTTTAGTGCAGCAAACTAGGATAAAAATATTTTACAAAATGGGTACATTTAATAGAATAGATATACGTAGATACTTTATAGTCAGAGGTCAGGCTCAGGAATGGATAGAAGTTGTATTGCTTTAGTTCAGGGGTCTTCAAAATTGGCCCTTTTATGACTTGTGGACTTCAACTCCCAGAACTCCTCAGCCAGGCATGCTGGCTGAGGAATTCTGGCAGTTGAAGTCCACAAGTCATAAAAGGGCCAAGTTTGAAGACCCCTGCTTTAGTTGATTAATTACTGTTGTCAAGTCCTAGGTAGAGGATGTGCCTACACAAGGGATGTTAGCTTTCTCTCCTAAATCAATCAGCAGTCTTTGATATCATTAACCATGACATCAAGTCTGAACCACCTACAAGATTTAGTATTTGGGAGCCTGTTTACAGTGGTTCTGCTCCTTTATCAGTGGAAGAAAACAAATCATTCTAATAGCCTATGATGTATAAAGTGCCATGGGGTTCCATTTTCTTTAACTCTACATGAAGTCATTGAGAGAAGTCATCCTTTGATTTGGAGTAAAGCGTGATATTCTTGTGATACCAACTTTATGTCCCCAAATCAGGCTGCATCCGTGATCGAGGTTGAGACTGAAGGAGAATTTGGGGGCTCAAGCTAAAAATCCCTAATCCGTATCCCAAATACACTTTCACAAGGAAATTAATATTGTCAGCCATGAAACATTTTGAAAACCGAGGAATGCTGATAAGCTAGGGGGAAAAAATGAGGTGGTGGTAGGACATTATAGAAGGTGATCAGTGCTCTGAGAAAGCAAAAGAAATTCCCCGGAAAGAAACTTATGTTCATAGAATAATGCCTCTTTATTATTTCAAAACCCCATTGTCTTTATGGTTCTGCCCTGTCATCTTTTAATTACATTCTAATGTTTCGCTGACCTCATTAGCAACTGATGTCGTAACTTGGAATGATCGCTAAATGAATGGTTGTATGTTGAGGACTACCTGTATCAAATTAAATACCTTGCTAATTGATGTATACAATCCACTATATAATTTGCATAAGTCTATAAGTCTTCCTTAGCCTTGTCGTTGACGCCAGCAGTCAATAAAGTAAATTGTGCTTCAATGTAAAGTGTCCTGGTCTCCTATTCAGATGAACCCCCCTCCCCCTCCAGGAAAATCTTTGCGCTTTGATTAAAAGGATCTGACTGGGGAAAAAACAGGCTGAAATTGACCTCTCCAGCAAGACCAATTTGCTCTTTACTTATTGAAACTGAACCTAAGGGACAGTTCCTTAACTTGCGGTTCTCCTTACATCAGAGCTACTGCTGGAGGTCAGGTGGAAATTCTAGGACAGCTTTTGCCAAGCTCTGGCTGGTATGCTGGTTGTAACCAGACCCTACCTGAAGTAGGAGAAACTTACAACATTCACAGTGCACACTGTCATGTGACACTTTTAAACACCATTCAGAAGCTTGGCACAAAATGCAATGATTTGCTTGTTAACTGGCACTGGGTGCAATGAGTATATTGCGTACATGATATGGTCCCTGCCATAGTTACCAATCCGGTATGAAGTACTGATTTTGACCTGCTAAGTCCCATTTGATCTGATAGGTATCTTCAGGACCACCTGCTTGTGATCCTTCATTTCCATGAAGTTGTGGGGAAGAAGGGCTTAGAACATATTAGTCTATCATGGCTTCCATTTAATGGAGCAGTTTATCCCTGAAAGTTTGACTTCTTCAGACACTGATGGCAGCTTTTTAACAATTAAGATAATGCATTCTGGTAAATTTCCTTGTTCCATTTTCAAATTATAAGTTGGTTATTCTTAGATTTTTATTTTTGTACCATGAACATTTTATTTTTAACATGGATGTTTTATCCTTATCGGGTCTAACTGTATATTTCAAATAATATAGATATTTAAAAAATAAATAATGTAGATAAAAGACTGGTACTATATAGCAGCACAGACACTGATAAAGGAATTGTTGAGTAACAATCATAAATACTAGTGTCTTTCTTAATAAACTTTCATTTTCTTTTCTCTGAAAAATCTATTGGAACAAAAATACCACACTGTTTAATTTAGAATTGAGTTGCAGACTCTTAAGTAAATCTTTATGAATATGAATGTTCAGTTGAAAATAATTGGACCTTCCGGTAAATGCACTTAAGATTAGGCACAAAAAATTACACAACCACTAAACTCAGATCATTTTACTTTTTGTGCTACCAGATAGTACAGAAAACATCAGAATACTACTAAAAAGAATTCCTACATAAATAAAAATTCGAGAATAATTTTGAATGGTTACAAAGCTCTGAAATTTCAATTGCTCCTTTGCATTTTTCAGTATTTAGATCTTCCCGCAATGGATGCCTACTGCATTTATTTATCAAATTTGTAGGCAGCCCATTCCCAACAACTTTGGGTGGCTCACAACAAAAGAAAGAAATTCAATTAATAAGAAGAAAAATGAATAATAGGTTGCAGGAACAACAAGCTAGATGGGAACCAAGTGAAGGGCTTTATAAGGCCCTTGCCAAGGCCTTTCTAACTAGCAGAGAGGAGGCCATCCGCCTCTATGGAACAACCTCATTCCAGAGAAAGCGAGCTTCCAAGCAACCTGAATGCCACATAATTATTTTTATTAGGTTAACATCCCAGTTTGTTTATTCAATTTCTATAGCTGCCTATATCACTCAATAACTCTGTTGGTGACTGTGGGAAAGGAATTGTCCAGCCCATGGTTCCTCTCATCATGAGGTATCACAGGGATCTACCCTTTTCCTATGCTATTTAGAATCTACATTAAAATACTAGATGAAGTTATCCTTTATTTGGGGCATAGTATTATTTTGATTTGATTTGATTTGATTAGACTTATATACCGCCCTTCTCCCGTAGGACTCAGGGCGGTTCACAAGGTCTTTTAAAAACAATACAACAAATTACAAAAATTAAAAACAATTAAAATGATTACACTAACCTTGAACTAAAAACCCCATTTACAATTAAAATACAATTAAAATCCCGGTTAATACTCTCAGTCCAGGCCAGAAAGCTCAAAGAGCCAGGTCTTCAGGTCCCAGCGGAATGAGCGAAGGTCAGGGGAAGTCCTACAGGCAGCTGGTTCCAAAGGGCCGGCGCACCCACAGAGAAGGCCCTCCCCCTGGGTATTGTCCGCCGGCAATCTTTTACCCGTGGTATCCTGAGAAGACCGACCCTGTGGGAGCGCAGTTCGCAGATCAGTAGGCAGATCGTATTAAGTTGTACATTATCACCTGAGGCTAGACTGGAATTCTATGGAAGTCTTGGCCTGGCGGTAGAAAGCTGTGAGGGCTTGTACGCATCAAAATAAGCTCATGTTAAATCCCTCCAAGAAGTTCTGTCTCTGTCTCTGTTACAACTTTGATTCTGGACAAAGTTACACTTTCCTAAAGATAGCTCTACAATTTGGCAGAGTCCTCTTGGACTCACAGTTCCTATTAGCTTCATCTTGTAGCACTTGTGGATCTTTCTGGACCAGGAAACATAAGTGATTTGTGTGCTCAGCACCTTTAGTCTAAATTACAGCAACTCAGTATAGAAAGAGGTGATGATGAAGATGATTAAGAAGCTACAGTTGATCTTGTCTGAGACCTGCTTGAGCAGGAGTCCCTTCCAGTTTCTATTCTATTCTATTCTATTCTATTCTATTCTATTCTATTCTATTCTATTCTATTCTATTCTATTCTATTCTATTCTATTCTATTCTATTCTATTCTATTCTATTCTATTCTATTCCAGTGGCCTTTCAGTGGGAAAATGTATGCATTAATACTAATGCTACATTCATTATACTGGCTGCCAACTTGTTTTTGGACTCAAAAGTGCTAGTTACATTCAAAATCCTACATAATTCTGCTCCTCGGTATTTACAGGACTCTTTCAACAGGAATTTGACTCTACCGTGCATTCTTTTATGGAGGTTACAGTATGCTGGGCATCGGATTCCACATGAAACGAAGCAGATGGGCCACAACAATGGAACTTCTTGTTGGTTTTGGTGGTTGAAATGCTCATCTGCTGATCTTTCAGAAGGCCCTTAAGATCTGTTATTTTACAGGACATTTAGATACTAAGGCTTTCAGGGCTGCCTTAGCTGATGGATTTGTTTTGGCTTTTCTTGCTTCTTGAATTTTATCTATTTATTTAAACAAACAAGGGTAACATAAAATGAATATATCCCATTAAAATCAATCTTCAAGAAACAATTCAAATTTTACTTTTTTAAAAATCAAAAATAACTACATATCAAGCATATTCCTTTTAAAGTGTGTCCATCTCATCCAAACTGTGATGTTCAGTTTTTAAATCATTAAACCATTTAAATCTGATTTTTGTGTTGGTTACAAACTTGAATGGCTTTTTATTTAAGCTCAGTATATGTATATTTGTGTTTATATTTACAATACTGAAATAAGGGGTAGTGGAAAAGCTTGAGTGAATTATGTAAAAAAAAATCCTCATGTACACATAGATACATGCACATCTTTCTGTCAGTAAACAGGGTTACTGTGTACTTAAAAGCTTTATCAGAGAGTAAGGAATTTCTGCACTTTTAAAAGACTTGGAAAATTACACACAAAATACAGGCAACTATTATTTTAACATAATTTACATACTCTGTAAACAGAGCACAGCTATTTAGAATAACATCTAGTGTGGAAGAAACCCAGTGAAGTTTAAAAAGCAGTGCGCTAGCTCTAGTTAGACATAATAAATGGCAGAATTATTCCGAGTCAAAACATTCCACCCCTGTACATAATCAAAAGAGTTAATAAAAATAACTAGCTTAGGATGTTTGTAATGTTAATACAAGAAGATTAAATTAAATTGGGGAAAGTCTTGGTGCAGAATTTCTGTGGTTTCCGAAAAGCATTCCAAAAAGGTTACAGCATCATCCTCTGGAACAGGAGACAAAGTCCAGTTCTGTAGATATTTTCCAGGGGAGGGATACCTGGTCCTCAGTGATGTCTAATCTAAGGGTGAGGATGAAGGGTTTTAATTCAGCTTTTGATCACGGTTCAATAATAATTTTGAAACATTCTGATTACTTAGAAAACATTAAGAATGACTGCTGACTATCCACCACTGAACATGGCAAGGAGGTCAGGAAGGGGCCTCACTATCTCCCTACTAGAGATACATTGGCTACCAAAGCCAATAATGCCTCTAAAATAGCACTGGATTTTGCCTCCTCTCTCAATGAACTGTGTGCCCAGAATTCCTTCCTGGGAGCAAGAGAGGAAGATGAAAATCTACAGAGTTAGGAGCTGCCCCACGATGGCAAACCTGCAATGAAAGAAGTAAAATTGGCAGGCAAACTGAAGGGAGATCTCAGTGCAAAATGAGAAAATAGCCAACACTGAAAATGACTGATAAACATTCATTCAGTTGCATTTCTTCTCTTACCTCCCTGGCTTCAGACCTGAGGATAAGTTATGAATTATATGAGCTATGATCTAATCTTAACTCTAATCCATAAAAGCAGGAAATACATTCTAACCTATACCCAGGGTGCCTGGCTGGAGGAAAAGCCCAAGTTTTCAAGGCCTCGCGAAAGGGCAACAGGAATGGGGACAATCTAATTTCAGGTGGAATAATGTTTCAAAGGGCAGGTGCCAGAGCAGAAAATGTTTTTTTTCTGGGTTCCGTCAAATGATATTGTCTACCAATGGTACCCAGAGCATGCTCTTTCTGCTCAATCGTATAAAGGTAAAGGTTCCCCCGCACATGCGTGCTAGTTGTTTCCAACTCTAGGGGCCGGTGCTCACCTCCATTTCAAAGCTGAAGAGCCAGCGCTTGTCAGAGGACATCTCCATGGTCATGTGGCCGGCATGACTAGACGCCAAAGGCGCACGGAACGCTGTTACTTTCCCACCGTAGTGGTCCCTATTTTTCTACTTGCATTTTTATGTGCTTTCGAACTGCTAGGTTGGCAGAAGCTAGGACGAGTAACAGGCGCTCACTCTGTTGCGCAGCACTTGGGATTTGACCTGCCAAACTGCCGACCTTCTGATCGACAAGCTCAGTGTCCTAACCCACTGAGCCACCGCGTCCCGATGGTACCCGGAGCATGCTCTTTCTGCTCAATCGTATAGGACAGGTAAAAACAATTGGGAAGAGACAGTCCTATAAGTAACCTGGCGGTGAAAACCAGCATCTTGAATTGCAGGAGCACACCAGAAGCCAATGCAGCTCATGGAGCAGTTGTGTCACATGTGATGAATAACTGGCACCAGTATCTGCCCATGCTGTAATATTTTACTCCAGTTGAAGCTTCTGAATATGCTTCAAAGGCAGCCCCACATAAAATTTATTTATTATTTATTTTTGGGACTTATATGCCGCCCTATCTCCCGAAGGACTCAGGGCAGCTAACAACAATAAAAGACAATAATACAAATGTTAAAAAAATTAAATTAAAGCCCCAATGATAAAATATTTAAAACATTTTTAAAAATCCCTATTGTCAGTCCAGGTCAGCCTGATGGAAATGTTTTAAGGCGGCGGCGAAAGGACCAGAGGTCCAGGTCCATCTGGAGCTCAAGGGGAAGTTGATTTCACAGGGCAGCTGCTCCCACAGAGAAGCCCCTCCCCCTGGGGGTCACCAGCCGACATTGTCTAGCCCACGGCACCCTGAGGAGGCCCTCCCTGTGTGAGTGGACCGGGTGATGGGAAGTCGTTCCTGGCAGCAGACGGTCCTGCAAATATCCCGCTCCTAAGTCATGTAGGGCTTTAAAGGTAAGAACCAGCACCTTAAATCTCATCCGGAGGGCAACCGGTAACCAATGCAGCTTACGCAGGAGGGGTGTAATATGGGAGTATCGGGATCCTCCCATCACAACCCGCGCGGCCGCATTCTGCACCAGCTGGAGCCTCCGGGTGGTCTTCAAGGGCAGCCCCATGTAGAGAGCATTGCAGTAATCTATACGGGAGGTAACGAGTGCATGAGTGACCGTACGTAGAGCATCTCGGTCCAGATAGGGGTGCAACTGGCGCACCAGGTGAACCTGGGCAAATGCCCCCCTGGCCACAACTCCTATATGCTCTTCAAAACTGAGTCATGTATCCAGGAGGACGCCTAAGTTGTGTGCCCTATCAACGGGCACATTATGACAAAATGTATTGCTGTAGTCCAATTTGGAGGTCACAAGGGCAGGAGTGATCATGAGCAGGGTTCCCATGCTAAGAACAGGCATACCCCTCAGTTGTGCAAAGGCCTGGTAACCATGGCTGCTATTTGCTCTTCAAGCAGGAGTCGTGAGCCCCAGAAGACCTTCAGACTGTGCAGTAAATCTGTCTGGGGCTGTGCCACTCCATCTAGAATCATTGATGGAAAGTCCCCAGAATCGTGATATCCAAAAATCTGGAACCATGCAGTCTTGTTTGGGATGAGCTGAATGTTAATCACAACCTAAACAACGAAAGACTAAAAGGATCAAAGTATTTATAAATATGAAAAAATATGTGAGCAGGTGAATTAATTAATGATTCATTATTAACTGAATGTTTTTCCTGCAACCCTTTCCCATAATTAATTTGTAAACATTGGCCAAGAGTCCATGTGTAGCAATGTAAAGTGAGAACATTTTGTGAATGTTCTGTGAGTTTAGCAATAACCAGGAAATAGGGAGGGAGGGTGATTTTAGATCCAAATTATAGAACATCTGAAAGGGAAAAAGACTTATGGCAGCATATTCAATTTCAAAAGAAATCAGGTCAGATCAACATGTTCTTGCCTGTTTTCCTTAGGTCATAATGAGAGGTGTCTCATTGCATGTTTGCCAGTTTTAAAAAGAAACTACTAAATTCTAACAAATCTGGCAGGACACCCGTTCACTGATAATTAAACAAAGTTGGAAGAAATCATCTACATACCCGAACAAACATTTTATTTCCTGGAGTACCATTTGTAGGACTATTTAAAATTTTGGACTTTGGACTGGTTTATATATTTAAGTTTTTTGTTTTTGTTAAATAAACTGAAAGAAATAATAATGTACGTAGTACGGTATGTAAGTTTAGTTTTGTTGAATAAATGCTGTACACATTTCTGGGGCTTTTTTTTCTACACGGACTTATAATAAAAATAATAGAAAGTGGCGTGGTGGCCTTATGGTGAAAAGGCCTGCCTCCCACTCATAAGGCTGAGTTGAATCCTAAATATCGGGAGATGTTTCTTTCCTAGGGCACAAAGAAAAAATATCTCCTATCAACTCCATGTGGTATCAGAAAGTGAACACTCAGCTTCATCCAATCTCCCTGGCTCTATCCTGAAATAAGGGATTACGGAGTCGTAAAAAGGGAGTAAAAAGGTAAAGGTAAAGGTTCCCCCGCACATGCGTGCTAGTCGTTTCCGACTCTAGGGGCCGGTGCTCATCTCTGTTTCAAAACCGAAGAGCCAGCGCTTGTCCGAGGACGTCTCCGTGGTCATGTGGCCGGCATGACTAGACGCCAAAGGCGCACGGAACGCTGTTACCTTCCCACCGGAGTGGTCCCTATTTTTCTACTTGCATTTTTACGTGCTTTCGAACTGCTAGGGTGGCAGAAGCTGGGACAAGTAACAGGCGCTCACTCTGTTACGCAGCACTCGGGATTTGATCCGCCAAACTGCCGACCTTCTGATCGACAAGCTCAGTGTCCTAACCCACTGAGCCACTGCGTCCCTAAAAAGGGAGTACTGTACAATAAAAAATAAACTGAAAAGTTATTTACTGCTTTCCTTAAGAAAGAACAGTTGCTTCTGAGTTAATTCAAGAATGACCTCTTAGAGAAATACATTTTTTAAAGTTATCTTTCCCAAGCTTGCAGACATGGTAGGAGAAGGTGGGAACATAAGATATCTATTTGAAACTGTTGGCATTAAATTTCTGTTGCCTTCAAACACAGCAAGTGAAATGGAAGTATGTGATTATATAGTGCACTGCAAATATGAAGCCACTTATAAACAGCAAACTAAGTAGAACATACAAGGATGAACTTGTTTTATCACCAGAGTAATTACAACAAAGAACTCATTCTGTAACTATTGAATAAAGTTGCAAATGAAATGATTAGACAAAGCATTTGGCAATCTGCCATATAAATAAAGTATTCAAAAGTTCAAGGATTATGCTTGAATCCTGGACATGTGAATTACAACATTTTAATCGAATTGCATTCTCATGCATAGAAAAAAAAATAAGGGGAAGAAATGAAATACCGTAAGCAGATGTTGATCTTTTTCCAAGAAAGTTGGATTTTTTTCAACCGAAAAGTGGTCAAGAGCAAACAAAAAACAGACCCAAAATAAATGCAAGCTGTATTGATGGTGTAGATCTTGTTCTTCCCATAGAGCTGGCTTTTCAAGACCTGTCTTATCTTTTCATGTTTTGGCTGTTGCTGTCTTCTTTGCCTTCTCATGGTTGCCATGTGACTGGAATATTAAGATACATCTAGCTGGTCTATGTCTGCTATGTGGCCAATTGGTAGTTCCATACCAACAGTCTTATTTATTTATTTATTTTATTTTAATTCCATTTATATCCTGCCCTTCTCCGAAGACTCAGGGCGGCTTTACAAACTTAGCAGTACCTTACCTTTGTTTACTATCACCTAGCCACACTTCTTTAGTCTGAATTACAGCCCAGCGTCCTCACTGTAAATGACAAATCGCATGGAAAAATAATACCTCCGCTCGAAAAAGTAGCTGATAAAATCAAGCCAAAGTAATGGATTGTTTTACAAGGAATGGTGGAATTTAGTTCTTTATAGAAGACATAAGCATCATGGAAACAACTTGTAGCAAACATTATGGGCATGTTAAAAATGAACCATTACTATGTACAGTGTTTGAAAACATCAAATAAAAAAACTGAATTCAGCCCAACTGACATTGCTTTAACCTCTTATTCGAAACTGCAAAAATACAGGAACCAATTAAACATAAAAAAGATTGCATATCTTACAATAAGAGGGAAGGAAGGTAAAACAATTATCCTCCTTGTATATGAAGCATGAGCTAAGGAATAAAGTAGTTTGGTGGGACTGATTCTTTACAAGAGGAACAAAGAAGAAAAAAAGGCATTTGGGCCTAATTATTAGATACTGGTCTATGATTACAGACATCTGAGTTAATATTCCCTTGAGCTATGAAATTTAGTGGATATTCTAGGCCAGGATCCCCAACACCCCACCCCGGTCCATGAATCAGCACTGGGCCACGGCATGCCAGAAACTAGGCCGCACAAACAAGCAAAGCCCCATAGGGGCCACTGTTCTAGGCTGATGATCTGTAACCTATTTTAAGGATAACACTGGATGACTGACTCCATAAAGCAAAAGAAACCCATGGTTTTCCCAAAATAGCTAAGCTGCACCTATCAGCATCTCCTCAGCCATGCTGACTGGGGCTGTATTCTACTATATACAGGTAGTCCTCAACTTACAACCACAATTGGGATGAGAATTTGTGTTGCTAAGCAAGGCAGTTGTTAAGTGACGTGTGCCTGATTTTACCACCTTTTTGTTGTCAAGTGAATCACTGCAGTTAAGTGAATCTTGTGGTTGTTAAGCAAATTTGGCTTTCCCCATTGACTGTCGGAAGCTGTCTGGAAAGGTTGCGATCATGTGGCCCTGGGATGCCGCAAATACATGCCGTTTGCCAAGCTCCCAAATTTTGATCCCATGACTGTGGTGACGCTATGATAGTTGTTAAGTGTGAGAACTGGTCATAGTCATTTTTTTCAGTGCCATGGTAACTTCAGTCACTAAATGAATGATTTTAAGTCAAAGACTACCCATATTTGGAAAACTACAGGCTGACCATTCCAATTCTTGTAAATAGTGGATAGAAATTAATAAAAAGAAACAGAATTAAGGTAAAAGGGTTGTGTTTTTGATGGCTATGGGCAGCTGAGTGTAGGGTTTTTTTTGCAATTAATTGGTTTTTATTCAGGAAAATGAAGAGATAGAAATGGCTGAAGACCCTTCTCTTTCTATTCTCTTGAATAGCACTGCCACTGACGGCCAGGAGAATTTCTTGATTTTGCTGTATTCTGGCCAAGCCTATCATGTTGTCAGTAGCTTAGTAGATTTCTTCTGAATAAAAGCCCAGGCCACCTTGTTCTTTTTGGAGTGAAATGTTGCAAGAATGAATTGGCCTTTGGGATACCTTAAATCAGATTTTTTTTCAAACTTGGCAACTTTTAAGACCTGTGGACTTCAACTCCCAGGATTCTCAACCCAGCATGTTGGCTGGGGAATTCTGGGAATTGAAGTCTACACTTTTTAAAGTTAAGAAGTTTGAAAAATACTGGTCTAAATGCACCTTCAATCAGGAATAAGGCCCAATAAGAAAACACAACACGGCTTTAATCACTTGATAGGCACGTTGAAGACGTGGGCTTGTATCCTGAACGCGTTTTCGCCATCCTCAAATCAGCCTCAATTCCCAAATGCAGTTTGAAGCACACAAGTAATCCCAACTCAAAATTCCCTCGTCCCTCCTGCTTGGATTTAGGAGAAAGACTACATTTCTCGAAATGCACCATAAGAAGGAAGGTATCAGTCAGGATCTGGCCTATTCCACATAAACCATAGCAGGGAGAATGAGCGCGCAGGCGCAACGCTTCCGCCTGCCTTCTTTGATCCTGCAAAGATCGGTCGCTCAGTCACTATGATGGCCTCTCCCTGTACGTCACGCGCTTGCGCGCTTAATTCCGGCCTCTACCCTTAGGTAGCCAAAGGGCTGGAAGAAACAAGATATACGGAGAAAAGGGTGACCGCGCATGCGCCTCTTTCTGTTTCCTATACCCGACCTTGCAAGCAGACAACGTCGGGTTGGAGTGCAGAGCGAGGTTTGAATGATGCCGGGTAGAAGGTGAAGATAGCACAGCCATTGTGCGAGCGGCAGGATACCTCTCCCCATTCCTCAGGTCAGTGTTAAGAGCATGTACGGCCTTCCCATACTCCGGGTCCTTTTCCACCTAAGTTCCATTCCCGACGAGGGAGGCCGCCCCTCGGTGACCACGATGGGGATGGGCAGTAGCTGATGCGTGCTCCGGAATGCGCATGCGTGCTCAGCTCCCGACAGCGCTTTGAGTTGTGGTTGGAACTTGCGCTGTCATTTCCCGCGCACCCTGTTTACTCGGAGGTTTGACTGTTGTGGGGTGCCTCTGGAGATGGGACGCAATTGTCCTGGGGTTTTTATGTGCCACATTCAATGCTTTCAGGTTGCATTTCTCCTTGGGACTCAAACTTTGAATGAACGCTCTGCAGTCCGCCTGCCATTTATCATTGCTCACTCGGATTTCTCTGCCCATTGCTCAAGGGCGCCAGACTTCGACGATGAATTTGTGGACGAGACTCTGTGGCTTGAGTCCAGGGGTAGGCAACCTTGGCTCTTTTATGACTCATGGACTTCAACTCCCAGAATTCCTGAGTCAGCATAGAATTCTGGGAGTTGAAGTCCATGAGTCATAAAAGAGCCGAGGTTGCCTACCCCTGCTCTAGTCAGAAGGGCCAGGTTGCCTCCAGATACACGGGGACTGTAACTTCCAGACTCCTTTGCTAGATGTAAATGTGAAAAGCAATAGGCAGGAAAAGTCTGGTGCCTGGTAATTAATTCATAGTCATCAGGTGGTTCATAGGTACTCCTGAGCAACAGTAAAGCTTGTTGGATTGTAATCTAAAACAACTAGTTGCTTAGTCTTTACTGCTTCTGGTTAATTTTGTGGGGAAAAACAGGCATGTAAAAGCAGAGTACGTTTGACGAGGGATTGTTGAGAGAATCCCAGTAGCAACTTCAGTTATTAGATATATTTAAAAGTACATTTTTGTAATTTTATTTGTCCCTGTTCAGATCTTCTGTATGCCACATTTAAGATAGTTATGTGTTCTAAACAAAAGGAATATTCTCAAACTGATTCACTAGTATGCATTTTGCAGTCATTGTGACAGCAGCTGCTGTCATCAAGAATTGTGGAAATGTGCAATGCAAGCTGTATTTGAATGTGTGAACATGTGTGTATTTGTTTGTGGCCTACAATCACTAGTTCCAAATGCAATTTGTCCTACTCTTTTTTTTATCTGTGATGGAATGTGAGATTGAAATAAATAATGTAATTGATTCTGCCAAAGCTATTGTTTGTGTTTGTTATGAGGAAGAGGTCCTCTGGCTAGTGTGAGAAAAATTAATAGGGAAAAAATTAACAGGTAAAGCAATGCTGGTAATATGTGTTACTTAGACTGAAATTTTACGGTGGAAAATGCTTTGTTCGCTATTCCTTTTTTTTATTCCTTTCTCCATCCTACCCACATTTTGCTTAAACCTTTTACTACTTCCAAGCCTTTCCCTCATTAATGGTATATAAGTATGCATATCATCTGTTGTCTTTGGTTCCTTTGATATACTCTGATTTATTGGGCCATTTGTATTTATTTATAGACCTACAGTCTCACACCATTTTTGTGTATTGAAGAGAAGATTTTATTGACATAAGCTACATTTCTCGAAGTCTTCCCATTTTATACTTAGCAGCAGATACAGAATAGGTGTGACTGAATGATAGAGTATATCTGTCTTGTCTCACATGCCATTTATTTTAGCATATAAAATACCTTTACCGTGTTCTGTGTCCTTTATTATGAACAATTGTTAATAATCAACTGATACATTTTGTGCTTTCCCTAGATAGGTAAGCAGCTGTGGCCTGGATATTGTTTTTGTTTGTTTCTAATAATTTAGGCTGATTCATCAAATGCTGTCTATTGTAAAGGAGAGGAATTTGTTTCAGTTATTTGCTTTCTAACTACCGTATTTCCCCAAAAGTAAGACCCGGTCTTATATTATTTTTGCCTTCAAAAGAGGCATTAGGTCTTACTTTCAGGTGGTGTCTTATATTTTTCGTGATACCTGCCTTGCCTCCTGGTGGCGGCACAAACAGCCCCATCCAACAGGAGCCCGCATGGCTGCTGGCCCACTTCCGCAGCCATTCCGCTTCCTGTTCTCTGTTCTCTCCAGTGGCAGCGACAGAGGGCTGGCAGAGGGAGGCAGCGGGGGAGGCTTGTGCCACCTGGTCACTGTGCAAACCACTGGAGAGTTGACGGAGGAGAAGGAAGCGGCAGCTGCCCCCAGGCAGGTGATCTGTGGGGTGGAGTGCGAAGAAAGCCCCTCCAGCGGTGCACAGTGGCAGCGGAGCCTTTCGCTGTCATTCACCCCTGGCTCCGAAACGGCGGAGGGGGACCAGGCCTACCCCGCCCATCCTCCGTACAGTACCATGGCAGTCCGGCTCAGGAGGGGAGTGAAAGGGAGCAAGGAATGACTTGGTGGGGGGGGCTGAAGGAAATAAATGCGGGTTGCGTGTGGCAGCTCCACCCCCTCCCTCACCTGCTTCGCCTCATGGCAGCAGCGGTGCGATGCGCTGCGCGGCCTCCTGCCCCATTGCAGCAGCCAGGTGGGACTGAGTGGACGGGGTCCTAATTAGGGCTTATTTTTAGAGTAGGGCTTATATTAAGCCCACCCCCACAAATCCGGGTAGGTCTTTTGGGGGGGTGTTATTTTTTTGGGAAACACGGTATATCCAGTTTAGATTACTGCAAAACTCTCTTGAAAATTGTCAGCAACATAAATTGGAAAAAAAAGTAGCTTGCCATATGTTCATTTGACCATATTCTCAGTCCTAAACACATTTGTCTGTTTAGCTTAGTTTAAAACTTTAAGTAGTCTAGAACAAGGGTAGTAATCTCTTCCCTAATCCTATCTGAGGCTTGTTATTTGTCTAAGAGGCCCACTTTCTGTTCTGATATAATTAAAATCTTTTCAATGATTATACTAAAGACTTTGGGTTCCTCCCAGCTCTCTCTCTTCAGAGATGGGCTAGAAAAACGTATGTGGTCCAAGGTTTTGGATACATAAATATTTCCTTTTTAAAAGTTATCTTCATTTGATATTGTAATTGTAAATATTACCATTTTATATCTATGGTATTTTGATTATTGTTTGTGCTCTTTGAATTTCATAAACAAAGTTTAAATCCATTTAGAATAATAATATAATAAGTTACAAATTGAATTACTATAGTTGGGAAGTGCCCTGCTGTAGCAGTATTGTTTATAGTTTTTAATCTAATAATTGTATTGTTGCCTGTATTATCATGGTGTTCAGATTTTCATTAAATTATGTAATCTTGTGATGTTTTTATAGGTTTTCTAGATTGCCTATGCTAATTGTCAGCAGCATAATACATATAAAACTCCACTAGAGTTCCATAACACTGGAATTCATACCACTGTTACTACTACTTTAGCTATATTATTATTTTAAGTTAGAATTAGACTATTCCTTATAACAGTTAATACCATGAAGAATTTTATAAGGAAAGGGATTTTTAATATATATTTATATTGTTCTGCTTGATCCTGTTGTCAGATTTACTCCCCTCCCCCTTGCATAATTGCTCAGGTTCCACAGAGTGAGTATATTATAAGTAGCAGCAGCTTTTCTAAAGTTTAACCTGGTTAATACATTACCAAGGTTTCCCTGTTGCTATAGCCCCATAGTTGGATTTCTTTCTTAAAGCCCTAGTGATATCAGAATTTCAGTCAAGAAATATTGTTTAAATCAACTTTCTTCATTGCATAGTATGCATTGTGCAAACATTTTAACATTAAACCTTTTTGTGGAGAAATTCATCCATGTTCAGTTTTACATGTATTTTTGGCCATCATTAAAACTATTTTCGGGCTAAAGCAGATGTGAAAGTCATGTGTTTAAATTCTCATGCTCCATTTGTGTTGCATGTTGTGGTTAAAGCGATAGCTGCTTTTTGGAAGAGAGACATTGGAGCATGCTTTTTAAAATAAAATGAGAAGAAAATTTTTTGTCAAACATTTTTGTTTGTTTTGAATGCATTTGCTGAGTATTGGCCAAAATTAGCCTGATTATTTCCTTTTTTCTTGAAACTGCTATGTGGAACTTCACTTTAGCCAGATGGACAGAAAAAGGGCAGGAACAGAAACTTGGCAATCATAATAAACATCTTGACTACTAAATAAAATAATACATACTTCCCTGTCCAGATACTTGCACAGCCCACTTTTAGATTTTATTGTGGTCAGTATCTGTACTACACTTTATATAGGATTGAGGCCTTAGAAATATTGAACTGTGGCTGGATGGGCCCTTTGGTATTCTCTGTCATTGATAGATGCATTGTGTGGAATTGTTCATCTACCTAGATGTCTTGAGAATAGCACTTCATAGACGTTTTTCTATTGGTTTATTTATTACTTTTTTAAACCTATCCAAATTAGTAGCCATCATTACAATGCATGGAAATGAATTGCATATATTCATTATGTGTAGAGTAGAGATGACATACATACTGCCAAAAACAAGCATCTGAGAATCAAGGAAAGGTTGCAGCTGCATAACTGGGAAAATTGAAATGAGTAATTATGTTTTTATGCAGTTCAGTCCCAGAAAGTCCCAATAGAAAACGCAATATTTATTTTTCTTCTGAAGTTAACATTTGAAATAGACTTCTAATGATAAAATGATAAAACTAAATTGTCTGATGATTTAATGGCAAACTGCATGAAAAGTGTTTGTGACCTTCTGAATGCTGATTTAGAGTTGCCTGCAACTGCCTGTAGGAGTTCCTGTATACCTATGCTGTGAAGGGGTTGATGGGTAAGTGTAGGTTGAAGATGGCTGTAGACAGGCCAACGCACACACCTTCCAAATCCCGACTGCGCATTATGTGGAAATGCACATCCCTGCTGATTGGTTGATCTGAGTTCTTGTTCTGTACTTTGCCATTTGAGTGCCCCTTAGCCAGAAAGTTACCTTTGCAGAAATATAAATGGAGCACCTGTGCAACCGTCCCCGAATTGCAGACACATATGTTCCCTGAATGCAGTGTTGGAGAAGTCTGCTTCACCCTTCAGTGTTAATGCAATTGTTTAATAACAAATTGAGAATATGAAACAGGTCAGAGGAAATATTTATGTGGCGTGTGTGTGTGTGTGTGTATGTATGTATATGTATCCACAATGAAAGCTTTTAACAACATTGGGGGGAGGGAACGGAGTATGCATTACTCCCAAATATCTTAACAGTAAAATATGACTTTGCAATGATTTATGTCCTTTGCAACCCTTTGCTAAAAATGTCCTAATTTCCATCAATTTACTAAGAAAAATGATATCCTTGGCCTAATGTTATTATGCAAATCATATAAACTGTTGCCAGTGTCATAACGTCAAGGATCATTAACAAACTTAACTCCTTTGTCTGGACTACTTCAGATGCAAGGGACATGTCTGTTATTTCTGGAGGATATCTGTTGGAAATTTAGTCTGTTATCTTTCTGTTATGCCCAAAATCCATTAAATGAGAATCCGTTACATCAATGTAAAGGAGTTTTATTTAGCAGACTTGGACAAAATATGCTCAATTTGGGATTTTTAGACTTTAAAAGATTTGGTATAAGTCTTTCAAATAAATATACCATAGTAGGTTTTGAGTGTTTTATTAGAAAAAAAGCCCCGTTAAAAGCAACGCTACAAAAATAAACTCTATGTGGTGGTGATATTTGGGTCATGAAATTGAAGGTGACTTCTGCATGTGATCTTCATTGACCTCTCACATTTATTCAGCTATAGTTGATCTTAGCATTTTTTACCAGCCTGAGACTCTTGTCTATATGGTACAATACTGGAGGAACATAGTATTATCCAGATATTAAAGAGAAAATAGGAAAGGTGTGGAAAAACCTCTGCTTTAGTGTTAGATTCTTGGGTTGTCCAGCTGAGGTTTATTAGTGATAAAGACAAATGGTGGCACTGTATCTGTCTTAGAAGTAACAAAGGGACTAGCAACCTGTTCAGCCTGACCAGATTGGAAATGCAGACAACTTTGAGACTGCATAAATATGGGAGAATTTTGATTTGCATTTCTATTTTTCTTTATTTCATTGTAAAATAGCCACACAGATCTTTAGAATAGCATCGCCAAAGGAGGGAAAGATTATTTACTTTACACACTTGTTAGAATTTCTCTAACAAGCTGTCACTAGCCCTGACGGTAAGGCGAGTACAGAGATACCTCTTGCATCATGTGCAGTTTGGTATCTGCTTTGCCTGTGAAACTTGCATCATTAGAAATCCTTTCACTAATAGTAATTGAAGTGTGATTGTGATTCATGTGGGAACAATGAATTGCCTGATTATCTTTATCCCATGATACTGGTTTTTGGAATGAAAACTTGTTCTACCAGCACATAGTGTACACTTGAGACATTTTATTCTTTCTGTTGAAAAACGTACTTGATTTTCAGACAGGCTTGCGTGGATGTAAATTAATTGTAATCGAAACAAGAATTTCCTATCTAAGTCATGGTTTGCCTTAAAATAAGCACTATATTCTGCAGTTGAAGTAAATGAGTGGAAAAATAAAGGTCTACATTATAATCGTGTATTATACTGTTTCATTAATCTTAAAATTAACATGAAGGGAAAGAATGCATTGGAGCCTAGAATAGTCTTGGAGTGCCATTGAAAAGATAGTGAATTTTTTTTTAAATATCTACTGGGATTATTTTTGGCTTTAAAACTTTAGCAGACATTTTGAAAGATGTTTCTAAATAGACAGGTGCTTGTCTTCTGCCAGTTGCAGTAGTTATACTAAATTTCCAATCCTACCTTCAAAATGGGGAAAACTAGAAAGATAAAAGTGGTCAAGATTTTGGCTGCCCTGAGGTGCACCATTGCTAATTTGCTGTGCTGTCATTGTGTGGGAGTTATTCATCTAATATAAGCATTTGTACGCTTTGCAGATTTGCTAAAGGCAGCCCCCAATGATCTACATTTAAAATATATTTTGAAATACCAGTGGAGCATTGACACATACTATATTAGAGCTAGTTTGCATCAAGTAGAAACCAGGAGACTGTGAGTACTAGTCCCACCTTAGGCATGAAAGCCAGCTGGGTGACCTTGTGCCAGTCACACACTCTCAGCCCAACTCACCTCACAAGTTTGTTACTATGGGGAAAATAGGAGGAAAAAGGAATATTAGGTATGTTCGCTACCTTGACTTATTTATAAAAATAATAAAGGATAAAAATAAAGGACATGTACCTTGAGAATATGTTTTCTCAAATAGATGTTATGGATCTGCTTTTAGACGCAGTTGTTCCCTAGTATATTTGGTGAATACTGCAATGCATTTGTGATGTTTTTAGAGATCTGGCATCAATTCTGTTTGGGAATGTTGAATTTCACTTATTTATTATATTTATTTAAATTTCTGTATACAAATATTCATCCAGTTCAGATTCCAGCTAAGGAATGAAAAAAAAAACCTTTGAAAGCAGCTCTGTTCCTTATCATACCAAAGAATCTCAGAAGAGAGGGGAGAGACATGGTGTTGCAATGTTATGCTTTGTATTAGCATTTGTTCCTGGGATTTTACCAGTAGCTTAAATCAGAGTAACAATAAGGTAGGCAGGTCTTCATGTTTTCTCTTGCAGCTGCCCATTCCTTCTGAAAAACTGCTACAGAGGGCTGGGAAACATTTCTAGTGGAGCAAGGCAATATAAGGAAGGAAGAACTACTTAGAAAATCTCCTTGCTTGCTTTTTCCTTCATTTGCTGGATCTTGGTTCTGGCATTCAGGAGACCCAACATGGATCTGGCTTACTGTTTTGACAGTGAAAACAATTTGGAGCACTAGATGATGGCAGTTTGAAGGGCCGAGGGAAGAATGATTATACTTAGGAATTTGTACCTATTAATTGCCTACCTACACGGCATATAAGAGGAATTGTAGAATTACTCCATTCCTAATGTAATTTCTTCTCATTAGTTTAAATAATAGCTCTGTGTTAAGAGGTCTTTAGTTTCAAGAGTACTAAGTGAAGTTAATACAAGGGGATTGCCTGGAAAAGAATGAAATGCTTGGGAAGTGGTGGAAGGGTATATTTAGATTATGGTAAGTACAGTACAAATGAGCTTAATATATTATTCCTGCCAGTTTCATCAAGAATGCCATTATACTTTTCTGATTAAAGCTGTTGATTAAGTTTAGTATATTGCGTAAGCTGAGAATTTCCATGGATTAATTAATCTTGAGAATCTGCCAGGAGGTAATTAAAGTTATGAGGTGATGGCAATACATTGGTTTTCCTGATATGTCTTCCTGATATATTTACTAAAAAATAATGCGGAAAAAAGTAGTGGAATTCCTGCTCATTTTTGACAAAGAAATGGACTTCCTATAGTCCACATGGTAAATGTGACTTGTGAAGTCCAATTGTGCAGCCTGCTAAGAAATCCCCAACTCGTTCTGTTCCCAGCAGGAAATTTTTCTGATTATGGTCATCCCATAGCAAAGCAAGATCACTTCATGGCTTTCCATCATTATCATGTGGAGGTTGCAGTTGTGGTTCAAAGGACAAATCTGTGTGAAACTCCAAAACGTGGAAAGAAAATTTATCACAGCATTTATACCAGTCAGGATGTTAAATGAATCTGCTGTCCAGAAATTGAAATTCTGTTGCTTTAAAGTGATAATTAAATTTGCAGCTTGATGCAAGTACTACGTACCATGAGCCTGTTGTCCTACGTAGCATTGAAAAGGTCTTTTTGTCCCTGAGAATATTTGGAGGGTTTCAGCTTGTGTTCTTGTTGCAGGAGTAATGGACAGGTAACAGGATACTGTTCTGCTGTGGTGTCAGAGAGTAAGAATGACAGAGTGCTTCCTGCCCCCCCCAAGCAGTCCCAGCGAACACCGCAGGGTAGAGCATGGTGGAAGTCTGGCCAGGACTCCAAGCTCTGAAGAAATCAGCCCAACGAAATTCCCTGGTTTATATCGCACGAGTGAGCCTTCACCACCTCATGATAGCCTCCATGAACCTCCTGATATTGTGTCTGATGACGAGAAAGAACATGGGAAGAAGAAAGGAAAATTTAAGAAAAAGGAAAAAAGAAGTAGGTCACTTTAAGAAAAAATGTATGCTGTCAGGATGCATTGATGGTCTTTTTTTCATGACCCAGTTTCTTTGTCAAATGTTCTTTATACTTTATTTATTACTTCACTTTGAACATATCCATGTTTTAAAATAACCAGCTGTTCTTTAAGCATGAAGAAATTGATATATATTTGGAGGAACTTTTTTAACCAGGACAAGCCCTGGCTTTTCAGTTATCAGTTGTCAGACTCTAAACAGCTGTAAAATGGAAATGCTTTCATACTTTTTAAATGAGAAGTAGTTCCATGTGGGAATAGTAATATGATGTTCTCTCAAAGTAATATCTATCTATCTGTCTATCTACACCAAGTGTTCTGATCATTTTAAATGGCTATAGTGCAATATTATTTTTATTAATCAGCAGTCCATTGTTAGCATTTTCTGAAGTATGAAAACAACTTTGAATAGCCTGAAACTTTTAATTGCATTCAGCCTTTTTTCCTTGTACTTTCCTTATATCAGTGCTTTCAAACCTGTGTAAATTACTGAAAATTGGGTAAAAGTGGTGTTTCTTTAGGTAATCAGAGACCTATTACCTAATGATAACAGGGACATTTAAATTGATTTAAAGTGTTTTACCTACATTGGGTAAAAAGGGCTTTCTGATAAGTGGTTTGGGGTAACAAAGGAAAAAAGTTGTGGAAGTACTGCCTTATGTCATAGCATTTGTGTTGCAATTAATTATAGGTGTATGTGTTTGTTTAAAACTGATTTTCCCATTCCTACCTACAGGCTAGGCGGGGCTAGTTATAGAGGAGGTATCGGTTATTAGACACCTATGCATATATTTCAAAGTTTGTAAAGAACTTAGTAATTCACATAAGAACTAACTTTGTCTTATGGCTGTGGAACTGTAATCACTTGTACAGTTTCTATAATCCACTCGAGCAGGCGTAGTTTATAAAGAGACAGGATGCTTGGAATGGCTTTGCCAACTGAATTGAAAAGTAAGTTTTCTTTCTTTTTAAAGAATGGGCCTAAGCACATTAATATATCTATAGTTTAGAACACCTAATATATCTATAGTTTAGAATATTTAAAAAAGAAAGAAAAATAAAGTGATTGAGTGAGTTAGGTTGGAATTATATTCTTTGCAATTTTCAACAGCTGTTTTTAAATGTGCTTGTAAAGTACTGATTTAGGATCATGATAATTATAGTAATGTGAGAGTACAGAGATTTTTTAAAAACTACTTTCCCCATTCCTTGATTTTTTTAAAAATCAACTAAGAGCTGAAAATAACCTTGGCATTATCTTTTTAAGATTTTAAATTGAGGAGATGTTGTGTCATTTATACTGGCCATTATTCTGTACATCAGTTCTGTATTCGCTTTGATACAAGATTTTATTCTGTGATGAAGTTACAGTTCTTAGCCAAATAACATTAGACTCAAGTGAGATGTTTTCAGAATTTTTTAAAAAAATGCATTGCTATTTATAATAAGTTCAGAGTGCACATAGCGACAAAAGTCCACGTGTACTAGTCAGTAAATAATCAAGAGATGAACTGATCTGATTTTTCTCAGAAAGGAAAATGTGCAAATATTTGACTTGTTTAGTTCTGCAGAACAAAGTGTGTGTTTTGAATAATAGCACATTAGCACTAGGGTTTTTTTTTCTCTTACAGCTAAGCTTAAACATCTGGTTTTATTTCTGTTCTTCCTTCTCCCCCCAACAGCCGAAGGTTATGCAGCTTTTCAGGAAGATAGCTCAGGGGACGAAGCTGAAAGTCCTTCTAAGCTAAAACGCTCTAAAGGGATTCATGTTTTCAAGAAGCCAAGTTTCTCCAAAAAGAAGGAGAAAGACTTTAAGATAAAAGAAAAACCCAAAGATGAAAAGCATAAAGAGGACAAGCACAAGGAGGAGAAGCCTAAAGAGAAGAAATCAAAAGATTTGACGGCAGCAGATGTTGTCAAACAATGGAAAGAGAAGAAGAAAAAGAAAAAAACGCTTCAGGAGGTAGAAATGCCACCGGTGTACGTTCCTAGGCACAGGCCTGTCTTTGGGGTCCCTTTGAGTGATGCAGCAGAGAGAACCATGCTATATGATGGCCTCCGTCTACCAGCGGTGTTCCGAGAATGTATAGATTATGTAGAAAAATATGGCATGAAATGCGAAGGCATCTACAGAGTGTCAGGTACAGTGGCTCACCTGCAGGTAGATTTTCATGGGCCTGATGAGGTTTTGCTGCTTCGTGATTTTTTTAAAATTCCATCATATTTCTGTCTTTGGGATGCTTCCCTAAATGAAAAAGGGTTTACGCTTACCTGAAATTTATTATTAGTTCTGACTTGATTGTGATTGGAAGAATCACAAACATGTTTATATATTTTAAAACATTTCAGTGGCTTATTTAATAGATGTGTTTTGAAAGTTAGTTTGGTTAACCCACTGTTCTACAGATGAGGGTAAAGAATTCATTGCCGGGGTTACTTTTGATTTTGGAAACAGCATTGCTTGCCACCTGCCATCTTTGATAAGTGCAGTTCAGACTTTTAAATTGGCATTGAGCACTTTGCAACTGCATTGGTCCTTTTGCTCTGCATGTCAATAGGAGGGTGTTGGTTTAATTAATTTAAAGTTAGTATAGCAATGTATTAGTATCTATAATTCATGGAGAGGGACTGTAGCTCAATTATAGTGTGTGTGTGTTTTCCATGCAGAAAGTTCTGTGCAAGACAGTATAAAGGCCAATAGCGTAAATATATATAGGAAGTTTCATATATTTTTAAATACGTTTTGTATCCTGTGTCTGCTAGGATTTATCCTTGAGGCTGTTTGCTTGGGACCCCAATTGTGTGAAAGAGCCCATTTCCTGACTCTGCTCAGAGTCGTTATGATTTTGCACGGTTGCTGTGTAATTTTTACTTTTTATAGAGGTATTTGCTTATTTTTAAGAGTATTAGCTGCCCAAAGTCATTTATTTATTGAGGTGTGCAGCCATATAAATTGACTAAATAAATAAATATTTTGATTTATACAGGGTAAGAAGGTACGTTGCTAATAAGTACCTATTTGTCAAAAACTTAAGCAGGCAGAGAACAGTTCATTAATTTGTGTCTTCTCCCTATGCTTCAGCTTTGATGGAGGAATTCCTTCTCATTAGTAGGTGCCCTCAAACACAGAGAAAGTGCCAAGCAACGGTTAATTTTTTTAGCTAAGATTTGAAGAAAACATCCTGGTAGTAATGTCAAGATAATTAGCATTCATAGTACTTGTGTAATTTTGACACACTTACAATTAACAGTGATTTGAGTGAGTTATTTAATTGTATAGCTGTGCTTCAAATTGCTAATGCCACTTGTGAGAGACACGATGCCAGCAATATTCATGTAATGCAGAAGCAGAGAATAAAGACAAAACTGCACTGAAAATAAATACTTTGCAAGCACAGTATCTCAAATACACAGCTGTGACACTAGAATACCACAAATATGAATGTCACTATCACTGGGACAGTGTGTATCCAGTGCTTAGAAAAAAGATAGGACTGGCTGCAAGAACGATTGGTCTTTTGCTTTTAGGATAACAGTTTCTATGCTGCCTGAGCATAATAAAAAGCTTGCTTCTTTCAGTAATGTGTTGTTCTTTATCTAGGCTTGAAGAAAAAATCATATAAGAATTGGGAAGTACCTAAAATTCAAATGACATAAGAAAGCCAATTTGTTTGATTACCATAACCTTTTAGTTAAGCCCATAGAAGTTAGTAGACTGCTAAGAGTGTAGAACAGGGGGTCTTCAAACTTGGCCCTTTTATGACTTGTGGACTTCAACTCCCAGAATTCCTCAGCCAGCATGTCTGGCTGAGGAATTCTGGGAGTTGAAGTCCATAAGTCATAAAAGGGCCAAGTTTGAAGATCCCTGGTCTAGAACTTTTGAAAAGGATTAGAGCAGTGGTCTTAAAGTTGCCATGGTTGAGGACCCGTGGATTAGAGTGATCTGTTCCCTCTCTGCTAGCCTCCCATATTATTATGCGGGTCATAGAGGAAGAGACTCCCTTCTTTGACAGTTGATATGTGCAAAGAATATTTTTAGGCCAAGTTTCTAATTTAAAGGGATGGAGAGAATTCTGAAATTCCACAAATTACAGTATCATCCTGTCTCTATTTTCCTCCTGCCTTTTTTTTTAATCAATGAGAGATGGCCGGATCTTTCTTCCGTTGCACTTTTTTATTTGCCCTCACTTGCAGCCCTTATGTACCATTGTTATATGTGATTTGGGCCCAGGAATGTGTTATTCTCCAGAAGGAAGATAGGATGGAAAACCAATATCAAGTATTGTACAGGAAGACTGGAAGACCTTTAAATAGCAGCTGAAGATAGAATCCTGTAAACAAAATGGTATTACCGAGTAAGCGTGTTTCTCTGAATTTTGGTAGGACTTAGATTGTTTTTATAATTATTTGCCATTCAAAGGGCATCACCAATTTTGTGCTGTCTTTTATGGATAGAATAGCTGCTGAAATAGCTAGGTTCAAATTCCCATCTAACCATTTTTCTTAGGAAGAGATTCCCGTTCAGTCATTCTCTCTCACCTTAGCCTGAACAATCTCATAGATCAGAGGTCTCCAACCTTTTGGGCACTAGGGACCGGTTACATGGAGAGAGGTTTTTCTGCAGACCGGAGGGGGCGTGGTTTTGTGTGCTGCTTGTATCCCGCGTATGGGGCTTTGCTTGTTTGTGCGGCCCGGTTGCTGCCATGCCGCAGCCCAGTACCGGTACCTGGACCAGGGGTTGGGGACCCCTTTCATAGATAGTAACTGTGAGAACATCAGGCAGGGCAGACCATGTGAATTCTTGGGAGTTCTCAGACGAAAAGTGTAACAAGTGATACTGTTCATTGAGATGACAGAAAAATATTGAACTATAACTCTTTTTTATTCTCGAAGGATTTAAAAATCATTCTAAATGTTTTTAAGGAATTAAATCAAAGGTGGATGAGTTAAAAGCAGCATACGACCGAGAAGAATCCCCTAATCTAGAGGACTATGAGCCCAACACAGTAGCTAGCTTGCTGAAACAATACCTGCGTGAACTTCCTGAAAACCTGCTTACCAAAGAGCTGATGCCTCGCTTTGAAGATGCTTGCGGGAAGAGCCTGGAGTCCGAGAAACGGCAGGAATGCCAGCGCCTCCTGAAAGAGCTACCAGAATGTAATTTCCTCTTGATCTCCTGGCTGATTGTGCATATGGACCATGTCATTGCAAAGGAGCTAGAAACAAAAATGAATATCCAAAACATTTCTATAGTGCTCAGTCCAACTGTCCAGGTATGCATGTAAGCCCTCTGTTATTTAAAACTGTTTTCAAACACATTTCAGAAAATCACTTTATTGGCATCGCATGTGGTTGGTTATGCATGCATATAGGTATAGCATAATTTTTGATATTTTAAGACAACTTTGATATCAGGACCACTGTGACTGAGATCTTGTAGCAGGTTTGACTGGAAGTATTAGATAAGTAACTGCTTCCTCTTAATTATTTTTTGAAGGAGGGGAAACACGAGGTCATACAGGGGTTATATTGTTAAGACACCTGGCAAGACATTACTAAATAATTAACTCATAATTAAAGTGGACTTTCAGTCAGCACTTGATTCCAAATTTGTGCTGCGGATTGAGGATATACAAGTCTCTGCTTTTCATATGCCACCAGAAAGCTCAGTCATTTTGGAGTGTGCTCAAGTGTATTTAGCACCAAATCCATATTGAATACAGTATTCAAAAGCAGAAGATCAGAATTTAAACATATTTAATTACATGTGTTTTTAATGAGCTGGATGCATTATGTGTGTTAGGTGATTAGTACTAACAAATTGCCATATAGAAGGCATTAGTGTATGGCAAATTTTATATGGTTTAGGGCAGGGGTAGGCAACCTCGGTTCTTTTATGACTCGTGGACTTCAACTCCCAGAATTCCTGAGTCAGTATAGCTGACTCAGGAATTCTGGGAGTTGAAGTCCACGAGTCATAAAAGAGCCGAGGTTGCCTAACCCTGGTTTAGAGGAAACAAACTATTAATTGAATTCAGATATTGTAGTCTTTCCATCTTGAATTAGTGCTTCATTTAAGATAGCTAAGGTTAAATTGTATAAGAAATTTTAGTTTGGTGGCAGACATTCATGTCCTACCGGCACTTAAATTAGCTTGAAGGAATTCATTAATATAGAAGTTGGTACATATTTCTCTATCAAGGAATTTGAAGAGGAGATGACTTATGGATTTGCCAATTAAATAGGGTTTTATTCTGGAAGAAGGGAACCACGTAACTATAATCTTAAACAGGTTTGTTTGTAACTGTTGGACGATACTTCATGTTTTTCTCTCTCGTTTTCCTGCACTTTTTCTTTTTTCTGTTTTTCTTCTGTTGGTATTTTATCTATATTCACATCTCTAATAAAGTTATGTATAAAAATAGAATCTGAAGATGGTGGTAATCCCAAGGGCCATTGAGAACATATTTTTTTATTATTTGTAAGATCATATTTTTAGATACAAAGATATCCACAAGTTTTAACAAGCTACCTGTAATGTGGATGCAGTAAAGAAAAAAAAAGAAAGTTGGACAGTTTAAAATTTTGTTTTGTATAACAATTGGTAACAGTTATGGTCACAATGTTCAAATTTATCCTTGAAATTAAACATGCCAGAGATTCAGATAAGAGTAATTTAAAACTTTTGAATTAAAGAACTCTGAATAAACCAACAAAGGGAGCATCCACAATACAATGCAGGTCTATGTGCTGATGTTTTACTGTAGTATTGCAGCTAAAAAGTTCCTATTCTTTCTTTTGTTAAATTTATTATTTAATTAAAACATTTATATAGCTATCCATCTTATAACCATCTTTGGGTGCTTCACAATCACAAGTTAAAACAACGTACAAAACCATATTAAAGTTATAAAACTAAACATATTAAAATAGTAACAAGCTCTTGGTCCTTGTACCCGAGTGGGCAGTTGCAGGAATAAAAACCCACTTGTAGTTTTACTACTTATTACTAATGTTACCAGTCAATAGAAGGTCTATGGGATCTTCTAAATGAAATAGCTGTTTTATGCAATTAGTGTCAATACTTTAAAATTTAATGCAAAAAAACACAAATAATTTTAAAGTGATATTTCACTGATTTTGCTCAAATATGTTCCATTACGCCCAAGAATTTAACTTGTAATTAGATCAGGGTGGACTCTTAAGTATTGTGTTTCTTTAATATGACTCATTATTGGTGAGGTCTCCTATACATAAGGATTAGTTGTTCATACCTTTACTCGGCACTTACATCCTACTCCACCTTTGTTTTTAATAGGGTCACCTTAATGAATGCAATATGTTCAAATGCTTTGCACTCTGGTTATTTAACTAGAGTTTCGGTGTTATGAAATTGAAGTCAGACCTTTTTGGAATTTGGAGTTTTTCCAGATATTAAATATAACAACATTAGAAAGTTGTTAATAGCTAAATACCACACAGTAGATCTTTTCAGCATCCTTATGGCCAATTCTGTTACATTTTAAGATTCCTGAGAAGTAATAGAACATAGCTGAGGATTTTCCCACCAATATTTTGTGGTGGGGAAAGGGTTAAAATAAGTATTTAAAGCAATTGCCATGTTAATTTATAAATACATAATATAATACTTCTAGACTTTTGAAAGGTTGTTACATTGTATTAAAATGTATAAAGAAGATTTTGCAACGAATAACATCAGTTTGCCAACCTGAAATATGTGATTGACCTTAACCAGATTTAGTTTGAATCCAGAATTATAAACAATAATTTGAACCTGTCAGATTAATCATAGTTAATGTTAAGTGGTGTATTTCTAAATTTGGATGGCATAGCAAGCTACAAAGAAGCAAAAGCAGAAACAGAATCCTATTCGGCTGGATAGAAGTGTAGGGGTCTCCTGCTTGAGCTGGCAGTTGGATAAGAAGACTTCCAGAGTCCCTTCCAACTCTGTTATTCTGCGTTTTGAGATTGGTATGGTGTTTGTATGGCACTCTAAGAAGACTATAGCACAGCTTTTCTCAACTGTTATTCAGGGCGACATATCCAACAAAGCAGGAATGTTGAAAAGATTGCTGCTCTAAACTAATAAGGGCCATCTTTGTTCATATCATAGACCAGGGGTCTTCAAACTTGGCCCTTTTATGACTTGTGGACTTCAACTCCCAGGCTGAGGAATTCTGGGAGTTGAAGTCCACAAGTCATAAAAGGGCCAAGTTTGAAGACCCCTGTCATAGACTGTGGCTCATATCGCATGGACATTTCACATCATTTTCCATTACAAACAAGCTGGTAAAATATGTGCTCAGGACAGATGCATTTAGAAGAGACTATTGTATGTTGTTCGCAAAGATAGGTCAAGTTCTTTGTAAGGCTCACACAGCTTCATCAGCTGTCTCCTGTTTTGGGGCATAGTTGTGTTTACACACAGCCGTTTCTGCAGCGACTGTCGCCATATGGCTGTGGTGCAGGACAGCTTTCTAAGTACCTCTGAAAACCTTGCAAAAGATCCAGTTGCTTTAATACTCTAATGCAATGTTTCCCAACCTTCACAACTTGAAAACATTAATACTGTAAGTGTGTTTAGAAAGGAATGTTTTATTATTTTGCAAATATCTACACAATGAATGACAATACTTCTAAAGTGGTACTGTGTCTTCTTAGATCAGCAACCGTGTCCTTTACGTGTTTTTCACTCATGTACAAGAATTCTTTGGAAATGTGGTCCTCAAGCCAGTAACAAAGCCTCTTCGTTGGTCTAACATGGCAACCATGCCAGCATTGCCAGAAACACAGGAAAGCATTAAAGAAGAGATCCGAAGACAGGTTGGTCCTCTTTGAATGATTAGAACTTTCTGAAAATTTGATTGAGGGAATTATTTCCATTCTTTTTATCACTGATTTATGGCCCTTTTAATTGAGCAAAGCTAGATTTATGGTATGATGGTGAAGGAAAAAAAATCTTCCAGATTTTAGAATTAAGACAAGAGCTTACAAGTTCACTTACCGTATTTTTCTGTGTGTAAGACGCTATTTTTTCCTGCAAACACCCTGTTCAAAAATCAAGTGCGTCTTATACAAGTGCAGCGTATTATACACGGAAAAATAATGGTAACCTCCGCAGCCCAGGGCATACCTGTGTGGGTTGCCATGCCACCTGGTGCAGGTGTCAAGCCCCTGTGGGCTTGCCACCAATGGGAGGGGGGAGGGGGCAAGATCGTCAGCTGGCTGAACTTCCGGATTTGCCGGCTCAAGCTGTTTAGTGCTCTGCCAAACAGCTGATTGGCGCAGAGAAATTTGCATGCCAGAGCGTCTTATACAAGGGTGCGTCTTATAAATGGAAAAATACGGTATACTTCAGGTAGCCTGTACATTTAAATTAAGGCTTGAATACATAATTTTCTCTTACATACTGTCCTCATTTAAGATTTAATTCTCTCTTGTTTGTAGTTCTTTGATTTTTTTTCCAACCTAAGTTGTATTCTTTTGTAGACTGAGGTCAAATCTCACAATATTGCAACAAATGGCCTAATTTTCAGATTTGGAGGTCCAATTAGAATATATATTAACCAAGATGCTTTCTCAGTACTTTTCTCAGTAATAGACAGAAATTGATCTTCAGGAAATTTGACTTGCTAACTTAAAATTGACATATTCCATTCGTGGAAAAATAGAACTCACTTGCCAACTGCCTTGTATTGTGGCTGTTCATAGTTACAACAGTGCTAAAAAATAACTTCATGATCCAGGCATGTATTTTTACAACCTTCACAATTATGTGTTGCCATTACAATTGGTTAGTACACATCCTGTGCCTGACCCATCCATCCATCCATCCATCCATCCATCCATCCATCCATCCATCCATCCCTCCCTCGCAGAGCAAAGAGATTGGACAGGAAAGGATTATAATAGAGTAAGCAGGCATACAATTAGAATACAGGTGGAAGGAATGTGCTAGAACTGGCTATTTTACCTAATGTGCTCACCGTCCCTGAATGTGCTCAGTAGACAATCGATGTTACTGCATTCCTTTTGATTATAATAATTTCTCTCCAATGAATGTAAATAAGACTTTAATTCCCTTCTTGCAATCACCAGCATCATAGTGAACATTCCAAAGGGAGTAGGGAAAAAGGAAAGCTGATGTAAAATATAAGCACAATGACAGTTGTGTTTGTTCATTTAGCAACCAGGTTGTCACAGTAATGGTAGCTGAATAAGGACTATCTTCATATTTAATAATGTGTTGTTGTTGTTTTAAAAAAACAACTAGGAGTTTCTTTTGAACTGTTTGCACCGAGATCTTCAGGTAGGGATTAAAGATTTATCCAAAGAAGAAAGATTATGGGAAGTGCAGAGGATTTTGACAGCTCTGAAAAGGAAGCTAAGAGAAGCTAAAAGACAAGTAAGTTTGTGCTTTTCTCTTTTAAAATTGTGTGGATGGAATGTTGATTGTCCAATTTATAGCAGTATAGTTAAAATATTATGGGGCTTTTGTTAGTTTTGATACCACTTATTTTTTATTAGATTCTTGGTTTCACTGGTGCTTTGATTCCAGTGGATAAAAAATTGAAAAGGCACTTTGTCAAGGCTTCTACGCCAGGACCTAAGTGATTCTATTGTAATGTCCACATCATCTGTTGATACTTTTTTCACATAGTTTCTGTTTAGAATAGATCTACTATACCACTGACCTTCCTATAAATAAGCTTTAGGTTTCTGGATGTGATTTCAGTTTTCAGAGTTTGATCATTTTGATCTTTGACTAAACTACTTTATACTACATTTACCTTGTGTTTTATCGGGCATTGCCTAATCAGGAATTCTGGGAGTTGAAGTCCACAAGTCATAAAAGAGCCAAGGTTCCCCACCCCTGGAACTGCTTAATTTTGTTCCAGCATGTAGGAATGTTTTCTAATTGCTGCACTGCCCAAATCTGCTGCTGATATGCCAGCAAAAATTCATGGTCTACCAATTTTTGGAAAGTCAAAACACCCATTTTCATTCAACCACCATCTGCCTTATAAAAATGAGTGATTGATTTGATCTGTAAATGCTGCTTTAGGATGCTTGAGATAACATATGTAGTTTCCCAATAATGTAGGTAAAAACCCTGCAGAAGTTGCAATTTAAATATTCTTGCACATTAACGTATGATCCCTTGAATTGAGTTATTAGTCAAGATTTTTTCAATACAGGAATGTGAAACAAAGATTGCGCGAGAAATTGCTAGTCTTTCAAAGGAGGATGTTTCCAAAGAAGAAATGAATGAAAATGAAGAAGTTATAAATATTTTACTGGCTCAGGTAGTATCTGTTTAAAGTATTTTCATTCTTAATGTTTAAGCTGCACACTGTGAAAATAAGTTGGGGGCTGAAAGAGATAATTTCTTCTTGCAAACGTGTGTGTTTGTGTAAAGGGATAGCTATCAAGTATAATGCCAATTCTAAGTGTCCTTAGGGACTTGATGAAATTCTTGTGGTTGACACAGAAAGTAGTTGATCTGGAATTTCTGGAACTGGAGTTGAAAACAGCAGCAGCATTTGTGTTTCACCACTGACTTATAACTGAAAAAGCTGTTTCTTGTATGTAAATCTGGACAATTGTAGATTCAGAATTTCAAGACCCTTTGAAATAATAAATTAGTTGCACTGATTGAACTTCTTATAGAATAACATCTTACCGTCCCTATTAGTTCTTCTCCACCCTGCAGCAGGCCCCTTCTATTTCTGTGTTTTGCTTAACCTCCTGTTCTCCAAAACCAATCCCTGACATACTGCAGCAAGCAGCCACAATTTCCAGATGTAATAGATGAAACTATGTCACAAACTTCACCTACTCCCCCAAACTTCCTAATTTAGGATTCCTACGTGCTTCAATTTATGATGGAGCTACCAAGATATATTGTTTAGGAAATGAAAATATAACTACATGAGAAGGGCACTTGCACTATTATGGTTTCATGCACTGTGTAACATCTATTAAAAATGTGCAATAAATGTTTCAGTCTAGAAAAATACATTGAGGGGCATATAAGGGCATTATATGTACAGTGGGCATTGCATTTGCCTTCATCCTTCCCCATTTTTTCTGCCTTTTTTCTATTAGCTACATGAGAAGCTAGGTTTTATGACTATAACCAAAAAGAAAACCAATGTCCTAAATCAAGATTCGTTTATCATTTGAGTAATATTCCTCATATAATTTAATTATGTTTGATAGGAGAATGAGATTTTGACCGAACAGGAAGAACTGCTAACAATGGAACAGTTTTTACGTCGTCAAATTGCATCTGAAAAAGAGGAAATAGATCGTCTCCGAGCAGAAATAGCAGAAATTCAAAGGTAACCCAGCCTCTGTTTTAGGATTAACCAGTGGGTGGAAATTGCAAGTAAGCTAATTCCAGTTAAACGTTAGAAGAAAGTTTCTTATAGCATGCCATAGACTGTGGCTGGTAGTGACTGCCTAAGGAAGTGTTGGATTCTCCTTCCCTGAATGGACTTAAAACTGAACCTGCAAAGTTATTTTTTAGGCAATGTTGCAGCATAGCCTTTTCCATCTTGGCACCTTTCACGTATATTGGAATTGCAAGTCTGAGGCCAAGGTCCTTATGTGTAGTAGTAGCAATAACATCTGGAGGATATCTAGTTGGCGAAAGCTATTACAGCTGCATATTCTGGATTCTGAAAGGAGCAAGGGCTTGGACTAGACCAGGGGTAGGCAACCTTGGCTCTTTTGTCACTCGTGGACTTCAACTCCCAGAATTACTGAGCCAGCGATGCTCAGGATTTCTGGGAGTTGAAGTTCAGAGTCATAAAAGAGCCAAGGTTGCTAGGTGGTCTCCATAGTCCCCTCCAGGCAAAATTCTATGATGCCAACCCTACTGAATTTAAATAATATTCTAAACATTGTTTCACCAGAACAGTTATAAGGGATAATGGTAATAGTGTTTAAGGCCCTACATGGCATGGGTCCGGAGTACCTTAGGGAACACCTGCTGCCGGCATCAACTTCCCTTCGCCCTGTGCGTTCCCACAGAGAGGGCCTCCTCAGGGTGCCACTGATCAGAGAATGTCGATTGGTGGCCCCCAGGGGGAGGTCCTTCTCTGTGGGCGCTCCGGAGCTATGGAATCGGTTACCGGTTGAGCTCCGGATGGTGCCCGACCTTCGCTCCTTCCGTCGCGATCTAAAGACATTCTTATTTGAACAAGCCGGCGTGGCATGATGGGGGATGGGGGGGTTATTGTTATTTTAATATTTGTATTTACTGTTTTTAGTTGGGCATATATTTAATCCCTTTTAACTTTTGTATCTCTGTATTTTTTATGCTTGCCCTGTTCACCGCCCTGAGTCCTCCGGGAGAAGGGCGGTATATAAATAAAATAATAATAATAATAATAATAATTATTATTAGCTTTTATACCACATTGTAATTCTTGTCCATGAGCACTTAAACTCATTAAATCATGTTCTGGAGTATGTTTGTTGTGTGCATGAATCTGCTTGAAAAATGTTGTATAGCGAACCAAGCCATAAGTGATACAAAATTTACACTTGCACATCTAGTCGCCAGCATGGTCGCAGTGAAACTGAAGAATATTCTTCTGAGAGTGAGAGTGAGAGTGAAGATGAAGAAGAGTTACAGATAATCTTAGAAGATTTGCAACGGCAAAATGAAGAACTAGAGGTGAGGTGGCTTTCTTTGCAGTAGATATTCACTGACTTCTTTATTCAGGCATGGGATTATACGATGCGGCATATGATAAAAAAGAAAATTTCAGTCAAAAATGACAAACTCCATAATATTAAAAGTTACTTAACTATGGAGTAGCATAGCTTAGAAAATAGCAGATCCTCATTTTCCTGCTTCTCCCTCTATCAGTGGACTTGCAGGGCAGCATCAGGAAGTCAGTTTGATTAGCAGTTGCTTCTGAAAGCAGACTTAAACGCAAACTAGCATCAACAGTTTTCAAGATCAAACCATTGTGAATAATTTTAAAACGAAATAAGAGAAAATAATAGGAAAAACTCTTCTTTATGGGATTTTGTTTTAATAGCAGAGTTTAACTGAATGAGCACCAGTGTTTAAAGTGTTAAGAACTGATTTTTTAAAATATATTTAATCAAACAATAAAACAGGAAATTTAAAAATGGGAAGAATGGTCAGTTGAAACTAAAGCACTGAATTGTATTATTTTCAAGTAAATATAGCAAATTAATTGTTCACAATTTAGGCACTTATATTTGCTCTGATGCAGTCATTTTATAAATAAAAAAAATCTGAATTAGTGTGAATGCGACATCCTTGTAGTCCGCAATGATTTTGTAGTAGAGATGTCATCTGGACAGATACTTGATGGAAAAGCTCATCAATAGGACTAAGATTGGCTCCTTTAATACTTTCCATGTAGTTTATCATTTTATTTAAGAACCAAAATATATTTTTCAGCATTCTGGCTTTGAAATTCTCATTTTAAAATTAATACTATTGCTGAGCTATGTTTTAGCGATGAAATATAATAAAACAAAAATAATTGAATGGATATGTTAAATCTTGTTAAATTTCTGCCAGCCTGTTTTTCCATGCTGTCCTTTTCTTTCATGGAAGTTTGTTTATTTTTTTAAAGGACATTCTGGAAGAAACAAAATGCCAACACTGATCTATGTAACCCATGCAGGAAGTTTCATCAGATTTCTGTGGGTTTTCTGGTTAACCTTTTTATTGAAAAAGTTTTCCTGTCTTTCTAATAAAGACATTCCATGTTGCTTCTCTACTGTTTAATGAATTCTTCCAGTTAGATGAAATCCAGAATATAGTTCAGAGAGAGGTTTCCTGTTTCACTTAAAACATGCAACTGAGATAATTTTTTTCTTTGATTCTTAGAATAGATCGAGTGTCATAGAAAACCTAAAGGCCTCCCAGAAATAAACTCTGTAATTTAATTTTTTATAACTGGCAGTGAAAACAATACATAGACATATAGAAAAGGCAAAAGCAATGACACCACTTTGTAGAATACTTAATTTATTTTAACAATCTTTGAGACAGCCTGAAAAATTGTTCTATATTATTGCTCCCTTATTATAGCTGGAAAGAAAGCTAAGGGAGAATTATTTAATTAGGTCTTGTAGTTTGCAGATGTGCCTTTACTTCTCTAAGAGTCAACCCCTCTGAACTCAATAAATCTTCGTGTTGGCATGGATGCGACAGTGAAAGCTTGTGAGTTAATGGCTAAGGTGTGATGTGTACTGGGGAACTACTTCATATCCTATTAATCACATCTCTCTTAACGTCTGTTGAGTGATAAATCCTGCAACAAAAGTACAAATAAAAGTTTCCTTGTAAGCACATTTAAAAAATGAATGAATATGAATAAATAATTAACAGTTCCTAAGATCTGTGAGGAAAGCTGGGGAAAGCAGGAGCATGTTTTTTATTTTTTTATTTTTTGCTTTTGAATCTGCCATTGTAAATTGCTCACTTCTGCTGGGGCTGGATTTTCTGGTTTTGTTCTGCCTGATGAGACCTCGCTTGTCTCCCTGCCAAGAGAGAGATGCAGTGAGGAATGCCTTATTAATGATTCATTAGTTCCATCAGTAGCTGGCTGTGTATAAAGCTCAAGTGACCCTTTTTCCCTTTTTGCTGGATCTAGGTTAAGAATAACCATCTGAACCAAGCGATTCATGAGGAGCGTGAGGCCATCATTGAGCTGCGAGTACAGCTTCGCCTCTTGCAGATGCAGCGAGCCAAAACGGAGCAGCAGGTGCAGGAAGAGGAAGAGCTTGAGAAACGAGGGGGGGCGATGCTGCAGCAGCAGCAGCCGCCCCTGCCAAGAGACAGTGTCCCAGAGACAAAAGCTATGAAAGAGCAGCCAAAGGCAATCCAGGAGTCAGTGAAGCCATCTCCAAGCAAGGACAGAAAAGAAACCCCAATTTAATTGGATTTCTGAGCATTTGGATTCTTGCCTGCGCAAAGCCAGGACTGTGCAACTTACTGTAAATCTGTGGCCTGTACATTCTGTAAATATTTTCTCTTTTACATTCTGGGGATATTTTGTCCCCGTCCTATGTGTGGCTTCTGCCTATCAGGCTCAGGTTACTTGGGAAGATAAAGCAGAGAGAGACAGACAGACAGACAGAGTCAGAGAGAGAGATGGCAGGAAAGGGCAGCTGTATAGTTACTCAGCCTGCCAGACGTTCGCTTTGGCTGATCGTTGGGAATTGAGGGGATAGTACATTTTAAAACGATTACATACTCACTTCGGAGCAGACTTTCAAATTCTCTCATGCATTATCTGTCCAAGGGCTACTTCATATGAGATATTTCATTGCACGGATGTAGGAAAAAGTACATTCTCTGCTGGGCATATACCAATGTATCTGGTAATTCTTGACCACCAGAAACTTCAGGTAGAGTTAGAGAAGTTTGCAGTAGAGGAACATATTTCTCTCCCGCCCCCACCTCTCCATTTGGTTATCTTTCTGGTCACACATGCAGACAACCATGTTTCTGACCAGCAGAAGAGGGGGGAGCACTCTGTGCCATTTGGGGGTAATTAATTTAAAAGGAAGTTTGGTAAGAAGCATTCCCACTCTGGTCTTGAAAAGAAACTTCCTCTTAGCATAGAAATGGCTTTTATGAAGTTATTTACAAGGCTGATACATCTCTAGTCGGTGCAGATGTCTGTTAAGTGTTTGTAGAGAAGCCACAGTTGGCACAGCAAAATAAATGTTTGCAAGTATGTTCCACAATGGTCTGTGTGGGGATAAAGAAACTATGAAAAGTGGCTGTTGGTTAAGAATGGGGAGGTCCAATCCCTATCCCATTCATCTATTTGCTTTGTAATTTTTTGCTCTCATACTTCATAATTGTTTTTATTCACTCTTACTTGTGCCTTTCAGTAACAAAGGAGCTTTACAAAATAGATGTGCCCGAAACAGTAGAAGATCTTCAAAACTTTAGTATTATGTAACGTGTTGTTTTCATTTGACTTTTTTTAGAGCTTTATGAAAATACATGTAAAATTAAGCTGGAAAGATTGATAAGCACATATCCATAAATCCACTATGAACTCTTGAACATTGTCAATGCAGTTATATGTAGAACCAATTACTAGGTTTGCCAATTAATTAGGAATAAGAATGGAAGCACTTTGTAGGTTTTATAGCAAACCTCATAATGCTGACCTTTTTCCCCCCTTTCTTTTGATAATTTAAAGAAATTAGTGAATGTTGTTGATTATCAAGGTTCCATGATTTAGGAAAAGGAGTTGGTGCTGATTTTTGTTGCACTCTTTCTTTGATGGATTGAGAGCACTTTGAAGTACAGTGCAACACAGAAGTGTGCAAGCCTCCATCAGGATCTTGTAACTGAGGTGAATGATAAAAGAAATAATCTTGGCCATTTTAGTGGGTTTCAAAGAAGTATTACATTCAGAAAGGGCTCCATAATTGTTATAGAACTTGTACCAGTTTTTGGTACATTTGAAAGTATGTTGTAAGTGCTTTGGAGGTCCTCTCAAGCATAATGCAATGGAGGGAAGAAGGTCCGTCTCCAAGCCCTTCCTAGTGTTTCCTAAAAAACAATAGGGAAGCATATTTATGACATTTTATGTGCTTAAAAGAGACTGATTCTGATAAATAAAAAAAGCTGGTAATATATACCGATAAATCTGTGATGGAAATGTTCAGCTGCCTTATGCTTTAATTAGTTACCATTGCCAGCAGTGAATTTTTACAATAAATTGTGGCTTTTCAGAGCCACATCACTTAAAATCTCAATTCAATTTGAAGTGGATGATGTTAATTGAACTCTATAGGGTGCTTATAGCTTATTTAGTTTCTGTCTGTAATATTTATTTTTTTTATGTGGTAGGTGTTGTTGTTTTTTGCCTATTGCACTGTTGTGAATCATTGGCCATGATTTAATGTTTGTACAAATGACTCTAAAATGCATTCTAAAGAACGGCTTTTTAAAAAAAACCTTAAAAGAAAATTTATGGAGGGTGGTTAAATGACAGTTGTATGTAGATTTTTTTTGGCCTGTTACATACATTTTATATTTCTGACAGTATTTAGACCCTTTTGTTTTGAATTCATACTAATTTCTATTAAATTGTCAAACTTTTATAATCAATGTTCATCAGATATTTTGATATGGCTAATTTTTGTTTGTCAAGAACATGTTAATCAAGAAAATAAATTTTAACAGCCATGTGCTAATGGTTCTAGTGAATTAAAAATGTTAAGATTCACAAATAAATTCTCTGGCCCACCTTCAAAGTCCTGATGTGGTAATAACCAACTGAATTTATGAGATGTTTGTATTAAATAAATGCAATTCTACCAAAAAAACCAAAAGGACAGCAGATTAGTAATTGTGGTTCTTTTTAACTCACATTTCTGGATTGTATTGTGATTCTTCAGTCTAATCAAGAAGCAGAATTGCTCTCTGGCAGAAAATGGTGAACTAATGAGGGAAGGCAGTTGAAAAAAAAAATCCTCTTGGGATACAAAATACCTGTTGGCAAATTTGAAAGAGTTTTTGAATGCAAAGCATTTCTGGAATGTTCACAACAACCTGATTTGAACTTAATTTATTGTAAGCTCAAACTGCTCTGAATTCCAAATGTTTTATCCACCCTCATGAAGACAAAGCAGTTCAGCAATGAGACCTAAATTTTTATTCATTCCCATTTCTTTCTTTTATGAATTTTCTGTAGATAGTAGATACGAAGTTTACTATCTATGCTGCAGAATCGAGTGCCCTGCTGCTTGCTTCTGTGACCCTAAACTGGTTTATGTTATCCGACAGCAGAATCTGTTCTCCCCATTTCAAATTTTGATGTACTACTTTCATCATAGCAAAATGAGCCGGAAGAGAACACAAATTTGTTGCTGTTTGATCCAAGTTTCTGAATGTAGCCCCATGTTTTCATTAGGGACTTATTATAGAATGGAAAATAATTATTTCCCCCATGTCGTTCTTCAGTGTATTCAGTGTTCCAACTCTGTTTTAATCCGGTATTAGCTAAGCAAATGGTCACTTTAAAAAAAAAGGGAGTTAGTTGCTTATCCAGTTCTTATTTTTTCCCACTGGCTGAAGAAATGAAATTCGTATACTTCATATATAATATCGCACAAGAAAAACACCAACATATATAAGTATTACTCAGGTTTCATTAATAAAGCTAGAAAGTTCTCAGTTGGTTCAAAAACAGAAAATCGGAAGCAATATTATATGATGATTTAATACAGGTCTGATTAGAATGCCATACACTGTTTTAACTTAAGCTTGCTTACAACTTCCACAATATCCACTCTTGCTGATGGTCCTTCTATTCCAATTTGAGAAGAAGCTATGAAACTTGCAATGTTTGCTTACATATCTTTTTGGTTAAAAAAAATTAAAAATATACATATGGTCATAAAGCCAGCTCCTGTACTAGGGAACTATAAGAAACCCATGTTATGCTAACTCTTCAAAAAAGCAGCCATAGCAGGGAGGAATAGCTATTTAAAAACTAGAAGACAGAGGTTAAAATGCCTGTTTTGCATGCATTGATTAAAAAATGCCAGTCAAAATTGTAAGTTACATAGAAGGAAACCTGCTGCAGAAGAATTATTTCTGCAGAGGAATTATTTTACTAAAATGTTTTAGCGATGTAGATGGAATGATCTAATAGAAAGTATTTGTTTATACTTTCAGGGCACTTTTGAAAGTAAACAAGGATTCCTGAAGACTAGGTACTCGAGCCAAATTTTATGATAAGAGTAAATGCAATAAAGAATATAAATGGACTATATTCTCACAACAGGCATGTGCAAAAATGGGATTCAGTAGGACTAAGGTGATTTTCAGTTTGGATTTATTTATTTATTTTATTTATTTATTCGTTTTATATACCGCCCTTCTCCCGGAGGACTCAGGGCGGTGTACAGAGCAAAGTAAGTATACAATAAACCAACAATAAAACAAATAAAACCCCAGATCTACAAATAAAACCCCAAATCTATCAGGCCAGGCCGGCTTGCTGGAATAGATAGGTTTTTAAATCTCGCCGAAAGGTGCGAAGGTCGGGGGCCATCCGGATTTCGGCTGGTAAGCGGTTCCAGAGGATTGGCGCACCCACCGAGAATGCTGTCTCCGTGGGGGTCACCAGCCGGCATTCTCTGACCGGTGGCACCCTGAGGAGGCCCTCTCTGTGGGAGCGCACAGGAAGGAGGGGTGTTGACGCTGGCAGTAGGTGCTCCCGTAGGTAATCCGGACCCATGCCATGTAGGGCTTTGTATGTCATCACTAGCACCTTGAATTTCACCCGGAAGGCAACTGGAAGCCAGTGCAGCTCACAAAGCAGAGGTGTAATATGGGAGTATCGGGGTGCCCCCAAAAGCGTCTGTGCAGCTGCACTCTGTACCAGCTGAAGCTTCCGAGTGATTCTCAAGGGCAGCCCCATGTAAAGAGCGTTGCAGTAGTCAAGACGAGAGGTCACAAGTGCATGGGTGACTGTACGTAAGGCATCCAGGTCCAGATAGGGTCGTAGCTGGTGCACCAGACGAACCTGAGTGAAAGCCCCCCTAGTCACAGCTCCTATGTGATCTTCTAAGGAGAGCTGTGAATCTAGGACACCCAGGTTGCGAGCCCTATCTACGGGGGGCAGTAACTCACCCCCAATATTAAGGGTTGGAATACTCTGAATATCCTGACATGCCGGTATGTACAGCCATTCAGTCTTGTCCGGGTTGAGTTGAAGCCTGTTCCTCCCCATCCATTCCCGGACCGCTTCCAGGCAACGGGACATCACGTCAAGGGCATCACTGATGTGGTTTGGGGTCGAGATGAAAAGCTGGGTATCATCAGCATACTGATGATAACCCACTCCAAAACCACGGATGATCTCACCTAGCGGCTTCATATAGATGTTAAACAGGAGAGGTGAGAGGACCGACCCCTGAGGAACTCCATAAATGAGAGGCCTCGGGGTCGATCTCTGGTCACCCACCAACACCCACTGTGAACGTTCCAGAAGGTAGGAGGAGAACCTCTGAAGAACAGTGCCTCCCACTCCCAATCTCCTGAGACGCCGAAGTAAGATACCATGGTCGATGGTATCAAAAGCCGCAGAGAGGTCTAATAGGACCAGGACAGAGGAATGACCCCTGTCCTGAGCCCGCCAGAGATCATTCATCAGAGCGACCAATACCGTCTCCGTGCTGTGTCCGGGCCTGAAACCCGATTGGTACGGGTCTAGATAATCAGTATCTTCTAGGAACAGAGGAAGCTGATGCGCCACTACGCTCTCAACAACCTTCGCAAGAAAGCGAAGGTTGGAGACCGGGCGAAAGTTGTTTAAAACAGCTGGGTCCAGGGAAGGCTTTTTGAGGAGGGGTCTCACCACCGCTTCTTTCAAGGCTGCGGGGAAACTGCCCTCTTTCAATGAAGCAGTTACCACTGCATGGATCCAGCCTCGTGTCCCATTCCGAGCCGAATAAACCAGCCAGGAGGGGCACGGGTCCAATAAGGATGTAGTGGAGCTTAGCTTCCTCATGATACTTTCTATCTCGTCCAGATTTAAACATTTAAACGATGTTATGAATAATGGCGAATATACTTGTCCCAGGATAATTTTGCAGGATCCAATCTGGGTCGGATTCTTAAAAAGCCACATAACAGGCACCATATAAATACCACACAGGACAGACCAAAGCACACACCACCTGCTACAGGAAGTTCCCTGAAGATGGGCTCCGACACGAGTCTGAAAGCTCAGAAGACAAAACTTCTTCTGGTCCCGGTGACCGACCCAGATTGGATCCTGCATAAAAGAAGTTATAACTAGGAACTCAACTGTTTGATTGGCACTTTGATGTAGGCTGACTCACATTCAGGGAAAAAGCCCTCAGTTAATAAGCTGATGAAATTTGGATAGATAATGCCTAAGCAGAAACTTTTTTTCTGTCCATTTTGATTTAGCATGAGAAAACAGCAAATACCATGTTAGGAAAAGGGCTGTACAAACTATTCAACAGAACTTTTTCATAAAGCCCTCTCTGAAATGTTAAGTTAAGCAGTCTCTTTGCTAGTCTTGATCAGCGATTTTAACACCTGTCTCTGCAAATGCCCTATGCTTCACTAGCGGACCCAGGAGAAGCATGGCCTATGCATCCCCTGTAGACAGATGAGGCCACCCTTTGAAGCATGGCTTCTTTAATATATCAAAGAGAGAGTCTTCATTCACACAATCACTTTAGGAGTATTTTATTTATTTATTTTATTAAATTTCTATACCACCCTTCTCCCAAAGGACTCAGGGCGGTGTACAGGGCAATAAAATGCAACATACAAAAGTTAAAAAGAAAATTAAATTAATTGGCCCTAACAATAAATAGTTAAAATAAACTCAAACCCTTAGTCCAGGCCGGCCTGTTCAAACAACCAAGTCTTCAGATCACGGCGGAAAGAGTGAAGGTTGGGAGCCGTCCGGAGCTCAACAGGCAGTTGATTCCAAAGGGCTGGCGCGCCCACAGAGAATGCTCTCCCCCTGGGGGCCCCCAGCTGGCAATCCCTGACCGACGGCACCCTGAGGAGGCCCTCTGTGGGAGCGCACAGGACGAAGGGAAGTTGACGCCGGCAGCAGGTGCTCCCGTAGGTAGTCCGGACCCATGCCATTTAGGGCTTTATAGGTCATCACCAGCACCTTGAATCTCACCCGGAGGGCAACTGGAAGCCAATGCAGCTCGCGGAGGAGAGGTGTTGTTACATGGGAGTATCGGGAAACCCCCATCACAACTCGCGTGGCCGCATTCTGCACCAGTTGAAGCCTCCGAGTGGTCCTCAAGGGCAGCCCCATGTAAAGAGCATTGCAGTAGTCTATCCGAGAGGTCACAAGCACATGAGTGACTGTATGCAGAGCATCCTGGTCCAGATAGGGCCGCAACTGGCACACCAGGCGAACCTGGGCAAAAGCCCCCCTGGCCACAGCTCCTACATGGTCTGCCAAACTGAGCTGTGAGCCAATTGCTTTGCAGAGCCATAATTAACCTAAACTATAGTGTACCTGAATGGCCAGTTTGCAATTTGAGAATGTTCTCCAGCTGTAGTAGAGCAATGCATGCGTATGAAAATCTGAACTACTTTGCAGATAGCGCAACACCAACTGTTTTCTCTGCCCTGTTATTCTCCCATCAACAGCTAGAGATCACAGTAGAGAAGGGCCACATCAGCATTGTGGTTGCCCTCGTGAGGGGGAGGTGGGTGTGGCTATGATGGGTGTGGCCTACTGGGTGGGTGTGGCTATGATGGGCGTGGCCTACTGGGTGGGCGCAGACAGCTCAACATCACTTGCTTCAGGGGTAGGACTGGGGCAGATTTGAGGGTCTCCAGCAGAGGATGGGACCAGGGCGAGTGCCGGGACATGGTTCCTCCCACCCTCCCATCCTGTTTTTCCTCCCTCCCTCCATTCTTTCCTCCCTCTGTTACTTTCTTCTTCCCTCCCACTCTCCATTCCTTCCTCCCTCCCTCCCTTCCTTTGCCTTCTCATCTCTTTCCTTCCCCTGCACTCAGGAAGGGGTGATGAGAGGGGGAGGGATTGCCAGCACTAATATGCTGCTGCTGGCCATTCCTATACTATGTGGGTGGGTGGGGGTGGTCCTGTTGAAAGGGATGCCTCGTGGCTGCAAGGCTGGAAGTGCTGGTGGGGGGGTGCTGATCTACAACCTGGTTGCGTCCATCAAAGCCAGAACACACTCAGCCTAAGATCCAGTGGAACCAGCAAGGAGCTGCCCCACCACCTCTGTCCTGCCCCCCCCGGGTGTGCGCACAGGAGATGGCCAGTGCCGGCTTCCTGGCTGAAGTCAGCCTGCAGGGCAAGACAGCCAGCAGGGATGCCGGACTCTATTTGTGTGCACACCCAGGGGGTGGGGTGGGGCTGCCCCGTGGATTTAAGGCTGAGTGTATTCTGGCTTTGATGGACGCCAACACTCCCCCCCACCAGCACCTCCACCCTCGCAGCCACAAGGCATCACTTTCAATGGCACAGATAGCAAGACTGGCAGCAACATGGCAGCACTGGCAATCTCTCCCCCTCCCATCACCCCTTCCTGAGCGTGGAGGAAGGAAAGATGAGGAGAGAAGGAAGGAAGTGTAACAGAGAAGGGAATTGGGGGGGGGATCGGCGCTTGCTGGGAGGCTTTGCCAGAGCTCTGGGGATTCAGCAGAGAGGTCAGGAGCTCCAGAGGCCTCCATGGTGGCTGGGGGCGGGGCTCTTGAGGAGGGATTTTTAAAGGGGAAGAGGAGATTGACTAGGGAAGAAGATTTTAGTTTCTCTTTTCCAGAGAGAAGCCAGAAGGAGGGAGAGCAAGATAGGAAGTTTATTCTCTGGAGAGAGAATAGAAAACCTTTTTGCCTTCCTACCTCGTTCTCTAACAAGTAATATGTTGATAAGATCAAATATTTTTCCAGAAATGAGAACAAATGCTTACTATTAACAAAATTGTGATATGAATGTTATAGCAGAGCATTTGAATATGATAAAAGAATAAGTCAAGTATTCAACTAGGCTACAGTTTTCTTAGGAGGGTGGTTACCATGAATACTGGCCATTCCTAGCATGTTTCAAGCAAGTTGGATGTCCTATTAAAGGACTGGGTAATAACTATATTAGGTTTTTTCTTTTCCAATAATCTGATCTGGTTTGAAATCTAATTGAACAGTTTGTGTGCACATGGACACCCATATGCTTAAACAAAGCCCTAGGCTTAACCAGAAAAAGCATACTTATAATTATGTTAACAAATTGAAGAAGGCCTTAGAACACGGGTGTCAAACTTGCAATGTCACGTGACATGTCGCGATCCATCACGACTTTTTCCCCCATTGCTGGCAATGGGGCGGGTGCGGTTTTGGCATGACGCATCCAGCCTCTGGGCCGGCAGTTTGACACCCCTGCCTTAAGAAAGTCAAGTTATAATTTGAAGGATTCACAGGAGGGCATTCTTTTACAAATTCCCATCCCAGTGTCTTACCTGCACTATAAACTAGCCACAGTCTCTTTATGCTGAGGTATTCACATAGCAGTAGCAATAGCACTTAAGACTTATATACCACCTCATGTTGCTTTACAGCACTCTGAGCAATTTACAATGTCAGCATATTGTCCCCAATAATCGAGGTTCTCATTTTGGTGACCTTGGAAGGATGAGTCAATCTCGAGCTCCATCTTAAGCATTTTGGCATTCGTAAATCCTAAAAATAGACACTTGCGAATAATCAGGGTTCAAAAGAACTGTATACAAACTGAGGCCAAGTCAGATTTCCCCACACGTTAAAATACCTGCATTGCAATTTGAGGCTATGAAAATATAAACATAAATACTAATAGTACAGCTGTTTTCTCCAATGGAATCAGGACGTTCAACTATTTTTTTAGGAAAACATGGGAATCAAAACACACTGACATAATCATGCTAATTTAAACCTGTATTTTTAGGCACATTTGAACACCGGAACAGGGTAAGGAGCTTTTATAAAAAAAAACTGTTCATGCTATCATGGGATTACATGGTATTAAGAGAAAGAAAGTTCATTCTTAATAAATTTTTTATTCTGAGAAGGAAAGAACGTTATCACAACAGTTTGAAATAGCATGATTAAAGACTGCAGCACTCCCACGAGTGGTCCAAGATATGTACAGTATATGAAGAAAAAAGTTGTACCTCAGAACCGATCATGATCAAGTTTAAAATACCTGACTAGAGGTACATGTGCTATTAGATTTCCTTCAGGTCATGACCAGCATGAAAAAAAAATCAAATATCAGGACACAGGTACTCAGCCTAGATTTTTGCTCACAGACACAGCAATATGCTGTGTTTAAGGGTTAAAATCAGATTATGATTTAATGTTGGCACTGAATCCTTAAAGTGAGAAAAATAAAACACCAAACTTCTACTTTTCCCTCATTTACACACATCAAAACTATTCACACTTAAGGATGTGCCCAGCTGCACACAAATTAAGTCTTTTCAAAGATTAAAAACTTTAATAGCTAATACTGGAGGCAGCTTCTTTGCTTCTCGGTATAAATCCTCCAGCTATTGGTTCCTAAGAAAGAAAGAGTTTGCTAAGGTAACTCTTTGACAGAAAACAAATGACAGTCTCTGGAAATCACTCCCTTTCTACACTGAAAATGCTCAGACAATTCAAGTTTCACATATTCAGGAAGACAGAAGATTTAAGGCTCTGGTGGCAAATACAATCCTCTGAGCGAAGTTTTTCTAGAGTCAAGATTCAACACATAACAGGTTTTTTTTCCCCCTTGACTCCAAAATTCTTGATCTCAGATTTAGATAGCATCCAACTGAAGTTACGTCTGGCAAGATATTCTCTCCTCCGTGGAAAAGAGGTTTCAGTAATCCATGTTAGGAGCACTTGACGATTGCCTACAATTTTGTAATGTTTGTTCTCTTTTATTAAAATTATATCAACATTCAGGAACTACTTTTAGTAAGTTGAAGAGGCTGTGCTCATAGCATCATCAGAAATTTTGGTACTGGCTGGGTGGATGCTTGCAAAATACTTGACATCACTGTCATTATCCATCTGGAGGGCCACAATTGTCTGCTCTACAGCCTCTTGATGGGAATTAACACACATCAGAAAGTATTCTGTATGAGGGGAAAGAAAAACAAAGGAAATGGGAAGGGAATGAGTTATTAGTCATGCCCCAATCAGCAAAATTAGGATGTTGCAGAAATGAAATGTAAGCTAAAGTCCACAGGAGCCAAGAGATTGTTTTCTTTTTCTCTCATTTAGTGTTCATATCTTCTTTTACCTCAATCCAAATAAACAAAATTGGATCATCTACCTACTGCAATCAGTAATTTCATTCTGGCTTCTGGGCCAGTTCCTTACTCTAAACCTAACCCACTTCACATTTTTCATTAAAAATGATTGATTCTACCTCATGGGTCCTTTTCACTCTGCAGAATTCAGGATGAATTCTTCACCTTGTTTTTTTTTCTTCTCCACCTCCCACTGTCCTTCCATGTTTACAGGTACTTTCTCACAAATTATGCTTCTGTCTCCCTTATTCAATTACCTTCCTAGGTCTTTTCTAAGCTATCAGCTTTGCCAGTAAAATCTCTTTATTATGCAGTATTTTCTTTCCAACTCATTTTCTGTTCACATTCTTAATCCCATAAATATTTTTCTCCAGTCTGTCTCCCCCCCTCCCCCTCCGGTTACTAGTCTCTTTCAATGATCATTTATCAGGTAATTCTTATTTCTCAGACTGTATAAAAAGGGAGAACATTTTTGAAAGAGATTCTTTTTCCCCACTGTAATATACAGTTTTGGAAGGAGTAAAAGGTAAAATGTAATCTTATCAAATATATATCCAATTCTGTCCAGTGGATTTACTCCCCATATGGGTGTTCAGGATTGCAGATTTGTTCATGAACACATAACCTTGAGTCTCCGTGCTATCAGCCCCCTCTACCACAAAGATCCTGCAGGAGAAGGGCAGTGTGGACAACCGTGGGATCTGGCAGGGTGAGATCTGTGAACCATAAGCACAAAGCTTTCACTGTGTCCCTGCACAACAGATACAGTGCCCTTTCTGACCTTAATAGGGACATTAAGGAGACAGGTAAAGGTATCTGTGATAATAACTCAAATAAGCAGGGGATCGTGGTCCAAGATGAAAACCTTGTTTTCGACAGGGAGAAGTGCGAATCTGGTATTACACACCAGTCATGCAAGAACAGAAAGGCATCCCAAAAGAGAAGCCACCTTCTGGTTGGTGATTCAATTATAAGGGATGTAAATTTAGGAAAGGACACAGAGGTTTCGAAAGAGGTCAGGTGTCTTCCAGGTGCTACTGCCAGTAGGGACAACAAGTGTATTTTTAAAATAATCAAGAATGCCAGCAAGGACTGTGATGTGGAGGCTATTGTACATCTTGGCACTAACGATCTGTCCCCAAAGGATGTACTCTCTGTGCAGAATGATTTCCAGAGCTTGGGGCAGGAACTTAGCAGAATAGGCTGTAGGCTTACTTTTTCAGAGGTTTTACCAGTGTATAAGGAGCAAAATGGAAAAGACCAGCATATAGCACAATTCAATATGTGGCTAAAGGAGTGGTGTAAAGGGGAAGGCTTTGGATATATTAGTCACGATGTCTGTAGCTGGTCCAATGAAAAAATGTACAAAAGAGATGGTTTGCATCCTTCAAAGAAAGGGACTGAGTTTCTCGGCTATAAATTCACAGATTTTCTGGAGGAATATCTAAACTAAACAGCGGGGACAGTGAGTTAACTGATATAGAACATCCCTGTCCCTGCCAATCTAAAAATTATAGGGCTATCAATGCATGTAACATAGATGTGTGTGCGCACAAGAATATCAACCTTGCTGTCAAGCAAAATCAAGCTTCTATTAGTGAGTGCCACACAAAGTGCACTAACCAAATACAGGGAGTGCAGAATTATTAGGCAAGTTGTATTTTTGAGGATTAATTTTATTATTGAACAACAACCATGTTCTCAATGAACCCAAAAAACTCATTAATATCAAAGCTGAATATTTTTGGAAGTAGTTTTTAGTTTGTTTTTAGTTATAGCTATTTAAGGGGATATCTGTGTGTGCAGGTGACTATTACTGTGCATAATTATTAGGCAACTTAACAAAAAACAAATATATACCCATTTCAATTATTTATTTTTACCAGTGAAACCAATATAACATCTCAACATTCACAAATATACATTTCTGACATTCAAAAACATAACAAAAACAAATCAGTGACCAATATAGCCACCTTTCTTTGCAAGGACACTCAAAAGCCTGCCATCCATGGATTCTGTCAGTGTTTTGATCTGTTCACCATCAACATTGCGTGCAGCAGCAACCACAGCCTCCCAGACACTGTTCAGAGAGGTGTACTGTTTTCCCTCCTTGTAAATCTCACATTTGATGATGGACCACAGGTTCTCAATGGGGTTCAGATCAGGTGAACAAGGAGGCCATGTCATTAGATTTCCTTCTTTTATACCCTTTCTTGCCAGCCACGCTGTGGAGTACTTGGACGCGTGTGATGGAGCATTGTCCTGCATGAAAATCATGTTTTTCTTGAAGGATGCAGACTTCTTCCTGTACCACTGCTTGAAGAAGGTGTCTTCCAGAAACTGGCAGTAGGACTGGGAGTTGAGCTTGACTCCATCCTCAACCCGAAAAGGCCCCACAAGCTCATCTTTGATGATACCAGCCCAAACCAGTACTCCACCTCCACCTTGCTGGCGTCTGAATCGGACTGGAGCTCTCTGCCCTTTACCAATCCAGCCACGGGCCCATCCATCTGGCCCATCAAGACTCACTCTCATTTCATCAGTCCATAAAACCTTAGAAAAATCAGTCTTGAGATATTTCTTGGCCCAGTCTTGACGTTTCAGCTTGTGTGTCTTGTTCAGTGGTGGTCATCTTTCAGCCTTTCTTACCTTGGCCATGTCTCTGAGTATTGCACACCTTGTGCTTTTGGGCACTCCAGTGATGTTGCAGCTCTGAAATATGGCCAAACTGGTGGCAAGTGGCATCTTGGCAGCTGCACGCTTGACTTTTCTCAGTTCATGGGCAGTTATTTTGCGCCTTGGTTTCTCCACACGCTTCTTGCGACCCTGTTGACTATTTTGAATGAAACGCTTGATTGTTCGATGATCACGCTTCAGAAGCTTTGCAATTTTAAGAGTGCTGCATCCCTCTGCAAGATATCTCACTATTTTTTACTTTTCTGAGCCTGTCAAGTCCTTCTTTTGACCCATTTTGCCAAAGGAAAGGAAGTTGCCTAATAATTATGCACACCTGATACAGGGTGTTGATGTCATTAGACCACACCCCTTCTCATTACAGAGATGCACATCACCTAATATGCTTAATTGGTAGTAGGCTTTCGAGCCTATACAGCTTGGAGTAAGACAACATGCATAAAGAGGATGATGTGGTCAAAATACTCATTTGCCTAATAATTCTGCACTCCCTGTAGGTAGTAAGACAATAGGGGAACTCAGGCACCACACAGATTATGTAGAAAGTAAACACAGGGTCACACATAAAGAACTCAAATGTCTATACACCAATGCACAGAGTATGAACAGCAAATAGGGTGAACTAGAAATTCAGGTTAATGAGGGCATATATGATATTGTTGCCATTACAGAAAGATGGTGGGATGAAACCCACAAATGGAACACACAGCTAGAGGGATTTAAATTATTTAAAAGAAACAGACCAAATAAAAGAGGAGGTGGAGTTGCCCTCTATATAAGGAATAACTACATCTCTACAGAAATAGAGCACAACAATAATGAAAACTGTAAACTTCAATGCATTTGGGTCAATATAAAAGGGAGGGGAAATGACACTGCCATAAGTGTATACTATAGGCCGGCCAGCCAACCAGAGGAAATAGATGAACTTTTTGCTAGTCAGCCAAGGTATGTAGGAAGCACATCACAATAGTAATGGGGGACTTTAACTACCCTGACATCAATTGGGAGACAAACTCCGCACCAAGTAGAAGATCAAACAGATTCCTGACAAACCTAGCAGACAACTTTGTTACCCAAAAAGTAGAGAAGGGAACTAAGGGATTAGCCATTTTGGATCTAATTCTCACTAACAGAGATGAAATGACAGAAGATGTTGAAGCCACAGGAACCTTGGGAGGAAGTGATCATGCAATATTGGAATTCAACATTATGGAAGCACAAGCAATAAACTTTCAAACTAGAGTCCTGGACTTTAAGAGAGCTAATTTCAATAAACTTAGAGGGCTTGAGAAGGATTCCATGGATGAGAATCCTCAAGGGGAAAACAACTCAAGAAGCTTGGGAAATTTTGAAAAGTGAGATAATAAAAGCCCAGTCTAGCACAATACCAATGAAGAGGAAAAATAACAGCTCTCAAAAGAAACCAGTGTAGCTGCATAAAGAACTCTCCGACAAATTGAAAGATAAAAAGGACAAGTATAGAAAGTGGAAAGAGGGGCACATATCAGCAAATAGCCTGAGCCTGCAAAGATGAAGTGAGGAAAGCTAAGGCTCAAAATGAATTAAGGCTTGCGACCAAAGTCAAAAATAACAAAAAAAGCTTCTTTCAACATGTAAAAAACAAGAAAAAAGTGAAGGAAATGATTGGTCCATTAGTGGGTGAAAGTGGCAAGAAGGTGACAAGCAACAGGGAGAAAGCAGAACTATTTAACTCATTTTTTGCATCTGTCTTTACACAAAGGGAAAAAAACAGACCAACCTATCAAAAATAGTGCCATAAAAAACAGAATAGAAACACAAGTTAAGATAGGCAAGAAAATGGTAAGTGAGCACCTGCCCAGACGAGTTTAAATCACCAGGACCAGATGGATTACACCCCAAGGTTCTCAAGGAACTGGCAGATGTGATCTCAGAACCACTGAACTATATTTTTCAAAGATCCTGGAGCACTGGGGAACTACCAGAGGATTGGAAAAGAGCTGATGTAGTTCCCATCTTCAAAAAAGGAAAAAAAATGGATCCAGGAAATTACAGACCTATTAGCCTGACTTCAATACCTGGGAAGATTCTGGAAAACATAATCAAACAACGAATCAGCGAGCCCCTAGAGGCAAACAAATTCATTACTAAAAGCCAACATGGGTTTGTCAAAAACAGATCATGCCAGACAAATCTTATTGCATTCTTTGACCAAGTGACAAAATTAGTGGATCAGAGGAATGCTGTGGATATAATTTACGTGGACTTCAGTAAGGCATTTGACAAAGTAGGTCACAACCTTTTTCTTGATAAGATAGAAAAATGTGGGTTAGACAGAATCACTATCAGATGGATTCGTAGCTGGCTGACCATCTGTACTCAGCGTGTGGTCCTCAATGGAACCGAATCTACATGGAGGGAAGTATGTAGTGGGGTGCCCCAGGGCTCTGTTCTGGACCCAGTGCTCTTTAACATCTTCATCAACGATTTGGACAAAGGGATAAATGGGGAACTCATTAAATTTGCAGGCGACACCAAGCTGGCAGGAACAGCCAACACTCCAGAAGACAGGCTTAAGATACAGGAGGATCTGGACAGATTTGAACACTGGGCACTATCTAACAAAATGAAATTCAATGGTGAAAAAGTAAGGTTCTACATTTAGGCAAGAAAAACCAAATGTACAGGTATAGTATAGGGGGTACCTTGCTCAATAGTAGTAGGGATCTTGGAGTCCTAGTGGACAATCACTTAAATATGAGCCAGCAGTGTGCTGCAACTGCCAAAAAAGCCAACACAGTGCTAGGCTGCATTACTAATACCACTTTACAATGCCTTGGTAAGGCCACACTTGGAATACCACATCCAGTTTTGGTCACCACGATGTAAAAAAGATGTTGAGACTCTAGAAAGAGTACAGAGAAGAGCAACAAAGATGATTAGGGGACTGGAGACTAAAACATATAAGGAACGGCTGCTGGAATTGGGTATGTCTAGTTTAATGAAGAGAAGGATGAGGGGGGACATGATAGCAGTGTTCCAATATCTCAGGGGCTGTCACAAAGAGGAGGGACTTAAGCTATTCTCCAAAGCGCCCAAAGGCAGGACAAGAAGCAATGGATGGAAACTAGTCAAGGAGAGAAGTAACCTAGAACTGAGGAGAATTTTCCTTACAGTCAGAACAACTAGCCAGTGGAACCACCTGCCTCCAGAAGCTGTGAATGCTCCAACACTGGAAGTTTTTAAGAAGAGACTGGCCAGCCATTTGTCTGAAATGGTAAAGGGTTTCCTGCCTGAGCAGGGGGTTGGACTAGATGACCTCCAAGGTCTCTTCCAACTTTATTATTATTATTATTATTATTATTATTATTATTATTATTATTATTAAGTCAAATTCAATTTCACATGCCAAGTATCTTCAACTATAAGTCATGGCCGAAATTGTTGGCACCCCAGAAATTTTTCCAGAAAATCAAGTATTTCTCACAGAAAAGTATTGCAGGAACACATGTTTTGCTATACACAGGTTTATTCCCTTTGTGTGTATTGGAACACAACAAAAAAGGGAGGAAAAAAAGCAAATTGGACATAATGTCAAACAAAACTCCAAAAATGGGCCGGACAAAATTATTGGCACCCTTAACTTAATATTTGGTTGCACACCCTTTGGAAAAACTAACTGAAACCAGTCGCTTCCTATAACCATCAATAAGCTTCTTACACCTCTCACCCGGAATTTTGGACCACTCTTCCTTTGCAAACTGCTCCAGGTCTCTCTTATTGGAAGGGCACCTTTCCCCAACAGCAATTTTAAGATCTCTCCACAGGTGTTCAATGGGATTCAGATCTGGACTCATTGCTGGCCACTTCAGAACTCTCCAGCGCTTTCTTGCCATCCATTTCTGGGTGCTTTTTGACGTATGTTTGGGGTCATTGTCCTGCTGGAAGACCCAAGACCTCGGACGCAAACCCAGCTTTCTGACACTGGGCTCTACAGTGCGACCCAAAATCCTTTGGTAATCCTCAGATTTCATGATGCCTTGCACACATTCAAGGCACCCAGTGCCAGAGGCAGCAAAACAACCCCAAAACATCATTGAACCTCCACCATATTTCACTGTAGGTACTGTGTTCTTTTCTTTGTAGGCCTCATTTCATTTTCGGTAAACAGTAGAATGATGTGCTTTACCAAAAAGCTCTATCTTGGTCTCATCTGTCCACAAGACATTTTCCCAGAAGGATTTTGGCTTATTCAAGTACATTTTGGCAAACTGTAATCTTGCTTTTTTATGTCTCTGTGTCAGCAGTGGGGTCCTCCTGGGTCTCCTGCCATAGCGTTTCATTTCATTTAAATGTCGATGGATAGCTTGCGCTGACATTGATGCTCCCTGAGCCTGCAGGACAGCTTGCATTCCTTTGGAACTTGTTTGGGGCTGCTTATCCACCATCCGGACTATCCTGCGTTGCAACCTTTCATCATTTTTTCTCTTCTGTCCATGACCCAGGAGATTCGCTACAGTGCAATGGGTTGCAAACTTCTTGATAATGTTGTGCACTGTGGACAAAGGCAAATCTAGATCTCTGGACATGGACTTGTAACCTTGAGATTGTTGATATTTGTCCACAATTTTGGTTCTCAAGTCCTCAGACAGTTCTCTTCTCCTCTTTCTGTTGTCCATGCTTAGTGTGGCACACAGAGACACACAATGCAAAGACTAAGTGAACTTCTCTCCTTTTTATCTGCTTTCAGGTGTGATTTTTATATTGCCCATACCTGTTACTTGCCCCAGGTGAATTTAAAGGAGCATCACATGCTTGAAACAATCTTGTTTACCCACAATTTTGAAAGGGTGCCAATAATTTTGTCCGGCCCATTTTTGGAGTTTTGTTTGACATTATGTCCAATTTGCTTTTTTTTCCTCCCTTTTTTGTTGTGTTCCAATACACACAAAGGGAATAAACCTGTGTATAGCAAAACATGTGTTCCTGCAATACTTTTCTGTGAGAAATACTTGATTTTCTGGAAAAATTTCTGGGGTGCCAACAATTTCGGCCATGACTGTATAAGGTAATCACAATCAGTTTAGTCACTAAAGCAGGATTGGGCAACTATTTTGATATAAGGAGCTTCTCTTTTTATTTTATTTTGTTCTGAGAGCTAAAGTGGGTATGTACAATGGTATGTGAGAATGTCCTTGAGGGAAGAGGGGAAGATATGCTGCCTACCAGCTTCATAGTCAGAGGAAGAAACTTAGGAAGGACCCACCCTAACCGATCAGGAGGTTAAAAAGAGCAGCAGGAGAGTTGTATGTTCAGACTTGCAAAATGCTCTTAATATAACCTTACAAATAAAGTAGAATCAGCTCATCTAGTTATTTCCTGAGTGGTTTACCTAGGAGGGCTGACAGCGTGGCACGAATATAGTAGAGTTAGTCCTCAACTTACAACCATTCAAAATTATGGCAGACCTCTGCCAAGCTAGTTACATTTTCAAAGTTCTGACGACTGATCATCATACTTTGGTGTTTGGTAACTAGCCAGCATTTATGGCCAGTTGCAGCCCTCCAAGATCATGTGACTATGATTTATAATCTTTTTTTTTAACCAGAAACCAATGTTTGCTTCTGGTTTCTCACAAAAAGAAAAATGCCCATTGTGAACAATTTGCTTAATGACATCCACGTTTACTTAATGTCTGCTGCATTCACCTAATGCTACGTTCACTTAAGGACCACTGCAAAAAAAGCTAGTATAATTGGGCATGGTCATTTGATGACCCACTAAATGACTAGCATGACTTACAACTGTAATTCCAGGCTCCATTATGGTCATCATATTATGTAACATCGTAAAGAACAGAGGCAAACCTTTTCACCCATTTGGGGTTTGTTGTGGGGAGACTTAAAAAAAAATAAGATGATTTAAGCCTCCCCAAGAATTATTGGAATTCTCTTGGGGCCTACCCCTGCATTATAGGAAGAGTTTTTACAGCTGAGACTTCAGGCAGCCTTGATCATTAACTGCTTTAATTAAATACTACCTGGAGAAAAACTGGTTAAAAGTAGGAGAAGCAAATTCTGTACTTCCTGAGTACTTTCTACCTACCTATACTAATACTGTATCTCCATTTCCCCCTTGTCCAAACCTGACCCTTAGAAAACTTTATAACCTCCTAAATTTTGGCTACAATACTCTCCATATTCTAATTTAGTTCAAAAATTACAGTCCAATTTAAAACAGAGGATTATTCAGTGGCCTCTGTCATTCCCTTCTAGGTAATAAGCAGATACGAAACTACTTTCAAGATAATAGGAAAGACAGCAAAGCAATTTGATAATGTTAGTTACTACCAACCTTTCTCTAGAAGTGTTTGTCTTAAGGTTTTTGCAAGCAGGACTCTAACGTTTGGAACTCTGTCAGAGGCCAAGTGTAGCAAATGGGGCAATAGATATTCAGCAAAGTGATCCATTGGCAGGCAGTCATCTTCTATAATAGTCTGAAAAAGAATGACATCTAAAACAACTGCTTCATTAAATTAAACCAATGTTTAATGGTGGACAGTGAGGTAAGCAGTAAAGGCTTAAAGTAGCATGGAACAAGAATCTATGTCAGATTTGGCCTCTTCTTTTTCTTTTCTTTCTAGTTTTGATGTTCTTCTCCTATTCAGCCTCTTCTTTCCCACTTTGTCATAAATACAGTCAGTCAGTTAAAAAGAATGCTTCTTTTGGGTAATGCAATATGTAACAGTTACACTAAATTACACTAACTCCTGGCTTGTTTAACTACAAATTTTGAATAGGCCACAAATGCCTGTGATGATATAATATGCTAAATAAATTATGCTAAACTACAATATGGTAATTAAATTGGCATAATTAATTACTAAATAATTGGATTAATAACTGATTAAATTAGGTTGAGAAAATGATTAGCATTTACAATAATCCAGAGCAAGCTACTGGGATTCCATCCCCCTCCCCCTTTACGTAAGGAGCAGAGAAAAAAAAGAATAATACAGTTAGCAGCTTGTACCTTATTCCTTTTGTGGCCATTTTCATACATTGCATTTTAAAATGCAAAATAATTCAGTACTGAAAATGGAGGAGCCACAGAAAACAGTGATTATGAAGAGGAAGAATAATTCTTACCTGGCAAATAAAGACAAATGCTTGCCGACCAGACCACTTTGGACATCTACAGAATCGTTCAATCAGTTCATTCATAAGATCAATCACAAATGTTGGTGTTGGAGCATTGCACAGCTTCTTTACCATTTCACTAACCTAGAAAACATGGTCCATTACGTAAATCAATCATTAAAATAGTTTGTGTATTCAACTGTTGTGTTCAAGGACTGCTTTTTAACTTATACCAGCTTGTAGGAAATCCATCGAACAGAAGAAACCTTGTCTGCACAAAGGTTGAGGGCAATAGGTCGCAGATAATCATATATGTCTCTGGGACTATACAGATCAAGAAGTAAAATCAGCTGCCTACAGGAATAGAAAAAACAAAACAAGAAGTGATGATTATTTTTAAAAATCACAATAATGATTTTATTACAATTAAAGTTAAGGAGTTGACCATATGCTAATTTATTTTTTGCAACTGTCTTAAAATATAACGAACCTTTGAAGATCACTATTATTCAAACCCTTATGGTGTTTATCATTTATCCTGAGTGCCATTCTTCAGTACTGAAATAAGGTTGTTGCAGGGGTTATTTCTGAAATCTAATTATTGGAACAATAATTTAGAGCAGGGGTCCCCAGCTCCTGGTCTGTGAATCGGCACCAGGCCACACAAACTAGCAAAGCCCCATCCACCGGACGCAGGAAGCACGTGAAACCACGCCCCTTCCGGTCTATGAAAAAAACTCTCTCCACAGAACTAGTCCCTGTTGCCCAAAAGTTTGGGGGCCACTGATTTAGAATGCTGGTTATTAATCTCTGGAGATGAGTTGAACTTTATGGAGATATTTCCATACAATGATGATATGATTTCTCAAATACAGTGCATGGGGGCAGCGATATGCCTAAAGCCATATGCTGAGTTTTTATAAGAATCTTCTATCCCTACTTCTTCCATTACTACTATTACTATTATAACCTACACTAATATGCTGCTCTGTCAGGACCCACCCCAAACCACGTCTTAGGAAGACAAAATTCTTGGAGTCAAATCTATTCCAAAAAGAATCTTTACTATGACATGCTTGGTTGTAGGAAAAGAGACAGGACTTAATATTATCCCATGAAGTAAACCCTTATAAAGAGTTCCTGGCTTAACCCCCCTTAACCCCATTTGGTCAGTCCCCCATCCTTTCTCTCGTATCATCCATCTTGTGGGAAAAAGGAACTTAGGACCCTTCATGTTTATTGCCCTCTTCCGTGACAAAAGCCAGATGCTAGCCCCCCCTTTTGTTTCCCCAGTTCAAAAGGCTTCTCCTTTCCTTTGAAATGCCTAATACCGGTTCAATACACATCTATCCTCTTCTCTTCGGGAGATGGCAGAATCCATGGAATAATGTTTGAAACATTCCATTTATGAATATGATATAAATGGATTCTGACATGCTCCATAATATCAGAGCCATCACAGAGAATTGAAACCAAGCAACAATATTTTTCTATTTTATGGAAATGCAAGTTCCCTAATGGTTTCTTCTGTATGAACACAGAGAATGGGTCGGTTCCAGTTGCCAGTCCTTAAGCTGCCTTGTACCAAGCCATATGGAGTCTGATAGGCACCTTCAATTGCATTTGGAAATTTAGTGGGAGGCTAAGCAGGTTTACCATGAGTGAAAACTATCACATTCCCACTTGTCCTCCAAAACACCTAGGTGGGCACAGATCCAGCCAATACACGGCGGAGGACATATTTGACAGCATTCTGGTTACTTGAACCAAAATACTAGAAGCTTCAGCTAACATTGCAGGATGTTATGCCAGTCATTGCTTCAAGCACCCTCCCATGAAGAGTTCAGACTGAGGTGAATCTGAGCAATTCTGTTGACAAAGTTGTGAGCAAGAGAGTCAAAGTGGCCAGATGGGTGATTTATTTGTAGAGATTTCCCTAAAAGGGAATTCATTAGCTTAAACAAGGCCAATGGTTGGCAGCCTGCCAATGCAATAAGGTATGTTTCAATAAAAATAAAAAAAGAAGCTGGCATGCTACCAAGCAGGGCACTAGCTTTCATAATTTTTCAAGATGCCTTTGGATTCTACATCAGTTTCACAGGCATGCTGAGAAAATAAAAGAGTAGTTATAGACAAATGTTTTGTTTGTAAATCCTTCCCCACCAAAAGAGGAAGTCATGGGAATACATATAGAACTATCGTGAGTAAATAGAAAAGGAGTGTTGCAATAACTTTGCTTGCTTGGTAGTAAATTGGTGTTTTGTGACCAGTCACAGCCACCTTAGAAGCCAGTCTGTGAATGCCATTGCCGGTCATTTTGTTTAGCATTCATGATGTGGTCTGAAAATATCAAATGTATTTACTGACTCAACAATTGTTGGATTTATTGCTGATCAACTCACAGGAGATCCAGCATTCATAGGACATGTTAACATTAAATGGCTGTTCTTCATATTTTCCATGCTAGCATTCTTTGCCATCATTTCTGGCACATTGAAAAGGATGATACATTACAAAGAATTGTGATCTCTCCCAGCATAGAACTTTTTAAAGTCCTGATCGTACCTAGTATTTCCTATCTGAAGGAAACCATAAGATAGCAGAAACCGTCTGCTCTACTGACACTCTGCTGATTCTGAAGCATTCTTTAATATCTATAGGTCACCCACTACCTTTGTAGCTTGTTCCAGATTCAGCAAGGAATGTTTTCTTGGTCAACTTGGTTAACTCTTAGAACTAAAAGATTTGTGCACTATAATTCCAAGTATATTAGTTTAGTAGGAAACCTCTCTGAATTAAAACTCAATTCAGAATAAATTCTGAATAAGGACCAACTTATGAGTAACCACTGATCGGTGTTATTAATTTCTTATCTGGCAGGAGAAAAATTAAGGGGCTGGTTTTCTATTTTCTCAAAATCTTAACTATGTTCATTTTGAAACAGTATAATAATGGCTATCTTAATAATCACTTTAAGAAGCATTCTCCAATTTTGTTCTTATTGTAAATTTTTCTAAATACTTTGCTTAAAAATACAATAGGGTGGAGATATCAATAACTGCAACAAACCAGTACTTATTTCCAAGCATTATGTAATGAGACTTTTCAACTCATTTTCTTGCCTCAGTCCTTGATGATGTTTATTGCCAAGATGTTATTGCTAAGGGTATACAAAACCTTCCTGAATGGTCTGCAATGACAGTGGGGAAATGTCTAAGTAGCCCATTGGATGAGGTAAGAAGAAATATCCAATCAAAACAAACCATTTCCAATATGAGCTCCTTGGATTGCATTGTGGCTAAGGATACAGATTATCAAGAGAAAAACAAGACTGATCTTGGTTCAGATGTGACAAGCCAGCAACATGCCCTTGCACATGTGCTCATATCTAATTATCACAAAAACGTACTCAGCAAGCTCTGCTCGGAAACGCCAGTTCCTGCTATTGTCTGTGACCAAGAATTCCTGAAGTTGGTAAAGATACTCCCGCCTTTTATCAGGATGAAGAAGCTGGAATAAATAATTATGAACACTCTTTAAGAATCACACAGAAAATAAAAATTGCTAAGAGAAACTGAGTAAATCACTGTATAAAAAATGAAGTTGTCTTAAAAGGCACTTTTGAGATTGCTGTAAGACAGCAATATGCAATATAAAATTACATCAGAAATTAAATTATAAATATAATCATTTCATAAATAAATGTGACAAGTTTAAACACAGAACAATATAGGAAAGAAGGAAAAAATACCAATTTATTTTTGGATATATATATATAGATATAGATATATATAAGAAGAATGTACCTTCAAAAAATCATGTAGGTGCTTAAGCACACCAATCCTAACTTCATCAAGATCTTTTAAGAAGCCATTAAAGACTGGAACCAGATCACCTGCAGTGAGCTGATCCCCAAGAATGACTGCAAGTTCATGTATGGAGAAAGCTAACGTTCTTCGAACTTTCCACTGAAAGGACACAAGCAATTATCAATTATACAAAATGACTCCAGTTAATTTCATCGCAAATACAATATTAAAGCAAAACAAGGGAAGATACTTTTGAATTTTATCAGAAGAAAGTTAGGAAAAACAACTGTGGCAAATAGGACAAACATTTTCAGGAGAAAACAAATGATGCCCACTTGTTTCTCTCCTGATTTCTTTAAAAATTATTTTGACTCTTGTCAATCCAGGAATATTAAACCAAGTATTTTTATACCAGAAGCCTTCTTTTTTACCAGATTGGATACCTGATATGTAACTTAGCCTCCCTATACTTCAAAGCAAAATACAGGATTGGCTCTTCAATTTTACACTAAAACAATTCCACTTTCTTGGTAATGTCTTGGTAGAGCAGTTTTGTAACAATTACTGAGCAGGAATTAAAGTATTTTTCTAACTCTTGCTGTTTTTTCTTTTATTAGATAGCCAGATTTATTTCCCAAACAACAATTAAGCAGGAAGAATGGTATTTTATAGAAATTACATTTCAACAAGCAAACAGATTGCAGTGTAACTATATTGTAGAATGAAATAAAATTCCATTAGTTATTTGACTATCTAAACAGAGAGATATAATCTACTAATTAACTTTTCCACTCTTCCTAAAACACTTTTCTCATTAAAAAAAATCCAAGAAGCACAAGAAATAACCCAACATTTGTTTTGTTTTTTTATTACGCCAACCAGACAAATTAAGCTTAAGGTTGCACAACAAATTTCTAAACCATCCAAATACAATCTGAATTTTTTATTACCTGCATGTCAGAAGCTAGCGTCTCATAGGTGTCTTTCAGGCAGTGCCAGTTCTGCCTGCCTAGGGTAAGTGCCACTCCTGGAAGGCTATAGGCACAGTGTTTGGCAATCTCAGTATCAACAGTCTGAGCTCGAGAAGGATCAGTCATTGATAAATACTGGTCTAGCAAGGCTTGAGGTACAACATCCTAAAACAGAAAAACAGAATTTAGAAGTAATCTGAAAGAGCTAAATCCCTCTACAAAATCAGAAAAGGAGAATGCATGGCTGTCTCTTGAATGGTGTAAAAACATGTCATGCATTTATGGTTGCATACTCAAATGAAATTATGAGGTGGCCAATCCAAAGAAATCATCTTGGACCGGATACTAAAATATCCTGTCCAAGATTTACCTGTTTGGATTAAAGAACTGGGGAAAATTTTTCATATCTTTAATGATTTCTCTCCAACCTTCTACTTGCAGTTGCCGTCAATTTTAAATGCCTGATTTCTGATTTTATGTTAAAACTGTGAATATTTAGGGATATTATAATCAATGCGTATGCCATGTGTCTAATTCTAAAAAACTCAGATTGAAAAATTGTATGTATAGGTTGAAACTCTTATCCAAATTTGTTACAATCTACACTGTTTGTCCCAAGGTTAAAAAGCGGCATCTCAGAAATAAACAAAGATAAAGGATTTGAGGTTAAAAGATGAAAAAAGGCTACATGTATGCTGCTTCCATTCTGTTTAGATATATTTAAACAAAAACAGATTCTTGGAAGTGTTATATGGCAGTAGCCAAAGTTATGAATATGCAATTTCCTTCTAAATCATGAGTTTGTCAAAAAGCCAAGAGGGAAACCAGTTTCAGTTATGAGGGAACAGTAAAGATTAAAATTGGAAAATAAAAACTGATAATTGTAAGAACAGGATTAGAGCAATATCTTTAGCCTTTTCCCCCTAGTGTAAATAAAGCAAGAAGGAGAAACAGAAATACAGCTTGACCTTGCATGTTTATTTTTTGTTCTCTCAAGGCTCACAGAGACCTGGAACATTTAAATTCTAACACTGTGTCAAGTCTCACTAACAGGAGAATAAAAATTAGAGCGGATAAATAAACTATAAATATCTACATACCACCAGAAGTGTTCTCTATGTAACCTCTAACTAGCCAAAATATTATCACAGAGCAACAGCTTTTGATTTAAGAAACCTCAAATGGCAAATTTACAGAATGCATCCATAACCCAGGACCCATGAATCCCGTGGGATTGAAATTTGGTGAATTTATGACTGCTTCAGTATTGCCATACTGCTATGCCACCGCCTGGAGGTTCAATAGATCACTCATACCCTTCCTCTCTGGAGGCTAGATAGAGTGGTTCCACCACTGGCTGGTAGTCAGCTGCAGTTAAGCCACTGGAGAACCAGAACTTGTTCTTATTCCTATTGTTTTTTGTCCTTGGACATTCGTTTTTTCTGTTTAGGTATGAAAATATCTCCAAAATGATGGCCCAACAGGTTAGGGGTTATCTAGTTATAGTCTAGAGAAAAAGGGTTAGCTTCTATGGAGGTATAGCTTCTCTATGAATCTGAGAGAAACATTTAAAATGTACCTGAATTTTAGATTTTTTTTCTTCTTCAGGGCTGAAACAACTATTAGTGTTCAAGTCTGAGTCATTGTGAATATAATGAAGAGTAGATTCTACAATGTCCTGAAGGTGTGGAGGGGGGAAAAAAACACATTTTTTAAAGAAAGACTTTAATAGTAACTGTGCACAGCAACATTTCAGGCATATTCACACAGCACCGAATCACTACATAGAATTTCATGTGAGTGTTAATACTAATTTAAAAATTCTTAAATTATGTCTTTTCTTTACCTCAACAACATCATTGATTAAAGGCACTGTGTCATCCTGGATTAATGTACAGTTTAGTTGGTCTTTGATGCACACTTCATTTTGACAGTTTGATAACTTGCCCATGCTTGCTGCAGGTTCCTCTTGAGGATCTAGACTGGAAGCTCGGAGAGCAGCAGAGAGCACCTCCACTTGGGCTGTGTAGAAAGAAGTATGTGTGATATATCAAGAAAGGTTCTCTGCACAGCAATAATGTACGGAGATTAGTAATTCAGCATCGCTTCCCACAAACATTCTGAACATACAGGTAGGGAAAAGGCAAAGAGAGATCTCCACTGGTAACGTTGGGCAGATTCATCCATATCTTTGTGCTCAAGGCAGGCATCCTCTTCAGAGTTTTCCCTGACCTCTGGGAAACCAAGTTAATTCATACATCAAAAAAAATTCATAAATGCACCCTAATTTCCAATCAGTGTATTAAGTAAAAAACCAAGTTTGAAAATCATAAGAAATGATTAGGATCGTCGACATTTTTCGAAAAAATATAAAACAAAGACAAAGACTGAAAGGAAATCTAGTATTGTTTTTTTTTAATTCTATTAAGCCTTTTTTGGCTTTCTAAAGTCTTTCACGGTTAAAATAAAACTTTGGAATTATTATACAGAAATCATGTTACCACACATCTGACACAAAAGCATGCTATTATAAAGGTAAAGGTTCCCCCGCACATGCGTGCTAGTCATTTCTGACTCTAGGGGCCGGTGCTCATCTCCGTTTCAAAGCCAAAGAGCCAGCGCTTGTCTGAGGACGTCTCTGTGGTCATGTGGCTGGCATGACTAGACGCCAAAGGCGCACGGAACGCTGTTACCTTCCCACCGTAGTGGTCCCTATTTTTCTACTTGCATTTTTACGTGCTTTCGAACTGCTAGGGTGGCAGAAGCTGGGACGAGTAACAGGCGCTCACTCTGCTACGCGGCACTCGGGATTCAACCCGCCAAACTGCCGACCATCTGATCGATAGGCTCAGTGTCCTAACCCACTGAGCCATAGCGTCCCTTTTCATGTTATTATACATATATGCAAATTCTACTTAAAATCTGACTATTGGGAGAGTCTTCATAATATAGTAGCCTGTTTAATGGAGCAAACCAAAAGATCAAACTATAGCATTAGAGGTTCTCAGAACCTAATTTAATTGTACTACTAGTTGTTAAATACACTATAGATGAAAGCAACACAGGGGATAAGCTGTTAATTCTGTTTATTTACCTACTGAGAAAAAGGTCACCTAACTTATGATCTCAAGCTAGCTTTTTATTTCTTTTGAAAAGAAAAAAAATACCAAAGTTCTTAGATACAGGTGGTAAAATGTAAATGTAGTTGTAACCATTATCAAGAAGACCATTAAGCTGTTTCTTTATAGCTATACTTTTCGTTTCCTTCCTTCCCTCCCCCTCCCTGTCTTTTCTCTCTCCCCTCTACTTCTTTTCTTTGTACTTTTTTCTCTTATTACTTTCCTTTCCTTACTTTTTTTCAAAATTCATATACCTTTTATTCTTTTAAACATTTCTTTAATAAAAATTATATGAACAAAAAAAGAAAATTAATTGCTGTTTTTCCTGGACTTTGTTCAGCACTGGAAGAAGTTATAGAAACTTAAATATGTATTATTTCCACAAATAAACAATCCAAACAGTTAAAGAGAACATTCGTATGGTTTTCCCAAATATTTATCAATCTTGTAAAAAGAGCCTTCAGGGAGTCAGAAGTATTATTATATTCTGCAGAATAAAGGAAATGGAAAGCAGAGAAGGTGCTAAAAGTTGCCTTTTTGTGGGAGAAAAATATAAGCATTACTTCCACTTTGCTGATCTCTCATTTAGTCATTGCACCTTATAACGGTTATTTGCTCATTACTCTGCAAAAAATTAGCCTTTTAACATAAATTACACTGAATAAATTTCCATGCTACTTTAAAAATAAAAGGATTCTACTATTTATTCTAGGACTATACTTTAAAGGCACATTCCTATGAAATGGGAGAATTTCTAGATTTGTAACTTTATTCTCACGTTTGACATTTGAACTCACTTTATAACGCATAACTTTATTAGTTATATTGATTTGGGCTTCTGATTAGTATTATTGAGCTTTTTCCCAATTCATCTTGCGCTAATCCGATCTTCAGTTCTCAGGCTTGACTAAACCATTGCTTCCTGAATTGCAGTATTTATCCAGCAATTGCCATTTTATAAGGCAGGAATACAAAGAAAGTGTAGCTACAGAAGATGTGAACACAAAATAGGTCACATGAGAATAAAAAAGAGACCGGTCTCTTTTTTATTCTCATGTGACCTATTTTGTGTTCACATCTTCTGTAGCTACACTTTCTTTGTATTCCTGCCTTATAAAATGTGACTGATATTGGCAAAATCATGCTAGAACCACAACAGCATGAGCAATGTAAGTACTGGACCAAAGTAAAACAAAACTGATATGTACAATAATTAGTAAAACTAATTAATAATGGAAACGTTTGCACCCTTATGAACACAAGAGATAATATAATTTCAGAAAAACCCAGTTTCAACTGAAGTAATATATTACTGTCCTTAAATATGCCAAAATGTTACTCTTAATTGTAATTTAAAGCAAAGGAATAGGATTTGTGGGTCTGTAACCTGAAACTGATAAAATGAAAAACTATTTTTTAAGACAGGCCACAGGCTAACAAACATTTAGTTGAACCTATTTTTCCTATTGTACTAAGTGTCTCTCTAACTAGCTGTTATTACTTCATTTCACTGATTTTATTACTATTTAGAATTTTGTCTGTCATGCCTTTTTTTCTCATATTGCTAAAATATTGCAATTCAACATCCTTCCTGGGCTTTTCTCAAATTAGCAATTTCCTGCTTTTCTAAACTGTGTTTACTTCCTTTTTCTCTGCTTCCTTGCTACTGCTCCACAGAGAAAGTTGGTAGATGCTGAGACAATTAAAGCATTATTTTACATCTTTTATGAAGCATTTACCAAAGGTAAAAATTATGCATTCAATCACCTATTTCAGATGTTTCCTACTATAATCTTAAAACATTAAATCATTTAAATATTCTTTTATTCATGAGTTTTTAAAAAAGTAACAGACGGGAAAATCATTTCTTGTCTATCTATTTTACTTTTACTTCCTTTAGTTTTTCCTTTATTTTTTTTTTCTTTGCACTTATATTTTATTGCTACATTTTTAGTTTTAGTTTTTTATCTTTCCATTTGTAAACTGTAATAAACATTATTATAAAAAAAAATCTAATTCAAAGCTTAACCTATACAACACCACAATGTGTTATTTACCTTTAACATCTGGATCATCTATATGAGGCTCCAAATTTTCTATCATTTCTTCCAACTCCTTTCTTGTAGCCATTATGTTTGAAGATGCACACGCCATAACCTCCTGCTGTCCTTTCTGATTTGCTAAACCATTTTCTCCTGCATTTTCCTGAAGCTCTAAATCAAGGTCTATCTTAGGAAGTGGAGTCCTCCAGAAATGGAATGAGTCATACAGTTCTTGCTCCACAAGTGAGTTTTCCTGTGAATACAATGCAGGCTCTACTGGTAACACTGCTAACGTACAGTGATCGAAACTGGGTTCGTTCTCATCTGAAGGTTCTCTGCGTGGTTCTAAAGACAAAGTACTACGTAGCAATGCCTCATCCTTGAAATAAACAAGGTTACTTTCTGCTGTGTCATTTTCAGGGGTGGCTTCAAAATTGCATTCCTCAGTATCTAAAGACAACTCTGTCTGGCTTTGTACATCATGTGTGGACACATCTTCTGAATCCTTATTTGTTTCACTGCTGGATGAAAATAGATGTCAATATTAGTACATCTCATCTAGTAAACATACATATGAATCTAGCCAGAATACAAAAAAAGGATTTGTATTAGCAACTTGTGAGTGAGAAAGGGGAAAAGGAAATGAGGATTTGTAGGATGGCTGAACAGGAATAACAAAAACAAACAAAAAGGGGTAAAAAGCAGAACGAAGTACACAGAACAGTAGACATACTGTAGTACACAGGAAACTGATCTCAACTTCTGTGGCATATTTCTGTCAAAAATTACTCACTCTGATTTGTAATAACAACACATAAGCTCACTGACTCATTCACAGATGGAAGCCTCAAAACCATTAAAGATTTTCTATAATAAACAGAAATTTGGCATAAACAAAGAATCATCTTTCAAAATATTAGGAAAAAATTGGAACATGTTTTATCATAATCTCTCAGAAAGTGAGAGATTCACTTCTAGAGAAAGATGAGCAAATATGAAAATGTGCGGCGAATATTTTATTTCAAAGTTATTTTCATTTTAAGTTATTTTCATTATCCATACCTTTGTTCTTCTATAAAATTCTGACTTTCAGTGTTCTTACATTCTTCTTCTCTAAAAAACTGACCACTGCTAGATGGATTTGCAAATGTTGATATAAAAGGCCCAAGGGATTGAAAGGCAGCTTGGCGAACCTGGAAGAACATATTCCAGAGAAAACTATAGCTATTGTATTTGGCATGATTAGGGAGGTGATACGCTTGCAAAAGTATGTAGCAGGGAATTTTTGCATTTGGGCACAAAAATGAAATATGGCAATATGCTACCTGAACTATCTGAAAAAACTTTTGATTACATGCATTTATTTTGATAAGGTTTATTATGGATCCAATTTTATTTCATGAAGAATAATAGCAGTTTTTAATCTCTATGCTAGTTTTAGTACTAAGAGAGCAGTAAAAGTAAACTATCTAATTAACTAACTGTAAAATGAAAGCATGAATGGTATCAGTAGTAATCTCAGATATCATATAAACAGAATTGAGCAGGGATGTTGTGGGCGGGAGAAAAACCAGCAGGAGCAACTTATTGAAATGATTTCCAATTTTCCCTGTCAGCTTCTCCATTGACTTTACTTGTGGAAAGCTGGGAGGAAAATTTGCAAAAGGTTGCAACTGGCAATTCTGTGACCATGTTGGTGCTGTATGGTGGTGCTGCAGTTCCAATGGTGGAATTTCAAAGACCAGTCATTTGTTCCTTTTTTTCAGTGCTGCCATAAATACAAACAGTCACTGAAGAAATGGACGCAAGCTGAGGACTACCTGTAATAGGGACAAAATTGGGAAAATCTCACCCGTATTAAATATATTCTCAGCCTTCACAATTATAATGAAGTATTGGATAGATATAATCAATGGGTTGCATCCAAATGGGAGATCTGTGGATAGACCTTTTTTTGAATTTGCACCAGGATTCAGTGAAGTTTCCAGAAAGAGAAAAATATGTGGGGTTTTTTTCATTTTTCTCCACAACTCCTAGTAATATTTTTTCATACTATTCCAAAGGTCTTTAATTCTAAGAAAACTTCTCAAATAGCGCAGTGGAAATAAGCAAAGATATCTTCTCCAAACCCTCCTCCTAATCTACAACATACCCACTGTATACAGTACAAACCACTGGTTCCAGAAGAATAGAGGATTGAATAGTTTTCTTTATACATGACCCACCCTCAGGTTAACTGTACTTATCTCAGAATAAGTGAATAAACAAAGAAATTGAGAATGTAAAGAAATAGAAGGCAAATTTAATAACTTACCCATCGTGAAGGGTCACTGATAAGGTTAATAAAAAGTGTTGACAATTTTGTTCGACGGACTTCCTGTGATGTGGCACATGAAACAGCCATAAAGCATTCAGCACAAGCCTTCCGCACACCCCACACATTATCGGAACAAAGCTGGAAAAATCTAGGTAACTGGAAAATAGAAAATATGATATCAAATACAAATGATTTAATCTGGGTCTTCTTTTTTTAAAGTTTAACCATTCCTTATAGACTTGAAAAAATTTAAGTAATTTTTAATGTGGGTCAGGCATGTCAAACTCTTAACGTCGCGTGATGTATTGTGATTTTTTCCCCATTGCTGGCAATGGGGTGGGCACGGTTTTGGCCTGATGCATGCGGCCCGCAGGCCAGCAGTTTGACATGCCTGATGTAGGAGCTAGGTAAGATTAATAAAGTATGGACTGTTTTAATTTTTTCTTAATATTTCTGAAACTATTCTACTAATTATTCTATTGCCTTTAACAATGGCCAATATTACCTTTGGAAACATAAAATAGGGTAATTCCATCTTTTCACAAGTAGAATAATCCACACTTCAGAAGGAAATATGTTTTTTTACAGTGACTTATCAGTGAAAGCAGAGATTATAGGAATGCATTCAAAGACAAAAAGTAATGACATAATTCAATAAAATCACACTTAGTACTATTTGCAATATGCCAAAAATGTGCTTGTATCCTATCGAAATGAAAAAAAAGTAAGTCTTGTTCCGGGTATAATATGCAATAATGCAGAATCTATTGACAACAGACTGTATTCCTGAAGAAATTATCATCAAAAATTAACTCTATCCTATCCATTTTTATTCACACTCCCAAAAAACTATTTAAATGCCCATACTGAAATTCAGCACAATTTTACGATTAAAAATTAAATAAAGATAGAACTTTGACATATGAAGCTCACCAGCATTTCTTCAGTGGCTTGCTGTCCAACTACACTACAAATATCTCCAAAATTGGCTGCACACACCTGGACGAAAATAATTATTTTAATTAGAACTGGAGATGAATGAACTTAGGAAAGTAATAGTTTAGGGATTCGAAGATAATTCAAAAAAGCAGGACTATAGTTCAATTGTTTTTAAATAGTACTTTTTAATTAATAGCAAGTATTTTATTTGATCAAAGATTAATTATCCACTGCAGTTCTCATCCTGAAAGTTTGCATGTTATATTTAGGATTATGATGTGATATGCACAAAACTAAAGGAACGTTTTTCAGATTCTAAGAAAAATATTCTCTATTAATCAGCTGAAGATCAAAGCACATACCCAAACATTCTCTCTCTCTCTCTCTCTCTCTCTCTCTCTCTCTCTCTCTCTCTCTCTCTCTCTCTCTCTCTCTTGCTTCAGGAACTCTAATTTACCATTCATGAGGTGCCCGATGGAATGATCTAAAAGTAAATCTTTTTTCACATTCTGCTAACTACCATATTCGGGATAATGTTCCCCACAGATTAAAACGAATAATAAACTTAGAAATGTTTGCTTTCAATTACTGCACTTAGTGAAATAATCTGATATTGCTTTGGTTTTGTCAGTAAATCAAGCATCATTTATGCATTTGTCTAAATTGGGCTCTTTTTATGACCTTTCTAATTTTTCTCAGCTCTCTGAAACTAAAATTCTGGGAATAAATCTCCACAGAATACTACTCCTCTATGGCGATCTTCCTTAGCTTTGTCTTTTTACAAATATGTGGACCAACTCCTCAAATTTCCCATGAGAAATAACATAATTACTTGTATCAACACAATTTTAAATTTAACTTGGCTTACAGATGCATTATATTTTTCTTTATTCAAACCTTTAGGTTAGAATGTAATTGAAATTCTTAATATAAATAGTTTAGCTTATCATCATTTTAGCCATTGTCTATCCACTGCAAGATGAAGGCCTTTTTCACCTATTTCCAACCAATACAGTCCTGAGCTTTCTTTTGCCAATTGGGCCTACAATACTTGCTGATGTTGTCGATCCATCTTGTTTTAGGTCTCTTTCGTGGACACTTTTTATCAAGTGGGATCCATTCTATGACTGCCTTGGTCCAACCTGCCATTAGTTCTTGCTATGTGACCAGCCCGTTTCCATTTCAATTCTTTTACTCTCTTGATGATATTGTATAATTTCGTTTGTTCTCTAATCCATTTGCAGGTCTTTCTATCTTGTCTTACAATGCCAAGCATGTATCTTTCCATGGCTCTTTGCACCACTTGTAGCTTTTGCATTGTGAGGTTAGTGTCCATATTTCACTGTCATATATCATATATTAGAACAGGTAGCATGCACTGATTGAAAACTTTTCTCTTCAGGCATAGGGAGATATTGTTCTTGAAAATGACACTTAGCTTGCCAAATGCCTACCAACCAAATTTAACATGCCATTCAATTACCTTTATTGTATCATCTTCCATTGAGATCCGTTGGCCAAGGTATATGTAGTGATCTATTATGTCTAGTTCTTCTCCAGATATTTTTTTTTCTTTCTTTGGTGAATTTATTAAACATAACCTAGCTCTTTTTCAGGTTTATTTGTAAGCCAAATGGTTCTCCTGCTTTGTGCAGGTCTTGTATATATGTCTTTGTAGCTCTTCTGGGTCTTGTGAGAAGAGAACAACATCATCCTGCAAATCTTAAGTGATTTAAATAGGCACCATTGATTTTTATTCCATCTTTTGCCCAGTCTAGTTTGTGAAATACTTCAAGGCAGGCTGAGAGAAGGATAGGTGATATTGTATACACTTCATTCTGTGTTGATTTCTGATTTAAGATCATTAAGACAAATTGTTACCATTTTTTCATATACTGATTGTAGCAAATTTATGTAAGTAGTGTCTACACCTTGGTTGAGCATGCATTAATTATTGCTTGCTGGAATACTGAGTCAAATGCTTTTTTGTAATCAATGAAAGCCACGCACAGAGGTATGGTGTACTCGCTGTGCCTTTCAATGACTTGCCGAGCAAATCTAGATATAGATCCATTGTGCTATAACCACTTCTGAAACCTACTTGCTCCTTTAGCTATGCATCATTTAATGTTAATATTATTTTTGCTATTATCTAGGTGAAAACCTTATAAATGACTGAAAGAAGGCTTATTGGGTGATAGTTCTTTAAATCATCTTGGGCTCCTTTCTTGTGTACAAGAATCACTTCAGCATTTTCCCATGCATTGGGTAGTTTTTCTTCTCTGAGGCATCTCAAGTGTAGTTTTGTTAGTATCTTGTGTAAATTGTGACCACCAGCTTTCAGCATTTCAACCATAACAGTTTATCTTATAGCAGACTACCGACAGACACATAATGGCTCTTAGTTAACAGTGAAGTTTTTTTTAACAAAAAGCAGCCTAGATTTATAAAGGAAGAAAGCATACCTTCCGTACATGAAACATTCTACAATCACAGCACATTTCACAAAATCTAGGAAGAATGAGTCTCTCTGTGATGTCCTTTCCAACCATGGAGGCCATTTTGCACATTATCTAAACATAATGATAATCTGAGTTAGCCATCTAGCAGTCCAACTTCTTTAAATTTATAAACTTATGCCTCTGCATCCTATAAATGTACATGTATGTGTATTTGTCTGCACTAATAGACTGAAACATTATCAACAAAAATTGAAATAAAATTATTTGTCAATATAAAGTTAGTAGAAGATACATACAAATGAGCTGTGATATTGACAAAATGAAGAACTTTTGGTCAGTTTACTATAGCACTCTACTGCATGTCCTCAAGCAGCAGTAGATATGAACAATTCAAAGAAATATAGATTTGATACTAATGTTTGATTTTTTTGGTTCAAGGATGTGTGAGCAATGTGTCACAATAAATTCTAATCCCCTCATCCTATGTCATCACAGCCAATAATGGGGATGATGGGAACTGCCCATCACTGTTGTAAATCACATGGTTTGGGAAGACACACAGGAAGTTATACCCATATAAGCAAAGTCTCCTTAATTAAAAAGTACACTATGATGTTTTTTTTAAAAAAAATCCAAATAAATAAAGATCAGGCTGTGAGGCTAGAAATATCAAGAAAGAAAAATGAGAAAAAATTAAAAGTGAATCTGACTGAATATGGGTATGACCTCAGAGCTGGTATAAGTAGGTATAAGAGAAATAATGTTATGATTAAAATATTATGATTTCTCCTCTCAGGTTATCCTGTTTAAGGTGGCAAGTTATCTTATACAGATTTCCTGTCAGGCTGCTATGACAAATTGGTACAGAACTTTGTTGATAAGTCATCCAGATTCACCAAAATCTGGACACTTTATGGGCAGTTTGTTATGGTGACTGGAGCAATATATTGACATGTTATCTGGAACTCAGCCAACTATGTGTTTGTTCCTTGTCTCCCCTGACTCCTTTGGAGACTACTGACATCTGAGAGAAGGTTAACACCTTGCTTCAAAGGAGCTAGTATCAGCAGCCTTGAAAAAGGCTTGAAAGAGTTTGCCCATTTCTTCAGAGACCTCATGAATTTTTAAGTATTTGACAACTATCATTTTTAGTCAAGCATCCCCTTTCTAGAGATTATTGATTACTGATTATTGAGACTTTGGTCAGTGTATAAATATAGAGGAATACATTATCCCAATTCGTTTCTGGCACAATTCAGACCTGGGCATCAGATGCTTTTTAACATTTACATGAAACTGCTAGGCAAGGTGGCCTGGAAGCAATCTGCTTTTTATGGGGCTGCCTTTGAAAATCACTTGGAAGCTTCTACTTACCCAGAATGCAGTGGCCCAGTTACTAGACCTGCAACATAAGCATATTAAACCCGCACTGGCTCCCTATTCATTTCTGAGGGCATTTCAAAGGACTGGTTTTGATCTTTTAAGATTTACATTAGGGGTGTCAAACCTTGCGAATTTGACACCCCTGATTTACATGGTTTGGCATTGTGTACTTGCATGAACACCTTCCCTCCTAATTTCAACATATCCAATTTAGATATCCCAGGAAAAATACTTCTCACCCCCGCACTTTTGTGAAGGAGGAGATAAAAGAGAGGGAGAAGCTCAGAGATGTGCCTTTCCTGTGGAAGTGCTATTCTCAACCTCTGACCTGCCCCTACTACCCCACTGACTTTGGGAAAATGAGCTGACACCACGAGACTGACTGACCCCTATGTGATAATCTAATTTGGATTGTTTTTCTATTTTTTTACCATAGATATTTTACTGTATTACTGAAATGCTATACCCACTGACAGGTGTTTTTTTTTTGTGAAGTTCTGTATAAATCTAAATCACAAATAATTATTTAAGCGAAATGTTTCTTTTTTCTGAGGCTATACATCAGTTTTGGTCCAAGCCACCTTTTTGCCCCTAAATAAAAAGTGATGTTTGGCGGTATTGTGTAAAAGCTGTCACACAATATTTATTCTATCAATGAAAACACCTCTGTTGCTGTGATCTATATTCAGATAATCAGTTAAACACCAATTCCTGGTATATCATTTTCTTACTTACTGCCACTGCCTCTGTCTTCACATCATCATTGCTATCTGGAGCAGTCAGTTCTACTAGAACTGGACATACTTTGGTCTCCACATCATATCGTTCAATAAGTTCTTGTTCCAACAAAACAAGTAATGCTGCTTGACTTGTTTTTCTCACCTATGTAAAAACATAAAAAGCAGGAAAAGGAGATTTCCATTTGTTTCAATCTCTGCAAAATTTCCATTGCTAAGCAAGATGTTAAATGAGTTTTGTCCCATTTTACGACTTTTTTTGCCATAGTTATCGAGGGAATCACTGTAGTTTTTAAAATAGTTAAGAGAATCTGATTGACTTTTGCTTATCAAAAGTTTGTAAAAGTTGAGTACATGATCCTGGGACACTGCAATTGTCATAAATACATGTCAGTTCCCAAGTGTCTGAATTATTTTTATGTGACTGTGTGGATGCTGCAATAGTCTTAAGTGTGAAAAATGGTCTTTTTTTCAGGGTCATCATAACTTCAAACAGTCATAAAACAAATGATTGTAAATCAAAAACTACCTGTATAATATTTATGGATTCTGCAATATATTTCTGAGCAATGAGTTATCAGTGTTAAAGATTCTAATAACTGGCCTTGTTTGTATTACTGCAGCAATGAAAACTTTGTTAAGCATTACAAAGCATTAATGGGAGATGAAGAGTCAAATAACTCTTTTACAGTTTTTAGACGGTTTGCTATGATACTGAAGTCGTTCTGAGTTCTTATCTGGAAATATTAATTTCCATTCTTCAAATACTTACATTTATTCATAAACTTTCTATGCGCCTGACTGCACAAAAAAATTGACACAACTTTGGTTTCAAAACAGTAACATCACAGCATTTTAATCTACCAGAACACTGCAGTACAAAGTTGGAACAAAAATATTTTACCAATGCAGAGAAGGGAGAAATTGCTGAACTCACATACTCTACACATCAATGTTTTCAGGCTATCCCAGATCTCAAGAAAGGCAAGGGTTTTTTAACACCTCAAACTGATAACTGATAAAATACTTGTGATCTGTTAAACATATAACTTGCATTGCATAACATCCTGATTTTCCCTCTTTCCCTTTCCCTATTCATATAAATCCTACATTTGTTAGACATTTCATGCACCTTTTTTTTTTTATTGAGATTTATATACCGCCCTTCTCCCTGATGAAGTGAATTATAGTTCATGAAAATTTATGTATTTTAACAACATTTGCTAGTCTGAAAAGCTGCTACCAGAAACCTTCTGATCTTCAGAATAGGAAAAAAAGGAAAAATAACAAAAACGCTCAAAATAACAAGGTAAAACACTGGCTCATACAATAATGAATCTGATGAACTTTCATTTCCTAATTAGAAATGAATTTTATAAAGCTGTGTAAGCTCCTATGTAAAGAATAAGCCAACATTAATCTTCCAGAACAGACTACACAAAATTTTAACGTAAGGTTGCATGGAACAGCAGAGTTCCTATATTGGGAATGTGTAGGTTATGAGTTTTTGTCTCATTTTCTCCTGCACAAAACATTTTGAATAAAAAACACATTTCTTCTATGCCAACTCACATAAGTTTACCTTCCTATGCTCCCCAGACTTTTGCCTCTCAGATTCCTTGCTCTTTTAGAAGAAAACCTTTGCTCTTTCCTGCTTTACCCATGTTTTCCTCTCTCTTTCTAAAATAAAATTCTGGACCATACCCCTTTGTTCTCTGAATATTTTAGGGGCAGTTTCAGCATCCAAAAAAACAACTTTTTTAATCTGATGGGAGAAATTCAGTAGCATGTACATATTCCACACAAGCCTTACATTGTCCACATATGCCCAAATATAAAATGTAAATATAAAATGTCTAATGTAGCAGCCGAATATTTTCTTTGCCTGAGTCCTCACTTTCTTCCTGTAGCCTCAAACATAGAAATGATTGAGTGATTTGGGAAGATTTAGTTTTAGTAACAAAATAAATTATATATAGCAATTGAGTAATACCCTTACTTTGCTTCTAAAAAGCCTGGCAATACTGGTATTGTGTCAGAGTGTTGAAAATTCACCCTTAATAAAAGTAGCTTGGGTAGTGGGAATTGTAATTCTAAAACTCCTAGGTTTCACTTTTTTGAAAGAAAAATGGAATCTGTAAAAATGTATACAGTGTAACAAAAACTGCAAATTCTGATTGAAACAATGAAATAGCAGTGGAAAATAATGGACTGTTGAGTTGTAGATAATATTATCAATGAGAAATTTGATTAATTCAGTGGCTAAATCATTTTTCCCAATTTGTCTTTAAGCAATCCCTTAACTAGATTTCAAAGGATGAGCTTTTCAGGTGAAGTAAGGCAAGATAAGGAAGGGTAAGGACTTACCATATTTACACTTGAAATAAACTACAAAAATTATGAAGCTCGGTACGATGCAAAAGAAATCATACAAATTATTTAATTCCAAATAGGTAAAATATTTACATGATTTCAACAAATTTAAAGTAATCTTACCTGATTATTTTGGTCGGCTAGATACCTCACCACAATGGGCAATAAATATTTTGAAAAGGCATAAGGGATTGACGGCCTGTTTTCTTGACAAAACATAGCAATATGAGGCACCTGTTCCATTAACTCAGCTCGTACTGTTGGCTCTATCGATAAAAGCACAAACAAGAAAATAATTTGTAAGTTGCACATTTATCTTCATTTAAATCTGAATTACTATTACTTATAGTACATTGCTAGTAAAGGGGTTATAATTAGTTTTATTTTGATTTATAGTTGACAATGAATGTACAAGAAAAGGATTATTTCTTCACTTTTAAAGTAACATATTTTTCCTTCTTCAAAACTCAAGCCACTGATAAAGGGTTTTGATAAACCAAAATATACCCAATTTTCTCCATTTCTACAAGCTATATAAGCTCTCTATTGATCCTTTGATAGATCTAAATTAAAAGATAGGAAAGAGGGAGCTACACCTGGGACTAAAAACCCTCTACATAGTGAAGACAGTTTTGAAGTATTCCGGATAAAACTAATATTATTTAAACCTCTATAACGAAAATATTCAAAATTATTGAATAAGTAATTCTAGTAATATTTCAAAATATACTGAAACTAATCAAACACTAATTATCATGCCAAAAAAGTATCAATTATATATCCATCAGTTGGTTACCTAGACAAAATATTCAAAAGAATTTTTAATATAGCCTTCTCTAGCACAACTTATAAATATGATAATAAACATACATATCAACAGACAGCAGATAAATTACAATTACTATAATAATTCCAAATGATGGTAGCAAACGAAAGGAAGGAGTTTGGCAACTTTCTCAAAGAAATATAGAAAATATCACCTCCAAAAAAATCTCTTGCTTCTGTTCCATTTGCTTCATCTCAAGACAGCAGAGAAGCAACTAGAGAAAGGTTTCTGATTAAATGTCTCACTTTACAGGAAGCTTGTGTTGGAAAAGGCAGTCTTTTAAGCACTCAGTTCCATTGTGTTTAGTAGGCCTTTTAAGGGAAAGTCTAGCATTTTATATACTCATAAGCCAATGTAGCTACTTAACTGACAATCTGAATAAATATATTCTTAGTCCCCATTTTAGTTAGTAGCCTAGTGGTCTTAATTCTGAAGTTTATTTAAAGCTAGCTACACTCGATGCACCACAATTAATCTAACCTGGAAAACAATGCACAGGCTATCTCTGTTCAGCAAAGTTGAAGTTAATGCATCTGGAGGAAAGAATTCCATGGCATAGAGCCTTATTTATCATCTGTGATAACGGACCACCCCAAACTGCAAAATCTGCGAAGTACAGTGAGGACAAGATGAATCCTATCGCCAAAACAACCTCCAACAAAAGCATCTCTGACTGATCTAGATTTCATTTTATTTATTAATCTTCATCTAATTCTTTATGGATTTCCAGCATTAATTCAGCACTTCCACTGCCTCATTCCACTCATAAAAATAAATACATCTGTATCAAAGCAGTAAACTTATGATACCTCACTCTGAATAAGTGACATTACTCAGCTTAATATCAATGCTCATAGTTTGGACAGCACACCCATTCTGCAAAAAATGCTTACTGTATGCTAAAGTACAAGTGCCTCAGTGTCAAGTATAAGTTTCCTATCACAAATCTTCTGGAATCATCTTTCCACGGAGTAAAAGAATCACTAACCTACCCTAATATAGAAGGATACACCCTGGATACTATATCAAACAGTATCAAATGGCCTAGGAAAATTATTAAAGCAACCTTTGCTCCTTACACATCCCCAAAATGCTCAGGGTAAGTTCTACATTAGAACAAGGCTTTTCAACTTTTTCACCCATTGAACCACTTTTAGGATATGGCAACATCCGAGTACCACCAGTTGCCTAGCAAGGTGTCAAAAACTTGATGATCCCCCCCCAAAAAGGAAAAAAGTGATGAAGTACAGGTAGTCCTCGACTTACAACAGTTAGCTTAGTGACCATTTGAAGTTACAATGGCACTGAAAAAAGTGCCCCCCAAGCCACAGCTGAGCAAGACATCTGCCTGCCCGCCCAGAGGCACTCTTCCTCCTGTCCGTTTTGGTCACTTCACATGACCCTGGGACACTGTGACCATCATAAATATGAATCACTTGGCTAATGTGGAATGTTTGTCAACAGACTTGGATTTCTAATTAGTTGTTTCCTCTGCTAATGAGGATATCCAGGAAGGAGAGTACTTTTTTTCCCCTCTTCCCTTGTGAATTTTATTCCTTTGAAGATGTTCATTGTTATATAGGTGTACTCCAAATACCTAAGATTGAAGGTGTCTTCTCTAAATACATTAAGATTGAAATACTCAGAATCATGGACCACATCTGCCTCACTATCTACTTGCAGTTTGATGGATAAATATACAAACAAATCTGAGGAACACTCATAAGATTTCTCTCTCTCTCAAGACTTATAGCAGACTATAATCCAGCGTCTAGAAACAATAGCACTCCCACACATACAACCCAAAGGAAGGATCTCACATATAAACAATATCTTTGTCATAATAAAAAGAACAGCTAACGTACTTTCATAAAACTTTCTTTTGCATACAATGATTTCTTTCTCAAAAGCTATTTTTACTAGAAAATATTAGCTATTATTTCTGTAGAAAATCAACCAATTCAGGAACTTCATTCCCATATGGATTCCTTCTAATTTAATCTCCAATTATTTTTTCATGACAGCCAACAACATTCTGAATTTGATTTTATTTGAGCATTTCTATCCTATGTTTAACCAAAAAGGCTCTTAGAATGGTTTCCATTCCCTGCATCATTTCCTGATCAATTAAAGACAATTCTGTGTTTCATTAAAGTTTTATTACTTTATGAATTTCCCAGTTCTTTCTCTTATCATATTGTCATATAAACTTTGTTCATATTACATACCTGAATCATCTGCTAGCCTGCTGACTCTTTCCAATACAGCAATACAATCTTTCTCATCATCACTCACTTCTTTCAAAGTATCCAACAAACTTCGAGCCACCATTTGCCTACAGCATGAAAAAAAGCTTATTGTAATTTTACTGCATATTACATTACAATAACTTTATCTATCCCATTTTTTAAAAAAAAAAATCAAACATTTATAGCTACTAAATATCTTGGGGTGATCTACAATCTCACTGGCCTTCTATGTAGAATTCAAATTAGTACGTATTTCCTATTCTGTTTAGGCTCTCACAACAAATCTGAATTTAAGCTGAGATAATATAGTAATTTTGTTCCTCTAATACAACACTATTGTACTGCCTACAAACATTACATACAAGTGTATAGAGCCACAACTCAGAATTCATTACAATAATTAAGATCATTTTTATCATACACATATATTTCAGTATCCTAGACCTATCTTTGTAAATAGCTATGAACATTCAGTTCCCCTTTTTAACCATGTATTTTAAAAAGTATTTGAGCTACTATTATTTACTTTTTCTGTGATCATAGAAGATTCTTAATATTAAAATTTTATATAAAATATGGTAACAGCCCTGAAAAAGGGCATGTAATCCACAAAATAGAAAAAAGATTTGCATATACATTTAATTTCAAAATGATATAAAGATTAAATTATCTCTCTCTCTCTCTCTTTCTCTCTCTCATACACACACACGGCACAATATTTACTCTATTCCTTATGCTATAAACCATACCTATTAAAAATATTCTCGCTTGCAGCGTACTTGTCCAATCTTCCCAAAGGCGTCAACATTTCATCTTGTGAGACAAAGTCCAGGGCTGAAGATACAACAGTCACATCAGATTCTGAGCTGTAGTCATCCACACCAACTATCAGAGACATGAGAAACATTTCTTATGATCACATTTCTATGGTTTAAAACGGATACCTAAATACTTATGCAATAATATTTCTTAAAACGTAATCTTTCACAATGCTTTCTCTTTCAAAAGAGGTTTTTGGGCAATAATGCAATGACTTTTGAAATTTACACTTGCAATTAGTAGAAAAAAAAGATATTCTAATATATTTCACTAAATAAATTTTTAAATAGAAAGATCCTTCTATTTTAAATATACTAAGAACATAATAATGAATACCGAGAAAGACACTTTCTTCTGGAGGAGGAATTATGACATTTAATTCTCCTTCCATGTAAATATTACATTTCATTCTAAAAAAAAAATCTTCAATATCTCAAATTTCTATAATTTACAAAGTTACAGAAATCATATAAACTCTCTGTAAGGAAACATTAAAGCTACTTACAAAGGATTCTTTAGTCAAATGACAGTCTTTGTTTATAATTCGTGTCATACTGAATAAAAAAACCTATCATCGTAATCTCTGTATAGTATTTGGCCACTACAATGTCTGAAGATTCCAAAGGCTAGAATCTCAGCTTCATATTTAAACCAAAGCACTGGTTATATGGAAACATTTTTTTTAAAAAAGTGTATGACTTCCTTTGTACATGAAAAAAATCTGAGGTAATATATGAAAGCATCAGCTGTTGTAATGTTCCATGCTTTACATAACATATGTCAGTGGTATATATATATTGGTGTTCTACAAAAAATGGGTAAAACAAAGACTATACCTGTATTTTTAAACTTCCTTTCAAACATGGCTAAAAATTCCAAAAAGTCTGGAACTCACATTTTCCATACTTTGTGAGAAAGCCTATCAGTAAATCTGCTGTTAAAATGAATGATATAAAATATACAACTATACAACACCAAATTTCCACGTGAAACCAGCTTTATTAACATGGAACAATTTACTTGGTCAATTTCTTAAAAATATTTTAAGCCTTATGCTTTTTTCAAGGGTTTGATATTTCAAGGAACAAAATAATAAAATCACATGAATTATAAGCAGTTAATACAACAAAGTAGTATTTTAAAGATCTTGTGCATCAATATTTCTCAGAATTCATTTAGCTGAATAATAAAATCTTATTTTTAAAAAATCCAAATTGCCAATATCAGCTGGACTAAACTTTTAATGTTAAAAGAAGACCTCCAAGAGTCTTATTTAAATTATAATTTGAGGTTGATTTAAATGTTATTATCCATCTGGAAAATGGTTGAGGTAAATTTGTCATTTTACATTTATAGTGTTCCAATTATATAAAAATGAAATATCACCTCTTCACATTGGGGCAGGATTCCCACTCTACAAAGTCAAAACTAAATAAGCCATATTATGACCCAGTCAATTATGATTTATTAAACAAAACATGCTTAAAAGGAGTCACAATATAAGTGTATTTTGAACCAAGCATGAAATGTTTGACCAAGAATATGGATAAAGAATGTTGGAAGTTTTCTCAGAAAATTAGAAAAACTAGTAAGATATTCAGTGCAAAACTGTACTAGGAGACTCAACAGCCAGCTGTACAGGATTTAAATGATAGGTCTTGAGGTCTAACATGTGAGAAGGGCACAGGGTTGAAGATACAATAGCTTAAGAAGTGTGAGTAGTACAACGCAGAAGCTGAAGAAAAATAAAGCAGGGTGAAATGAATGAGGAATATAGTAGCAGAGCACCACAGAAACTGAATTATTTAGTGGGGAAGGCAAATTTTGAATAAGTGAACAGACACTGTACAGTTATAAGGGAATCTGGCAGAAACAGTAAGAGCATGAGATTATCAGAGCATGAACTAGAATTTTAGCTGAGAGATCAAAGATATTTGTACACTAGTGTGTAAAGGTCTAACTTGCAAATTGATTGAATGTGACAAGTAAAAATAATGAGAGATTAGAACAGCAACATCTTCACCATAGGAGGAAAAGCAGTTTTTTTTCTGTCTTGAGAAGACATTATTTGAGTTTCAAGCAGAGTAAAATATTCAGGGATATACCAGACAAGAAAATGCAATGGGAGAGAGGGAAGAAAACTAAGTTACAGAGGTAGAATGAATAAAGTCCTCACCATAGTAAGTGGTAAATAAAATGACAGTATCAGATAGTTAAGCTAGAAAAATGTATCAAACCAGACTGTCTTTAGTTTGAGGCAACATTTTAGACTAAGCGGCTTTTCAACCTTTTCACAGATTGTACCACTTTTAGGGCATGACAATATTTGAGTACCACCAAGTGCTTAGCAAGGTATCAAAAACTTGATGACTAAAAAAGGGGGGATTTTGGGTTTTACTGATTAGATTGAGTTGTTGTTATAGAAATGGCTAGTTTATATTATGGAAAAGTAAAAAGTTGAGGGTCAATGTTAATGCTTCCTTCTACTGCAACAGAGGAAGTCTGTTCTTTTTCCCTTCTCCCCCTCACTTTTTCCCCCCTTTTCCTCCCCACTTTATCCATCATGGCTGGTTGAGGAATTCTGGGAGTTGAAGTCCACAGGTCTTAAAGTTGCTAAGTTTGTAAACCCTTGAACTAGATGGTCAGCCATTCTTCCTCTCTCCCTCTCCTCTTCTTCCTCCCTGCCTTCCGAGCTCTCCTTCCACAGTGTAGTAAGAATGCACACACCACCAGTCCCTTCCCTGTACCCTTAAAGACACAGGAATCAAGTGCAAAGCAAGAAAGGCTCACAAAAGCCTCCCAAAATAAAGAAACATTAAACTCCATTTTTTTTCCCTTTAAGCTGCCTCAGGCATGTCGGTGTTTTAAACAATGTAGCAACCTGAGCCAAAAAGGCTCTGCAATTGCAAAAAACAATAACCTTAAATTAACCCTGTTTAGCTACAATGAAAACTTGCTAAAAGCCATAGATAGGCTCAAGATAAAGTGGTAAAACTAATTACATTTGTTGAAAGGAATTAAAACTATGGAAGCCAACACTTTGGATTCATTGCTAGGCAATGTAAAAGAGACTAAATATTCCAATAACCAAAGCACACCAACCGAGTATCTGAATTACAAAATGCTGTAAAAACTGTATAACAATCCTTATGGTAATCTGTTCAAGCTGCCAGCTGATCAGGAACCCGCTGGCTTCCGAAATAAACCCACCTCCTTTCTGACATGCTCGTTTCCTGGCTTTTCATTTCATCAGCACTGATTGCATTCTCCTGGCTAGAGAAAATGAACCAGGGGACCTTCCAGCAACAGCTGCTGCTTCTTCCCTGTCCGTTTCCTCCCTGCCTGCTGAACTCTCCTTCCATAGCTTCTTCTCCATCCCCTTCTCTTTCCCTATTGTCTTTTCCCTTTTCCTGCCAAAACCACCTCCTTTTATATCCTCTCTTCTCCTTCCCCTGCTTTTCTCTTCAGTTCACCTCCAGCTCTGCACTGCTTCCAGAAGCCCCAATCAGCTGGAGCCCTGCCAGCGCTCCTGGGGCTTCTGCCGAGCCTCGACAGTCCAGCTGCCTCTCCCTCATGTTTGGGTCGCTTCAGCTTATTCCCCTCCCCAACTGCTCTTCTCTAGGATGGTCACAGACCACCTGCCAAAGTACCACAGGTGGTATGCGTACCACCAGCTGAGAAGCCCTGGTCTAAGCCAACAGAATTCAATTCACCTCTTGCAGAAATTAAAAGGATTATCCACAAAATCTTTTGAAGACAAACTGAATCAGGCACCATAGCACATGCGATATCTAGGCTATTTGTATCCTTTATAGGCTAAAAATTATCTCTCATAAAAAAGCAAAAATAATTAATTACAAATAACGACAAGTTTACATTTGTAAACCATCCCATTCAATAGTTAGGCTATGCAGACTATTTAACTAGAAGCATTGTTCTTTCTGTGTAAACCTGCCACAACCACCAAAATCACAGTGCAAAAATCCTGACCCATCCAGGTTTTCCTATGTACATGTGTGCACACAAAAGCCAGTATTAGTGTACCTTCACAACACAGACCCAAAGAGGAACTGTGTTTGTAAGCAAAATGCCTCATCAAATAAGCTGCACAGTGCTACAGTCTGTGTAATCTTTAATGCAGTGCGTAAGAAGCATAACATCTATGTATAAAAAGAAATGTCCTACTGTATCACATCAAATGTTTCTTAGGTCCTGCATTCTCTTTCAAACAGTAGTTAACAAATATGAGAGGAAGCATGTAAGTATGATATCAGCACTCCTCTCTTCCCATTCTCTGGAATCTGGTAATGAAAGACCTACTATTTCCAATACTGTATACATGCACCGATAGCCTTATTGCCATATAGTACCTTTATACCCTCCTCTCTGAAAGCAACAAAAAGAAGAAAGAAATAGTAAGCAAAATAAAGCCATGACACGAGAGGAAAAAGAAATATATCTAAAACTAGTTTATGCAAATGGAGTAAACAGTTGTGGTTCTCATTTCTACCACATCGATACATCAATGCATATATTTCTCCATAAGTACCTCCAATCATTTTCAAAGCATAAACAGATGGATGACATCACATATTTAGAAAACCAATCCCACAGGTTAAATACATGGTATGTGAACATTATTTCTTCTTGTCAATTATGAATACCCCACCATTCAGTAACCTCAGATTCTAGAATTATAGTCAGAGGGGAAAAATGTCTATAACTGTGTAATTATCATATACCCACTTAATTGTTCTAAACTAAAAGGTCCAAACACTGCAAGCTTCACTTGCAATAATGAGCCAGAATTCTGAACTACAATTAGCAGTTAATTAACTGCATGCTACCAGTTCTTCTTGCCAATGAACAGTGTATGTGTGTGTATGTGTGTGTGTGCGTGCGTGTACACGCGTGCACATGTATTTGTTTTGCTGCATTAGATGACCCAGCAACTCTGGCAAGGAACACATCATAGCAATGAGACTTCAACAATTCTGACATCATTGCAACTGAAGTTTGCCATTGTAACATAGGTTTACAGAGAAGCACTTCCAGTATTACATCACTTTACTTGAATTCTTTCCCTACTGTACAATATAATTTGGTAAAAGAGAGGATCAACACTGCACAGAGCATTCTGAGTGCAGCCACACCACAATTGTTAAAAGTAAGGATACTGTTTACTTTCAAACTCTTTCCAAAATCTAAATTTGTTTTACAGCTGTTACATATTATGCCAACAGTTTCACTAAACAGGCATCCCAGGGTTTCTCACAATAGTAGGATAGAGTATTAGGGTTATTTATTTTGAAGTGCGTTATTTTAAAACGCCAAGCAAACATATTTGTATAGTGGGGCTTCCAATTGCTCTCTGGGAAAGATGTTGAGATCTTTGGAAATTCTTTGCAGCTCTTCACAATCTCTTTTTTTTTTGCTTTTTAAGCTAATGCCTTTACAGAAGCACTAGTAAGGACTATCATACCCTTGACATTCCAACCCATTAATAAGGGAAAATTTGCAATACTAGATTTTTTTTCCTTTTTGAAACCTTCCAGAGCTTCAATTTTTCTGCTTCTTAAAAGCTAATGAATATACACCACGTGTATATATTATTAAGTCACAGTATTTCAAAACAGGTATTTTTTTTTAAAAAAAGTTAGACCTTTGAGCTAAATTGATCCCTGGTGAAACTATGCTTTTTCTTGGCTATTTCTTTCAGAAATCATTTGCAACTGCTTTCTTCCCAAGCTAGTCTACAAAGATGTGGATGTTGGTGATCTTCTACTGACGCACTAAGTGGGTCCCATTCTGCTTAGCCTTTTCCAGATCGTACCAAATTTATCAGATGCTGCTAGCTTCTGAAATTTTAAAGTATTTCCAAAAATATTAAGTTTTATTAAAAACAGCTAACTAAATCAGTTCCTCTTGACTCACATTAATGGAAATTAACTTATGTCAATGAGTACAGTAGTGCATCATTATGCTTTAACCATGAAGCCATAAAGGCTATTTTATGTGATTCTCTAAGATCTACAGACTCTTTTAAGATTTATCTACAGAGAATATATGAGAAAACTTGGCATCAGCATCTCAGTTTCTACATATTGTATAAATCACAACTAAAACTATGAAATATTCACTGGAAAACTGAAGTAAACATACTGGTCCGTGTTTCATTCATTAATTCATTTATCTCTCACATCATTCTATACCTTTTATCAAAAGTGTAAATTTGTATTTGTTTTTGTACATAACTTTCTATAAAAATACCAAGCCATGAAAACACTCTACAATAAAACTAAAACTAAAGCATTTAATCACTTTACAGAAATGTTAAACATTTTTGAAAATCCAGTTACAGACAAGTCTTAGAAAATACCCTCTATTTCCAAAAAGGTTGATTCTGATTCTTTCATGTATATGCCATCAGTGGAATCCACTTCAGCCATTTTGATTACACTACCATTCTAACAAGGTTTCTCCTAATACAGTCTTCTTGCGAAAGGAATACTTATAGCAAGTCAGAAAAAGCATTTCCATTATTGCACTTTTCGAGTGAACAATGGGAAGATGAAATTCCCAATATTAACTCTTTTTATACAGATAAATATTCCAGTTGTCTCCACATGCTTTCTTATTTGTACTTCAGCTCTATAGTATAGATATAAATCAGCTTTTTGTTACTGACTTAATGGTAGGTACATCACAATGGGACCCTTGATGCAAGGTTAGGCTTTTTTGCCTTACGAAAAATTCTTAGTCTTCCACTTCTATGTTTATAAAGATTTATAAAGTATTTAAGTCTGCTTTGAAGCAAAAGGGAACAGATAACTTAATAAAATACTTCTTTTAAGAAAAATTATCATTTCATACAAATTATTTTGAAAGTTATGATACTAATATGATTGAAACTTTTTTAAAGTTGCTAAGCAGCTTTTTCAAGGAATTTTTCAGTTAACTGTAAATATGTACAGCAATTAAGCATATTTATTTAGCATATTTTTTGAGTATGTTTTCAATATTATATTATTTCAGTATATTTAATATTTTATTTAAATACTAATTTAAACCACTATTTTCTATTTAAATATTTCAGTTCAATTTAGTTCAGTTCAGTTTAATGCTTTGAATATAAAAATATTTTTTGAGATATTTACATAGTATAACATATTACATTGTATACTTTTAAGGTTATTAAACAGATATGATGAACCTGATGCAAATTCATTTAAAGTATTGGAAATTCTTCCATTTTCATAACATTATGCTATATAGTATTTATTTCATGACAATAAATAATTTTTTTTAGTAATGAAAGTATGAAGTAAGCCAGAATTTTAGTGTGTTTTTACTGCATGGTTTGTATTTACAGTTTGGGGAAAAACCATACATAAAATGATAAGATTTTATTATCTTGCTGCAGTGTTTCTGAAGATCTTATATATTCATCTTTGCATATGTTCCATTGTGACATAGTTCTTTCTCAAAAACTACAGCTGAGTAATGCTGGAGATATATGCCTGAACTAGATAGAACTTTTGGACTACAGAGGTATCAGCTTTAAAATGGGAAGCCATTCAAAATGCAGCATAGATATTTGCATAAATAAGAATGAAAAAAAATGTGCAATTAATTCATTCAATATTTATTACAGTAGTATCAAGATTGTAGGGATAATGGGAAAATACTAAACAAGGATTATAAAAAATAAATTAACTAAAAAAATTAGCTATTTAAAAAGTATTTAATTCTTTCAAAGGCTAGCTATGTTTTCAGCATTTGAGTACTGGTAATTGGGTGCGATATTTTTATCAAAGATTGATATACTATTACATTCAAAATGCAATTATATTAACCTTGAAATTCAAGAATTCAAGTTCAGCTATAGGAATCTAGCGTATTTTTTTTCATTGTGTTCCTTAATGAAGAATTAATTGTATATGTCCAACCCAACGACTACTAATAATTTGGGCTGACAATTCAATAAGGAACTTCAGAATGATTGAAGAGGAAGAATTATCAATATGCAAACTACACAACAGTACATAATATGTGCAATCTATTTACAAATAATAGTTGATTTCTTTCCTCTTTATAACTATTGTACAAAACTAGGTATTTTGTGAATCCTATTCAGCTATTTATCTGAAAAATGTTAAAATCATCTGAATGACCACAAGTTAATAACATTAATATACTTTGTCTCTGTAAAAAGTGTAATAATGGGAAACATGATCTATCATTTTAATATTCCAATGGTTCCAGAACCATGAGGGTAAATTAATTCATTAAAAAGAATGCTTTGTAAAATGCTTTCTTATGTTTTGACATAGCTAAAATGGTAAGGTAGCAAACTGGTTCCCAAGAAAGGTCAGCTTTCAGGATTTACAATTTTTATATATTATGTCTAAATTAAACATTCTACATCCAAAATATATTTCCTCAGAATCTCTCTAATCCTCTCATGTATAGTACAAATTCTGGTAAAAGGCCATATGGCAGCAGTTTCCTTAGAATTGCTATTTTCTAGTTTGTTTGAAAATTTATTTTATTTTATTTTATTTTATTAGATTTATATACCGCCCCTCTCCAAGGACTGGCAGAGGCCGCCAAACTAAGAAAAAGGTTAACAAAAACTAAAGTTCCCTTGATAATTGTGATTATTAATGGAGAAATAGAAGGTGGAAAGATAATGTTCTTGAAAATGACAAACTGGAATACAACCCCAAGTCCAATTATTTAGACATTACACATTAGACAATGGGCTGCTGTTTTTGCCTAAAATAATTTTACAGTACAAACTCTCAAATGAAAAAGTAGAGAACATCTTAGCTTTCTTCCTGAGGCGTGAAACGCCACACCTAGGAACACAACGAATTACATATTAAATTCTAGGCTAAAATACCCACCAACCAGTCTCTTATAGGAGATCAACTTATAACATATAATTCAATTTACTGGCATTATCAGTGCCTCACTTATGGCCAGGTAAAGATTCTACTTTTATCCATAAATCTCTGAGTACAGATGAAGTATTTTGATGCACGTTTCCAGTCTCTGTAGAGAGGGGCAAGACAGCTGCACTACTCGAGGAACACCCAGAGTACAACGCTCAGAATAAAGCATGTAAGAACAAGAAATAATGTGTTCTCAGTTGAAGAACTTTGGCACAAAGAAGACTTTTACAGGAAATGAAGCTAATATAGAATTCAAACACGTCAAGCACTCATTAAAAGATACTCCTCTTTGATAAAATTTTCCCACTGTTACTCTAATAATCAAGAAAGTAAAGGCATGAAAGCTCATACGACAAATGCCACTTTCATGGGTTAGCAAAGAGAGAAAACAACCCTATGAATATTAATGTGAATTCAGCTGTACTAGATGAATGCTAAAACATTGTTTACAATTAGAAAGCAACTTTACTTTCCCCTAAAATTGCCCATACAAATTAGAAACTTTGCAAGATAAATTCTGTTACACACTAATTCAATCTAAGAGTTAATGGCCAGGAAATAATTACACACAATGTATGTCTCCAGGCAGATGGCACTGGAGTCACTCAAAAAAGATTTTATAATAAACAGTATCAAATTGTTTTACATCTTTATTGGTGATAAAGTACAATCACTTTTGATTTTTCCATTTTTAGTTCACTTTTCCATTATATCAAGGATCTCCATTAGTACCTATGCAATCCAATATACTCTGTCTATGCTTGCCAACCCTGCACCTGTCAATCATTAAAACAAAAGATTCTTTTTAAAAAAATACTGATGCTCTGCACAGCTAATCACTATATTCTATATTTCATATCCAAGAATACTTTGTATTCCTTACAGGCAATCTTACAGGAGGGGAAAATGTTAAGTTTCTACTTCTACTTTTTGAAATAAATGTCCACACTTGTCCAGAAAACAAACAAAGGCTAACTGAGGTGTTTATAATGAATACTGGCTGAACAAGACAGGATATCATAGAGCTACCTTGCTGTTTTGTCTTCTGAGATTTCATATTTGACTAGACAGATTCAAAATGATTCTGATACTGTTTAAATGGACAAGCCCTCCTGCATGGCAGCCTTTTTTAAAACAGTTTCTATATGGATATCAAAATGCTGAATGCACAAACTGACTTTAAAAAGTTCAGGTCTCTGAGGCATAATATAATTCACAGATCTTCCAAACCTCACAATAAATAATAATCTTCATATGCATTGTACCATGACTCTCAGAATTCCCTACCATCTTGAGTATTGGCTCAGAATTATATGAGGGGGGGGCAATATATTATGAAAATAAATGTTGGAGAAGGCTACAAAATTGTTACATGGACTGTTAGCACATTTGCTACTTTTTAAAAGATACTCACACTTTTTCAGGAATTAATAGAATATGCCAAATTAAGGACAGTGCAAGTATAACCTATTTGAAACACTTATACCTGTTTTTAAGTAAATATGTTTTGATATAATTATAGTCATTCCAATTGGCAGAAAGTCTCAGAAGGAAATCTCTTCTACCCACCCACCCCCGCAACTGCAATCCAAATTTATTTAAAATATAAATTAACTTGCATTTTTTTTCTAAAGCAGGAGAAGCAAAATACGATGAAATGCAAATAAATATGTATTTGCACTGCTGGGTATCTCCCTTTTCTGTACAGCTCCTGCTTTGCACCACCCCAGATCTGTTATTAAGGTTTCTATATCTCTCCAGAGCAGATTTTGGGGTACATGAAGAACTATTTCATGTTTGCACTGTAGAAGCCAGTTATTCTATCCAGAAAACTATTTAGCTGAATATTATTCCAGGTCAAAGAGACTACCACATTTTTAAAAAATTCTTTATAGAAAGTAAACTGTTCTTCACTGCATCAACTAGCCCCCCCCAAAAAAACACGAATACAGCCAACCTCAGTAGAGGGATAAATTAAACATGAAAACATTACAACCCGAAAGAAAACCAATTCCTGTTATTTCCACGTTCCATCAACTTCAGTGGTGAGAAATAAACAACTCCCTTCCAAGGAAGGTGTAGCAAGTGGAAGCTCCGAAGCACCACATGACCTACACATCACATTCATCAAAAGCCTCGCAACCACGCTACCAATCCAACCAACCCATCATATGCATAGCATTCCCCATGCTTTCAGTTCATGGCCTCCAAAGGATGTCAAGACACCCACAGAGAACTTTGCAAGCCGCATTAAGCGCATCTACATGCCAGCAAACGGAGAAAAACCATCCCGGACAGCTGAGCCTACTAGCTACTTCCTCCCACAATGCAACTTGGGCCGCCCCCAACGATTTCAAACCCTCCATTCACGGAAACAAAAATTCAAAAGAGGTCAACGAGGCAATTCTGCCCCCTTCCCGTATTTCAGGGGTCGGCAACCTCGGCTCTTTTATGACTCGTGGACTTCAACTCCCAGAATTCCTGAGCCAGCATAGCTGGCTCAGGAATTCTGGGAGTTGAAGTCCACGAGTCATAAAAGAGCCGAGGTTGCCGACCCCTGCCGTATTTCATCCAAGGCACCAACCGCGCTTGAAAAGAGAGGGGTTCCTTCTCCCCATTTCATTCAAACCTCGGGGGTACCCCCGAGTTTCCGGGTGAGAAGGAAGTGGGCCCACCCCCGGCCCTCCCCAGTTAGCAAGCAGGGCTGGGAGGGCCTTCCACGTGCAAGGGGGAAAGGGAAAGGAAGGCGGCGGCGGCTGGAAGTACTCACATCCGTCTATCTCCTCCTGGACGTCCTCCTGGAGCAGCGACAGATCTGGGCAGGCGGATTAAGACAAAACAAAAGGCACCGTGAATTCTCGCCCAGGGACTCGGCGCGGCGTCCTCCAACCCCCAGCCTCATTCCGGGCTCCTCTGGCGCCCGAGCGCACACCTCGCCCTCGCCCCCTCCTCCCATTCCCACTCGGAGGGAAGAGAGACGGAAGGGGGACGCCTCCCCCTGCCAACAAATCCCACAAGCCCTTCCTACCTCACTGTCACTGAGAAACGCCAGTGAGCCGCAGAGGTTGTTGTGTTTTTTTTTTTAAAGGAGAGGAAAGAAAGAAAAAAAAACACAACCCCACACTTTCACCATAGTTGCTCCCCAAAGGCGCTAGTCCTGCACACGGGCGGTGAGGCCCAGATACCCCACCCAAATCGGGGAGTTGACCGCGGGGCGGAGGGGGGGGGTCTCTCTCTATCTCTCAGGCGCGCTGCCTTTCCTTTTGGGACTTATTGGTTTCGAGGGAGGGGGCTCTCGCAACGGGACGAAGGAGGAGGATTGGGGGTGGAAGGGAGGTGCTACCTACCCGCCATGTTCCTGCAAACCTCCCCGCCCGGTTCCAGGGGCTACATTTAACTGCAAGGGCACCAAGAAGCGAGGGCTGAGGGAAAGGACAGCTGGCTTGAGGCCTTTGGGCCCAGGCGCGTTTCCGGGCGTCCCCGGGAGAGTCTCAAACCGAGCGAGCGAGCCGGAGAGGGAGGGGTCTGAGGCAGACACAAACGGCTGCCCCCGCCTCCACCAAGGGAGGGAAGGCAGGCAGGCGAGCCTGAAACAGACAAGCCGAGCGGCTCTTGCTTTTCACCTCTCCTCCTCCTCCGACTGACTCACCGCAGCCTCGAGAGCCGCCTCGGCCGGGCGCAGCCCTGTAGGAGCGGTTTATCCCGGTCGGACAGGCCCAGCCGGAATCGGTAATGCGGAATGAATGGCTTTAGCCAGCTCGAAAAAAAACCCCACATGGCACATTGGCGCGCCCCTCCCAGGGTCCAGCTCTGGTCCTGAGAATGGCTTCCCTTGACTCGGACCCGGCCTGGTCTCCCCGTCTTCCTTCAAATTGGTTGAAAGACATGAAATTTGAGATGTTTGTGTCTCCTGGTGGGCAGTGGCACCGTTTCATAGTTACGCTTGAAAGTTGTCAGATGCCCTCTACCTACTTTTTCTTCCTTGGATCAGACACACTCATTTCTCTCTCCCCCCCCCTTGTAACGGATGTCCTCTTGGCTTTGTCCGTGTTGTCGCTGGCTTCATTTCCCTCTTGTTGGACACTTTTAACCCCTATCTAGGTTAGAAGCTGTTTCTTATATTGTACAATTTTCCTATGTCGAATATTCTGCATTAAACTTAACCAACAATAAACTGGAATGATAAAATTGAACTCACTATTTTAACTGTAGGGGACCCCTTTGGTTTATAAGATGGCAAATGGAGCTATTGATGTCTGGCACAGCAATAAATAGATTAAACCATTATGATGTCATTCTATGAAGAACTACCTTTCAGAATTGGTGTCACAATGCAGCAAATTCATGCTTTATCTTATCTCTTGACAATACAAGAAATTGTACAAAAAATTAATAAAAATACGACTTGGAATGCAAACTACTATGTCAAGGAAAGACACATTAATAAGAATCTTGAGGCTCATATATAAGCACACTGAGATTTAAGAGAAAATAATATTTTGACGGAAAAATAGCTGCTATAACCTAATGATCAGAAATATTGTCAGATAAGAGCTCCCTGGTTGAAATCTTATAGGATTAAAGCATTAAAGCATCATATGGCCACATTAATGTACTATTTTTCTTTCTTTTCTGCAGAAAAATATGCTGGCATAAAATTTGCTGCTTCTGTTGTTACCTCTGTTCTGTCTCAGTCATGAGCTGATGACTATTGCTATCCTTGCTGTTTTAATGTACAACACTTTAAAGAAAAGAATTGGTGGAGTCCTCCATCATGCATCACCTACCAACAGGAAAACAGCCACCAATCACTCTGTGTAATGTGAGATGAACTAGTACTGGTATAGGGAGGTGCTTGGTGTAGCATGCTTAGCTACCTATCAAGTTGTCTAATTAATAGCTTGCAGACCCCAATGTGCTCTGTGCCTATGCTGTGTCAGGTTGTGAGTCTGGCATTCTTATGAAAGCTAAATCTGTGTCCAAGTAACTGGAAAATAAGTTGTAGGCATGGAAGAAGTTGGGGGGGGGGGGTTAAGCAGGAAAGAGTAGTTGATAACGAATAAGTTCCATCCGGTAATGCTGCAAGGGCATGCGAGTGTTGGCAAAGAGCAGTACCAGGAATTAGACCAAAGTTTTTAAAAATACAGCCATATGTATACAGCAAAAAAGGTATATAATTTACGCTGTGATGGCAGAACCATCCACAGACAGTTGTTAGAACCAGGCTGTCTCTTCTAGTTTATATCAAACTGCAACACTAGTCTAGCCCTTTCTTAAGGAAATCCTACTTTTTAAAAATAGTTCTAGTTCTTTTTCAAAGGGCATGCAATTTAAAAAGCAGGTTTAGCTCTCTTTAAAAAAGATGAAATTGATATTTATAAGGAAGCTGTATTACCTTATAAATGTACCAGAAAGCGCCTGGCAGTAGGGAGATGCCTTTGCGAAAGACATCTACCAGTGCTCACGCCTGTAGCTCATGCAAAAATGGGTATGGAGAATAATTCTTAAGAGATCATAACAAAGTGGATGTGCCTTCAGAAAATTAAATTGCTCAGTAGGAGCTGTGCAGACCCTACATCTCACAATATCACATCATCAGTGAAAAGTACTAGATATGCCTTTTTCCCATTGGCAAAAAATGCATTGGGAGAAAAGGGGGAGCACTATTTTAAAATAGGAACAGTTAAAACTTGCGTCAGTTGTAGCATGGAAATAGAATGAAGGCAATGTTATAAGGGCATAATATAATGAAAATCAGTAGTGAGATAATATTTGTCCTCCAATTGGAAATATAAGGATAAATCAAGGGTAGACCAAATGAAATTTTGAAGCTAATATGTAAAGTAAGGCTTATGTTATAGTCTCACCCGGTTCTAATCTATCTTTAGAGACAATAACATTGGATTACAATCTATAATATGGATAAAACACTTAGCAACCAGTCAAAGTTACGATGGATCTCCCAAGATACTTATGACTCGGCTCTGAAGTTCTAATGGCTGGAACTTTGATTGCATTTCAGGGTCTTGGCGACTGGCCCACATTTACAACCATTTATAGCATCGTACAATTATGTCACTACATTTTATGATATTTTTTGCCAAAAACTGCCTTTACTTCCAGTTTTCAGCAAAAATGCCCCATCGCAAACAAATAGTTCACTTAATGACTGCTGCATTAATGACTGCCACATTTGCTACCTCAACCTTTTTGTAAAATTATGTGTTACTGTGCCTACAGTTCCTCTTACAAAAGGAAACTCCAGATTCATCTGGTATAATCAGATACAGGTATGGTATCATTAAATTTTCTGTATTACGATCTTACCATGGGCCATTTGCCAAGTTGTTCTATGGTAGCACGTAATCTGTAGTACCTATCCCAGAGAAGAAGGGGAGGGATGAGTTTAGTATAATTAAAAACTATCTAGATTGCAATATTTTAAAATGGAGCAAATAATAAAGCTTCAAAAACTATATCATGAAAGTCTAAGAGCACTCTCATATTAAAAATCATATTATGTCCATGTGCCCTTATTTAATTAAAACCTTCTTCTTATGTCAAGAACACTGCATCCAGTACAGATAAAACAATTTAAAGTGTCTTCAAAGCTGTCCCTGCATGATGGAATACCAAAGTGCTTAGGACTAGGTTGATCCCAATTTTGCTCATCTTTTGGAAAGACTTGAAGACCATGTTATTTTCCCATGCATGGAGATAGTCAGCTAAATGAACCGACACTGCTGGTATATGTAGTATTCACTAGCCACTTTGTGTTTCAGTTGGTTGTGAAATATTTTTTTATTGTATATTTTATTTTTCATCATTTGCCAAGAGTTGTATTTATGAGTTGGGCAGCCATATAAATTTATTTAAATGAATATATAAAGTACAATATAAGCAATAACATATTACCATTTAAATAGTTAAAATCTGTAACCTCATACCCTACTACCCTGAAACACCTACAAGGGCTTGTTCACAAATCTCTCTAAACCATTGGAGGGCTTATTAAAACTATGTGTGAACTGGTTATCATAGTATTGTTAAATAGCCATGGTATTTTTTAAAAAAATGCTTTTATCTGCTTAATGCAGTAGGACTACCAGCTGCAGATTGGCTCAACATTCAGATAAGAAAAGTCTGGGTGAAGAACAAGTAAATGGGGAAAGCAAACAACTTTGTCACTGATCTCTATAAAATAAATGGACATAGAATAAAAGGAAGGATCCCACTAGAAAGCTATCAACAGAAGAGGAAGCAAAGGCATTTCTATTAACAGTGAGGAAACAATACTTGCAAGAACTGCAAGATGGTTGGACAGGAATTTATTATGGTGACCTATTTGTTCTGGATGAAGATAATGCATTTCTAAGCAAATACAATTTGACTGGTGCCCAGAAGATTCATTAAGCAGTAGAATAATGAGGGATCACACTTTGATATTTAAGATTATGAAGAGAACATAGAACTTAATGAGCTTGAAGGAAAGTTTTGTGAACGTGTGCACGGCAAGAGATTTAGAAAGTACTAGACAGCCTGTGCCATATTGGGTCATCATTTTAGAGATATTTCCTTAACTAAGCAGAAACAGAATGACCAAAGGCAGGCAAAAACCAGTGCAGCAGGAGCATCTTCCAACTTTGGTTTTAGTAATGGGTTTCCTTGTGGGAATTTTGAAAATCTCCCCTTCCCTTCCCACCCCACCCCATCTCTTTCTAATATGCAGGAAAGTGGCTGCTGCTAGATGGGAAAGGAGTGAGGGATTGTGAGACTGACTGGGAAACTTATCACAGAATGTTGAAAATGAATGTGATTGCAGCAGCCTGGTAGCACAGCAGTAGCCAATAGCACTGAAGCAGCCACAACTTTCATTCCTTTGGCAGTCATGATTCCCAGATTTTGGAAGCATTCTGTAAGCTAGCCCATTTGAAGTACCTTGGTTCAAAAGTTGTCACACTATTTTGCCCACTTAAAGGTCATGGTAAGAGTTTTAAGATGTATAGATTTATATACTGTGCTTTCAGGTTTTATTGGACGAAATTGGCCTTGAGACTTAATAGGAAGACATATAGCAAATCTTATTGGATAGGAAAAATTTGGAACCTTAAGGAACGGAGAAGCAGAGAAGAAAGTATTCCCTGCCAGAAGATGAGGAAAATGATGGTGACTTGCTGCTGTGAGAGACAAAATCAGCTATGTGTCTGGATTCTTTGGCTCATGAAGAATCCTATTTCTCATAAATAAGCCATAAGCTATTGTCTGTTCTCCTAAGTGCAGGATATGAAATAATGTTTAAATTACCGTATAGAAAGACAATTTTAAGTTAAGAAGAAATTGAAGAAATTGGTAGTTTAATCCTCATAAAGTATTAAGTGTTAAATATGACAGTAAAAACTAGAAGAAGAAATTGAAGGAATTGGTAGTTTAATCCTCATAAAGTATTAAGTATTAGATATGACAGTACATATCAAATACCTCATAAGTAAGCCATAAGCTATTGTCTGTTCTCCTAAATGCAGGATATGAAATAATATTTAAATTACCATATAGAAAGAAAATTTTAAGTTGAATAGGAGAAATTTTCTATAACATAATGAGTTCTAAGGAGCTAGATAGCTTTTCATATGAAGGTGCATTTAATTACATACAGACATTCACACAGGGTGAATGTTGCACTTTGCATTGTAAAGTATAGTAGTTGGTATTTTCCAAATGACACAAAAAAGCATTTCATATTCTGAACACCATAACAAATTTCTCTATGTTCATGTAACCAGATTATAACCCACAAGTTGCAATTTAAAATACTACTTAGTGGTCCAAAGATTTTAGTGGTTACCCAGGATACTAATTTTATAATACAATATAATAATTTTATTTAAAAATTATCTACAAATGGAAAATAATACGGAAAAAGAGAATTTCCATTGCAAGTTCTTGATTTAAATTCAAGGATGTATTTAGGAATGAATAAGTGAATGAATGAAAATTTATATGGCTGCCTAATTCATTCTCAGTGACTTTGGGCAGCTTACAAAGATAAAAATTTCACATAAATATAATAAAAAGCCATAACCCCCCTGAAGACAACAGTCAGTCAAATAAGCCACTTGATGGGCCTCATCCCATTCTGGCTTCCCCAGATTTGTTGGCAAAACCAGGTCTTCAGCGCCTTGTGAAAGACTGGGTGCCAATCTTATTTCTGTGGGGATAATGTTCCAAAGGGAAGGAACTACCATGCAAAAAGAGGGGATTTGCAGCATTCCTTGCCCTCCCGACTCTAGTAGGTTGGTTAGATGTGATTAGATCCGCACTTTATGTTCATGAAAATATTTTTAAAATGAATTAGAGTATTTTGATCTCTGCCCAACACTGTTAAGCACTGAAACGTAACCATTATAAAATTCAGATGACTTGCTTTTTAGAATGCTTATATGTTACAGTTAAGCAGTATTAGCCATTTGTTGTGTATTTGATGTGAGAAACAAGGAAATGGGACAGAAAACGGTTGCGAGGAAAGAAAATAGTTTCATTCATGCAGGGACCAGCCACTGAGAACTCCCACTCCATATAAGTGAAAGGCATAGGAACCCAATTACCTTTCTTCTCTAATGACTGCTTCATACTTTGGAACATTTCACCTCTTGAGGTGAAATATCCTAAACCTCATAGCCTTCAAGAAGGTACTCAAGACTATTCCACTGAATCTTTGGTGTTAGCAGTCTAAGAGCTGCCATATACTTAGTTAGTTTGAGAGTGTTATTAATTATTTTGTGGGGGAGTTGTAAATTATGAATGTTGGTTAATTAAGGACAGCCTTGAGTCCAAGGCAAGCAGTATATAATATTTTGTAGAAATAAATAAAATGAGTATAAGTGACAAACCTGCCTCTCTTAGCTTCGTTTCCTTGAGCAACAAAAACTACAATACTAGAACAAAGGCAAATGATTGGCTGTTTACATCCCTTGAGAAAGGAAGTGTCACAATCCCAGTATGACAATGAGTTGCTTCTTGGCTGTCAGAAGTAACTAAGCAAAAGGTATTTTTTCTCAAGGGTCCATATGCTTTTTTCATGCACCTATTTCATACTTTTTATGTATGGACTAGATACATATCTATTTCCTTAGATTCTTATGACTATAACTTTTTGTTATATCTCATGATTTGTATTGATTGCTTTTATTTAGTATCTTATTATGATTTATGTTGATTGCTTTAATAACCTATCACTGAGTATTGTATCTATGATTTATGATGCTTGTATTTTGTGATTATGGTTATCACTTGTTGCTTGTATGTACACTGAGAGCTTATGCACCAGAGAGAAATCACATTTAGCCAATAAAGAATTCTATTTTTCTATTTCTATTTATTTTTTCTAGTGATCATTAATGTCTTATGCAGAGACAAATCTTGATTTGCCAGTGTGTACTTATGCCCAGTAGTTCTGGCTAGTAATAATTTACTGACAAAAGTTTCTTATTGATAAGAAACATGGATTTGAGATATTCATATCTTTACTGAGATTTCCTTAACATATTCTGTGTATACTAATTCCAACAGCTTGCATTATCCATATAGATTCGTATATGGGTCTTTCACATCCCAGTAATATATTTCTTCCCAGCACCATCTGCAGCAACTGCAATTATGACAGGGTGTCAACTTTATACAAATGCTACCCTTATACAAGGGACGCGGTGGCTCAATGGGTTAGGACACTGAGCTTGTCGATCAGAAGGTCGGCAGTTTGGTGAATCGAATCCCGAGTGCCGCGTAGCAGAGTGAGCGCCTGTTACTCGTCCCAGCTTCTGCCCACCTAGCAGTTCAAAAGCACGTAAAAATGCAAGTAGAAAAATAGGGACCACTACGGTGGGAAGGTAACAGCGTTCCGTGCTAGTCATGCCGGCCACATGACCACGGAGACGTCCTCGGACAAGCGCTGGCTCTTCGGCTATGAAACGGAGATGAGCACCGGCCCCTAGAGTCGGAAACGACTAGCACGCATGTGCGGGGGAACCTTTACCTTTACCTTTTACCCTTATACATTTGTATTTCAGTTTCTGACACAAACATGTAAATGTATGTGCTAACATTGTTGCATGCATTTCATAATATGTCTCTCTGCCATCCACATCTTTTCAGAGACTGGTGCTCATAAACATTTCATTCTCTTAAGTCTCAAAAAAGTTCTTCTGCTGTTTTGATAATTTCCTTCCTATCTTTTCACATATCTTTTCTTTTGGTTGTTTCTAAGCAAAGAAATAAGTACACTAAGATTGCTCTAGAAAGAACCATGTTGTGATATTCTTTTCATTTTGTATTCTACATACGTGTTGTAAATATTTTGCAAGGTTCTATGAAGCACAATGGCTGTTTTCTTAATTGTTGACATTTGGCACAATACGTTTCTGCTAAATCTTATAGATTGAATTAATTTGTGTTTTATTTCAGTGTTTTATATATTTGATATATATATTTGCTTAATTACTGCCAAATTCATCTGAAATATGACTGATATTTTAAAGTATTTGTTATTTTATCTGACTATAAAACTTAGCCACTTTATTTATAAAATTAGCTTTTTTACTTATTTTATATTAATCCAGAGATTACTTCTTTGAAGTCTATTCAGGTAGTTCTTCAAGTAGACAGGATTATTTAATGACTGTTTGAAGTTATGAATACACCTCAAAAGTGTACTTATGACACGAGTTCAACATTGTGACCAACAGGAGGCCTCTGAAGTCATGTGATCTAAATTCAGTCTTTCCTGAAGCAGCAGACATTTTTTGTCCTGTGACCTCCCTTTGAGAATCGGTAGTCACCCACAGTTACAGCAGGTGATTTCCAAGGTCTATATGGTCATGTATGTTTTTCCCCCTGGACACATGACCAATCCAGATCAGAGTCTTTGCACCCAGTGTGCTTTCTTTCCACCTCACTGTTGCCGTGTGGAGGACTAGAAAAGTGAATCTCTTGTTCCTACCTTTGTTACTTCTTTTGTTGCCTTGAGGACTGGAATACTGTAGCTGTTTTATTAATACTTTAAAATTTTCTTCTTTATTATAGTACTGTGCTTGTTTGTAAGTACTTTATAAAGATAACATTTTTTTATCACTGTGCTTGTTTGTGTTTGCCTTGGATTTGCTTCTAGAAATACTAGCCAGCGTCTACAGAAAGCAGATTCAGCAAAGTTCCTTTGCATTCTACTGTACTGTGTTTCTTTGCATAGGGTTTAAGATTGCTTGCAGAACATTCCTTTGCATTCTACTGTGGCAGTTCTACTGAACTGGAGGCTCCACACTGGGAAGCCCTGCAAATTCAGCCCCCTACCCCAAGTTAAGTCCAGGCACTTGCCTAGAGGTACTGTGGTTTGGAGGTGGAGAGCCACCTCACTTTGCTAGAACTGCTGATGGGCAGGCAGCAGTGATTCTCTCCAGAGGCTCCATGCTGGCCTCTCAGTTCACTTAATGATTGTGAAGATCATTTAATGCAGGGCTTTTCAACCATTTCACCCATTGTACCACTTTTAGGATATGGCAACATCTGAGTATCACCAGTCACCTAGCAAGGTGTCAAAAAAAAAGAGGAAAAAAGTGATGAAGTACAGGTAGTCCTTGACTTACAACAGTTCGCTTAGTGGCACTGAAAAAAGTGCCCCCCAAGCCACAGCCGAGCAAGACACCTGCCTGGCTGCCCGGCAGCACTCTTCCTCCTGTCCAAGGTTTTCATTGTTGTGAGCATTTCTGTTGAGGATTGGCAGTGGGGGTGGGGTGGGGGTATGTTTGGTTTTTATACTCCCCCGTCTGCTGGGTGGTTGTAGCAGGTTTTGGTCACTTCACATAACCCTGGGACACTGTGACCGTCATAAATATGAATCAGTTGCCAAGCATCTGAATGTAATTCACAAGACCCTGGAGATGCTGCAACATTCCAGCTGATTGGCGCTTCTTCTGGGCTCAGCAGAAGCACCAGGATCAGCGCGGAGCTGCAGCTGGAGCCTGGCACTGATCCTGGCACTTCTGCTGAGCCCTGACAGCCTTGCAGCTCCAGCCATCACTCACTCAGGCTTGTGCGATGCTGCCACCGGTTCAGCGCATTCTTCTCCCCCGCTGCCACTTCTCTAGGATGGTCGTGTAGCACCTGCCAGGTGCCAATGTACCACAGGTGGTATCCGTACCACTGGTTGAAAAGCCTTGACTTAATTTATTTATTTTATTTTAATTCCATTTATATCCCGCCCTTCTCCGAAGACTCAGGGCGGCTTACAAGCTTAGCAGTAGCCTTCATTCTATGTATATGCCTGCAAACAGCAAACCCAATGTTTGTTCATTTAATGACCCAGTTGATTTACTTAACAAGCACAGTAAAAATGTCATAAAATGAGTGATCCATTTTATGACAGTCTTGATTTATGACCCTAATGGGCAGGCTCCATTAGGGTTGTACCTGAAGGACTACCTATATTTGGCTTGTATCTGTACCATATAGGAAACATTCTTTCTGTAATAAAATTAATAGTTATCTTCCTCAGTAACTTTTTTTTCAGATTCTCCCACTATATTAAACATGTGATCTTGTTAAACCAAAGAATTCACAGCATTCCCAGTCATCAATCTGGCATTCTGACTTCAGACTTTTAATATTTTGATGTTTTTCCATAAACATACTGGCATGACATAGTCATGTAAGCAGTATCAGCATTTCTCTTTGGTCACCACATATCAGTTTATTTAGCAAATGCTTCTTAGTCTCATTTTATCATTCTATATTCATACACTCAGTTCAGTTTTAATTTAATATTTACTTTAATCCATTCAATTTAGCTACCACCTGAGTCAAAACTGCTCATAGCATAATAACAATAAGTATAAAAAATTTAAAAAGCAAGAATAAGCAGAAGTACAGAACAAGAATATAAATATAAATGCAGCCAAAAACACAAAAATCAGAAGGCCTGATTTCCTAATTTATCTAGGAAATGTCAGACAATTTTATAATCTCACAAGTTAAGAAACAAGCATTAAGTGTTGGGGGAGAGGGGAACCACAGTGCTTTCCCTGCCTTAAATGGACTATTATTGCTATACCTTAATCCTACATTTTCCAAGCCACATACTGTACTTACAAAAAGACTATATAGTTTTGTTTATTTGTATGGTATCTCAGAATTTTACTCTTGGATACTAGAGAGATGGAAGAACTGAACATAGATATTTGCAGTCAGTTGTATGCTCTATGACTCTATTACACTCTGATTTGTTTTTAATAAAGTTGCAACTTTTTGAGCTTAAAAGTAAATGTTTTAAAAATTTTTTAGAGAATTAAAACTCAGATGTTTTCCAAATTAAAATCTGCAGGGCCTATCATTAGGATAACAAGACTTGGATTTTTTTCATAAGTTTAAACATATTGAAAAGTGAGAGATTCCTTAGGAATGTTTCCCTGACCTCAGGTCTTTAAATACAGACTGTTATGAAAGTTCCTGGAATAGAAAGGGACAGAGACTGTTCATAATTAATCCCATGTTTATCCTTTTTGTACACAAAGATTATCTTAAGGTTTGTACCTTCTCAAGCGAGAAGAAACATGATAATTCCTTTAACATTAACATAATCCCAGAAACTTCTTGGATGAGAAGCGAAATGTTTTCAAAGAAAAAACTAAGAAAGTTCATTTGCCTTTTGGAAAAACACCTTTGGGACTCTACTGGAGAGGTTTAAATTAAATTAATTTACCCAGTTTAAGCTTGTCACTTTGGGCTATTTACTATCTCTCAAACCAATGTATCAGAAGATTGTTGGGATGATAGGAAATGTTGAAGATGGGAGTGCTATGAATGACATCTTGAATTCTTAAGAGAAAAGACAGGCTTTAAAACTAATAAAATGAGTAATTGGAAGCTATGTCAGATGCTGTGGTTTCTCTGCCTGTTCTGAGTGAAGATATGAATAGGTGTTGTTATCTATTAGAAGGTACAAGATGAGACTTTTAGTACTCCTTATTTTGGTAATCCTAGAAACACTAGTTTACTGAGTTTACTGAGAATTAATTCTATTGCCCTTTGATATCTCACTGAACTGGCTGGATTAAGCTTTCAAAACGTTGTATTAGAGAAAAATTAATGGACTTTATACAGGTCACAAAATTCAGCTTTTGTATGATAGGCTTAGAATTCTAAATTTGCTTTCCTTAGCCCATGTTTGCATTATTGGCTATAACCTTAAGGAATAACAAGTCTATCCTACGCATTGCTACTTAGATGGTTTAATCTCTGATTTGATGTGTTTTTGTTTTTATTTACAGGGGTATACTGAAGCTTTGGAATCTTACTTCCTGGTAAATGGCTAGTTAGTACGAATATCAATCCAAAGACGGCGTGTAAACCAAGTAGAGCATCTTATTTTGCTTTTTAATTTTATCCAGCAGCTTTTAAATCAGTCCACTCCTCACATCAGTGATTTCTCTTCCTCCCCATCCCCCCCTTCAAAGCCTCGTCTGTTATTCTACTTGGAAGTTTGAGCCCTCCGCCGGCGGGACGCGAGCGGAGAGGGGGGAAAAAATGGGCGGGAACGCAGCGTTGCTTCTGTCCGTTTCGCAACCTGGAACGGCTGAAGGGCCAACCGCGGGGCCAACGCGCCGCTCCAACAACGGCAACTGCGTCTTCCGAAATACGCTGAAGTGCAGCTATTTTGCAAGCGTTGGATTGGGGTGTTGAGGAAAGCGGCGAAAGAAAGCGAGGAGGAGCCGGAGCCGAGGTTACGCTCATGTGACCGCTGGCGGCACAGGGCTTCTTGGGGGCTGCTGAGAAGTATAGCTGCAACTCGCCGCCGCTTTGCCCGTGTTTTTGACGGGGTAGCAAGCGAGAGAGACTGGAGGATTCATTCGCTCCTCTCAAAGGATGCGAAGCCGCTACGCCCCGAACAGATGATGGCGATACGAGAGCTAAAAGTCTGCCTGCTTGGAGTGAGTAGCGACCGAAAGAAAGAAAAAAATACGAGGGGGTGGTGGGGGCGGGGAGGGGGATCTTGCAAGGAGACGCTGAATTCTGGGTAGCGCGTGAAGATTGGAAACAAAACAGCGTCCCGCACAAACGACCGACAGAGAGCGCGGGCCGAGCGCCGGGAGGGACGGGCGCTCGTAAAGCGGCTTGGCAAGGCTGCGACTTACGGAACAGCTTTCTTTGTCTTCCTTTTGGCCCGTTCTAGTTGGGATACGGGTCTTCAATCTTGGCCCTTTTATGACTTGTGGACTTCAACTCCCAGAATTCCTCAGCCAGCTTTGCTGGCTGAGGAATTCTGGGAGTTGAAGTCCACAAGTCATAAAAGGGCCAAGTTTGAAGACCCCTGGGATACGCGGACTTGCTTTCCGCTCACTTTACTTTTTCCGATTTGCTTTCTGGGGATTTTTGGCAGCTCAGGCAGTTAGACTAAATAAGGATTAAGCAGGCATATTTTCCTCCTCCTTGTCCGAGATTGGTTCCAGTTGCATTCCACTTTGTCTGTTGTCCCTTTTTTACCTGATGGGAAAGGTTTATAGCTATTCTCCGGGGAGACATGTTTTGATTCCCGTAGAACCCCCCCATTGAATCTCCTTAACGATGGGAGTGCACATGCAACGCTGAATGCTGCTTTATATCAAATTAAATAAAAAAAATCACAGAAACCGTAATTCATGTGGCAAGCTGATCTAGTAGCTTTCCCGTTAACCTTTTTAATAAAAAAATGCGAAGAGAGTGTTTTAATTTTGGCATGGAGTAATTTTTCTTGCAGTTCTTTTAACCAGTTATTAAGAGTAGGGCAACTACACTCCCACACCTGCATTAATGATCAGATTCAAAGATAGTTGTAATTTTTGTAGTGATGGTTAGCATGTTGTTCTCTTGTTGGGAAAAGTCCCTTGAGAAGTATTTATTTCAACTGTTAAACTATACAAACCTCGTTCTCCACTCTCTTCCACAAGTTAAGTGTGTGGTGTTTTGTCCTAAATATGGTATTTTTGTGGTTTGTATTTAGCAGATAACATTTTTAGCTAAGAGAAGAAAGAGATTGCTACACACTTTTGGCTGTAAGTGGAAAGAAATTGCTTCAGTACAAAAAGCAGTTCACCATGAGATGCAACTCAGCAAAAATTGTTTTGCTTTGTGGCTAACCATATCCTCTTTTCAGAATAATTCTTTGCAGTGTTATGGTGAATTCCTCCTAGTTGATAATTTGCAAGCCCATATAGACTAGTTCCAGGGAAATCTTCCTTTCTTTTCCTCTATTTTGTACAGTCATGGTGATTTAATAGTTTAATTTTTACACTGCCTAGATTTAAGAAAGCTATTTATTATGAATAATCAGTTCACATTTACAGCAAAAAGGTGCCCCTAAATTTGCAGGGGCACTCATGATACTGTTTGCAATTCCTTAAAGTTTTCTTGGGATTGCATCCTGTTTTAAGAAGTTGCAGCAACTACTGTATAAATGCTTCTCTAGAGTACCCTCATTATATTTATACAGCCAGATGTTCTGTTCACACTGAAGTTAACTTAATCTCTGCTTTTGGATTCTCCTATTTCTGCTCCATTCCCACCTATGTCAGGAAAATAAATACCAATGGTTTTCTCTTTGATGGGCTTGTTTTTCAAATACAAAGAAATAGATTACATTTCCACTATTGAATCTGTGAAACAAAGAAATAAGGTCCAGTGGCCCAGCCTTTCATGACTGTCACTTCAAATCAATATAAAATTACTGTTGTAGACAGTGGGGATTAGATGAGATGGGTTGCCTACTAGAGCAACTCTAGCCTATTGATGTGGAGGCATTTATATTTATGTACTGTATTGAGATACCTGTTACATGTATGTATAAGGATTACCACTCATTTTTTGTAGGTATAGATTCATAGACTTGGAATTGGAATTTTGACTGTGGAGTCCTATTTCCCTCTGGGTAGGTGTCAAAATATAAACATCACAGCAGATGGCTTTCTTGCCTCTATTTGTGTACATTCAGGGAAGAAGAATCTTGCTATTTCTCTGGATAATTGGAGTCACTATTGCTCTGCATTTAATGTCAGGAATGGACTATCTGGAAGGATAGAAAATAGATCTTGGCTAATGTCTATGCAAAATTCATTATTACTATACTGCTCAAAAAAATGAACACAAGATAAGACATCCTACTGTTAAATACAGTACATTGTGTTGTTTAAGTGTTCCCTTTATATTTTTTTGAGCAGTATATATTCTATCTCAGGCTGTGAGAAGCAGGTAGAGCAGGGGTGTCAAACTGCCGGCCCATGGGCTGGATGCATCACATCAAAACTCTGCCCACCCCATTGTTGGCAATGGGAACAAAGTCACGATACATCATGACATGTCACGTGACATCGTGAGTTTGACACCCGTGTGATAGAGGAATTCTTTGGTGTATTATAACTAAAGAATCTGTTAAAGAAGTTGCTTGATCAAAGAACATGAGACAAGGTTTGCCTGTCAAAATTTGTTCTAGATAAATCAGCGTTGCGTTCTTGTAATCACTTTATTGTCTTCAAGATTCTTATAGGTAATATGCTTCGTGATCTGGAAGCTTCCTAGATATTGATATTAATCTGTTTATTGCTTTTCTTTTACTAGATTTTGGGTATAATGGCATTGTACACAATTGATACAACAGAATGTGTGACAATAGTTGTAGAGAAAAAGAAACAGCACTTCCCCTCTTTAATCAACACTGTTCTTTCTAATATATTCAAATATGCATTTACTTGGCATGGTGATCTGCCTCATTTCTCCAGACTAATGGAAGGAAAATCTGTAGTTAGCTTTATTAACTTGTGATGAATTTTCATTCCACATAACTTCTTTTTCCCCCTATTGATTATTTAAACCAGATGCCTAAGAGAATTTGGAGGAAAACAGCTCCCCATAATTCCTCATGCATTTTATTTAAATACTGAGATGTATAGATATTAAGGGGGCCGCGGTGGCTCAGTGGGTTAGGACGCTGAGCTTGTTGATCAGAAGGTCAGCAGTTTGGCGGGTTGAATACCGCGTAAGTGAGCACCTGTTACTCGTCCCAGCTTCTGCCTACCTAGCAGTTCGAAAGCACGTAAAAATGCAAGTAGAAAAATAGGGACCACTATGGTGGGAAGGTAACAGTGTTCCGTGCGCCTCTGGCGTCTAGTCATGCCGGCCACATGACCACGGAGACGTCCTCAGACAAGCGCTGGCTCTTCGGCTTTGAAACGGAGATGAGCACCGGCCCCTAGAGTTGGAAACGACTAGCACGCATGTGCGGGGGAACCTTTAACTTTACCTTTATAGATATTAAATAAAACAAAATGTTTGGAATTTAAAGGAAACAAAAATGTTCTGTAACTTTTTATACTTCTGTTGTCTTAGCAAAGTTTAAATTGAAAAACATATTTTATAAAAATACTAATGCAGTGCTGAACATTATTTTCTGAATGTAAATCCAACATTTTTTCTATAAAAAATGGGTTTCATAAAAATATAAGGATAGTTTGTTCAGTATTTTTATTTAGAAACAGCATATTTTGATCTTTCTTAAGCGAAATGAAATTCATTAAATTAATATTTACCTAGGTTTTACAGAACATATTACATATTAATTTGCATAGGGTTATCACTTTAGTATTTTGAAAGGCTAATATCTTAGAAAAAACACTAATAGTAAAGTTAGATTTAGAAGTATTTTCTAAGACTGAGAAACAACAGGATACCAAGCTTGTATAATTCTTCAGAATATAAACAATTTTTTTATTGGAGTAGTAGTTACTGGGTACACATTTTTTTAAAATTTAAATAAAATTTAGTCTAGGAAAACACTTTAATCATGGTATATTGATATTACTGTTCATGACTGTTACATCTTTCTAAGCTAGACCAAGTTCTTAGGAACTATTAGAACTGAGTTGTTGAGGACTCCTAATAATAAAGCAATAAAGTACATAATTTTACAGCTATGCTACATAAATAGAAGTTTTTACTGACCATACTATTTTTACTGCAAGTGTGATTATTTATTTATGAGAATTTATATGACCACTCATTCACTTTCAGTGACTCTGGTTTGGTTACAAAAAAACAAACCACAATATACTGTACAAATAGTGAAAACAATACGTCCCCACACCTTTTTTGGTCATAAGTTGACCATTTTTGCCAGGATCATAAAACATAACACAATAATTAAACAAATCCCATGTTTGTTAAGTGAATCCAGCATATCCAACGGGCATTGCAACTGATTATAAATGCAAGCTAGTTGTCTGGCGCAGTCACACGATCCACAGGGGTATTGCAGCACTCATGACTTCAAGAGCAGGTCATAAGTAGCTTTTTTTAAAGTCTGACAAAACTTTGAAGGGTTAAGCGAGAATTACTTATAAATCCAAGAAATCAGAAGTACATTAGTGGGAAGACATCCATCAGTTGCTTACTGTTTGAACAGTAATACGAGAGTACCTTAGTAAAAAAGGTTTACTGGCTTGTTTTTGATGTTCATGGTTCTAAAGAAAAACATTGAAAACACTTCAACGTCAAGCCATTTAATAAGTTAATTAGACATCAGAGGTTCAAGTGGAAATAGACTGGTTTGCAGAATGTTTATCAGAATATTGGGATCATGTCAGAGATGACTAGAACATTTTGTGCAGAAATTTTTTGGAGTTTGGCAGTTTTATGATACTTTTACTTTTATTGCCTATTGCTCAATATTGTTTCAAATATAATAATTTTCTCTACACAGAGCTTTTGTTTCTTTGAATGTACTGTTCACACTGCATAAAATAGTTTAAATATACTTTTCCTTGCATCAAATAATATAATCCAAATACTTTTGCAGACTGAAATTAATGCAATAGGAAGATATTTCAATTTAAAATACCCTGAAAATCTATCCTATAAAGCAGTGGTGGGGAACTATGATCCTTTTATGACTTGTGGACTTCAATTCCCAGGATTGGAATTCTGGGAGTTGAAGTCCACAAGTCATAAAGGGGCCATAGTTCCCCATCTCTGCAAAAGGAACTCTAATTTTAAGCTATTTTTCCTCTATCCCCAAGGATAACCTTCAGTAAAGATTTGCTACATCTTTTCAGTTTGAATTATATCTAAAATATTCATACTATGTTTAACTGGAAATTTTATATCCTTGATACCTATGTATAAGTAATTTCTTTTAGGATAAATATATTAACCATTTTACTTGTCATCAAATTCTGGAACAAGGCTAATTTTATCTAATGAAACAAATTGTTGACTACAGAAAGAAAAAAGTGAACTTGCAACACTTTAATGAACATACCTGAATTTTGATTTGTTAAACATTGTTTGTCCCGTGTAAATAAAATGTTGTCTACCCTACGTTTGAAAAGTGAAGAATAGCAACAGGAAAGGAACATGCAAAAGCATATATTAATCCATAGTACACAATATACCCCAGAGGTATGTTTCAATGTAACACCATTGACTTTAATTTTAAGGAATTGACTAGATTATTAGCAAAGGAATAAAATAGACTCTTGCCTCCTCCACACAGACATTTTGAATTTTACCCAGTCTATCTGCCAAACTTTCTAAAGATTTTCCTAGAGTCAGACAAATACATCTACAGTACTTCCAATTAATACACGAATGGAGCATGCAGGATGCATTGGTATGGACCCCAAAGATCTTAAAATAAATTATGTACAAATCATTTCAACAGCTTATAAGATATCAGTGGAATATGTTGAATTTGATAATATTTTGCCAGAATTACTATTTAGAATTTGTTAAATTTGTTGTCTGTTTGCACATGTGTGTACCTTTGAATCAATCTTGATTCCTGGCAACTGCCTGGACTAGCCCCTCCAGTTTTCTTGGAAATATTTTTTGGAAGTGATTTGCCATTACTATCTTCCTAGAGCTGAGAGAGATTGACTGGCCCAAGGTAACCCAATTGGTTTTCTGCCTAAGGCAAGACCAAAACTCATGGTTTGCTAGTTTCTAACATGCCTTAACCACCACATCAAATTGGCTCTCTTAAATTGGTCTTAAATATATTTGAAAATACAACTATGTTAGCCTTGAAAAATAATCATCTCTGCAAAAGTCAGTATCCTAACATGGTCAATGTTGGCAGAGAAGGTATGTGTTTAGAATTAATGGGAAGAACAATAATACCAACGGGAATTTTGTGATAGAACAGAATTTGTTGGCTACCTATACCCAGGCAAGGCTTTCAAATGATGTTTCTTTTTTGTTTGTTTCTTATACCTTCTCTCGTCTCTGTCAAATACTAGTCTGATGTATTATTTCCTGAGACTGAAAGTTGTGCTTCTCTGACTTTCCCCATCACACACCTATTTTGGGCCTAATTGTGAAAATTTCAGCTACTGCTTCGGGAGATCCCCTATTACTGGATGAGCGAATGGTGCAACATTTCCATATTCTGATATCCTTCAGCCATTTACTTACAAAGCCTCTTAAGTAAATATACCCTAAACCTAAGGGTTTCTTCATTTAAAGCAGATGAGCATTCAGGACAGTCTTGGGCTGATTCTTCCTTTCTTAAATTTTAGGATACTGGAGTTGGCAAATCAAGTATAGTTTGTCGATTTGTTCAGGATCATTTTGACCACAATATTAGCCCTACTATTGGGTAAGTACCATGTACAATTAAGCTAAATAAACACTAATGAATCCTTCGTAATTTAAAGTATTCAAAACTGAAGATAAAAATATCTGATATTGGAAAAATCATAAAGCTATAGTTACTTGTGCTTGTCAGGGTTAGGTCAGTTCCTTCCCATCCAGATCTCAACAGCTCCCAGATTCTGTGAAGACCTCAACAGCAACACCTGGTCAACCAGGTGTTGAAATATGCAGCTGAGTATCATCAACCTACTAAATGATGTCTGCCTAATGATGCTTTAGTTACCACTTCAGTGTTAAACAGGAGGGATAAGAACTGTGAGTCTTAGGCATCCACAAACTAGAAGCATTTGACTTGACCTCTGCCCCAATTACAATTAGTATTCCATTTATACTTTTATATAATTAATTGAAAAAGTGGGAAATAATTATCCAGATGATGATAATGATTTATGCAGGAAGTCTTAAACACTGCCATGCAGGGAAAAAATGAATCTGGCTTTTTCTTGTTGTTATTTAGAATTAAATATACCGGTAGCTTAGAATAAAGATTACTGTTTTACTTAATCTCTGCTTATATCTACTTGAATGTTACTGAAAATCAAATTATAATATTTAGGATGGATCAGTTGAAATTTCCTAGGCATGTATTTGCTTCACTTGAAAGAACAATTTCATTTTGTAATTCATCACATTTTAACAAGATAGGATAGTGTGGTTTAAATGGCTATCATCTTCATTAATTCTTCTAGCATCTCAAATTTTACAAATGTGAATTCTTTCTAGAAAACAATAACTTATTTTCCTATTTAAAAATAGCGCTATACACATATATGCATCATTATATTTAACCTTTAGGTTGCTTGAAATACCTGTAAAATGTTTGCTATTTCTCAAAATATTAAGGAGAAATGCTTTGTTTTCTTGTGAAGATTAGATTCCTAAAAATGTTGTTTTCTTAAATACATGCACAGTAATTTAATGTAAACTCTGCTTATTTTTAAACAATGTGCAATTCTTCTTGCAAATTTTAGAGCTTCTTTTATGACTAAAACAGTTCCTTGTGGGAATGAGCTTCATAAATTTCTGATCTGGGATACAGCAGGTCAGGAGAGGGTGAGTATGAATCTTTTATCTAAAGACAATTGCATGCCATATTCTGTATTGTTAATAAAGCAGGGGGAGCCAGCATCTGTAACGTAGATACTGAAGGTAAGAAGGCATGGTATGTTTATATTGTTTTAAACATCACAGTAATATAAATTATTCAGTTACAAAAATGAATTTACCACTGGCATGGCTTATGCAATAAACAATTTGGGGTTTTTTCTCCATTCCCAATAGGTTTCCTTAATACACATTAATGGGTCTTCCATTTCAAAAGTGGGTAATTGATCAAGTTCCATCTTAGCCACCTAAAGACATTAAGTACAGTATGATTTCTTGCATACATATTCAAAATTTCTTCAGTCTGCCTTTCCAAATTACTACCATTGGATTTTTAAAATTTGTCTTCTTCCATGGAGGACTACTATTGTCCTACCCTGTTTAAAATCTTTAAAAGCATCCCAATCTTCATATTTGTTGAATCTGCTGAGCAAACTGGATCATCAACAATGCATTAAAATCTTGAACTGCAACATTATGAGGAATTTTGTCTATGGAGATTCTCAGTCATCCAGTCGTGGTTGTCCTAGAGATGCTTTTTCAGGAGGCAACTGGACTTTCTTGTTTTTTCTTTGAAGACATTTTGCTTCTCATCCAAGAAGCTTCTTTAGCTCTGACTGGATAGTGGGGAATGGAAGGATTTATATTCCTTGCAGATAGCTGGTCATTTGCCTTCTTTTAGAGAGCCGTTAAAGAGTCAGTTTGAGATGTTGACAACACAGATTCATCCCCAACAGCCTGTGCCTGTCTTCAGCACTGAAGGAACACAGAGCAGAAAACATCCTGCAGCCAAGAAGGCTCCACACACATTTGCACTACTCAGGTGACCCCGAGGACACCTATAAACCTCCAAATGGTCTCAGTGACACTCTAAAAGAATGCAAATGACCAGCTGTCCACAAGGAATATAAATCCTTCCATTCCCCACCGTCCAGTCAGACCTGAAGAAGCTTTTTGGATGAGAAGTGAAAAGTCTTCAAAGAAAACACGAGAAAGTCCAGTTGCCTCCTGAAAAAGCACCTTTGGGACTATAAAGAATTTTGTGCATCATTTGCAACAGCTTGTTCCTGCTTGTCCCTGCCAAAACATATTCAAAATACTCTAGTGCTGTACCTTCGAAAGAAGAAATACTCTTCCCAACTAATTAGTTATTTCTACTAGTTTAAGTTGCCAGTTCTGTGTCTTGATGTGTGGCATAGAAGGATAAGACTAAATCCGCACTTCAAGATATTCCAGTTTACCCTGTTCCGACAGAAACGATTGCATAATAGAGATTAAACAAATGGAGCATTAAATCATCAATAGATTGACGCTTTCAGTATCAAAATAATATGCAGTCAATTCTAGTTCCAGGTTTCTGGAAAGGCAAAAATTCTGTACTACTAGAATCTTCTAATTTCTGCATTCTCAGGATTTTCTAGGCTTCAGCTAATGGCCCAATCTCTGAACTATTCCCATGTCTTTCTTTCACCCTATTGCGGACATGATGTTCTTATTTCCTGCAACTGGCTTCAAAGGAAAGGAGGTGAAGTAGTTATACCCGCAATACAAACTTGAATTTTCTTCTATATCTTTAAAATCCATTGTACATTCATCGATTTCAAAATTGGTTCAGTTCTTCTGCTGACTTTTGGTGGGCTGAAATGGAATCTGATGATTGACCTCTTGCAGTCAGCCAGCCATCTATCTCATTATGGTGTGAAGGGGGCAGCTTGCATTGTATTAGCCTTTTTATTTGCTACATCATGCTATTGATTCAAATCCATTTTTTCCTGTTAACAAAACTACTGTTCAGCTTATCACTTGGCTTGACCATATTGTCTGAAAGTTTTGAAAGTTACTTAAGAGAGGAATTATATCACTACTAATTTAACAATGCTAATTAGTTTATATGTATATGTATAAATTGTTACGGTATGATCAAGTAGGTATATTGCTCTGTAAATTAATATCATGGTTGGGATAATTTTTCCCCCTTGCTAATATAGTTTTATTTAATAATGGCAAGTAAAGTCCTTATTTCACTTAATGACATCTAGTTCGCTAAGCCATCCATTACAGTTTGAGCCACAACCGAACTAAGTCAAACTTCCCTTGAATTCCAATGACACTTACCTAACTCCAAGCAGGTGCTAATTATTATTGAGAACATTCCTGTGCATAGGCATGAGTAGTGATCCATCAGTTTAATTGGAACTTCACATGTGGGCCTGATTGTTCATGCCTGACTGTTTGTATGTGTGAAAGAGAGAGAGAGAGAGAGAGAGAGAGAGAGAGAGAGAGAGAGAGAGAGAGAGAGAGAGAGAGAGAATGAGAATGGCGAGATGTTTTTCTCTGACCTTCTCTTGAATTCTTGATTATTTAGCAAGCTCTCTATAGCAGGGGTGTTAAGCTGCCGACCCATGGGCCAGATGCGTCATGCTGAAACTGCGCTCACTCCAGCTCTGGCAATGTGGAAAAAGTTGCTATATGTCGCGACACGTCACGTGACATTGCGACTTTGACACCCCTGCTCTATAGCTTGAAAAATAATCTGTGCTTCCTTCAGTTACAGAAAATTAGAAATGTGGTTCTGGCAAGTCTAGCAAGAATTACACTCTCCCTAGAACAGCTGCTCTTAAAATGATGATGGGTCTCAAATTAGGGCTAGAAGATACTGGATGTAATCCTTGGATGTGGCAGGAACAGGTAATCTTAAAACTACTGGATTGAGGGATGCACATTCAGGTGCAGCTATTCTTTATCTCTTTCACTCCTTTTCTGTCTGTTTGTTTGAGTACACATCATTCTCTCTTCATCTTGAAAGATTTGTTTGAAGGAAGGGAAAGTACCTTTTTCCCAGGGTAGATAATGGGCCAAGATAGCTGTAGGCATATCTAGATCCAGCAATGTGATGCTACTATTTTAGGAGGAGTATTGACTATCAATGTTACCATTTTTAAAAAGCTGAATGGACAGGCTTTAAATACCTTCAGGACTTTCTACTCTGGGCTGGATCTATCTATTCTGCAAAAACTGGAAGAAAAACTTGTTAAGATCCCATCACTTAAGGAGTGGCACCTATAGGAATCTTCATGTCAGGTCTTCTCAGTGGTAGACCTGTTCTGTGGAACACTTTGTCCCTGATGTTCAGACTTGTTAACCTCCTTATGGAGCTTCAGAAGAGTCTTGAAAATCACAGTTCAGGAAAGCATGTGGGGTTAATGAGGATTGACCTACCTCATTGCATAGGAGAAAGTATTCTGGGTACTATGATTTTATTTTAATGCTTTTTGTTACTTGATATCAATCACTTACAGATATCAATCCCTTACGGCTGTAAATATGGGAGGAAGATTAGAGAGAGATATGAATGTAACACTGCTGTATCTTTCTGATTTACATAAGTGCAAGATATAACTTTCTGACTTTTTTTGTTTCATAGTTTCATTCACTGGCACCTATGTACTATCGTGGATCAGCTGCAGCTGTTATAGTTTATGACATAACTAAGCAGGTGAGCTTAATGTTGTCCCATTATTGACATTTATTCAAAAATCCAACTTAATAATTGCTCAGTGAGTTTTTCTGTCAGCATCCTACTGTGTTGGCTTAGAGAGCAATCCAGCATAAAAGTTAATAAGTCCTATTTTCATAAGATTTTTAGATCGTATTAAATCAAGATAATTAGAAGATACATTATTTTCTTTTAATCTTTTAAACTGGAGTAGGCAATCTTTTGAGATTGAGCGGTTTTAAAGATGACACTAAGTGTACTTTGGGATGCTTCTTTTTACATTATTTCTGCTGGATTTCAGCAGACACATTATTAAATGCTCCAAGGGCTGTAAACAGATGTTTTTGTCCATCACTTACATAAATGCAGTGTGAACTTTGCTTTTGTCGCTTCATAAAATAATCAAATTCATTTCAGGCAGGTTTAAAGTCCTGCTTCTCAATTTGGAATTTCACTTTGCGAAATTTGATCTTTGTGAGTTCCTCTATCACTGAAAATCAACAAATGCCCATAACTACAAAAAATATATATTGCTTGGCGGACTTGTATGAAATGTACAATATAGTTCCTTTTTTGTTTCTCATGGGTTGAGTAGAAAACAGTAAGGTTTTCTGTCTAACTTTCAAATTTCCCCCAGATGTCAATATGTAATTGATTATTTTTGTTGTTGTTGAGCTTCCCCATATTCATGCTTCTTACATGTTTCCATTGTTATTCTGTCTTTGCACCTTTGCCTTTCCTTTTTCTGCATTGAAACATCAACAATTGGAAGGCTTTAATCTAACTTTGTCATACACATACTCTGAAAAATTCTCAAGTTTTCTTCAGTAGCATGTTGAGTGCCAACTACCCTGAGGGGCCTATAATCCAGCACAACATTGACAATCTTTATTTTTGTGACTTTCTTAGTAAAGTATGAGTGGTTGTCTTCTCTCAGATAATATGAAATTATGCCTTTGCCATTGTCATCAAAGTGATCATATGCCTGCATCACCTTCCTATTATATTAATACAGCCCAATATGGGCACCTGCTTACCTTAGCAAAACAACTTGGGTGATCTTTGTGCTTTCGAAGCCCCAGATAGTAGTACCCTTTGGGTATATACTAATGGTCTGCTTCATTCAATGTCGAAAGAACACATATCAAACACGCAACAGGGCCACGTTGAGGTACCATAGCATAGTTGCAGTACACACATTTTGCACTGGGTGGATGTAGAAATGAGAAAATAATTCCAAGAATTAATTTTCTTTAAAAAAATTCTGGGTCTCCCTCAAGGCACTTTTGCTACTCATTTAAGAATAGACAAAGAGATGGATTTAACTAGAATAAATTAACAAAATCTTATTTATATGACTGGAAAAGAAACAAATTCAAAAATACACTGAGGCATATATTTCTTCTCTTGCTAACCACAGGAAAAAAATCCTGTATGATAACTGACATAGCTAGTTTGGTGCAATATATGAAATGTTTAAATGTTATTATCATTTTAGAAAAAGCAGATTAATTTTACAGTACTTATCCACTCTCCTCTGTGCTCTATTAAAGCATGACATTTGTTAACATATTTAACTTCATTGCGGTCATTAACCAGTGCAGTAATTTAACTGTACAAGCCATGTTTTTTGCATATTTCAAAGGTAAGCTTCATAGAAGAGTTGCTATCTGCCTGCAGTTAAAGATAGTAAATATTACAAACCACTTTATGAGATTTATGACACAAGAAATGCTGGGCTTGGAAATAGATACATTTGCAGGTTCTAAAACTGAATGCATTAAAAGATTTGCTGATGGATGTGATTTGTTATATTGGCTATCATGGCCATTTTTGCTTTATTGTATTGTAAACTTAGAGGACCAGACAATCCACATTTTTGAATACTGTTAGACTAAGTCTTAATGTAGTTATAAAGTTTAATGTCACAATGTTTATTATAAATACTAAACTATATTTGCATTTTTTGTTATTCATTCTGTACTGTATTTTAAACTTCATTATTATTCTTTGATAAAGTGTGTTATAATCTGGTATTGCAACTAAAAATCATTTTTGATTTTGATAAATAGCAATAACAAATTAGATTGCCTACTTTAAAATATGATGTTAGCCTTATTGTATTTTAAGTCTTTCTCAGTCTGCTGTGTAAGCTAAGAATATGTGTGTATATATACATATGTATGTATATAAATATATATGTATATACATATGTTAAATATTTGTTAAGCATTCAGAATACACTTGCTTGGCCCCAGACACGGGACAAAACTTATTTCCTGTTTCAGACCTAGCCCAAGGCCATCTACAGGCAGTAGCCACAGCAGTGGCAGCTCATATTTGTGTAAAAATTTTTTTGGCTTGCTAACAAAGAATATATGTATATACATATATGTATATAAATGTATGTATATGTGTATGTTTGTGTATATATATAATACACACACTTATCATTAGCATTTCTTTTTATTTATATCCCATACTTTGCTACCTTTCGCAAAATACTGAAAAATTGAATATGTATTTTTGATTCCCAGAACATTTTTGTGTAAGTTTTGTCTAATTAAAAGCTGGATTATATAGCTAAGTATATTGCCCCAGAGGTTCCTTTTGAAGGTGTTAATTATTACTTACTATGAACAAGCCTTTCATTAATAAGCATGTTCCAAAAACATGAGTGCTTTCTTTATTTCTTGCATACATATATAATTTTCTGATTATATTGAGGGAGGAAGCATGTGATGCATAGATTTTACTATGAACAAATACTGTTATGAGCACGGGGTATCTGTACAACATTTGTTGGCTTGTTGGGCATGTTGCAAACATATCTCATTTTGCTTGGCATTCTAGATTGTTTGTACCATTATGGGTTTTATACATTGTTTTCAAATATTTTCAATATTTCAAAAGTTCCTTTTGACTTATGTATTTAATTTAGGATTCATTTCATACACTGAAGAAGTGGGTAAAAGAATTAAAAGAACATGGTCCTGAAAACATTGTAATGGCTATTGCTGGAAACAAGTGTGACCTTTCTGATATTAGGTATATATTCTGATATATTTACTTTTTGCAGTTTTCCATTGCTTTTTCTACAGTATGACAAATACATAAATACTGTTTTTATAAGATTTTTAAAATTAAAAAATTAAACCAATGCAAATAACAACAAATGGTATTTATTGAAATGTATTTAAGAAATAAACATGTCTACAGTTTCAAAATAATAGTAGTATACTACTGAAATTTAAACATTTTTTTATACTGTCTACTTTTGTCTACTTTTTGTCCAAATTATTTTATTTATTCGCAACTCAATCCTCAAAACTGGCATGCCTTTAAAAAAATATTTGAGCATGATCTCACTCTGGTGCCCTGCCTTCCTTTATACCAATGTTTTTCAAACTTGGTGACTTTAAGATTTGTGGTGTTTAAACTGCTAGAACTCCCCAACCAGCATGCTAGCTTGGAAATATTGAGAGTTGAAGTCCATGCACCTTAAAGTTGCCAAATTTGAAAAACATAGCTCTATACTATTAGAATTCTGTCTTGCTGGATATTGTCATTTAGTCCTATTATGTTGCCCATGTACCGCATCCTTTCCTTCCATCCCTTTCACACTGTTAGGAAGGGCAACAGTTCAGTTTCTGTTATTTGTCTCCAATCCATGTTCACGGCCTTCATAGTTTTCCTCAGCATTGCTGCGTAGAAACAAACTTGAGCTTTTCCTCAATTTTTTCAACTACTACTCCAATAAAAACACAGATCTGCACCTCCACTACATGTAGCTTGAATTATCTTCTGGGAGAGGAACCAACGGGCTGAGGAATTTAGTAAATATCTGGTGGACAAAATTGCTCAGATTCAGGCTGGTCTGGACTCTGACTGGGCAGTATCTGACGAGAGGAAAACAATGAGTTTGGCCGAGAACATTTGGGAAGAGTTTGATCCTGTGACTCCCGATGAAATGGACAGGATCATGGGGAAATTAAGTGCCGCCACGTGTTTGTTGGACCCGTGTCCCTCCTGGCTGGTCTATGCCTCTCGGGAGGTTACATGAGTCTGGATCCTAGCAGTTATCAATGCCTCACTAAGTGAAGGGTACTTTCCTGCCGCCTTGAAAGAGGCAGTGGTAAGGCCCCTCCTTAAGAAACCTGCATTGGACCCAGCTATTTTAAATAACTTCCATCCTGTCTCCAACCTTCGCTTTCTTACAAAGGTCGTTGAGAGCGTGGTGGCATGGCAGCTCCCTTTGGTTCTGGAGGAAACTGAGTATCTGGATCCGTACCAATCGGGTTTCAGGCCCGGGTATAGCATGGAGATGGCATTGGTCGCGCTGGTGAATGATCTCTGGCGGGCCCGAGATAGGGGTTATTCCTCTTTCCTGGTCCTATTAGATCTCTCAGCGGCTTTTGATACCATCGACCACGGTATCTTGCTGCGTCGTCTTGAGGGGTTGGGAGTGGGAGGCACCGTTCTGCGGTGGTTCTCCTACGTCTCGGGCCGTTCGCAGATGGTGTTGGCAGGGGGACAGAGGTCAACCCCTAGGCCCCCTAGTTGGGTGCCTCAGGGGTCGGTACTCTCGCCTCTCCTGTTCAACATCTATATGAAGCCGCTGGGAGAGATCATCCGTGGCTTCGGGGTGAGGTATCATCAATATGCTGATGATACACAGCTTTTCATCTCCACCCCGAATCAACCCAGTGATGCCCTCGATGTGATGTCCCGTTGCCTGGAAGCGGTACAGATTTGGATGGGAAAGAACAGGCTCCGGCTCAACCCGGCCAAGACTGAGTGGCTTTACGTACCGGCATCTCGTTTAGTCCAAGAGGTTCCATCTTTGGTTATAGGAGGAGAGATGTTACCTCCCGTTGATAGAGCACGCAATCTAGGCGTCCTGGATTCACGACTCAGTTTTGAAGATCATATTGGAGTCGTGGCTAGGAGGGCATTTGCCCAGATTCGCCTGGTATGCCAGTTGCGCCCCTTTCTGGACCGAGATGCCCTACGCACAGTCACCCACGCACTCGTTACCTCCCGTATAGATTACTGCAATGCTCTCTACATGGGGCTGCCCTTAAAGACCACCCGGAGGCTTCAGCTGGTGCAGAGTGCGGCTGCACGGGTAGTGATGGGAGCACCCCGATACTCCCATATTACACCCCTCCTGCGTGAGCTGCATTGGTTACCGGTTGCCCTCCGGGTGAGATTTAAGGTGCTGGTACTTACCTTTAAAGCCCTACATGTGTGGATCCAGGTTTCAGGAATAATAAGCATTTCCATATTTGTAATACATTTTATTTCATTTATGCATTATTGCTCAAAATGACTATGAATTTCCCCTAATTTTATACTCACAGCAACAAACCTCTGTTGGAATAAGAGCAAGGGGCTAGCCCAGCGTTCCCAGCTGAGCTGTGTAGTAGAATGAGGGCTAAATGTTGGTCTCTCTGCTTCTAGTCCCACACCTTAATCACAATAACTGTATGAAGTCCTTTACTTCATAGTTGGTCAGGATTTGACTTACATCTTATCTTAGTCAATATGTTTAGAGGAACCTTTACAAATAATGAAAAGGAAGAAAAAGTGTTATAGCATATTCTCAGGCGTTTGCTTTATGAAATTAAGAGTTGCAGGCCATGATATTTGGTTACAAACTGTAATCAAATGGTAGGAACAAAACCCATATAGTTACAATTCCGTGTTGTTGTTTTTTATGGAACCACATGATTTCCTGCCATTAGATATTTAGGCACAGTGAAGCCCTTTGTGTATTCATAAGTCATTACGTTTTTATTGCTTTAAGTTCTTTAAAATTATATCTATTAATCTAAGCCTAAAACAATAATATTGAATTCTAAGCCTTTAAATAATTTTGATGTTTGGGCAAAGGATCCTTTTTCATGTTTTGGTTAGCTTGACTATATTTAGACTTGTAAAAAGAAAAGGAAGAGTAGGAAGATTTCTAACCAAACTTGAAAATGCAAAACCAGAAGCAGCAACTCTTATGAAACTACATACTATAAGCTATAAAATACTTCAGTGTTAACTTAATATAAACATTAATCTAGATCAATTTCAATTTAGTGTTAGGTCCATGTAGGGTAGATAGTTTCCTTCATTATCCTGGTTCTCATAATAATGGAAGAGGTTAAAGCATTTGAGAGATAAAAGTTCAGAAAATATTTTTAGTGGGAGAATATAAAAGGGAAATATTATTGTAGTTTATTTTGATGGTGGAGATGTTTAAAGTAGTATCAAAATGAGGGGCATACGAAGCTAATTTTTTTTTACAAAAACTACGTAATTATGCATCTATATAATATAGATGGAATGTTATTAGAGTTGAGACATCAGTAGTATGGCAAATAATGTTTTGCTCCAGATTCAGATAAATCAAGGTAAGTTATTATTTTATCAAGATTATTAATTTTAAATTTGTAAAAAACCAAAAAAGTTTTTTTTTAAAAAAAATATACAAGTCTTGTTGAATTGTACACATTTTTTCACTAGTTTGTTTACCGAACCAAGTACCAATTGCATTCTTGTAGAAAATACAAAGGAAATTGAAAAAATATGATCTATAGAATATCAGTGTGGTAGGTTGGACTTAAAAGAGCTCAATAAAAAAAAGAAAGTGTGAAACATAATCAAATATTAAACTTCCAATAGTTTATGATTTATATGAAAAATGGGGAATTCTTAATCTCTCAAAATGAAATATTAAATTTTATTTAAAGGGATATCAAGATTGATTTCATACATGGGTCATTCTAGAACAGCATTTGCTGGCTTTGAAAGGTTTCTGTAAGGAATGTTTTTACATAGTCCTGTTTGCAAAAATGCATTAGCATACAGCACATAAATTATCTGATTTCTTTAACACAACGATCTATAAAACACTGCATATGGAAAATATTTGTAAAAACTTTAAACCTGAATTGAGTTATTTCAAAACTGAGCAAAGAAAAATAGTTGAAAATAAAAGACTTTATTCAGTGATCAGTTAATTATGTATAAGTAGGTTTCAATTTCCTTTAAAATATTCATTAATTTATTAACTGAACTCTTATTGAGTTTTAATACATCCTAAAGAATGTATTGTTATTCTGATATAAGCCACTTATGTAACAAATGTGTAATAAATAGGCCCAATGTCTGTAAGTTACAGTCACAATTTCGTTAGAAAGAAAAGTAGACAAATCCTAGTGCTGGTAGAAAACACTCATGGATTTTGTGTTGTATTGCACTGTACAGATTTCAGGAGAACAAGAATTATGTTTCTCGTATGAGAAACAAGAAATGAGAATCTACTGTGCTCTAATTATGAAGAATAATATAGTTGAATCAAACATTCTGTTGCACAACTTAATTTAAACTTCTGAAACTTCATTTTAGGGAAGTTCCTATGAAAGATGCCAAAGAATATGCAGAATCTATAGGTGCAATTGTTGTTGAGACTAGTGCCAAAAATGCAATTAACATTGAAGAACTGTTTCAAGCAATCAGTAAGTAAACTTAGAACTTGTTTTTGCATATTTAAGCTTGTACAACTTAAAAGTTTTGTTATTTAGGTCACTGTTTTGCGGAAGCCCTAGTTTATTTCTCATGAAAGGACAACAATGAAAGAGATAATTGTTTCATAGAGCATCATATAGTTATTCTTCTAGATAGCTATTATTCAAACTAATTCACATCACACTAATTCAGAATGAATTATTTTTCTTATGTTATAAAATCAAGAATTAATATTTTTAAGATTTATAACATAAGGAAAATAATCTATATGATAAAAAAGTATATAGAATAAACCAGTCTTTGCTTGGTGATGTAGAACTGAAGGTCTGGAAAAAGATCTAAGAAATAACTAATCCTACTTCATTATATAGGCAAGATTCATTGAGTCATAAATGACATACTTTGATTTCCTCTTAAGTCTTCATAAAGGATTTTTCAAATGTCACACTATTCTATTATGCCATTTAGTCTTCCAGATAAGAAAAACTGTTGCTGTTTTATATAGTCCAAATGCTTGACTAAATAAAAATACAAATATTACATTTTTATTCTTCTGCTGAGATGAGATAATTCAATATGTGTGATCAGCTTTATAGCAGTAATAATTAACGACACTGACATTGTGTGTCTGCCTACATTTTTTAAGTTGAAATATATGATCATATTTTACTATGCTAAATCATTTTCTATCTTTCATTTCCTTACAGGCTAGACTACATTTTGCAGAGACAAATTTGGCACTTCTTTCAATAGGCTTTGATAGACGATTCCTCAATATTCAATTAAAATTGTTTCCCAAGCAATAGTAATATAAAGAGATACAGTAATTTAATTATCCAGGAATAATTTTTTTCCAATGCTGGATATGTAGGATAAAAGGACACTCTTACTTATTGTTCCAATATTCTGAAGGAAGTTTTATGAACATTTAAGGTAAAAGTTCCATTAATTGGGCAGATCCAAGCAGTGCCATGACTGAGACATTAGGTCCCAGACAGGCAATGTAATCAAGGATCAGAGACCCTTCTTGATTTTTACACTATTATATGGTGCACATAATTTAATAATAAGCAAAAATCTAGTACATTTCCTGGGAACTAGGAGCAATGAAATCTATAAGGCATCTGAATTAGGTACATCTACCAAGAATTAGGTACCATCCATCAAAAGTGCTACAATAGTTTATAACAATTAGGCTACAAAATCAAAGGAAGAAACATAACTCAGAACACACATGATTGTGTGGATTGCCTGTCAAAAACACCTTAAAACAACTGTTACTTTTCCCAGGCTTTACAAGCCATTGTACCATTCTGTGTTTGCTTTAGGATGTTTTTGACCGGTTCTATAAATCACATTCCAAATTACATTTTTGTCTTTTGAGTCCTAGTGCTCTTATCACCATATAGCAGTGGATGAAAGTCATTATGAATCTCTGATGAAGTCATTTTTTATAGTCTAAGGAACTGGTAGTTACTTGAATAATAGAATATAATTACAACAGTAATAATAGAATATAATTAATATATAATCTATATAATCTATATAATAGAATATAATTACAACAGTTTATTAACAACAGTGAAAATTGACCTCCTATAGGAAATGCAGTCTGAGAAAAGATTGCACTCTTGCTGAATTCCCACAATTTAAACATGGTGTCCTCGGCTACAAACTGGAAAAGTACACTTTTCCTCCGTTTCTTGTTTCCATGTATTCCAGAAAAGATTTTAGACAACATTTAAAAAAAATCCTTAGAAAACCTTAGATTCCTTAAAAATCCTTAGATTTTGTGTGAATTTTTATCTTAAAATAATTCAGTCACAATAGCTAACTTGCATTTATATAATCAGATGGCCATTGTCTTATTTTAGAATAAATGTTGTCATTAGTTTAAAATATTCGGTATCTTTATTCTTTTGCAGTAGGGGACAGCCCATGTGAAATATTTCACATGCAGTAATTTTACAAAGTTATATGTTTTCTAATTTTGTGGAGCCTTATATTGCTTTTGGGATTCAATTTCAGTTTTCTAGATCTATATTATGTCATTTATAACAACATCAGAGTTTCCACCCATCCAGTCTGATCCGATAGACTGGGTATGCTGCAAATCCTGTCAGGCAGACTATTGATTGGTGGAAACAAGGAGATGGACTTTTTCTGCTTTAGCCCCTGCCTTATGGAATATTCTCCCCTCAGAGACTAGAGTGACCCCAAACTTGTTGGCTTTTCACAAAGCTTAAAAAACGTGGCTGTGTACTTTGGCCTGGGGCTCTGAATGTGTTAAGGCAGGGGTCGGCAACCTCGGCTCTTTTATGACTCGTGGACTTCAACTCCCAGAATTCCTGAGCCAGCTATGCTGGCTCAGGAATTCTGGGAGTTGAAGTCCACGAGTCATAAAAGAGCCGAGGTTGCCGACCCCTGTGTTAAGGGCTCTGTTACTTGGCTTTATTAATAGTTCATTAATCATCACAGTTGCTGTTTATACTTACTTATTTTGTGGATGTTTTTATTGTTCTACATTTTTAAAAATTGTTTTATAATTTTAGAATTGTAAGCTTCCCAGAGCCATTTTATTGAGTTGGGAGGCTATAGAAATTGAATGAATGAATGAATAAAATAATTTGAGAAGAAAGAAACTCTCAAAGGCTAAGTATAAAGTAAATAAAGGAGTAAAAGACCAGGAAAAATGTAGGCAAGGATATCATTTAAATGAAGACATGTGAAATTCTACAAAATTCCAGGTTTATATGGTAGAGATTTTCATTCTTTTAGTTTGTGAATGTACAATTCTTTGGTCTTTTCTGCAGTAACCATTGTTTTGTTGATTATTATCTTTCCTTGTAAAATATTTTAATGACTATTAGTAAAGACTATATAATATTCTATATTATTTTTATGAAGTACTGTAGATCCTATAAAAATCTTGAAGTTCTATATACTTGCAATACTTGTGGTGTGAAACTTATCAGAATTCTCAATCTGGGTTTTTTTTATGTGAATGTTAATCCTGTACTGTGTTCTGACATCAAAACCTAAATCTGCATCGCTGAAAAGTTCTGTTTTACTTTGTACGCTACAGGGTTTTTTTTCCTGAATTCAGACTTTCTAAAAGACTGTAAAAAAACATGACAAAAGAGCTTTTGAAGAAATAAGTAACTTCATATACCTTTCCTGCCTATTACCTTCTTTGCTAAATTATTTTGGGGAGGGGGCTAAAATAAAATGAGCTTTTAACAGTTATTGAAATATTTCCAATTAAAGTTTGGAGATTGGGTGGGTATCCTACCTATCTCTATTTAAGTTTGGACCTATTTACCACTACAAAGTAATAATTAAAACAATGAAGCTGGATTTGAAAATAAGAAAGAGAAAATAAAATTTATGTTGACCAGTTAAGCCATACATGTCAAACTTGCGACATCATGTGACGTCGCGCAATGTATCAGAGCCTTTTCGCCATTGCTGGCAATGAGGTGGGTGCGACTTCTGGAGGACATGACTGGCCCGCGGGCCGGCAGTTTGACACCCCTGAGTTAAGTAGTAAAACAAGCAATAGAGTAATCAAAATATGAGGGAATAGGTCCCAAAACAAGCAAAGCACCTGAGCTTAACTTCAGTCCATTTCCATTACCAGCTGGAAGTTAATTTTTTATTATAAAGATTTTAAAAGCAAAATAAAGTCTCTGAAAGTATCCTGTAATTGATTAGGGTCATAATGAAGAATATAGGATTCACCTTCCATATCATATAGGAAATCTGATATTGTAGCTAGAAAACCTTATTTTCAAGCATTGAGAGAACTGCAAGGTTTTAACCACTGTGTATGTTTTTTGTTTTGCTTTTAAACATTTCTAGGCCGGCAGATTCCACCTTTGGAAACTCATGAAAATGGCAACAGTGGAACAATCAAACTCAGGAAGCAGACTGCTCAGACAACACGAAGATGCTGTTAAATAAACCAGAACTGATTTGATGCACTTGAAAATAAAACAAGATCATTTATTTATTGAACCACAGACTTCAGAAAGCCAATGATATGGTCCACACTCTAAAAACAGTAGTATCACTATTCTTTGATGAGGGGATTAGTAAGAGAAAAATGTCTTTCCACTGAGTTCTGCAGAATTATGTAAACCATTTAGGCAGTAGACTGGTTGAAAGAATGACTCAGATTATTTGGAATAATCTGTTTAAACTGTTGACTAGTTTAAAGAAGCAATACCTATGTTTTTTACAAATCTTTTTTTGTATTTTGAGTATGTTTCTCATATATATTTTTACAGAATTATAATGCGTAGTACTTTAATCAAGTGAAGGAAGAACATTTTATTTTACTGGATTTGGCTTCTATGACCTTTTAGAATTATTTTTAAAGGTATAAATAGGTATATAAGTCTAATAAAGATAAAGATAAATGAGGTACTTCTGCATTGAATCATTGAAATGCAAACACTTTAAGTTAGACAGAAGCAGAGGCTTTGGATATACTAAATGCTGCAAAAGTTAAATGCTAGCAGACATTTCACCAAAAGCCAAAAAAGACCAGGATACACTTTCTATTGAATTCATTTAAATTTGAAATAATTTAATACCAGTCTGACAGTCTAAATACATCAGTTCTATAGTTGTATTTTTTCTTGTTTTTTAGTTTAATATAATGACCTTTAGTGCAGTTATCTGCATTTATATATTTGATCTGTCTATTTCTTACTTAGTAACAATACAGATGCAAGGTGGAGTCCAAGGAAGTTGAGAACAATACAGACAAGTTTTTTTTTAATCGGAGTCCTTTTTGTAATAAATTGAATATTACGCTGGTACCATACCAAGCTAATTAAAAAAACCAACCACCCATTGAAAGACCTCAGTACTATCAGTCCTCCCAGATAAACCAGACAAAGAAACACGACAAGATGCCATGACTCAATTTCCAGACTGAGAAACTTCATCAAAATATCGCTAACCAATTTGGGGAGGAAACCTGAGGTTGGTGCAGGAAGAGTCAGTGCATTTCAAATGACTTGTTCAGACTGAGGAAGCTGCTTGGATGAGCAGCAAAACATCTCAAACCAACAGGAAAATATCTCCAGTTGCCATGACTCAATTTCCAGATGACTAGATGAACTAATTCTACTTTATTGTAAGGCTACATTAATATAATCTTATAACTCTGAAAATACAGTGGTTCCTTGGTACTGATTGTTAAATGGTTTGGGGAGGTATGACCAGTACTAAAAATGACGAGTACCAAACAAACCATGTGACTTAGCCATGTGATCTTTTGTTTCAGCCAGGAAGGACTTCGTGTCTGTCCCTTTTCCTGTGTCAGTGACTTCCCAATATGGTCAGTTTCCTGTCCGCTTTCTGTAACTGATTCCTTCTTTCTTTTGCATTGACCTTCCCAGTATGGCTAACTTCCTGTCTGTTCTCCACATCCACCCACTTTAACAATCTCAGTGCATTGAGTACCAAACAGACAACGAGTACCAGGACAATATTTTTATGTCAAGATGTGTTGCGTACCAAATTCGACGAGTTTTGAAGCAGTCAACACTGAGGTACCACACTACAGACTTCTCGCCACCACTGTTAATTCCTTGATCCATTAAAGCAGGTCTTTAGTAAGTTTCTTGGTTAAGCACTGTGGGCTCCTGTCCTTCTTGTCTGATTGTTTCCTAAATAGTATATCTTCCCCAAGGTTATTCACACATTCCATTACAGTACTGATATATTTTATTTCATGCTTCCTTTATTGTAAATTGCATATATGTTGAAGTTGCTTCCGGTACATGTGCAGTAAACTAACAAAGATTCCATCATAAAAGTTTATAATAGTTAAAAGTGACAATTAGGAAATTCTACAGATGCATTTTTTCATGACCTTAAACTTATACAATTGAAGAAAATCTTTATGGTCTCTTTAAGAGTCAATCCTGACTTGATAGTACATAATTAATTCTGCATTTATGATACTGATTTACTGGGTAGAATCATAGAAGGATTATCAAGTCATTTAGTCTGACTACCTGCTTGAAGTAACATATTTATATTGCTTGGTATTACAGAATTGCATGTTTAAATGTTATTTTGTAGAAGTTGTGGAAGCACAAAATATTTCTATGTAAAAATGAGAGGGAACATTCAATTTTTTGCCACCTGTAGGATGCTCATGTTGAATAATATTTTCAACATACTGTTTTGGGGTGGCTACAGAAAAAAAGGTCATTGAAAACTCCTTTTGAATGAATAGAAGTACATTTCTATAAAGAAGCTTCAATATTCGTTTTTCTGTTAAACAGTACAGACCCGTTAGTTAAACCCCTGCTCTTTGACAGCAAGAACAGTCAAATTAGAATAGCTGCCTAATAATAGCCTAAAAGAAAATTGTGATTATCTTTTCCTGAGAATAATTAGTGAATAAATTTTGGGGGTTGAAATTTTCTGCCAAAATTCGTATCCAATTTTGCTATGGTAAGAAGATTGACATAAGAATAAAGAGAAAACAGTATAATTTTTAGTGGAAGAGTAAAGTGGAGAGTGAAGAAGTTCAGCTGAATATTTACTTTTATGTGCAGTGCATTGGCTTATAAGTAAAGAAAATATTTGAGAGTAAAGTTCATACATAAAAGTTAAAATGGAAAGAAAACAAAGCTTAGTATCAATATTTTACAATGGCAACTTCAGAAGTTGTGCAATTCAGTGAATAGATAACAAAAAAAAAATCACAAGGCGATATCATGTCTATTTATGTAGTAGTAAGCCCATACAATGCCATGTGGTATTTTCTTGAGTATATATTCATTCAATTGCAGCTTTGTTTTCTTTCCATTTTAACTGATGTATGAACTTGACTTGGAAGTTGGCAGGTTATATTAATTTGATTTCTAGTTTTGTGTTTAGTATTGTTGAACAAAACAAAGCCTGCTATAAAAATGTTGAGTGGGAAATGAACATGTTTCATATCCCTCTTAACCAGGAGAAAAATTTGCATCACAGAACAATCCTTAACTTCAGTTTACACCGGGATTTGCATAAAATGCTAGACCAAAATATGTTGTGGAAATGTGGTTTATTTATAACTGGAAATATGATACAAACTAAGGAAATGGGTTAAATTAGTAAATTATGTTTCAGCTAGTCGTGAGCGTTGTGTGAGCAAAACAAAATAAATAGACATGGGACCACAAACAAACTTTTTGCTACCAACAATTTCTGAGGGCACCCATTAGATTCAGAAGAAAGTTCTTGACAATGAATCTTCTGCACATATCAGAATTGGAGTAGTGTGTAGGGTGAATCCCTAGTATTCAGGTTCAATGCTTAGAATTGGCTTTATGGTGTTCCACTGAAACATTTTCTGTAAAATAATTCTCTAGAATCAATTCTTGCCTCCAAAACAATGAAGGTAGAGAAAATAAGATCCTTAAATATGTATCATGTAACATACTTTTTCAGATTCCAAAAGGACTCATAAAGGATCTTTTTGGAGTGAGAAGAATTGATAAAATGAAATAAAGTTGTACTTCCAGTAGGTTTGATTCCCACTTTCTCCATAAAGCAGCATACCTGCTTGTCTGCTAGATATTTGTTATTCTGTAGTATAACATGGCATGACAATTTATATCTTTCTTGAAATGGCAGAATTACATCACTCAAGCAAGAGAATCAAATTATTTTTTTCTGTTAAGTATTCACAGTCTATTTCTATTATCCAAGTTGACAATATTTAATTATAGTCTTTCATTATACAATATAGCCAACTGTAGTAATGTTTCAGTGCACGGAGCACTTTGCTTCTTATGTAGTTATATAATCTATCCAGTACACATTTTTTGGAATTGTTATATTAAATGTTGAATGGGCTGGACCCATTAATGTATGAAATGTTATAATCTATTAATATTGTTTGCTCGATCTATTTTGTTTGCTCTATATAATAATTGTACAATTGCCAACAAGATTTGAGCCTATAACAATGTTTTAATTTAATGTCTAAGAATACTAATAAATGTTTGTAATTTCTGTGATGTGGTCTTTCATAGGTAACAAAAATTAAGTGTAACTGAAAACAGTTCTTGCAAGATTCTTCATGGATAAAATAACCTATTTATTATAATAGATTAGACACCACTTGGATAATCTAAGATCTGGGATGATCTTGAAAAATCTGAAAAAGCAGGTAGGGTGGGTTCTAAGTGGTACGAGCTCTGCCACCTGCGGCTCAACTCACTTCTGCCTGGCTACCTAAACATTTGTAGAGACAGCTATACATGGATATGGAAAGTAATTAGTACTCTTTATGAGAGAGGATTGTGTTGTCAGCTTTGAAATAATTCCCCCCCCTAGAAATCCTCTCTAAATCTGGCTGCATTAGACAATGTTTTTTCAACTTTCCTTTTTTGGATGAAGATTCTGGAGAAGATAGTAAGATTTCAATTAGGAAGTCATAATGAAACAGATAATCTATATCCCTTTCAGTCAAATCCAGGCTTGGTCATGATTGTCAAATGCTGTTGGTTACTCTCAGGTTGATTATTTTTCTTAGCATTGGATGGTGTTAGACATCTTTGATGCTATCAAGCACAGAATCTTTGTGGTCTGCCTACAGAAATTGGGAGCGGGAGGCAGTGAGTTTTAGTAGTTCTATCTCTACTTAAATCAGTCATGGAGAAGGAACAATTGAACCCATGATTGTACTAATGAGCATCACAGGGGTTAGCCTTCTGCTCCTTGCTATTTAATGTCTGCATATTTCCATCCCAAAACAGGCCAGAGATTGCTTTGTAAGTCTTGATCTGGAGTCTGTTGCTCCTTCATAGCATGAAAGAAGCTCAGATTAAATCTCAGCAAATAGAGCTGTTCTTTGTCTAAAACACAAGAGCTGTAATCTTGATCTACTTATTATCCTAGAATAGATAATAGCACTTTTTCTGAAGTGCAGAGTAACATTTTCTCTGAAGTAGCTAATCCACAACCGGATGGTTCTGTTGCACTTACGACTCCTGCTAAAACAGGGGTGTCAAACTCAAATTCATTGAGGGCCACATCAGCATTGCAGTTGCCCTCGGGGCCAGGTGGATATGGCCAGGGTGGGCGTGGCCTACTGGGTGGGCATGGCTAGAGTGTGTATGGCCTACTGGGTGGGCATGACCAGCTCTACATCGTTCGCATCAAGGGTGCCTATGGGGGCCTGGGCAGGAGTGGGACAGATAGGAGGGTCTCTGGGCCAGGGCCAAGGCAGTGGGGGCCGTTCCCTCACTGTTTCCAGGATGGCTTCACGGGCCACATGAAACCACTTCGCGGGCCGGATCTGGCCCCGGGCCTTGTGTTTGACATGTCTGTGCTAAAACAACAGGTGGAGATTACGGCCAGGACAGCTTTCATCCAGTACACCTGAACTGAGTGATAATAGTGATTCATCACTTCAGAAAGATTACTGTATGTACTAAGTGGAGCTTTGATGACAATCCAGAAACAGCAGTTGGTACAAAATGTGGTTGGACTGTTAGTGTAATTGTTTTGCAATGTAAAACAATTTTAATTGATTTGCAATCCCATTATTAACAATAGCTTTTCAAGTGCAATTAATGGTGCTAGTTTTGTCCTATAAAATGATGGCTTGGTTCCAACTATTTGAGGAACTATTCTCAAAGTGATTCTGCTCTTTCCATGCACATTTCCAGAAGGGATGCTTGGAGTACAGTTGAAGTGACATGGGTACTTGGGCCCACACCCAGTTCTACCCTGTGATAGCATCAAAGTTGTAAAATACCTTGCCACTGAAAGTTTGCCTGATTATTGGTCTTTCAGGAGACAGCCAAGACTATTCAAGCAGCCATGGGGAAGTGATTTGGATTGATTGATCTGATTGGGGAATTCTTATTTCTTATAGTGTTAGTTATACAGTGAAATTGGGCCATATACACATTTTGGGAATTGATTTGTTTGTTTTACAATATTTATATTGTAATTTTCCAAGTTGTTATATTGGCATGGTAGTGATTTATTATAGAATTTTATAATAAGTAGTTTTTAATTCACTCAGAGCCTAGGATCCTGGGCACACAGAAATACATGTAATAATTAAATAATTTCCTGAAGACTATAAAAAGTGACCTCAAGGCTCATACTTCTTCCATTTTGCCCAATACAATAATCAGGGCTTTTTTTCTCATAGAACGGTCAGAACGGAGTTCCGGCACCTTTTTTGGATGGAACCTTGTAGGGTAGGCAAGGCGGGTTGTATGACGTGTGAGTTCCGGCACCTTTTTCTTTTACAAAAAAGCACTGACAATAATAGATATGAAGTTGAATATAAAACCCTTAACATGAGATTTGAAAAGATAAGGTAATTGCTGGATCAATGAAAGGCTTCATCCAGCATTCTTGTTCCATAATGACCATCCAGTTGGATACGAAAAATCAGTAAACAACATGTAATGGCACCTTCTGTCTGGAAGCTCCCATTTGGAGAAGAAAGCATCTAGCCCAGGGGTAGGCAACCTTGGCTCTTTTATGACTCATGGACTTCAACTCCCAGAATTCCTGAGCCAGCTTGCCTGGCTCAGGAATTCTGGGAGTTGAAGTCCATGAGTCATAAAAGAGCCGAGGTTGCCTACCCCTGATCTAGCCCAAAGAAAATGGCTCATGGGTTGTAGAATTACTTACCTCTGTAACAAAGAGTAAGGCTAATCTCATATAACAGATTTTTTAAAATGGCAATACTGTATAGACGTATTTTTGTTTTGCTGCAATATTGAAAAATAAAATAGCTAAAAGGTCATACTAATGGTTAATGACAGTGGATTTTTCTTGAAAGGCCTGACTGCTAAATGGAGCTGGAAGGTATCTTAGAGATCCCAACCTTGCAGTGCATAATGCAGCTGAAGACTTTCTGCCAGATGATTACCCAATCTGCTGAAGGATCTCCAAGCAATAAAAGCTTTGATTTTATATTGTATCAGTCAGCAGAATCATAGATCTCCAGGCTTTGAAAGTGACTAAAGTAACAGATGAATACCTCTCTTGTGTTTGGGGTCACAGAAGTAAAATATTGCTTATTAAAAATTAGACACTATAGTAACAGTGAAATGACTCATATTTGCCATATAAAATGGGGCAAAGAAATATCTTCAAAATAAATTAGGACTTGTTAGGGCTCATGGCAATGTATCTAGAGAAACCATTTTTGTGCTCATTCTATTCAGTAAAGAGCTTTGATCCTCAGGCTTCTGAAATAAATCCTGTAAGTATTATACATATCCACCAGTTCACCCAGACATTGTGTTTATGTAATTTGGCAAGGCTTCCAAGTATTGAGATAGATAGTTGCATTGGGGCCAAATAATCCTTGGCACAATGTTTTTTTTCTTATAATGCTTTGAACATACTGTACCACAGGGAGGACCTGGACGCTGAAAGCAACACTGTGCAGCACTGTTTCTGCTTTTCCAAATTGCTGCTTATATTCTTAAAGGCTATTTAAGTAGGGTTAAACAAGTAATAAAAAAAAGAGTACAAGAACTGAAAAAAGGAAGGACAGAAAAACACCTGAATGTATGTAGAGCGTATCAGTTACAAGCTGCAATGTAGAAATTTCTCATTAGTATCACTGTTACAGTGGCTTATAAATAATTCAACAGAAGAGTCTCAGTGATTCCAGCTACAGTATAAAACTATACAAGCCAACTGAAATATTTCATAAATCACTTCTAATTATTTTTTTTAAAAAGTGTCACTAGCAGGAAACTGAAAGGATTATGTCAGTTTAAAATAAAGTAAATCTTGGGAGAAATACCTAAAACAAGAAAAATATAATTTGGGAACAGAATTAAAAGAAAAGGAAAGAAGCTGTGGATCTGTTGCAAGGAGCAAGCACCAGATGAATTACATCCTGGGGTACTAAAAGGATCAAGATGATTAATGAACTGCTTGTAATAATTCCTGAAATATTGTCAAGGTGTCAAAAATAGATTGAAGGAATGATTATTAAATTTGTGGATGACACAAAACTAAGAGGAGTGGTTAACACTCTAGAAAAAGATTCGAGGACTAGACCAAAAACAACATGAAGTGCAGCGGCGCGGACACTCTTGGGAGCCTCCCGATACTCCCATATCACACCTCTCCTCGTGCGCTGCACTGGCTTCCAGTTGCCTTCCGTGTGAAGTTCAAGGTGCTAACAATGACATACAAAGCCCTACATGGCATGGGTCTGGACTACCTACGGGAGCACCTTCTGCCAAGGTCAGCACCCCACCGTCCTGTGCGCTCCCACAGAGAGGGCCTCCTCAGGGTGCCACCGCTCAAGGAATGTCGGCTGGTGGCCCCCAGGGGGAGGGCATTCTCAGTGGGTGCGCCAGCCCTCTGGAACAGCTTACCAACCGAAATCCGGATGGCCCCCGACCTCCGCACCTTCCGGCGCGACTTAAAAACTTACCTGTTCCAGCAGTCCGGCCTGGCCTGATAGCTCTAATTGGGGTCCCAGCTTGTATTTTACTATTGTTTTTTTCACTATTGTTCATTCTGTATGCCTACCTTATTCTGTACACCGCCCCGAGTCCCTCGGGAGAAGGGCGGTTTATAAAAACAAACAAACAAACAAATAAATAAATAAATAAATAAATAAATAAACATGCTGAGATTTAACACAGAAATATGGAAAAAAGAAAGGCAAATGTATAGAATAGGGGAAACCTGCCTTGGTAGTATATATAAGAAAAGATCTGGTTGTTTCTGTATATCACAAGCTCAATGGGAGCCAACAGTGTGATTCACCTGTTAAAAAGATAAGTGTTATTACATATGCTCTCTTATAACACCATCTACAGATAAGCTGACCTTCAAACTTTTAGCTGACATACCATAAAAAAATCACCCATGAATAAACTGACTCACTTTTCATGGTGTTTTGGCTGAAACCTCAAAGGTGTGTGTATGGATGATTTAAGTAAATATGGGAAATATGGTACTTTAAAAACATATTATTGTGTAGTATATGCTTGAGAATAAGCCCATCCACAGATAAGCCAAACCCAATTTTAGGTTAATTTTTGCACCTAGAAACTCTTGGCATCTTAGTAAGTATTTATGATAATTTAGAATATATTATTAGGATCACAGATGACAGGACATAAATTAATTCTCCCACATTACTCTCCTTTAATTTAGATCAAATCCAAACCCAGAGATGACACAGCAAAATTCAATCAAGTTCAGTCTTATTTGCTTACACAGAATCTTGCCAAATTAAAGCTATATCATTTTAACCAGCTATATATTTCCTGAGGGATTCAAAGCAGGCGGGGGTACCCTGAACCTCTTACCTCTTCTCCCATCTAGTTCAGGATTGCATAATCTCTTAACCTGGGCCTATTTTGAGAAAACTGTATTTCCAAATCTTTCCCCACTGCTCCTCCAAGTGCACAGTCAGGTCCCAGTTAAGAATGTTGTATCCAGTTCTGGCATTGCAATCTAAAAAGGACAATAATAAAAAATGAGAGACAAGAACAATCAAAATGGTGAGAGGACCGGAAATGAGTTTCTACTAGGCATGGTAAAAAGAACTTATATGCTTATCCTGCACAGAGAGAAGTGATGGGAAACATAATAGCATTCTTTAGGTATCTAAAGAATTGACATAGGGAGGGAAAGAATGGACAGATTTCTATTGCCTTCAGTGATCAGAGCAGAACCAATGGGTTGAAATCACCAGGGTAGTAGATTCAAATTAGATAGTGGTATTAGCCAGAATTTCTAGAGCTCTCAAACAATTGAATACATTGCCTCATGAAGTGATGCGTTCCCCTTCACTGGAGATCTTTGGAGGCACGATAACCATCTGTGTAAAATCCTTTAGCAGTTCCTGCATTGAGATGGAGCAGAGGACCTCTGGGGACACTTCCAACACTGTGATTCATGTCACAAGAGTTGCTTGCAAACAATTATGCTATTTATTCATACTAAATTCAACAGGGAACAAATAAATGATAATTAATTTTAAAAAACAGAATTGTATTAATTTGTTGGATTTTTCCATCCCATTTTTTTTTCATGAGCTCAGGATAGCATGCATAGTGTTACCTCTTCCCCCAACAATCCCTGAATAGATTTTTTTTACTTTTTGGTTTCACTGAGAGAAAAATGAATTTAGATAATTCATCTTTCACACTGTATTTCCTTAAATTATGATAAGAAATATGATGGTTATCGAGCCTGCAAATATAAATTTTCCAAATAAATAAAATACCGTAATATCTAGCTTACCCCAAATCATATTTCTCCACAATTGAGGAGCTGTCCTTTCAAGAACTATAATTCAAAATGACAAGGCTGTTTTTATGCTACATTTATTAATGCTTGATTACGCTGATGGCAGAAGCAAACAAGGTAAAGAGGAGGCATTTTCCACAATAAATGTTTGTTCATTCTGTGTTATGTATTCACAAATAAATATCTTCTAAGTGACTGCTTTCAGTGATATCTGATTAAAGTTTCCCCTGAACCCAACATACTGTCAAATTTCTAACCAAGGAATACAAAAAGCTTGGGATGTTCCTAAGCATATGTCTAGAAGACCTTCAGAAGAGAGTCCTCTACAAGATGACCTATAGATAGGAAACATTCATATGATGGTACAGGTAGTCCTCGACTTACAACAGTTCATTTAGTAACCATTCAAAGTTACAGCAGCACTGAAAAATGTGACTTATGACTGTTTATCACCCTTACAACCTGTGCAGCATCCCCATAGTCATGTGATCAAAATTCAGATACTTGGCAACTGATTTCATATTTATCACTGTTGCTGCGTCCCAAGGACATGTGATCTCCTTTTGTGACCTTCTCACAAGCAAAGTCAATGGGGAAGCTGGATTCACTGAACAACCAGGTTACTAATTTATCAACTGCAGAGTCTGCAGTGATTCACTTAACAACTGTGATAAGAAAGATTGTAAAGTGGGGCAAAACTCACTTAAATGTCTTAATTAACAACATACATTTTGGGCTTAATTGTGGTTGTAAGTGGAGGACTGTATATTGATTCTGTCTATATTGCTTCTGAAATAAACATGGAATTAAACATGATTGAATGCAAGTCCTAAAGACTACCTCAAATAATACATGACTGTACATCTGGGATGACCCTTACCTTTAAAGGATTCAAGAGACAGTTTGGTTAATACATAACTGCAACCTTATCAGTAACAAGATTTGCATCCTTGACAGTTCATAGAAAATCCATTAGAAATTATGAAAGGCGCTAATTTTCTTAGAGAAATCAGTTCTAAATGAGACATAATTCAAGCGGTGAAAGCCTTTCTTTTCAGTAAATCTCTAAGAAGATCCTGTGTGATTTGTGCCTGTGAAAAGATTGCTGTTTGGTCTCAGTCAACTGCCAAGAGCTTGACATTACTGTGAAGTACATTTATTAAAAGAGTGTGCAGTTCAGTTTGGTAATTTTGCAAACACTGGCTATTACTGGAATGAAAATGTCTGCTTGACATTAGACTGCACATGATTTGATAACATTTTGTAAAATATATTTTCCTTCCCGGAGGTCATTATTTTGGTTTGATGTTTAACTCATTTTTAATTCATACTTTGGAAAACAGGCAGTGATCTGCAGACAGTAAATTATTGCGTATCTTCAACTTCCTATCTGATCAACTTTAGATCAGATCCTTTTGCAGCTTACATGTCAATGCATATACATCTATACACCTGTGTAGAGAAAAATGCCAGCTCATGTCATGTATCTTTTAAAATAGGCTACTAAACTGAAAGGGTTCAATCACTGGTGCTCAGTTATACATGCAGTACAGTACTTTACTACGCATTTCATTCTTCATTATATACATTGGGCTCCCCTTTATTTGACAGTAGGAACTTTAATTTAACATTAGATTGCATTATCATCTCAGTGTGACCTACTTCTAGACAAGTTTTGTATGGCAGCCCTTGATCATAAGGTAAATATTATGTGATATTCCTTTGGCCATTAAGCATTAATTTTGTGCATAAAATATGACACAGCAGTACTTTTAAAAAGCTGTCAGTCTAGGAAGCACTGAAGTTAGAATATTGTTATGCTATAATTTAATTTGTTTACAATTGTCTTAATATGTAAAGCCAACCAATTCTAGTTTGTTTAATGAATCATAATCAAACTGTAGCTTAGCACACTTTGCAGTGGGCCTTATTGTATAAAGGATGAAGTAAGGCAGAGTTATTTTTTTTGTAAATGGTGCTTTTTGCACCTTTTGCTCCTTAATATTCAATTATGTTAGTGTTTAACAAAGTAAGCAGTTAAAGGGTTATGAGAACAAGAACACCAATTCTGCAGAGTAAACGAATTGGTCAGTTTTGAATTGATGTTAAGTATTAAACAGGCAACCCTACAGGGGCTGCAAGCATCCGGACTATTAGCCTTTTCTGTAGGTTTGCTGTCACCTAGCGGTCGTCCAGGTATTTGCAGCCCTTATCATCAGAAATTTTCTCTTGAGATAAACGCACATTGCACTGTATTCTACTCCTTTAGCGTGGAAAAATGCCTTTTTATTCTGATGAAACTTAACAAAGATTCCTCTGCATTGTGTTAGTGTAGCATAAAGGGAGATTTGACGTTCGTTTCATTGAGAAGCTAATTACTTAGAGCGCTATCAGAACTGCAAAATCTCAGGCTGCCACTATTTGTATGTGGTCGCTAGGAGTCGAAAACGACTCGATGTCACATGTATCTCTTTGATGACACCTAAAGGTCATCTGGATTTGTGGAGCCTAATTCAGGCTCTCCCCTTTTAAGTCGTGGCAGAGAACTGTCACTTAAGCCGACTAGGCACTTCCTAAAGTCGACGGTCAAGTTCTTAAGCCAGCCAAGGGCGCGCAACCTAACTCCCCTTTCCCATTTACTTGAAGACTACAATTCCCAGAATGCACCTCGAGCGAAATTCGTGTACGCGCTCTACGCCTGGAGTTTCAGCCACGAAGCCGCTTTCTTTCGGCTACGTTGAAGCTTCTGATGCCTAACGTCCTTGAATCAATTTTTGCCCTTTCGGGTCAGCCAAGTTGTCACGCGCTGCCCCTTTCTGGAGAGAAATCCCTCCCGACTGACTCTTTTTTTTCCCCGCCTTTGAGCTTTACGTTCCCTCGCGCGTGACAACTCCCGGAGCGTGCGGGAGAGACCGGCGCCGCCGGTGACGAGCGATCCCCGACTAGCGGCCTTGTCAACCAACGAGACCCGGGAGAGAGAAGGGTGGAAGGGGGAGCGCGCGGAGGCGGTGTTTTTCTCGGCTCGCGCCCGCGCTCTTCCCCCGCGCGGCTGGCGCGCGGGTGCTCGAACTTCTCGGCCGCTGTCGTCGTGCCCGCGCCGGAGTTGGCGTTGATCGCAGTGCGCCGGGGAGCGAGTGACTCAGTTGCTACAGGGGGCAGCGAAGGAAGGCGGGAGGAGAGCGACGCCAAGGCGGAGGCTGCACCCGCACGCTTCTGCGCCCGCGTGCTTGCGGGGCTACGAGGAGGGGGCGGCTGCGAGCCTTGCCGCCGCCGCCGCCGTTGCAAGTCCTCCTCGGCAGGCTCCCCTCCTCCTTCCCCAGCGGAACGTCCTCCCCCTGCCCGCCCTCTCCTTCCTCCTGGAGCGAGCGAACGCGTGAGCAGCGATGGCGGCCGCCGGAATCCTGGCCAAGCACGAGCAGATCCTGGTGCTCGATCCGCCCACCGACCTAAAATTCAAAGGTACGGTGATAGAAAAGAGCCGAGGCCGAGCAAGCAAACCGGATGCCTCTCTGCCAGATCCTTCCCGCGCGCAAGAGCCCGCGGTTATGGGGGAAGAGATCAGTGGGCTAGACCCGAGGAGGCCCCGAGCTATTCGTTCCCCCCCCCCGCCGCCCTTTCTGAGGCCCGAGAAGGAGCTTCGATCCGGCTGGAATAGGACGAAGCGCCGCAGTCGCCATTTTGCTCTTCTCTGTCTTTACGACACCCTCCCCGCCCCAATTCCCGGTGGGTTTGCTGTAGCGAGCGGCGAAGGCGGCGGCGGCGGTTCGCTTTGCTTCCCTCTGAAGTCGCCTCTGGTTGCTGGTTTCCCTCAGCGGCCCGTGAGGGGAGAGAGGAGAGCCCAACCGCTTGGCAGGAGCTGCCTTAAGCTCTGGCAGGCGTCGCTTTTCTGCTACACCGCAGCCTCCTCCGTCCCTGGCCCCTGGGACGTTGGGCTGCTCCCCAGCCGGCGAGCCACGGTCTTATTCCTCCTGCTGTGAGGCGGGAATGCCCCCCCGTCACAGGCGTGAAACCCCCAATTTTTCCCCATCGACTTTTCCCCGCCCCTCCCCTGTTGGGCTAGGAGAGGCCCGAGTTGCAGATGGCCCTGGGTTGTGGGACTGTGGCGGTAAACTCTCCACGCGTCTTGTGTCTTCAGACCTTGTGGCCGTCGGTTTTTTGTACTGGGGCTGGCGAAGGGGTTGCTTCCTGACGTTCAGTACAGCCAGCATACAATATATCAGGGGTCTTCAAACTTGGCCCTTTTATGACTTGTGGACTTCAACTCCCAGAATTCCTCAGCCAGCAAAGCTGGCTGAGGAATTCTGGGAGTTGAAGTCCACAAGTCATAAAAGGGCCAAGTTTGAAGACCCCTGCAATATTTAGTGCTGTATGTAGCGCATGACCGCGGCTGTTGTTTGTCTGTGCGGGTACGGCCGTAAAAAGAGTGGTGATACCTTGGCACCAAACACCCTTTGATGTGTCACGTATGTACTTAGTTCAGGGCGTTTTCCCACTGCAACGCTTAATGCTATTTTGCATTTTGAACTTTTATAAATTGCACTCCTAATCTTATATAGATGGTGCAATTAACGGCTGCGCCAGCTGCAGTTTGATGGAGCGGTGTTGGAAGACACAGCTCAGATAACTTTATAAGCCTTGGATGATGGTTGTATGCTTATAGTACAGTAAATTCTGATGTGAAATACTGTAGGACTGTTATGTAATACCGGTAGGTGATAAAAATGTGACTTTCTGATTGACTCCATCAGAAAAACAGTGATGCCGGTAAGTTTTCAAATTAGTGTAAGGTAAAGGTAACTTAAAACAAGCATTTTTTTTTCTTCTGGTAGGAGGTTTTCGTAATTAATTCCAGATTTTGTAACTCATTTTAAAATAAGAGAATTGTGCTTTTTAACAATGAATTAGGTGTGGGGAATGGACTTGGATATATAATTCTTATAATCCCTTTTGCATTAAATAATAATTCTAAAAAAGCCTTCACAGCATTTTTTTAAAACTTTGAAATTCAAAAATTGAATGGTTAGGGGCTTTAGGGATCAGAGTTTTAAACTATGCAAACCCTGAGCAGGAAAATTGAATGTTGAGAAAGGGTATGCAAGACAAAATAATAGCACATTAGTTTGCTGAATTATTATGTGGTTTGCCTTTTAATTCTTTACAGTTTGGGGAAAATAACGTATTTTAAATGGACAGGACTTCAGAGAAAGTTATGAAAGTTCTCATGAACATTTTACTCACCAATTGGTATAGGATCAAATACAGTTTTCCTATAAGGTTCATGCAGTTTATATTTTTAAGAACATGAACAAATATATTCATATTTTTGAATAATCTGTTTATTAATATTTTTAGAAGAATATAAAGCAAGATGATAGCACCATTCATTCTTGTTTCTGAGCATAGCTCAAATGGTAGAATATACAAATGCTTTGGATATCTCTGGCTCATTCATTGACATTTTCAGTGAAAGGAAACTGTAATGGGATTATTAAAAGGAGTCTTTGTCTGTAGAAGTTTGGCAATGAAGACATTTCAATGTAGTGTCAAACATACAATATCCTAGCTGAAGAACAGGCTGGTTTTAGACCAGCAAGATCAAGAGATAACCCTAGATCAAGAGATAACCCTATAACACCTAGTGGAGAAATATAGCTTTGAATCCTTTGTTCAGCTTTTGTAGATGAAGAACCATCTAACAACATAGATAAATTATTGCTTCTCCTAATATATAAACTTTACAGCAGTACAGCAGCTCTAGGATAAGATTTGGTTCCCAAAAGTAGCTAGCCAATTCAATGTCAACAGCACAAGAATTAGACTGTATTGTTGCCCCATTATTTTGTAATTTACACAGCATCTCAATAATGGCAACTTTAATGACTTATATCTTTCTTTGGTACAATTATGAATTAAAAAGTAAACTTTTACTATAAGATTAGCATTTGTCTGCGTTATTTCTTTAATCCTGTGTAATTCTAATTGTCAAATTCCCAAATCAACATTTCTTTTAAGTTTCTCGAAAAAAAATCCAAAAGTGATTTCCAAATAGAAATAAAATTAGTATTTTCTTTACTCAAAGCTGTCAATTTTACCATCTGTGTCAATTCCATCAGCTTCACCATTCATTCGTCATACTTCTTTCTGTATAGACCATAGGTATTTGTAAACCCTTCCATCTTTCCGCATACAAAAGTATTGCTGCTGTTATCACATAAAAATGAGTTTTCGTAAAATGTTTCCATTTGTTTTATCACTGAATCTCAGATAAAAATCTCTGGTTTCAATTATACCTTTACTTTTAAAATCTTCTGAATCAGATGCTCAATATCCATATTTTCTTGTTTTCTTGCATGTCCATCAAAGCTGAAAAAATTACCCTTAGTTTGATTTCATTTCCAACAAATGTTTGAAATCCCTTTGTATATGTTTCACAATTTTTTCAGTGTCATATACCAGGAATACATCATTTTATAAAAATGTTCCTTGTTGTTAGCTGCGAAGTCATGTCCGTCCCATCGTGACCCCATGGACAACGTTCCTCCAGGCCTTTCTGTCCTCTACCATCTTCTGGAGTCCATTTAAGCTCATGCCTACTGCTTCAGTGACTCCATCCAGCCACTTAATTCTCTGTCCTCTCGTTCTTCTCTTGCCCTCAATCTTTCCCAGCATTAGGCTCTTCTCCAGTGAGTCCTTCCTTCTCATTAGGTGGCCAAAGTGAGTTTCAACTTCAGGATCTGGCCTTCTAAAGAGCAGTCAGGGTTGATCTCCTCTAGGACTGTCCGATTTGATCGCCTTGCAGTCCAAGGGACTCGTAGGAGTCTTCTCCAACACCATAGTTCAGAGGCCTCAATTCTTTGGCGCTCAGCCTTTCTTATGGTCCAGCTTTCACATCCATGCATTGCAACTGGGAAGACTTGACTATCTGCTTTTTAGTGTGCTGTCTAGATTTGCCATGGCTTTCCTCCCCAGGTGCAAGCGTCTTTTAATTTCTTGGCTGCAGTCCCCATCTGCGGTGATCTTGGAGCCCAGGAAAATAAAATCTGTCACTACCTCCATTTCTTCACCATCTATTTGCCAGGAATTGAGAGAGCCGGATGCCATGATCTTGGTTTTCTTAATGTTAAGTTTCAAAAAAATGTTCTTTAAGATTATAATTTAATGTAAATTTAAACCCTTCCCCATACTCTCCCATTGATCCAACTGTATATTATCCATTTTTGCCCATTTTATCATACAGTCTTTCACTTATTTATCCCGTTTTAATTTTCAATAAAAGTTAGTACATTTTAGCAATAATACCATCATACAACTCCACATTAAAATCAGTCTTAGCATTTTCAAGTTCATAAATCTTGCCAGGTTTAAATCTTTCCATTAACAGGATAGGGAATCCAATGGAGTTGTAAAGTCTTCCAATTCCAGTCTTTCTCTTGTTTTTCACCTAAATTCTCCTTGGGAAAAATTTAGCAGATCAGCGTTAAGTTAACCATATTTGTTTAATTTCCCTTCAAATAAAAGTTTTCTTAGGATGACAACTATGAAGGAAATTTGGGAGACATTTCTGCTTTATACCAATTCAAAATTTTCAGTAAGGTATGACTAAGAAAATTGTTTTTAAAATCTGCATCTTAATTCATGTTTTTCCATTTCCAATTGTCTATTTCTTAAAGTCACCCACTCTTTCATCCATATTAAAAAGCAAGCTGCAAAATACAATGTCAACATTTGGTAGTTCTAACTCCCCTCTTTCTTTGGCATCCTGTAGCAGTTTGTATTTAATTCTCAGTTTCTTGCCTTGCCAAACAATTTTGGAAATACCTTTTTGCTGTTGCTTAAATGTTACATCAGTCATCGGTATAGGTAATGTCTGGAATAAAAGTAACATTCTAAGTAAAACATTAATCAGAGAAATCCTTCCCAACAGTGAAAGTTGCAATTTTTCCCATCTCAACCTATCTTTTTTAACTTCATTCCATTGGAAGTGGTGAATGCTCCAACACTGGAAGTTTTTAAGAAGAGACTGGACAGTCATTTGTCTGAAATGGTATAGGGTTTCCTGCCTTAGCAGGGGGTTGGACTAGATGACCTCCAAGGTCCCTTCCAACTACTACTACTTCTTCTTCTTCTTCTTCTTCTTCTTCTTCTTCTTCTTCTTCTTCTTCTTCTTCTTCTTATTATTATTATTATTATTATTATTATTATTATTTTAATATTACTTTGAAATGACATACAATTTTTTAGTCAAATATTTAACCTTTTTAGAGGTCATTTTTAAAACTTGATTTTTTCATTAGATTGTCTTGATCTTGTTTAGTCATATTTTTATCGTCTTTTTGTTTATTAATCTTAAAACCTAGTGCATCAAAATCTGTCAATGTTTTCATCAAAAACTCAGTCCCTTTCAGAAAGTTTTGTAAAATCAAAACCAAATTATCAGCAAAAACTGAATTTGAAGATCTCATTTATAATTTTTGGGCCCATTATTTTCTCATCTTGTCTATGTTCAAAATTTCAAGAAACAAAAATAAACAACAAAGGGGACAGTGGACAACCTTATTCCCTTCTGGATATCACATGATTTATTCAAAGCACCATTCATTTATTTATTATTTTTACAGATAACTCAAGTCGGCAAACATCCAGCACCCCTTCCTCCCCTACTTTCCCCATAACAAAAACTCTTGTCAGGTGATTGTCTAAAGCCTTGTCTCCACTAACAAAATGAATACAGCTTGTTTTCATTGCCTTGTTAGGCTATTCTATTACATCCAGTACAGTTCTCACCTTATTTTTTAATTGTCTTTTAGGTAGATTGATTTTCATGAATGAACTCTTGTAAGAACTTGTTTAGTCTGTCCATGAAAATTGATGAAAATGCTTGATAATCATTGTTCATGAAAAATTGGTTTATAATTCTTAGTAGAAGAGAAAATCTTGCCCTTCCTTTGGTAACAATGCAGATATTGGCCTCTTTGCAAGAATCTCCTTGTAGACTGGAAAATATTAAATAATATAAAGATGTTTCAAGATTTAATCCTGTTTTTATAATTTTGAAAAACCAGTAATAACATATAATTGTTAATGGGATTGACCTAATATAAGAATTTTAGATATTTTGAGCAAAGTTAATTACTAATTTTATGTTATATAAAGTAACTTTTTTATTAAAGGGGAATGGTTGCAACATATATTTTATATTACCTTTTTAATCCATATAGGATATAGTTACAGATTATTAATTAATACACACACACACACACACACACACATAGACTAATATATATAACTAATAAATTATTGTTAGCTTAATGTTGAGATTTTTTTTGGACATTGAATATATTTATTTTTTATTTTATTTTATTACATTTATATACCGCCCTTTCCCGAAGGACTCAGGGCGGTTTACAGGGTGATTAAAAAACAGAGATACAAAAGTTAAAAACAGATTAAAAAAATTATATTCGTCCCTGCATAAGTAAAACTCCTAAATATGTTTAGGAGTATAGCTCATAATTGCTTGCGGTAGTACTAATGAAATATATCATTGCAAATACAAACATAAATAATAGTTAACCACTAAAAATAGTGATGTAAGAATAACTAGCATAGTTGGAGCCATGGGTAATGGAAAGATATTGCAAACAATCCCCTTCTAGCATACCCAGGAATTGCCCATACCCTAGAGAGAACTATGACTATGGTGTAGCTTTCACAGACACTACAAAAGTACCTCTTTTTCCATGGGGGCTTCTAGACCTATCTATCTTAACAGCTCCCCGGATGCTTTTACAAGAATGATATTGGTATACTTTCCTTTGCCAAAAAGTTAAGGTTCGAGAGGACAAAAGTAAAATATTTAATTCAGTTGCTAAAATGCAAAAATTGCTCATTACATAGCAAATGTATGTCTACAAAATTTCAATTTGGAAAATTTATGTTAAGAATAAATATAAATACTTGCTTCTGAATCTCTAATAATACAAAAGAAAATAGTTCTACATGTAATATGAGAAGTAGGTTTAAAGTATCAATTATTAAATATTTGGCAGTGCTGGTGGAGAAGTTCATTAAGTTGTACCATACGTAGCAGACGAATGTGTTGTCCTAAAATCTTTACATCAATATAGGTAGTCTCACTTTATTATTTACAGTTATATACTGCTGTATTCCTTAAGGATTCCTGGTTATTCATAGTAACAAAATAGGAAAATATCCATAAAACAAAAACATAGAACCAGTAAAAATATTTAGGACAATAACCTACTCCAATGTTTGCAATATTTTAACAGTTGTTATTAAAACTCTTTTAATCTGTGTTCTTTAAATTGCAAGCAATATACAATTCTACTCTTAATGTCTTATACTGAATGCATATAACAGGGGTGTCAAGCTGCTGCCTGCAGTGAAACCGCACCCACCCTATTGCCGGCTATGGAAAAAAAGTCACGATATGTCGCGACATGTCACATGACGTTGCGAGTTTGACACCCCTGGCATATAAGAACAGAGTTAAGCAGTTACATAATAGTAATAGCACTTAGACTTATATACTGCTTCATAGTGCTTTACAGCTCTAAGTGGTTTATAGAATCAGATTAGAAATTGCAACCAGCAAATTCGGTCCTCTTTTTACCAGCCTCGGAAGGATGGAAGGCTTGAGCCGGTCAGAATCGAACTGCTGGCAGTGAGCAATGAGTTAACCTGCAATATTGCATTCTGACCACTGTGTCACCAATGGCTTATCATAGTTAACACGTTTCTTATTAGTGTTGCTTCTAGTAATTGGTAAACCAATAGATCTGTCAATTTATGGATGTATTATACAGAATGAAATGAGTGGGTTTAGACCAGGGGTAGGCAACCTTGGCTCTTTTATGACTCTTGGACTTCAACTCCCAGAATTCCTGAGCCAGGCTGGCTCAGGAATTCTGGGAGTTGAAGTCCACGAGTCATAAAAGAGCCAAGGTTGCCTACCCCTGGTTTAGACCACTTAGTAGCTGTATTTAATGGGTAGCTGGGTTGTATGTATGCAGCTGGAGGGTTTTGACCTTCTGGGTCATGATTTTTGGTCCCATCATCCTTCTGATCGGGTACATGGTATAGCTTTTGGTCATGGTTTACTTTACCATTGCTACCAATGTAAGTGCTTTGACCATTCCATTTGTGTGGGCATTGAGGCTCTTACAGCCCCAGCAAATTAACTCACCTGCAAGACTAAGCATAATAAATATGATGCAACTCTGTATAGCATCACTTCCTGGTTCTAGCAACTTTGGGGTTTGGGGCCAGATAGCAGCAGCTTTGTTGCCTTGTGAGGAGGTGAAAACATAATCATTTGTCTTAGTATTTAAAAATATTATTAAAAATAAGAAGGAAAACTAAAAGTTTGTTTTAGCTTGGGTATCTAAGATAAGGCATTTAAAATACTATGGGAAAGCAGACACAAATCTAAATTGACGAATTTGAGGCACAAAGAAATTAAGATGGAGCAAATAATACAAGACTTTAGTTTGCACAAAAACTAATAAACTTCTGACAGAAAAATTAGAGGCAAATTCCAAATTAGAGGCAAATTACTTTCCAGATATAATATTTTTCAGCAATTTAGCATATCTGAAAAATATGCTCAGGAAGGTATTGTCCTAGAACTTGTATGTTGGAGAGAATATGGATTTTCTCTAACCTGATTCTCCATTAAGCTGGTCCTTATTCCTTCAGATTGCAATCTTCATCCAAAGCTTTAGAATAGACGTGTCAAACTCACGACGTCATGTGACGTCGTGCAAGGTATCCGAGCTTTTTCCCCATTGCCGGTAATGGGGTGGGTGTGGTTTCCCAGTGGGCCAGCAGTTTGACACCCCTCCTTTAGAAGCACTTTCTTGGAGCTCCTGTTAACTCACCAGAGTTTTATGGGTCATGGTTCAGCACTTTTTCTCTTTTCAATCCAGAGACACCTAGCTTTGCTGTTACCATGGTTTCCAGACAAATCCTCCCTAGCTACTCAGAGTCTTTGCCTCTCGCTCCCTAAGAGGCCTTATTCTGTTTTCCTTGAAGATATTCTTGATTCCAAGTCTCACACTCATCTTTAATCTCAGAGAAAGATTTTTAGCTCTGTGCTTCTCCTGGAAACGAATTCATCAGGGTCATGTGACTATTTCCAATCTCATTTTACTTATGTGTCCACACACCCTTGCCTTTTCTGTCTTCTAGATTATTATTATTGGATTTTTATCCTGCATTATTAATATATATCTCAAAGCTGCAACATACCTAATACTCACACCTTCTAGTTTCCTCACCACAATAACCCTGTGAGTTGGATTAGACTGAGAGAACAAGACTGGCCCAAAGTCACCCAACCGGCTTTCATGCCTGAGACGGGACTAGAATTTATAGTCTTAACTACTACAGGTAGCCTTCAATTTGTGATCACAATTGAGATTGGAATTTCGGTTGCTAAGCAGTGCAATCAGTAAGCGAATCATCATATGACCAAACATGATTTTATAACCATTTTTGCTGTAGTTGTTAAACAAATCTCTGTGGTCCTAAGCAAATCACATAGTTATTAAGCACATCTGGCTTTCCTTAATGACTTTACTTGTTGGAAGTCGGCTGGGAAGATTGCAAGTTATGATCATGTGACCACAAGATGTGATAATAAATGTGATCTGATTGCTAAGTTCCCAAATTGGGATCATGCGACTATGGAGGTGGTGTGACTGTCATAACTTAGAATGGATCAAGTCACATTTTTTCAGCACATTCATAATTTCAAACCATCATTAAACAAGTGGTTCTGAGTCAAAGACTACATGTATACCAAACTGGGTCCATCAGATGCTTTCTTTCTGATTGTTCTTTTCTCTTCAGACAACAGTTTTTGTCAGCAATTGTGAAGAAAGGAGAACTTGTTGAGCAAACCAGGGCAAGATTTTTCTTCTCTTTCACCCTTGAGGCTTAAATTTTGCAGTCATTGTGAGCTTTCCTGCCTCTTTGGGATTGAGTATTTGTCGTATGATTGAATGTACAGAGTTTCCTGTTCTATGTCATGCCTCTATGTCAATGGGGTTTGCCTGGTCAGCGTAGTAGCATATATTTTAAATTGTAGGATTTGGAAGCAAGAGCCCAGGATCATATTGAATACAAAATGCATGACAGAAAAAAATTAAATTGCTAGAAAATTACAGAGAAAGTGACATTGTAACAGAAGTGTATAATTGGATATAATGTCACCACCTATTATTTCCAGGTGGCAATGCTTGAATGTGGAATTGGCTGAAGCAAATAATTTATGTTATGTATAACTTGGGAAAAGGACAGATTTTGAGATAATTTTATTTAATATTTAAAAGCACATTAGAAATCTGAAAGCATAGTATGCTCTTAATTTGATGTATTTGTTAGCATTAAAGATGGTTTACATGTGACTTACTAGTCCTGATCAGCTCAGCATAACACTCCACGTTTTGATACTCTCCACATTTTGTATAGCTTTTAACATAGTAAATACCCAAATAGTTGGTTGGATAGTGAACATGAATAAATGTAGGTTTTAAAACTAACCCGATTCATCCATTAAATAACATTTTAACTAGTTTTTAAAACCTTACAGGTAGTCCTTGACTTATGACTGCAATTGAGACGGGATTTCCCATCATAAGAAGTTCTGGTTGTAAGTCGGGGCACCCACATGACTGGAACTGATTTTACGATATTTTTTGTGGCAATCATTAAATGAATCACTGTGGTCCTTAAATGAATATCATGGCCTTAAGTGCAAACAGATTGTTTTGAAGAAACATTTTTTTTCAGAAACCTGCAAAAAAGTTTTTAAATCACAGTCATATGACTGCGGGATGCTGTAACTGGTTGTAAAGATGAACCAGTTGCCAAGTACCCAAAATGTAGTTACATGATTGTGCATATGTGTGTGGGGTGGCACAACATTTTACAATGATCCAAAGTGCTTTACATGGCATAAATTAAAGCACTTGTTCTGGGTCCATCATAATTTTCAGTGGTTGTTAAACAATCAATAATAATAATAATAATAATAATAATAATAATAATAATAAGTTGGAAGGGACCTTGGAGGTCATCTAGTCCAACCCCCTGCTCAGGCAGGAAACCCTATACCATTTCAGGCAAATGGCTGTCCAGTCTCTTCTTAAAATCTTCCAGTGTTGGAGCATTCACCACGTCTGGAGGCAGGTTGTTCCACTGTTAATTGTTCTAACTGTCAGGAAGTTTCTCCTTAGTTCTAGGCTGCTTCTCTCCTTGACTAGTTTCCATCCATTTCTTCTTGTCTTGTTGCTTCTTGTCCTGTTGACAACTAGCTGTATAATAGAGAAAATTGCTACTATAGGAGTCATCTTATATTGATATTTGTTAACAATATAATTTCTTGAGGGTGTTGATATGAAATGGGTGGACCCAAGATTTTGTAGGGATTTTTGATTGTTTTGGGGAATTTGTTTAATTCTATTTTAGGGTGTATATTACAATTTTTGAATTTTTCCCATCCTAGAATGTGAAGAAGCCACACCATTAAGAGTTGACAAAAATTGACCAATTAAGGACTTGTAAAAGTCTTAGAATGAATTGTCAAATTCTTGTACATAAGTCTGATAGGGGAAAGAACCTTTCCTTCTGGTATAATTTTTCATATTATAATTATTGAAGGTTCTAAATGCAGTGTTACCATTGTAAAGCATCTTAATAAGAACAGCATATCAGAAGTTTCCAAGGACACAGTTGCACCTTGAAATATAAAATTAAAAGGTAAAACTTTGCTGGACTGGAGCTTGATTATCATACAGTACTGATGATTTCATGGACACATCCATATAGTATCCTTGACAACACACCACCAGAGACTGTGTACAATTTGTGTGTGTGTGTGTATGAGGGGGGGGAGGGAGAGAGGGGGAGGGAGGGTCATCTGTACCTTGGCTGTTCCACTATTCTAAAGGGCATGTGCCATGACAGAAGGCATGCTTATTGGGCCTTATCAGAAGGCACTGTTTCATGGAGATGATCTAAAACTTGTCTGCTCTATCTGACCTTGTAGGATAGCAGAAATAGTTGGAGATAGATGGTTCTACAAATAAAGTAGCACAATGCTATGAACGGTTTTATAGGTGACAACCAGTACCTTGCATTGCAGTAGAAATCCAGTGCAGCTCATGAAGTAGTGATGTTAAATTGGCATAATGTTCTATACCATCCCATGGTACATTCTGGACAACAATAGTTTCCAGATGATCAAGGGAAATGCTATGTAGAGCATGTTGCAGTAGTCCAAGATATGATCAAGGCATAAGTGACTGAACATGGCCTCCCAATCTAGGAATGGACGCAATTGATGTACAAGATGAAATTGTGCAAAGGAACTCTTGCTCCTGGCTGCTGCCTGCTCTAAGCAGGAATTGTGAGTGCAAGAGGAACCTAAAATTGTGATCAAGTTCTGTCTTGGGGAATGGCAGATCTAAAGATGGAAAGTCTTAAAATTTAAAGGGTGGGGGCAAGGGATCATGGCATTAAAATCCACAGCCACTCCATTTTCCTTGGGTTGAGCAAAACTTGTTCTTCCACATCCAGACATCCACAGCCTTCAGGTGTTGGAAAAGAACTTAATTTGATTGGGCAGGGATAAAGATATAAAATTACGTATTATTAGTATATTGATAATACTTAACACTGTGCTAATAAACGTCTATGTGGCTTCATATAGATGTTAAATAGGAGCACAGAGAGAGTACAACTCTGAGGAAACCTGTAAAGCAGGAATGAAGAACTAAACCTCTCCTGCTAACATCAACCTGAACCGCTTTGGAGGAAAGAGAACCCCTGCAACACAGTGCTGTCATTTCTGTAACAATCCAGAAGGATAGCGTGATTGATGGTATCAAAAGCCACTGAGAGATCAAGAAAGGCCAGAAAGAAAACCCCATTGCAGTCCTACCATGGATCATCTATAGGTATGATCTGTGCTGTTTCAGTGCTACATCTGGTCCAGAACTGAAAAAGATAAGATAATCCATATCCTGAAGGGTGCTCTGTACCTGCAAGTTGATCACCTCCTCAACAGTCTTTCCTAAAAAAGGAAGCTAAATCCTAATCTTAACCCTAAAAAAAAGTATGTTGCAGACAGGATGAAAATTGTCCAGAATTGTTGAATCCGAGGATGAAACTTGGAGGAAAGGGCAGACACCTGGCTCTTTAAGAGCTGGCAAGCTACTGCTTCCTTTAAGGATTCATTCACCACCATTGGATGTAAACATATTTTGTCCCCCAACAGACTTTAATCAGTAAGGAGAGACATGGAACTAATACATAGCTGGCTGGACTTAACATCCCCAAGAATCCTGTCTACTTTCTCAGGGCTTACAGTCTCAAACTCTTTCCAGATAACCATATTTGACAAGGCTTTGGTGAACTCCATGAGCTTGCACAGAGCCCAACTCAGAGTGCAGGCGGTAGCGCACGCACCACATGTGCGGGCGGCCCATATGCGCATACGCATGGGTGCAAGAGTGCATGTTGCGGCTGAAGGTAAACTTGAACTTGGGTCCTTCTGATTCTAGTCAAACACCTCATCCACTATAGTCTTAAAAATAATCAGAATAGAGCTGGAAGGGACCTTGGAGGTCTTCTAGTCAAGCAGGAGACCCTATACCCTTTCAGCCAAGTGTCTTGTCTAGTCCAGGGGTCTTCAAACTTGGCCCTTTTATGACTTGTGGACTTCAACTCCCAGAATTCCTCAGCCAGCTTTGCTTTGCTTTGCTGGCTGGCTGAGGAATTCTGGGAGTTGAAGTCCACAAGTCATAAAAGGGCCAAGTTTGAAGACCCCTGGTCTAGTCTCTTCTTAAAAACCTCCAGTGATGAAGCATCCACAACTTGTGAAACTACGTTGTTCCATGGTTAAGTTTTCTCAGGAAGTTTCTCCTTAATTGCAAATTGCTTTCCCTTGATTAGTTTCCATCCATTGTTTCTTGTCTTGCCTTCTGCTTCTTTGGAAAATAAGTTGATCTCTTCTTTGTGGCAACCCCTCATATACTGGACTACTGCTATCATGTTACCCCTAGTCGTTTTTTTCCTCTAGACCAGCCATACCCAGTTTCTGCAACCGTTCTTCATATGTTTTAGTCTCCAGGCCTTTAATCATCTTAGTTCCTGATCTCTGCACTTATTCCAAAGTCTTATATGTATGTATAGGTATACACTGTATACCTGTACAACTATACTGGACTATCCAACCCAATCACTATATTATAAACCCTAGTATATTGTTCTCTTCTTCTGATGAGTCTATCAAATGAAAGATTTACACATTTCCAGTGGTTTCCAAATAATCCATTTGGATTTGTAAATTGCTTGCGGACTGTGCGTAGTGAATATCTGCTTGTTTTTGTTAAGATTTGGTGTCATTAGTAATTTTTGCAATTCCTTTTGTTAGGCATATGGTGTTAGCCTACAATGTTGGGTTGAAAATATATTAACCATAATGCTATGTCTTTAAGTTGTTAATTGGCCAATGGGTGTGTAAGTGTTCTCATGGCCATAAGAGGAAGCTAGGAACGTAGCTTCTCTCTCTCTCTGAATTCACTGATCTCTACTGTTACTGTTTTTGCTCTGCTGTTGGTTTACTACTGTTGTAACCTGAACTGTGTATTGACCTCTGGACCGGTAAGAAGACTTTGTATTTGGATTACTCTTTGGACTGTTGCTATTGTTTATGACCTGCACTGTTTATTTTTGACTGCATTTTTGTTTTTACACCACCTCAAAAGTAAACTACTTTTTGTTTTTAGAACTCAGTGTACTCCTGTGTGTGACTTTTGCTACTCTCAGTACCCTTCCTTGTCTGTGCAACTCTTTGGTAGCACAAGGAGACCTCTGCACAATAAATTCCTTAACACCTTTTTTTAATTTAAATGCTATATCAGAAACAGTACCCACTACGGCTGTTTGATAGTCCTTTTCAAGCGCTTCCCACAGTGACTCTGTCTCAGTTTCCCCACTATTAGTTTTTTACCTTTTTATTCACTTTATTGGTTTCATCAACTTCTAAAGATCCACACATATATATCGGGCATTATTATCTTGGAGTAGTTTGTAGAGCTATCCAGCTGTAAACTCTGATGAAAGTAGAAAGCTTTACAGTAGTGGTATTCCATGGATGCTTGTGGAAATAGAAGGTATATTGAGTTTAGAGAGCAATATACAATAGATTCAGAAAAAGAAATGATCTTGTTTTAGAGCTGTAGCACTATGAAAAAAATTACCTGGTTTTGGAATCACTTTTCTCAGACAGTGATCTTTCCATAAATTGTCCACTCCCTTTATGAGTAGAAAAGACTTTCTAAAATTAGTAGGGCATATTTGGATCCATCTCACTGTCATTATAAAGTTAAATTTTATCTACATTTATAATGCTTTCTAGGACAGTATGATATTATGGTTTATCTATTCTAGTAAACAAAAACTAAAATTTATACAGCATCCTATGGATTCAAAAATGAAAACATGGTGCATAAAAATCTTTTAAAATTTGGAGATAGAAATAAATGACATTCTGAAATTACTAATACTGATCTTTCGTAGAAAGTAATTAATATTGTGCAGTTTCTTTCCTTGCTGACGAGAAGTGATAATTCACTGTCATAGTTCAGGCTACAGAAGATGTTGAATTTCTTACTGAATTTAGTTCTGAACTGAATATGACATTTAAACTGTTGTTCAAATGCTTTAAGTCTGCGGCAGAATAACCTGGAAAATGAAGCCTCTACAGGAGGGGTGTCAAACTCAATTTCATTGAGGGCCGCATCAGCATTGCGGTTGCCCTCAGGGCGCTGGGTGGGTGTGACCTGGGTGGGCATGGCCTACTGGGTGGGCGTGGCTAGAGTGCGTATGGTCTACTCGGTGGGCGTGGCCAGCTCTACATCGTTCGCATCAAGGGTGCCTATGGGGGCCTGGGCAGGAGTGGGACAGATCTGAGGGTCTCTGGCAGAAGGAGGGTCTCTGGGCCAGGGCCAAGGCAGTGGGGGCCGTTCCCTCACTGTTTCCAGGATGGCTTCGTGGGCCACATGAAACCACTTCGCGGGCCGGATCCGGCCCCCGGGCTTTGTGTTTGACATGTCTGCTCTACAGTCATCCTCATAGGAATATACTTTTATCTCAAGTCAAAGGGGATGTTGTCTATGGTATAAAGTGTTAGTCTTTAAGATTTAATAGAACTTTGTTAATTAGAATCTATGAAATAAGTAGAACATTGTGGGAAGCTGGATTTGCTTAACAACAGCATCAAAAGAACATTGTAAAATCAGGCATGGTCACGTGATGACTCATTAATGACCTCATTGCTTAGTGACAGAAGTTCCAGTTCTAACTGGTAGTAAATTAAGGACCACCTGTATAGATTGTCTCTGTCTATATACATGTGCACTGTGAAGTAGAGGACAGATAATGAACACGTCATTCAGGGTCAAGTGATGAGGAGGGAGCAATACTTAGATTGGGGCTGTCAGTCACATTCTAAGTCACTATCTGCCATAAAGATAAATTGGGAAATATTTTTTCTGGATTTTCTTCTCTGTAATTCTTACCTGTTTGAAATCAAACTTTCATTTGCTGACTTCTTCAGCCCTACCAAATGTGGTCCCATTGTGTTATCTTTGGAGATTTATTCTGTTAAGGGACAGATGAACATCGTCTTGGGTTCTAATTCCTTTTCAACATTTCGCTGAGTTGTAACAATAATAAAACAAAAGAGAAATATCCAAAAATGTCTTATTGTGCTGTAAGCTTTCACCTATCTAAGTGATCAGAAGATTAATCCTGTCTTTGGGACACATGTAACACAACTGAACAAATCTGGAGCTATTATGATTTAAATTCCTTCTTCAGTGCTGTCTTGGGTTGTGCATAGAATGCGGCCGTGTGAGCAATCTTGCATGTCCAAAGACTACATATAATACCTTTGCTGTGAGACCTGCATTGGTAGTCAGTCAACTCAAGGTGTTGGTTATGACCATTAAACCCCTACATGACATGTGCCAGCTAACCTACAGAACCATCTTCATCCCATTACATCAGCCCATCCTACCAAGTCAAGGCAGGGAAGATACATTGTGGACCTGGTCAATTAAAGAGTTCCACTTAGTAGGGCACTTGCCCTCTGGAACATTCTTCTTCCCAGGGGAGAAGCAGGCCCCCCATTCTGCTGGCTTTTTGGAAGGGGTTGAAAACATAGCTCTGTTGCCTTGCTTGGGGCTCACAGAGAAGAACACAGCTATGAAGCTGGTTAGCACCCTGAAAGGCCTTCCTCCGTCTTTTAACTAACTTTTAGTGTTGAAGGGCTAAGAAGGACCAAGCCTGGAATGGCTTTGATTGGGGGAAGTGGGAGGTCCTTGGCTTATTGACTGGTGGAATTTGGTTAATTCTGGTAATGGCGAATGTCAGGATTGCCATCACTAAGCGTTGCAGTCACATTACACCACACTTTATGACTATATTGCTTAGTGATCACAATTCTGGTCCTAATTGTGGTAATAAGTCAAGCACTACTTGTATATTCTTAATTTTTGAAGACTGTAAATGTACAGATGTATATTTGATTGACTGCAGTTAAATGAAAAGAAACAGAAGGTTTTGATGTCCTTCGTTGCATTTGCATTGATAAGAGATAAAACACACTGATCTAATCAATCTGATTTGATTATGTGACCTCAAGTTGTTTTTAACTCCAGGTACCACATGGATAGATTTTCTGTATAACAATGTGTCACTAACCAGCGGTGAACTCACTGCCATTGTTGTCCACTTTGCTGCTGATTGCCCCCTTCTGTTCTCTTCTTTCATCTTTCCTAGCTTTAAAATCTTTTCAGACAGTGGGGTCTTTGCATAAGGTGTCAGCAGTAAGATAATTTGAGTCTGGTGATTTGTGCCTTGAGTGAGAACTCTTGGTTGATTTGTTCATTGATCAATCAATATGTTTTCTTGGCTATCTATTATATTTCCAGGAATCTTTGAAGTCTTTGATAATTCTTCTATCCTGCTTCTTTAAAGTTCACCTTTTGCTTCCAGAGAATACCATGGCTTCTATGATTCTGATTATTATTATTTTTTTAAATCCCATTTATATCCCGCCCTTCTCCGAAGATTCAGGGCGGCTTACAATTTAAAGCACAAATCAATGTGCTTAGCAATAGCCTTCATTCTATGTATATGCCTGCTTATTAGGGCTTCCCCCCCCCCAAGCGGCATTATTACATAGTCAGCTTATTGCCCCCAACAATCTGGGTCCTCATTTTACCTACCTCGGAAAGAGGGAAGGCTGAGTCAACCTTGTAGGTATAGAAACATTGCAGCATTTGAATTTCTTTTCCAAGGCCTTGAGGGCTGGTCTGTCAAGTGCTAGTCAGCAGTATACTTCTTGAGTGCTATAGTATAATTTAGTGTTACAGTCCAACTGAGCCTGTGCATGAACAGTTTGGCTAGTGGTGTTAAAAACAAAATTTAACAGTTTGCATGATGTGGTGTTTGTGTGTGTGTGTGTGTGTGTGTGTGTGTTGTCATTGTTATTGTCATGGTCCTTTAAATTAATCTTGCTTCTTGGTGACTAATGGAAATTGTTTTACCGGTACAGTCTCCCTAAGGCTGAGAGACCATTAATTGGTCTAAAGTCATTCATGCCTAAAGAAGGACTGAAACTTGGCTTTCCCCAATCACAATGATATGGGGATGCTGTGATGGCTGTAACTGTGAGGACCAATCAGTCCTTCCAGTCTCCAGTAGAGTTTATTGAGGCATAGGAGCAATATGAACATCACCAATGAGTGTTTCTAGGAGTCTTAGTGTGTAGCTTTTTCTCAGAACGTTGAGTTTAGCAATTAAAATAAAATTTTGCACTAGACAGCTCTCTCTTTTTCCCATTATTTGCTTTCCTTTTCCATTTTGAACTAAGGAAGATTGTTACCACAGTGGCAAATACTACTTTGGTCCCAATTAACCCTCATTCTTTATTGCACAGTTATAGCAATATTGTCAACAATATGATTGCAATTTTTAATGTACTTAAAATTATTATATGGTAAATATAAGAAAATTTCATCATACATATTAAAAATTCTATTTCGGTTGACTCTTGGTTCTTCAGTAGAGTGATTGATAGAATTTACATGAAAGAATTGCTAAGAAAGAAGTTCTGTTTTTGTGAAAACAGGTAGAAATGATAGCATATGCACTGAAAAGCAAATTGAAACACTTAAAAAACAACATACTAACTTCTAAGAATAGTCTGTTGATTTTTCATTTTGTTAAATGTTACAGAATTAATTCCTAAAAATAATCCTTGAAACTTTTTACAGGTCCTTTTACAGATGTAGTCACCACGAATCTTAAACTACGAAACCCATCAGACAGAAAAATATGCTTTAAAGTAAAAACTACAGCACCTCGTCGATACTGTGTGCGGCCAAATAGTGGAATTATTGACCCAGGAACTGCAGTAACTGTATCTGGTAAAAAAAATTTTTTTTCATTTTTTTGGGTTTTTTCATTCATAAAAGGTATTGAATATTTAGGAAGTGCATAATTAAAAGCTAATAAACAATATACTTATTGAATCCTTTAAAAATATCAGCTAAAACTAACCACATTATTGTTTGTTGACATTTATACTACTTATATTCTGCCTAATAGTTTGATTAAGAAAATAATCCTGAATTTTTGTTGAGAGGGTTAACTGGGATATTGGATATGGAGATCTTCTCTACTTTTTATCATATTTACTTGTTATAATGAGTTTTCCCCAAAATAACACGTTATGAATCAGAAGCACCATTTTAGATTCACCAAGAAAAATAGAAGTCATTGGGTTGAATGTTGAGAGGAACTGCTTGTCTGGTGCATTTATCCTAAACAAGTATCTCCTTCCCTTGATGCTTCTTTCCCCTTATCTATATCCATTTTTTTTTCCTACTTCTTGTTTCTCCTTTTTAGTACAGCTGCCCCTTTGTCTTATCTTCTATCTGTTTTTTCCCCTTTCCTCTGGAGGAAAGGAAAATCTGTGCTGAGAATACTATAGTTGACTGAGAGAATGCTTGGCATAGGCAGATAGGGGTTAATCGATTTCATAAAAGAAGCATCTTTACAATTATAATTTTATAGGATTTTTTAAAATTAAATAGTTATTAAATCAGTGGTGCGTGTGTGTGTGTGTGTGAGTAAGAGAGAAATTTTGCAGTCATCTAGGGTGTTTGTGGCAAGTATACATGCAGGTGCACATATGCCAACAAATAAAGCATACATTTATGTGGAATAGGAATTTTCATCTTTTACTGTTGATGTTTGACCCTAAAAGGCAAAAGCTACCCACCAGTTTGAGCTGGAATTGGCAGCCTTTAGGATAACAAGAAAGAGAAGCTGTGCATTGCCAAAACTTGTGATTGAATTTATAATTTCTTTATCTTATGTTCCTTTGGGGAGAGATGAGTTTAAATTAAGAACTGTCTTCCTGTCAGGCAAGTACATTATAATCCTGCTAGTGCTTTATCAACCTGTTCTCTACTGATCCACAAGGTGGTGCCACTAGCATTTTCTTAATCCTTGATTTAAGAGAATAGTTATTTTGTCTAAGGTAAAGGTAAAGGTAAAGATTCCCCTGCACATGCGTGCTAGTCGTTTCCGTTTCAAAGCCGAAGAGCCAGTGCTTGTCCAAGGACGTCTCCGTGGTCATGTGGCCGGCATGACTAGACGCCAAAGGCGCACGGAACGCTGTACTGTAATTTAATGCTTTTCTATTATAGCTGCCTTAATATTTTAGTTGTTAAAAATAGTTTTGCCTTTAGAGAATAATGAAGACATTTCATAATATAAGCATTAGTTGGTAAATATGTCACATTTTGTTTTTGTAGTACATTACATGTTTCCTCCCATTGATGATATTTTTTAGTTTTAGGTGGAAAAGATCTTTTTGTTCAGTATTCTAACATAAATCAGAAAATAAAACAGAAATATCAATTATATTTTAATTAAATAATTAGTTATAAATTATGGCAGATGTCCTTGAAGTTGTCATTGACAAAAATAAAACATACATCTTTGTCTATTTTCATTGAAATGTGTAAGGTAACTAGGTTAATTAATGTAAGCATGATAATAATGAGTGAATGTACTAAGCAGTTTTTTCCTCCTCTACCCTATCCACAATTTTTGTAGCTACTGAAAGCTTACAGGGGAAGTCTGTCAATCTGGTGAGGTCAGTTCTAGGCAGAGAAAATCTAATTCTATAAATCTCTAATTAGACAGTCAAAATTACATACAACTTAATCAAAATAAATATTTCATGTTCAGTGTATTAAAACTCTTCTACATAAAGGGTAGTTGTAACAGGATGATGTTATAGGTTCAAATGAATTTTGCTGACTGGAGCTGTCCCATATTTAATAGGATGGAGAGATGGAATTTTTTTTGTAGGTAAATAAATGGCAAAATTGTATCTTCAGTGTAGAGTGTGTGAGAGTAAGTAATAAGGGAGTAATTGTCCTAGGTGAGGGAGCATATTGAGATTTATTCTCATAGTTTTGCATTTGTAGTCCATATTTTAAATTTGATTGTGATGAGAGAGAAGAAGGTATAAAACATTACCTGGGTTGATTTTTCAATGATGTGTTTGCTTTCTTGGTGTTCATGGTATTTTCAGGAATCTTCTCCAATACCAAAGTTCAAAGGCATCACTACTGTTGCTACCCTTCTTAAAAGTCCAGCCTTCATTTCCATTTGGTTTCATAAGGAATATTATGGCTTGCATGATTCTGATTTTTGTAGGCATAGACATATCAAAACATTTGAATATCTTTTCCAAGACCTTCATGGCTACTCTACTAAATGCTAGTCTGAGGCTTATTTGTTCCTTGTTTTTGTTGCTTGTTCCTTTACTGTTGATGGGTGATCCTAAAAGGCAAAAAGCTTTCCCCCACCTCAGTATCTTCACTGTCAATTCTAAGAGTGGTTGTTGTACATGTTGTTAGTTTGGTCGTCTTCCTATTTAATTTTAGTTCCATTTTTTCCACTGTGCTTTTTGACTTTTAGTACTAGGGCTTGCTGATCCTTTGTATTTTCGGTGATCAGGGTATTGTAATCAATGTAGCATAGGTTATTGATGTTTCTTCCTCCAACTTTAAAGCAATGTTCTTCTTTCTTTACAGCTTCCTTAATATACGTATATGCAGCATATGCCCTGCCTTAAGTAATGTTGTACAGGGATGTCATGTAGCAGTACCTATTCTTTCACTGTTCTTTCCTTGTCATGAGTAGGAATTAAAACTTTAGCATTTAAACTAGTTTACTAGCCACTGGATTTTTTTTTAGAGGAAAACGCTAGTAATATTGAGGGCATAAATGGCTAGTGCCTTGCTAGGTGAATTCATCTAATAATTATTTCATTATATGGTTTTGTTGTATTGGGAGGCTCAGTTGGTCTTTATTTAATTGTAAGATAATTGTAAGTTAAAAGTTATAATATGATTTGTTCAGTTTTAGCTCAGTGGTATATGAACTAATATCAAGTAATAAACTTTGGTTTATCATAGAAGCTTTCAGATAAGCTAAAATAAACACTTTGGATTGTTTTTAATTGTTGCATCTGAACCAGGCATAATACTTTAAAAAGGTAAAGGTTCCCCCGCACATGCGTGCTAGTCGTTTCCGACTCTAGGGGCCGGTGCTCATCTCCGTTTCAAAGCCGAAGAGCCAGCGCTTGTCCGAGGACGTCTCCGTGGTCATGTGGCCGGCATGACTAGACGCCAAAGGCGCACGGAACGCTGTTACCTTCCCACCGGAGTGGTCCCTATTTATCTACTTGCATTTTTATGTGCTTTCGAACTGCTAGGTTGGCAGAAGCTGGGACGAGTAACAGGCGCTCACTCTTTCTGCAGGGCAAAATGTATTCTGTGTAGGCAAGTGTTTCTATGAGCTCTGTTTTTATCTGTTGAAGCTACCTGGCCTTCTGGGAGAAAGAGTATTTTGTTTTACTTGGCTTTCTAATTGTTAATGAGAAGAATAAGTGCACATTGTTGTATAAAGTAAATAAATTGGTTGAGAAGCAGTACAACTCAGGCCCTTCATAAAATGTGTACTAAAAAGCTGTATTCAGTGTGATACGTGCTGTGTTCTATTTATGTAATAAGATTCTTTTCTCCATCATCCGTACTTGCAGAATGATTAATACATTCTATCCTCAACAGAAAAAAATACAGCATTGTTTGGACTCTGATTTGAGAGCTACTGATCATCTTTAATGTATTTCAGAACATTGAATACAATATCTAACAAAAGAAATCCCTATTTCTTAATGGAACCAGTTTATTTGTCTGCTCTGAATTTATTTTTGTTTCAGATTAGAAATTATTAAATTAAAGAGGACAAATAATTGAAATAAAATTATTTTTCAAATTATAAAGTGCAGCTATGTAATTACGAGAAAATAAGGATCAGCTGATATATAACAAAAGAATTTCATTATTGAAATACATTAAAGTACACTATATTTTCTGTATTTACAATAAAATTAAAAGTTCATAAGAAAAAGTTTGCAGACTTTTATATAATACAAACTTTGTCTATTATGCAGTTATGTTACAGCCTTTTGATTATGATCCAAATGAGAAGAGTAAACATAAGTTTATGGTACAGACGATCTTTGCCCCTACAAACATTACAGATATGGAAGCAGTGGTACGTAAATATCTACAATTTCAGTTTTTAGTAAATGGACAGATATGAATTCCTTCTCAGCCTTTCTGAAATCAGCTTCCTTGGACTTCCTTTTGTCTCACATATCTCAAAGCTTTTCCAACTTCTCTGAATTTGTTTTAAAAAACAGCATCAGTATCTGAGAAAGATTTCTTAGAGACAAAGTAGTGGAACTGACATGGCTTCTGCTTGGGGGGGAATGGTAGTCTTTCTCACAGCAGCTTTAGTGTTTTCAGTATATTGTTTGAGGAGCTTCAGCAATTTTGAACCTATTAACATATCTGAATATTTGAGACAGTATCATGAGGAACACTACAAAATGGCTGATCAGTTCTGCTCTATAGAAAAATAAGAATTACAACAATTTAGACTTGTATTTTCTTCCTAATTTTACAGGTTGTAATCTACAATATTACAACTTTGCAGGATCCCCCTTGCTGAGAATGTGCCGGTCAATTTTTTTTCCTAATAAAAGAATTCATAAGTATATATTGTCCATTGTTTTAGAAATAACTTGTTTGGGCAGTTGAAAAACTTGTGTGGTAGCACATATAATCAAATATATATTTCTGCACATGTTACCTTCCCTCTTCTCAGTATAACATGAACATAAACATCTTTATTGGTTTCATTCAGTGTAGGTTCATTTTACAACTGAATTAGGAGATTGTTACATGCCTGACTAGATTTCAAACCATGGCTTCAGAAATACCTTACCCATATTCTAATTGTAGCTTTTTGGTTCAAATGTAAAAGAAAGCTATGACTATTGAAAACTATAAAAAATATTGATGCTTGATGAAAAATGATTTATATGTCACAAGGATTTAAGTCTATATTTCCTACTTAAAGACCAATTGCCTGTTAAGCCATGCTAGTTCTTGAAAATCAGTATACGAAGCAGAGTTTATACATTATGAAAATTTATTTGATGACATCTAGTAACATAATGTATTTCATTGTTGTCATAGTGGAAGGATGCAAAATCTGAGGAATTAATGGACTCCAAATTGAGATGTGTATTTGAAATGCCTAATGAAAATGATAAGCTGGTAAGTAAAATATATTCAAAAGTTTAAGTTCTGCCTAGATCTTTTGCATGTTGTTAAAAATAGAGATTATAATTAGTGCTTTAATAAAACCTCTAAAGCTTTCCAGTCTTCTTTCTAATGTAGAAACACTGTACTTTGTAAACTTTTAAGCAAGCTACTTTTATATTAACATGTGTTGTGAATTTAGTTATAGTAAAAATTGGCTTGGAATCAATAAAGCCATATATATCCTGTGTAATAAGTGAGTTTATAATTTATACATTTCAAAAGCAAATAAGAGAAATGGATATGCAGAAGAAGAAATGACTACTGGAAATGGAAAAAAGAAATTGGTTTTCATTTAGTCTTGAAAGAATGAAGGTTCTTGAAATTTGCACTCAGGGTAGTGAAAGGAAGTTTGTGAACTATCAGCAATTCTGAACTACCTTTATAGCTATCTGTAATTCTGAACTATTGTGTCCTATAGCATGATCAGGGCATCTAATTCCTGTAATAAAGAAAAAGATTCTGGTGAAACTAATAACATCCATTGTTATATCCTGCTTATTAGCACATTGATGTGCCATTCAGTATCTTCGATGGAAAATGTACATGATGTCTTATCTCAATTGGGTAAATTAGGTCAGGGACATATCAATGAGATGTGATCCTCCCCTATTTAAAAAAAAAACATACATGTGATTTGCCACACTGATATCTTCATAGCACAGGTTTTCTGGAAGTGAACTCTGTATCAATCAAAAGAAAACTTGATTTCAGAAAAAGGATTTGCTGATGTTCATGAGGTTGGAAAAGGCTACGGAATCATTGTCAAACCTCCCATCAGTTCAGAGGCAGATAATTCCCTTTTATTGATTTTACTTTGTGTGAGCTGATCAAAATCATTCAGTCGGGTGGCATACAAGTTTAAACACTAATATCCTACTCTACTACTACTAATAATAATGCTTGTTATTGTTAACAATTTTTGGAGTAGTAGGATTATGCTCATTCAGTCGGGTGGCATACAAGTTTAAACACTAATATCCTACTCTACTACTACTAATAATAATGCTTGTTATTGTTAACAATTTTTGGAGTAGTAGGATTATGCTCAAGGTATTTGGGGACTGCATGCCACAATAGTGGCCTCAGACTGTATACTTCTGTTTTAAAATATTCAGGAAATGTTAGACACATTGTTTACCCTAAATGGAAATTTACATTTTAATTTTTTTAACATTATTTTTACTAGTTTGTTCTATTTATAAGCAGTTTCTTTATTATTAAGCTTCATTCTATAAGAAAAGCGACAAAATAGGCATGCTCATACTTGTGAAGCAGTTCTCTCAGTTTAGTGTCAAAATATTGCTTTATAGAAAGTGGGAGAGAAGACATAATTGAGATTTAAATTTGAAATAAGAAGAAATTTCTGTATCTTGAAAAATATTAAACAGTAGAAGAGCCAGTCTCCTGGAGTGCTCCATCGCTGGAGGTTTTCAAGCAAAGATTGGATGGCCATTGGCCTGGGAAAGTCTAGGATGATATGGGCGGGAGATGGATTAGAAGAGCTCTAAAGTTCCTTTACATTTAGCTAATGCTAAAGAGCTGAAGAATAAGTGACTTGAATAGCTAATTTACTCTAGTTACAAATACAAGTAGACCTGAACTTCTGACTGGCCGCTTAGCAATGGGTTCGCTTAACGACTGCAGCATTTGCTTAATGCCACAAAAAAGAAGGTAAATTTACAAAGATTTACAACCGTCACAACATACAACCATAATGGAGAAGCTCCATTACAGTTGTATGTTGAGGACTAGCTGTAACAAGAAAATGGGAGTAATGTAAATTTCAATTTTTTCCCCTGATGGGACTTCTCTATATATTATACCTTACTGATTAAGGCGTACTGCTATTCAGATAGCCCTCAGCATATCGTTATTCATTGAACAAATGCTCAAAGTTATGATGGTGCTGAAAAAGGTGACTTGTATCTTGCACTTACAACCATTGCAGCATCTCTTGGTCTCGTGATCACAATTGGCAACTGGCATGTATTTAGGATAGTTGAAGCATTCTGGAGTCACAGGTTTGACATTTGGTCCTTCCCAGGGAGCTTCGGACAAGCCAAGACAATGGAAAAAGTAGGATTTGCTTAACTATTACAATGATTTGCTTAACCACCATGGCAAAGAGTTCAGAAAATTGGGCATGACTCAATTAACAACCGTATTGCTTAGCAAAGGAACTTCTGGTCCCAAATGTGATCATAAGTCAAGGACTACTGTCATAGAAATAAAGGCCACTTTCAGATTCCTCCTAGTATGCAGTTCAGTGTTTTCCAATATGTTTACATTTTTATCTCAAGTAAAGTTCCGTACGGAATACAAGAAGAAAATATTTCCAAGTAAAATTTAATAATATATTTTATAATGGTTTCTTGAAAGTTGAAATTTTTTAAGAATATGCCAGCATGTCAAGTAAAACATGGTATACATGGTGTAATGCTTAGATAACAGCCACTTGTTCAATGACCATTCAACTATAAGAGTGTTGAATGAGCGGTACTTATAACTGGTCTTCAAGGAGTCCTTGCATGTCCTGCCTCCCTTGACACTAGCCACTCCCAATCTGGTTGTCATTGTGCTGGGCTGCTGCAGCTGCTTGCGCACCCTCCTGCCCCGAGCAGGACCCACCTCATGCCCAATTTCATTTGTACTGATTTGCAGCAGCCACTTAGCTGCCTTCCAGGCTGTTTGCAAGCTGTCTGGGCCTCATGACTTTCAGCCAGTGTCCCCGTTTATTTCGCTTCTGGAAGTCAGCAGGAAGTCACAAGTTAATGACCCACGATCCTCATTTAATGATGGTAGTAGAGACTGCCACAGTCGGCCACACTAAGTGATGCAAATACACGATGTTGGGTTTTATAACTGCATTGTTTAATGATGGAAATTTTGGGTCCAATTACTGTTGTTAACCCAGGACTACCTGTATTTTATTTTGATTATAGTTATGTGAAGATTAACATTCACATAATATATATGCTAGCCTTTGTGAAAAAATTCTCAATATTTGGTGGAATGCATGTTGTTAATAGCTATGGAATAATGTCTCACTCCTGAAGTGTAATTAGACTTAGTGTATTTTTGACAAGGAACAATGACAATTCTGATATAGTTCATAGATTTCATTTTGGTGTAAAGCAAAATATTCAGGCAGAAAGGTTTCAGTCCAGTTTTCATAGCTGTGATATTTACCATACCAGATAAATTAGTTGTTTATATGTATGTTGAATGTTCATTCAGTCTGATAAGTAACACATCAGACTATGCGATGCCACATTCAGAGAAAAAGCTGTTCAAGCAAAAAAAAAGAGGCTTTTTAAAAATAAAAATCAACCCAAATTAGGGTGCTTATGTTTATAATCATAAAAATTAATCCTTGTGCAAGATTCTTAGAGCTGCAAATAGCCAGAAAGGAGTTTGCTATCTTTGCTATTTAAGTTTGTGGCAGCCTACTTTTAAGTTATTTGTACATAACATTTGTACAAACAACTGTTTCTTGCTCCAAAATTATAAAAAATTGACCTGGATTGAATTTCTAGTTCTGTCTATACCGGTAGTATGCATTATGACTAAATTATATTATCTTCTAGGGTTTAAACCTGCAAAAATGCATTTAAGATTTTAGTTTTAGTCTATAAAACTCAAGTGTCTAAAGACAACTTTTATTTTTGTTTGTTCCAGTGCTTTATAGGCTATTGCTTAACTGCTTGTACATAACATTTATGTTTTTCTAAGTAGCAGAATTGGGGTTCCAGGCCCTAACCCTTTAGCCGTTGATTTAGTCATTCCTTTAAGTCTTGCAGTGAGAGATCTCCTGAGTGCTGAGGGTATGTCTTACCTGCCATCTCAGGTTTTATTTTCATCAAGATCTGTGTACATAACTCCAGCCAACAGAAACTTTCTTCAGGAGCCTGCAAATAATAGACAGAAGATTGACATGATGGAACCAGGCAGTGAGGTCAAACACAAGATGGATCAGGTTTGTTTGAGGGAGCTGAAAGCTTCAAGATTTTTCCAGTTCTAAAGTGGTTCATTGCAGCTAGCTAAGAAAAATATCAAAAGAGGCTCAAAGTGAAGGATGTTCAGTTCAGTCAAAATGAAAACCGTGCTACATGATTAAGCTTATTTTCTATTGTGTACATTTTTGTTCAAAATTTGCATCATTTTTATTCCTGTGAAATTTGGACTGCTGCAAATTTCTAGGATTGAGATGCATAGGAAGGCGAGAAAATGAAATACATCACTTGGAAGAGGCAAAATTGATAATTAAGAATTAGGATAGAACCAGTGGGGATCCTTTCTACAAGCCGTCTTCAGCAACTGGAATCAAGCCAAATGGTGTTGGACTAGTTTGGAGGATACTTATCTGGTAAATAAACAGTGATAGGAACAAGGTTTATACAAGTTCATACAACCCCTTTGCTCTTTGTTTTGTGGTGAAATTAAATAAACTCAGAATTCTTCAGTTAACACTTTTGAGTTAGTAGGAAGTAGGTCACAGTTGCTTTGGAAATGGCAGGATTTAAAATGATCATTGTTTATTTCAAATCCATTAATTCAGAGGTTCCCTCTTAGTTCATGGTGCCCTTTGTGTCTCAGTAATTTTTTCACTCCTAGGCTAGCAGTTTGTGCAATGTCTGACAGATGTGTCAAGTATTGTAGGGTTTCCTTCAGAAATCTAAAATACCTTGCAGTGTTCCTATGAGTTCACTATGATGCCCCATTTGGGAACTATGATATTAAGCATTATTTCTTGCTGAAACAAGAACTTGTAGTTAATAGAAGATTTTTCAATTTGTTCTGTCATTTAGCATGAAGGAGCAGAATACAACAAAAGATTATTAAGTAAAGTATGATCATTTGAATCTGGTAGTCAGCTTGGTTCATGTGTAAAACCAAGCCATGGCGTGTTAATGAGAACAGATACTTTTATTCATTTACAAACTATGTATTTTACTAGGCATAGTTAGGTAGATTTGCTGTTGTTACTTAAAAAACAGGCATGTCAAGAATATTGATTAAATCAAAGGAATATTGCATGTTTTATCTATCTATATCGATAGATAGATAGATAGATAGATAGATAGATAGATAGATAGATAGATAGATAGATAGATAAGCTTAATTTTGTGATCCTGAAATTTCATGATTGGATTTTCTCCTCCCCACTGCAGCATGTCTGTGTCTGCTCATAAGGCTTAGGGACTACCACAATAGGGGTGGAACAGTGGGGAAGAGAAATAACTCCGTCCACGTTCCTTCAGTAGGAATTGGTAACTGCTGTTAGAAAAATGCAAACATTGTTTATATTGCATCTGTTGTGACAAAAATCTGCTTAAAATAATTTCTTGATTGGTGTTGCAGATTGGCCTCTTTGTATGTATATGGCACTTTCTGTGTACGTTTAACCATGCCACTGATGCTTTGATTTAAATGATATGTAATTTATAAATATCCCTCTTCTGTCTCTCTTTTCCAGTTTCAAGAGCTACGTTCGTCCAAATGTCAATGTTGACTATGACTAGCTTTAAATTTTAGTTGGTGAAGTGTAGTTAGAAAATAATAGAAAGAGTGTGGAAGCTTTGAAACATTCATGGTCTCCTAATCTCTTCAGGAATGGTGTCTCAACTGAGAAGTTTCTATCCATTTTATCCTTGGACATGAATATGTTAATTCTTTAGAGACTTATCTTAGAATGAGTTGCAGCGTAAATCTATAAGTCTATCGTGCCAGTTTATTTTTTATTAGTTACTTAAAAATACTTCTTTCAAAACTAAATTCTGCTTCTTGAACCCCTTTCATATTTATTGCCTTGGAAATTATCTGCGTTTTTTTAAAGTAATGTGTCATTAACATTGAAAAACATCTGTTTTTTTTAATGTTTCCAGAATGAAATAGAAACAAGTAAATCTGCTCCAATACTGAACACAACAAAACAAGATGGTCCGGTGCCAAAATCACATAGTATTTCACTTAATGACACTGAAACAAGGAAGCTAGTGGAAGAATGCAAAAGACTTCAGGCAGATGTTGTGAAACTATCAGAGGAAAATAGACATCTGAGAGTAAGTTTGCAGATATATAATAAGTTCAAGAGTAAAATTGGACTTTACAGATTTATTCATGAAATATAGTTTTAAAAATTGCTTATACTGAGCTGTTTATAATAGTTTTTCTACGCTGGAAGGATAGAATACTAATCCAGTAAATAATGATGGTAAAATACCTGTTTTAAGAATTAAGGTAGCTAGATTTACTAAAATGATAAATTAATCAGATACACACGCCTAATATTTAAAGATATTAGGCTGTGCTTTCATTAATCAAGACAGATAAAAATGTGTTTTAAATGTGAATCAGGTTATTTTAGTAGTTTAGTAGTCTCTGACGTACAAATGAATTTAGGCTTCACTTCTTGAACTTTCTAAAAAACAGGGTTGGTGTTCTTAAATGTATAGAAGTTTCTCTGTGCCACCATTTGTAATCCTAAAGCTGAAATAAGTAGCAATGTTTCCAGCAAATCACTGTTCTCAATTATTTTAAATGTTTAATCATATTATCATAGTAATCATATAGATGGGAAAATTTCTTAGGTCCTATTTTCTATTTAGGATTAATATTTTATGCCCCCTTTATGTTAAGTGTCCCTCTTTAAAGGCAGAATGCATGAATAAATAAAGTCTATGGTAGCATTGAAATACTTCTGTGAAATGCATCCTGGTTATATTCAGGCCGAAGGTGGTCTTGTGATTTTCCCCTCTGTTGATTAATTTCCTCCATGTATTTTCAGGATGAAGGCTTGAGGCTGAGAAAGGTGGCACACTCAGATAAACCTGGACCATCAGGCTTGGCCCTCCGAGATAATGGCTCCAACACTCTTCCTTCACTCCTTGTTGTAATTGCAGCCATTTTCATTGGATTCTTTTTAGGGAAATTCATCTTGTAGAAAGGGAGAGAGAAGAGAGAGAGAGAGAAGCATGCAGAATGCTGCTTCCTTTTTTTTGGCCAGAAAAAAAAACACCTACCATTTCATTGGTAGTATGGCCAAAGTGACCATTTTTGTGTACAGCATCATACAGGCTTTGCCTCTAATGATCTTGCACGGTTAGACAACACGATAAAAAGACAAACTGTTCGGCTGCTGGACAAATTGTATATTAATTCATTAATAGCAGGTGTCAGTTGCACATTCAGTCATTTATGAAAACTCATAAATAAAGAATTGTTCTTTCTTTTTGTGGTTTTAATAAGAGTTAAAATTGTTCAAAGTCTTGTAAATGTTATTTTAATAATCCTTTTCAAATTTTATCTGTTATTGCCTCTTGGAAAGAATGATTATTAGAATGCTAATTCGCTTGTTCAGGAAAATAGTGAGGCATTCTGTGGGGAAATGTTCCTCTTAGTGTATACATTTTTTCCCCCTTCACCTTACTTTGCTGATATCATGGCAGAATTTCTTACCCTTGTGAGGTGGTTGTGGAAGAAAAATAATCATCTTGACAGCCCTGTCCCATGGTATTTAACAAACAAAATAATAAAACTGTTAACAGACTTTCTGATGGGTAGCTTGTTTCTGTGAATTGTTCTTTTAGAAAGATTTTACAACGTGCTATACACAGCCTTCTTGTCACAGATTTATATTGTTCACTAGTTGTGGCTTAGCCTGGTGCCAATGAAGCTTCAGAAGAAATGTAGCAGTTTCCATATTGTGCAGCAGCAGCTGTAAAATTACCTGGCTTTTTAGGAAAAGATCAGAATTTGATTTGTTTTGGGACATGGGACACATAACTTTTAAATTTACTTTTTAGAAATAGTATTTTGGGTTTTCAGATACTTCTGTTGTATCACTGATGTTCCTTTAAATTTATGGAATCAATTATATCTTGATTTTACATCCAGATTTATTAGGCCAAGTGTCCACAGAAGAACATTCCCTATAATGTTTCCAAATAACCCAAAGCTAATACTGATTGAGAAAATGCCAATCATTTAATTTTGTGAAGAAATTAAGCTTTGTTCAGCAAATAACTTCGCCCAGCTGCCTTTTAGCTATGCATATCTTAATCCTATAAAATTCATTTTATTTGGTCTGAACATTTTTTTCTGCACTTAATCTTGTGATTTGTTTAATTTCTGATCTTCACGTCATTAAACAGATGATTTTGAAAGCACAATACAGCTGTTCAACATAATCCATCATAAGAAAGTATTTGAAATTGATATTTTGGAAGGCTTGTAAGCAGAATTTTGTATGTCCTTGCATATGATGAAGCAGTGCTATGTAGATTTTACGTAGCTGAGAACTGTTCTAGGAAAAATATAAATCATCTTGGTTGCCTTTGATTTTTAATGGTTTTTTTAATGGAAGAGCTACTTATGTCACGTACCATCACAATTCGCTGTGATAAACTTTTATAAACATCTTGCAATTTACAAAGAAGATGATGAACAAATTACTTGCCTGATGTTTCACTTAAAAGCATGCAAATACAGTTACTCTTCATGTTTTCTGGTATCTGCATTCTGACTGTGGTGACTTGGAAGAAGCGTGCTCATATCCAGTTCTCACTTAATTGGTTCTAAAATCAGTAGTACTGTTCATACTCTATTGTATAACTGGTACATCAGGAGAGAACATTTATTCCTTGAAGGAAGTTGATCACTGGAAGAGATTACAAGGAAGATTTATGTACAGGCTATAAGTTCTAGATACATTTTGATATTTCTGTGAAAGAAAGCTTCAAAGATATATATGTTCGCTGTTAAAGTAAACTAAAGCTACAAGGGTTTGCACTGGCTAAATACTTTAGAATTTATTACAGATAGCCAGAACTGTGGTGAAACATAGTATGGGGAAGTACTCTAACCTTTGCAGATCTCTTGCTAATAAAATAAAGACGACAATAACAAAAGCATTCCACAGTCTATAATCTGATGATCATAAATTAGAATTAAGGTCCTAGCTGGGCCACTTAGTAAGGCAAGGCTTTCAAAGACAAATATTATGGAATGGTTCAATAATTATTGTAAGTAAAGTGAGAAAATCCTGTTTGTGGATGCGCTTCTAGTTTTTAATAATCTTTTCATAATTGTATATAAAATGTAATGCTGAGCTATTTCACTCTCAGAAGTGATTCTGAGTGATACCAACTGTATTTAGTGAATTTATGTAATACGGATTAAATTGTCTGTTCCTGAAATGGTTAGAACTTTGCCTGTTTGCTTGTGTACACCAATGTGAGGAACATATTTGTTCCTGTTAGTAAGTGCTTCCATCAGAAAGTGCAGTGTGTTCACTGTAGTAGATCTTACATATAGTGAATTATTGGCTCCTGTAGCTTGCATGATGCAAGCTTTATATTTAAGTTGGCAACTTTGCTTATGGTAAGAAATTATAACAGAAAGTAAAATTATTTAAAAGCCCTGAAATATTTTTGTCTGCTTTTTGTATAAAGTGAGAAAGAAGCTCTGCCCAAAATCTGTTTAATCGATTTCAAAGAAAATAATTATGTTTAAGTAAAATTAAAATGAGTTTTCCAGTGAATTTCTCATTGCCAAAAGTCTTTTGTACGTTCAGGTGGTATTAAGGATATTGGGAAAGTAACACCACATGTTATAAGCTGAGTGGAAATTCACAAAAGTTGCAAAGGATTTATGGTACCCATTGGTTTTTGTAGTACAAAATATTTCCGTTGTGTTTATAAAATTTATAAAAGTTTATAAAATAAATTGAAACCTGGTATTCATAACAGGTGATGGGAAGCTGGCAATTACATGCACACAAGTTGTTTTGGATTACAATTCCTGAACATCTAAAACAGGGCTTTTCAACCTTTTCACCCATTGTACCACTTTTAGGATACGTTAACATCCGAGTACCACCAGTCACCTAGCAAGGTGTCAAAAACTTGACCAAAAAAAAGGGGAAAAAAGTGATGAAGTACAGGTGGTCTTCAACTTACAGCAGTTTGCTTAGTGACTGTTTGAAGTTACAATGGCACTGAAAAAAGTGCCCCAGAAGCCACAGCCGAGCAAGATGCCTGCCTGCCCACCCAGCAGCGCTCTTCCTTCTGTCCGAGGTTTTCATTGTTGTGAGGATTTCTGTGGAGGATTGGCAGCAGGGTGGTGGTGGTGGGTTGGTTTTTATTCCCCCCCGTCTGCTGGGTGGTTGCAGTAGGTTTTGGTCACTTCACATGACCCTGGGACACTGACGATCATAAATATGAATCAGTTGCCAAGCATCTGAATGTAAATCACAAGACCCTGGAGATGCTGCAACATTCCAGGTGATCGGCGCTTCTGGGCTCAGCAGAAGTGCCAGGATAAGCACCGAGCTCCAGCTGCAGCCTGGCGCTGATCCTGGCGCTTCCGCTGAGCCCTGACAGCCCTGCAGCTCCAGCCATCTTGCTCAGGCTTGTGCGGTGCTACCACCGGTTCAGCTCATTCCCCTCCCCCGCTACCACTTTTCTAGGATGATCACGTACCACCTGCCAGGTGCCAATGTACCATAGGTGGTACCCGTACCACTGGTTGAAAAGCCCTGATCTAAAAGACCTATACTAAGAGGGATTATAGGAGAAACAATGCAGAAAACATGCAGCATGCCCCATTAGTTCTTGGTAACAATCATAAAACTTTAACGTACCCTGTTATGCAATCAAGTGTATAAAATAAGCCATTGGAGTTGAATATCATCATGTTCAGTAAGTATTGGCATGTTGGGATGTGTTGATATTTGTGCTCAGATAAGTATATTTTGTGAATCAGTGCAATTGCATAAGAATAGGCATATTCTTATCTGAGAAAAGATGGGTAAATTTGAGAGGCTGTTTGATTTTGTTCTTGACTCTTAGCACCTGCGTTATCTAATGTATGAATTTATAAATTAAAACCTTTTCCCTGATGATTATCTAATGCTATTTTATTACACATAATTTTGCTGTGTTGTCTGCAAAAAGTTTTAAGCAAATACAAATCTATTGCCCTTGTAATAAAGTAACAATATTTGTAAGACCCAAAGTTATTATTAACAGGCTATTTTCTAGTAGTATGATCAGTTCTCAGGCAAGAAATAGTAATGATTCCTCATTCAGCATATCTCATAGAGGTATTTTGTATTAGCAAACTTTTGTTTATGCATAATGTCTGATTTCAGAAATCTGAAGAAGCTGGACAACTATATTTTCACTAAGTACTTAAATTTAAGGTCAGATCATAGTGAACGTCTGCTGTTAATAATTTATGTTTGATGTAATACTGAGGTATCATTTCATGCATGCTCATTCAAATAAGCATTTAATGTAAACATAAAAAATAAGTCATACTGCATTTGATTAATCTAGTTGCTTAAACATAAAGTTTCTCTGAAAAGTTAAATATATTTTGTCATTTGTCGTATCTACACTTTTTCAGTTGTAATATTGTGCCATTTCCCAAATGTCAGCATATAAATCTTGGCATTCAGTGTTTAGATAATTTAGAAAGAATGTTCTGAGATTTGAGCTGCTGCCTCAGTGATCTTGAGTATTTGATTGTTGTTTTTATGGTAGCTGTTTCCCTAACTAAAAAGGATGCTGGTGGGAAATGTTCTTGAGGGCGCTCCCCCATTTATTAGTCATTCTGAAAGTGGTTTACATGGAAGCTACCAAAATAGAAATTACATAGGTAATATCTGAGATTAGCTAAAGTTATATCTTTGTGAAGATTCTGTTTTGCTTATTTTTCTATTATTGTGACAGCTTTGTTAAACATAAAATACTTGAATTGAGAAAATCTTAGTTTGCAGAATTAGATTTATTCTGTTAGTTTGGGTCTGGAGCTACTTGTATAAGAGAAGAAATCTGTCTCAAGCTTGCCTTTATTCAGAGAAACTGCAAGTTTCTAACTCAAAAGAAGAAATAGATCAAATGAGGATTACTGGATGATGAGTGACAAATGGATTGACACATGTGGTTTGAGCTTCCAGTGCTATTCTTCTCATCTACTTTGAGACCTATAAATTATTGGGGAAAGAAACAAAACAAAAAACATTTATTTTATTATAATATACAGAATTGTACATTATATGTTCCAACATCTTCAGTGTTTGTAAATCTTTCCAAATCTTACATTGCCTTTTTCTAAATATAGAAAAAAAAGATTCTGTGTCGCAACTCTAGTTTGCTGCTATTTTCATTTTAACTATTTTTACAGAAATTTCTGTACGGTTGCAATCAAAGTTCTTCCTGTTTTTTTATGTGTATCACATAAAAAAACCAGATGTAATGGATAAAAACGTTTACATTAGAAAAACAGCATCAGTCACACCATTATGGCCACCATCCTGATTCTTGACCATAGCCTATGGACACGTCTCTTTTAAGCATAGTTCAGCAAAAAAAATTTAGATATACACCAGAGAATAGGCAAAATACATGACTGTGTCTGGCCTAGAACATAATTCTAACAATCTCTATTTTCTGATGAAACCTAATTTGTGCACAATCTTTTTTTAATGCAGCATTATAGTCCTAAAATAGATTAGGTGAATTGTACAATAAATTGAATAATTTGCTTTCAACATGTTTTTGAAAACCAGATGCCCAAATGAAATTTAGACCAGAGCTAGCTTTTTGTTTTAATGGCTTTGAGATGTTGGTGTTTTATCTAATAGTTGGCTAGATCAGAGGATTTTTTCCCCTTTTATCACATTTTATTGCATTTTTATTTATTCCACTTTATTCTACCTTTACCACAGTGTTTGGCTGTCTGCCCCTGACTTGTAAATAAATGAGTAGTATTGATAGATAAATATAATTACTACTATGAAATCTATCCATCTTTTGAGGCAAAATGCTACCACTAGATGGCAACATTTTAATTCTTGTTGGAAGCACTGGAACATTTTTCTGCATAGCTTTGGTTTCTAGTACAGACGTGCTAATAGTTGTTTTACATAAATCGTCTTCTTGTGTTCACTTTAAAACAATGCTTACACCATATTGCTTTTTTTTTACACATTACAGAATAACCAGTATGCATAGTAGTAGATTAATGACTATAAAACTCAGATTTGCTCTGCAACTTTTGCAAAAAAAAAAAAAGTGGGTTAGGAAATATTAAATGGTTTTATATCTCCCATCAGAAAGAATATAAGAGCAAAAAGAAAATTTTAAATGTTAGCTGCAATGTCATGCCAAGTTATTTGTGAGCATTTCCTGCTATTTTAAAAGTTAAGATAGTTGGATATAAATAATTTCAACTGTAAATAAGATAAAGCTAATTTCTACCAGAATTACTTTATATGCACCTTTTTTTCTAGGTGAATTGGTTAATTCGTACTAGAATGTATTTAATGTTAGTTCACTATAGCATGTCACTTTTTTGTAAAACAGCAAAATGTTTCATTTTGCAATCTAACGGAACAATTTTCATAGACTTACACCCTTAAAGAGGTTTGGCAACCGTGATTTCTAAGAGAATGCTTGCAGTTTCAATCTCAACACATCTGGATAGCAACAAATGAGAGACAGCTGTAGTTGAGAAAAATATGTTCTAGTTAGAATAATTAATCTTTTAATAAATAGTTTCATGTATTTAGGATATTAATATAGAATTAACATAATTAAATAGTTAACATAACATGCTCAAGTTTCCCAAGCACTGTAAATTTAGAAAATGAATAGGGATAAAATATTAGAAAAAAGTGTTATCTTATAATTTCTGGGCACATACATAAATATAAAACCAGTTTACAACCTAATCCCAAAAGTTTTGCTGATTACTGTATTGGTTTTAATACAGTAGGTGTAGTTTTTGCACACATGTAAATCCATTTGCCTGTCAACACCAGAAAATACACCTGATTACTTGCATTTCATTACTTAAACGAATGCCTTTAGTATAAATGAATTTTCTTTCTGGAAATTAATATGTGGCCAGAGTATCAATAATGGAATATTTCAAATGATACTAATTTGCTTGCTTTTAAGAATGTCTCTGTGGCTTTTTTATACATCTTGTGAATGTTCATTTCTAGGTTCTTTTTGTTTTTTGTTTTATTTTAATGGAAGCTTATAGTTTCATCTGCCTTTGATTTTAGTATATTTTGTTTCTTTCCTAAACAATCAGAAGGAAATTATTTAAGCCAGCACCAGTGTAAATTTCAAAAACATAACCAGGTACTAGGAGATGGAAATTTCAGATCTCAGTCCCTTTATTAGCATTAAACAATAACGTGCATTATGCAAGATTCAATTTAAAAACATGTGATATCTTCATCTTCCCTATTAAATATCAAAGTGGAACAGTTTTGCCAATCAGCTTAGTATGTAAACTGAAATTTTGAGAGTGAAATTGTGTCAATAAACATGCACATAAATCCTCAAATACTATGTGGGAAGTACATGTAAGTGAATACAGTATAGAGCAGAGGTCCCCAACCTTTTGGTCACCAGGGACCAATTATGTGGAGAGAGGTTTTTCTGCAGACAGAAGGGGTGTGGTGTTGTGTGCTGCCTGCATCCTGCAGATGGGGCTTTGCTTGTTTGTGTGGTACGGTTGCTGCCATGCTGTGGCCCACTACTGATCCATGAACCGGGGATTGGGGACCCCTGGTATAGAGGCCTGACTGGAAGTTTGACCACATTAAGTCTTAACTTCTATTTCTCACAGTTAAAATAAAACTAACTTGTTACCTTATCAGTTTAAAAACTCAAAAATAATGGGGTTTAAATACAACTGTCATTACTGCAGAATTATACATTTGTCTTCCAAAGTGAAGTCGGTAGGTGATAACATCTTTAAATCATATTTAGAAACATTTGAAAAATAATAAAGATCATGATGTACTACTGTACTTTTGATTTATCTACATATATTGCTAGCTGTAAAGATTCAAAAATAACATTAATAAAAAAACAGAATTGCTATTCAGCTTTGGACATAATTCCTGGAAAAAAATAGATAACAATTTTCTTAATTTCATATTCAATTCTTTGCAATGTTTTCAATAATCCATTTTTATTAAAAAGGGAATAAACTATAAGTTACAATGTTAATTTGTAAAATTCAATTTGACATGACATTATATTAAAAGTTTTATTTCAAAGGATAAGTTTCCCTTTTCTTGTATTTTTAATTGGTTAGACTTCTAAAGTTAAGGAAGTTATAAAATGGCTAAATCATAATCTATATGCTGTACTCTTTTCTATAAGATATGTAAGATTTATCTAGTTCTTATATTTTGTGATATAATGGTTGTTTAGCTTATCCATATGCTCTGTTCCATTACTATTTTTTTCTGCACAGTAGTAGTTGGCATGCATACTAGTAGATGGCAACCATGTAGGCATTTGTGAGTGCATAGGTACACACAAATGCACACCTGTAGAAAACAACATAATCTGGAGAATACTGTGTTTTCTGGACTTCTCATATTTGGTGAAGGAGCTGTGACCCTAAAAAGAACAATGATACATATTTGTAGTGTATTCTTTTCCATTACTAATAATAAAGATGAAGTTACACTTCATCTAAAATGCCTCTACTTTGCTCAACCAAATACAAGTTTGCAATTTGACTCCAGTTGCTTATAAACTGTTCAGGAAATTGCTACATGTTTTTAGTTTTAAAAGCTTCCTTGTAAAGAATGACATTTATTAGAACTTAGCTGTTTTAATGAATTTTCCAGATTAATAAAATGAAATTCAAGGTTTGTGCAATGAATATAGCAACATTTCTTCATGAAAATACATTTAAAAAATACCTTAGCTGTTAAATGAGAAGTCTTGTGATCTTTCCTCCCCCATTTTACTTTAAAATTTTAATTACAAGTTACTGGAAATCAGAAAATCATTAATTTATCATGTATTGAGCAACAATATAAAAAGTGTCATGTGTTATTCTGCATCACTGAATTTCACAAAATCTTTATAAATTTTCAATTTTTGAGAAGTTCATGTCAGTTTTTTTTATTCTAAGCATTTAATATGTAAAATCTATAAAAGTATATTTAGATACATCCATGGTTTGAATTTTTGTGTATATACATATGTACACTGTAGCTTAAAGATGCAGTTTTCTAGTATTGGCACGATAAAGGTATAATATAATACCTGATAATTAAAATCAGTGAAGATTTTTGTTTTAATTCAATGGACTGCAACAGCAAAGCTGATGGAAGAAAAGTTGCAGAATATGTTCTGGTTGTAACAGAATTTTTAACATGAAATAAAGAAACTGCAGTCTTAAAGTGCAATTACTATTGTGCAGTCATGTCAGACTGTAGATCAGACTGGATGAAGCTCAAAGAAATGAGTGCTGTTCATGATTCAAATATAAGAAAGCATGAAGAAATAACAAAAAGTTTTGGGCATTCAAGTGCATCAAGAAAATATTCTTTTTTGTCTTTAAAATGCCATTCTCATGAATCCCAATTCTTATATTGCCCTGATCTGAGAAATTTCAAAATGTTCTAGCTGAGAAGGTCCAAGTGTGGCACAGTATAAACAGCCACTATTGTGGCTAGCACAAATGCACAGGAATTCCTTGCCGATGCTCCACTATTATACCATCCTAAAATGTTTTCTTTTAATGTTCCTTCTATTCTTGGGGCTGCTGATGTGCACTGAATTAAGGGCATTTGATAGGAGGTTGCTCTTTTTTCTGGTCTGTCTGGGCTGGATCCATCACTAGGCCTTTGGCCATTATATAGCAAGTATTTCCCCCTGGCATCCTGCTCCATTTTGAAGATCTCATATTCTGTGTGAGGCAGACGGATTCCCAAAGCAATACATCCATTTGTGTGAGTCACATCTTGCTGCACCCCAACTTGCCAGGATCCTTCTGCTCCACACTCATTTCCATTGAAAACATTCAGTAGAGAGGCTGTAGCTATATCCATGGGGGTAACTTTCATATGATTCACTGCAAAAAGAAGAAACCGCTCATTATGTTTTGAAGAATAACAATAGTCCAGTCATTACTTGATGCTATTCTGTGAACATTATCAAAATCCTTATATTTAAATTATGGTTTTCCTTTAAACTGTGCTTTTATACATTAAAAGTGATGTAACTGTAACAGGCCTAAAATTAATTTGCTTCAAAGGTATTCCAACACTTGCCCATCTGCTCCAGCATTCTATTTCCAATGGTATTCAGCAAGATCCTTTCAAAAAACAACTATTCCTTTTTATTTCCTTTTAAACCATTGATTTTCCGTTACCACTTTTTAGACTTAGAGATTCCATTAGAATTCATGACTAACATGTTAACAGATATATCCTCTATCAATGTGGCTAATATTTAAAGGTGTCTAAGTTACCACCTATCACAGACATGTCAAACTCGCAACATCACGTGATGTCGCGCAATGTATCGGGACAGTTTTGCCATTGCCGGCAATGGGGTGGGCGCGGCTTCCAGATGATGCGTCTGGCCTGCGGGCCGGCAGTTTGACACCCCTGATCTACCACATCTTGCAAGATTTTTATGCACCGAGTGAAAATATCTCAGATATCATAAAAGCAAAATCCACTTATGTTACCAGTTATTAAGTAAAATTAAGATTAAAATTAAATTAAAATTAAAATTATTAAAATTAATCTTATATGGATATTCTCAATATATGCTCGGTCTTTAGAAATAGGCTTAAAATAATGCTTTGAGAGGACCTAAAATGTCACCCGTCCATCTATATGTCTGGACATTATTGTTTGTTTCTGCCTCTATTATTGTAGTCAGGGTTGCTGTAATCAATGCAGACTTGACTAAGAACAAACAGCTGATCTGAGTGATGGCAGTGCTTCCACAGCAGGGCAATCCCAACCAAGTAGAAAAGTGCTTTATTGTCCTTCCCTGAATAATTGTTGAAAAACTGATGCAGTGGGGACAGAATGCATTTCATGCAGCTAAAGATAGTATTCGTTTTAGCTCCATCTTCATTGTGTCCCTCAAAGTATTTTCACATTGTAGCTACTGAGTATATACTTAGAAAATATGCTGTGCAGAAAAATATAAAAACACTCAAAAGAATTAGTTTCTGTTTGTGACAGTACTGGATTAATACTCTAGCTTTGACCTGGGTTAGTGATTGGCTTAATTTAACTAACAAGAGAATACTTCATCTTGAGGGATGGGATTTGGTATATGGATGGCATGCATACTTGCTTTATGATAAGAAGGTAGACAGGGCTTTTAAATCCCATATTCTTAGAAGTGCTTTACTGCGTGTCTGGAAAAAGTACTATAATAAGTTAAATTATAAAATACCGATTTGGGGAATTCCTGGACACGCGATAGAGGGTGTATCTATGGGAGTGAGTATGGATATGGTTTCTTATAAGGAGCTACTCAAATTGCAAGGGAATGATTGGCAACTTAAATCAGCAGAGGAGTTAAGACAAGAAAACATAAATTACTCTTGGTTTCAATATACCCAATTGAAAGCTAGGTGGAAGTCAGATCAAAAGGTTGGTATCACAATCACAGATCAAAATTTAGTAAAGCAAATTAGAGATTCAAATTGTGCACATATAAAGAGGATATATAATGCTTTAATTGAATTGTATTCGGAAACAGAATTGGTTAAAGATTGCATGATAAAGTGAGCACAAAATATTCAGGAACCAATCTCGTTGGACACCTGGGAGATAATTTGGGTCAGAAATGTTAAATTTACCCAGGCTCAAAATTTAAGAGAAATTTTTTACAAAATGTTTTATAGATGGCATCTGGATCCCAAGAAGTTGTCCAACATGTATCCTAATCTGCAGTCTAAGTGTTGGAGGTGTGGTAGCTTAGAAGCTACCTATTTCCACATGTGGTGGACTTGTAGAAACATAAAAGCCTTCTGGATTAAAATTTGGTGGAACATTCAAAAGATTTTTAAGAGGAAGATAAAGTTTTCCCCGCAATTGTTCTTACTGGGTATTGTTGTAAATTGTGATGTCAAAGAGACTAATCTGATGTTGAATATGATAACGGCAGCACGGTTACTGGTGGGACAATATTGGAAGGACAATCTGCCCACGGTAGAAGAATGGGTGTTTAAAGTTTCTAATCTTGCAGAAATGTCCAAGATTTCTGCTTATTTAAAGGATCACTCACAGGAGAGATATATTTCAGTTTGGAGGAGATGGATAAATTATATTGAAAATAAATATGGAACCAAAAAGTTCCATTTAGCTTATGAGTAGAATTTAGTGGGATATTGTTAGTGTTAGTAGTTATGCTAAGAGAGAGTTAAAGCGCAGTACGAATTTGGTTGATTGTATATTGTGTAAATTTTTATTTAGAATATGATTGTTGTAACTATAATCCTGTATTTAGCTCTGGGAAGTGGGGGGGGAAGTGGGGGGTTGGGGTGGGAGGGATTTGGGGATATATTGTAAAATTTTGTAAAACTCTTTAATAATAAAAAAATACTCTAGTTTTCTAAGATGCAAAAGTGGCATAACTATGTTTGCAGTATTAAAGTTGTCTACTGATCTGTGAATAATAAATGATATCCCTCAAACACAATATAAATAATTTTTGTTGTAGCTGTGTTCTGCTGAATCCAAATGTTTCCAGAGATCATCATCTTGCATCCAATATATGTGGATATTGTGCAACCAGAAAAGCAATGAGCTGGCAGTTTTGAATGGGCTTTGTTCACAAATAGTATTTCAACAATGCATTTTTTACAATTTTAGAATGCATAGTGTTTACAAATACGTAATTGTGTTGCTTATTACTGCCAAGGTTTTGTGAGTGGACACCTGAAACTTTATGTGGGTAGTTGCATTTGATTTCAGTGGAGGGAGCTGAGTGAAATATAGAAATAGGTAAGCTTTTAGGATAAAATGTTACAATAACATTTTATGGGCAAAATATATCTTTCACAGGCCATCAGAATAGTATATAAAGTCCACCTTCCTTAAGGCAGGGATGTCAAACTTGCAACATCACGTGACGTGTCTCAATGTATCATGACTTTTTTTCCATTGCCAGCAATGGGGTGGGCGTGGTTTTGGCATGATGCATCCGGCCCATGGGCCGGCAGTTTGACACCCCTGCCTTAAGGTCTCAGAGGAGAAACAGATGTTACATTGTACTGTAGTCATCCATCTGCAAGGTCCTTGAGTTCAATTACCAATAATTCCCAACAGAGGGCCTGTACCTCAGAATGACATTTAGCTACCCACATTTGACAATTTTAACAACGATGAGACTAGTACACATTAATGTAACTCATCTTAAAGAGACCTTGGAGTGAAGCCATGAGCAATATTGCCCAAATTTTCTCATTTTCTTTAACCTAGGTACAAATAACTTCTGGATAACTTACTCAGGCGATTAAACTCTGAAATTGCTAGAGCTATTAGTTTTGATCTGATGCTTGAACTATAGTAATAAAATCTTAAAAATACAGGTAAAATTTATTTTGAAAAATAAGGGATTCATATCTTCTGTGTGGATCTCATACAGTTGTTTTGCTGAAAATTTTATTACACTTTTAATACATATTTATTGCAAACACTACTTAGAAGGAGAATGCAGGTTATTTCTTGTAAAATTGGATCAGGAACAAAGCCTTATGGTTTCTTTTATTAGAACAAAGTAGCAGGAAAAAAGCTTTTATTTAAAAAATGTGATAAATGTAATTTGCAGTTTGGTTTTAACAATTGTGCATATGAAAGTCTTAGAAATGCAGAAATCCTATCATTTATCTCATGACATTGCCAGGGCTCGTTGCCTTGGAAGAGTGAGGAAGATTCTCAGGGATGACTCACACCCTGGACGGTATCTCTTTACTCTCCTACCATCCGGTAGGAGATACAGGAATATAGCCAGCCGTACCAACAGGCTGAAAAATAGCTTTTATCCGTGGGCTGTTAGGCTTTTGAATGGGACATAATCTTATGCAGAATTGACTTGGGAGGCCGGTGTGTGGTGTAGTTGGTTCACATAGTGTGGTGGGATGGAGGGTTTGTTGTCACTGTGTGTTGGGGGGAGAGAGCACGGGGGGGGAGGCTCAGCTAATCTCAATGTACACATGTTGTACTTTGACAATAAAGGTTTATTATTATTTATTATTTGCTGGCAAGAAGAGCAAAGTGGGATAAATTTATTTTCCTTCCCCCATTACCTATAAATAATCAGTATGTAGACATTAATGTTTTCATATGGTGTAATCCTATTTTTTTTCTAAAATAGAAATGTAATTTAACAAATTCATACCTTTCACAATTTTAGAATTAGATCATGAAATATACATACTAAGTGTAGAATATATCTACTCATTAAAGGTCATTATATTTACAATTTTTGACTTATTTTTGGATCAGTTAAGATCAAGTCATCTACTAATTTTTAAAACAATGCAAACTTTTCTAAATGCATTCCACAAACTACACAACTCTGTGTTTGCACATAACATCCCATTAAAAATAATGCTCCATTTGAAAATTAATTTCTTGGATGGAAAATTGAAGATAAATGTTTTTGTTTCTTGATGCTCTTGGCCAGCCAAGCTTATAAACTAGTATTTATGGAAATATTGTGGAGAGAGAATGATGCAAAACTTCAATTAAATATTAAATATTGTTCTGTAGCTGCCAAATGGGAATTAAGCTTCAGATAGAATGGTGGCCATTAACGTATTACCTTCTTTTGAGACTTCATCTAGCATAATTTCCTGAGGAATGATAATCTATAAACACCAGTTTGTGGAAAAACAAACTTGCTTTATATGAACTAAGTTATTTTGATCCTGAGAAGAACGACTATATGTAATATAAATGATTTTAGTTTTGAGTTGCAACTGAACTGAATAGTCTCCCTCAAAAGAATTATCAAGCAGACAGACATTGGTTCCATTTCAATTCTGGGTCAATGTCATATATAAAAATTCAAACTCCAGCAAAAAGTTTTATTTTTCCCTGCCATTACCAATATACAAGTAATTTCATTTTAAAAGTTTAGTTTTACTTTTACTTTATGCCAGTTAACTGACCATTTAGCCAGGGAAGCTGTTCTATAATTAACCTGCAAAAGGTACATTTTAAATTTTGTCATGTCACCTGATTTTTTTAAAAAAAGAAAAGAAAACAAAAGTCTGTTAATCAGCTCTGTGGACTTAGTGTTATAATGTGTTTGCCTGGCCCAAAGCCAACATCTCAAGCAATATGGTGGGGGAGCACTTTTGATTCAAAGGGAAGAAGATTTTCAAGTATGTGCTTAAGCTTTTAGACAGCACCTGTTGGAAATGCCTGAAGTCAAATTTGCCTTTTTCAGGATTGTGTAGCTGCCCTGCAAGAATGACAGCACAATGCTAGGAAAGGATATGTATGGGTTAAGGAGCTGACAGGAAGTTACCTGCACACAGTCTGAAATCAAGGGGCTAAACCTTGCTTAACCATACTAAACAAGGACTGTATTGAGCTCTACACTTACACTGTGAAAGTTGCTTCCAAAGATCTCTCTTTATTATGCCAGCCTTCTCTAATTCGGTGCCCTTCAAATATATTGGGCTTACAATTCTGCCTGAAAACTCTACAGTGTTTCTCAACCTTAGCTAGCGACTTTAGAATATGTGAACTACAATTCCCAGAATTCCCTAGCCAACACAGAAACATAATTCTAGCAGTTATAAACACAATACAGCTAAAGGCAGGGGATTAGGAAAACTGCCTGAAACTACTATTTCCTTCCTACTTTTCTTGTTACCTAAAACATAAACAAGCCCTTGCTATCTTTTCCCTTTAATAACATGCATATCTTAACTTTTCTTGATTAACTGCCTTAACTTGCACACCCTCCGAGACTTTAATTAAATTACAACAATACAAATGGGCAAACAGAAGCAGTGTAACTTCCTGATATGTTTTGACACGAAACAAAAAAAATCCACTAGTGCATGAAGCCCCTCATGAGGTTTAAAATCATTGCCCACAACCAAAAGGAAGAAACACACGCCTCACACGTTCCATCTCTTCCAGTAGACCAGACATGTCAAACTCTTGATGTCACGTGACATTGCGCAACGTATCAGGATGGTTTTGCCATTGCCGGCAATGGGGTGGGCGCGACTTCCAGATGACGCATCTGGCCTGCGGGCCAGCAGTTTGTCATCCCTGCAGTAGACCTTATTACATCACCCTCTCACTCAGGCTGAAAGAATCTGAACCTGAAGAGAACAGAATCTTACCTTTAAAGACAAATTCTGTCCCTCCCATCACTTTGGATGAATGTACACCCCTGCTGTAACGGCCTTTTGCATAAATAGTGAAGGTTGGATGCTTGCAGATTGGATCAGAGTAATGATAGTAGTGACCTTCCCAGGTGTTATTGTTGTCGTGGAAAACAAAGTGTCTAGTAAGAAAGAGCACTTCAGGACGTACTTCACAGCGCTGGCTCACCCATTCCCCATGTAATCCAATAGTCAAATCAGCCTTTGGAGGCAAAATTGGAGGATGGTGTTCATCTGATCGATAGATGATCCTACAAGCTATGCACGAATGGTCGTGGTTCTGGAAAAAAAAATAAAAAATTGATAATTGTATGAAATACAATTCATTTTGTAATGCTCATAACCTTTGCCTATCATATGGGTCATGTGCTTAAATGTGGCTAAAATAAAAAATGAGACAATACTAGCTTTGCCTGCTTAAGAGATCAAGGTGCTTGAAAACTATTTCATGCTGTGGCATTGATCTTGATACATGGCAAACGCTCTGGGACAGAAATAAAAGAATAACACTGGCTTCATCTTACAAAGAAAACCTATTCAAAATGTTCTATCGATGGCATCTTCCTCCAGCACGTTTAGCCAAAATGTATAAGACAGTATCTCCCAAATGTTGGAAATGCTCCGAAGAATTAGGTACATATTTTCATACGTGGTGGTCCTGTAGCAAGTCACAAAGATTTTGGCAAATGATTTGGACCTGGCTAAAAGAAATACTAAGACAAGAAGTTGAGTTTAGTCCAGAATTTTTCCTATTGGGTATAACAAAAGAGAAATACCCCAAAGAAGAGTTGTATCTGATGATTCATATTATTACAGCAGCAAGAATGTCATTTGCCCAGAATTGGAAAAGGAGTGAAATTCCAGTAGAAAATGAGGTAATAAGGAAAATTTGGGAATGCGCAGAAATGGATAAATTAACTTTGGAAATTAAAAATAAGGATCAATCAGGTTAGTACAAAATTTCTAATAAGTTTTATTTTTGGCGGGAACAAAAGGAAGTTCTCTATTAGAATTTATAGATTGGTTAATTGTTCTAAGTATTGTATTATTATATATAATTGATATGTATCTTAAGTGTATTTTATGTGTATATATACATATATGAATATTGTAGACAAGAAGGTATGTCAGTCCGTTTGTACCGTGTCCAATGTTTTAAATAATAAATTTAATAAATTAAAAAAAAGAAAACTATTTCATGCTGGAAATAAATCTTTAGACTTTTTTTATTAAAAAAATCCCTTTGAGCATTCACAAGCCTTAGTATGTTAATAGTGGTGAAAATAAACATTCTGATCTTTCTTACAACTACGCAAGAGATGTATTTTCTTCCTTATAGTGGTCCATCTCTATAGAACAAAGTTATGTAATCCTAATTCCTTGATACATGTAAAATTGCATAGGGTTAGGTTAGGGAAATGAGCCTAAGCGAAAACAAGGGTTGGGGTTTTTTTTGCCAAAACTGTACCTCAATTCAAGAAAACACTGCTTGTTTGTTTAAGAACTGCTAAATTCTCTCCCAAACTTATTCTGTGCCTTTTCTAAGTCAACCTTCAAGAAAACCAGGCTGATTGATAACTTTAATTTAATGGATTTTTTAAAATGTAAATTAAAATTGCTTATTCTCTGATGGCTGTTAAAAATGCTACTCTGTAATTTTGTTCCTTTTACTGAAATGTGAAGATAAAGGTCAAGAATCCATTCTCAAAAACAAAACAAAAAAACCCCCTCAAAACCTATTTTAGGCAATCCATTTGATTTACGTGAAACTGCTTAGATTCTGCATTTGAAACTGAATGTATTGCTATATTAAGTATATGGAATCTGGAAAAGCATGAGAATCTGAAATCTATAAAGTCTTATTAAGCAAATTTTATATTCTAGTACAAAAATCAAAACTTATCACTTGATTAATACTTTATATAGTTCTTACTGTTAATTATGTCATTAATCCTGTTTTATTCATCTGCATTTTCCCATTTCACAGATGAATAATATAGCATTTTACATGTGGAGAATGATCCTCCTTATTCTATAGTTAATTATCCTAAATGCAAAGTATTAGTTTCTTGTATTTAATATAGATTATAAAATGAAATACTATGTTAAATCCCAAATCTTACTCAAAGCCACTTCTTCATAACATACATTCTTATCAGTCTACTAATTTGAAAATGATGAATAAACTGCTAAATGAAAATATGCATCAGGAATTAATATTTTGACAAAAAAAGGAGAATTATTGTATTTTGTAGCTCTGATGCACGCAATCTGAAATTATAATATGGTCTATGAATCAATTTCAAAAGGCTTAAGAAATGCAATTTAGTTTTAAGTAGTTGGAACAAAAGTAAACTCTTTTTTATTCCTTTTTTAAATAATATTTTATTAGTTTTCCAACATTTACAATAATATCTTTAAGAAGCAACGTGGTATCCGAGTTACAATATTTCCATTTCAAACAAACACATATTATTACAGATCTCCACATTATTATAACCAATACTTCCTCTCTCTTTTTTGTTCGATATATACTATCTCTTATCTAGATTAACATATTTCTTATTGCTATTCATAAAACATTTAATAGTTTATTTTATTTTATTTTTTGAATATATATCCATCAATCTTTTAGTATATTTCATATTTTAACATTCCATCTTAAAAACATCAAACACCTTATATATTTTTTCTAGCTTAATTTTACATTGGTATTAAAATTAAAACGTTTAAGATTTTTCAATTTCATATCACTAAAAAATCTCTTTTTCCTTTATACAATTCTCTTCAATATCTAGTAGTGTAATCCAGTTCTCATTTACCTCATTTCCATATCTATAACAATTATAGAATATTTAAAATAGTAGTCACTAAAATACATATCATGAGGAGAAAAAAAAGAAAAAAGAGAAAAAAACAGAAAAAAGGAAAGAAAAAAGAAAAAGAAAAGAGGAGGGCAATAAGATATTTTTATTTCTCATTTATAGTTTCCACATATTAAAAATTAACCAAAATTTGTTCCATTTTAACATTCAAAACATCCATGTCTCTGCATCCAAATATATTAGTTATATTCTATCATTTTTAGCATGTATACATCTTAACCCATATCATTTAGAAAAACTCAATATTTCAATGTTAATATTCATACATTTGTATTTTATTTTTTTATTTTTATTATTATTTTTTATTAGTTAATCAATATTTTTATCTACTCATCAAAACATTCTCATGGTCCCAGTACCATCCTGTCTATTTTAATATTATCTATTTGGCCTCCTAAAAATGTTCATATTTCTTCACTCGTATTCTTGCTTTCTTCCTTTGCCATGCCATTTTACACTTCTTTGCCTCAGGGTCATCAAAACATTCTTGTATTACTATTTCATATTGAAGTGGACCTCCAGACTCCACCATTGAAGAATTAAAGAATCTGCCAACAGCACCAAATCTTATTATTTTCACCTCTTGGAACAATTGTCCTGGTTCAAATAAATTTCCTTCCATATTTTCTCCATCACCATCTTCAAAAACCTGTATTTGTTGACTATTTAATTCTTATGTCAGTATATTTGATTGTTCAATTTCTTCTATTGAATTCTGTCCCAGTAAAATATTAGTTGTAGTCACAGTTTGAATTTGAGTTTGTTTCATCGAGATACTTTCTAATTCTTTCCCAAAAGCTCTTATTTCATCGCCAGCTGTAGAAAGGAGTTGATAAGTTTGGTAAGATATTTCCCACAGAGCATGAATTTGTGTTTGAAACTCTTCCATTGTAAGCTTTCACATCTGATGTTCAAGGTTACTCTTTATCTTATTTTCTTAAATATTTTCTTGGTTTTTTTTTAAAGAGAAAGTCAGAATTGCAATTTCACATTTAGCCACTGGGTGTCCCCCAAGTACTTTAAGAGTTCTTTTCTTGTTATTTCTTTCTTAAACGTTCTTTGTTTTAAAAAAAAAACACCCCTGAGTTTGTTTGCCGCCTTCTGAAGGGAGGGTTAAATTCCCCCTCCCTCTTCACAGGGGGAAAAGTACTTAGCAGCTTAATTAGGTGAAAAGAAGATGATTAAGGTACAAGAGAGGAATCTTACTCTCGTCTCTTCCACGCTGCTTTAATGTTGCCTGATGGTAGCTTCGACTTCGGCTGTCTGCAGCCTAGGAGCTGGCCATATTCCTATGGTCAGTCTTTTGTCCGCCGGTACAAAGGGAATGCAGGCACTAATGAGGGGGTTGCTGCCCCCCCGCATTTCTGCAAAAGCCCCTTCTGTCTGGACACCCCTCCAGGGTGACTCTTCGGTCCTTTTAGGATCCCCCAGCGACGCAAATCTGGACGTGGAAGACGGGAGCCGTCCTCCAGGCATCCATTTATGGCTGTCGGCAAACCGGAAGCCAACTTTTTTATTCCTATCCCCTTTCACTCTATGCTTATACTTTCTCCTTTAATTGATGAAACAGTGAAATTAAAATGCAGTTCAAGAATTGCAGAGTTTAACCAATTTTTTTAAAATATCTGTTGTAAGACCAGCACTTTAAATAAAAATATACATGTAATTTGCTTTTTTCATAACTTTTTCTGAATATGTTTATGATAGCTTTTCTATTTTAGACAATATTATCCCGGTTAATA